>NC_090450.1:1013746950-1015120737 GCF_031143425.1 Pleurodeles waltl | reverse complement strand
TTACCTGGTTAGGTGACCAATCCCCCTTTCAGGGCTATTTAGGTCTCTGAGTGTTTCTTCAGATTCGGATTGCAAGACTCCAGCAGGAATCTTCTGCATCCTTCTCTTCATCTTCTACCATGGATCAACCGCTGTCTGCTCCAGGAAGGATGAAATACTGTAATAAAGAAGCAAAGACCACTCCTGCAACATTGTATCTCCAGCTCCTACCAGCAACTGCAACAGTTTCCAGGTCATACATCCTCCGAGGCCTGCCTGCCTTCAGCCTGCAGCAGAAGATCTGAAGGAATCTCCTGTGGAGTGAGGGAGTCACTTCCCTGCTTCAGCAGGCACCTCTCTGCAGCGACGACCGGTGGCTTGGTCCCCCTATCCAGATGACAGGCATGAATCCAGTACCACGGGTGGTGGACTAAAGTGACTCTTGCAGTCCCACAGTCCAGCTGTCCAACTTTGGTGGAGGTAAGGGCTTGCCTGTCCACGCTAGACAGTACCCTGTGCACTGCATGACTTGCAGTTGCTAAGGCTTGTGTGCGACCTTCCCAAAAGTTCTTCATATACAGCAACGCTTAGGCCCCCAGCACTCCATCCTTTGACGCACAGCTTCCTGAGTGGTTCTCCAGTGGCGTGGGAATCCTTTGTGTCATGCTGCACGGGCCTCCACTTGCACTTCCTTTGTCCCCGTGCTGTGTGCGCTGCCTGGTCTTCTGAGAGCTCTCTGAGTTGCTCAGAGCTCTCTCTGTCATCCCCTCTTGGGTAGAGGCCACCAGGCCCCTCCTGGTCCCAGGCAGTGCCAGTTTCTGCTAACCACTATCTTTACATGTGCCAAGGCTTGTTTGCAGAATCCAGCGATGCATCCGGCGTGTGATATCTTCTGCACCAACCAGGAACCCACATATGTTTCCTTTGGTGCAATACTGACTTTGTTTTCTCACCTGTGGTTCCACTTTTGCACCTCTCTCCAGGTTCGCAGGGGCTTACGTTCTCCCTGGACTCTTCAGTGCTTCTTGGACTTGGTCCCCTTCTTACACAGGTCTTCAGGTCCAGGAGTCCATCGTTGGTGTTGTTAAAGTCTCTTTTGGTTCTTGCATTATCTATTATCATAACTTCTAGTGTGTTTTAGGAAACTGGCTGTGTTTTACTCCTGCTTTCCTGGGCTCTGGGGTGGGGTACATTACTTACCTTTGGTGTTTTCTTACACTGCCAGCACCCCTCTACACACTACTCTTGCCTAGGTGGGAAACCGACTTTCACATTCCACTATTTTAGTATATGGTTTGTGTTCCCCCTAGGCCCATTGCAACCTATGGTGTTTTTCACCATTTGCACTGTTTTCCTACTGTGTACTTACCTGTTTCTGGCTATTAGTGTATATATTGTGTTATTTACTTACCTCCTAAGGGAGTATAGCCTACAAAGTATTTTTGGCATTATGTGACTAAAATAAAGTACCTTTATTTTTGTAACACTGAGTATTGTCTTTCATTTGTGTAAGTACTGTGTGATTACAGTCTATTGCAAGAGCTTTGCATGTCTCCTAGTACAGCCTTGGCTGCTCTGCCTACATCTGCCTCTAGACAGCCTGGCTTCTACACACTGACTACATTTCACTAATAAGGGATAACTGGACCTGGTATAATGTGTAAGTACCCTAGGTACCCAATACAAACCAGCCTTTCCAATCTCTCTCAGGCCTGCCACTGCAGGGCCTACGTGCATAGTTTACTGCCACATTGACTTGGCAAGTCACACTACTTGCCAAGGCCTAAACTCCCGCTTCAGAACACCTAAGTCACCATTGAGATAGGCCCTAAGTAGCCATATCAGCTGAGTGCTGTTTATGTAATATGTAGGACATGGACTTTTATGTTTTACGTGTACATTGATGGATCCATTGATGGAGTTCCGGATCACTCTCAAAACCTCCACTGCATTCAAGAAAGCATGGTAGGGGTTTCCTACTCAAAAATACCATGAAGATCCTAATAGAGGCACAGATACCTCCATTTTCAAAGTTTATTTGGTGCATTTAAGGTTACCCTGCAAAAGTACCTACAGCTAGCAATATGTATGTGTTATAGATATGGAAAATGATACCAGCATATTTTCAGAATGTACAGTATTTCTAGTCTGCATCTTTGAAAGGTTTATAGAAAGATAAAGTATACACATTACTTTAACATCGTTTTGGCCTTACCATGAGTAATGTACTTTGGGCACTCATTCTATTCCTTGACAATGGCATAAGTTGCAATGCATTTATTGATTCCTGTCATTGTGAGTCTATGTTTTGTGTATAATATACCACATGTATTTGTATACATCCTGTGTGGAGTCTGTTTTGTGATGTATTTATTGTGTCACTGGTGTGAGTGTGTTGCTCGAACACTTTACACATGACCTCTGGGAATACGCCTGACTGCTCTGTGCCAAGCTACAGGGGGTGAGTGCAGGTTATCTTTGGTGTGTTACTTACTTGCCCTGACGAGTGTGGTGGGTTCTGCCTGGATGAGGCACCTGCCCTAGCCAACCAGAGACCCAATTTCTAACAGTTATAATGTACACCTTACAATGGGAAAAAAGTTGTGTTACCACCTCTTCACGTGGTGTGGTTTGTATGTGTAATCAGGACTAATATTTTAAAACATCCACACATGTAACCCAAAGGGAGAAAAGTGTCCTTGGGCCAGTTTTTTGGAATTCTGACAAGAAAAGAAAATGGAAAGTCGTAAGTCTATAGTAACTGGAGGAGGAGGAGGAGGAGGAGGAGGAGGAGGAGGAGGAGGACGCCTTAACCAGAGAGACTCAGAGAGACAATCAAGACGACCATCATTAATTGAATTCTTTGTTTATCTATCTTTTCTACCTGTGTGGGATTCTTGAAAAGACCTCCTGGCTGAAGACCCATGACCTCTGGGAGTAGAACAAACTTTGACTCACCCTTCTCAAGCCAGATATCACCAATGTCAAGGACATTCTGAGAGAGAGGGCAGGAAAGACCTATATAAGGTACAGTAAGGGAGAGAAAGAAGTGATCATATTAAGCCAGATACACATACTTACCTGGGGACATTCTTTCCCTACGAAGGTTGGGAGTCCATGCAAATTCCTATAAAAGAAGAAGCGTCAGGTTCACTGATCGATACGGACCAGAACATCCAGAGACCAGAGAAGATCTAACTTCCTATTTTTCTTTTATTTTTGATTTAATAATAAAACTTCATATGAAGAAGCACAAGAGGAACATCCCCGAAGCATTATTTCCACCCATCCCTCCTTAGTTCAGTTATGATTTTTCTGTGAGGACAAAAGAAGCCAAATCCTCAAGGTCATTGAAAGAGTGAGGTCAACCCCGTGTGATCCCACTGCAGGCTCTCATCACTTCCTAATGCTTCCTAAATAAACAAAATAAATGAATCCAGGATCCGTAAAGTGCGGCAAGTCACTCGTGAGGGTCTCAAGGCGCTGAATTGTGGGCACAGGGCGATTAAGTGATTTGCCTGGACTCACAGGATGTGGAACCCGGTTCGAGACTCGAATCCAGCTCCCCCAGCTCCGAAGTGAGGAGCTCAGGCCTTTATGCCACACCCACAAATCAAATCATAATTTATTAGTATTTTATTATTATTTTTTAGTTTAATTTCGTACTGTTTAGCAACTACACTTATCTATGCAAAACTTTCTTACAATTTAATGTCGGTGAAAAAATGTACAAAAGGTCATTGACATAAGGATTGTTGTCATGTGCTGCTATGAATATTATGGCATTTACAAACTTAACAGATCCCTCAATGTATAGATCTCGAATGTAATGATTATGTTCAGAGCCCCGTGAGGCAAATAGGCATTAATCTAGAAAATTAAGATGCAAACAGAGCTAAATGGGTAACGATGTTCCAGTGCTGATTGCTTGCTTGGTGCACGCACAGGCTGTTTGCTTTAATTACTGACATGGCAGGAAAGGCCCAAGGGGGCGGGCTCTGTTGCACTGAGTACATGTATGAAATATAGTTAACATCTATGTTTCGACTGAGACCTGGTGAAAGCCCTTGTAATTTAAAGTTCCATCACACAAGGTTTCTTTAGGATCCGAAGAACACATGGAGTAAACCTCACAAAGGGTTTCAAAGCTAGAGCTGCTTTTGTGATGACAACTTAACACAACCCGCCTAATAAAGTATTTTAGTTGCAAAGTTATGGCCTCAAAATACGTTATGTTAAGTTATGTTAGTTGACTTGTATAGCGCCATCTGCCCGAAAGGCTTCGCTGCGCTTTAAGGACAACAACACAACCCAGGCCAGGACATTAATGCCTAGAAGAGCCAGGTTTTAATGGCCTTTCAGAAATCAAGTTCATGGCTAAGTAGCCGAATGTTGATAGGGAGAGAGTTCCACAGTTTTGCCCCTAAATATACCATTGTGGTGCCACCCCATCTAGATTTTTTGATTTTAGGCAAAGTGGCCAAAGCTGAAGTCGCAGATCTAAGGACTCTGTTAGGCTTATAGAAGGTGGCAAGATTTTTTGATAGGTGCAGACCCCTATTATGAAGTGATCTATGAATGAAGCATAAAGTTTTAAATTTTATACGTTGCTCCACAGGGAGCCAGTGGAGGGAAGCAAAGGCCAGCTTAGCTGAGGTATGCCTTGGAATATCTAATAAGAGGCGTGCTGCGGCATTCTTGTAATTTCTTGATCGCAAATTTGGTGAAGCCAAGGAACAGACTATTGCCATAGTCAATTTTAGACATCATAATTGCTTGAACCACAAGCCTTTTAGCAAGAGGGGGAAGTATTCCAAAAACCTATCTTAACAGTCTTATGAACCAAAGCAAGAGCCGTAAATTTTCTTGGCGTGATGTTCTAGAGTGAAAAGGGGATCTAACCAGACTCCCAAACTTTTAAGGTATTTCTTGGGAGGCGGCAGGTCCTCCAAAAGGGGAGGAAGTAGAGGAATGTCGACTGGATCAGAGTGATGGCCTAAAATCATTATTTCAGTTTTGTTCCCAGTAAGTTGGAGCATACTGTTTGTCATCCAAGCTGCAACTGCATATAGTCATGGAGACAGGGAGGATCCTGTTGCCCCTCCATTGGTGGAAAAAGGTACCACTAACTGAGTGTCATCTGCATAGGAAACCAATGAGAGCCAAAAGATTTCATCAGCTCCGCCAAGGTGGCCAGGTAAATATTAAATAGCGTAGGGCTAAGAGAGGATCCCTGTGGCACCCCGCAGCTCCAGTTGAACCTATCGGACATATATGATCGGTCCAGCCCCTGCAAGGACCTATCCTTAAGGAATGAGGTAAGCCAGCTGAGGGCTAAACCACTAATTCCTACGTCCCTCATCCTATGGGTGAGGGTGAGGTTGTCCACAGTATCAAATGCCGCACTCAGGTCCAGGAGAATCACAGCTGTCATCTGGCCCTGATCCATCCGCATCTTTGCATTTTCCATAACAGCTATTAGAGCTGACTCGGTGCTATGAAGCGGCATGAAGCCTATCTGAGTAGGGTGAAGGATATTATTACTTTCCAAAAACGTGGATAATGAGGAGTTGATATACTTATCCAATAGTTTCGCCATTATAGGAAGTAGTGATATGGGTCTATAGTTGTTAAGATCAGTGGAGTCCAGGTTGGATTTTTCAACAAAGGCTTAACTATAGCGCGGTTCCACTGTTCAGGGACAATACCCTTGACAAGTGAGGAGTTCAGTAATTCTGTTAAAGCCGGGGCAATAGCCGACGCCCCAAGCGATAGTATGAATGGGGAGAAGGATCGAGGGGAGAGCCTGACTTCAGTGCCGCCAGGAGAGAGACGGTCTGGTCTTGAGAAAGAGGAGGGAAATGCGATATCGTAGTTTTACTATTCAATAGTTGTCTTGCCTGTATCACCTGCTTGGCCTCCTCCTTTGAGAGATTTGAGTGAATGGTACTAGTTTTTTGTTGAAAGAACCTAGCTAAGTTGTTGCAGTGTTCTTCTGAGGCTTCAACTAGATTATCCTCTGGGGAGGGCTGAAGAATTTCTTTAAGCACCTGGAAGACCTCTTTAGGGACACCGGAGGCCTGTATAATTCTACTGGAGTAGTAAGCCCCTTGCACTGATCTTATTTCTGCATGATAAAGTATAATTGAGTTTCTATATTCCTCTCTGGTCCTTGGGTCTAGAAGTTTCCTCCACTTCCTTTCTAGAGCCCTGCACTTTCTTTTAAGTGATAGCAGGTCAGGGTTAAACCACTGACCTCCATTTTTCTGACGGGCGACAGTAGTTGTCTTGTGTGGGAGGAGGGTATCTAGACAATTGGTAATCCAATCATTAAAAGGAACGGTGTTTATCTCATTTTCCATAAAAAACAGGCCTTCCGGCTGTCCAGAAGCCTGATCCATTCCTCTGAATTGAGATTATGCCAAGACCTGCAGGACCGAACTGTGGGTTGGGTATGGATTCTTGCGGTAGAAATGGCTAATTTTAGTTGAATTAAGTAATGTAATGATCAGACCATGCCAGAGGGCGGGGGGCTAGAAGAGAGAACAGCTAAGTTACTAAAAACAAGATCAATTGTATGCCCCTTTTCATGCATCAGGCCTTTAATCAACTGTCCTAAACCCAGAGCTTCCATGTCCGCCAGTAGACGTCTGGCCGGAGTCTGATCAACATTATCTACATGAATATTAAAGTCACCTAGGATGGTCAAATTTGGCCTGTTACATATTAAATCAGTAAGTTGGTCAGGAAGAGAATGTAGGAAGTTATCTGGGGGTCCAGGAGGCCGGTAGAGCAGTACTCCTGTGAAAGTAAAAAGAGGATTAACGGGCACCGAAAAGGACATACTTTCGCAGTCCATTAGGAGAATAGGGCGAAAAGTAAGCTTCAAGTCTTCTTTATGAATAATGGCCACTGCGCCCCCACTTGAGGTAGTTCTATCCATTCTCACTATTTGATAATCTGGAGGCAATGCCAGGGATACATCAGGCCATGACCCCTCGTGCAGCCATGTCTCAGTAAGAAACAGGGCCGCGGGATTGGATTCGCTTAACAGGAGATTTATATCTAATTTGTGTGCTGATAGTGATCTACAATTAGCCAGTAGCAGAGTCATGTGAAGGTTATCGACTGAGGATACAATTGGGGCCTCCTGAGGCGGAGCCCAATGACACGCAAGACATGACCACATGATATTCTTCAGATCGGGGCAGATCTGACAAAAATCAGAAAAAGATGGTTTGAGGCTCAAGAGAGCCTCAGAGGAGTAAACTAAGCCCATGGTCCTGGCCGGACCAGAGGGGCTGGCCCCTGGGCCTAGCCTGGTGCGGATGGGCCCAGACGAGCTTGCCTTAGGCACGACTTCGGCTCGCCAGCGGCGTGCCCGCTGGGCGCGTCTGCTGCGTGTCCACAACATCGCTCGTTTTATCAGGGTTTCAGCAAACACTGTTTCCAACTAGCCCTCTGACCCTACAAAATGGCGGTCAGCAGCAGCACCGAGGCCCCAAGGAAAAATGGCGGCCGCGCTACCTGCGATCAAAGAATCCTCACAGGGCAGGACCGACCCCTGCTGGCTCGGTAAGAGGGAAGAGGAGGGTGGGTGAAAGGGGAGAGGAAAGGAAAAGGAGAGCCTCAAAAAATATCTAGAGGCCCCTGGTAACAGCTGACTGGCCACTAAACACGGGCCAAGTGAGCTGAGAGGCGCCATAGCGCCTAAAAATAAAATCAATTAAAAAAGAGTAAATTATAAAACTAATAGCCCAACAATATGGCCCCAGAAATATTTTGAAGAACATAAAAGACTTAGAAATGTTAACTGCTAAAAACTGTTAAAACGTGGTAAGAAGCCAAGTCCACCAACCTGGCTTAGTAAACTCTTCTGTTACTTCCAAAGACAGAAGACAAGACATTGAGAATTAGAGACTTGAGTTGGCATCTCTAATGTAAGACCTGACACCCCATAGGACAATCAGCAGTGCCCCATGGGCCGGTCTGACTGGTCACTGGGGGCTCAGGTTTTTAGCAGTTTGGGGGCCTGTTTTATGGCCTGGTGGGGGGGTGTAACTCTTGGTTTCCCTGATATTACCACAAGCATTGCCTGCAGCAAACACAAACGCGGTCTCCCATACATCACAAGATACCCAACAGCGGGTCTTTGCAAGAGCAAAATTGGCCTAGTTTGCAAATGTCGGTCATTTTTTTAGCTATCTGCTTGGATAATGGGGGACACTTTCATTTTGGTGCCCGGGCCCATTTTGTTTGTAAAAACCTTTGTGTTCACATTGGACATTACATGTGGACTCTGTTCTTCTCATGCATTGCTTTAAGTTCAGACAGGATTTATTAAAAATGATTACAGCAAATAAAAAAGAAACTAAACATCCTTTATGCAATCAATCTGTGTGTACCTAACCTTTTGGGTGGGTGAATGTGGCCGTGGAAGTCAAGGCTGACACTTCCCCCGCATGGACCATTTATTTCTTCATAAATCTATTTACCGGAGTCCACAAGCTACAAGGTCTGCCCCCTTATTTTGTTAGATATTTTTGGTCTCGGACTTAAGATTTCTGAAATACCCAAGCGTTGGAAGCCGTGTCATTTCATGGGCAGTAAAGATGCGAGGGTGGGATTTAATGATGTGCTGGGGAAGGTAAGCCACTCCTTGGACACGTGGCATTTACCGAGATAACATGAGAACTGCTAAGCGTGAGGGCGGCACCTGATGTCTGTAAGGATGGGCTCCTGGGGCATTGTCTTCTCAAGGAAGGGTCCAAGCAATCCGATGCAGAGATGATGAGTGGACATGGCCTGTACATTGGGGGGAAGGGGAGAATATGACTCAAGGGTGAGGGTGATGGGCCAACAGGGATGATGACGAGATTACTCAGGTGACAAGATGCCAGGTGACGAAGCAGAGGCCAAGGAACGTTTCTAGAAATGAGAAGTTGTCCTAGATCTGTAGCAATAATTCAAAGTGTAACTCCTGGCTCCACTTCTCTTCATCTGATGATCAATATCCACTCAAGATGTCTAAGTGTTGGAAGAATCTGCTCTTGCCTTATTTGTTGACAGCAACCCCAGATAGTCACACAGGCACATCTCAAAATGGCCGCCTTGCCTATTTCTGCGCGCGCCTCTAGCGCCCATGCCCTAGGAGTGTGTTCACACGGCTTGTGAGCATGTGAAGCCACCTACACTTCACTTGTCCCCATCACTGGGTCTATGTTGCTGGTGTCACCCTTAGTGTGGTCGTTATTGTGAATATATATGTTTAAATATTTTGTTAGGTTTTGCATAGGTTTTTGTTAGGTTTTGCAACACGGCTGCAGAAAAGTGAAATTTTATTTAAAAAACAAATAAACAACATAAATTTGTGAAATCCGTCTGTGTATCTTTACCGAGTGCGTCCTGTGTATGTGTAAAGTAGCTTGTGTGTATCTTTACTGAGTGTGTCCATGTAGTTGGGTGTAAACTATTTTGTGTGTATCTTTACTGAGTGTGTCCATGTGGGTGTGTGTAAAGTACTCTGTGTGTATCTTTACTGAGTGTGTCCTTCTGTGTATGTGTAAAGTGGTTTGTGTGTATCTTTACTGAGTGTGTCCATGTGGGTGTGTGTAAAGTACTCTGTGTGTATCTTTACTGAGTGTGTCCATGTGGTGTGTGTAAAGTACTCTGTGTGTATCTTTACTGAGTGTGTCCATGTGGGTGTGTGTAAAGTACTCTGTGTGTATCTTTACTGAGTGTGTCCTTCTGTGTAAAGTGGTTTGTGTGTATCTTTACTGAGTGTGTCCATGTGGTGTGTGTAAAGTACTCTGTGTGTATCTTTACTGAGTGTGTCCTTCTGTGTAAAGTGGTTTGTGTGTATCTTTACTGAGTGTGTCCATGTGGGTGTGTGTAAAGTACTCTGTGTGTATCTTTACTGAGTGTGTCCATGTGGTGTGTGTAAAGTACTCTGTGTGTATCTTTACTGAGTGTGTCCTTCTGTGTAAAGTGGTTTGTGTGTATCTTTACTGAGTGTGTCCATGTGGGTGTGTGTAAAGTACTCTGTGTATCTTTACTGAGTGTGTCCATGTGGTGTGTGTAAAGTACTCTGTGTGTATCTTTACTGAGTGTGTCCATGTGGGTGTGTGTAAAGTACTCTGTGTGTATCTTTACTGAGTGTGTCCTTCTGTGTAAAGTGGTTTGTGTGTATCTTTACTGAGTGTGTCCATGTGCTGTGTGTAAAGTACTCTGTGTGTATCTTTACTGAGTGTGTCCATGTGGTGTGTGTAAAGTACTCTGTGTGTATCTTTACTGAGTGTGTCCATGTGGGTGTGTGTAAAGTACTCTGTGTGTATCTTTACTGAGTGTGTCCTTCTGTGTAAAGTGGTTTGTGTGTATCTTTACTGAGTGTGTCCATGTGGTGTGTGTAAAGTACTCTGTGTGTATCTTTACTGAGTGTGTCCTTCTGTGTAAAGTGGTTTGTGTGTATCTTTACTGAGTGTGTCCATGTGGGTGTGTGTAAAGTACTCTGTGTGTATCTTTACTGAGTGTGTCCATGTGGTGTGTGTAAAGTACTCTGTGTGTATCTTAACTGAGTGTGTCCATGTGGGTGGGTGTAAAGTACTCTGTGTGTATCTTTACTGAGTGTGTCCTTCTGTGTAAAGTGGTTTGTGTGTATCTTTACTGAGTGTGTCCATGTGGTGTGTGTAAAGTACTCTGTGTGTATCTTTACTGAGTGTGTCCTTCTGTGTAAAGTGGTTAGTGTGTATCTTTACTGAGTGTGTCCATGTGGGTGTGTGTAAAGTACTCTGTGTGTATCTTTACTGAGTGTGTCCATGTGGGTGTGTGTAAAGTACTCTGTGTGTATCTTTACTGAGTGTGGGGTGTGTGTAAAGTACTCTGTGTGTATCTTTACTGAGTGTGTCCTTCTGTGTAAAGTGGTTTGTGTGTATCTTTACTGAGTGTGTCCATGTGGGTGTGTGTAAAGTACTCTGTGTATCTTTACTGAGTGTGTCCATGTGGTGTGTGTAAAGTACTCTGTGTGTATCTTTACTGAGTGTGTCCATGTGGGTGTGTGTAAAGTACTCTGTGTGTATCTTTACTGAGTGTGTCCTTCTGTGTAAAGTGGTTTGTGTGTATCTTTACTGAGTGTGTCCATGTGGTGTGTGTAAAGTACTCTGTGTGTATCTTTACTGAGTGTGTCCATGTGGTGTGTGTAAAGTACTCTGTGTGTATCTTTACTGAGTGTGTCCATGTGGGTGTGTGTAAAGTACTCTGTGTGTATCTTTACTGAGTGTGTCCTTCTGTGTAAAGTGGTTTGTGTGTATCTTTACTGAGTGTGTCCATGTGGTGTGTGTAAAGTACTCTGTGTGTATCCTTACTGAGTGTGTCCTTCTGTGTAAAGTGGTTTGTGTGTATCTTTACTGAGTGTGTCCATGTGGGTGTGTGTAAAGTACTCTGTGTGTATCTTTACTGAGTGTGTCCATGTGGTGTGTGTAAAGTACTCTGTGTGTATCTTTACTGAGTGTGTCTATGTGGGTGTGTGTAAAGTACTCTGTGTGTATCTTTACTGAGTGTGTCCTTCTGTGTAAAGTGGTTTGTGTGTATCTTTACTGAGTGTGTCCATGTGGTGTGTGTAAAGTACTCTGTGTGTATCTTTACTGAGTGTGTCCTTCTGTTTAAAGTGGTTTGTGTGTATCTTTACTGAGTGTGTCCATGTGGGTGTGTGTAAAGTACTCTGTGTGTATCTTTACTGAGTGTGTCCATGTGGGTGTGTGTAAAGTACTCTGTGTGTATCTTTACTGAGTGTGGGGTGTGTGTAAAGTACTCTGTGTGTATCTTTACTGAGTGTGTCCTTCTGTGTAAAGTGGTTTGTGTGTATCTTTACTGAGTGTGTCCATGTGGGTGTGTGTAAAGTACTCTGTGTGTATCTTTACTGAGTGTGTCCATGTGGTGTGTGTAAAGTACTCTGTGTGTATCTTTACTGAGTGTGTCCTTCTGTGTAAAGTGGTTTGTGTGTATCTTTACTGAGTGTGTCCATGTGGGTGTGTGTAAAGTGGTTTGTGTGTATCTTTACTGAGTGTGTCCATGTGGGTGTGTGTAAAGTACTCTGTGTGTATCTTTACTGAGTGTGTCCATGTGGTGTGTGTAAAGTACTCTGTGTGTATCTTTACTGAGTGTGTCCTTCTGTGTAAAGTGGTTTGTGTGTATCTTTACTGAGTGTGTCCATGTAGTTGGGTGTAAACTATTTTGTGTGTATCTTTACTGAGTGTGTCCATGTGGGTGTGTGTAAAGTACTCTGTGTGTATCTTTACTGAGTGTGTCCTTCTGTGTATGTGTAAAGTGGTTTGTGTGTATCTTTACTGAGTGTGTCCATGTGGGTGTGTGTAAAGTACTCTGTGTGTATCTTTACTGAGTGTGTCCATGTGGGTGTGTGTAAAGTACGCGATCCACGTCTGTGTGTCCTCGCGACACGTGCCCATGTGACTGTACCTACATCGGATGTACACACGCGAGCATGCACACAGGGACCCCCAGGGCCAAGTACCCTACCGCCAGGCTGTTGGCAGAGCTGCACAGATTACACGCCCACCCCAGCGCCTCGGCTCCTCTAGGCGCCTTCAGACGTCACAACGTGCTGCTGTAATTGGGAGACAGCGGCAGCGCACGCACCTGGGAGTGTGACTGCTGAACAGCAGGGCGCTCCTCGGTTCCAAGCTCCATTTTCAGTGCAGGTGAAGAATAAATTGTTTTTAATAAAACTCCAGAACAATACAGAAACGTGTCAGAATAAGGAGTAAAATGCTCCAGAAATGGGTCGAAGAAGCAAATGTTCTGCAGATGTCTTTTTCCTTGTATTTACCTGCGGTGAACAGCAGTTCGGGTGGAGTTCAAGGGCTGCTCTAGGAGCTGCGTTTCCTGCTTTTATTGAAGCTCTTTAAACCAGACCTTTGTGTGGCGTCCCCACTGCCAATAAAATACGACTTTATTTTGCATTCAAGTCTTTGTTTTTCTTAATATTGTTCTATTGAACCCCCGCACATACACACCCGCACACACACACAGACACACACACACGCACACACACAAGCTCCATGTTAAAATCAAAGTGCTGTGTTTTGTTAGTGAGGTTTGGAAAAATAATATCGAGTGCTGATCAATATCCACAATACATGGAGCGCCACCCTAGACCACTTATAGCACCAATGTTACCACCTGTCACCCCCAGACCTGCCATCTGTGACCACCATCAGTGGTGATCATACATAACCAGAGGAACCACCTTCCTAACAACCAATGCACTGTCAATGACTGCCCTTCCACCACTGAAGACCACCAGAGCCATCATCCAAGACCATTAATAACACCAGTCTCACCACCTGTCTCCACCAGACCTGCCATCTCTGACCACCATCAGTGGTGATCATACCTAACCAGAGGAGCCTTCCCTGACAACCAATGCACCGTCAATGACTGCCCTACCACCATTAAAGACCACCAGAGCCACCATCCAAAACCATTAATAACACCAGTCTCACCACCTTTCAACACCTGGCCTGCCACCTCTTACCACCAATACACCCATCAGTGGTCATCATTCTAAACCAGAGCTTCCTTCTCTGACAACCAATGGCACAGTCAATGAAACTCCTACCTGCTATTAATGACCACCAGTGCCACCATCCCAGAATGCTAATAACAACAGCATCACCACCTACCACCACCCGGCCTGCCATCTCTCACCACCACCACCACCAGTGCATACCAACCCAAAGCCACTGTCTTTGACAACCAATAGCACCGCAAATGACCACTCTACCACCTTTATTGACCACCAGTGCCACCATCCCTGCTTACTAATAACACCAGCATCACCGCCTGTCACCACCTGTCCTGCCATCTCTCTCCACCACTACCACCATGAGTGGTGATCATACCAAACTAGAGCCACTGCCTCTGACAACAAGTGGCACCGTCAATTACCACCCTACCACCTTTAGCGACCACCAGTGCCACCATCCCAGACCACTAACAACACCAGCATCACCACCTGGCCTGCCATCTCTTACCACAACTACCACCACCAGTGGTGATCATACCAAACCAGAGCCACTCTCTCTGACAACCAATGGCACCATCAATGACCACCCTGTCACCTTTAGTGACCACCAGTGCCAACAACCCTGATCACCAGCTCCACCTGCACTGGACATAGGTGACATTATCTCTGCTCACTGACATCATCAATGAACACCAGTTCAACCAATTTTAGGTTACTACTGCCAACATTGATGATCAAAAGTACCACTAACCCAAAACGCCTATATCACCATCAAAGATCCTCATTGCCACCATCACTCACTACCAGTGTCACCATTAAAGACCAAAAGTGGCACTAATCCAGAACACCTTAACCACCATCAAAAAGACCATCATGCCACCATCACATGTCACCAGTGCCACCAGTAAATATCAAAAGTGCGCTAATCCACAGCACCTGTACCACCATCAAAGACCATCATTCCCACCTTCACACCACTAGCGAGTACCACCATGGTGACTATCCCAGACCTCTACTGCCACATCAACCACGGCCAGTGTCAGAATCTCAAACTGCCAGTGCCACAATCAATGGCCACCAGGCCCACCATCAATGACCACCTGAACCACCACCATTGACCAAAAGACCATCAAAACTTCCATTTTTGACCACTGATACCACTATCATGGACCACCAGGGCCATCAGCATAGCTGAGCCGCCTTCTCTGACTGCTAATGCCACCATAAATGACCATCCATGCTACCGATAACAAACACCAGTGTCATCATCTCTGACCACCAGGTCCAACATCCATGATTTCTTGAAGCAATATTAATGACCACCAGTGGCACCATCTTTGAACACTAATACTGCCACCTGTGGGAAATCCGAAGATCTCCATGACAGGAAGAGACTAATGGACTGAGATTGTGGCAATAAGGGTCTTTTATCACTGGTGTCCTGGGGCTGAACATTACTAGGAATCCCAAATCTGAGCTTCGAGTATGCCCCTTTAGCACACGACCCTCCGGTTAACGAAGTCAAGCAGTCCAACTTACTTAGGAAGGTGATATGGGGGTAGCGTCTCAGAACTTATAAATCAACAAATACACTAATAACTTAGAGTCCAATTTACTGTTTGGCAGATAGGGGGCTCCATCACAACCACAACAGAGTAATCTGCCTGCAAAATTGTTGGTCCACCTGCCTAATTTAGACTCACTTGAACTTTGAGTCTTCTGTCATTGGCTTTATTGAATGAGTCTTTGCTCTAATGGCCTGAAGGAGAAGGGGGCCATCAGACGAAGTTCATTCCACTGCCTCTTCTACTTAGGGTGTATGCTGTAATGTCTGTTTTTTCTAGTCCATCACCGCCAGAAAAAACATGTTGGTGACGGACAGGAAAGAAGCTATAATGACCTCCTTACCTTGTGACAAAACTCCCAGGGTGTTGGGGGTCATTAGTTCTTTGTTTTTCAAAAGCAAACTTCAACTTTGGGATTTTGTAACTGAAAAACAAATATATTTTAAGAAGTTTGATGAACAGTCATTAAGACCAACAGCAGCCATCCACCGAACATTTTGTACACTAAAAGGAACTGCTGTGATGGTGGTTTATCTCAATGTACAGGGACGACCAGTGGGCCGGCGGTCATCTCTAAATTTACTAGCCGATGGTACATCAGGGTGCCGTTGGTAAGTCCTCCACTGGCAGATTGTATTTCATTTGCCACATGTAGGAAGTTGGCTCTGTATGCACTATTTCAAAGTAAGGAATAGTATGCACAGAGTCCAAGGGTTCCCCTTAGAGGTAAGATAGTGGCAAAAAGAGATAATACTAATGCTCTATTTTGTGGTAGTGTGGTCGAGCAGTAGGCTTATCAAAGGAGTAGTGTTAAGCATTTGTTGTACATACACAAGCAATAAATGAGGAACACACACTCAAAGACAATTCCAGGCCAATAGGTTTTTGTATAGAAAAATATATTTTCTTAGTTTATTTTAAGAACCACAGGTTCAAGATTTACATGTAATACTTCAAATGAAAGGTATTGCAGGTAGGTACTTTAGGAACTTTGAATTAGCAAAATAGCATATACAGTTTTCACATAAATCACATATAGCTATTTTAAAACTAGACAGTGCAATTTTCACAGTTCCTAGGGGGAGTAAGAGTTTGTTAGTTTTTGCAGGTAAGTAAACCACCTACGGGGTTCAAGTTTGGGTCCAAGGTAGCCCACCGTTGGGGGTTCAGAGCAACCCCAAAGTTACCACACAAGCAGCTCAGGGTCGGTCAGGTGCAGAGGTCAAAGTGGTGCCCAAAACGCATAGGCTTCAATGGAGAAGGGGGTGCCCCGGTTCCAGTCTGCCAGCAGGTAAGTACCCGCGTCTGCGGAGGGCAGACCAGGGGGGTTTTGTAGGGCACTGGGGGGGACACAAGTCCACACAGAAAGTACACCCTCAGCAGCACGGGGGCGGCCGGGTGCAGTGTGCAAACACGCGTCGGGTTTGTAATTGAAATCAATGGGAGACCAAGGGGTCTCTTCAGCGATGCAGGCAGGCAAGGGGCGGGCTCCTCGGGGTAGCCACCACCTGGGCAAGGGAGAGGGCCTCCTGGGGGTCACTCCTGCACTGGAGTTCGGATCCTTCAGGTCCTGGGGGCTGCGGGTGCAGAGTCTTTACCAGGCGTCGGGATCTGAGAAGCAGGCAGTCGCGGTCAGGGGGAGCCTCGGGATTCCCTCTGCAGGCGTCGCTGTGGGGGCTCAGGAGGGGCAACTCTGGCTACTCACGGTCTCGCAGTCGCCGGGGAGTCCTCCCTGAAGTGTTTGTTCTCCACAAGTCGAGCCGGGGGCGTCGGGTGCAGAGTGTCAAGTCTCACGCTTCCGGCAGGAAACGCAAGTTGTTTCAAAGTTGCTTCTTTGTTTCAAAGTTGCAGTCTTTGGTGAACAGGGCCGCTGTCCTCAGGAGTTCTTGGTCCTTCTAGAGCAGGGCAGTCCCCTGAGGATTCAGAGGTCGCTGGTCCCGGGGGAAAGCGTCGCTGGAGCAGTGTCTTTAGAAGTGGGGAGACAGGCCGATAGAGCTGGGGCCAAAGCAGTTGGTGTCTCCGTCTTCTCTGCAGGGTTTTTCAGCTTAGCAATCTTCTTCTTCTTAGGTTGCAGGAATCTGAGTTCCTAGGTTCTGGGAAGCCCTTAAATACTAAATTTAAGGGCGTGTTTAGGTCTGGGGGGTTAGTAGCCAATGGCTACTAGCCCTGAGGGCGGGTACACCCTCTTTGTGCCTCCTCCCGAGGGGAGGGGGGCACATTCCTATCCCTATTGGGGGAATCCTCCATCTGCAAGATGGAGGATTTCTAAAAGTCAGAGTCACCTCAGCTCAGGACACCTTAGGGGCTGTCCTGACTGGCCAGTGACTCCTCCCTGTTTTTCTCATTATCTCCTCCGGCCTTGCCGCCAAAAGTGGGGCCGTGGCCGGAGGGGGCGGGCAACTCCACTAGCTGGAGTGCCCTGTGGTGCTGTAACAAAGGGGGTGAGCCTTTGAGGCTCACCGCCAGGTGTTACAGTTCCTGCAGGGGGAGGTGTGAAGCACCTCCACCCAGTACAGGCTTTGTTACTAGCCACAGAGTGACAAAGGCACTCTCCCCGTGTGGCCAGCAACATGTCTGGTGTGTGGCAGGCTGCTAGAACTAGTCAGCCTACACGGATAGTTGGTTAAGGTTTCAGGGGGCACCTCTAAGGTGCTCTCTGGGGTGTATGTTACAATAAAATGTACACTGGCATCAGTGTGCATTTATTGTGCTGAGAAGTTTGGTACCAAACTTCACAGTTTTCAGTGTATCCATTATGGTGCTGTGGAGTTCGTGCATGACAGACTCCCAGACCATATACTCTTATGGCTACCCTGCACTTACAATGTCTGAGGTTTTGCTTAGACACTGTAGGGGCACAGTGCTCATGGACTTGTGCCCTCACCTATGGTATAGTGCACCCTGCCTTAGGGCTGTAAGGCCTGCTAGAGGGGTGACTTATCTATACTGCATAGGCAGTGTGAGGTTGGCATGGCACCCTGAGGGGAGTGCCATGTCGACTTACTCGTTTTGTCCTCACTAGCACACACAAGCTGGCAAGCAGTGTGTCTGTGCTGAGTGAGGGGTCCCCAGGGTGGCATAAGACATGCTTCATCCCTTAGAGTCCTTCCCTGGCATCAGGGTCCATTAATTATGTCACTGGTAGTCTGGGATGGTGGCATTGATGAGTTCATCATAGCCAGCTGTACATTTTCTACCCCTACCTCAGTACATAGGACATGCTGCACGATGTGCACTGGAGGCTTTTCTGATGATACGAATTGAGACCCAGAGTGCTGATCCTTGGCCTGGAGGAGCACACAATATGAACTCTCCTTATGGGGCCTGACTACTCTCAGCTGACTGGGAGAGATAGAGAGTGGCCAACTGGCTTTTCCTACTTTTTAAAATTGGAACTGAGTCCTTCACCGACCCATGTCACGCATGGATATCTCACATGTGCTGTGTGTATAGAGGTTCTGTTCTTGGAACATATGTGACACATGTGGCCATAGAGCACACGTTCCATTTTGTATCTGCTACTTCAAACTAATACCTAAGATCTAGGGTTGGATAGAACTCAGGCAGCAAATGTAAATTGCAAGACTGCTAGTAAGTCATACTTTTGGGTGTGGTGGTGACAGACGGGCCCTTTAAGGCCTAGAGAGTTTGCCCTGCCTTTTCCTGACCCACTGTTCACTGGAAGGGCTAACAGCTATTTAAGTGGGATAGCATCCTTCCCATTGTCCCCTTGGTTTGAGTCTCTCTTTCCAGCTGCACCCCACCTTCCTGCTAGTGCCTTGTAACAAAGACCTTGGCTGGACCAGAATGGGTGGAAGAAGCAAAATGGGTAGAACTGCCCAGAACCAGTCTCAGAGCTGACTTTGGAATACTCAACTAATGTCTGCAAGTTTGATATGAAGATAGAGAAGGTTCCAGACAGGGCTACTTTGCTTGATAACTCATAAATTGCTAGCCCTCAACCAGGGACTACCTGACCTGAGATTGTCTAGATTCCAACTCCCTACCTAGGAAGCCCCAGGGACTGTTTGGGAATTGTTCAACAACTCTGGCACATGGAATCCCATAGAGTTTGTCCCACACGAACAGCCTATTTACTCCTGCTTTAGCAGCTAACGTACAGGTTACCACTGGAGCCAATGACCTGATAACCTGGGCCCCACAAAAGATTTGTTAGGTGTATATTAGTCTCTTCACTCTGCAGGTAAAATAAAATAAAAGTGCTCTAAGGGAATCCAAAGGTGGGACTGAAAGGTGGAGGATGGTTGCTGCAAAGTTAACGAAGTTCATTAAAGAGGACAAAGAAATTATGAAAACATGGACATTTGGACATCAAAACTAGCCAGTGGGACAGAGAAGAAAGGAAGGAAGGAAAGAAGGAAAGGGGAGAGGATATAAAGAATGACATCTAGGCAGATACTGGAGACTGGGAAAGGCAGGAATGATGTGGAAGCAATGGTAAGAGGTACGCAAGAAATTGTAAAAAGAACAAAGGAAGACAGGGTGCTAAGTTGGATGGTACAAAGGTAAAAAGATGGCTGGATAAAGGTTCCATTGGTGAAAGGATAGATGGAAAAAGGTGGATGAATGAGTGAATGGAAGGGTGGATAGTCCAATAGAAGGATGGATTGAAATGTAAAAGGATGAATGGATGAATTAAAAGAAGAATCAGTAGGTGGGTCGATCAGTGTGTGAACACAATAGTAACTGGATGAACAGAATACTGAAAATGGATTGATAAAGGATGGAGGAAGGAACCATGGAAAGGTGAAAGTGGGTGGATGGATGGAGAAATGATAGAACGATGGAAAGGTGAAAGTGGATGGTGGATGGTAGGATGAATGGATATATATGTGGGTGTAAGAGTCAAGTAAAATATTATAAGAAGAGCTGGGCATACTAGCTTTACTCACTCTGTGTTACTTGAGGATTGGTTAAAAGTGAGAGGTATTTTAACTTGCTGGCTACTCCCTTTTGGATAGTATACCATTATACGTGTTGTCACTAAAAACCTTCTTTTTAAAAAACGAAGCACTGATTAGACAATAAAGTGTGGTGAGGCACATTAAGGTCCCCTCTGTCTCCATTTTAGCTTGAACTTTTAGCTTTCCCCCTTATTCTGAAGGTCACTTTTTTCATGTTTTACACTTACTGGGAAGCCGTAGCACATACAGTTCATTTCTTAGTAAGCATTGCTATCATGCTGTTTGTACAGTTTTCCCAAGGCTAGGCACGTGGAATGCAATGCCCTTGCAATTGCGTTGTCCAGTTGGAGTCAGCTCTAGGACTCTAGACAAACAATTGCATCAGCTCTACACCTTTGACACAATATGATTTGAACTGTGCTTTTATTATATAAACAGCCTCTGTGCCATATTTGGCAGAGGAGTACTTCTACTGGGATTGTCCTGGAAAGAAGGTGCAGTGTGACTGAGACGCAGCCCTGCTGACTCTGACCTTTATCCTACAAAGGAAGATAGGCTGAGCTGCACCAGATCGGTTCCCTGACACAACATACTCAAGTATGGGGGTTAGACTATCCCAGTGGATCAGGCAGAGGGTGCTCCCACTATACTCTTAATAGTGTAAGTAGTATTAGATAGGAGTGTAATCAAATAGTAGCATTATCATGGTTGAACTGTTTATCTGTTTCTGTAGTCTCATAATGCTGGTTACAATGCTTTGCTTCATCTGCCTAATAATTGCAGCTCACACTTTTTATACAAGAATACGATTGTTTCAATAAATGTTTGAAAAGTCATTTTAATATTTTCCTATAGAAGACTATGATTGTTTCAATAAATGTTTGAAAAGCCATTTTCATATTTTCCTTGTGTTTACTTTGGGCATGTAAAGTAATGAAAGGGCAGACCTGTTGCCACGATTTCCTTGGGGAGTAAGAGTGGTCATGTATGAGGTTGCTGATACCATCTGCTACCCTGTTAAGGTTAGGGGTTCAGATGTGACGCTATGAGATAGCTAGGAATTGGGCCAACATTTTCCAATGATATGTGTGACTAAGTCCCCATATTCTGAAGTTCATGTTGTCCAGATACAGTCTTACTTCATTTGTAGGAACAGAATAACAAAAGGACTTATTTTAGGTGTGGTGTAAGGAAATGCCTCCTTGGCATGGTTACCCCCTGACTTTTTGCCTTTGATTTGAAATGGTGCTGAGGCCTGCTAACCAGGCCCCAGCACCAGTGTTCTTTCCCTAACCTGTACTTTTGTTTCCACAATTGGCACACCAATTAGCCAATTGTGGAAACCACAACCAGTAGCACCATCCCAGTACACTGGTGCCACTATTAATACCTACCAGTGCAGCCATCCAACACCATCCTTGTCCACATCAGTGACAACCAAACATCTGTGAACTCTAATACCACAAATGAGCATCACTGCCACTATCCCAGTCCAACAGTGCCACCATTAATGACCACCTGTGCCAAATGTGTCTGACTGCCAGTGCCACCAACTGTGACCACCAATGATGTTGAATGCGACCATTAATTACCACACATGCCACCATCAAAGATAATTGTTTTAGTCACCTTTATAGACCAGCAGCCCCACTATCGATGGTCCTCAGTGCAGACATCCTAGACCACCAGTGCCAGTATCATGTCCCACCAATATTACTATTGTTACCAACTACACCACTAGTGAGCTCCAGTAACACCTTGAATAACCACCAGTGTCATCATCCCTGATCTCCAGTACCACCAAAAATAACCAACAAATGTTATAACCAATCAGTGACACCTTCAGAGATCACCAGTACCACCAGGCCACCATCAATGGACATGGCAGCAGCACCACCATGAATGACCACCAGTCCCACCATCAGTTTGCACCAAAGACACCTTTTCCCTCATTGGGGAGTGGTCATGTGACAAATTCTATCCTCTGGCGCAGCTCACCTAGGATGTTCGCAACTGGGCACCTAAACAAAGTACAAAGCATTTGAGGGTGCCAGCTCTTGTTGACCCCTGTTTGACTCCGTTATGATCTGGAAGGACCCATGACTTGAGAACTCTTCTTCTCCTGTTGGCATACCCCTCCACCACTTTAATGCGTATTTCCATAGAGGGCATGTATGAAAGCACTGACCAGGAGCTATGTGGAACACACCAATCAAGGCAAGACCACAGGCACTAGAGTACCCATCAGGAGCACACACAGATTTACGTGCCTTGAAGCAGCGCATGAGTGAATGTTCCATCCTCCCTATTTAGAGTGTAGAGTGCATTTTCAGTGAGCTGAAAGTGACATCCTATAATTTAAAATGGATGACTATGTCTGCCATATTCTATATATATATATATTTATATAGACATCAAACAGGCTCCACTTCAGAGCCTCCCGGAGCACTCTTGGAATTTACAGCCACATTAATTTCATCTCCCCAGCATGACGCGTTTCGGCAACCTGCCTTTCTCAAATGCCAGTAGTGAAAAGGACATTTAAACACAGGTGCTTAAATACGTTTTTTTCATTGCTCTTTAATCATGGTATTTGTAAGTGAAAAGGGACTTGCGTTCCCCATTGAAAATCTAGCTAAGAGCGCCGCCATCATGTTATGTCTTATATATATATATATCCAAAACGAAAGAAATGTCGAAGCCCAAATTCAGAGTCATCTCAGGCATTTAATCAAAGTACGGCCAGCACATCCCCCTAACGTGTTTCAGCAAAAATGCCTTGATCACAGGAGAAAGATTTGAAATCATCGCTTTCAGGTACTTATAAACTCAAATGTCACGTGATCTTGTTAGTACTTTCCTACATCTCCCATAATGCACTGAACATGTTCTGTTAGCGTTCGTATAGCACTGTAATGTCTCACAATAATTCAAATGGCTGGTACACTCCATTCAATCTCGCTGAAATAGTGTTATCCATAGTATACCAGACACATTATTCATAATTAATTTTTTCATTGCAGTGTCTCACATTATACAGATTCCAAATACAACGGTGCATATAATACGAAATAAAGTGGCCTCGTGCATTTGTATGTTTCCATTCTTATGACGCTATTCAAAACTTATATATATATATATATATATATATATATATGTCTGGCATGAAATCAAATCATATCTAGATGCTTAAAGAATCATTTTTTATAGCTGGGTGTTTGAAGCCCAGGAGCAGCAGGAATGCTGTAGCTGAGGAGTGATCACCACTCTATCATTTTTCAAATAAACATATACGGTGCCGAGACCTAGCACCATACCATGTATTGCATTTCCATCACACAATACATGTGTCACCATTGATAGTTTCTCATGTTGATGTTTGCGTATGTGTGCTATGTTGCACTGCACTGATGGACCATGGCAGAGTTCCATTTCCTCTTATGACTGTGTGTGTGCCTTTTCCTAGCTACACACATATGTCCTCCCCCCAATGCAGTTGTCTAAGCACTATGACACCTGATGTTAGAACTGGGGTCTTTGGTTGGCAGTTAGGTTACCCCCTGTCCAAGCAAGGACCCTCACTCTAGTCAGGGTAAGTCACACACAATCCAAATTATCCTGTGCCCACCCTCTGGTAGCTTGGCACTGAGCAGTCAGGCTTAACTTACAAGGCAATGTGTGAAGTATTAGTGCAATAAACCATACAACAACACTGTATAGCACCACAAAAATACACCACACAGTGTTTAGAAAAATATATAATATTTATCTGGTAAGATGCAGGTCAAAACGATTAAAATGCAATAAGTATATGTTGAGATATCACTATAAAAGTGATATGAAGTGTCTTAAGTCTTTTAAAAGCAATCAAAGTCTCTTTCAAGCACAAAGTACCTGGTTTGCGTGCAAAATCTCCACAAAGAACCGTAGAGGAGGAGATGCGTGGAAACAAAGAGGTGTGCGTCGATTTTTTGTGCCACACACGGCGATGTGTCATTTAGTTTTCACGCAGGGACGGCTGTGCATCAATTTCAGGCACTCGGTTGTGGATCCTCTTCGGATTGTGGGGTTTTCGGACGCCCCTTGGATTTCCTGTGCTGGCAGGACGAAGTCACAGGAGCTGTGTCGATTTGGTGGGCATTGCATCAAATGTTCTACCGCATTACAGGCGCTGCATCGATTCCCTCTGGAAGTCAGGCTGCGTCGTTCCAGCTCGGCTGTGTGTTGATCCAGTGGACGTACGTTGAATTTCTGGTCACTACACTGGTGCTGCGTCGATTTTCTCGTTGCGAAGTCAGGATGCGTCATTCCGGTTCGGCGTGCGATGAATTTTTCACCGCGGTGCAGGCTGTGCGTCGTTTCTGGCAGGCTGTGCATCACATCTTGCCGCACAAGGAGTCCTTCTTGTAGAGATAAAGTCTTTTTGGTTCTGAGACTTCAGGGAACAGGAGGCAAGCTCTATCCAAGCCCTTGGAGAGCACTTCTCACCACAGCCAGAGAGCAGCAAGGCAGAAGGGCAACAGCAAGGCTGCAGTCCTTCACAGAAAGCAGTCAGGTGAGTCCTTTGGGCAGCCAGGCAGTTCTTCTTGGCAGGGTACAGGTTCTGCTTCAGGTTCTCTTCTCCAGGAAGTGTCTGAGTTGGTTGGGGCAGAGGCCCTGTTAAAATACCCAAATGTGCCTTTGAAGTGGGGGAGACTTCAAAGAGTGGCTTTGAAGTGCACAACGTCTCCTTTCAGTCCAATCCTGTCTGCCAGGGTCCCAGTAGGGTGTGTGGCAGTCCTTTGTGTGAGGCCAGGCTACAGTCCTTTGACATGTAAGTGTCAGGCCCACCATCCTCCCAGCCCAGGAAGACCCATTCAAAATGCAGATGTATGCAAGTGAGGCTGAGTATCCTGTGTTTGGGGTGTGTCTGAGTGAATGCACAAGGGAGCTGTCAACTAAACCCAGCCAGAAGTGGATTGTAAGGCACAGAAGGATTTAAGTGCAGAGAAATGCTCACTTTCTAAAAGTGGCATTTCTAAAATAGTAATATTAAATCCAACTTCACCAGTCAGCAGGATTTTGTATCACCATTAGAGCCATGCTAAATATGACCTTCCTACTCCTTTCAGATCAGCATCTACCACTCAAACAATGTATGAGGCCAACCCCAATGTTAGCCTATGAAGAGAGCAGGCCTCACAGCAGTGTAAAAATGAATTTAGGAGTTGTACACTACCAGGACATGTAAGCTACATAGGTACATGTCCTGCCTTTTGCCTACCCAGAACCCTGCCCTAGGAGTTACCCAGGGCACACCTTAGGGGTGACTTATATGCAGAAAAAGGAGAGTTTTAGGATTGGCAAGTACTTTTAAATGCCAAGTCGAATTGGCAGTGAAACTGTACACACAGGCCTTGCAATGGCAGGCCTGAAACAAGGTTAAGAAGCTACTTAAGTGGGTGGCACAACCAGTGCTGCAGGCCCACTAGTAGCATTTAACCTACAGGCCCTGGGCACATATAGTGCACAATACTAGGGACTTATAAGTAAATGAAATAGTCCAATTGGGTATGATACAATGTTACCATGTTGAAAGGGAGAGAGCATATGCACTTTAGCACTGGTTAGCAGTGGTAAAGTGCGCAGAGTCTTAAAACCAGCAAAAACAGTATCTAAAAAGTGGAGGGAGGCAGGCAAAAAGTGAGGGGTGACCACCATAAGGCTGTCAGGTCTAACACCTGAGATGTTGCGTGGTGGCATTGCAGTTATTGTGACACAGGTGGCAGGGTAGACCCTGGAATGGGCAGCATGGGTATGAGATTACTGCTGTGTACTTCATAATGTAAGTGACAGTGCCTGATGTTTATTGAGTCTATGGGCATGAGCAGCTGGCAGGAGTTGCACTTGGATAGGGATTGATGGGGATTGATCACGAAGTCATACTTATCCCTCATTTTAGGTGTGTTTGTGCCATGGGCACCTAACTGACATTTGACCAGCACACACAGCACAAGTAGTAGTGGCAAGTGTTGTCAATAGTAAATGCCGCTTGTGCCAATGGCCTGAGACTGGGCATTGTACTCTTGCTTACATTCTGACAATACCAGCTGTGCTGTGACAGCAGCCCAGTTTTACATTCTTCCCTACCCTCCTGGTCTGCTTCAGCATTTCCAGCAGCCTTGGCATGGCGGTGTACCCCCATGCAATGGTTGTTGGTGTTGTTTTGTGCTGTGCCCCTGGAAGCCACTGCACAGCCCATGCACCGGTGCCGTGCCCCTTTGCCCTTTCCACTGCCTGATTTTCAGGGCTGGCATGCATTGTGTAGTAGGTATGTACCTCCCCCTTCTTGCACCTGACATTTAGGCATTTTTGTCCCCCATGCAACTTACCCTGCATATTTGTTGTTTCCTGGTAGTCTGTGCTGTCCTTTACTATGATTCCTGTCATGATCTCCTCTGGGATGATGGCTGCCACCATCTCCTCCATCTCGTCCAGGGCCTCCTGCGGTGCTGGACTCCCACCTCCGGTCTGCAGTGCTGCCTTCCTGTTCCTTGCCATTTTCTCCTTTGTCCCGCGCTTGCAGTAATGTCAGTATTTCTTGCACTCAGTGACAGTTCTCCTGACCTCTGCCACACTGTTAATCTTGCCCACAATTTGTTACCAAGTTGCCTCTCTCCTTCCAATTGGCAATTTAGAGGTGAAGAATAATTGATGCTGGTGCTCCGTCGCCTCTCTGACCAGCATTTCATGCTCTTCTGCGCTGAAGTGACACTTCCTCTTCTTCTCGTCTCTCCTCTGGGTCTGGTCTGTGTCTTCTTGGCTGGTTCCTGGTTGATTGAGGTCTCTCTGAGGTGTCTCCTGGCTTCTGGGATCCATTTTGGGGCTCCTTAGCACTGTTTGCTGTGTTTGCGTCGTTTTTTTATGCTATTGCAGTGAAAAAATGGCGCATATCCTTTTTGCAACATGTTTACATGTTGCAAACTGGATTAGAGTCATTTTTCCTGAGTTATCGTAATTTTGCCTTACAGCAAGATGCATTGGTTAGTGTCAGAAAAAATTACTCTATCCTGTTCTTAGCATCACTGTGCGTCAAACTAAGAATTAGACGCACGGGTGACGTTAAGAAATGGCATTAGGCAGCGTTAAATCTTTGACGCAAAACTGGGTTAGCGCGGTTTTGCGTCAAAAAGTACAAATCTGGCCCTCAGGTTTTCCAGGTAACTCATACAATGCTGTACCTGTTGCCTGTGGTATCTCTTTTTAAAGGGCAGATAAGACTTTCTGGGTGATTGCACAGTTTGAATGCACTCTGTGTTTTCTAGAGGGATGTTTAACCTTTAGAGAAAGGATGCTCTTCTATCAGTAGGTAACTTTGAAACAAACCAGGTCTCTCTCTACCCAATCAATACTTTAATAATCACCACCTATGGATCTGCTACATGGTTGATTTGTATTAATTTGGAGAGGTGCTAAGGATTGAAAATCCTTTGTTTACTGGCTTAAAGCATCCATCAATATCTGACATCGACCCTTAACCATAGCAGAGTCTCTTCCTTTTCTGGGTCTCCGTACTTCTCTGTCTGTATCGTAAACACAGTGGGCTTTTTTATGAGAGACTTGCTCTGACGGAGCGTCCTTTTTTCTGACACTGCAGCGGAGCAAACCTCTAAACCATATCTATGAGGTCGCGCAAAAACCCACTTTGCATGGCATTGAGGGGCCTCATAGATCTCGAGTAATACAAAGCAGCACAAGTCTCTGCGTTGCCTCACCCTGCGCCAGGGAGCCGTTCTATGGCGTTGCGGAGGATTTTCCCACACAACACCCATGTTTTTTCACATTGCCACAGATATACTTAATCACATAAACCTGAAGGAATGCCAAACTTTATGCCTCCAGAGGAGAGGCTTAATGAGTAAAAATATGTGTATTTCTCCTAGTTTTTCCTCTTTCCATGTGTGCTGCATTCGGCACACACAGAAAGAGGAAAATGCCTCTCTGGATTGGTTTTGTGCAGAAAGGGATCCCTCCTGCCAACAATGCAGACAACCTTTCACCATGGTGCAAGTGTGCCTGTGTTGGCGCTAGGCAGCAAATGATGGACCAGTGGATGGGGAAAAGAGATTAGTGTGCCATATTTCAGAAATACAGTGCATTCCTGCCCTTTCACATTGGGGTATGGCACCACAGCAAGAAGACTTGTTTACTCTGTAGAAACAATCATGAAAGAGTCCTCAGGGATGGATTATCACATGGACAATTCCCATCTTTCTGTAGGAACTGTAAGTGGAAAGCTGACTATTTTTGGGAGTCCTATGTCCACGCCAAGAAATTGACACAAAGGAAATCCTCTGCGTGGCTCGTTTCCAGCGTACTCAACCATGTTTTTCATTGTCCCCAGAGGAGGAAAATACAGTCACTGAGCAAATACTGATGGATTATTTGTGTGTATATGGTGTTCCTATAGCGTGAACCCAGGCAACGTACAGTGGAGCTCTGTGCACATGGTATGACGGGTACTTCTGTGCCCAATTATCTTAATGCAATGGATGAATGGAATACCATGATTCTCCTGTAAATAGTTGCAATTTTATAGTTAGTCATTCAGTCAAATCTTTCTTTATTCAGCAACTGCCATAAAAACACATAAAGCCATTTGAATACAGTTAAAATGCTGAAACATATGACTTTACACCATTACAACCGTATACGTAGAACTCAAACAAAACTGAAATATCAGATTTTAAAATATCGTCCATCAAATCATTCCCTTTCCTGTTGCTGAGGGGTCTTATAAAACATTCTACATTCTTGACCCATATCTGATTCCGTTTATGCAGATGGATCAAACAGTTCATATTGTTTCCTAATAGCAATAGCAGATCTAGTAGAATTTGATATAGAGTGGCATATTTTGATCGTGGATGATTTTTGTACATATATCATTGCTTCCTTTGTTTTGTCCTCAGTTGCCCTATGATGCATTGGCAGTATGAAAGCAGATCTTGGGGCAGTATACAATGCGCAAAGTAATATAAAGTGGCATGTGCTCTGCTTGGACTTAGCGTCACAAGGACATGTGGGCAAATCTTTCTCCAAGTACACTGCTTGGGAAAAGCCACTCTAAAATGGATTACATTTAGCCTTGCCAGAGTTAGCAGAGAGATGGACTCTCACACCAGGCTATACGGTTCCATGGCATCTGTGGTTCAAAACTGTTTTCAACTTCAGAGCACCCTGACATCTGAAAGTCGTAACAGTCTCCCTGTAGCGCTGTTTCACCACCTCCTTTGCATTTTGCAGGCAGAGATTTAGGGTTTGAGAACAAGTTTTCCAGCCCCAGGTTTTGAAAAGATGTTTTTAAGTATGAGAGCCACGAAATCTTATTTGTATTAGGCAGCTGTAAGCAATCAGTCATGCAATCTTGCACCAAACTGGCCTCTGAATTTCTCCAGCATCTAATCCACAATAGGAGAGGAGAGACTCCAATTAAATTCTCTAGATCACAGGTCTTCAAACTGGGGGGCGGGCCCCCAAGGGGGGAGTCTCAAGTGATCCAGCCTCTGGCCTAAAGAAACATTTTACAGATAACAGGGCTTTGTGTTAAGCAGAAGCATGTTTTTGCATTATAAAAAAGGTAACAGTACTTAACTGCAATGTTTAAATAGATCTAGACATACTTAAACATTGCAATCTTTATAAAATAATTGTGATCAAATCTGAGGGTTGGCCAGGGATTTTTATTTTTCAGCTGGGGAGTGGGCACAGCATTAAAAAGTTTGGAGAGCACTACTCTAGGTACTGCAAACCCAGTTGTTCATGACAAATTATATTTGTTACATTTTTGGCTACCAACAGTAGTCTAAGTGCAAATTTATTCTCAATACATTGTAAGGAATCTGCTTTACCATAACCCCATAAACCCAACCCATAAGTAGCTGCTCTTACACATTCAGATTTATAGAGGGTGGCCATCTGTGGTATGGGTTTATGGCCTAGTTTTCGGGAACTGAAGATCACCTCTGTATTCCTTACATGTGCTGGGTCTTAACCTTAAGGTGGGAGTTCCATAACATGGAGGAGCTTAGATGCATACCCGGATTGCAAAAATCCTTCACCCTTTCAAGGGCATTCCCACCCATCCTAAATTGTTTGGACTTTGTGTTCAGGGGACCACTTGTCATTACATAAGATTTAGCAAAGTTTTCTTTCAAATATAGGTCCTGCATAAAAAATAAAAAAAGGTCTAAGTGGCCTTGAAGGCCATTGGCGGTGGACAAAATCAATACTGCATCATCTGCATATAATAGAACGGGAAGCTGTCTTCACCCCATCCTAGGGAAGCTCTTCCCATGCCTGAGTAGGTAGTCATATAGCCCATTTATGGATATTAAAAATAGGAACGGGGCTAAAATGCATCCCTGTCTTACTCCCCGCCTTGATGGAATTGGGAGTGTTCTCTCACCATTTGAACCATACCACACTGACACACTGAGCTCCGCATGTAAGGGTGTTATTAAGTTCAGCATTTTTGGATCGATTCCCAAGGACTCCATTATTTGCCAGAGCTTCTCTTTAGTTACCAAATCAAATGCGCTTGAGAGGTCTGTAAATGCCATATGAATGGCTCCTTTTTTTACTACTACAAATTTGCTAAGAATTTTTTATTGGAATGAGAGCCCCACGGTTTGGACAGCTTCTTTTTCTGCACCTTTTGTTTGTACCATTCTAAGATGACCTACAAACTATATTTTTTTCTGCAGAAAAAATCTCCCTTCCCTCTCTTATCTTTCTTGAGCACCTAAAGGTCTAACTTACAAAGATTTTGCATAAGCTGCACTGCAAGTATTCTCTTGCGCTGTCCTAAGCCACATCGAAAGGGCGGGAATGCACCGTATCTTCCTGTCCTTTCCCCCTGCGCCATCGAACAATTTGTGCCGAGCGCCAATGCAGGCACCTTTCCACCTTGGTGCAAGGGGTCTGCGTTTTTGGCAGGAAGGGGTACTTCCCTGCACAAGAACAATCCTGAGAAGCGTTCTCCTCTTTCTGTGTGTGCAGCACACATGGAAAGAGGAAAAACTAGGAGAAATACAAATATTTCTCCTGAATGCGCCTGTTCTAGGGAGGTGAAAGGTTTTAACGCTACCACAGTTTTACATGATTAAATAAATGTGGGGCAGCATTGAAACCCATTGGTGTTTTGTGAGAAAACCCACCGCAACGCCCATGGAACCCCTCCTTAAGAGACCCACTTTTGTAACCCATCTACCTTCTTAGGTATGGCAGCTACACCTCTGGCTTGAATCCCCTTGCTGACGGGATGGACGCTGAGATTCCCCTTTGCAAACTCTTATGATGCCTAGGACGGATCCTTGGGGGGTGGCTGGAGGGGGGCTGTTCTTTTTTGTTTCCTTTCTATTCATTCTCATTAGTGGGAGGCTGTTTTTGTCCTGCAAGACCCCCACCCATTGGAATCATATCTGCTCCTTGTAGACCATGTTGAAGCTATGGGGACTACACTCTTTTCTGAAACCCATGTGCCTTTTTATTTGCCAGCTCCCCCCCCCCCCTTGCTATAATGTTCTGGCCTGTTTTGTAAGCAGCATCTCACTTGCTTCCTCTATTGTTTTGTACACGTAGGTTTCAGGTCCACCCCACCTCGCGTGTTGCTGCACAGACACCCACCAGGGATTGGCTTCTAAACCCTATTTGGGCATCCAGGGAGACCACCCTGGCTGTTCTGTTGCTGCACTGGCAGTAATTATTCAATTTCTCATTCCTATGTTTCTGCTGTCAGTTTCCATTCATGGACCTTACTGTGTAGCCCAACATATCCACCCCCGCCCCCCATGGGTGCACTTCCCTTCTCAAATATGCACTTCTTCCTTTAAAATAGCATCATCCTTTTGGGGAACTCGTGGTGTATTTTCACACATCTATTTTGTCCCTCCTCCCATCATCCTCTGGAGTGGTATCCGGTAGTAAGTTGAGTCTCTTGCCTCCTCCATTGCTTTGATCTGGGTTACACTTTGGACTCATTTCCTTGTTTTATAGGTTTTCCAGTGTATTCAACACAATCTCGTTCTGGGTTCAACTTTCCTACTGCAGCATCTGTAAATTTCGACATAAGTGTGGTCTATACACCTGTGCATATGTGCTCCCTTCGGCACGTGTTTCACACTGTACTTGATGGTTACTGATCTGCAATTTGTAAATTCCTAATATTCCTAATATGTGAAAGTTTACATTTTAAATGAGTGAGTCCTAGTGCATCGCAAATCGACCTATCTCATGAATATTAATAAGGTAGGTCTCAAATTGCGACCCACTAGGAATCGGCGGCATCGCAGTTTTGGAGTCCTGCTTTGGACAGCGAACCACCATGTCTGTGATTAGTTTTTTTTCCTTAATGCAGCCCATTTTCCTAAAAGGAAGCTGGACTATTTTTAAAAAGAAAACTTGCTTTCTTTTTTTGTGTTTGTTTAAGGAGACACAGTGATCCTGTGGACCACTGTCTTCTTTTAAATAACATGTTTTTTACATTCAGAAAACGGAAGAGGTTCACAGTGGGCCCCTTCACATTTGTGAATGGGATACCACTAAATGTATTTGGTAAATTATTAATGTTTTGCAACCGAAATTCAATCACAAACATTAACACAATTTGGTATTTGGAAGAGATGCTGCTTCCAAATACACCCTGTGTGGGTGGAATACTCAAAGGTGAAATACCAACTACACCATGTCAAATGGCCCAGGATGCAGGCCCCAAATGGTCTGGACAAGAAAATGCTAACCTTTTATAAGTGGCATTTGAGGAATTGTGACTTAAAATTCAACTTTATCATTAAAGAGGATTTTAAATTACAATCCTTTCCACACAGAACATGACATTTCTACCTGTTCCAAAACAAACATTAGCATTTATTAAATGCTTTAAGGGAACCTAATGTAACCCTATGGGAGAGGTAGCCCACACAGCAGTGAAAAATAAATTTGTGATTTTTTCACAACCAGGACATGTACAACTAAAACGTATGTTTCCAACTATTTAAATATAATGCACCCTGCCATGTAGGCTGTTTAGGACCTATCGTGGGGGTGGGGGGCTCATCTGTATTAAAAAGAGAGTTTTAGGCTTGGTAAAAGGTTTATTATGTTAGGTCCAAATGGCAGGTTGAACTGCACACACAGGCTGCAATGGCAGGTGTGGGACATATATTAAAGAGCTACTTAAGTGAGTGACACAATCAGTGCCGCAGTCCCACAAGTCGCATTTAATTGAAAGACCCTGGGCACATGGAGTGTACTTTACTTCGGACCTACAAGTAAATTAAATACGGCAATAGAGAACAAGCCAATATTTCCATGTTTAGAGGATAGAGCATGTGCACTTTAGCAATGGTTAGCAGGAGAAAGAGCTCAGAGTCCTAAGGACAATAAACAAGCGCATTCAGCAATGAGCATTTGCAATGCAATAGGCTTCGCATGAGCGAGAGTTAGAGCTGTTGGCTTTGTAAATGATAATGACAACCTCACATTTGGGAACTTATAAATATTTAGCCATGAAGCACATTAAACCTTTATCAGAAATAACCTGTGTTTGTGTATTCCTTCATATACTTGGCATTAGACTGTAATGGTATGAACAGTCCCTACAGAGCACCATATTAAAAATAGCATTTGGAAGAAACATGGTAATGTAACCATATATCAGCCCCTAGAGGCCATAATCACATTAAAAAGAATGATAAAGAACATTGCAGTGTAACCATATAATCAGCCCCTTGAGGGCATTGTGTGTCAGCCTTTAAAATAATATATAACTGTGGTGTCAGCGCCACAAGGGTGCAGTCCTGCAGGTCGTTACTTGATGTCCCGGTAGCGTCAACAGCAGAAGGTGCAATACACCTGTTCGTGGCTAAGTGTCCCTCTAGACTCAACAGCAGAAGGTACAGTACCACTGGTCATGGCTAGATGTCCTTGTGGAGCCAAAAGCACTCAGAGTACAGTGTCACAGAACGCTGCCAGAAATTCTTCTGACGTCAAAAGCTCAGAATGTCCCCCAAATCTGGAAATGGCTGGAAAAGTACCAGGTCCTCAGTGAAGTAGCTGAAATATTTCTCAGAAATAAACAGTGCTTGTGCATACATTAAACCTTTATCAGAAATAAACTGTTTTTGTGCATTAGCAGAAGGTGTAATACCACTGGCCATAGCTAGATGTCTCTGTGGAGCTTACTGAGTTTGTAGTGTCTTGAGAAAATTATCATCCTTCAGCCCTCATAGAACATAGTGCACTACACATTTGCAGGCCAAGCACAGATGTCAGAGTATTACTGCAAACAAGGCCTTTGTAACACAAATTCCTCTCAACTGTAAAAACAAAAGTTCCAGCTATTATAAAAAAGTTTAAATATGCATTGAATGGTGGAAGAGGTTATGATTTTGGGGTCCCCTCTAACTTAGTGTGACCCACAAGATGAACTGGACAGAAAGTGCACATCGTCCTGAATGTTTTGGTGGTGGTTCCTTTGCCCTAGAACCACCAAAGGCTGAGTTATTGCCAAAAATGTTTTGTAAAAAGAATGCCTGCAAAGCATCATGGGGCGAGTTCCCCCGAGTGCAGTGAATATTGTATTGGCTCTCCCGCTGTGCAGGGAGAGCCGCTGTTGAGGGTTCATTCCTGGATCTATTTCATGCTATATAAAGTCACAAAAAAAGTACAAAACATGCACAACTACTTGTATTTACTGATTATGTAAAGTAAGAACCAAATGAAGGGCAAACACGGGAAACAGACCACGCGCTTGAACACAAGTGCTTACAAACAAGGACCTTATAACACAAACTTCTCTCAGATGTACAAACAAAAGTTCCAGCTATAAGAGAGAAGTTTAAATATGCATTGAATGGTGGAAGAGGTTATGATTTTCGGGCCCCCTAACCTAGTGTGACCCACAAGGTGGCCTGGACAGAACGTGCACATAATTCTAACTGTTTTGGTGGTGGTCCATTTGCCCTAGGACCACCACAGGCTGAGTGATGACCAAAAATGTGTTGTAAAAGGAATGCATGCAAAGCATCATGGGTGAGTTTCCCCGCGTGCAGTGAATATTGCAATATCAGCTCTCCTGCTGTGCAGGGAGAGCCGCTGTGAAAATGTACAAAACACACGCACAGCACAACTACTTGTAATTACTGATTATGTAAAATAAGGAACAAGTGAAGGGCAAATGCGGAAAACGAAACGTGAGCGTGAACACAAGTGCTTACTGACAAACACGAGAGGCAACAAACAAAAAACAAATAGTCCATTCAAACAACATAAAAACGTTCCAGGCGTAATTAAACTGTACTTGGCCAATGTGCCTCAGCCAACTACAGGAAGTCACGTATCGGCTGCCAAACCAGTTAGGAGGCAGCAAAACAAGAGCAACACTTCCTTCAACCTATGGAAAGCAGCGGCAGGTGGGAGCAACATCCTTTACTCATTCCAACAAGTCTTGTAGACACTGCATGCACGCTGTCTAGGCTCGACCTAAAGAGGGGAGGAGGAAGGCAATAACTTTGGGGATGACCCTGCAGAAACGGCCATGTCCAACAGCTAAGTTTCAGTTTATATTATTTAGAAGTTATCAGTGTTCACAATTCAGGGGTACAATTATTACTGATGCAGAATTAAAATTGAAGTTTCATTGATATGTGACACAAATAATGCATGAAAAGCCAAAGGACATATATGAGTATCTTCCACAGTAATCAAATGCATTTACACACTCAATGCAATTGACAGTAGACACCATTGGTAGTATCTAGTTTCTCTAAGGTGGGATTAGCCCCTGTTCAATTCATCATTTCCTGTGGTTCAGGTTCCCAGCAGTGATCTTTCGATTTTGGGAAAGGCGATTAGCACATCCCCAATCAGATAGGTCTTGGCTTCACAAACCAATGTGAACATCTTGGTGACACTTAGGTGGGCAAATAGCATAATTTACAAGTGCGCAATCAAGCACAGAAGCCAAATTATTATTATTTTTTGCATGAGAGAGAGAATTTCAGATCCATATGTACTAAAATATAACGCTGCATCTCTATTTCTAAGCGCTGGCGCACAATTTGGTTGCCTTGCACCAAAGACAACTTTGAACCATGAATCAAAGGCACACATGTAATTTCTAGCAAGGGTTTTGTACTGGCAATATACCCTTCCAGTACAAACTTTATAACTGTTCTCACTTTGTATGTGTGATGTACAGTGCAGCACAAGGGATGGGGGAAAGGTTTGGAGAAATAAACTTTTTCTTCTACCTTGCACTTGCCTCAAGGTGGCATATTTGTTGGTACAAAGTTGTTTCTACAAATGTAGATTAACAACAAATAACATGGGTGGTGGCGTGAGAACATCCATGTAGAACACACTGGACCCTCCCTTGTTGCAAAGTTGCACAAAGTAGTTCATATTGCAATTTATTTCTGTTACGTTTAGGCAACTTTCCATTGCATATAAAGTCTTGTGCTAGAAAGTAAATAAAAAATCCAAACTTTGTGCCATTGTGCATCAGTTTTGGTCAGTTGAAACATCTGTCTCTTTGTCATGTTTAGCACCTTGGGCCATTTCGTAAGCTCTAGCATTATTTTAAGAAGTCTGTCTTCACCAGAGATGCTCTTAGGCATCTTTTGGACATCTGGAGTGCCACAGAATTCTGAGGGCAGTGGTAATCCTCTGCAGTTGGCAATTCCTCTTAAGTACTCAATCTGTTCTTTTAGGGTGTCAGAAAGGCTGAGTCTGTGGTTGTGAGAGGATACTTGGTTGTTCTTGTGGCATAAGCACCATCTGTTGTTGCTTCTGTGTTGGCCGTGGTGGTGTTCTGTATGGATCTCTTCCAGATGACAACCTTCCCAGATGCAAAAGGTGGGTTGAGGGGTTAATGGTTCTTTGCATTTTTTGCAGAATGGCTCTCAATGGTTCTTGAACTCCAGAGTCTGTAGAGTTTAATTATTGCTGCATATGTATTTCACTGTACAGTGATTTTTCACGAATGGGTGTGCATCAACTGTGAATGCTGTTGAGCCACCTGAGCCACTATGCCCCCCCTCCCCAACCTTGTGTATCAAAGTTTCTTTTCATTACTATTCTATATCATATGTGTGCTTCTATCATTCTTGTTGCTACATTTCTTTGTTGCGCTCTCTGTTCTGTTTTATTTTCTGCTCCAAGTACCATTGGTTATCTTTGGCAGGGTCACCTGGTGATATATTCTGGTTACCTTCCTTCAGCGAGTGGTTATTTACTGCAGTGACGTGTTTCCCTCCGTGACTCTGGGAAGGAATTGCCTCAAAAGAGCAATAGCAGAGAGCAGTGGTCGGTGCTGAAGGGGACGTATTGAGGGGCGAAGAGGTTGCTCTAGATTTCTCAGGAGAACCCAGGTGTCTCTTTAATAACAGCCCCTGAGGGTGCTCACCCTTGGAAAAGCCTTTTAAAGATGTTGTACTCTCCTGAGATTGACACTTTGGGCCTGATTTGGAGTTTTGCTGCTGGGGTTACGCCATCACAAACATGACGGACATATCGTCCACTATATTGAAATTCCACTATATCGTATGGACATCGTAATACGGGGGGGATACACATCACATTTGTGATGGAGTAACCCCACTGCAAACTCAAAAGTCATAATACCACCCATTGTTTACAAGCTACCGCAATATTGTTAGGGCTGGATACTAAAATCTGGGATGGGAGCTGGGTGTGGATGAGACAAGGTGGAGCCTTCCTTTGGTCTTCTACCAGGGTTCACTCCATCTGCTCAACTCTCTCACTCCACAGTATATTTGTTATTATGTTTTTTTTCTCTCTCTCCGTCTCTCTGCAGGAGGGAAACTCTTCAAGATATATATGTGAGTCATTAAGCTCTACTCTGCCTAATATCAGTTCTACTCATTAACTGAAAACATCTCCACAAGTGCACATTCCTCTTGACCAAAGAACTTTTGCTGCCCCAGAGAAGGTGCTTGGTAGTCGCAAGCAACTATTTCAAGTCACTCCGAGGATCCTCCGGGAAGGAATGTTCTTTGTTAGTTCAGACTCAGAGTCTCACTCCTGAAATCCAGAATTTCCATTTTGAAGAACTGTGAAATGTTCTAATAGATACTTGAAGTCAAGCTCAGAGAAGAATCTGAGAGTCTCACCGTGGATAGCACACAGCTCGCTGAGCGCCCAAAAGGAAAGAAACTGACTGAGACAATTCTGCTTCCTTGCTTCTCCATTCTGCTCAGATGGGCAAGACACAGCCATTCCAGCAGAACAGGAACTCGGAATCAAGAAGACAAGGATTCCGAAAAGGGGAATAGGGGAAGTGTAGGAGGCTGGACTGGCTTGTAGTGAGTACCTAGGGGTACTTGCACCTTGCACCAGGCCCAGTTATCCCTTATTAGTGTATAGGGTGTCTAGCAGCTTAGGCTGATAGATAATGGTAGCTTAGCAGAGCAGCTTAGGCTGAACTAGGAGACGTGTGAAGCTACTACAGTACCACTTAGTGTCATATGCACAATATCATAAGAAAACACAATACACAGTTATACTAAAAATAAAGGTACTTTATTTTTATGACAATATGCCAAAGTATCTTAGAGTGTACCCTCAGTGAGAGGATAGGAAATATACACAAGATATATATACACAATACCAGAAATATGCAGTATAGTCTTAGAAAACAGTGCAAAAATGTATAGTTACAATAGGATGCAATGGAGACACATAGGGATAGGGGCAACACAAACCATATACTCCAGAAGTGGAATGCGAACCACGAATGGACCCCAAACCTATGTGACCTTGTAGAGGGTCGCTGGGACTATTAGAAAATAGTGAGAGTTAGAAAAATAACCCTCCCCAAGACCCTGAAAAGTGAGTGCAAAGTGCACTAAAGTTCCCCTAAAGACAAAGAAGTTGTGTTAGAGGAATAATGCAGGAAAGACACAAACCAACAATGCAACAACGCTGGATTTCCAATCTGGGGTACCTGTGGAACAAGGGGACCAAGTCCAAACGTCACAAGCAAGTCGGAGATGGGCAGATGCCCAGGAAATGCCAGCTGCGGGTGCAAAGAAGCTTCGACTGGACAGAAGAAGCTGTGGTTTCTGCAGGAACAAAAAGGGCTAGAGACTTCCCCTTTGGTGGACGGATCCCTCTCGCCGTGGAGAGTTGTGCAGAAGTGTTTTCCCGCCGAAAGAATGCCAACAAGCCTTGCTAGCTGCAAATCGGGTGGTTAATGTTTTTGGACGCTGCTGTGGCCCTGGAGGGACCAGGAGGTCGCAAATTGGACCAGGAGAGAGAGGGGACGTCGAGCAAGACAAGGAGCCCTCTCAGCAGCAGGTAGCACCCGGAGAAGTGCCAGAAACAGGCACTACGAGGATGCATGAAACGGTGCTCACCCGAAGTCGCACAAAGAAGTCCCACGTCGCCGGAGAACAACTTAGGAGGTCGTGCAATGCAGGTTAGAGTGCCGGGACCCAGGCTGGACTGTGCACAAAGGATTTCCGCCGGAAGTGCACGGAGGCCGGAGTAGCTGCAAAAGTCGCGGTTCCCAGCAATGCAGCCCAGCGAGGTGAGGCAAGGACTTACCTCCACCAAACTTGGACTGAAGAGTCACTGGACAGTGGGGGTCACTTGGACAGAGTTGCTGGATTCGAGGGACCTCGCTCGTCGTGCTGAGAGGAGACCCAAGGGACCGGTAAAGCAGCTTTTTGGTGCCTGCGGTTGCAGGGGGAAGATTCCGTCGACCCACGGGAGATTTCTTCAGAGCTTCTGGTGCAGAGAGGAGGCAGACTACCCCCACAGCATGCACAAGCAGGAAAACAGTCGGGAAGGCGGCAGGATCAGCGTTACAGAGTTGCAGTAGTCGTCTTTGCTACTATGTTGCAGTTTTGCAGGCTTCCAGCGCGGTTAGCAGTCGATTCCTTGGCAGAAGGTGAAGAGAGAGATGCAGAGGAACTCGGCTGAGCTCTTGCATTCGTTATCTAAAGTTTCCCCAGAGACAGAGACCCTAAATAGCCTGCAAAGAGGGTTTGGCTACCTAGGAGAGAGGATAGGCTAGCAACACCTGAAGGAGCCTATCAGAAGGAGTCTCTGACGTCACCTGGTGGCACTGGCCACTCAGAGCAGTCCAGTGTGCTAGCAGCACCTCTGTTTCCAAGATGGCAGAGGTCTGGAGCACACGGGAGGAGCTCTGGACACCTCCCAGGGGAGGTGCAGGTCAGGGGAGTGGTCACTCCCCTTTCCTTTGTCCAGTTTCGCGCCAGAGCAGGGCTAAGGGGTCCCCTGAACCGGTGTAGACTGGCTTATGCAGAATTGGGCACATCTGTGCCCAAGAAAGCATTTCCAGAGGCTGGGGGAGGCTACTCCTCCCCTGCCTTCACACCATTTTCCAAAGGGAGAGGGTGTAACACCCTCTCTCAGAGGAAGTCCTTTGTTCTGCCATCCTGGGCCAGGCCTGGCTGGACCCCAGGAGGGCAGATGCCTGTCTGAGGGGTTGGCAGCAGCAGCAGCTGCAGTGAAACCCCAGGAAGGGCAGTTTGGCAGTACCAGGGTCTGTGCTACAGACCACTGGGATCATGGGATTGTGCCAACTATGCCAGGATGGTATAGAGGGGGCAATTCCATGATCATAGACATGTTACATGGCCATATTCGGAGTTACCATTGTGAAGCTACATATAGGTAGTGACCTATATGTAGTGCACGCGTGTAATGGTGTCCCCGCACTCACAAAGTTCAGGGAATTGGCTCTGAACAATGTGGGGGCACCTTGGCTAGTGCCAGGGTGCCCTCACACTAAGTAACTTTGCACCTAACCTTTACCAGGTAAAGGTTAGACATATAGGTAACTTATAAGTTACTTAAGTGCAGTGTAAAATGGCTGTGAAATAACGTGGACGTTATTTCACTCAGGCTGCAGTGGCAGGCCTGTGTAAGAATTGTCAGAGCTCCCTATGGGTGGCAAAAGAAATGCTGCAGCCCATAGGGATCTCCTGGAACCCCAATACCCTGGGTACCTCAGTACCATATACTAGGGAATTATAAGGGTGTTCCAGTAAGCCAATGTAAATTGGCAAAATTGGTCACTAGCCTGTTAGTGACAATTTGGAAGAAATGAGAGAGCATAACCACTGAGGTTCTGGTTAGCAGAGCCTCAGTGAGACAGTTAGGCACCACACAGGGAACACATACATATAGGCCACAAACTTATGAGCACTGGGGTCCTGACTAGCAGGGCCCAGTGACACATAACAAACATACTGAAAACATAGGGTTTTCACTATGAGCACTGGGCCCTGGCTAGCAGGATCCCAGTGAGACAGTGAAAACACCCTGACATACACTCACAAACAGGCCAAAAGTGGGGGTAACAAGGCTAGAAAGAGGCTACTTTCTCACAGGAAGGGAATGAGGAAAAATGCTGCAGAAGAGGAAAGGGGAATGACAAGCGTCTGTGACTAACACTGTGCGCAAGTGAGTCCCGGCTTACTCTGACAGGTTCTAATTTGAAAGTGCCCGGCAAGCGTCTCACACCCCGGTGATGTTCTCTGAAGCAAGTTGCACCAACAACCTCTTTACTTAAACACCAAACTGGTGAGCATCTTTGAAGTTGCAAAGGACCTTTCTTTCACAGGCTTCATGATAGGTGTTTTTGTTGGGTAATAGGGTGTTAGAAATGGGGTCTTTGGTTGGCAGTCAGGTTACCCCCTGTCCAAGCAAGGACCCTCACTCTAGTCAGGGTAAGTCACCCACAATCCAAATGATCCTGTGCCCACCCTCTGGTAGCTTGGCACTGAGGAGTCAGGCTTAACTTAGAAGGCAATGTGTAAAGTATTTGTGCAATAAATTATACAATACCACAATAAAACACCCCAAAATTACACCACACATATATGATCTTTTCTGGATAAATGCAGGTCAAAACCATTAAAGATGAAATAAGCAAATGTAGGGATATCACTGAAAGTGATATCAAGTGCCTTAGAGTTAAAATATTACTGTAAAAGCAATAAAAAGTGGCTTAAGTTCTCCTAGAAACAAGAAGTGTCTCTTGCAGGGCAATGTACCTGGTTTGCGTTGAAAAATCCTCGTAAGGGGACGCAGAAGAGGAGATGCGAGAAAAACGGTGAGTGTGCATCGGTTTTGCCCCTTCGCACATGCACACAGATTGCGTTGTTATTTTCCATGCGGGATAGACGTTTCGTCGATTTCCGGCACGCAGACTTGGATCCTCTTTGGGTTGCAGGGTTTTCAGACGCCCCGGGGACGATGCGTGGAATCCTGGGCTTGCGCAGCAAAGTCACAGGGGCTGCGTCGATTCCGGTAGGTGATGCATGGAATTTTCTGCCGCACCGCAGGCGCTGCGTCGATTTCATTCAGGAAGTGGGGCATCGTCGTTCTGAGTCGGGTTGCGTCGATCTAGTAGGGCTGTGCGTTGAAGTTCGGGTCACGTCGCTGGTGCTGCGTCGATCTTCTGCAGCGAAGTCGGACTGCGTCGTTCCAGACTCGGCGTGCGGTTTCACCGTGAGCAGGCTGTGCGTCGTTCTTGGCAGGCGGTGTGTCAAATTTTCACCGCACGGGGATTTCAGCTGCAGGAGAGAAGTCTTTTTGGTCCTGAGACTTCAGGGAACAGGAGGCAAGCTCTATCCAAGCCATTGGAGAGCACTTCTGCAGCAAAGCAAGAGAGCAGCAAGACAGCAGGGCAACAGCAAGGCAGCAGAAAGCAGTCAGGTGAGTCCTTTAGGCATCCAGGCAGTTCTTCTTGTCAGGGTGCAGGTTCTGGTTCAGGTGACTTTTCTAGGAAGTGTCTGAGGTGGTAGGGCAGAGGCCCTGTTTTTGTGCGTTTGAAGTGGGGGAGACTTCAAAGAGTGGCTTAGAAGTGCACCAGGTCCCCTTTCAGTTCAGTCCTGTCTGCCAAGGTCCCAGTAGGGGGTGTGGCAGTCCTTTGTGTGAGAGCAGACCCTCCACCGTCCCAGCCCAGGAAGACCCATTCAAAATGCAGATGTATGCAAGTGAGGCTGAGTATCCTGTGTTTGGGGTCTGTCTGAGTTAATGCACAAGGAGCTGACAACTAAACCTAGCCAGACGTGGATTGTAAGGCACAGAAAGATTTAAGTGCAGAGAATGCTCACTTTCTAAAAGTGGCATTCCTAAAATAGTAATTTTAAATCAAACTTCACCAGTCAGCAAGATTGTATATCACCATTCTGGACATACTAAATATGACCTTCCTACTCCTTTCAGATCATCAGCTATCACTCAAACAATGTATGAGGGCAGCCCCCAATGTTAGCCTATAAAGGGAGCAGGCCTCACAGCAGTGTAAAAACGAATTTAGGAGTTTTACACTACCAGGACATGTAAACTACACAGGTACATGTCCTGCCTTTTACCTACACAGCACCCTGCCCCAGGGGTTACCTAGGACACACCTTAGGGGTGACTTATATGTAGAAAAAGGGGAGTTTTAGGCTTGGCAAGTACTTTTTAATGCCAAGTCGAATTGGCAGTGAAACTGCACACACAGACCTTGCAATGGCAGGCCTGAGACACGGTCAAGGAGCTACTTAAGTGGGTGGCACAATCAGTGCTGAAGGCCCACTAGTAGCATTTAATCTACAGGCCCTGGACACATGTAGTGCACTTAACTAGGGACTTATAAGTAAATTAAATAGCGCAATAGGGTATGATCCAATGTCACCATGTTTTAAGGACAGAGCAAATGCACTTTAGCACTGGTTATCAGTGGTAAAGTGTGCAGAGTCCTAAAGCCAGAAAAAATGAGGTCAGAAAAAGAGGAGGAGGAAGGCCAAAAGTCTGGGGATGACTCTGCAGAAAGGCCATTTCCAACACAGGGGCTTTTCTTTAGATTTAATTTCTGACCCAAAACATTACCCCTTAATGTAAAATCAATCTATAAACCTCCCGTAGGGCACTTGCACCGTTTCCAGGGCATGACCACCCTAACACTCACTTCCCGAATAAAAAGAACCATCTACCAAATGGTATCACAATATGTTTCAGAGCCAAGCAGTTGCCAATAAAGAGGGAGAAGGGCGGCTGAGATTCAAACGAGTGGTACAAATCAGTTTATGAGACGAAAAACACCCTTCAGGCCAGAGAAGAGTATTCTTCATAGGATGCGAGACCCTCACCCACCGCTGTGGCACACTTCATCATCAGGTCATGGTCCTTGTTGGGGGGGAGCTGCAATACCCAGCAGGCTAAGGGGCTCTTTGCCAGAGATCTTTTCTACTTCTGACCTGCTTGGGAGACTGCTGAACTGTCTCCAAATGCCCCTCTCTGTCATCCATCTCCTGCATGGCCCCTTTAAGTGGATTTGGAAGAAACGTTCTGCAGAATGGTCACATCAGTTAGAACGTGTTATTTATGTCATCCTAGCCTTTACCTTCACTTTTTCTGGTCTGAAACAGACTCACCACAGGCAGGGAATTAATAAAGCGCCTCTTTCCTTTCTTGGTGGCATCACCTTGGGAAGATGTTCTTTCTTGTGCTGTCTTTGTGGAATAAAAGGCCTCGGTGGCTATTTTGGGCGACTTTCAATTCTGCTGCTCAGCATGTTGCAAAATCACTTCAATATTTTCCTTTCAGAGAAGAGATATTAGGTAACAGAGGAGGACATTCAGTTTGTCTGGGCTCTTGACTTTAAAGTGCTAGCGTTTTGTGAAAAATGGAGCTAGAAAAACAAGTCCATATTTATGAAGTCTTTGCGTTGTCCTTGCTACACGCACAGCGACACAAGGACGCCGCGAAGGCTGCGTAGTATTTACAAAGCCACGCAGGGTCTCATTTGCATGGCCCTGCGTGCTTTGTAAAGAAAGGTAACTCCAGGCAGCTGTTATGCTGCTTTGTATTATAGTTGAACTTGGAGGGTGTTGCATGGGTGGAGCATGGGTGTTACCACACATCCACCCATAGATATTAGCAGCCGTAATAGTTCTCATAGTTGTGCTAGCTGTAGTAGTTGTGGTAAAATTAGCAGTAGTGGTAACAGTAGTAGTAAGTAATTGTAGCACTAGTATCAGTAGTTTCAGTAGTATTAGTAGTTGTAGTAGTTTTCATACTTGGATCAAAGTAGCAGTAGTAGTCATTGTAGCAGCAACAGTAGTATCATCAGCAGCAGCAGTATCAGTATTATTACTAGTACTAGTAGTGGTTACAGTAGCAGTTGTCATAGCACTGATATTAGCAGCCATATTAGTTCTCATAGTTGTGCTAGCTGTAGTAGTTGTGGTAGAATTAACAGTAATGGTAACAGTAGTAGTAAGTAGTTGGAGCACTGATAGCACTAGTTGCAGTAGTGTTAGTAGTTGTAGTAGTTTTCATAGTTGGATCATAGTAGCAGTAGTAGTTATTGTAGCAGCAATAGTAGTAACAGCAACAGCAGTATTAGTATTATTGCTAGCACTAGTAGTGCTTAGAGTAGTAGTTATCATAGCAGTGGTATTAGCAGCCGTATTAGTTCTCATAGTTGTGCTAGCTGTAGTAGTTGTGGTAGAATTAGCAGTAGTAGTAACAGTAGTAGTAAGTAGTTGTAGCATTAGTAGCACAGTTGCAGTAGTGTTAGTATTTGTAGTAGTTTTCATAGTTGGATCATAGTAGCAGTAGTAGTTATATTAGCAGCAATAGTGTAGTAGTATTAGCAGTAACAGCAGCAGCAGTATTACTGTTATTGCTAGTACTAGTAGTGCGTACAGTAGCAGTTGTCATAGCAGTGATATTAGCAGTAGTATTAGTTATCAAAGTTTTGCTAGCTGTAGTAGTTGAGGTAGAATTAGCAGTAGTGGTAAAAGTAGTAGTAAGTAATTCTAGCACTAGTAGCAGTAGTTGCAGTAGTATTAGTAGTTGTAGTAGTTTTCATAGTTGGATCAAAGTAGCAGTAGTAGTTATTGTAGCAGCAATAGTAGTATCAGCAGCAGCACTATCAGTATTATTACTAGTACTAGTAGTGGTTACAGTAGCAGTTATCATAGCAGGGATATTAGCAGCAGTATTAGTTCTCATAGTTGTGCTAGCTGTAGTAGTTGTGGTAGAATTAGTAGTAGTAGTAACAGTAGTAGTAAGTAGTTGTAGCAGTAGTAGCAGTAGTTGCAGTAGTATTAGTAGTTGTAGTAGTTTTCATAGTTGGATCATAGTAGCAGTAGTAGTTATAGTAGCAACAATAGTGTAGTAGTATTAGCACTAATAGCAGCAGCAGTATTAGTATTATTGATAGTACTAGTAGTGCTTACAGTAGCAGGTGTCATAGCAGTGATATTAGCAGCTGTATTAGTTCTCATACTTGTGCAAGCTGTAGTAATTGTGGTAAAATTAGCAGTAGTGGTAAAAGTAGTAGTAAGTAATTGTAGCAGTATTAGCAGTAGTAATAGTAGTTTTAGTAGTTTTCATAGTTGGATCATAGTAGCAGTAGTGGTCATTGTAGCAGCAATAGTAGTAATAGCACCATCAGTATTAGGATTATTACTAGTAGTAGTAGTGGTTACAGTAGCAGTTGTCATAGCAGTGATATTAGCAGCTGTATTACAGTAGTTCTCATAGTTGTGCAAGCTGTAGTAGTTGTGGTAGAATTAGCAGTAGTGGTAACAGTAGTAGTAAGTAGTTGTAGCACTAGTAGCACTATTTACAGTAGTGTTAGTAGTTGTAGTAGTTTTCATAGATGGATCATAGTAGCAGTAGTAGTTATAGTAGCAGCAATAGTGTAGTAGTATTAGCAGTAACAGCAGCAGCAGTGTTAGTATTATTGCTAGTACTAGAGGTGCTTACAGTAGCAGTTATCATAGCAGTGATATTAGCAGCCATATTAGTTCTCATAGTTGTGCTAGCTGTAGTAGTTGTGGTAGAATTAGCAGTAGTAGTAACAGTAGTAGTAAGTAGTTGTAGCACTAGTTGCAGTAGTGTTAGTAGCTGTAGTAGCTTTTATAGTTGGATCATAGTAGCAGTAGTAGTTATAGCAGCAGCAATAGTGTAGTAGTATTAGCAGTAACAGCAGCAGCAGTATTAGTATTATTACTAGTACTAGTAGTGGTTACAGTAGCAGTTGTCATAGCAGTGATATTAGCAGCCGTATTAATTCTCATAGTTGTGCTAGCTTTAGTAGTTGTGGTAGAAGTAGCAGTAGTGGTAACAGTAGTAGTAAGTAATTGTAGCACTAGTAGCAGTAGTTGCAGAAGTGTTAGTAGTTGTAGTAGTTTTCATAGTTGGATCATAGTAGCAGGAGTAGTTATAGTTGCAGGAATAGTGTAGTAGTATTAGCAGTAATAGCAGCAGAAGTAGTAGTATTTTTGATACTACTAGTAGTGCTTACAGTAGCAGGTGTCATAGCAGTGATATTAGCAGCCGTATTAGTTCTCATACTTGTGCTAGCTGTAGTAGTTGTGGTAGAATTAGCAGTAGTGGTAACAGTAGTAGTAAGTAATTGTAGCACTAGTAGCAGTAGTTGCAGTAGTATTAGTAGTTATAGTAGTTTTCATAGTTGGATCATAGTAGCAGTAGTAGTCACTGTAGCAGCAATAGTAATATCAGCGGCAGTATCAGTATTATTACTAGTACTAGTAGTGGTTACAGTAGCAGTTATCATAGCAGTGATATTAGCAGCCGTATTAGTTCTCATAGTTGTGCTAGCTGTAGTAGTTGTGGTAGAATTAGCAGTAGTAGTAACAGTAGTAGTAAGTAGTTGTAGCAGTAGTTGCAGAAGTGTTAGTAGTTGTAGCAGTTTTCATAGTTGGATCATAGTAGCAGGAGTAGTTATAGTTGCAGCAATAGTGTAGTAGTGTTAGCAGTAATAGCAGCAGCAGTATTAGTATTATTGCTAGTACTAGTAGTGCTTACAGTAGCAGATGTTATAGCAGTGATATTAGCAGCCGTATTAGTTCTCATAGGTGTGCTAGCTGTAGTAATTGTGGTAGAATTAGCAGTAGTAGTAACAGTAGTAGTAAGTAGTTGTAGCATTAGTAGCACAGTTGCAGTAGTGTTAGTAGTTGTAGTAGTTTTCATAGTTGGATCATAGTAGCAGTAGTAGTTATAGTAGCAGCAATAGTGTAGTAGTATTAGCAGTAACATCAGCAGCAGTATTAGTATTATTGCTAGTACTAGAGGTGCTTACAGTAGCAGTTGTCAGAGCAGTGATATTAGCAGCCGTATTAGTTCTCATAGTTGTGCTAGCTGTAGTAGTTGTGGTAGAATTAGCAGTAGTGGTAACAGTAGTAGTAAGTAATTGTAGCAGTATATGCAGAAGTGTTAGTAGTTGTAGAGGTTTTCATAGTTGGATCATAGTAGCAGCAGTATTTATAGTAGCAGCAATAGTGTAGTAGTATTAGCAGTAATAGCAGCAGCAGTATTAGTATTATTAATAGTATTAGTAGTGCTTACAGTAGCAGTTGTCATAGCAGTGGTATTAGCAGCCATATTAGTTCTCATAGGTGTGCTAGCTGTAGTAGTTGTGGTAGAATTAGCAGTAATGGTAACAGTAGTAGTAAGTAATTGTAGCACTAGTAGCAGAAGTTGAAGAAGTGTTAGTAGTTGTAGAGGTTTTCATAGTTGGATCATAGTAGCAGCAGTATTTATAGTAGCAGCAATAGTGTAGTAGTATTAGCAGTAATGGCAGCAGCAGTATTAGTATTATTAATAGTATTAGTAGTGCTTACAGTAGCAGTTGCCATAGCAGTGGTATTAGCAGCCGTCTTAGTTCTCATAGTTGTGCTAGCTGTGGTAGTTGTGGTAGAATTAGCAGTAGTTGTAACAGTAGTAGTAAGTAGTTGTAGCAGTATTAGCAGTAGTTGCAGTAGTATTAGTAGTTTTAGTAGTTTTCATAGTTGGATCATAGTAGCAGGAGTAGTTGTAGTTGCAGCAATAGTGTAGTAGTATTAGCAGTAATACCAGCAGCAGTATTTGTATTATTACTAGTACTAGTAGTGGTCACACTAGCAGTTTTCATAGCAGTGATATTAGTAGCTGTATTCGTTTTCATAGTTGGATCATAGTAGTAGTAGTAGTTATAGTAGCAGCAATAGTGTAGTAGTATTAGCAGTAATAGCAGCAGCAGTATTAGTATTATTGCTAGTACTAGTAGTGCTTACAGTAGCAGTTGTCATAGCAGTGATATTAGCAGCCGCATTAGTTCTCATAGTTGTGCTCGCTGTAGTAGTTGTGGTAGAATTAGCAGTAGTGGTAACAGTAGTAGTAAGTAATGGTAGCACTAGTAGCAGTAGTTGCAGTAGTATTAGTAGTTGTAGTAGTTATCATAGTTGGATCATAGTAGCAGTAGTAGTTATAGTAGCAGCAATAGTGTAGTAGTAATTGCAGTAAGAGCAGCAGTATTAGTATTATTACTAGTACTAGTAGTGGTAACAGTAGCAGTTTTCATAGCAGTGATATTAGCAGCCGTATTAGTTCTCATAGTTGTGCTAGCTGTAGTAGTTGTGGTAGAATTAGCAGTAGTGGTAACAGTAATAGTAAGTAATTGTAGCACTAGTAGCAGTAGTTGCAGTAGTATTAGTAGTTGTAGTAGTTTTCTTAGTTGGATCATAGTAGCAATAGTAGTCATAGTAGCAGCAATAGTGTAGTAGTATTAGCAGTAATAGCACCATCAGTATTAGTATTATTACTAATACTAGCAGTGGTTACAGTAGCAGTTGTCATTGCAGTGATATTAGCAGCCGTATTAGTTCTCATAGTTGTGCTAGCTGTGGTAGTTGTGGTAGAATTAGCAGTAGTAGTAACAGTAGTAGTAAGTAGTTGTAGCAGTAGTAGCAGTAGTTGCATTAGTATTAGTATTTGTAGTAGTTTTCATAGTTGGATCATAGTAGCAGTAGTAGTTATAGTAGCAGCAATAGTGTAGTAGTATTAGCAGCAGCAGCAGTATTAGTATTATTGCTAGTACTTGAGGTGCTTACAGTAGCAGTTATCATAGCAGTGATATTAGCAGCCATATTAGTTCTCATAGTTGTGCTAGCTGTAGTAGTTGTGGTAGAATTAGCAGTAGTGGTAACAGTAGTAGTAAGTAGTTGTAGCACTAGTTGCAGTAGTGTTAGTAACTGTAGTAGCTTTCATAGTTGGATCATAGTAGCAGTAGTAGTTATAGTAGCAGCAATAGTGTAGTAGTATTAGTAGCAATAGCAGCAGCATTATTAGTATTATTACCAGTACTAGCAGTGGTTACAGTAGCAGTTGTCATAGCAGTGGTATTAGTAGCTGTATTCGTTTTCATAGTTGTGCTAGTTGTGCTAGTTGCATTGTGGTAATAGTCAAGGTGATGCTGGTAGTAGTAACAGCAGTTGTAGTAGTAGTATTAGGCTGCAGAGAGGACCCAGCAGAGTATGCATGATGGCCTGCTGACCAACGTCCATCACGGTGGGTCACTCCCGGCTTGTCCGTGCGGACTCCAGAACACCCTCCAGTTGGCACAAGATTGCACCCTGAAGGGTAGCACGCGTCACATCCGGGCACTTCCCACCAGGTACTGGGAGAGATGAGTTCAAAGGAAACTGAGAGATTTCGGTAATGAGGTCTAGTTGTTGACGTGGCGCACTATGTAAATGGTGACCTCACTTCCCATCCTTCCTTCCCAACTCTTTGAGTGCATTGCTGATGGCAGGGAGGCCACCATTTAACTTCCTGAGAATTACCTGGAACCCAGAGAACCCATGTTGAAGAGTTTGGGGTTGATGCTCACGGTGACTTTGTTAGTTCACAGACTCAACAGCAGAACTTGTTCGACCTGCTGAAGTCTGTTCTTGTTTCTTGGTGTTTCAGGTGCACATTTCCTTTACTGGTTTAGATACATTTTGATTCCCGCGTGAGTGTAGAGGACGCTGTAACCGGAGTTTGTAAAAGTGAGCGAAGGACATCTATTTGAAGCGCCTTGAGGTTGGCCTAAACACTAACGGAACGATTGCGAGGAGCGCAGCAGGTTATGGCTGACTGGTTAGACATGGCGACCACGGGTCAGGTGTACTTTAAGGGTACGCAGGGAAGCAGGCATTGCCCGGGCACTTGGCTTTGGGTATACTGGGTATAAGAGAGTTTGTGACCCTGGGATCCATTCTGGGTCATCGCTTGCCCTCTAACGATTCACCGCCTCTACCTGTCACAGACTCACTTTACCTCAAAACAATTTAGTGTTCACTTGGTGGAGTCAGATATCAAGTCCCATTTGGCAACACGTTAGCGAAGCAGAAATAGATTTTTAATGGTGATGGCCGAGGCGTCTGCGGGGCTGTCCCTTTGCATTGCTGTAAATGGAGGTTGTAACAAGCCAGGTCCCCTCTGAAGGTGCAAAACACAGACCTCGTTCCCGCAGGGACGCTTTTCCATCCGCTCAGAGCCTTCTGGGAGGCTGCAGTCACGCGGTGTGCTCTTGTGCTGCCTTGAAGGGCACTGATGCATGACTGTTGCAACTTCATCTCGGTGCATCGAGCTGTTTCTAGGTCTGTAAGGACATGCTGTAGAAGATAAGAACCGACGGAGAGAAAACAAATCTAAACTGAAGAGGCGAGCAGCAGAGGCAGCAGTCAGGTCTGAGCAGGACACTGGCTGCAGACAGACAGGGACCTTCAGATGAAGTGATGGGAAGGACACTGAAGGGATGAGCAGTCAAGGTGATGGGTCACAGCAGGGACATGACAGGCACAGGAAGCCCTGCAGCTGAAGGTTGAGGCCAGGTACACAGACAGCAGATAGGGGGAGGCTGAATCATTACTGTGGAAAGCCTGTGAGATTTATAAAGATGCTGTTCTTGGGAGCCATGCGGATAGGGATCAGTTTAGCTGATTCACGATTTGAAAATCATGAAGGCATGACTTAGCGGAAAGCCAAAATGTCAGTAAGACATAAATAATGTATGCAAATGTTTTGCATTCTTAAAACCCACTTTGGAGCAAAGAGGTGGACCTTCCCAGGAGAGTGTAGAGAAGTGATCAGGAAAATGCAATTCAAAGCAAGTGAACACCCACAGTCATGACATTGTGTGGAATTGCTATCAGTTGTATAGTTGTAAATGCGTTTACAAGCACCTCCAGCTGAAACCACAATAATTCATGAGACATTGGAACAGGATGGCTGAACTGTGAAGAAACGCTCTTCATTGCATCAGCCTGGAACAACATGAAACAAAGTGACTCACTTGTGGGGGGCAGACCCTTCTAGCTCCTCAAACTACCCCTGCAGTTTCAGACTAATGTGGCCTTCACACGCCCTTTACCTTGTCACGATGTTTCAGTACATGTGCTGCTTGAAAGTGATCTTAATCTCTGTGACACAATCCTGCAATCTGCTGACTATCTTGAACCCAAAGACCTGAACTTGTCCTTTTCATCTCTGAGTTAAAGAATCAAGTGGACATGCACACTGTGACTGAGCTCCTTTAAACCTCTTGTCATTTTATCATGTGCTTGCCTGCGGGGTCTTTCATCTCTTTCTATTAGAAAGTGTGAAGTTTAGACACACACAGAAGTGTTACCATCAGTCCCCGCTTCTATCTAGGCTGACCCATTTTAATTGTTAGTTAAGGTCACTGCTGTGTAATATGGACGCTTACAGTTGGGGCTAAAATCTCTCCATGTGAATTGAGATGACTCACTTATCACCATACTTATTTTGTGTTTTTGGGACCTTAGTGCTGCCAAACTTATAAACATTAGATAAAGTCAGTGACCACAAACTATAAAAACGTAGGTGTTTGACCATTAATTGGAGAAGCTTTGCAACGGAACGATAAGGCCAGATGTCACTCCAGTTTGCTGAAAGAAAGCAGCCCCGGCGGGGGTGTTCCAGGGTTCGGAGAGTGACGCAGAGAAGTCGCCTTCAGCCCGGCACTCCTTCTCATCCTCGGGCGCGGGCAACGATGCAGAGCAACTAAACACTTATTTCTTAGAAAAGGTATGCTGTGTGATCCATCTGAAGAAACTCCATTCATAGGCTTGCTATTTCTGCTGATAAAAATTAAAGGTACACTGTTCCAATAATTAGGGCTGCGAAGGACCTAATATTAACAGGAGCAAGAACCCTCAAGCATCACATTGGATGACTGGCTTCATCATCGGGACAGCTCCTCGTTAGGCCGGTGCTGCAATGCCTAACGGGCTCCCCGAAGAGGGGGGCTCTTAACCGTATTGTTCAAAGCGGTGAAGTTTCAAACAATAAAGGAGAGTATAGAAATATTAAAATTGGTTAACCATCAAGAAATATGAATTATAAATTTTAATAAGGTTGGTAAGATGGAGACCAAGATTAAAAACCGAAGTGGGAGTCTAAAAATGAGTTGTAATGCTCACATACTCCCAACAATAACGCAAGAGGATAGAACCTTTATGGTGCCTCAGGTCAGGTCTACATGTTTCGCGTCTAGTGGTCCAGCCGGATCCAGCGACGATTCATCAGGACCAACAAGAATTATAACTTCTCCAAAAATGATTTTAACTATGAGCCCAACTAGGGGAAGAAAAGCAAAAACAGTCACTTACTTTTTGTATGTTTATGCTATGTCAAAAAAGGTCGCCCTAAAAATTAAAAAATCAAAATACAAGTAAAGTGCGTGTAATCCAAGTATAGCAAACAATTACAAAAATGCTATGCGCAATTTAGCGAAGCAATATGTATAAGATAAGCTTACCATCCCCGGTAATAGGATAGGCTCCTTGGAATCACCTGTCAGGGACTGGAACTGACAATCTAGTATTATGGTAGTCATAAAAAAGCACAATGTTTGACAATAGTATTATTGTGAAAAAAACTCTAAACAAATGAAACTCTGATAGACTAGTGTCTCTCCAGTAATTAAAATCCACGATGATGGAAATTATGTAACAATGTAGAAAAGAACAATGTCATAATGGATATCTCTAGTTATAAACCATTGTATTTACTGGATTAGTAAAAAGTGTCAAGTGAAAAAAAAAACAGGAATACTTATAAAACTTGAAATAGGTGCTCAATGAGATGTGGTTATCACAAACGTGGTTTAAAAGATGTAAAAATTACGTTGGACCCCATTCCTAAAGAGTCGACATTTCCTAATTCACGATGCGACTAAGCTTTCCAATATCGGTTAAGTAAACCCATAAAATCGATAGCGCTCGTGTCGGGTAAAAGTTAGGTCCAACCGCGGGGATACGCGGTCAAAAATGAAATGAAAAGGTTTCTCTTACTTGTGTTTTGCAGTTCGTAGGTTGTTTAACCTACCCGTCTGACAGCGTCCCATTAGACAATGGCTGGGCGCTCGGCGGGCGTATTTATGCGAAATAGCGAGACCGGAAAGCTTTTCCGGCTCGCGCGGCCAGCAAATAATGGAAATAGAGAGCGGACTTTCACAGCAAGCCACTAAAAATAATGAAAGGACAATTTTTTGCAGTGTGCAGTCAATAATTAAGATAGAAGAAAGAGACAGCCTATGTAGATAATGCTCGTAAAATGCAAGTAAAACGGGGAAGTTAGTCCTATGAACATTAATAGTGACATAGAAATCCCTTTATGTAGAGTAAGTATTGTTGTAGATGGTAAAAACGCTGTGTCCAATAAGGAAGGTTTTTTGGAATTGAAAAAACTTTATTAATGCAGAGAAAATCTTGGTACACCACTATTAGCCTAAAAGATAATACTTCGGGTTAATGGAATTAAACCGAAAGTGTAGTCCACGGAATGTCATCGTTTAATCCCCTGATGGAAGTACCTAATTTAAAAATCCAGCGTTGTTCAATTCTAAAGAGAGCATCAGAAGCATTGGAACTAATTCTTGGGACTTCCAAGATTATCCACCAAAGGTCATCTGGGGTATGCGGAGTGTCTAAAAAGTGTGCACATAGTTTGGTAGTGACCCTATGGCATCTGATGTTGCTCCTATGTTCATTTATACGTATCTTAACGGGGCGTGTAGTCATCCCAATATAGCGTAGTCCACACGGGCATGTGATCATGTATATGCAATTCTTAGAGTTGCAGTTTGTGTGTTTTCTTAAGTACCACTTCCCTAAAGGTTCAAGATCTAACGATGTTGTTTGTTTAGTCAGTTTGCACACATTACAATTACCACAAGGGTAGTGGCCTTGAACTGGGGGAAGGTCCCACAGTGATCTTTGTGTAGAAGTGTCGTCAGTAACCTTTGGACGAGTATGAACCACTATATCTTTGATATTCGAAGTTCGTTTAAAGGCAAATAGTGGTTTTGGCATTACCATCCCACCACTCTCCAAGATAGACCAACGTTTGTTAATCAATTTTTTAATATCATTGGACAGTGGAGTGAAAGTAGAAACACAGGTGATTAGTGTCTGGGGAGCCTTGTCCTTGGGTGCCAGAAGACTCTCCCTATGGTTATTTCTAGCTCTTTTGCGAGCCACATTCACAAGTTTATTAGGATAGTGACGTTCATGGAGTTTTGTTTGTAGTGAGTTAGCTTGATGATCAAAATCATGTGTGGAACTGCAGTTGCGTCTAATACGCAAAAACTGTCCCACGGGTAAATTGTCTCTTAGAGCTTTGGGATGGTGACTTTCGTATAACAACAGGCTGTTACGATCTGTCGGTTTATGGTACATACTAGTTACCAATTCACCGTTATGATCAATGGTAATCATCAGATCAAGAAAAGGTAGGTCAGATGCTGACACTGTAGCTGTGAAGTTCAAGTAAGGGTCAAGGGAATTTACCCAGGTAGTGAATTCATCTGCTTTTGACAACGGTCCTTGCCAAATGACCAGTATATCGTCTATATACCGCCTCCATAGTTTGATTTCAGTATGAAAAGGATTAGATTGAGAGAGAATATATTTTTCTTCAAAATCATACATGTAGAGGCAGGCTTGACTGGGCGCAAAAGTGCTGCCCATTGACGTCGTTCAAATTCAAAATAGTTCTCAGTGAGAGCCAAAGTGGCACATTGCATGATGAAAGGTACAGGGCTGGAAAGGGGAGTTATAGGGGGTCATTCTGACCCTGACGGGCGGCGGAGGCCGCCCGCCAGAGTTCCCCCCTCCGAAATACCGCTCCGCGGTCGAAAGACCGCGGAGGGTATTCTAAGTTTTTCCCTGGGCTGGCGGGCGGTCGCCAAAAGACCGCCCGCCAGCCCAGGGAAAAACTCCTTTCCCACGAGGATGCCGGCTCGTAATCGAGCCGGCGGAGTGGGAAGGTGCGACGGGTGCTGTTGCACCCGTCGCGTATTTCACTGTCTGCCAAGCAGACAGTGAAATACTCGTAGGGGCCCTCTTACGGGGGCCCCTGCAGTGCCCATGCCAGTGGCATAGGCACTGCAGGGGCCCCCAGGGGCCCCGCGACCCCCCCCTACCGCCATCCGGTTCCCGGCGGGCGGACCGCCGGGAACTGGATGGCGGTAGGGGGGGTCGGAATCCCCTCGGCGCTGCGCCGCCTTGGAGGATTCAAAAGGGCGGCGGTACACTGGCGGGAGACCGCCAGTGTTGCCGGTCTGACCGTGGCTTTACCGCCGCGGTCAGAATGCCCTGCGGGGCACCGCCGGCCTGTCGGCGGTGCTCCCGCCGGGTCAGAATGACCCCCATAGTGTTTAAAAGGGCTGATTCCACCACCTGCAAAGTAGCCTCCTGCGGGATATTTGTATACAGTGCTTCTACGTCTAAGGTAATGATACCTTGTATAATCCCTGTACCATTGATGGATTCAATCAAGTTGAGAACGTCTTTTGTATCTTGTAGAAAGGTAGAAGAATTTCTTACTAAGGGCTGTAAAAAATGGTCACAAAAAATTGACAAAGGTTCAAGGACCGAACCTATACCAGATACTATAGGTCGTCCTGGTGGAGGTCTTATGCCCTTATGAATTTTGGGTAAACAATAAAAGTAGGGAATTCTAGGTTGAGCTGTGTCGAGAAACTCAGCCTCCTTAGGAGAAATCCATGAATTGTTCTTAGCTTCTTCAAGGAGGCATCTGATCTGAGTTTGTAGTCTCCTAGTTGGATCGCTAGTAATCTTATTATAGTAGGTGGTGTCGCTTAAAAGACTTAGACACTCACATCTATAATCAACCGTGTCCATAATCACAATGGCACCCCCTTTGTCAGCCTGTTTGATCACAATATCTGGATCAGTGGCTAAGCATTGTAAAGCTTGTCTCTCTTTTGTGGGGATATTAATATAGGGGTGTTTAGGGCTCGGCCGTGATATATCCGCTAATACAGCTTTTTCAAAAGTCAATATTTCACTCGGCATCATGGTTAATGGTGGTACAAAAAATGAAGGTTTCTTGAGACCCGAATCCAACACTTGTGGTTCTGGAGGTCTGTCTTTGAAGAATACGTGCAGGCGAATTTTCCTAAAGAATTGGGCTAATTCTATATGTAAACGGAAAAAATCTTCACTGGGGGTAGGTACAAAACCTAAACCCCTATTGAGAACACTAGATTCATCCACTGTGAGTGTCCTCTTGGACAGATTAACAACTAAGTTCTCTGCACCGGGGAGCCCGTTAGGCATTGCAGCACCGGCCTAACGAGGAGCTGTCCCGATGATGAAGCCAGTCATCCAATGTGATGCTTGAGGGTTCTTGCTCCTGTTAATATTAGGTCCTTCGCAGCCCTAATTATTGGAACAGTGTACCTTTAATTTTTATCAACTTTGCATGGGAGACTGTACACTGGACCACTAACCTCCCGGTCCCCCTTCTTTTGTTTCTTGATGTATGTACAGCAGCTTTGCTGTGGGACCTCTTAGGTGTTTCTAATCAGAAACGTCTTTTATTAATCAGCAGACCCTGTGAAGACCCGTAATATGGACGACTTCCAGGGTTTAAGTTATGATGATGATATGGTGTCAGCTATATTACAGGCACCTTATATCCTTGATAATGATGGATCGGCTCCATCAGGTAGTCTCAAGGAGGACTGGAACAAACTTTCATCCTTGAAACGAGAACCTATTAAAACAGTCATGCATGGCACCATCATGACTGAATATCTCCGTGCCAACATAGCACCTAATGGTCTGTTAGTGTCGAATATGCCTAGAATCTTTTTACAAGATCTAGCTTTTAGAAAGGATTGGGCACAAATCGCATGGAAGTGTACCAGAGATTGGTTGGTACTAATCATTAATACTTCCAAACGCATTGCCGACTCCATCACTGTGCAAATTAGTGCTATGGAAAATACTCTGAAGACGACTGTTACATTAACTACCTTTAAAAGCCGCCTTGCAGAGATCACCTCTGAACTAAATGATACGAAAGAATTTTTGACTCAGCAGAAGATCACTAAACTTCAGAAGGATATAGTCAAGTTCAGTAAGGAGAAGGTTTACCCTTATATTAAGGACGATTACGAACTAGATAACCAGTCCCGGTCCTCTGATTAATCAACCGCTTCTTACAAGAAGACACGTAATTTTTCTAGCGGCTCATCATCGAACGGTTGGAGTACTGACGAAAGTACACCACAACCTTTCTATGGTTATCCCCCCTACCCGGTGTGTCATTCCATGCCTTGGCAACCACCATACCCCTTCTTCCAACCTCGCCCCATGATGCCATATGTGCCTTTTTTAGGCCGTGGCCGGGGCAGAGGCAGAGGCAGAAGAAGAGGAAGAGGGAGACAGGTACAATGGTCAAGGGAAGAACCACAAATGTTAACCCGAAGCCAAACAAAGAACCCGGTGCAGAGAACTTAGTTGTTAATCTGTCCAAGAGGACACTCACAGTGGATGAATCTAGTGTTCTCAATAGGGGTTTAGGTTTTGTACCTACCCCCAGTGAAGATTTTTTCCGTTTACATATAGAATTAGCCCAATTCTTTAGGAAAATTCGCCTGCACGTATTCTTCAAAGACAGACCTCCAGAACCACAAGTGTTGGATTCGGGTCTCAAGAAACCTTCATTTTTTGTACCACCATTAACCATGATGCCGAGTGAAATATTGACTTTTGAAAAAGCTGTATTAGCTGATATATCACGGCCGAGCCCTAAACACCCCTATATTAATATCCCCACAAAAGAGAGACAAGCTTTACAATGCTTAGCCACTGATCCAGATATTGTGATCAAACAGGCTGACAAAGGGGGTGCCATTGTGATTATGGACACGGTTGATTATAGATGTGAGTGTCTACGTCTTTTAAGCGACACCACCTACTATAATAAGATTACTAGCGATCCAACTAGGAGACTACAAACTCAGATCAGATGCCTCCTTGAAGAAGCTAAGAACAATTCATGGATTTCTCCTAAGGAGGCTGAGTTTCTCGACACAGCTCAACCTAGAATTCCCTACTTTTATTGTTTACCCAAAATTCATAAGGGCATAAGACCTCCACCAGGACGACCTATAGTATCTGGTATAGGTTCGGTCCTTGAACCTTTGTCAATTTTTTGTGACCATTTTTTACAGCCCTTAGTAAGAAATTCTTCTACCTTTCTACAAGATACAAAAGACGTTCTCAACTTGATTGAATCCATCAATGGTACAGGGATTATACAAGGTATCATTACCTTAGACGTAGAAGCACTGTATACAAATATCCCGCAGGAGGCTACTTTGCAGGTGGTGGAATCAGCCCTTTTAAACACTATAACTCCCCTTTCCACCCCTGTACCTTTCATCATGCAATGTGCCACTGAGAACTATTTTGAATTTGAACGACAATTTTTCCATCAGATTAGGGGGACGTCAATGGGCAGCACTTTTGCGCCCAGTCTAGCCTGCCTCTACATGTATGATTTTGAAGAAAAATATATTCTCTCTCAATCTAATCCTTTTCATACTGACATCAAACTATGGAGGCGGTATATAGACGATATACTGGTCATTTGGCAAGGACCGTTGTCAAAAGCAGATGAATTCACTACCTGGGTAAATTCCCTTGACCCTTACTTGAACTTCACAGCTACAGTGTCAGCATCTGGCCTACCTTTTCTTGATCTGATGATTACCATTGATCATAACGGTGAATTGGTAACTAGTATGTACCATAAACCGACAGATCGTAACAGCCTGTTGTTATACGAAAGTCACCATCCCAAAGCTCTAAGAGACAATTTACCCGTGGGACAGTTTTTGCGTATTAGACGCAACTGCAGTTCCACACATGATTTTGATCATCAAGCTAACTCACTACAAACAAAACTCCATGAACGTCACTATCCTAATAAACTTGTGAATGTGGCTCGCAAAAGAGCTAGAAATAACCATAGGGAGAGTCTTCTGGCACCCAAGGACAAGGCTCCCCAGACACTAATCACCTGTGTTTCTACTTTCACTCCACTGTCCAATGATATTAAAATATTGATTAACAAACGTTGGTCTATCTTGGAGAGTGGTGGGATGGTAATGCCAAAACCACTATTTGCCTTTAAACGAACTTCGAATATCAAAGATATAGTGGTTCATACTCGTCCAAAGGTTACTTACGACACTTCTACACAGAGATCACTGTGGGACCTTCCCCCAGTTCAAGGCCACTACCCTTGTGGTAATTGTAATGTGTGCAAACTGACTAAACAAACAACATCGTTAGATCTTGAACCTTTAGGGAAGTGGTACTTAAGAAAACACACAAACTGCAACTCTAAGAATTGCATATACATGATCACATGCCCGTGTGGACTACGCTATATTGGGATGACTACACGCCCCGTTAAGATATGTATAAATGAACATAGGAGCAACATCAGATGCCATAGGGTCACTACCAAACTATGTGCACACTTTTTAGACACTCCGCATACCCCAGATGACCTTTGGTGGATAATCTTGGAAGTCCCAAGAATTAGTTCCAATGCTTCTGATGCTCTTTTTAGAATTGAACAACGCTGGATTTTTAAATTAGGTACTTCCATCAGGGGATTAAACGATGACATTCCGTGGACTACACTTTCGGTTTAATTCCATTAACCCGAAGTATTATCTTTTAGGCTAATAGTGGTGTACCAAGATTTTCTCTGCATTAATAAAGTTTTTTCAATTCCAAAAAACCTTCCTTATTGGACACAGCGTTTTTACCATCTACAACAATACTTACTCTACATAAAGGGATTTCTATGTCACTATTAATGTTCATAGGACTAACTTCCCCGTTTTACTTGCATTTTACGAGCATTATCTACATAGGCTGTCTCTTTCTTCTATCTTAATTATTGACTGCACACTGCAAAAAATTGTCCTTTCATTATTTTTAGTGGCTTGCTGTGAAAGTCCGCTCTCTATTTCCATTATTTGCTGGCCGCGCGAGCCGGAAAAGCTTTCCGGTCTCGCTATTTCGCATAAATACGCCCGCCGAGCGCCCAGCCATTGTCTAATGGGACGCTGTCAGACGGGTAGGTTAAACAACCTACGAACTGCAAAACACAAGTAAGAGAAACCTTTTCATTTCATTTTTGACCGCGTATCCCCGCGGTTGGACCTAACTTTTACCCGACACGAGCGCTATCGATTTTATGGGTTTACTTAACCGATATTGGAAAGCTTAGTCGCATCGTGAATTAGGAAATGACGACTCTTTAGGAATGGGGTGCCAACGTAATTTTTACATCTTTTAAACCACGTTTGTGATAACCACATCTCATTGAGCACCTATTTCAAGTTTTATAAGTATTCCTGTTTTTTTTTTCACTTGACACTTTTTACTAATCCAGTAAATACAATGGTTTATAACTAGAGATATCCATTATGACATTGTTCTTTTCTACATTGTTACATAATTTCCATCATCGTGGATTTTAATTACTGGAGAGACACTAGTCTATCAGAGTTTCATTTGTTTAGAGTTTTTTTCACAATAATACTATTGTCAAACATTGTGCTTTTTTATGACTACCATAATACTAGATTGTCAGTTCCAGTCCCTGACAGGTGATTCCAAGGAGCCTATCCTATTACCGGGGATGGTAAGCTTATCTTATACATATTGCTTCGCTAAATTGCGCATAGCATTTTTGTAATTGTTTGCTATACTTGGATTACACGCACTTTACTTGTATTTTGATTTTTTAATTTTTAGGGCGACCTTTTTTGACATAGCATAAACATACAAAAAGTAAGTGACTGTTTTTGCTTTTCTTCCCCTAGTTGGGCTCATAGTTAAAATCATTTTTGGAGAAGTTATAATTCTTGTTGGTCCTGATGAAGCGTCGCTGGATCCGGCTGGACCACTAGACGCGAAACATGTAGACCTGACCTGAGGCACCATAAAGGTTCTATCCTCTTGCGTTATTGTTGGGAGTATGTGAGCATTACAACTCATTTTTAGACTCCCACTTCGGTTTTTAATCTTGGTCTCCATCTTACCAACCTTATTAAAATGTATAATTCATATTTCTTGATGGTTAACCAATTTTAATATTTCTGTACTCTCCTTTATTGTTTGAAACTTCACCGCTTTGAACAATACGGTTAAGAGACCCCCTCTTCGGGGAGCCCGTTAGGCATTGCAGCACCGGCCTAACGAGGAGCTGTCCCGATGATGAAGCCAGTCATCCAATGTGATGCTTGAGGGTTCTTGCTCCTGTTAATATTAGGTCCTTTGCAGCACTAATTATTGGAACAGTGTACTTTTAATTTTTATCAACTTTGCATGGGAGACTGTACACTGGACCACTAACCTCCCGGTCCCCCTTCTTTTGTTTCTTGCTATTTTCTGCTTCTGCTACATCTTAGCACTTAGAAGTAGTGACAGGATGTTAGGATGCTAGGAACCTCCTATCCATGTTAAAAATGGTCATACTTTTTTCACTGGTCATGTCATTCATTGCTGTATTTATAGTCACATTCTGTATGTTTACCATTCATATTTTATGCACCAGACTTTGGTATTAGAAATAAACATTTTAAAGTTTTATACCACCTCTTAGTGCTTTCGTAAGTGTATTATTCATTTACAAAAATTGTTTGGAGTTCCACTGTGCCCTCAAACTCATCTAGAAGGATTAACCATGACCAGAAAACACCACCTGAAGAGTATTTCCTAGTGGGTTGTGTACTTGTCGCATTCCAACTAGATTTCTCGTTCTTTATTCCATTGAACTGAGTCCTTGCTCCAGGGGCGCCTGTGACTCTGCGGGGGACCCTCAGATGATGACAAACGTATTCCTCAGCACTGAAGCATCTTCATCATGACCAATTCCATTTGAATCTTGATCAACTTATCCCTCTACTACCACCGGTCATGTCCTAGAGACTTCGGATGTTTCTGCTTGGGCAAGAGACAAGAGCCTTGGCATCACAATCGGGTCTCATGAGGCCGGATACCTCTGTTGTGCCTAACCATCTGTTAGGAACCTTATGACTTAAGGTTGAGGCCTTTTAGCTCCTCTACTGCCCTTGCCAACATCTTAGGGCACTAACAAGGAACAACAATGACCACAAGGCACCTCCTCAAGTGATTGAATGTTGCAGCCTGTTGGGTCTGCTTTGCATTTTTGTTTCCTGCAGTATTGGTACTATGGGAGAGATGGTGAAGCCCTCTGGACAGCTTAGTGCATCTCTGCAGATTAGAGACCATAGGTTGGTCTCCCCTTCTGCATCTTTCTCTGCTGGGCTTTGACTGCTCCTGCTACTTCTGTCCTTGTCTGCTTGACTTTCTGCGGCCACAAGTTGCTCTGCACCTCTCCATAACTGGCCTGACCAACCTTGTCCTTGAAGTATCAAGAGGAGCCACCTTGCACAAACAATACCAAGGAGGTCGCTTCATCTCCAACTAGAACATTCCCGATGCAGACTTTCAATCACTCCGGGGCTTCCTTCTCCAGTCTGGACATACAGTGAGCACCAAGAGAGTATGCATGTTCTAACCATCATGGGACGCTCCCATATTTATGTCACACTGCAGAATAGGACACTTCAAGCTCTGCTGGCTCTGCCTGGGTCTGCCCTCTTTTGATACTGGGAACCAGGGAAGTGGTTTTGCTACAGGGGAATCAGGTCTAGGTACTGTGGTTTTACGTTGGAGGAGACCAGACATCGCCATTACGCTGGTGGCATGAAAGAAGAGACGCAGTGGTGCAGAAGGAAGTGGTGCCCAGCCTGAACTCTTCAGACCAATCAAAAACTGCATTCTGTAGCGCGAAACGTAATACTGCAGCTACTTACTACACAACGCAACTCACAAACTGTGGGTGGAGATGTCCACTTCCACCTATCCTATCCTTTCTATTCATAGACCTCTGCGCATGCAAGATTGCTACTTAGTAGTACGTGCGGGAGGGACAAGGAGAAGTGGTGGGAAATGGGGAATATATAGCACTAAATCGAAGGGTCGTGGAGAAGGAGAGGATTAAGGAGGAGTACTGAGGATTTCAGGGAGGGCATGTAATGCAAACACACTCCCACAAAAGAGTAAGACCTTTGCTATTCACAAACTATACTGCTAAAGTTACTGCTGCCCTAAATGTGACAAAACAGTAGTAAATGAACCTCAGCCCAGCCTTGGAGTAAGTCTACTACCGCACAAGGCCGTTCAGAGGCACTGCAACCCATTCTGAGACAGGTGCTTAATACGGCACCCCATAGCAAGTAACGTTAACATAATGTAATGATTTTTATTTTTAAATTCTATATAATGCATTCACTGAAAAATCAAAGTTAAAGTGATATTATAGTTTTTGTCTGGTAATAAGATTTTTGTGTATGGTAAAAAACCTAGAAATTCATTGGAAAAAACAAAGGTTAAAGTAACATTAGTTTTGTAAAACTTTGGGGCATATTTATACTTCGTTTGCAAGGTAGGCGTTCCCGTCCAAAAAAATGACTGCGACACAAATGCGTCGTATTTATACTCCCGGGCAAAAATCACGCCCGGGAGTGGGCGGGGCAAAAAACCCCGCATTTGCGCCTCTTTTTAACGCCTGGGTCAGGGCAGGCGTTAAGGGACCTGTGGGTTCAAATGAGCCCACAGCTGCCCTCCCATGCCCCCATGGACCCCACCCTGCCACCCTTGCCCACCCCAGGAGGACACCCAAGGATGGAGGGACCCATCCCAGGGACATTCAGGTAAGTTCAGGTAAGTATACATTTTTATTTTTTTTATATTTTTTTTTGGCATAGGGGGGCCTGATTTGTGCCCCCCTACATGCCTCATGGCGTCTGGGCGTCGTTAAAAATGGCGCAAATCGGGTGGAGGCGATTTTTTTGCATCAACCTGACTTGCACCATTTTAAGACGCCCTAACGCCATTTTCCCCAACGCCGGCGCTGCCTGGTGTACGTGTTTTTTTTCCAGTTAGCGCAGTTTAGCGTCAAAAAGTATAAATACGGGCCTTTGCACCTTATTTCAAAAGCTAACTAGAACATCTCTTTTACATTTGTTTTACTCAGTAAATTTCCAGAACTTATAACTCATGATCTTGTTATCATAGTTAACAATGATGTCGTGGCCTCTGGATGTGCAGAGCGGGGGTTGGACACAACGCTCAGAACCAACACCCACAGGGGAACTGCACCCAACTCCTGCAGGTGGCCAGCACCTGACCATCTCCTCCTGGGCACATCTTTTGGCAGGAGGTTCTCTGCAGAACCTGACCTCCAGCCAGGCCCTCTGCATACCAAGGGGCCCAATGTCACCCGGGAAGGTATGTTTCAATTTTGTAGAATGCCTTTTGGTTTGGCTAGTGCAGAAAACTTATTCCAAAGACTGAAGAAAGGAACAGTTGGAAGGCATAGAAGGTGCCATAGCATTTCAAAACGACATCTTGGCCTACGGAAAGAATGAGGAGGAACATTTGTTTAATCTAAGGAAAGTTCTCCAACGTCTAGGAGAGAAGGGTTTGATTTTGAAAGAGTCTAAGGGGGTCATTCTGACCTCAGCAGTAAAAGTCGCTTACCGCCGGCCAGAAGGCCGCCATAACACCACCGCGGCCGCGGTAAACCGCCACGGTCATTCTGACCCGCAACTGGCAAACCGCCAAAAACCCAACATCCACAAATTCCGCCACACCAAAGGTCAGCGGGAAACTGGCGATGACCAAACCTCCACCGTCACGCCAACAGAAATACGCCCATGCCATTCCGACCCACAAATCCCCGCAGCGGTCTTTCAATCGCAGTATTCCATTGGCGGTACACACCGCCGCGCTCAAAATACACACACCTTTACAAAACACATCCACATTGGATAATTAAAAATACACACACCTGAGACACATACACACACCACTCCCACACACCCAATCCAGTATAAAACACACACCCACATCACCCACAAACCCCTACGACCACAATTGCGAGTGAAGGACAGAGAGAGAGAGCACAGCATAGAGTACACCATCACACAGAGGCAAATCACAACATCACCCACACACTTTCCATGCACAAAACACCATACACCACCACACTCACCACACTCTACAACACATACACCACCCCTCACCTCATCCACACCACCCCATGGCACCCCAAAGACACCCCAGGTTCTCTGACGCAGAACTCAGGGTCATGGTGGAGGAAATAGTACATGTAGAGCCCCAGCTCTTCGGGGCACAGGTGCAGCACACCACCATTGCCAGGAAGATGGAGCTATGGAGCAGAATAGTGGACAGGGTCAACGCTGTGGGACAGCATCCACGCAATCGGGACGACATCAGGAAGCGGTGGAACGACCTACGGGGAAAGGTGCGTTCCATGGTATCAAGGCACAACATTGCGGTGCAGAAGACTGGCGGCGGACCCCTACCTACTCCCCCAGAATTCACAGCATTGGAGGAGGAAGTCTTGCACATCCTGCATCCTGAGGGCCTCGCAGGAGTAGGCGGAGGAATGGACTCTGGTAAGGCAAATCTTCACTACTTCATTCCCCCCACCCCACCTGCATGCCAAATCATACCCCCACCCTCACCCCCACCCCCATCACACCAAATCCTTGCTAATGGCTCACCATCACAACCCACCCATCCCAAAACCCAGCCCTGCATGCCTCCCCAAAGCATGGACACCCATCCCCAAAGCATGCCCACTGCACACACCCATCACCCCCACAAGCCACCGTCACAAAAGCCCCCACAAGGGAATGCCAGCACTGGGGGACACGGCCACCCACCCATTACACGAAATGCCACACACAGAAGCAATAACCATACTCTTATACCCCTGCAGGACCCGAACACCACCACACCGCCACGGAGGGTCCAGAGATGTCCATCCCACCCCCAGAAGAGGCCCCCAGTGATGACAGCAGCTCTGTCTCCCTGGACCCTGATGACCAGCCCGGCCCATCGGGGACCTCGGGACAGTCGGTTCCCCACAGACAGCCACAGGCTACACCAGACCTAACCCCCTCTGGGAACACCAGCACAGCTCCCACCCAGCGGGCCCATGCCTCTGTCTCCAGGACACGTCAATCAGCGGTGTGTCCACCACTACAGGGCACCCAGGTTGACTCACCACCCCAACAACAACAGGGACCTGGGGGCAGTGGTAGTGGGCACACCGTCCAGGGGACAGAGGCCCAGGGAAACAGGGGAACTGGGAGGGCTGCTGTGCGACAGGGGGGGGACAGGCCCAGGGAACCGACTCTCCATGAGGCCCTCTCCTCCATCATGGGAGCATACCACCGCTCCCAGGAGACGATGGCTACGGTACTGGCCAGGTTCCAGGAGATCCAGGTCATGCAGGAGCAACAGTACATGGGGTTCAGAGAGGAACTGAGAAACATTAGTTCCGCAATGGGGACCATCGTCGTGGCCCTAACCCAGATAATCACCACATTGCGGGACCATGTGGCACCACAAAGGGCCCCTGTCACTAGCCTGGACCAGGAACAGCCTACCACCTCCGCTAGTGGACAGGAGGCCCCCACACAACGACGGGCCACCAGAACCCCACCTCCTGCAGAAGAAGAACCACCCCACAAGCGGAACCTGAGATCTCACAAGAAGACAGAGTAGGATTGCAAGACCCCCGCCAGCAAACGATACCCCCTGATGTCATCCCACTGTCCCACATTGTCACCCTGTCCAACCTTGAACTGCCCCTGCTCCATCCTTCCACAGGCATATGGACAATGCACCTGTGCGACTGAGAACTGGACTCTGCCATGGACATTACTCCACCATCACCCATCCCCGTTTTACAATCATGTTCCATAAATTTAGCACTTGAATTAAATCACTTTTTGCACTAAAAAAATCTGGAGTCTGCTTGTAATTTGAACAAATGTATTAGACATAATGGTGCCAAAATGTTCAGTTACATTGTGATGACAACATACCACTGTCACACAGCTGTAGTACATGGGCAAACAAAGCAGAGGTCATGCAGTGGGGCCCACAGCTCTGAAAACGGAAGGGAAAGTCACAACTCAGTTAACAGGAACTGGGGGGGAACTCAGACAGTAGAGAGGCAGGAGACTTTAAGTAAATGTAAAATGGCGTGGTTGATTCGTACCTGTGTGCTACTGAAAATACTTTTGTATCACTGTGTCCCTGTTGTCTGTGTCGTCCCCGTCGTCCTCCTCCTCTTCACTCTCCACAGGCTCCACAGCTGCTACAACACCACCATCTGGACCATCCTCCTGCAGGAAAGGCACCTGGCGTCGCAAAGCCAGGTTGTGAAGCATACAGCAGGCCACGATGATATGGCACACCTTCTTTGGTGAGTACATTAGGGATCCCCCTGTCATATGCAGGCACCTAAACCTGGCCTTCAGGAGGCCGAAGGTTCTTTCTATAATCCTCCTAGTTCGCCCATGGGCCTCATTGTAGCGTTCCTCTGCCCTTGTCCTGGGATTCCTCACTGGGGTAAGTAGCCACGACAGGTTGGGGTAACCAGAGTCACCTATTAGCCACACACGGTGTCTCTGTAGCTGTTCCATCACATAAGGGATGCTGCTATTTCGCATGATGTATGCGTCATGCAGTGACCCAGGGAACTTGGCATTTACATGGGAGATGTACTGGTCAGCCAAACAGACCACCTGGACATTCATAGAATGATAACTTTTTCTGTTCCTGTACACCTGCTCACTGCCACTGGGGGGAACCAAGGTCACATGTGTCCCATCAATGGCCCCAATGATGTTGGGGATATGTCCAAGGGCATAGAAATCACCCTTCACTGTAGCCAAATCGGCCACCTCAGGGAAAACAATGTAGCTCCGCATGTGTTTCATCAGGGCAGACAACACTCTGGACAAAACCTTAGAAAACATAGGCTGAGACATCCCTGATGATATGGCCACTGTTGTTTGGAATGATCCACTTGCCAAAAAATGGAGTACTGACAGAACCTGCACCAGAGGGGGAATCCCTGTGGGTTGGTGAATGGGGGACATCAGGTCTGGCTCCAGCTGGGCACACAGTTCATGTATAGTGGCTCGGTCAAGTCTGTATGTCAGTATGACATGTCGTTCTTCCATTGTCGACAGGTCCACCAGCGGTCTGTACACGGGAGGATTCCTCCATCTCCTCGCAAGTCCCAGCGGACGGTGCCTAGGAAGGACAACATGGAGCACAGATTCAAGCAACCCACAGGTACGTAACCACAGCTTGCACAGTACACGATTCGCTATGCATTGAATGGCTTGTATGAGTGGCAATGCAAGGCCTAGGCCTGTGTGACGCCGTAGAAATTCAGCCATGTGGGCCCTTGAAATGGCGGCTGCCTGACCTGTGAAGTGTGACAATGGGATGTGAGGTCAATGCGCTGGCGTGGCACACCGTGGCGGTAGGCGGTCGAAGACCGCGGCGCAAAGCAGCATTGGTTAACATAGAACCCTATGGGTCTCAGGAGCCAATGACGATGTGCGCCGGCGGTCGCGGTACGCACCGCCGCGGTACGCACCGCCGCGGGCGTGACGCCATTTTCTAACTGCTTAATCACTCGAGACCTGATCATCCACAGGAGAGGACCTATACTGCAAGTGCTGCTGTGAACTCGGTCTGGAAGAGACAATGGCTGCTGCGACTGGGGAAAGGGCCCCTGCCTTCACATCTGAGGAATTGGATAAACTCGTTGATGGGGTCCTCCCCCAGTATGCGCTACTCTACGGTCCTCCAGACCAACAGGTAAGTACACTGGGAGCATGTAGTATGGGCTATGCCTGTGTTGAGTGGGGTGGATGTAAGATGGTGGGGAGGGGCGCGTATGAGGATAGCAACGCACGACAGATGAGAGCATGTGCCACATGGCAAGGTTGGGGAGGGGGGGCCACTCACATCGACCATGCAGAAAAGTGATGGTATTTCTTTTTCCACCCTGTCCAAGTCACATAGGTCAGCGCCCATCAGAAGATCGACATTTGGCGTGCCATCGCCAAGGACGTCCGGGCCCTGAGGGTCCACAACAGACGGGGCACCCACTGCTGCAAGAGGTGGGAGGACATCCGCCGCGGGAGCAGAAAGACCGCCGAGGCTCTGCTGGGGATGGCCTCCCAACGTAGGAGGGGTGCCAGTCGTCAATTGACCCCCCTGATGTCCCGGATCCTGGCGGTGGCCTACCCCGATTTGGATGGGCGCGTGAGGACATCACAGCAGACACAAGGGGGTGAGTATCAGCACATTCTGCTATATTAGCGCACAGTGGAGGCGTCTGGGTGGGGGAGGAGGGCTGTGGCTATCTCTAGGCCAGGGCGGTTTCTGTAGGCTAGGCCCCTCCGTTAGACATGGCCCTGTGCCCCCGCCCCCCACCTCTGTAGGGTGCTAAGTACAGCTATCCATGGCCCGGGCTCACCTATGTGTGCATTTGTCATCCATAGACTTGTAGGCCATGTCACAATAATTGAGTAGTGTACCCCGAGTGCGCGGCGTAGTGCAGGGGGCTTCTGTGTCTGTCCTCTCCGCCAACGGTGCCGCCAATGCATGCACTCAACATGTCTTTCTTTCTTCTCTCCCCACCTTATTTTTTGGTTTTCCTGCTCATGTGTGCATTAGCATCATCAGGCGGAGGAGAAGTGGCATCGGCGCACAAGGGAGCTGCATCTCACATGGGCCCGGAGGGCCCTGCAACCGACTCAGACTTAACCAGTGAGACGGAGGGCAAGTGGGGCTCCACAAAGGGGACCCGTGGAGATGTCAGCGACACCGACACGTCCTCGGAAGGGAGCTCCCTTGTGGTGGCGGCACCATCCGTGCCCACCGCAAAAACAGGTACAGCCGCCACCCAGCGCACCAGCTACGCCCTCCCAGCAGCCCCTCAGCTTTTGCCCCGTGCCCGCTCGGTCAGGAAGCTGGCCATCTCCTTCGCCCCAGGCACCTCAGGTCCTGCCCCAGTTACCCCTGCTGCCCTCAGTGAGGAGGTCATTGACCTCCTCCGGACGCTCATTGTTGGGCAGTCTACCATTTTGAATGCCATCCAGGGGGTGGAAAGGGAGGTGCATCGGAGCAATGCATACCTGGAGGGCATTCATTCGGGTCAGGCTGCCCATCAGCGATCGTTCAACGCTCTGGCCTCAGCACTGACGGCAGCAATTGTCCCTGTGTCTAGCCTCCCCCCTCCAACTTCCTCAACCCAGTCCCACTCCCCTGTTCCTCTGCCTATCCCAGACACACTTACAGACCAGCCTGCACACACATCAACACCCAAGGGCAGCTCATCCAGACATAAGCACCACAGATCACACAAGCATTCACCCAAGCAACATCCACATGCAGACACAGCAACACCCACTGCCTCCACTGTGTCCCCCTCCTCCTCGTCTCCCTCCTCCCTCCCTGTGACGTCTCCACTCACACCTGCATGCACACCACCATCAGCCAGTACGTCCATCACCACCACACCCACCAGAACAGTCCGCACACATGCAGTCACCACCCCCACTACCATTTACACATCCCCTGTGGCCTCTCCCAGTGTGTCTGTCACCCCCTCTTCCAAACCACACAAATGCAGGCAGCCACCCACCCAACAGCCATCCACCTCACGACAGCCTCCGTCACAAGCACCTGCACCCAAAGACAGCACACTTGACTCTCCTACAACCACATCCTCTTCCTCCACTCCCATACCCACTACAACTACCCGTCCCTGTCTTTCGAAATTGATTTTCCTTTCCAACCTTGACCTCTTTCCAACAACTGACCCACCCCCTCCATCTCGTAAGAGTCCAACCAGCACCTCAGCCACCACAAGCCCTGCACCTACTAGGACCATCTTTCAGGTCTATTGGAGTCCACCAGCTCCTAGGGCAGGAACATCGGCCAGCAGCAAGGGGACAGCCAGCCCACCCCCTGGGAAAAGAAGCAAAAAAGTGAAGGGCCGGCGCCACAGGCCTGAGACGGCTGCCCCCAAGGACACCAGCCTTGCACCGTCACCTGGCCCATCCACCAAGGGAGGCAAGGGCCCCAGAGATTCTTCCAAGGAGGGCAAGGGCCCCAGAGATACTTCCAAGGGAGGCAAGGGCCCCAGAGATTCGTCCAAGGAGGGCAAGGGCCCCAGAGATACTTCCCAGGGAGGCAAGGGCCCCAGAGATTCGTCCAAGGAGGGCAAGTGCAGCAGGGCGAAGAAGTCCGGCAGCCGGCGAGCTGCTCTGGAGGGCCCCAACAGCCCCATTTGGGGTGTGACGGAGGACACCCACGGGCCCAGGAGTCCAACACAGGAGGGCCCCGCAAGCGATAGGTCGGATGGCGACTGAGCGGGAATGATTGCCCAGATCTGGTTCCCTAGGAACACAAGACAAGCACCGCTGAACAGGGCCCCGCCGTGAGAAGCCCCGCTCCGCTGGGCCCCGCCGTGAGAAGAACCGCTGAACAGGGCCCGCCGTGAGAAGCCCCGCTCCGCTGGGCCCCGCCGTGAGAAGAACCGCTGAACAGGGCCCCGCGGTGAGAAGCACCGCTCCGCTGGGCCCCGCTGTGAGAAGAACTGCTGAGCAGGGCCCCGCCGTGAGAGGCACCGCTCCGCTGGGCCCTGCCGTGAGAAGAACCGCTGAACAGGGCCCCGCCGTGAGAAGCACCGCTCCGCTGGGCCCCGCCGTGAGAAGAACCGCTGAACAGGGCCCCGCCGTGAGAAGAACCGCTGAACAGGGCCCCGCCGTGAGAAGCACCGCTCCGCTGGGCCCTTCCTCTCAAGCACCGCTCCGCTGGGCCCTTCCTCTCAAGCACCGCTCCGCTGGGACCTTCCTCTCAAGCACCGCTCCGCTGGGCCCCGCCATCTCCTGTCAGGCACTGCTCCGCTGGGCCCTTCCTGTCAAGCACCGCTCCGCTGGGGCCTTCCTCTCAAGCACCGCTCCGCTGGGCCCCGCCGTCTCCTGTCAGGCACCGCTCCGCTGGGCCCTTCCTGTCAAGCACCGCTCCGCTGGGCCCTTCCTGTCAAGCACCGCTCCGCTGGGCCCTTCATCTCAAGCACCGCTCCGCTGGGCCCTTCCTGTCAAGCACCACTCCGCTGGGCCCTTCATCTCAAGCACCGCTCCGCTGGGCCCTTCCTGTCAAGCACCGCTCCGCTGGGGCCTTCCTCTCAAGCACCGCTCCGCTGGGCCCCGCCGCCTCTGCACCGCTCCGCTGGGCCCTTCCTGTCAAGCACCGCTCCGCTGGGGCCTTCCTCTCAAGCACCGCTCCGCTGGGCCCTTCATCTCAAGCACCGCTCCGCTGGGCCCTTCCTGTCAAGCACCGCTCCGCTGGGGCCTTCCTCTCAAGCACCGCTCCGCTGGGCCCTTCATCTCAAGCACCGCTCCGCTGGGCCCTTCCTGTCAAGCACCGCTCCGCTGGGCCCTTCCTGTCAAGCACCGCTCTGCTGGGGCCTTCCTCTCAAGCACCGCTCCGCTGGGCCCCGCCGTCTCTGCACCGCTCCGCTGGGCCCTTCCTGTCAAGCACCGCTCCGCTGGGCCCTTCCTGTCAAGCACCGCTCCGCTGGGCCCTTCCTGTCAAGCACCGCTCCGCTGGGGCCTTCCTCTCAAGCACCGCTCCGCTGGGCCCTTCATCTCAAGCACCGCTCCGCTGGGCCCTTCCTGTCAAGCACCGCTCCGCTGGGGCCTTCCTCTCAAGCACCGCTCCGCTGGGCCCCGCCATCTCTGCACCGCTCCGCTGGGCCCTTCCTGTCAAGCACCGCTCCGCTGGGCCCTTCCTGTCAAGCACCGCTCCGCTGGGGCCTTCCTCTCAAGCACCGCTCCGCTGGGCCCCGCCGTCTCCTGTCAGGCACTGCTCCGCTGGGCCCTTCCTGTCAAGCACCACTCCGCTGTGCCCCGCCGTCTCTGCACCGCTCCGCTGGGCCCTTCCTGTCAAACACCGCTCCGCTGGGCCCTTCCTCTCAAGCACCGCTCCGCTGGGGCCTTCATCTCAAGCACCGCTGGCCCATTGGCAGGGCCGGATCTGTGTCGGGCAGGGCTTCACGAAGCACTCTGGGCACCATGCCTCCTCCATAACCAGATGGACTGTGACTTTGCACTCCCCAGGATGGTACAGTGGGCAATCCACCCACTGAAAAGACTTGTGAGACTGTGGCTTTGCACTCCCCAGGATGGTACAGTGGGCAATCCACCCACTGTAGAGACTTGTGAGACTGTGGCTTTGCACTCCCCAGGATGGTACAGTGGGCATGGAGGCCCCTCATGGATCTGGCGTCGTGGACTCATGTGGCTGAGGTGCCCCCCCTTCCCTTCCCCCTGAGGTGCCTGTGGTTTTATTACCTGATGCCCCAGCAGTGTTCTCTCCAATGGAATCGGGTTTCGTGTGTGGGCTTTGCCCATGTGTTTATGCACATTGGCCCACGGACAATGGCATGTAGCCAATATGTGCCGGACTTTTGGACTATGTTAATATTCTTCATGTTGTGATTTATTTGTTTTAATAATCTAATATTTCACTTAAGTTCAAATATGCTTTAATATACTTCTATTTTAATGATCATTTTATTTTGTCTTTGAATTATTCCGGGGGGGTAGGGGGGTGTAAATCTGACTTGCTGCTCTGCATTGGTGTGTGGGGATTTGGGGGGGGGGGTGTCGCGTATGTGTGTGCCCGTAATCTTTTCTCCCCCCCCTCCCCTGTGTCGTAGGTGCAGTACTCACCGTTGTCTCTTGCGGCGGTGTTCGTGCTCCTGGTAGAGGAGCAGGTAGACAATCGCTGGTAGGATGTTTAATTCGGGTTTCATGCTGTCCAGATTCCTCGTGGAGTGTATAGAGGTGAGCGTTTTCCCGTTCGTGATCTGTTTCCGCCGTGTTTTTATCGGCGGGGCTCCCGCCCCGGAAAATGTGGCGGATTGGTGGGTCGTGATAGGGTGGGCGGTACATTGTCTGCCGCCTGTCTGTTGGCGGTGACCACCGCTCTGTTTGTTTGCCCCGCCGTGGCGGTCGGAGTGTTAATGGGGCGGGCTGTGTTGGCGGTTCCCGCCAGGGTCTGAATTCCATTTTTTTGACTGCCTGCCTGTTGGCGGGTTGGCCGCCGCTTTAACACCAACCGCCAGGGTCGGAATGACCCCCTAAGTGTAAATTGAAATGTGAGGGACTGGAATATATTGGTCATTGGATTAAGAAAGATGTTATCAAACCATAGCCACATCACATTATGCAGTGGAAGATGCTCTTGTTCTAAGAAGTAAGGAACAGTTACTATAATTTTTGGTTTTAACAGAGTTTTACTCAAAGTTCACTGACAACTATGCCTCAAATGTTGAGTGCTTCCCAAATTATTAAGAAAGAAAAATGTATGTATTTGGGATGTTGAAAATAATAATGCATTTGTGGAACTAAAAAAAAAAGAACTGTTTCGCAAATTGTTCAAATTGTAAAAAGAGTGTATTGCGGCGGTAGATGCCAGCAACTATGGTTTGGGTGCCACTTTGTTACAAAGAAAACATTCTGAAAGCGTGTAGTATCCTACGCATCTCATGTGTAGAAAGAGTCAGAAAGGAATTCCCTGTGATAGAAAAAGAGTTATTGGCTTGTGCTTGGACAGCAGATCGTTTCGGGCAGTTCCAACGGGGAACGAGGTTTGTGATAAGAACAGATCACAACCCAGTCGTGTATGTTGTTTCTCCCGGGGGTGGCAGATGTCTAACAGCTCGGCATCCATTTAGAATGGAGTATGTGCCTAGAAGGCTCAATGCGCATGCTGAGTTTGTGTCACATTACCCTTTGAATGTAAAGATCCCTGGAAGTGAAATACTGTAAAGGATGATTGTGACGTGGCTTATACTTTGGTGGATATTAATTGCTGGAACTATTGAAGTGACACGTTAGACGTAATTTCTAATGAAGTTTGCGAAAGGCATTCAAGAAAAGATGTATAAATGACTTTTGTGTGTGAGTATTTGAGGAAGGCTTGGCCAGAGAAGAGGAAGCTGAGTGAAGAAACAGCTAAATTTTTCAAGATAAGAAATTAGTTGATGTATGATGTTTTTTTTTTTTTTCGTGGTGGCAAGTTGTGCCACCTGTGGGTTTGTGGAAAGAGATTTTTATAAGGGATCATGAAGGACACATAGGAATGTCTGATACCAAGCAGCGAATTTGGGCGTTCTAGTGGTGACCAAGCATTTGTGGGATGGGAGAAGAAATTATAGGAGGGCGCAAATTGTGCTCCAACAGTGATGAATCTGTAAAGCCATGTATTGCTAAATCCTCACCTATTGAGTTGGCGCCAGGTCATCGGAGAAAGTTAGGAATGGATATTTTGGGTCCATTTTTTACGATACCTAAGAAGGAAGCCTTTGCTATTGTTTTGATTGATTATTTTTCTAAGTGGCGTGAAGTCAGTATGACTGAAAAGATAACTCCAGACACAGTTTTTAAGTTTTTGGAGGATTTTTTTGCAGAAAGGGGCAGCCTGAAGAATTAGTCTTGGATAATGGCCCCCAGTTTGTCAGTAAATAATTTAAGGACTACTTGTCAGGATGTGGAGTGAAACATAAGAGAACAGCCAATTATTATTCTCAATCTAATGGTCAGACAGAACGATTTAATTGTGTGGTTAGAGAGTCCATACAATTGCTATGTGAGGGTGGTTTGCCTTGGAGAAAGGTTTGCAGGCCACTTTATCGTATCGTACTGTGCCTAATTCTGTTATTGGTTGTTCACCTTTTGAATTGCTCCAGGGCAGGAAATCAGGAACCAAGTTAGCTCCATGATGGTTGAAGGATTGTAGAGGAGAATCTGGTGTGAGCATTGATCACAGGACGATAAGGGAACGGGTCAAAACTTATCAAAGAAAAATGAGGAAAGAGATGGACAAAAGTAGAGGAAAGCCTTCAGGATTCAGAATTTGTTTGGGTGGCTGGTTCGGATCAGGAAGCCAATGGAAATGAGTTACCTAAGTGGTCAGATCCTGCTAAGGTTGTGGAAGTTTATTATAAAGCTGTGAAGGTACAAGGAGTAAGCTTTTGAATCTGAGCAGAGTGTCAGTGAGTAGAGCTCCTTCTTAGATGGTGAATTGGATCACAAGAAGAGCGGTGAGAGTGAGGTCTTCATGGATGTGCTGTCTTGTGATGAGAGTAACATCTTTCCGAATGAGCCTTTCTGTGGAGAATGAATCAGAAGTTGTTCCTAAAAATAATTTACAAACTAATGAAATTGAAGGTATTCTCAGAATATATAAAATTATAACATGCTGGAATTATCAATGGATTAGGATGAATTTCCAAGATCAGATATGTTAATATATACTGTATACATTTTAGGATTCCTGTTTTGTATATATTTGTACAAGTAATTTATGTTATTTTTTAGATTTTCTTTTTCGACTTCAATTCTTTTGTTGTTTTTCCAAGGGAGGGAGGTGTGTTATGTTTTGTTTTCTGTTCTTGGTGTAGTTGAACAGCAGGTAAGTGGAATGTAGGACTGGAATGTTGTGGGGAGTAAAATCTGGAAGGTCTGAAGGAAAGCAGTTAGTGTGCAGAGAAACTTTCTTGTCTTAGCACTGATTGTTGGTTGCTCTGAATTAAGAAATAAACTGACCGGTTTACAAGGAACCTCAGTCCTCATTTTCCTACAGGCCCTCATTAGAAATGGTCAGAAATTGGAGGTGAAAAGACTGACACTGTGATGTTTAGCAGGTGTGATAGTTACCACCTATTGCAAGTTTTGGGAAATACCATTCAGGTTTTAGTGTTTACTGCACCAAAACCTGCATGTTCTGATAACTACCAGGAATTCCCTTCCCAAGAAATGTAAGCAGGTTTGACCTGTTGAAATTTACCAAGGCAAATGTTGGCGGAGCGGTGTTTGTCGTGACACTTATAATTGCAGAATGTACATTAAAGGAGTTATGGCACAGACTGGAGTTCAGCAGTTCACTTGTAATCAAGGCATTAGGGCAGGATTTCTCACCTTGTTGGTGATGTTCATCTATCGTAATCCCACTACAGACAGCACCAGTGCATGAATGATACATACACACTCCATACACTCCAAACACTACATGTGACAACATACTGAACTGGACATTTCATCCGCTCAAAGCAGAACGGTATGAACCTGATATGGTCATCATTAAATAATTCCCACTCACCAAACCGTGCTCATCCATCCGAAACAGCTTACTAATAAGTGACTACCCCAGCATCCGGCCCCTCTCACCAGTCAGTTAGCGTTCATCCATAGGAGAATATCGCTCAACTGATCCCAGACACCCATCAGTCTCTACAAAGACCCTACATGTGTCAGTGGTGAACTCCCTCGTGGGGCGTTTCATGGGTTCCAGTCAGGACAGCACCATCCACATATGTACTCACCTGACACCCCTCACCCGTCAGGCATCAGTCACCCCCCAACCAGCAGATACTGCAGGGATCGGATGTACTTCTGAATATCAACTATACTGTGGGACCAGCATATCAAGGAGAGAATGTCGAAAGGTTAGTGCATATCAGGAAGTATAGATTTATCATTGCTAACTCCACATCTTTCAACCTTGAAGATATATGTATTGCTCAGGTACATATATTTGGATTCAGGTATAGGTACCTGGTATCGATTCTCTGTCCCACTGATATTGCGGGTTCGATATTTGGGGCGCTGATCGAGGGGTACACATGAGTGACAAGCACAGCAGAACTGTAACCAGTGAAGTCAACATACCAGCCATAAAGCCCAACATGCTTGTCACTCACAAGGCTGTGATGTCTACCTACCTACCCTGCCTGCTGGGGTCTCAGACCTCCAACCCTGCAGTCATTCGGAGTCATTTCTGATCCCAGACCACCCCCCGCCACCCTCGGCTGAGCCTCTGCTAATTCATCAACAGGTTATTGAAAGACTCTTTGTGCGACCAAAACCTGCTCCCGTTTTTGCCAAATCACCTAAAACTGTGGCTCGCAGGAGTGATACATTGGTTACATCACTGATAGTCTTGTTGATTTCACTCACTTGGAATCTTCTCTGCGGTTTTATGAAAGAGTTTCCCGTAGTATGTGATACAGTGAATCAGCAACGCGATTACCGAGGTAAACACCAAACGAGAGTTACATTGACAGCAAGGAAGCCACAGGGCGCCCTCAAAGGAAATCTGCACTTAGTGAATCACGGAAATCACCACATAGTGCACTCCCTGGAAATCTGCACCGTGAGTGAATGGCTAAGCTCACCGCATAGTGCACTCCCTGGAAAACTGCACCGTGAGTGAATGGCTAAGCTCACCACATAGTGCACTCCCTGGAAATCTGCACCGTGAGTGAATGGCTAAGCTCACCACATAGTGCACTCTCTGGAAAATGTGCACTCTCTGGAAAACTGCACCGTGAGTGAATGGCTAAGCTCACCACATAGTGCACTCCCTGGAAATCTGCACCGTGAGTGAATGGCTAAGCTCACCACATAGTGCACTCCCTGGAAAACTGCACCGTGAGTGAATGGCTAAGCTCACCACATAGTGCACTCTCTGGAAAATGTGCACTCTCTGGAAAACTGCACCATGAGTGAATGGCTAAGCTCACCGCATAATGCACTCCCTGGACATCTGCACCGTGAGTGAATGGCTAAGCTCACCGCATAATGCACTCCCTGGAAAACTGCACCGTGAGTGAATGGCTAAGCTCACCGCATAATCCACTCCCTGGAAAACGGCACTGTGAGTGAATGGCTAAGCTCACCGCATAATGCACTTCCTGGACATCTGCACTGTGAGTGAATGGCTAAGCTCACCGCATAATGCACTCCCTGGACATCTGCACCGTGAGTGAATGGCTAAGCTCACCGCATAATGCACTCCCTGGAAAACTGCACCATGAGTGAATGGCTAAGCTCACCGCATAATGCACTCCCTGGACATCTGCACCTTGAGTGAATGGCTAAGCTCACCACATAGTGCACTCTCTGGAAAACTGCACCGTGAGTGAATGGCTAAGGTCACCGCATAATGCACTCCCTGGAAAACGGCACTGTGAGTGAATGGCTAAGCTCACCGCATAATGCACTTGTTGGACATCTGCACTGTGAGTGAATGGCTAACCTCACCGCATAATGCACTTCCTGGACATCTGCACTGTGAGTGAATGGCTAAGCTCACCGCATAATGCACTTCCTGGACATCTGCACCGTGAGTGAATGGCTAAGCTCACCACATAGTGCACTCCCTGGAAAACTGCACCGTGAGTGAATGGCTAAGCTCACCACATAGTGCACTCTCTGGAAAATGTGCACTCTCTGGAAAACTGCACCGTGAGTGAATGGCTAAGCTCACCGCATAATGCACTCCCTGGACATCTGCACCGTGAGTGAATGGCTAAGCTCACCGCATAATGCACTCCCTGGAAAACTGCACCGTGAGTGAATGGCTAAGCTCACCGCATAATCCACTCCCTGGAAAACGGCACTGTGAGTGAATGGCTAAGTTCACCGCATAATGCACTTCCTGGACATCTGCACTGTGAGTGAATGGCTAAGCTCACCGCATAATGCACTCCCTGGACATCTCCACCGTGAGTGAATGGCTAAGCTCACCGCATAATGCACTCCCTGGAAAACTGCACCATGAGTGAATGGCTAAGCTCACCGCATAATGCACTCCCTGGACATCTGCACCGTGAGTGAATGGCTAAGCTCACCACATAGTGCACTCCCTGGAAATCTGCACCGTGAGTGAATGGCTAAGCTCACCACATAGTGCACTCCCTGGAAAACTGCACCGTGAGTGAATGGCTAAGCTCACCACATAGTGCACTCTCTGGAAAATGTGCACTCTCTGGAAAACTGCACCGTGAGTGAATGGCTAAGCTCACCGCATAATGCACTCCCTGGACATCTGCACCGTGAGTGAATGGCTAAGCTCACCGCATAATGCACTCCCTGGAAAACTGCACCGTGAGTGAATGGCTAAGCTCACCGCATAATCCACTCCCTGGAAAACGGCACTGTGAGTGAATGGCTAAGCTCACCGCATAATGCACTTCCTGGACATCTGCACTGTGAGTGAATGGCTAAGCTCACCGCATAATGCACTCCCTGGACATCTGCACCGTGAGTGAATGGCTAAGCTCACAGCATAATGCACTCCCTGGAAAACTGCACCATGAGTGAATGGCTAAGCTCACCGCATAATGCACTCCCTGGACATCTGCACCGTGAGTGAATGGCTAAGCTCACCACATAGTGCACTCTCTGGAAAACTGCACCGTGAGTGAATGGCTAAGCTCACCGCATAATGCACTCCCTGGAAAACGGCACTGTGAGTGAATGGCTAAGCTCACCGCATAATGCACTTGTTGGACATCTGCACTGTGAGTGAATGGCTAACCTCACCGCATAATGCACTTCCTGGACATCTGCACTGTGAGTGAATGGCTAAGCTCACCGCATAATGCACTTCCTGGACATCTGCACCGTGAGTGAATGGCTAAGCTCACCACATAGTGCACTCCCTGGAAAACTGCACCGTGAGTGAATGGCTAAGCTCACCACATAGTGCACTCTCTGGAAAATGTGCACTCTCTGGAAAACTGCACCGTGAGTGAATGGCTAAGCTCACCGCATAATGCACTCCCTGGACATCTGCACCGTGAGTGAATGGCTAAGCTCACCGCATAATGCACTCCCTGGAAAACTGCACCGTGAGTGAATGGCTAAGCTCACCGCATAATCCACTCCCTGGAAAACGGCACTGTGAGTGAATGGCTAAGCTCACCGCATAATGCACTTCCTGGACATCTGCACTGTGAGTGAATGGCTAAGCTCACCGCATAATGCACTCCCTGGACATCTGCACCGTGAGTGAATGGCTAAGCTCACCGCATAATCCACTCCCTGGAAAACGGCACTGTGAGTGAATGGCTAAGCTCACCGCATAATGCACTTCCTGGACATCTGCACTGTGAGTGAATGGCTAAGCTCACCGCATAATGCACTCCCTGGACATCTCCACCGTGAGTGAATGGCTAAGCTCACCGCATAATGCACTCCCTGGAAAACTGCACCATGAGTGAATGGCTAAGCTCACCGCATAATGCACTCCCTGGACATCTGCACCGTGAGTGAATGGCTAAGCTCACCACATAGTGCACTCTCTGGAAAACTGCACCGTGAGTGAATGGCTAAGCTCACCGCATAATGCACTCCCTGGAAAACGGCACTGTGAGTGAATGGCTAAGCTCACCGCATAATGCACTTGTTGGACATCTGCACTGTGAGTGAATGGCTAACCTCACCGCATAATGCACTTCCTGGACATCTGCACTGTGAGTGAATGGCTAAGCTCACCGCATAATGCACTTCCTGGACATCTGCACCGTGAGTGAATGGCTAAGCTCACCGCATAATGCACTTCCTGGACATCTGCACCGTGAGTGAATGGCTAAGCTCACCGCATAATGCACTTCCTGGACATCTGCACTGTGAGTGAATGGCTAAGCTCACCACATAATGCACTCCCTGGAAAACTGCACCGTGAGTGAATGGCTAAGCTCACCACATAGTGCACTCTCTGGAAAACTGCACCGTGAGTGAATGGCTAAGCTCACCACATAGTGCACTTCCTGGACATCTGCACCGTGAGTGAATGGCTAAGCTCACCGCATAATGCACTTCCTGGACATCTGCACCGTGAGTGAATGGCTAAGCTCACCACATAGTGCACTCTCTGGAAAACTGCACCGTGAGTGAATGGCTAAACTCACCACATATTGCACTCTCTGGAAAACTGCACCGTGAGTGAATGGCTAAGCTCACCACATAGTGCACTCTCTGGAAAAATGCACCGTGAGTGAATGGCTAAACTCACCACATAGTGCACTCTCTGGAAAACTGCACCGTGAGTGAATGGCTAAGCTCACCACATAGTGCACTCTCTGGAAAACTGCACCGTGAGTGAATGGCTAAGCTCACCGCATAATGCACTTCCTGGACATCTGCACTGTGAGTGAATGGCTAAGCTCACCGCATAATGCACTCCCTGGAAAACTGCACCGTGAGTGAATGGCTAAGCTCACCGCATAATGCACTCCCTGGAAAACTGCACCGTGAGTGAATGGCTAAGCTCACCGCATAATCCACTCCCTGGAAAACGGCACTGTGAGTGAATGGCTAAGCTCACCACATAATGCACGTCCTGGACATCTGCACTGTGAGTGAATGGCTAAGCTCACCGCATAATGCACTCCCAGGACATCTGCACCGTGAGTGAATGGCTAAGCTCACCGCATAATCCACTCCCTGGAAAACGGCACTGTGAGTGAATGGCTAAGCTCACCGCATAATGCACTTCCTGGACATCTGCACTGTGAGTGAATGGCTAACCTCACCGCATAAAGCACTTCCTGGACATCTGCACTGTGAGTGAATGGCTAAGCTCACCGCATAATGCACTCCCTGGAAAACGGCACTGTGAGTGAATGGCTAAGCTCACCGCATAATGCACTCCCTGGAAAACGGCACTGTGAGTGAATGTCTAACCTCACCACATTGTGCACTCTCTGGAAAACTGCACCGTGAGTGAATGGCTAAGCTCACCGCATAATTCACTCCCTGGAAAAAGGCACTGTGAGTGAATGGCTAAGCTCACCGCATAATGCACTCCCTGGACATCTGCACCGTGAGTGAATGGCTAAGCTCACCGCATAATGCACTCCCTGGAAAACTGCACCGTGAGTGAATGGCTAAGCTCACCGCATAATCCACTCCCTGGAAAACGGCACTGTGAGTGAATGGCTAAGCTCACCGCATAATGCACTTCCTGGACATCTGCACTGTGAGTGAATGGCTAACCTCACCGCATAAAGCACTTCCTGGACATCTGCACTGTGAGTGAATGGCTAAGCTCACCGCATAATGCACTCCCTGGAAAACGGCACTGTGAGTGAATGGCTAAGCTCACCGCATAATGCACTCCCTGGAAAACGGCACTGTGAGTGAATGGCTAACCTCACCACATAGTGCACTCTCTGGAAAACTGCACCGTGAGTGAATGGCTAAGCTCACCGCATAATTCACTCCCTGGAAAACGGCACTGTGAGTGAATGGCTAAGCTCACCGCATAATGCACTCCCTGGAAAACGGCACTGTGAGTGAATGGCTAAGCTCACCGCATAATGCACTTGTTGGACATCTGCACTGTGAGTGAATGGCTAACCTCACCGCATAATGCACTTCCTGGACATCTGCACCGTGAGTGAATGGCTAAGCTCACCGCATAATGCACTTCCTGGACATCTGCACCGTGAGTGAATGGCTAAGCTCACCGCATAATGCACTTCCTGGACATCTGCACCGTGAGTGAATGGCTAAGCTCACCGCATAATGCACTTCCTGGACATCTGCACTGTGAGTGAATGGCTAAGCTCACCGCATAATGCACTCCCTGGAAAACTGCACCGTGAGTGAATGGCTAAGCTCACCACATAGTGCACTCTCTGGAAAACTGCACCGTGAGTGAATGGCTAAGCTCACCACATAGTGCACTTCCTGGACATCTGCACCGTGAGTGAATGGCTAAGCTCACCGCATAATGCACTTCCTGGACATCTGCACCGTGAGTGAATGGCTAAGCTCACCACATAGTGCACTCTCTGGAAAACTGCACCGTGAGTGAATGGCTAAACTCACCACATATTGCACTCTCTGGAAAACTGCACCGTGAGTGAATGGCTAAGCTCACCACATAGTGCACTCTCTGGAAAAATGCACCGTGAGTGAATGGCTAAGCTCACCACATAGTGCACTCTCTGGAAAACTGCACCGTGAGTGAATGGCTAAGCTCACCACATAGTGCACTCTCTGGAAAACTGCACCGTGAGTGAATGGCTAAGCTCACCGCATAATGCACTTCCTGGACATCTGCACTGTGAGTGAATGGCTAAGCTCACCGCATAATGCACTCCCTGGAAAACTGCACCGTGAGTGAATGGCTAAGCTCACCGCATAATGCACTCCCTGGAAAACTGTACAGTGAGTGAATGGCTAAGCTCACCGCATAATGCACTCCCTGGAAAACGGCACCGTGAGTGAATGGCTAAGCTCACCGCATAATGCACTCCCTGGAAAACGGCACTGTGAGTGAATGGCTAAGCTCACCGCATAATGCACTTCCTGGACATCTGCACTGTGAGTGAATGGCTAAGCTCACCACATAGTGCACTCTCTGGAAAACTGCACCGTGAGTGAATGGCTAAGCTCACCGCATAATGCACTTCCTGGACATCTGCACCGTGAGTGAATGGCTAAGCTCACCACATAGTGCACTCTCTGGAAAACTGCACCGTGAGTGAATGGCTAAACTCACCACATATTGCACTCTCTGGAAAACTGCACCGTGAGTGAATGGCTAAGCTCACCACATAGTGCACTCTCTGGAAAAATGCACCGTGAGTGAATGGCTAAGCTCACCACATAGTGCACTCTCTGGAAAACTGCACCGTGAGTGAATGGCTAAGCTCACCACATAGTGCACTCTCTGGAAAACTGCACCGTGAGTGAATGGCTAAGCTCACCACATAGTGCACTCTCTGGAAAATGTGCACTCTCTGGAAAACTGCACCGTGAGTGAATGGCTAAGCTCACCGCATAATGCACTCCCTGGACATCTGCACCGTGAGTGAATGGCTAAGCTCACCGCATAATGCACTCCCTGGAAAACTGCACCGTGAGTGAATGGCTAAGCTCACCGCATAATCCACTCCCTGGAAAACGGCACTGTGAGTGAATGGCTAAGCTCACCGCATAATGCACTTCCTGGACATCTGCACTGTGAGTGAATGGCTAACCTCACCGCATAAAGCACTTCCTGGACATCTGCACTGTGAGTGAATGGCTAAGCTCACCGCATAATGCACTCCCTGGAAAACGGCACTGTGAGTGAATGGCTAAGCTCACCGCATAATGCACTCCCTGGAAAACGGCACTGTGAGTGAATGGCTAACCTCACCACATAGTGCACTCTCTGGAAAACTGCACCGTGAGTGAATGGCTAAGCTCACCGCATAATTCACTCCCTGGAAAACGGCACTGTGAGTGAATGGCTAAGCTCACCGCATAATGCACTCCCTGGAAAACGGCACTGTGAGTGAATGGCTAAGCTCACCGCATAATGCACTTGTTGGACATCTGCACTGTGAGTGAATGGCTAACCTCACCGCATAATGCACTTCCTGGACATCTGCACTGTGAGTGAATGGCTAAGCTCACCGCATAATGCACTTCCTGGACATCTGCACCGTGAGTGAATGGCTAAGCTCACCGCATAATGCACTTCCTGGACATCTGCACCGTGAGTGAATGGCTAAGCTCACCGCATAATGCACTTCCTGGACATCTGCACTGTGAGTGAATGGCTAAGCTCACCGCATAATGCACTCCCTGGAAAACTGCACCGTGAGTGAATGGCTAAGCTCACCACATAGTGCACTCTCTGGAAAACTGCACCGTGAGTGAATGGCTAAGCTCACCACATAGTGCACTTCCTGGACATCTGCACCGTGAGTGAATGGCTAAGCTCACCGCATAATGCACTTCCTGGACATCTGCACCGTGAGTGAATGGCTAAGCTCACCACATAGTGCACTCTCTGGAACACTGCACCGTGAGTGAATGGCTAAACTCACCACATATTGCACTCTCTGGAAAACTGCACCGTGAGTGAATGGCTAAGCTCACCACATAGTGCACTCTCTGGAAAAATGCACCGTGAGTGAATGGCTAAGCTCACCACATAGTGCACTCTCTGGAAAACTGCACCGTGAGTGAATGGCTAAGCTCACCACATAGTGCACTCTCTGGAAAACTGCACCGTGAGTGAATGGCTAAGCTCACCGCATAATGCACTTCCTGGACATCTGCACTGTGAGTGAATGGCTAAGCTCACCGCATAATGCACTCCCTGGAAAACTGCACCGTGAGTGAATGGCTAAGCTCACCGCATAATGCACTCCCTGGAAAACTGCACCGTGAGTGAATGGCTAAGCTCACCGCATAATCCACTCCCTGGAAAACGGCACTGTGAGTGAATGGCTAAGCTCACCACATAATGCGCGTCCTGGACATCTGCACTGTGAGTGAATGGCTAAGCTCACCGCATAATGCACTCCCTGGACATCTGCACCGTGAGTGAATGGCTAAGCTCACCGCATAATCCACTCCCTGGAAAACGGCACTGTGAGTGAATGGCTAAGCTCACCGCATAATGCACTTCCTGGACATCTGCACTGTGAGTGAATGGCTAACCTCACCGCATAAAGCACTTCCTGGACATCTGCACTGTGAGTGAATGGCTAAGCTCACCGCATAATGCACTCCCTGGAAAACGGCACTGTGAGTGAATGGCTAAGCTCACCGCATAATGCACTCCCTGGAAAACGGCACTGTGAGTGAATGGCTAACCTCACCACATAGTGCACTCTCTGGAAAACTGCACCGTGAGTGAATGGCTAAGCTCACCGCATAATTCACTCCCTGGAAAACGGCACTGTGAGTGAATGGCTAAGCTCACCGCATAATGCACTCCCTGGACATCTGCACCCTGAGTGAATGGCTAAGCTCACCGCATAATGCACTCCCTGGAAAACTGCACCGTGAGTGAATGGCTAAGCTCACCGCATAATCCACTCCCTGGAAAACGGCACTGTGAGTGAATGGCTAAGCTCACCGCATAATGCACTTCCTGGACATCTGCACTGTGAGTGAATGGCTAAGCTCACCGCATAATGCACTCCCTGGACATCTGCACCGTGAGTGAATGGCTAAGCTCACCGCATAATGCACTCCCTGGACATCTGCACTGTGAGTGAATGGCTAAGCTCACCGCATAATGCACTCCCTGGAAAACTGCACCGTGAGTGAATGGCTAAGCTCACCGCATAATGCACTCCCTGGAAAACTGCACCGTGAGTGAATGGCTAAGCTCACCACATAGTGCACTCTCTGGAAAATGTGCACTCTCTGGAAAACTGCACCGTGAGTGAATGGCTAAGCTCACCGCATAATGCACTTCCTGGACATCTGCACCGTGAGTGAATGGCTAAGCTCACCGCATAATGCACTCCCTGGAAAACTGCACCGTGAGTGAATGGCTAAGCTCACCGCATAATCCACTCCCTGGAAAACGGCACTGTGAGTGAATGGCTAAGCTCACCGCATAATGCACTTCCTGGACATCTGCACTGTGAGTGAATGGCTAAGCTCACCGCATAATGCACTCCCTGGACATCTGCACCGTGAGTGAATGGCTAAGCTCACCGCATAATGCACTCCCTGGAAAACTGCACCATGAGTGAATGGCTAAGCTCACCGCATAATCCACTCCCTGGAAAACGGCACTGTGAGTGAATGGCTAAGCTCACCGCATAATGCACTCCCTGGAAAACGGCACTGTGAGTGAATGGCTAACCTCACCACATAGTGCACTCTCTGGAAAACTGCACCGTGAGTGAATGGCTAAGCTCACCGCATAATTCACTCCCTGGAAAACGGCACTGTGAGTGAATGGCTAAGCTCACCGCATAATGCACTCCCTGGAAAACGGCACTGTGAGTGAATGGCTAAGCTCACCGCATAATGCACTTGTTGGACATCTGCACTGTGAGTGAATGGCTAACCTCACCGCATAATGCACTTCCTGGACATCTGCACTGTGAGTGAATGGCTAAGCTCACCGCATAATGCACTTCCTGGACATCTGCACCGTGAGTGAATGGCTAAGCTCACTGCATAATGCACTTCCTGGACATCTGCACCGTGAGTGAATGGCTAAGCTCACCGCATAATGCACTTCCTGGACATCTGCACTGTGAGTGAATGGCTAAGCTCACCGCATAATGCACTCCCTGGAAAACTGCACCGTGAGTGAATGGCTAAGCTCACCACATAGTGCACTCTCTGGAAAACTGCACCGTGAGTGAATGGCTAAGCTCACCACATAGTGCACTTCCTGGACATCTGCACCGTGAGTGAATGGCTAAGCTCACCGCATAATGCACTTCCTGGACATCTGCACCGTGAGTGAATGGCTAAGCTCACCACATAGTGCACTCTCTGGAAAACTGCACCGTGAGTGAATGGCTAAACTCACCACATATTGCACTCTCTGGAAAACTGCACCGTGAGTGAATGGCTAAGCTCACCACATAGTGCACTCTCTGGAAAAATGCACCGTGAGTGAATGGCTAAGCTCACCACATAGTGCACTCTCTGGAAAACTGCACCGTGAGTGAATGGCTAAGCTCACCACATAGTGCACTCTCTGGAAAACTGCACCGTGAGTGAATGGCTAAGCTCACCGCATAATGCACTTCCTGGACATCTGCACTGTGAGTGAATGGCTAAGCTCACCGCATAATGCACTCCCTGGAAAACTGCACCGTGAGTGAATGGCTAAGCTCACCGCATAATGCACTCCCTGGAAAACTGCACCGTGAGTGAATGGCTAAGCTCACCGCATAATCCACTCCCTGGAAAACGGCACTGTGAGTGAATGGCTAAGCTCACCACATAATGCACGTCCTGGACATCTGCACTGTGAGTGAATGGCTAAGCTCACCGCATAATGCACTCCCTGGACATCTGCACCGTGAGTGAATGGCTAAGCTCACCGCATAATCCACTCCCTGGAAAACGGCACTGTGAGTGAATGGCTAAGCTCACCGCATAATGCACTTCCTGGACATCTGCACTGTGAGTGAATGGCTAACCTCACCGCATAAAGCACTTCCTGGACATCTGCACTGTGAGTGAATGGCTAAGCTCACCGCATAATGCACTCCCTGGAAAACGGCACTGTGAGTGAATGGCTAAGCTCACCGCATAATGCACTCCCTGGAAAACGGCACTGTGAGTGAATGGCTAACCTCACCACATAGTGCACTCTCTGGAAAACTGCACCGTGAGTGAATGGCTAAGCTCACCGCATAATTCACTCCCTGGAAAACGGCACTGTGAGTGAATGGCTAAGCTCACCGCATAATGCACTCCCTGGACATCTGCACCGTGAGTGAATGGCTAAGCTCACCGCATAATGCACTCCCTGGAAAACTGCACCGTGAGTGAATGGCTAAGCTCACCGCATAATCCACTCCCTGGAAAACGGCACTGTGAGTGAATGGCTAAGCTCACCGCATAATGCACTTCCTGGACATCTGCACTGTGAGTGAATGGCTAACCTCACCGCATAAAGCACTTCCTGGACATCTGCACTGTGAGTGAATGGCTAAGCTCACCGCATAATGCACTCCCTGGAAAACGGCACTGTGAGTGAATGGCTAAGCTCACCGCATAATGCACTCCCTGGAAAACGGCACTGTGAGTGAATGGCTAACCTCACCACATAGTGCACTCTCTGGAAAACTGCACCGTGAGTGAATGGCTAAGCTCACCGCATAATTCACTCCCTGGAAAACGGCACTGTGAGTGAATGGCTAAGCTCACCGCATAATGCACTCCCTGGAAAATGGCACTGTGAGTGAATGGCTAAGCTCACCGCATAATGCACTTGTTGGACATCTGCACTGTGAGTGAATGGCTAACCTCACCGCATAATGCACTTCCTGGACATCTGCACTGTGAGTGAATGGCTAAGCTCACCGCATAATGCACTTCCTGGACATCTGCACCGTGAGTGAATGGCTAAGCTCACCGCATAATGCACTTCCTGGACATCTGCACCGTGAGTGAATGGCTAAGCTCACCGCATAATGCACTTCCTGGACATCTGCACTGTGAGTGAATGGCTAAGCTCACCGCATAATGCACTCCCTGGAAAACTGCACCGTGAGTGAATGGCTAAGCTCACCACATAGTGCACTCTCTGGAAAACTGCACCGTGAGTGAATGGCTAAGCTCACCACATAGTGCACTTCCTGGACATCTGCACCGTGAGTGAATGGCTAAGCTCACCGCATAATGCACTTCCTGGACATCTGCACCGTGAGTGAATGGCTAAGCTCACCACATAGTGCACTCTCTGGAAAACTGCACCGTGAGTGAATGGCTAAACTCACCACATATTGCACTCTCTGGAAAACTGCACCGTGAGTGAATGGCTAAGCTCACCACATAGTGCACTCTCTGGAAAAATGCACCGTGAGTGAATGGCTAAGCTCACCACATAGTGCACTCTCTGGAAAACTGCACCGTGAGTGAATGGCTAAGCTCACCACATAGTGCACTCTCTGGAAAACTGCACCGTGAGTGAATGGCTAAGCTCACCGCATAATGCACTTCCTGGACATCTGCACTGTGAGTGAATGGCTAAGCTCACCGCATAATGCACTCCCTGGAAAACTGCACCGTGAGTGAATGGCTAAGCTCACCGCATAATGCACTCCCTGGAAAACTGCACCGTGAGTGAATGGCTAAGCTCACCGCATAATGCACTCCCTGGAAAACGGCACCGTGAGTGAATGGCTAAGCTCACCGCATAATGCACTCCCTGGAAAACGGCACTGTGAGTGAATGGCTAAGCTCACCGCATAATGCACTTCCTGGACATCTGCACTGTGAGTGAATGGCTAAGCTCACCGCATAATGCACTCCCTGGAAAACTGCACCGTGAGTGAATGGCTAAGCTCACCACATAGTGCACTCTCTGGAAAACTGCACCGTGAGTGAATGGCTAAGCTCACCACATAGTGCACTCTCTGGAAAACTGCACCGTGAGTGAATGGCTAAGCTCACCGCATAATGCACTTCCTGGACATCTGCACTGTGAGTGAATGGCTAAGCTCACCGCATAATGCACTTCCTGGACATCTGCACCGTGAGTGAATGGCTAAGCTCACCGCATAATGCACTTCCTGGACATCTGCACTGTGAGTGAATGGCTAAGCTCACCACATAATGCACTCCCTGGAAAACTGCACCGTGAGTGAATGGCTAAGCTCACCACATAGTGCACTCTCTGGAAAACTGCACCGTGAGTGAATGGCTAAGCTCACCACATAGTGCACTTCCTGGACATCTGCACCGTGAGTGAATGGCTAAGCTCACCGCATAATGCACTTCCTGGACATCTGCACCGTGAGTGAATGGCTAAGCTCACCACATAGTGCACTCTCTGGAAAACTGCACCGTGAGTGAATGGCTAAACTCACCACATATTGCACTCTCTGGAAAACTGCACCGTGAGTGAATGGCTAAGCTCACCACATAGTGCACTCTCTGGAAAAATGCACCGTGAGTGAATGGCTAAGCTCACCACATAGTGCACTCTCTGGAAAACTGCACCGTGAGTGAATGGCTAAGCTCACCACATAGTGCACTCTCTGGAAAACTGCACCGTGAGTGAATGGCTAAGCTCACCGCATAATGCACTTCCTGGACATCTGCACTGTGAGTGAATGGCTAAGCTCACCGCATAATGCACTCCCTGGAAAACTGCACCGTGAGTGAATGGCTAAGCTCACCGCATAATGCACTCCCTGGAAAACTGCACCGTGAGTGAATGGCTAAGCTCACCGCATAATCCACTCCCTGGAAAACGGCACTGTGAGTGAATGGCTAAGCTCACCACATAATGCACGTCCTGGACATCTGCACTGTGAGTGAATGGCTAAGCTCACCGCATAATGCACTCCCTGGACATCTGCACCGTGAGTGAATGGCTAAGCTCACCGCATAATCCACTCCCTGGAAAACGGCACTGTGAGTGAATGGCTAAGCTCACCGCATAATGCACTTCCTGGACATCTGCACTGTGAGTGAATGGCTAACCTCACCGCATAAAGCACTTCCTGGACATCTGCACTGTGAGTGAATGGCTAAGCTCACCGCATAATGCACTCCCTGGAAAACGGCACTGTGAGTGAATGGCTAAGCTCACCGCATAATGCACTCCCTGGAAAACGGCACTGTGAGTGAATGGCTAACCTCACCACATAGTGCACTCTCTGGAAAACTGCACCGTGAGTGAATGGCTAAGCTCACCGCATAATTCACTCCCTGGAAAAAGGCACTGTGAGTGAATGGCTAAGCTCACCGCATAATGCACTCCCTGGACATCTGCACCGTGAGTGAATGGCTAAGCTCACCGCATAATGCACTCCCTGGAAAACTGCACCGTGAGTGAATGGCTAAGCTCACCGCATAATCCACTCCCTGGAAAACGGCACTGTGAGTGAATGGCTAAGCTCACCGCATAATGCACTTCCTGGACATCTGCACTGTGAGTGAATGGCTAACCTCACCGCATAAAGCACTTCCTGGACATCTGCACTGTGAGTGAATGGCTAAGCTCACCGCATAATGCACTCCCTGGAAAACGGCACTGTGAGTGAATGGCTAAGCTCACCGCATAATGCACTCCCTGGAAAACGGCACTGTGAGTGAATGGCTAACCTCACCACATAGTGCACTCTCTGGAAAACTGCACCGTGAGTGAATGGCTAAGCTCACCGCATAATTCACTCCCTGGAAAACGGCACTGTGAGTGAATGGCTAAGCTCACCGCATAATGCACTCCCTGGAAAACGGCACTGTGAGTGAATGGCTAAGCTCACCGCATAATGCACTTGTTGGACATCTGCACTGTGAGTGAATGGCTAACCTCACCGCATAATGCACTTCCTGGACATCTGCACCGTGAGTGAATGGCTAAGCTCACCGCATAATGCACTTCCTGGACATCTGCACCGTGAGTGAATGGCTAAGCTCACCGCATAATGCACTTCCTGGACATCTGCACCGTGAGTGAATGGCTAAGCTCACCGCATAATGCACTTCCTGGACATCTGCACTGTGAGTGAATGGCTAAGCTCACCGCATAATGCACTCCCTGGAAAACTGCACCGTGAGTGAATGGCTAAGCTCACCACATAGTGCACTCTCTGGAAAACTGCACCGTGAGTGAATGGCTAAGCTCACCACATAGTGCACTTCCTGGACATCTGCACCGTGAGTGAATGGCTAAGCTCACCGCATAATGCACTTCCTGGACATCTGCACCGTGAGTGAATGGCTAAGCTCACCACATAGTGCACTCTCTGGAAAACTGCACCGTGAGTGAATGGCTAAACTCACCACATATTGCACTCTCTGGAAAACTGCACCGTGAGTGAATGGCTAAGCTCACCACATAGTGCACTCTCTGGAAAAATGCACCGTGAGTGAATGGCTAAGCTCACCACATAGTGCACTCTCTGGAAAACTGCACCGTGAGTGAATGGCTAAGCTCACCGCATAATGCACTTCCTGGACATCTGCACTGTGAGTGAATGGCTAAGCTCACCGCATAATGCACTCCCTGGAAAACTGCACCGTGAGTGAATGGCTAAGCTCACCGCATAATGCACTCCCTGGAAAACTGTACCGTGAGTGAATGGCTAAGCTCACCGCATAATGCACTCCCTGGAAAACGGCACCGTGAGTGAATGGCTAAGCTCACCGCATAATGCACTCCCTGGAAAACGGCACTGTGAGTGAATGGCTAAGCTCACCGCATAATGCACTTCCTGGACATCTGCACTGTGAGTGAATGGCTAAGCTCACCACATAGTGCACTCTCTGGAAAACTGCACCGTGAGTGAATGGCTAAGCTCACCGCATAATGCACTTCCTGGACATCTGCACCGTGAGTGAATGGCTAAGCTCACCACATAGTGCACTCTCTGGAAAACTGCACCGTGAGTGAATGGCTAAACTCACCACATATTGCACTCTCTGGAAAACTGCACCGTGAGTGAATGGCTAAGCTCACCACATAGTGCACTCTCTGGAAAAATGCACCGTGAGTGAATGGCTAAGCTCACCACATAGTGCACTCTCTGGAAAACTGCACCGTGAGTGAATGGCTAAGCTCACCACATAGTGCACTCTCTGGAAAACTGCACCGTGAGTGAATGGCTAAGCTCACCACATAGTGCACTCTCTGGAAAATGTGCACTCTCTGGAAAACTGCACCGTGAGTGAATGGCTAAGCTCACCGCATAATGCACTCCCTGGACATCTGCACCGTGAGTGAATGGCTAAGCTCACCGCATAATGCACTCCCTGGAAAACTGCACCGTGAGTGAATGGCTAAGCTCACCGCATAATCCACTCCCTGGAAAACGGCACTGTGAGTGAATGGCTAAGCTCACCGCATAATGCACTTCCTGGACATCTGCACTGTGAGTGAATGGCTAACCTCACCGCATAAAGCACTTCCTGGACATCTGCACTGTGAGTGAATGGCTAAGCTCACCGCATAATGCACTCCCTGGAAAACGGCACTGTGAGTGAATGGCTAAGCTCACCGCATAATGCACTCCCTGGAAAACGGCACTGTGAGTGAATGGCTAACCTCACCACATAGTGCACTCTCTGGAAAACTGCACCGTGAGTGAATGGCTAAGCTCACCGCATAATTCACTCCCTGGAAAACGGCACTGTGAGTGAATGGCTAAGCTCACCGCATAATGCACTCCCTGGAAAACGGCACTGTGAGTGAATGGCTAAGCTCACCGCATAATGCACTTGTTGGACATCTGCACTGTGAGTGAATGGCTAACCTCACCGCATAATGCACTTCCTGGACATCTGCACTGTGAGTGAATGGCTAAGCTCACCGCATAATGCACTTCCTGGACATCTGCACCGTGAGTGAATGGCTAAGCTCACCGCATAATGCACTTCCTGGACATCTGCACCGTGAGTGAATGGCTAAGCTCACCGCATAATGCACTTCCTGGACATCTGCACTGTGAGTGAATGGCTAAGCTCACCGCATAATGCACTCCCTGGAAAACTGCACCGTGAGTGAATGGCTAAGCTCACCACATAGTGCACTCTCTGGAAAACTGCACCGTGAGTGAATGGCTAAGCTCACCACATAGTGCACTTCCTGGACATCTGCACCGTGAGTGAATGGCTAAGCTCACCGCATAATGCACTTCCTGGACATCTGCACCGTGAGTGAATGGCTAAGCTCACCACATAGTGCACTCTCTGGAACACTGCACCGTGAGTGAATGGCTAAACTCACCACATATTGCACTCTCTGGAAAACTGCACCGTGAGTGAATGGCTAAGCTCACCACATAGTGCACTCTCTGGAAAAATGCACCGTGAGTGAATGGCTAAGCTCACCACATAGTGCACTCTCTGGAAAACTGCACCGTGAGTGAATGGCTAAGCTCACCACATAGTGCACTCTCTGGAAAACTGCACCGTGAGTGAATGGCTAAGCTCACCGCATAATGCACTTCCTGGACATCTGCACTGTGAGTGAATGGCTAAGCTCACCGCATAATGCACTCCCTGGAAAACTGCACCGTGAGTGAATGGCTAAGCTCACCGCATAATGCACTCCCTGGAAAACTGCACCGTGAGTGAATGGCTAAGCTCACCGCATAATCCACTCCCTGGAAAACGGCACTGTGAGTGAATGGCTAAGCTCACCACATAATGCGCGTCCTGGACATCTGCACTGTGAGTGAATGGCTAAGCTCACCGCATAATGCACTCCCTGGACATCTGCACCGTGAGTGAATGGCTAAGCTCACCGCATAATCCACTCCCTGGAAAACGGCACTGTGAGTGAATGGCTAAGCTCACCGCATAATGCACTTCCTGGACATCTGCACTGTGAGTGAATGGCTAACCTCACCGCATAAAGCACTTCCTGGACATCTGCACTGTGAGTGAATGGCTAAGCTCACCGCATAATGCACTCCCTGGAAAACGGCACTGTGAGTGAATGGCTAAGCTCACCGCATAATGCACTCCCTGGAAAACGGCACTGTGAGTGAATGGCTAACCTCACCACATAGTGCACTCTCTGGAAAACTGCACCGTGAGTGAATGGCTAAGCTCACCGCATAATTCACTCCCTGGAAAACGGCACTGTGAGTGAATGGCTAAGCTCACCGCATAATGCACTCCCTGGACATCTGCACCCTGAGTGAATGGCTAAGCTCACCGCATAATGCACTCCCTGGAAAACTGCACCGTGAGTGAATGGCTAAGCTCACCGCATAATCCACTCCCTGGAAAACGGCACTGTGAGTGAATGGCTAAGCTCACCGCATAATGCACTTCCTGGACATCTGCACTGTGAGTGAATGGCTAAGCTCACCGCATAATGCACTCCCTGGACATCTGCACCGTGAGTGAATGGCTAAGCTCACCGCATAATGCACTCCCTGGACATCTGCACTGTGAGTGAATGGCTAAGCTCACCGCATAATGCACTCCCTGGAAAACTGCACCGTGAGTGAATGGCTAAGCTCACCGCATAATGCACTCCCTGGAAAACTGCACCGTGAGTGAATGGCTAAGCTCACCACATAGTGCACTCTCTGGAAAATGTGCACTCTCTGGAAAACTGCACCGTGAGTGAATGGCTAAGCTCACCGCATAATGCACTTCCTGGACATCTGCACCGTGAGTGAATGGCTAAGCTCACCGCATAATGCACTCCCTGGAAAACTGCACCGTGAGTGAATGGCTAAGCTCACCGCATAATCCACTCCCTGGAAAACGGCACTGTGAGTGAATGGCTAAGCTCACCGCATAATGCACTTCCTGGACATCTGCGCTGTGAGTGAATGGCTAAGCTCACCGCATAATGCACTCCCTGGACATCTGCACCGTGAGTGAATGGCTAAGCTCACCGCATAATGCACTCCCTGGAAAACTGCACCATGAGTGAATGGCTAAGCTCACCGCATAATCCACTCCCTGGAAAACGGCACTGTGAGTGAATGGCTAAGCTCACCGCATAATGCACTTCCTGGACATCTGCACTGTGAGTGAATGGCTAACCTCACCGCATAAAGCACTTCCTGGACATCTGCACTGTGAGTGAATGGCTAAGCTCACCGCATAATGCACTCCCTGGAAAACGGCACTGTGAGTGAATGGCTAAGCTCACCGCATAATGCACTCCCTGGAAAACGGCACTGTGAGTGAATGGCTAACCTCACCACATAGTGCACTCTCTGGAAAACTGCACCGTGAGTGAATGGCTAAGCTCACCGCATAATGCACTCCCTGGAAAACGGCACTGTGAGTGAATGGCTAAGCTCACCGCATAATGCACTCCCTGGAAAACGGCACTGTGAGTGAATGGCTAAGCTCACCGCATAATGCACTTGTTGGACATCTGCACTGTGAGTGAATGGCTAACCTCACCGCATAATGCACTTCCTGGACATCTGCACTGTGAGTGAATGGCTAAGCTCACCGCATAATGCACTTCCTGGACATCTGCACCGTGAGTGAATGGCTAAGCTCACCGCATAATGCACTTCCTGGACATCTGCACCGTGAGTGAATGGCTAAGCTCACCGCATAATGCACTTCCTGGACATCTGCACTGTGAGTGAATGGCTAAGCTCACCGCATAATGCACTCCCTGGAAAACTGCACCGTGAGTGAATGGCTAAGCTCACCACATAGTGCACTCTCTGGAAAACTGCACCGTGAGTGAATGGCTAAGCTCACCACATAGTGCACTTCCTGGACATCTGCACCGTGAGTGAATGGCTAAGCTCACCGCATAATGCACTTCCTGGACATCTGCACCGTGAGTGAATGGCTAAGCTCACCACATAGTGCACTCTCTGGAAAACTGCACCGTGAGTGAATGGCTAAACTCACCACATATTGCACTCTCTGGAAAACTGCACCGTGAGTGAATGGCTAAGCTCACCACATAGTGCACTCTCTGGAAAAATGCACCGTGAGTGAATGGCTAAGCTCACCACATAGTGCACTCTCTGGAAAACTGCACCGTGAGTGAATGGCTAAGCTCACCACATAGTGCACTCTCTGGAAAACTGCACCGTGAGTGAATGGCTAAGCTCACCGCATAATGCACTTCCTGGACATCTGCACTGTGAGTGAATGGCTAAGCTCACCGCATAATGCACTCCCTGGAAAACTGCACCGTGAGTGAATGGCTAAGCTCACCGCATAATGCACTCCCTGGAAAACTGCACCGTGAGTGAATGGCTAAGCTCACCGCATAATCCACTCTCTGGAAAACGGCACTGTGAGTGAATGGCTAAGCTCACCACATAATGCACGTCCTGGACATCTGCACTGTGAGTGAATGGCTAAGCTCACCGCATAATGCACTCCCTGGACATCTGCACCGTGAGTGAATGGCTAAGCTCACCGCATAATCCACTCCCTGGAAAACGGCACTGTGAGTGAATGGCTAAGCTCACCGCATAATGCACTTCCTGGACATCTGCACTGTGAGTGAATGGCTAACCTCACCGCATAAAGCACTTCCTGGACATCTGCACTGTGAGTGAATGGCTAAGCTCACCGCATAATGCACTCCCTGGAAAACGGCACTGTGAGTGAATGGCTAAGCTCACCGCATAATGCACTCCCTGGAAAACGGCACTGTGAGTGAATGGCTAACCTCACCACATAGTGCACTCTCTGGAAAACTGCACCGTGAGTGAATGGCTAAGCTCACCGCATAATTCACTCCCTGGAAAACGGCACTGTGAGTGAATGGCTAAGCTCACCGCATAATGCACTCCCTGGACATCTGCACCGTGAGTGAATGGCTAAGCTCACCGCATAATGCACTCCCTGGAAAACTGCACCGTGAGTGAATGGCTAAGCTCACCGCATAATCCACTCCCTGGAAAACGGCACTGTGAGTGAATGGCTAAGCTCACCGCATAATGCACTTCCTGGACATCTGCACTGTGAGTGAATGGCTAACCTCACCGCATAAAGCACTTCCTGGACATCTGCACTGTGAGTGAATGGCTAAGCTCACCGCATAATGCACTCCCTGGAAAACGGCACTGTGAGTGAATGGCTAAGCTCACCGCATAATGCACTCCCTGGAAAACGGCACTGTGAGTGAATGGCTAACCTCACCACATAGTGCACTCTCTGGAAAACTGCACCGTGAGTGAATGGCTAAGCTCACCGCATAATTCACTCCCTGGAAAACGGCACTGTGAGTGAATGGCTAAGCTCACCGCATAATGCACTCCCTGGAAAACGGCACTGTGAGTGAATGGCTAAGCTCACCGCATAATGCACTTGTTGGACATCTGCACTGTGAGTGAATGGCTAACCTCACCGCATAATGCACTTCCTGGACATCTGCACTGTGAGTGAATGGCTAAGCTCACCGCATAATGCACTTCCTGGACATCTGCACCATGAGTGAATGGCTAAGCTCACCGCATAATGCACTTCCTGGACATCTGCACCGTGAGTGAATGGCTAAGCTCACCGCATAATGCACTTCCTGGACATCTGCACTGTGAGTGAATGGCTAAGCTCACCGCATAATGCACTCCCTGGAAAACTGCACCGTGAGTGAATGGCTAAGCTCACCACATAGTGCACTCTCTGGAAAACTGCACCGTGAGTGAATGGCTAAGCTCACCACATAGTGCACTTCCTGGACATCTGCACCGTGAGTGAATGGCTAAGCTCACCGCATAATGCACTTCCTGGACATCTGCACCGTGAGTGAATGGCTAAGCTCACCACATAGTGCACTCTCTGGAAAACTGCACCGTGAGTGAATGGCTAAACTCACCACATATTGCACTCTCTGGAAAACTGCACCGTGAGTGAATGGCTAAGCTCACCACATAGTGCACTCTCTGGAAAAATGCACCGTGAGTGAATGGCTAAGCTCACCACATAGTGCACTCTCTGGAAAACTGCACCGTGAGTGAATGGCTAAGCTCACCACATAGTGCACTCTCTGGAAAACTGCACCGTGAGTGAATGGCTAAGCTCACCGCATAATGCACTTCCTGGACATCTGCACTGTGAGTGAATGGCTAAGCTCACCGCATAATGCACTCCCTGGAAAACTGCACCGTGAGTGAATGGCTAAGCTCACCGCATAATGCACTTCCTGGAAAACGGCACTGTGAGTGAATGGCTAAGCTCACCGCATAATGCACTCCCTGGAAAACGGCACTGTGAGTGAATGGCTAACCTCACCACATAGTGCACTCTCTGGAAAACTGCACCGTGAGTGAATGGCTAAGCTCACCGCATAATTCACTCCCTGGAAAACGGCACTGTGAGTGAATGGCTAAGCTCACCGCATAATGCACTCCCTGGACATCTGCACCGTGAGTGAATGGCTAAGCTCACCGCATAATGCACTCCCTGGAAAACTGCACCGTGAGTGAATGGCTAAGCTCACCGCATAATCCACTCCCTGGAAAACGGCACTGTGAGTGAATGGCTAAGCTCACCGCATAATGCACTTCCTGGACATCTGCACTGTGAGTGAATGGCTAACCTCACCGCATAAAGCACTTCCTGGACATCTGCACTGTGAGTGAATGGCTAAGCTCACCGCATAATGCACTCCCTGGAAAACGGCACTGTGAGTGAATGGCTAAGCTCACCGCATAATGCACTCCCTGGAAAACGGCACTGTGAGTGAATGGCTAACCTCACCACATAGTGCACTCTCTGGAAAACTGCACCGTGAGTGAATGGCTAAGCTCACCGCATAATTCACTCCCTGGAAAACGGCACTGTGAGTGAATGGCTAAGCTCACCGCATAATGCACTCCCTGGAAAACGGCACTGTGAGTGAATGGCTAAGCTCACCGCATAATGCACTTGTTGGACATCTGCACTGTGAGTGAATGGCTAACCTCACCGCATAATGCACTTCCTGGACATCTGCACTGTGAGTGAATGGCTAAGCTCACCGCATAATGCACTTCCTGGACATCTGCACCGTGAGTGAATGGCTAAGCTCACCGCATAATGCACTTCCTGGACATCTGCACCGTGAGTGAATGGCTAAGCTCACCGCATAATGCACTTCCTGGACATCTGCACTGTGAGTGAATGGCTAAGCTCACCGCATAATGCACTCCCTGGAAAACTGCACCGTGAGTGAATGGCTAAGCTCACCACATAGTGCACTCTCTGGAAAACTGCACCGTGAGTGAATGGCTAAGCTCACCACATAGTGCACTTCCTGGACATCTGCACCGTGAGTGAATGGCTAAGCTCACCGCATAATGCACTTCCTGGACATCTGCACCGTGAGTGAATGGCTAAGCTCACCACATAGTGCACTCTCTGGAAAACTGCACCGTGAGTGAATGGCTAAACTCACCACATATTGCACTCTCTGGAAAACTGCACCGTGAGTGAATGGCTAAGCTCACCACATAGTGCACTCTCTGGAAAAATGCACCGTGAGTGAATGGCTAAGCTCACCACATAGTGCACTCTCTGGAAAACTGCACCGTGAGTGAATGGCTAAGCTCACCACATAGTGCACTCTCTGGAAAACTGCACCGTGAGTGAATGGCTAAGCTCACCGCATAATGCACTTCCTGGACATCTGCACTGTGAGTGAATGGCTAAGCTCACCGCATAATGCACTCCCTGGAAAACTGCACCGTGAGTGAATGGCTAAGCTCACCGCATAATGCACTCCCTGGAAAACTGCACCGTGAGTGAATGGCTAAGCTCACCGCATAATGCACTCCCTGGAAAACGGCACCGTGAGTGAATGGCTAAGCTCACCGCATAATGCACTCCCTGGAAAACGGCACTGTGAGTGAATGGCTAAGCTCACCGCATAATGCACTTCCTGGACATCTGCACTGTGAGTGAATGGCTAAGCTCACCGCATAATGCACTCCCTGGAAAACTGCACCGTGAGTGAATGGCTAAGCTCACCACATAGTGCACTCTCTGGAAAACTGCACCGTGAGTGAATGGCTAAGCTCACCACATAGTGCACTCTCTGGAAAACTGCACCGTGAGTGAATGGCTAAGCTCACCGCATAATGCACTCTCTGGAAAACTGCACCGTGAGTGAATGGCTAAGCTCACCGCATAATGCACTCCCTGGAAAACGGCACTGTGAGTGAATGGCTAAGCTCACCGCATAATGCACTTCCTGGACATCTGCACTGTGAGTGAATGGCTAACCTCACCGCATAAAGCACTTCCTGGACATCTGCACTGTGAGTGAATGGCTAAGCTCACCGCATAATGCACTCCCTGGACATCTGCACTGTGAGTGAATGGCTAACCTCACCGCATAAAGCACTTCCTGGACATCTGCACTGTGAGTGAATGGCTAAGCTCACCGCATAATGCACTCCCTGGAAAACGGCACTGTGAGTGAATGGCTAAGCTCACCGCATAATGCACTTCCTGGACATCTGCACTGTGAGTGAATGGCTAACCTCACCGCATAAAGCACTTCCTGGACATCTGCACTGTGAGTGAATGGCTAAGCTCACCGCATAATGCACTCTCTGGAAAACTGCACCGTGAGTGAATGGCTAAGCTCACCACATAGTGCACTCTCTGGAAAACTGCACCGTGAGTGAATGGCTAAGCTCACCACATAGTGCACTCTCTGGAAAACTGCACCATGAGTGAATGGCTAAGCTCACCGCATAATGCACTTCCTGGACATCTGCACCGTGAGTGAATGGCTAAGCTCACCACATAGTGCACTCTCTGGAAAACTGCACCGTGAGTGAATGGCTAAGCTCACCACATAGTGCACTCTCTGGAAAACTGCACCGTGAGTGAATGGCTAAGCTCACCGCATAATGCACTCCCTGGAAAACGGCACCGTGAGTGAATGGCTAAGCTCACCGCATAATGCACTCCCTGGAAAACGGCACTGTGAGTGAATGGCTAAGCTCACCGCATAATGCACTTCCTGGACATCTGCACTGTGAGTGAATGGCTAACCTCACCGCATAAAGCACTTTCTGGACATCTGCACTGTGAGTGAATGGCTAAGCTCACCGCATAATGCACTCCCTGGAAAACGGCACTGTGAGTGAATGGCTAAGCTCACCGCATAATGCACTCCCTGGAAAACGGCACTGTGAGTGAATGGCTAAGCTCACCGCATAATGCACTTCCTGGACATCTGCACTATGAGTGAATGGCTAACCTCACCGCATAAAGCACTTCCTGGACATCTGCACTGTGAGTGAATGGCTAAGCTCACCGCATAATGCACTCCCTGGAAAACGGCACTGTGAGTGAATGGCTAAGCTCACCGCATAATGCACTTCCTGGACATCTGCACTGTGAGTGAATGGCTAACCTCACCACATAGTGCACTCTCTGGAAAACTGCACCGTGAGTGAATGGCTAAGCTCACCGCATAATGCACTCCCTGGAAAACGGCACTGTGAGTGAATGGCTAAGCTCACCGCATAATGCACTCCCTGGAAAACGGCACTGTGAGTGAATGGCTAAGCTCACCGCATAATGCACTCCCTGGAAAACGGCACTGTGAGTGAATGGCTAAGCTCACCGCATAATGCACTTGTTGGACATCTGCACTGTGAGTGAATGGCTAACCTCACCGCATAATGCACTTCCTGGACATCTGCACTGTGAGTGAATGGCTAAGCTCATCGCATAATGCACTTCCTGGACATCTGCACCGTGAGTGAATGGCTAAGCTCACCGCATAATGCACTCCCTGGAAAACGGCACTGTGAGTGAATGGCTAAGCTCACCGCATAATGCACTCCCTGGAAAACGGCACTGTGAGTGAATGGCTAAGCTCACCGCATAATGCACTTGTTGGACATCTGCACTGTGAGTGAATGGCTAACCTCACCGCATAATGCACTTCCTGGACATCTGCACTGTGAGTGAATGGCTAAGCTCATCGCATAATGCACTTCCTGGACATCTGCACCGTGAGTGAATGGCTAAGCTCACCGCATAATGCCCTCCCTGGAAAACGGCACCGTGAGTGAATGGCTAAGCTCACCACATAGTGCACTCTCTGGAAAACTGCACCGTGAGTGAATGGCTAAGCTCACTGCATAATGCACTCCCTGGAAAACGGCACCGTGAGTGAATGGCTAAGCTCACCGCATAATGCACTCCCTGGAAAACGGCACTGTGAGTGAATGGCTAACCTCACCGCATAAAGCACTTGTTGGACATCTGCACCGTGAGTGAATGGCTAAGCTCACCGCATAATGCACTCCCTGGAAAACTGCACCGTGAGTGAATGGCTAAGCTCACCACATAGTGCACTCTCTGGAAAACTGCACCGTGAGTGAATGGCTAAGCTCACCACATAGTGCACTCTCTGGAAAACTGCACCGTGAGTGAATGGCTAAGCTCACCGCATAATGCACTTCCTGGACATCTGCACTGTGAGTGAATGGCTAACCTCACCGCATAAAGCACTTCCTGGACATCTGCACTGTGAGTGAATGGCTAAGCTCACCACATAGTGCACTCTCTGGAAAACTGCACCGTGAGTGAATGGCTAAGCTCACCACATAGTGCACTTCCTGGACATCTGCACCGTGAGTGAATGGCTAAGCTCACCGCATAATGCACTTCCTGGACATCTGCACCGTGAGTGAATGGCTAAGCTCACCACATAGTGCACTCTCTGGAAAACTGCACCGTGAGTGAATGGCTAAACTCACCACATATTGCACTCTCTGGAAAACTGCACCGTGAGTGAATGGCTAAGCTCACCACATAGTGCACTCTCTGGAAAAATGCACCGTGAGTGAATGGCTAAGCTCACCACATAGTGCACTCTCTGGAAAACTGCACCGTGAGTGAATGGCTAAGCTCACCACATAGTGCACTCTCTGGAAAACTGCACCGTGAGTGAATGGGTAAGCTCACCGCATAATGCACTTCCTGGACATCTGCACTGTGAGTGAATGGCTAAGCTCACCGCATAATGCACTCCCTGGAAAACTGCACCGTGAGTGAATGGCTAAGCTCACCGCATAATGCACTCCCTGGAAAACTGCACCGTGAGTGAATGGCTAAGCTCACCGCATAATCCACTCCCTGGAAAACGGCACTGTGAGTGAATGGCTAAGCTCACCACATAATGCACGTCCTGGACATCTGCACTGTGAGTGAATGGCTAAGCTCACCGCATAATGCACTCCCTGGACATCTGCACCGTGAGTGAATGGCTAAGCTCACCGCATAATCCACTCCCTGGAAAACGGCACTGTGAGTGAATGGCTAAGCTCACCGCATAATGCACTTCCTGGACATCTGCACTGTGAGTGAATGGCTAACCTCACCGCATAAAGCACTTCCTGGACATCTGCACTGTGAGTGAATGGCTAAGCTCACCGCATAATGCACTCCCTGGAAAACGGCACTGTGAGTGAATGGCTAAGCTCACCGCATAATGCACTCCCTGGAAAACGGCACTGTGAGTGAATGGCTAACCTCACCACATAGTGCACTCTCTGGAAAACTGCACCGTGAGTGAATGGCTAAGCTCACCGCATAATTCACTCCCTGGAAAACGGCACTGTGAGTGAATGGCTAAGCTCACCGCATAATGCGCTCCCTGGACATCTGCACCGTGAGTGAATGGCTAAGCTCACCGCATAATGCACTCCCTGGAAAACTGCACCGTGAGTGAATGGCTAAGCTCACCGCATAATCCACTCCCTGGAAAACGGCACTGTGAGTGAATGGCTAAGCTCACCGCATAATGCACTTCCTGGACATCTGCACTGTGAGTGAATGGCTAACCTCACCGCATAAAGCACTTCCTGGACATCTGCACTGTGAGTGAATGGCTAAGCTCACCGCATAATGCACTCCCTGGAAAACGGCACTGTGAGTGAATGGCTAAGCTCACCGCATAATGCACTCCCTGGAAAACGGCACTGTGAGTGAATGGCTAACCTCACCACATAGTGCACTCTCTGGAAAACTGCACCGTGAGTGAATGGCTAAGCTCACCGCATAATTCACTCCCTGGAAAACGGCACTGTGAGTGAATGGCTAAGCTCACCGCATAATGCACTCCCTGGAAAACGGCACTGTGAGTGAATGGCTAAGCTCACCGCATAATGCACTTGTTGGACATCTGCACTGTGAGTGAATGGCTAACCTCACCGCATAATGCACTTCCTGGACATCTGCACTGTGAGTGAATGGCTAAGCTCACCGCATAATGCACTTCCTGGACATCTGCACCGTGAGTGAATGGCTAAGCTCACCGCATAATGCACTTCCTGGACATCTGCACCGTGAGTGAATGGCTAAGCTCACCGCATAATGCACTTCCTGGACATCTGCACTGTGAGTGAATGGCTAAGCTCACCGCATAATGCACTCCCTGGAAAACTGCACCGTGAGTGAATGGCTAAGCTCACCACATAGTGCACTCTCTGGAAAACTGCACCGTGAGTGAATGGCTAAGCTCACCACATAGTGCACTTCCTGGACATCTGCACCGTGAGTGAATGGCTAAGCTCACCGCATAATGCACTTCCTGGACATCTGCACCGTGAGTGAATGGCTAAGCTCACCACATAGTGCACTCTCTGGAAAACTGCACCGTGAGTGAATGGCTAAACTCACCACATATTGCACTCTCTGGAAAACTGCACCGTGAGTGAATGGCTAAGCTCACCACATAGTGCACTCTCTGGAAAAATGCACCGTGAGTGAATGGCTAAGCTCACCACATAGTGCACTCTCTGGAAAACTGCACCGTGAGTGAATGGCTAAGCTCACCACATAGTGCACTCTCTGGAAAACTGCACCGTGAGTGAATGGCTAAGCTCACCGCATAATGCACTTCCTGGACATCTGCACTGTGAGTGAATGGCTAAGCTCACCGCATAATGCACTCCCTGGAAAACTGCACCGTGAGTGAATGGCTAAGCTCACCGCATAATGCACTCCCTGGAAAACTGCACCGTGAGTGAATGGCTAAGCTCACCGCATAATGCACTCCCTGGAAAACGGCACCGTGAGTGAATGGCTAAGCTCACCGCATAATGCACTCCCTGGAAAACGGCACTGTGAGTGAATGGCTAAGCTCACCGCATAATGCACTTCCTGGACATCTGCACTGTGAGTGAATGGCTAAGCTCACCGCATAATGCACTCCCTGGAAAACTGCACCGTGAGTGAATGGCTAAGCTCACCACATAGTGCACTCTCTGGAAAACTGCACCGTGAGTGAATGGCTAAGCTCACCACATAGTGCACTCTCTGGAAAACTGCACCGTGAGTGAATGGCTAAGCTCACCGCATAATGCACTCTCTGGAAAACTGCACCGTGAGTGAATGGCTAAGCTCACCGCATAATGCACTCCCTGGAAAACGGCACTGTGAGTGAATGGCTAAGCTCACCGCATAATGCACTTCCTGGACATCTGCACTGTGAGTGAATGGCTAACCTCACCGCATAAAGCACTTCCTGGACATCTGCACTGTGAGTGAATGGCTAAGCTCACCGCATAATGCACTCCCTGGACATCTGCACTGTGAGTGAATGGCTAACCTCACCGCATAAAGCACTTCCTGGACATCTGCACTGTGAGTGAATGGCTAAGCTCACCGCATAATGCACTCCCTGGAAAACGGCACTGTGAGTGAATGGCTAAGCTCACCGCATAATGCACTTCCTGGACATCTGCACTGTGAGTGAATGGCTAACCTCACCGCATAAAGCACTTCCTGGACATCTGCACTGTGAGTGAATGGCTAAGCTCACCGCATAATGCACTCTCTGGAAAACTGCACCGTGAGTGAATGGCTAAGCTCACCACATAGTGCACTCTCTGGAAAACTGCACCGTGAGTGAATGGCTAAGCTCACCACATAGTGCACTCTCTGGAAAACTGCACCATGAGTGAATGGCTAAGCTCACCGCATAATGCACTTCCTGGACATCTGCACCGTGAGTGAATGGCTAAGCTCACCACATAGTGCACTCTCTGGAAAACTGCACCGTGAGTGAATGGCTAAGCTCACCACATAGTGCACTCTCTGGAAAACTGCACCGTGAGTGAATGGCTAAGCTCACCGCATAATGCACTCCCTGGAAAACGGCACCGTGAGTGAATGGCTAAGCTCACCGCATAATGCACTCCCTGGAAAACGGCACTGTGAGTGAATGGCTAAGCTCACCGCATAATGCACTTCCTGGACATCTGCACTGTGAGTGAATGGCTAACCTCACCGCATAAAGCACTTTCTGGACATCTGCACTGTGAGTGAATGGCTAAACTCACCGCATAATGCACTCCCTGGAAAACGGCACTGTGAGTGAATGGCTAAGCTCACCGCATAATGCACTCCCTGGAAAACGGCACTGTGAGTGAATGGCTAAGCTCACCGCATAATGCACTTCCTGGACATCTGCACTATGAGTGAATGGCTAACCTCACCGCATAAAGCACTTCCTGGACATCTGCACTGTGAGTGAATGGCTAAGCTCACCGCATAATGCACTCCCTGGAAAACGGCACTGTGAGTGAATGGCTAAGCTCACCGCATAATGCACTTCCTGGACATCTGCACTGTGAGTGAATGGCTAACCTCACCACATAGTGCACTCTCTGGAAAACTGCACCGTGAGTGAATGGCTAAGCTCACCGCATAATGCACTCCCTGGAAAACGGCACTGTGAGTGAATGGCTAAGCTCACCGCATAATGCACTCCCTGGAAAACGGCACTGTGAGTGAATGGCTAAGCTCACCGCATAATGCACTCCCTGGAAAACGGCACTGTGAGTGAATGGCTAAGCTCACCGCATAATGCACTTGTTGGACATCTGCACTGTGAGTGAATGGCTAACCTCACCGCATAATGCACTTCCTGGACATCTGCACTGTGAGTGAATGGCTAAGCTCATCGCATAATGCACTTCCTGGACATCTGCACCGTGAGTGAATGGCTAAGCTCACCGCATAATGCACTCCCTGGAAAACGGCACTGTGAGTGAATGGCTAAGCTCACCGCATAATGCACTCCCTGGAAAACGGCACTGTGAGTGAATGGCTAAGCTCACCGCATAATGCACTTGTTGGACATCTGCACTGTGAGTGAATGGCTAACCTCACCGCATAATGCACTTCCTGGACATCTGCACTGTGAGTGAATGGCTAAGCTCATCGCATAATGCACTTCCTGGACATCTGCACCGTGAGTGAATGGCTAAGCTCACCGCATAATGCACTCCCTGGAAAACTGCACCGTGAGTGAATGGCTAAGCTCACCACATAGTGCACTCCCTGGAAAACGGCACTGTGAGTGAATGGCTAACCTCACCGCATAAAGCACTTGTTGGACATCTGCACCGTGAGTGAATGGCTAAGCTCACCGCATAATGCACTCCCTGGAAAACTGCACCGTGAGTGAATGGCTAAGCTCACCACATAGTGCACTCTCTGGAAAACTGCACCGTGAGTGAATGGCTAAGCTCACCACATAGTGCACTCTCTGGAAAACTGCACCGTGAGTGAATGGCTAAGCTCACCGCATAATGCACTTCCTGGACATCTGCACTGTGAGTGAATGGCTAACCTCACCGCATAAAGCACTTCCTGGACATCTGCACTGTGAGTGAATGGCTAAGCTCACCACATAGTGCACTCTCTGGAAAACTGCACCGTGAGTGAATGGCTAAGCTCACCACATAGTGCACTTCCTGGACATCTGCACCGTGAGTGAATGGCTAAGCTCACCGCATAATGCACTTCCTGGACATCTGCACCGTGAGTGAATGGCTAAGCTCACCACATAGTGCACTCTCTGGAAAACTGCACCGTGAGTGAATGGCTAAACTCACCACATATTGCACTCTCTGGAAAACTGCACCGTGAGTGAATGGCTAAGCTCACCACATAGTGCACTCTCTGGAAAAATGCACCGTGAGTGAATGGCTAAGCTCACCACATAGTGCACTCTCTGGAAAACTGCACCGTGAGTGAATGGCTAAGCTCACCACATAGTGCACTCTCTGGAAAACTGCACCGTGAGTGAATGGCTAAGCTCACCGCATAATGCACTTCCTGGACATCTGCACTGTGAGTGAATGGCTAAGCTCACCGCATAATGCACTCCCTGGAAAACTGCACCGTGAGTGAATGGCTAAGCTCACCGCATAATGCACTCCCTGGAAAACTGCACCGTGAGTGAATGGCTAAGCTCACCGCATAATCCACTCCCTGGAAAACGGCACTGTGAGTGAATGGCTAAGCTCACCACATAATGCACGTCCTGGACATCTGCACTGTGAGTGAATGGCTAAGCTCACCGCATAATGCACTCCCTGGACATCTGCACCGTGAGTGAATGGCTAAGCTCACCGCATAATCCACTCCCTGGAAAACGGCACTGTGAGTGAATGGCTAAGCTCACCGCATAATGCACTTCCTGGACATCTGCACTGTGAGTGAATGGCTAACCTCACCGCATAAAGCACTTCCTGGACATCTGCACTGTGAGTGAATGGCTAAGCTCACCGCATAATGCACTCCCTGGAAAACGGCACTGTGAGTGAATGGCTAAGCTCACCGCATAATGCACTCCCTGGAAAACGGCACTGTGAGTGAATGGCTAACCTCACCACATAGTGCACTCTCTGGAAAACTGCACCGTGAGTGAATGGCTAAGCTCACCGCATAATTCACTCCCTGGAAAAAGGCACTGTGAGTGAATGGCTAAGCTCACCGCATAATGCACTCCCTGGACATCTGCACCGTGAGTGAATGGCTAAGCTCACCGCATAATGCACTCCCTGGAAAACTGCACCGTGAGTGAATGGCTAAGCTCACCGCATAATCCACTCCCTGGAAAACGGCACTGTGAGTGAATGGCTAAGCTCACCGCATAATGCACTTCCTGGACATCTGCACTGTGAGTGAATGGCTAACCTCACCGCATAAAGCACTTCCTGGACATCTGCACTGTGAGTGAATGGCTAAGCTCACCGCATAATGCACTCCCTGGAAAACGGCACTGTGAGTGAATGGCTAAGCTCACCGCATAATGCACTCCCTGGAAAACGGCACTGTGAGTGAATGGCTAACCTCACCACATAGTGCACTCTCTGGAAAACTGCACCGTGAGTGAATGGCTAAGCTCACCGCATAATTCACTCCCTGGAAAACGGCACTGTGAGTGAATGGCTAAGCTCACCGCATAATGCACTCCCTGGAAAACGGCACTGTGAGTGAATGGCTAAGCTCACCGCATAATGCACTTGTTGGACATCTGCACTGTGAGTGAATGGCTAACCTCACCGCATAATGCACTTCCTGGACATCTGCACCGTGAGTGAATGGCTAAGCTCACCGCATAATGCACTTCCTGGACATCTGCACCGTGAGTGAATGGCTAAGCTCACCGCATAATGCACTTCCTGGACATCTGCACCGTGAGTGAATGGCTAAGCTCACCGCATAATGCACTTCCTGGACATCTGCACTGTGAGTGAATGGCTAAGCTCACCGCATAATGCACTCCCTGGAAAACTGCACCGTGAGTGAATGGCTAAGCTCACCACATAGTGCACTCTCTGGAAAAATGCACCGTGAGTGAATGGCTAAGCTCACCACATAGTGCACTCTCTGGAAAACTGCACCGTGAGTGAATGGCTAAGCTCACCACATAGTGCACTCTCTGGAAAACTGCACCGTGAGTGAATGGCTAAGCTCACCGCATAATGCACTTCCTGGACATCTGCACTGTGAGTGAATGGCTAAGCTCACCGCATAATGCACTCCCTGGAAAACTGCACCGTGAGTGAATGGCTAAGCTCACCGCATAATGCACTCCCTGGAAAACTGCACCGTGAGTGAATGGCTAAGCTCACCGCATAATGCACTCCCTGGAAAACGGCACCGTGAGTGAATGGCTAAGCTCACCGCATAATGCACTCCCTGGAAAACGGCACTGTGAGTGAATGGCTAAGCTCACCGCATAATGCACTTCCTGGACATCTGCACTGTGAGTGAATGGCTAAGCTCACCGCATAATGCACTCCCTGGAAAACTGCACCGTGAGTGAATGGCTAAGCTCACCACATAGTGCACTCTCTGGAAAACTGCACCGTGAGTGAATGGCTAAGCTCACCACATAGTGCACTCTCTGGAAAACTGCACCGTGAGTGAATGGCTAAGCTCACCGCATAATGCACTTCCTGGACATCTGCACTGTGAGTGAATGGCTAAGCTCACCGCATAATGCACTTCCTGGACATCTGCACCGTGAGTGAATGGCTAAGCTCACCGCATAATGCACTTCCTGGACATCTGCACTGTGAGTGAATGGCTAAGCTCACCACATAATGCACTCCCTGGAAAACTGCACCGTGAGTGAATGGCTAAGCTCACCACATAGTGCACTCTCTGGAAAACTGCACCGTGAGTGAATGGCTAAGCTCACCACATAGTGCACTCTCTGGAAAACTGCACCGTGAGTGAATGGCTAAGCTCACCGCATAATGCACTTCCTGGACATCTGCACTGTGAGTGAATGGCTAAGCTCACCGCATAATGCACTTCCTGGACATCTGCACCGTGAGTGAATGGCTAAGCTCACCGCATAATGCACTTCCTGGACATCTGCACTGTGAGTGAATGGCTAAGCTCACCACATAATGCACTCCCTGGAAAACTGCACCGTGAGTGAATGGCTAAGCTCACCACATAGTGCACTCTCTGGAAAACTGCACCGTGAGTGAATGGCTAAGCTCACCACATAGTGCACTTCCTGGACATCTGCACCGTGAGTGAATGGCTAAGCTCACCGCATAATGCACTTCCTGGACATCTGCACCGTGAGTGAATGGCTAAGCTCACCACATAGTGCACTCTCTGGAAAACTGCACCGTGAGTGAATGGCTAAACTCACCACATATTGCACTCTCTGGAAAACTGCACCGTGAGTGAATGGCTAAGCTCACCACATAGTGCACTCTCTGGAAAAATGCACCGTGAGTGAATGGCTAAGCTCACCACATAGTGCACTCTCTGGAAAACTGCACCGTGAGTGAATGGCTAAGCTCACCACATAGTGCACTCTCTGGAAAACTGCACCGTGAGTGAATGGCTAAGCTCACCGCATAATGCACTTCCTGGACATCTGCACTGTGAGTGAATGGCTAAGCTCACCGCATAATGCACTCCCTGGAAAACTGCACCGTGAGTGAATGGCTAAGCTCACCGCATAATGCACTCCCTGGAAAACTGCACCGTGAGTGAATGGCTAAGCTCACCGCATAATCCACTCCCTGGAAAACGGCACTGTGAGTGAATGGCTAAGCTCACCACATAATGCACGTCCTGGACATCTGCACTGTGAGTGAATGGCTAAGCTCACCGCATAATGCACTCCCTGGACATCTGCACCGTGAGTGAATGGCTAAGCTCACCGCATAATCCACTCCCTGGAAAACGGCACTGTGAGTGAATGGCTAAGCTCACCGCATAATGCACTTCCTGGACATCTGCACTGTGAGTGAATGGCTAACCTCACCGCATAAAGCACTTCCTGGACATCTGCACTGTGAGTGAATGGCTAAGCTCACCGCATAATGCACTCCCTGGAAAACGGCACTGTGAGTGAATGGCTAAGCTCACCGCATAATGCACTCCCTGGAAAACGGCACTGTGAGTGAATGGCTAACCTCACCACATAGTGCACTCTCTGGAAAACTGCACCGTGAGTGAATGGCTAAGCTCACCGCATAATTCACTCCCTGGAAAAAGGCACTGTGAGTGAATGGCTAAGCTCACCGCATAATGCACTCCCTGGACATCTGCACCGTGAGTGAATGGCTAAGCTCACCGCATAATGCACTCCCTGGAAAACTGCACCGTGAGTGAATGGCTAAGCTCACCGCATAATCCACTCCCTGGAAAACGGCACTGTGAGTGAATGGCTAAGCTCACCGCATAATGCACTTCCTGGACATCTGCACTGTGAGTGAATGGCTAACCTCACCGCATAAAGCACTTCCTGGACATCTGCACTGTGAGTGAATGGCTAAGCTCACCGCATAATGCACTCCCTGGAAAACGGCACTGTGAGTGAATGGCTAAGCTCACCGCATAATGCACTCCCTGGAAAACGGCACTGTGAGTGAATGGCTAACCTCACCACATAGTGCACTCTCTGGAAAACTGCACCGTGAGTGAATGGCTAAGCTCACCGCATAATTCACTCCCTGGAAAACGGCACTGTGAGTGAATGGCTAAGCTCACCGCATAATGCACTCCCTGGAAAACGGCACTGTGAGTGAATGGCTAAGCTCACCGCATAATGCACTTGTTGGACATCTGCACTGTGAGTGAATGGCTAACCTCACCGCATAATGCACTTCCTGGACATCTGCACCGTGAGTGAATGGCTAAGCTCACCGCATAATGCACTTCCTGGACATCTGCACCGTGAGTGAATGGCTAAGCTCACCGCATAATGCACTTCCTGGACATCTGCACCGTGAGTGAATGGCTAAGCTCACCGCATAATGCACTTCCTGGACATCTGCACTGTGAGTGAATGGCTAAGCTCACCGCATAATGCACTCCCTGGAAAACTGCACCGTGAGTGAATGGCTAAGCTCACCACATAGTGCACTCTCTGGAAAACTGCACCGTGAGTGAATGGCTAAGCTCACCACATAGTGCACTTCCTGGACATCTGCACCGTGAGTGAATGGCTAAGCTCACCGAATAATGCACTTCCTGGACATCTGCACCGTGAGTGAATGGCTAAGCTCACCACATAGTGCACTCTCTGGAAAACTGCACCGTGAGTGAATGGCTAAGCTCACCACATAGTGCACTTCCTGGACATCTGCACCGTGAGTGAATGGCTAAGCTCACCGCATAATGCACTTCCTGGACATCTGCACCGTGAGTGAATGGCTAAGCTCACCACATAGTGCACTCTCTGGAAAACTGCACCGTGAGTGAATGGCTAAACTCACCACATATTGCACTCTCTGGAAAACTGCACCGTGAGTGAATGGCTAAGCTCACCACATAGTGCACTCTCTGGAAAAATGCACCGTGAGTGAATGGCTAAGCTCACCACATAGTGCACTCTCTGGAAAACTGCACCGTGAGTGAATGGCTAAACTCACCGCATAATGCACTTCCTGGACATCTGCACTGTGAGTGAATGGCTAAGCTCACCGCATAATGCACTCCCTGGAAAACTGCACCGTGAGTGAATGGCTAAGCTCACCGCATAATGCACTCCCTGGAAAACTGTACCGTGAGTGAATGGCTAAGCTCACCGCATAATGCACTCCCTGGAAAACGGCACCGTGAGTGAATGGCTAAGCTCACCGCATAATGCACTCCCTGGAAAACGGCACTGTGAGTGAATGGCTAAGCTCACCGCATAATGCACTTCCTGGACATCTGCACTGTGAGTGAATGGCTAAGCTCACCACATAGTGCACTCTCTGGAAAACTGCACCGTGAGTGAATGGCTAAGCTCACCGCATAATGCACTTCCTGGACATCTGCACCGTGAGTGAATGGCTAAGCTCACCACATAGTGCACTCTCTGGAAAACTGCACCGTGAGTGAATGGCTAAACTCACCACATATTGCACTCTCTGGAAAACTGCACCGTGAGTGAATGGCTAAGCTCACCACATAGTGCACTCTCTGGAAAAATGCACCGTGAGTGAATGGCTAAGCTCACCACATAGTGCACTCTCTGGAAAACTGCACCGTGAGTGAATGGCTAAGCTCACCACATAGTGCACTCTCTGGAAAACTGCACCGTGAGTGAATGGCTAAGCTCACCACATAGTGCACTCTCTGGAAAATGTGCACTCTCTGGAAAACTGCACCGTGAGTGAATGGCTAAGCTCACCGCATAATGCACTCCCTGGACATCTGCACCGTGAGTGAATGGCTAAGCTCACCGCATAATGCACTCCCTGGAAAACTGCACCGTGAGTGAATGGCTAAGCTCACCGCATAATCCACTCCCTGGAAAACGGCACTGTGAGTGAATGGCTAAGCTCACCGCATAATGCACTTCCTGGACATCTGCACTGTGAGTGAATGGCTAACCTCACCGCATAAAGCACTTCCTGGACATCTGCACTGTGAGTGAATGGCTAAGCTCACCGCATAATGCACTCCCTGGAAAACGGCACTGTGAGTGAATGGCTAAGCTCACCGCATAATGCACTCCCTGGAAAACGGCACTGTGAGTGAATGGCTAACCTCACCACATAGTGCACTCTCTGGAAAACTGCACCGTGAGTGAATGGCTAAGCTCACCGCATAATTCACTCCCTGGAAAACGGCACTGTGAGTGAATGGCTAAGCTCACCGCATAATGCACTCCCTGGAAAACGGCACTGTGAGTGAATGGCTAAGCTCACCGCATAATGCACTTGTTGGACATCTGCACTGTGAGTGAATGGCTAACCTCACCGCATAATGCACTTCCTGGACATCTGCACTGTGAGTGAATGGCTAAGCTCACCGCATAATGCACTTCCTGGACATCTGCACCGTGAGTGAATGGCTAAGCTCACCGCATAATGCACTTCCTGGACATCTGCACCGTGAGTGAATGGCTAAGCTCACCGCATAATGCACTTCCTGGACATCTGCACTGTGAGTGAATGGCTAAGCTCACCGCATAATGCACTCCCTGGAAAACTGCACCGTGAGTGAATGGCTAAGCTCACCACATAGTGCACTCTCTGGAAAACTGCACCGTGAGTGAATGGCTAAGCTCACCACATAGTGCACTTCCTGGACATCTGCACCGTGAGTGAATGGCTAAGCTCACCGCATAATGCACTTCCTGGACATCTGCACCGTGAGTGAATGGCTAAGCTCACCACATAGTGCACTCTCTGGAACACTGCACCGTGAGTGAATGGCTAAACTCACCACATATTGCACTCTCTGGAAAACTGCACCGTGAGTGAATGGCTAAGCTCACCACATAGTGCACTCTCTGGAAAAATGCACCGTGAGTGAATGGCTAAGCTCACCACATAGTGCACTCTCTGGAAAACTGCACCGTGAGTGAATGGCTAAGCTCACCACATAGTGCACTCTCTGGAAAACTGCACCGTGAGCGAATGGCTAAGCTCACCGCATAATGCACTTCCTGGACATCTGCACTGTGAGTGAATGGCTAAGCTCACCGCATAATGCACTCCCTGGAAAACTGCACCGTGAGTGAATGGCTAAGCTCACCGCATAATGCACTCCCTGGAAAACTGCACCGTGAGTGAATGGCTAAGCTCACCGCATAATCCACTCCCTGGAAAACGGCACTGTGAGTGAATGGCTAAGCTCACCACATAATGCGCGTCCTGGACATCTGCACTGTGAGTGAATGGCTAAGCTCACCGCATAATGCACTCCCTGGACATCTGCACCGTGAGTGAATGGCTAAGCTCACCGCATAATCCACTCCCTGGAAAACGGCACTGTGAGTGAATGGCTAAGCTCACCGCATAATGCACTTCCTGGACATCTGCACTGTGAGTGAATGGCTAACCTCACCGCATAAAGCACTTCCTGGACATCTGCACTGTGAGTGAATGGCTAAGCTCACCGCATAATGCACTCCCTGGAAAACGGCACTGTGAGTGAATGGCTAAGCTCACCGCATAATGCACTCCCTGGAAAACGGCACTGTGAGTGAATGGCTAACCTCACCACATAGTGCACTCTCTGGAAAACTGCACCGTGAGTGAATGGCTAAGCTCACCGCATAATTCACTCCCTGGAAAACGGCACTGTGAGTGAATGGCTAAGCTCACCGCATAATGCACTCCCTGGACATCTGCACCCTGAGTGAATGGCTAAGCTCACCGCATAATGCACTCCCTGGAAAACTGCACCGTGAGTGAATGGCTAAGCTCACCGCATAATCCACTCCCTGGAAAACGGCACTGTGAGTGAATGGCTAAGCTCACCGCATAATGCACTTCCTGGACATCTGCACTGTGAGTGAATGGCTAAGCTCACCGCATAATGCACTCCCTGGACATCTGCACCGTGAGTGAATGGCTAAGCTCACCGCATAATGCACTCCCTGGACATCTGCACTGTGAGTGAATGGCTAAGCTCACCGCATAATGCACTCCCTGGAAAACTGCACCGTGAGTGAATGGCTAAGCTCACCGCATAATGCACTCCCTGGAAAACTGCACCGTGAGTGAATGGCTAAGCTCACCACATAGTGCACTCTCTGGAAAATGTGCACTCTCTGGAAAACTGCACCGTGAGTGAATGGCTAAGCTCACCGCATAATGCACTTCCTGGACATCTGCACCGTGAGTGAATGGCTAAGCTCACCGCATAATGCACTCCCTGGAAAACTGCACCGTGAGTGAATGGCTAAGCTCACCGCATAATCCACTCCCTGGAAAACGGCACTGTGAGTGAATGGCTAAGCTCACCGCATAATGCACTTCCTGGACATCTGCGCTGTGAGTGAATGGCTAAGCTCACCGCATAATGCACTCCCTGGACATCTGCACCGTGAGTGAATGGCTAAGCTCACCGCATAATGCACTCCCTGGAAAACTGCACCATGAGTGAATGGCTAAGCTCACCGCATAATCCACTCCCTGGAAAACGGCACTGTGAGTGAATGGCTAAGCTCACCGCATAATGCACTTCCTGGACATCTGCACTGTGAGTGAATGGCTAACCTCACCGCATAAAGCACTTCCTGGACATCTGCACTGTGAGTGAATGGCTAAGCTCACCGCATAATGCACTCCCTGGAAAACGGCACTGTGAGTGAATGGCTAAGCTCACCGCATAATGCACTCCCTGGAAAACGGCACTGTGAGTGAATGGCTAACCTCACCACATAGTGCACTCTCTGGAAAACTGCACCGTGAGTGAATGGCTAAGCTCACCGCATAATGCACTCCCTGGAAAACGGCACTGTGAGTGAATGGCTAAGCTCACCGCATAATGCACTCCCTGGAAAACGGCACTGTGAGTGAATGGCTAAGCTCACCGCATAATGCACTTGTTGGACATCTGCACTGTGAGTGAATGGCTAACCTCACCGCATAATGCACTTCCTGGACATCTGCACTGTGAGTGAATGGCTAAGCTCACCGCATAATGCACTTCCTGGACATCTGCACCGTGAGTGAATGGCTAAGCTCACCGCATAATGCACTTCCTGGACATCTGCACCGTGAGTGAATGGCTAAGCTCACCGCATAATGCACTTCCTGGACATCTGCACTGTGAGTGAATGGCTAAGCTCACCGCATAATGCACTCCCTGGAAAACTGCACCGTGAGTGAATGGCTAAGCTCACCACATAGTGCACTCTCTGGAAAACTGCACCGTGAGTGAATGGCTAAGCTCACCACATAGTGCACTTCCTGGACATCTGCACCGTGAGTGAATGGCTAAGCTCACCGCATAATGCACTTCCTGGACATCTGCACCGTGAGTGAATGGCTAAGCTCACCACATAGTGCACTCTCTGGAAAACTGCACCGTGAGTGAATGGCTAAACTCACCACATATTGCACTCTCTGGAAAACTGCACCGTGAGTGAATGGCTAAGCTCACCACATAGTGCACTCTCTGGAAAAATGCACCGTGAGTGAATGGCTAAGCTCACCACATAGTGCACTCTCTGGAAAACTGCACCGTGAGTGAATGGCTAAGCTCACCACATAGTGCACTCTCTGGAAAACTGCACCGTGAGTGAATGGCTAAGCTCACCGCATAATGCACTTCCTGGACATCTGCACTGTGAGTGAATGGCTAAGCTCACCGCATAATGCACTCCCTGGAAAACTGCACCGTGAGTGAATGGCTAAGCTCACCGCATAATGCACTCCCTGGAAAACTGCACCGTGAGTGAATGGCTAAGCTCACCGCATAATCCACTCTCTGGAAAACGGCACTGTGAGTGAATGGCTAAGCTCACCACATAATGCACGTCCTGGACATCTGCACTGTGAGTGAATGGCTAAGCTCACCGCATAATGCACTCCCTGGACATCTGCACCGTGAGTGAATGGCTAAGCTCACCGCATAATCCACTCCCTGGAAAACGGCACTGTGAGTGAATGGCTAAGCTCACCGCATAATGCACTTCCTGGACATCTGCACTGTGAGTGAATGGCTAACCTCACCGCATAAAGCACTTCCTGGACATCTGCACTGTGAGTGAATGGCTAAGCTCACCGCATAATGCACTCCCTGGAAAACGGCACTGTGAGTGAATGGCTAAGCTCACCGCATAATGCACTCCCTGGAAAACGGCACTGTGAGTGAATGGCTAACCTCACCACATAGTGCACTCTCTGGAAAACTGCACCGTGAGTGAATGGCTAAGCTCACCGCATAATTCACTCCCTGGAAAACGGCACTGTGAGTGAATGGCTAAGCTCACCGCATAATGCACTCCCTGGACATCTGCACCGTGAGTGAATGGCTAAGCTCACCGCATAATGCACTCCCTGGAAAACTGCACCGTGAGTGAATGGCTAAGCTCACCGCATAATCCACTCCCTGGAAAACGGCACTGTGAGTGAATGGCTAAGCTCACCGCATAATGCACTTCCTGGACATCTGCACTGTGAGTGAATGGCTAACCTCACCGCATAAAGCACTTCCTGGACATCTGCACTGTGAGTGAATGGCTAAGCTCACCGCATAATGCACTCCCTGGAAAACGGCACTGTGAGTGAATGGCTAAGCTCACCGCATAATGCACTCCCTGGAAAACGGCACTGTGAGTGAATGGCTAACCTCACCACATAGTGCACTCTCTGGAAAACTGCACCGTGAGTGAATGGCTAAGCTCACCGCATAATTCACTCCCTGGAAAACGGCACTGTGAGTGAATGGCTAAGCTCACCGCATAATGCACTCCCTGGAAAACGGCACTGTGAGTGAATGGCTAAGCTCACCGCATAATGCACTTGTTGGACATCTGCACTGTGAGTGAATGGCTAACCTCACCGCATAATGCACTTCCTGGACATCTGCACTGTGAGTGAATGGCTAAGCTCACCGCATAATGCACTTCCTGGACATCTGCACCGTGAGTGAATGGCTAAGCTCACCGCATAATGCACTTCCTGGACATCTGCACCGTGAGTGAATGGCTAAGCTCACCGCATAATGCACTTCCTGGACATCTGCACTGTGAGTGAATGGCTAAGCTCACCGCATAATGCACTCCCTGGAAAACTGCACCGTGAGTGAATGGCTAAGCTCACCACATAGTGCACTCTCTGGAAAACTGCACCGTGAGTGAATGGCTAAGCTCACCACATAGTGCACTTCCTGGACATCTGCACCGTGAGTGAATGGCTAAGCTCACCGCATAATGCACTTCCTGGACATCTGCACCGTGAGTGAATGGCTAAGCTCACCACATAGTGCACTCTCTGGAAAACTGCACCGTGAGTGAATGGCTAAACTCACCACATATTGCACTCTCTGGAAAACTGCACCGTGAGTGAATGGCTAAGCTCACCACATAGTGCACTCTCTGGAAAAATGCACCGTGAGTGAATGGCTAAGCTCACCACATAGTGCACTCTCTGGAAAACTGCACCGTGAGTGAATGGCTAAGCTCACCACATAGTGCACTCTCTGGAAAACTGCACCGTGAGTGAATGGCTAAGCTCACCGCATAATGCACTTCCTGGACATCTGCACTGTGAGTGAATGGCTAAGCTCACCGCATAATGCACTCCCTGGAAAACTGCACCGTGAGTGAATGGCTAAGCTCACCGCATAATGCACTCCCTGGAAAACTGCACCGTGAGTGAATGGCTAAGCTCACCGCATAATGCACTCCCTGGAAAACGGCACCGTGAGTGAATGGCTAAGCTCACCGCATAATGCACTCCCTGGAAAACGGCACTGTGAGTGAATGGCTAAGCTCACCGCATAATGCACTTCCTGGACATCTGCACTGTGAGTGAATGGCTAAGCTCACCGCATAATGCACTCCCTGGAAAACTGCACCGTGAGTGAATGGCTAAGCTCACCACATAGTGCACTCTCTGGAAAACTGCACCGTGAGTGAATGGCTAAGCTCACCACATAGTGCACTCTCTGGAAAACTGCACCGTGAGTGAATGGCTAAGCTCACCGCATAATGCACTCTCTGGAAAACTGCACCGTGAGTGAATGGCTAAGCTCACCGCATAATGCACTCCCTGGAAAACGGCACTGTGAGTGAATGGCTAAGCTCACCGCATAATGCACTTCCTGGACATCTGCACTGTGAGTGAATGGCTAACCTCACCGCATAAAGCACTTCCTGGACATCTGCACTGTGAGTGAATGGCTAAGCTCACCGCATAATGCACTCCCTGGACATCTGCACTGTGAGTGAATGGCTAACCTCACCGCATAAAGCACTTCCTGGACATCTGCACTGTGAGTGAATGGCTAAGCTCACCGCATAATGCACTCCCTGGAAAACGGCACTGTGAGTGAATGGCTAAGCTCACCGCATAATGCACTTCCTGGACATCTGCACTGTGAGTGAATGGCTAACCTCACCGCATAAAGCACTTCCTGGACATCTGCACTGTGAGTGAATGGCTAAGCTCACCGCATAATGCACTCTCTGGAAAACTGCACCGTGAGTGAATGGCTAAGCTCACCACATAGTGCACTCTCTGGAAAACTGCACCGTGAGTGAATGGCTAAGCTCACCACATAGTGCACTCTCTGGAAAACTGCACCATGAGTGAATGGCTAAGCTCACCGCATAATGCACTTCCTGGACATCTGCACCGTGAGTGAATGGCTAAGCTCACCACATAGTGCACTCTCTGGAAAACTGCACCGTGAGTGAATGGCTAAGCTCACCACATAGTGCACTCTCTGGAAAACTGCACCGTGAGTGAATGGCTAAGCTCACCGCATAATGCACTCCCTGGAAAACGGCACCGTGAGTGAATGGCTAAGCTCACCGCATAATGCACTCCCTGGAAAACGGCACTGTGAGTGAATGGCTAAGCTCACCGCATAATGCACTTCCTGGACATCTGCACTGTGAGTGAATGGCTAACCTCACCGCATAAAGCACTTTCTGGACATCTGCACTGTGAGTGAATGGCTAAGCTCACCGCATAATGCACTCCCTGGAAAACGGCACTGTGAGTGAATGGCTAAGCTCACCGCATAATGCACTTCCTGGACATCTGCACTATGAGTGAATGGCTAACCTCACCGCATAAAGCACTTCCTGGACATCTGCACTGTGAGTGAATGGCTAAGCTCACCGCATAATGCACTCCCTGGAAAACGGCACTGTGAGTGAATGGCTAAGCTCACCGCATAATGCACTTCCTGGACATCTGCACTGTGAGTGAATGGCTAACCTCACCACATAGTGCACTCTCTGGAAAACTGCACCGTGAGTGAATGGCTAAGCTCACCGCATAATGCACTCCCTGGAAAACGGCACTGTGAGTGAATGGCTAAGCTCACCGCATAATGCACTCCCTGGAAAACGGCACTGTGAGTGAATGGCTAAGCTCACCGCATAATGCACTCCCTGGAAAACGGCACTGTGAGTGAATGGCTAAGCTCACCGCATAATGCACTTGTTGGACATCTGCACTGTGAGTGAATGGCTAACCTCACCGCATAATGCACTTCCTGGACATCTGCACTGTGAGTGAATGGCTAAGCTCATCGCATAATGCACTTCCTGGACATCTGCACCGTGAGTGAATGGCTAAGCTCACCGCATAATGCACTCCCTGGAAAACGGCACTGTGAGTGAATGGCTAAGCTCACCGCATAATGCACTCCCTGGAAAACGGCACTGTGAGTGAATGGCTAAGCTCACCGCATAATGCACTTGTTGGACATCTGCACTGTGAGTGAATGGCTAACCTCACCGCATAATGCACTTCCTGGACATCTGCACTGTGAGTGAATGGCTAAGCTCATCGCATAATGCACTTCCTGGACATCTGCACCGTGAGTGAATGGCTAAGCTCACCGCATAATGCACTCCCTGGAAAACGGCACCGTGAGTGAATGGCTAAGCTCACCACATAGTGCACTCTCTGGAAAACTGCACCGTGAGTGAATGGCTAAGCTCACTGCATAATGCACTCCCTGGAAAACGGCACCGTGAGTGAATGGCTAAGCTCACCGCATAATGCACTCCCTGGAAAACGGCACTGTGAGTGAATGGCTAACCTCACCGCATAAAGCACTTGTTGGACATCTGCACCGTGAGTGAATGGCTAAGCTCACCGCATAATGCACTCCCTGGAAAACTGCACCGTGAGTGAATGGCTAAGCTCACCACATAGTGCACTCTCTGGAAAACTGCACCGTGAGTGAATGGCTAAGCTCACCACATAGTGCACTCTCTGGAAAACTGCACCGTGAGTGAATGGCTAAGCTCACCGCATAATGCACTTCCTGGACATCTGCACTGTGAGTGAATGGCTAACCTCACCGCATAAAGCACTTCCTGGACATCTGCACTGTGAGTGAATGGCTAAGCTCACCACATAGTGCACTCTCTGGAAAACTGCACCGTGAGTGAATGGCTAAGCTCACCACATAGTGCACTTCCTGGACATCTGCACCGTGAGTGAATGGCTAAGCTCACCGCATAATGCACTTCCTGGACATCTGCACCGTGAGTGAATGGCTAAGCTCACCACATAGTGCACTCTCTGGAAAACTGCACCGTGAGTGAATGGCTAAACTCACCACATATTGCACTCTCTGGAAAACTGCACCGTGAGTGAATGGCTAAGCTCACCACATAGTGCACTCTCTGGAAAAATGCACCGTGAGTGAATGGCTAAGCTCACCACATAGTGCACTCTCTGGAAAACTGCACCGTGAGTGAATGGCTAAGCTCACCACATAGTGCACTCTCTGGAAAACTGCACCGTGAGTGAATGGCTAAGCTCACCGCATAATGCACTTCCTGGACATCTGCACTGTGAGTGAATGGCTAAGCTCACCGCATAATGCACTCCCTGGAAAACTGCACCGTGAGTGAATGGCTAAGCTCACCGCATAATGCACTCCCTGGAAAACTGCACCGTGAGTGAATGGCTAAGCTCACCGCATAATCCACTCCCTGGAAAACGGCACTGTGAGTGAATGGCTAAGCTCACCACATAATGCACGTCCTGGACATCTGCACTGTGAGTGAATGGCTAAGCTCACCGCATAATGCACTCCCTGGACATCTGCACCGTGAGTGAATGGCTAAGCTCACCGCATAATCCACTCCCTGGAAAACGGCACTGTGAGTGAATGGCTAAGCTCACCGCATAATGCACTTCCTGGACATCTGCACTGTGAGTGAATGGCTAACCTCACCGCATAAAGCACTTCCTGGACATCTGCACTGTGAGTGAATGGCTAAGCTCACCGCATAATGCACTCCCTGGAAAACGGCACTGTGAGTGAATGGCTAAGCTCACCGCATAATGCACTCCCTGGAAAACGGCACTGTGAGTGAATGGCTAACCTCACCACATAGTGCACTCTCTGGAAAACTGCACCGTGAGTGAATGGCTAAGCTCACCGCATAATTCACTCCCTGGAAAACGGCACTGTGAGTGAATGGCTAAGCTCACCGCATAATGCACTCCCTGGACATCTGCACCGTGAGTGAATGGCTAAGCTCACCGCATAATGCACTCCCTGGAAAACTGCACCGTGAGTGAATGGCTAAGCTCACCGCATAATCCACTCCCTGGAAAACGGCACTGTGAGTGAATGGCTAAGCTCACCGCATAATGCACTTCCTGGACATCTGCACTGTGAGTGAATGGCTAACCTCACCGCATAAAGCACTTCCTGGACATCTGCACTGTGAGTGAATGGCTAAGCTCACCGCATAATGCACTCCCTGGAAAACGGCACTGTGAGTGAATGGCTAAGCTCACCGCATAATGCACTCCCTGGAAAACGGCACTGTGAGTGAATGGCTAACCTCACCACATAGTGCACTCTCTGGAAAACTGCACCGTGAGTGAATGGCTAAGCTCACCGCATAATTCACTCCCTGGAAAACGGCACTGTGAGTGAATGGCTAAGCTCACCGCATAATGCACTCCCTGGAAAACGGCACTGTGAGTGAATGGCTAAGCTCACCGCATAATGCACTTGTTGGACATCTGCACTGTGAGTGAATGGCTAACCTCACCGCATAATGCACTTCCTGGACATCTGCACTGTGAGTGAATGGCTAAGCTCACCGCATAATGCACTTCCTGGACATCTGCACCGTGAGTGAATGGCTAAGCTCACCGCATAATGCACTTCCTGGACATCTGCACCGTGAGTGAATGGCTAAGCTCACCGCATAATGCACTTCCTGGACATCTGCACTGTGAGTGAATGGCTAAGCTCACCGCATAATGCACTCCCTGGAAAACTGCACCGTGAGTGAATGGCTAAGCTCACCACATAGTGCACTCTCTGGAAAACTGCACCGTGAGTGAATGGCTAAGCTCACCACATAGTGCACTTCCTGGACATCTGCACCGTGAGTGAATGGCTAAGCTCACCGCATAATGCACTTCCTGGACATCTGCACCGTGAGTGAATGGCTAAGCTCACCACATAGTGCACTCTCTGGAAAACTGCACCGTGAGTGAATGGCTAAACTCACCACATATTGCACTCTCTGGAAAACTGCACCGTGAGTGAATGGCTAAGCTCACCACATAGTGCACTCTCTGGAAAAATGCACCGTGAGTGAATGGCTAAGCTCACCACATAGTGCACTCTCTGGAAAACTGCACCGTGAGTGAATGGCTAAGCTCACCACATAGTGCACTCTCTGGAAAACTGCACCGTGAGTGAATGGCTAAGCTCACCGCATAATGCACTTCCTGGACATCTGCACTGTGAGTGAATGGCTAAGCTCACCGCATAATGCACTCCCTGGAAAACTGCACCGTGAGTGAATGGCTAAGCTCACCGCATAATGCACTCCCTGGAAAACTGCACCGTGAGTGAATGGCTAAGCTCACCGCATAATGCACTCCTTGGAAAACGGCACCGTGAGTGAATGGCTAAGCTTACCGCATAATGCACTCCCTGGAAAACGGCACTGTGAGTGAATGGCTAAGCTCACCGCATAATGCACTTCCTGGACATCTGCACTGTGAGTGAATGGCTAAGCTCACCGCATAATGCACTCCCTGGAAAACTGCACCGTGAGTGAATGGCTAAGCTCACCACATAGTGCACTCTCTGGAAAACTGCACCGTGAGTGAATGGCTAAGCTCACCACATAGTGCACTCTCTGGAAAACTGCACCGTGAGTGAATGGCTAAGCTCACCGCATAATGCACTCTCTGGAAAACTGCACCGTGAGTGAATGGCTAAGCTCACCGCATAATGCACTCCCTGGAAAACGGCACTGTGAGTGAATGGCTAAGCTCACCGCATAATGCACTTCCTGGACATCTGCACTGTGAGTGAATGGCTAACCTCACCGCATAAAGCACTTCCTGGACATCTGCACTGTGAGTGAATGGCTAAGCTCACCGCATAATGCACTCCCTGGACATCTGCACTGTGAGTGAATGGCTAACCTCACCGCATAAAGCACTTCCTGGACATCTGCACTGTGAGTGAATGGCTAAGCTCACCGCATAATGCACTCCCTGGAAAACGGCACTGTGAGTGAATGGCTAAGCTCACCGCATAATGCACTTCCTGGACATCTGCACTGTGAGTGAATGGCTAACCTCACCGCATAAAGCACTTCCTGGACATCTGCACTGTGAGTGAATGGCTAAGCTCACCGCATAATGCACTCTCTGGAAAACTGCACCGTGAGTGAATGGCTAAGCTCACCACATAGTGCACTCTCTGGAAAACTGCACCGTGAGTGAATGGCTAAGCTCACCACATAGTGCACTCTCTGGAAAACTGCACCATGAGTGAATGGCTAAGCTCACCGCATAATGCACTTCCTGGACATCTGCACCGTGAGTGAATGGCTAAGCTCACCACATAGTGCACTCTCTGGAAAACTGCACCGTGAGTGAATGGCTAAGCTCACCACATAGTGCACTCTCTGGAAAACTGCACCGTGAGTGAATGGCTAAGCTCACCGCATAATGCACTCCCTGGAAAACGGCACCGTGAGTGAATGGCTAAGCTCACCGCATAATGCACTCCCTGGAAAACGGCACTGTGAGTGAATGGCTAAGCTCACCGCATAATGCACTTCCTGGACATCTGCACTGTGAGTGAATGGCTAACCTCACCGCATAAAGCACTTTCTGGACATCTGCACTGTGAGTGAATGGCTAAGCTCACCGCATAATGCACTCCCTGGAAAACGGCACTGTGAGTGAATGGCTAAGCTCACCGCATAATGCACTCCCTGGAAAACGGCACTGTGAGTGAATGGCTAAGCTCACCGCATAATGCACTTCCTGGACATCTGCACTATGAGTGAATGGCTAACCTCACCGCATAAAGCACTTCCTGGACATCTGCACTGTGAGTGAATGGCTAAGCTCACCGCATAATGCACTCCCTGGAAAACGGCACTGTGAGTGAATGGCTAAGCTCACCGCATAATGCACTTCCTGGACATCTGCACTGTGAGTGAATGGCTAACCTCACCACATAGTGCACTCTCTGGAAAACTGCACCGTGAGTGAATGGCTAAGCTCACCGCATAATGCACTCCCTGGAAAACGGCACTGTGAGTGAATGGCTAAGCTCACCGCATAATGCACTCCCTGGAAAACGGCACTGTGAGTGAATGGCTAAGCTCACCGCATAATGCACTCCCTGGAAAACGGCACTGTGAGTGAATGGCTAAGCTCACCGCATAATGCACTTGTTGGACATCTGCACTGTGAGTGAATGGCTAACCTCACCGCATAATGCACTTCCTGGACATCTGCACTGTGAGTGAATGGCTAAGCTCATCGCATAATGCACTTCCTGGACATCTGCACCGTGAGTGAATGGCTAAGCTCACCGCATAATGCACTCCCTGGAAAACGGCACTGTGAGTGAATGGCTAAGCTCACCGCATAATGCACTCCCTGGAAAACGGCACTGTGAGTGAATGGCTAAGCTCACCGCATAATGCACTTGTTGGACATCTGCACTGTGAGTGAATGGCTAACCTCACCGCATAATGCACTTCCTGGACATCTGCACTGTGAGTGAATGGCTAAGCTCATCGCATAATGCACTTCCTGGACATCTGCACCGTGAGTGAATGGCTAAGCTCACCGCATAATGCACTCCCTGGAAAACTGCACCGTGAGTGAATGGCTAAGCTCACCACATAGTGCACTCCCTGGAAAACGGCACTGTGAGTGAATGGCTAACCTCACCGCATAAAGCACTTGTTGGACATCTGCACCGTGAGTGAATGGCTAAGCTCACCGCATAATGCACTCCCTGGAAAACTGCACCGTGAGTGAATGGCTAAGCTCACCACATAGTGCACTCTCTGGAAAACTGCACCGTGAGTGAATGGCTAAGCTCACCACATAGTGCACTCTCTGGAAAACTGCACCGTGAGTGAATGGCTAAGCTCACCGCATAATGCACTTCCTGGACATCTGCACTGTGAGTGAATGGCTAACCTCACCGCATAAAGCACTTCCTGGACATCTGCACTGTGAGTGAATGGCTAAGCTCACCACATAGTGCACTCTCTGGAAAACTGCACCGTGAGTGAATGGCTAAGCTCACCACATAGTGCACTTCCTGGACATCTGCACCGTGAGTGAATGGCTAAGCTCACCGCATAATGCACTTCCTGGACATCTGCACCGTGAGTGAATGGCTAAGCTCACCACATAGTGCACTCTCTGGAAAACTGCACCGTGAGTGAATGGCTAAACTCACCACATATTGCACTCTCTGGAAAACTGCACCGTGAGTGAATGGCTAAGCTCACCACATAGTGCACTCTCTGGAAAAATGCACCGTGAGTGAATGGCTAAGCTCACCACATAGTGCACTCTCTGGAAAACTGCACCGTGAGTGAATGGCTAAGCTCACCACATAGTGCACTCTCTGGAAAACTGCACCGTGAGTGAATGGCTAAGCTCACCGCATAATGCACTTCCTGGACATCTGCACTGTGAGTGAATGGCTAAGCTCACCGCATAATGCACTCCCTGGAAAACTGCACCGTGAGTGAATGGCTAAGCTCACCGCATAATGCACTCCCTGGAAAACTGCACCGTGAGTGAATGGCTAAGCTCACCGCATAATCCACTCCCTGGAAAACGGCACTGTGAGTGAATGGCTAAGCTCACCACATAATGCACGTCCTGGACATCTGCACTGTGAGTGAATGGCTAAGCTCACCGCATAATGCACTCCCTGGACATCTGCACCGTGAGTGAATGGCTAAGCTCACCGCATAATCCACTCCCTGGAAAACGGCACTGTGAGTGAATGGCTAAGCTCACCGCATAATGCACTTCCTGGACATCTGCACTGTGAGTGAATGGCTAACCTCACCGCATAAAGCACTTCCTGGACATCTGCACTGTGAGTGAATGGCTAAGCTCACCGCATAATGCACTCCCTGGAAAACGGCACTGTGAGTGAATGGCTAAGCTCACCGCATAATGCACTCCCTGGAAAACGGCACTGTGAGTGAATGGCTAACCTCACCACATAGTGCACTCTCTGGAAAACTGCACCGTGAGTGAATGGCTAAGCTCACCGCATAATTCACTCCCTGGAAAAAGGCACTGTGAGTGAATGGCTAAGCTCACCGCATAATGCACTCCCTGGACATCTGCACCGTGAGTGAATGGCTAAGCTCACCGCATAATGCACTCCCTGGAAAACTGCACCGTGAGTGAATGGCTAAGCTCACCGCATAATCCACTCCCTGGAAAACGGCACTGTGAGTGAATGGCTAAGCTCACCGCATAATGCACTTCCTGGACATCCGCACTGTGAGTGAATGGCTAACCTCACCGCATAAAGCACTTCCTGGACATCTGCACTGTGAGTGAATGGCTAAGCTCACCGCATAATGCACTCCCTGGAAAACGGCACTGTGAGTGAATGGCTAAGCTCACCGCATAATGCACTCCCTGGAAAACGGCACTGTGAGTGAATGGCTAACCTCACCACATAGTGCACTCTCTGGAAAACTGCACCGTGAGTGAATGGCTAAGCTCACCGCATAATTCACTCCCTGGAAAACGGCACTGTGAGTGAATGGCTAAGCTCACCGCATAATGCACTCCCTGGAAAACGGCACTGTGAGTGAATGGCTAAGCTCACCGCATAATGCACTTGTTGGACATCTGCACTGTGAGTGAATGGCTAACCTCACCGCATAATGCACTTCCTGGACATCTGCACTGTGAGTGAATGGCTAAGCTCACCGCATAATGCACTTCCTGGACATCTGCACCGTGAGTGAATGGCTAAGCTCACCGCATAATGCACTTCCTGGACATCTGCACCGTGAGTGAATGGCTAAGCTCACCGCATAATGCACTTCCTGGACATCTGCACTGTGAGTGAATGGCTAAGCTCACCGCATAATGCACTCCCTGGAAAACTGCACCGTGAGTGAATGGCTAAGCTCACCACATAGTGCACTCTCTGGAAAACTGCACCGTGAGTGAATGGCTAAGCTCACCACATAGTGCACTTCCTGGACATCTGCACCGTGAGTGAATGGCTAAGCTCACCGCATAATGCACTTCCTGGACATCTGCACCGTGAGTGAATGGCTAAGCTCACCACATAGTGCACTCTCTGGAAAACTGCACCGTGAGTGAATGGCTAAACTCACCACATATTGCACTCTCTGGAAAACTGCACCGTGAGTGAATGGCTAAGCTCACCACATAGTGCACTCTCTGGAAAAATGCACCGTGAGTGAATGGCTAAGCTCACCACATAGTGCACTCTCTGGAAAACTGCACCGTGAGTGAATGGCTAAGCTCACCACATAGTGCACTCTCTGGAAAACTGCACCGTGAGTGAATGGCTAAGCTCACCGCATAATGCACTTCCTGGACATCTGCACTGTGAGTGAATGGCTAAGCTCACCGCATAATGCACTCCCTGGAAAACTGCACCGTGAGTGAATGGCTAAGCTCACCGCATAATGCACTCCCTGGAAAACTGCACCGTGAGTGAATGGCTAAGCTCACCGCATAATGCACTCCCTGGAAAACGGCACCGTGAGTGAATGGCTAAGCTCACCGCATAATGCACTCCCTGGAAAACGGCACTGTGAGTGAATGGCTAAGCTCACCGCATAATGCACTTCCTGGACATCTGCACTGTGAGTGAATGGCTAAGCTCACCGCATAATGCACTCCCTGGAAAACTGCACCGTGAGTGAATGGCTAAGCTCACCACATAGTGCACTCTCTGGAAAACTGCACCGTGAGTGAATGGCTAAGCTCACCACATAGTGCACTCTCTGGAAAACTGCACCGTGAGTGAATGGCTAAGCTCACCGCATAATGCACTTCCTGGACATCTGCACTGTGAGTGAATGGCTAACCTCACCGCATAAAGCACTTCCTGGACATCTGCACTGTGAGTGAATGGCTAAGCTCACCACATAGTGCACTCTCTGGAAAACTGCACCGTGAGTGAATGGCTAAGCTCACCACATAGTGCACTTCCTGGACATCTGCACCGTGAGTGAATGGCTAAGCTCACCGCATAATGCACTTCCTGGACATCTGCACCGTGAGTGAATGGCTAAGCTCACCACATAGTGCACTCTCTGGAAAACTGCACCGTGAGTGAATGGCTAAACTCACCACATATTGCACTCTCTGGAAAACTGCACCGTGAGTGAATGGCTAAGCTCACCACATAGTGCACTCTCTGGAAAAATGCACCGTGAGTGAATGGCTAAGCTCACCACATAGTGCACTCTCTGGAAAACTGCACCGTGAGTGAATGGCTAAGCTCACCACATAGTGCACTCTCTGGAAAACTGCACCGTGAGTGAATGGCTAAGCTCACCGCATAATGCACTTCCTGGACATCTGCACTGTGAGTGAATGGCTAAGCTCACCGCATAATGCACTCCCTGGAAAACTGCACCGTGAGTGAATGGCTAAGCTCACCGCATAATGCACTCCCTGGAAAACTGCACCGTGAGTGAATGGCTAAGCTCACCGCATAATCCACTCCCTGGAAAACGGCACTGTGAGTGAATGGCTAAGCTCACCACATAATGCACGTCCTGGACATCTGCACTGTGAGTGAATGGCTAAGCTCACCGCATAATGCACTCCCTGGACATCTGCACCGTGAGTGAATGGCTAAGCTCACCGCATAATCCACTCCCTGGAAAACGGCACTGTGAGTGAATGGCTAAGCTCACCGCATAATGCACTTCCTGGACATCTGCACTGTGAGTGAATGGCTAACCTCACCGCATAAAGCACTTCCTGGACATCTGCACTGTGAGTGAATGGCTAAGCTCACCGCATAATGCACTCCCTGGAAAACGGCACTGTGAGTGAATGGCTAAGCTCACCGCATAATGCACTCCCTGGAAAACGGCACTGTGAGTGAATGGCTAACCTCACCACATAGTGCACTCTCTGGAAAACTGCACCGTGAGTGAATGGCTAAGCTCACCGCATAATTCACTCCCTGGAAAACGGCACTGTGAGTGAATGGCTAAGCTCACCGCATAATGCACTCCCTGGACATCTGCACCGTGAGTGAATGGCTAAGCTCACCGCATAATGCACTCCCTGGAAAACTGCACCGTGAGTGAATGGCTAAGCTCACCGCATAATCCACTCCCTGGAAAACGGCACTGTGAGTGAATGGCTAAGCTCACCGCATAATGCACTTCCTGGACATCTGCACTGTGAGTGAATGGCTAACCTCACCGCATAAAGCACTTCCTGGACATCTGCACTGTGAGTGAATGGCTAAGCTCACCGCATAATGCACTCCCTGGAAAACGGCACTGTGAGTGAATGGCTAAGCTCACCGCATAATGCACTCCCTGGAAAACGGCACTGTGAGTGAATGGCTAACCTCACCACATAGTGCACTCTCTGGAAAACTGCACCGTGAGTGAATGGCTAAGCTCACCGCATAATTCACTCCCTGGAAAACGGCACTGTGAGTGAATGGCTAAGCTCACCGCATAATGCACTCCCTGGAAAACGGCACTGTGAGTGAATGGCTAAGCTCACCGCATAATGCACTTGTTGGACATCTGCACTGTGAGTGAATGGCTAACCTCACCGCATAATGCACTTCCTGGACATCTGCACTGTGAGTGAATGGCTAAGCTCACCGCATAATGCACTTCCTGGACATCTGCACCGTGAGTGAATGGCTAAGCTCACCGCATAATGCACTTCCTGGACATCTGCACCGTGAGTGAATGGCTAAGCTCACCGCATAATGCACTTCCTGGACATCTGCACTGTGAGTGAATGGCTAAGCTCACCGCATAATGCACTCCCTGGAAAACTGCACCGTGAGTGAATGGCTAAGCTCACCACATATTGCACTCTCTGGAAAACTGCACCGTGAGTGAATGGCTAAGCTCACCACATAGTGCACTCTCTGGAAAAATGCACCGTGAGTGAATGGCTAAGCTCACCACATAGTGCACTCTCTGGAAAACTGCACCGTGAGTGAATGGCTAAGCTCACCACATAGTGCACTCTCTGGAAAACTGCACCGTGAGTGAATGGCTAAGCTCACCGCATAATGCACTTCCTGGACATCTGCACTGTGAGTGAATGGCTAAGCTCACCGCATAATGCACTCCCTGGAAAACTGCACCGTGAGTGAATGGCTAAGCTCACCGCATAATGCACTCCCTGGAAAACTGCACCGTGAGTGAATGGCTAAGCTCACCGCATAATCCACTCTCTGGAAAACGGCACTGTGAGTGAATGGCTAAGCTCACCACATAATGCACGTCCTGGACATCTGCACTGTGAGTGAATGGCTAAGCTCACCGCATAATGCACTCCCTGGACATCTGCACCGTGAGTGAATGGCTAAGCTCACCGCATAATCCACTCCCTGGAAAACGGCACTGTGAGTGAATGGCTAAGCTCACCGCATAATGCACTTCCTGGACATCTGCACTGTGAGTGAATGGCTAACCTCACCGCATAAAGCACTTCCTGGACATCTGCACTGTGAGTGAATGGCTAAGCTCACCGCATAATGCACTCCCTGGAAAACGGCACTGTGAGTGAATGGCTAAGCTCACCGCATAATGCACTCCCTGGAAAACGGCACTGTGAGTGAATGGCTAACCTCACCACATAGTGCACTCTCTGGAAAACTGCACCGTGAGTGAATGGCTAAGCTCACCGCATAATTCACTCCCTGGAAAACGGCACTGTGAGTGAATGGCTAAGCTCACCGCATAATGCACTCCCTGGACATCTGCACCGTGAGTGAATGGCTAAGCTCACCGCATAATGCACTCCCTGGAAAACTGCACCGTGAGTGAATGGCTAAGCTCACCGCATAATCCACTCCCTGGAAAACGGCACTGTGAGTGAATGGCTAAGCTCACCGCATAATGCACTTCCTGGACATCTGCACTGTGAGTGAATGGCTAACCTCACCGCATAAAGCACTTCCTGGACATCTGCACTGTGAGTGAATGGCTAAGCTCACCGCATAATGCACTCCCTGGAAAACGGCACTGTGAGTGAATGGCTAAGCTCACCGCATAATGCACTCCCTGGAAAACGGCACTGTGAGTGAATGGCTAACCTCACCACATAGTGCACTCTCTGGAAAACTGCACCGTGAGTGAATGGCTAAGCTCACCGCATAATTCACTCCCTGGAAAACGGCACTGTGAGTGAATGGCTAAGCTCACCGCATAATGCACTCCCTGGAAAACGGCACTGTGAGTGAATGGCTAAGCTCACCGCATAATGCACTTGTTGGACATCTGCACTGTGAGTGAATGGCTAACCTCACCGCATAATGCACTTCCTGGACATCTGCACTGTGAGTGAATGGCTAAGCTCACCGCATAATGCACTTCCTGGACATCTGCACCATGAGTGAATGGCTAAGCTCACCGCATAATGCACTTCCTGGACATCTGCACCGTGAGTGAATGGCTAAGCTCACCGCATAATGCACTTCCTGGACATCTGCACTGTGAGTGAATGGCTAAGCTCACCGCATAATGCACTCCCTGGAAAACTGCACCGTGAGTGAATGGCTAAGCTCACCACATAGTGCACTCTCTGGAAAACTGCACCGTGAGTGAATGGCTAAGCTCACCACATAGTGCACTTCCTGGACATCTGCACCGTGAGTGAATGGCTAAGCTCACCGCATAATGCACTTCCTGGACATCTGCACCGTGAGTGAATGGCTAAGCTCACCACATAGTGCACTCTCTGGAAAACTGCACCGTGAGTGAATGGCTAAACTCACCACATATTGCACTCTCTGGAAAACTGCACCGTGAGTGAATGGCTAAGCTCACCACATAGTGCACTCTCTGGAAAAATGCACCGTGAGTGAATGGCTAAGCTCACCACATAGTGCACTCTCTGGAAAACTGCACCGTGAGTGAATGGCTAAGCTCACCACATAGTGCACTCTCTGGAAAACTGCACCGTGAGTGAATGGCTAAGCTCACCGCATAATGCACTTCCTGGACATCTGCACTGTGAGTGAATGGCTAAGCTCACCGCATAATGCACTCCCTGGAAAACTGCACCGTGAGTGAATGGCTAAGCTCACCGCATAATGCACTTCCTGGAAAACGGCACTGTGAGTGAATGGCTAAGCTCACCGCATAATGCACTCCCTGGAAAACGGCACTGTGAGTGAATGGCTAACCTCACCACATAGTGCACTCTCTGGAAAACTGCACCGTGAGTGAATGGCTAAGCTCACCGCATAATTCACTCCCTGGAAAACGGCACTGTGAGTGAATGGCTAAGCTCACCGCATAATGCACTCCCTGGACATCTGCACCGTGAGTGAATGGCTAAGCTCACCGCATAATGCACTCCCTGGAAAACTGCACCGTGAGTGAATGGCTAAGCTCACCGCATAATCCACTCCCTGGAAAACGGCACTGTGAGTGAATGGCTAAGCTCACCGCATAATGCACTTCCTGGACATCTGCACTGTGAGTGAATGGCTAACCTCACCGCATAAAGCACTTCCTGGACATCTGCACTGTGAGTGAATGGCTAAGCTCACCGCATAATGCACTCCCTGGAAAACGGCACTGTGAGTGAATGGCTAAGCTCACCGCATAATGCACTCCCTGGAAAACGGCACTGTGAGTGAATGGCTAACCTCACCACATAGTGCACTCTCTGGAAAACTGCACCGTGAGTGAATGGCTAAGCTCACCGCATAATTCACTCCCTGGAAAACGGCACTGTGAGTGAATGGCTAAGCTCACCGCATAATGCACTCCCTGGAAAACGGCACTGTGAGTGAATGGCTAAGCTCACCGCATAATGCACTTGTTGGACATCTGCACTGTGAGTGAATGGCTAACCTCACCGCATAATGCACTTCCTGGACATCTGCACTGTGAGTGAATGGCTAAGCTCACCGCATAATGCACTTCCTGGACATCTGCACCGTGAGTGAATGGCTAAGCTCACCACATAGTGCACTCTCTGGAAAACTGCACCGTGAGTGAATGGCTAAGCTCACCACATAGTGCACTTCCTGGACATCTGCACCGTGAGTGAATGGCTAAGCTCACCGCATAATGCACTTCCTGGACATCTGCACCGTGAGTGAATGGCTAAGCTCACCACATAGTGCACTCTCTGGAAAACTGCACCGTGAGTGAATGGCTAAACTCACCACATATTGCACTCTCTGGAAAACTGCACCGTGAGTGAATGGCTAAGCTCACCACATAGTGCACTCTCTGGAAAAATGCACCGTGAGTGAATGGCTAAGCTCACCACATAGTGCACTCTCTGGAAAACTGCACCGTGAGTGAATGGCTAAGCTCACCACATAGTGCACTCTCTGGAAAACTGCACCGTGAGTGAATGGCTAAGCTCACCGCATAATGCACTTCCTGGACATCTGCACTGTGAGTGAATGGCTAAGCTCACCGCATAATGCACTCCCTGGAAAACTGCACCGTGAGTGAATGGCTAAGCTCACCGCATAATGCACTCCCTGGAAAACTGCACCGTGAGTGAATGGCTAAGCTCACCGCATAATGCACTCCCTGGAAAACGGCACCGTGAGTGAATGGCTAAGCTCACCGCATAATGCACTCCCTGGAAAACGGCACTGTGAGTGAATGGCTAAGCTCACCGCATAATGCACTTCCTGGACATCTGCACTGTGAGTGAATGGCTAAGCTCACCGCATAATGCACTCCCTGGAAAACTGCACCGTGAGTGAATGGCTAAGCTCACCACATAGTGCACTCTCTGGAAAACTGCACCGTGAGTGAATGGCTAAGCTCACCACATAGTGCACTCTCTGGAAAACTGCACCGTGAGTGAATGGCTAAGCTCACCGCATAATGCACTCTCTGGAAAACTGCACCGTGAGTGAATGGCTAAGCTCACCGCATAATGCACTCCCTGGAAAACGGCACTGTGAGTGAATGGCTAAGCTCACCGCATAATGCACTTCCTGGACATCTGCACTGTGAGTGAATGGCTAACCTCACCGCATAAAGCACTTCCTGGACATCTGCACTGTGAGTGAATGGCTAAGCTCACCGCATAATGCACTCCCTGGACATCTGCACTGTGAGTGAATGGCTAACCTCACCGCATAAAGCACTTCCTGGACATCTGCACTGTGAGTGAATGGCTAAGCTCACCGCATAATGCACTCCCTGGAAAACGGCACTGTGAGTGAATGGCTAAGCTCACCGCATAATGCACTTCCTGGACATCTGCACTGTGAGTGAATGGCTAACCTCACCGCATAAAGCACTTCCTGGACATCTGCACTGTGAGTGAATGGCTAAGCTCACCGCATAATGCACTCTCTGGAAAACTGCACCGTGAGTGAATGGCTAAGCTCACCACATAGTGCACTCTCTGGAAAACTGCACCGTGAGTGAATGGCTAAGCTCACCACATAGTGCACTCTCTGGAAAACTGCACCATGAGTGAATGGCTAAGCTCACCGCATAATGCACTTCCTGGACATCTGCACCGTGAGTGAATGGCTAAGCTCACCACATAGTGCACTCTCTGGAAAACTGCACCGTGAGTGAATGGCTAAGCTCACCACATAGTGCACTCTCTGGAAAACTGCACCGTGAGTGAATGGCTAAGCTCACCGCATAATGCACTCCCTGGAAAACGGCACCGTGAGTGAATGGCTAAGCTCACCGCATAATGCACTCCCTGGAAAACGGCACTGTGAGTGAATGGCTAAGCTCACCGCATAATGCACTTCCTGGACATCTGCACTGTGAGTGAATGGCTAACCTCACCGCATAAAGCACTTTCTGGACATCTGCACTGTGAGTGAATGGCTAAGCTCACCGCATAATGCACTCCCTGGAAAACGGCACTGTGAGTGAATGGCTAAGCTCACCGCATAATGCACTCCCTGGAAAACGGCACTGTGAGTGAATGGCTAAGCTCACCGCATAATGCACTTCCTGGACATCTGCACTATGAGTGAATGGCTAACCTCACCGCATAAAGCACTTCCTGGACATCTGCACTGTGAGTGAATGGCTAAGCTCACCGCATAATGCACTCCCTGGAAAACGGCACTGTGAGTGAATGGCTAAGCTCACCGCATAATGCACTTCCTGGACATCTGCACTGTGAGTGAATGGCTAACCTCACCACATAGTGCACTCTCTGGAAAACTGCACCGTGAGTGAATGGCTAAGCTCACCGCATAATGCACTCCCTGGAAAACGGCACTGTGAGTGAATGGCTAAGCTCACCGCATAATGCACTCCCTGGAAAACGGCACTGTGAGTGAATGGCTAAGCTCACCGCATAATGCACTCCCTGGAAAACGGCACTGTGAGTGAATGGCTAAGCTCACCGCATAATGCACTTGTTGGACATCTGCACTGTGAGTGAATGGCTAACCTCACCGCATAATGCACTTCCTGGACATCTGCACTGTGAGTGAATGGCTAAGCTCATCGCATAATGCACTTCCTGGACATCTGCACCGTGAGTGAATGGCTAAGCTCACCGCATAATGCACTCCCTGGAAAACGGCACTGTGAGTGAATGGCTAAGCTCACCGCATAATGCACTCCCTGGAAAACGGCACTGTGAGTGAATGGCTAAGCTCACCGCATAATGCACTTGTTGGACATCTGCACTGTGAGTGAATGGCTAACCTCACCGCATAATGCACTTCCTGGACATCTGCACTGTGAGTGAATGGCTAAGCTCATCGCATAATGCACTTCCTGGACATCTGCACCGTGAGTGAATGGCTAAGCTCACCGCATAATGCCCTCCCTGGAAAACGGCACCGTGAGTGAATGGCTAAGCTCACCACATAGTGCACTCTCTGGAAAACTGCACCGTGAGTGAATGGCTAAGCTCACTGCATAATGCACTCCCTGGAAAACGGCACCGTGAGTGAATGGCTAAGCTCACCGCATAATGCACTCCCTGGAAAACGGCACTGTGAGTGAATGGCTAACCTCACCGCATAAAGCACTTGTTGGACATCTGCACCGTGAGTGAATGGCTAAGCTCACCGCATAATGCACTCCCTGGAAAACTGCACCGTGAGTGAATGGCTAAGCTCACCACATAGTGCACTCTCTGGAAAACTGCACCGTGAGTGAATGGCTAAGCTCACCACATAGTGCACTCTCTGGAAAACTGCACCGTGAGTGAATGGCTAAGCTCACCGCATAATGCACTTCCTGGACATCTGCACTGTGAGTGAATGGCTAACCTCACCGCATAAAGCACTTCCTGGACATCTGCACTGTGAGTGAATGGCTAAGCTCACCACATAGTGCACTCTCTGGAAAACTGCACCGTGAGTGAATGGCTAAGCTCACCACATAGTGCACTTCCTGGACATCTGCACCGTGAGTGAATGGCTAAGCTCACCGCATAATGCACTTCCTGGACATCTGCACCGTGAGTGAATGGCTAAGCTCACCACATAGTGCACTCTCTGGAAAACTGCACCGTGAGTGAATGGCTAAACTCACCACATATTGCACTCTCTGGAAAACTGCACCGTGAGTGAATGGCTAAGCTCACCACATAGTGCACTCTCTGGAAAAATGCACCGTGAGTGAATGGCTAAGCTCACCACATAGTGCACTCTCTGGAAAACTGCACCGTGAGTGAATGGCTAAGCTCACCACATAGTGCACTCTCTGGAAAACTGCACCGTGAGTGAATGGGTAAGCTCACCGCATAATGCACTTCCTGGACATCTGCACTGTGAGTGAATGGCTAAGCTCACCGCATAATGCACTCCCTGGAAAACTGCACCGTGAGTGAATGGCTAAGCTCACCGCATAATGCACTCCCTGGAAAACTGCACCGTGAGTGAATGGCTAAGCTCACCGCATAATCCACTCCCTGGAAAACGGCACTGTGAGTGAATGGCTAAGCTCACCACATAATGCACGTCCTGGACATCTGCACTGTGAGTGAATGGCTAAGCTCACCGCATAATGCACTCCCTGGACATCTGCACCGTGAGTGAATGGCTAAGCTCACCGCATAATCCACTCCCTGGAAAACGGCACTGTGAGTGAATGGCTAAGCTCACCGCATAATGCACTTCCTGGACATCTGCACTGTGAGTGAATGGCTAACCTCACCGCATAAAGCACTTCCTGGACATCTGCACTGTGAGTGAATGGCTAAGCTCACCGCATAATGCACTCCCTGGAAAACGGCACTGTGAGTGAATGGCTAAGCTCACCGCATAATGCACTCCCTGGAAAACGGCACTGTGAGTGAATGGCTAACCTCACCACATAGTGCACTCTCTGGAAAACTGCACCGTGAGTGAATGGCTAAGCTCACCGCATAATTCACTCCCTGGAAAACGGCACTGTGAGTGAATGGCTAAGCTCACCGCATAATGCGCTCCCTGGACATCTGCACCGTGAGTGAATGGCTAAGCTCACCGCATAATGCACTCCCTGGAAAACTGCACCGTGAGTGAATGGCTAAGCTCACCGCATAATCCACTCCCTGGAAAACGGCACTGTGAGTGAATGGCTAAGCTCACCGCATAATGCACTTCCTGGACATCTGCACTGTGAGTGAATGGCTAACCTCACCGCATAAAGCACTTCCTGGACATCTGCACTGTGAGTGAATGGCTAAGCTCACCGCATAATGCACTCCCTGGAAAACGGCACTGTGAGTGAATGGCTAAGCTCACCGCATAATGCACTCCCTGGAAAACGGCACTGTGAGTGAATGGCTAACCTCACCACATAGTGCACTCTCTGGAAAACTGCACCGTGAGTGAATGGCTAAGCTCACCGCATAATTCACTCCCTGGAAAACGGCACTGTGAGTGAATGGCTAAGCTCACCGCATAATGCACTCCCTGGAAAACGGCACTGTGAGTGAATGGCTAAGCTCACCGCATAATGCACTTGTTGGACATCTGCACTGTGAGTGAATGGCTAACCTCACCGCATAATGCACTTCCTGGACATCTGCACTGTGAGTGAATGGCTAAGCTCACCGCATAATGCACTTCCTGGACATCTGCACCGTGAGTGAATGGCTAAGCTCACCGCATAATGCACTTCCTGGACATCTGCACCGTGAGTGAATGGCTAAGCTCACCGCATAATGCACTTCCTGGACATCTGCACTGTGAGTGAATGGCTAAGCTCACCGCATAATGCACTCCCTGGAAAACTGCACCGTGAGTGAATGGCTAAGCTCACCACATAGTGCACTCTCTGGAAAACTGCACCGTGAGTGAATGGCTAAGCTCACCACATAGTGCACTTCCTGGACATCTGCACCGTGAGTGAATGGCTAAGCTCACCGCATAATGCACTTCCTGGACATCTGCACCGTGAGTGAATGGCTAAGCTCACCACATAGTGCACTCTCTGGAAAACTGCACCGTGAGTGAATGGCTAAACTCACCACATATTGCACTCTCTGGAAAACTGCACCGTGAGTGAATGGCTAAGCTCACCACATAGTGCACTCTCTGGAAAAATGCACCGTGAGTGAATGGCTAAGCTCACCACATAGTGCACTCTCTGGAAAACTGCACCGTGAGTGAATGGCTAAGCTCACCACATAGTGCACTCTCTGGAAAACTGCACCGTGAGTGAATGGCTAAGCTCACCGCATAATGCACTTCCTGGACATCTGCACTGTGAGTGAATGGCTAAGCTCACCGCATAATGCACTCCCTGGAAAACTGCACCGTGAGTGAATGGCTAAGCTCACCGCATAATGCACTCCCTGGAAAACTGCACCGTGAGTGAATGGCTAAGCTCACCGCATAATGCACTCCCTGGAAAACGGCACCGTGAGTGAATGGCTAAGCTCACCGCATAATGCACTCCCTGGAAAACGGCACTGTGAGTGAATGGCTAAGCTCACCGCATAATGCACTTCCTGGACATCTGCACTGTGAGTGAATGGCTAAGCTCACCGCATAATGCACTCCCTGGAAAACTGCACCGTGAGTGAATGGCTAAGCTCACCACATAGTGCACTCTCTGGAAAACTGCACCGTGAGTGAATGGCTAAGCTCACCACATAGTGCACTCTCTGGAAAACTGCACCGTGAGTGAATGGCTAAGCTCACCGCATAATGCACTCTCTGGAAAACTGCACCGTGAGTGAATGGCTAAGCTCACCGCATAATGCACTCCCTGGAAAACGGCACTGTGAGTGAATGGCTAAGCTCACCGCATAATGCACTTCCTGGACATCTGCACTGTGAGTGAATGGCTAACCTCACCGCATAAAGCACTTCCTGGACATCTGCACTGTGAGTGAATGGCTAAGCTCACCGCATAATGCACTCCCTGGACATCTGCACTGTGAGTGAATGGCTAACCTCACCGCATAAAGCACTTCCTGGACATCTGCACTGTGAGTGAATGGCTAAGCTCACCGCATAATGCACTCCCTGGAAAACGGCACTGTGAGTGAATGGCTAAGCTCACCGCATAATGCACTTCCTGGACATCTGCACTGTGAGTGAATGGCTAACCTCACCGCATAAAGCACTTCCTGGACATCTGCACTGTGAGTGAATGGCTAAGCTCACCGCATAATGCACTCTCTGGAAAACTGCACCGTGAGTGAATGGCTAAGCTCACCACATAGTGCACTCTCTGGAAAACTGCACCGTGAGTGAATGGCTAAGCTCACCACATAGTGCACTCTCTGGAAAACTGCACCATGAGTGAATGGCTAAGCTCACCGCATAATGCACTTCCTGGACATCTGCACCGTGAGTGAATGGCTAAGCTCACCACATAGTGCACTCTCTGGAAAACTGCACCGTGAGTGAATGGCTAAGCTCACCACATAGTGCACTCTCTGGAAAACTGCACCGTGAGTGAATGGCTAAGCTCACCGCATAATGCACTCCCTGGAAAACGGCACCGTGAGTGAATGGCTAAGCTCACCGCATAATGCACTCCCTGGAAAACGGCACTGTGAGTGAATGGCTAAGCTCACCGCATAATGCACTTCCTGGACATCTGCACTGTGAGTGAATGGCTAACCTCACCGCATAAAGCACTTTCTGGACATCTGCACTGTGAGTGAATGGCTAAACTCACCGCATAATGCACTCCCTGGAAAACGGCACTGTGAGTGAATGGCTAAGCTCACCGCATAATGCACTCCCTGGAAAACGGCACTGTGAGTGAATGGCTAAGCTCACCGCATAATGCACTTCCTGGACATCTGCACTATGAGTGAATGGCTAACCTCACCGCATAAAGCACTTCCTGGACATCTGCACTGTGAGTGAATGGCTAAGCTCACCGCATAATGCACTCCCTGGAAAACGGCACTGTGAGTGAATGGCTAAGCTCACCGCATAATGCACTTCCTGGACATCTGCACTGTGAGTGAATGGCTAACCTCACCACATAGTGCACTCTCTGGAAAACTGCACCGTGAGTGAATGGCTAAGCTCACCGCATAATGCACTCCCTGGAAAACGGCACTGTGAGTGAATGGCTAAGCTCACCGCATAATGCACTCCCTGGAAAACGGCACTGTGAGTGAATGGCTAAGCTCACCGCATAATGCACTCCCTGGAAAACGGCACTGTGAGTGAATGGCTAAGCTCACCGCATAATGCACTTGTTGGACATCTGCACTGTGAGTGAATGGCTAACCTCACCGCATAATGCACTTCCTGGACATCTGCACTGTGAGTGAATGGCTAAGCTCATCGCATAATGCACTTCCTGGACATCTGCACCGTGAGTGAATGGCTAAGCTCACCGCATAATGCACTCCCTGGAAAACGGCACTGTGAGTGAATGGCTAAGCTCACCGCATAATGCACTCCCTGGAAAACGGCACTGTGAGTGAATGGCTAAGCTCACCGCATAATGCACTTGTTGGACATCTGCACTGTGAGTGAATGGCTAACCTCACCGCATAATGCACTTCCTGGACATCTGCACTGTGAGTGAATGGCTAAGCTCATCGCATAATGCACTTCCTGGACATCTGCACCGTGAGTGAATGGCTAAGCTCACCGCATAATGCACTCCCTGGAAAACTGCACCGTGAGTGAATGGCTAAGCTCACCACATAGTGCACTCCCTGGAAAACGGCACTGTGAGTGAATGGCTAACCTCACCGCATAAAGCACTTGTTGGACATCTGCACCGTGAGTGAATGGCTAAGCTCACCGCATAATGCACTCCCTGGAAAACTGCACCGTGAGTGAATGGCTAAGCTCACCACATAGTGCACTCTCTGGAAAACTGCACCGTGAGTGAATGGCTAAGCTCACCACATAGTGCACTCTCTGGAAAACTGCACCGTGAGTGAATGGCTAAGCTCACCGCATAATGCACTTCCTGGACATCTGCACTGTGAGTGAATGGCTAACCTCACCGCATAAAGCACTTCCTGGACATCTGCACTGTGAGTGAATGGCTAAGCTCACCACATAGTGCACTCTCTGGAAAACTGCACCGTGAGTGAATGGCTAAGCTCACCACATAGTGCACTTCCTGGACATCTGCACCGTGAGTGAATGGCTAAGCTCACCGCATAATGCACTTCCTGGACATCTGCACCGTGAGTGAATGGCTAAGCTCACCACATAGTGCACTCTCTGGAAAACTGCACCGTGAGTGAATGGCTAAACTCACCACATATTGCACTCTCTGGAAAACTGCACCGTGAGTGAATGGCTAAGCTCACCACATAGTGCACTCTCTGGAAAAATGCACCGTGAGTGAATGGCTAAGCTCACCACATAGTGCACTCTCTGGAAAACTGCACCGTGAGTGAATGGCTAAGCTCACCACATAGTGCACTCTCTGGAAAACTGCACCGTGAGTGAATGGCTAAGCTCACCGCATAATGCACTTCCTGGACATCTGCACTGTGAGTGAATGGCTAAGCTCACCGCATAATGCACTCCCTGGAAAACTGCACCGTGAGTGAATGGCTAAGCTCACCGCATAATGCACTCCCTGGAAAACTGCACCGTGAGTGAATGGCTAAGCTCACCGCATAATCCACTCCCTGGAAAACGGCACTGTGAGTGAATGGCTAAGCTCACCACATAATGCACGTCCTGGACATCTGCACTGTGAGTGAATGGCTAAGCTCACCGCATAATGCACTCCCTGGACATCTGCACCGTGAGTGAATGGCTAAGCTCACCGCATAATCCACTCCCTGGAAAACGGCACTGTGAGTGAATGGCTAAGCTCACCGCATAATGCACTTCCTGGACATCTGCACTGTGAGTGAATGGCTAACCTCACCGCATAAAGCACTTCCTGGACATCTGCACTGTGAGTGAATGGCTAAGCTCACCGCATAATGCACTCCCTGGAAAACGGCACTGTGAGTGAATGGCTAAGCTCACCGCATAATGCACTCCCTGGAAAACGGCACTGTGAGTGAATGGCTAACCTCACCACATAGTGCACTCTCTGGAAAACTGCACCGTGAGTGAATGGCTAAGCTCACCGCATAATTCACTCCCTGGAAAAAGGCACTGTGAGTGAATGGCTAAGCTCACCGCATAATGCACTCCCTGGACATCTGCACCGTGAGTGAATGGCTAAGCTCACCGCATAATGCACTCCCTGGAAAACTGCACCGTGAGTGAATGGCTAAGCTCACCGCATAATCCACTCCCTGGAAAACGGCACTGTGAGTGAATGGCTAAGCTCACCGCATAATGCACTTCCTGGACATCTGCACTGTGAGTGAATGGCTAACCTCACCGCATAAAGCACTTCCTGGACATCTGCACTGTGAGTGAATGGCTAAGCTCACCGCATAATGCACTCCCTGGAAAACGGCACTGTGAGTGAATGGCTAAGCTCACCGCATAATGCACTCCCTGGAAAACGGCACTGTGAGTGAATGGCTAACCTCACCACATAGTGCACTCTCTGGAAAACTGCACCGTGAGTGAATGGCTAAGCTCACCGCATAATTCACTCCCTGGAAAACGGCACTGTGAGTGAATGGCTAAGCTCACCGCATAATGCACTCCCTGGAAAACGGCACTGTGAGTGAATGGCTAAGCTCACCGCATAATGCACTTGTTGGACATCTGCACTGTGAGTGAATGGCTAACCTCACCGCATAATGCACTTCCTGGACATCTGCACCGTGAGTGAATGGCTAAGCTCACCGCATAATGCACTTCCTGGACATCTGCACCGTGAGTGAATGGCTAAGCTCACCGCATAATGCACTTCCTGGACATCTGCACCGTGAGTGAATGGCTAAGCTCACCGCATAATGCACTTCCTGGACATCTGCACTGTGAGTGAATGGCTAAGCTCACCGCATAATGCACTCCCTGGAAAACTGCACCGTGAGTGAATGGCTAAGCTCACCACATAGTGCACTCTCTGGAAAAATGCACCGTGAGTGAATGGCTAAGCTCACCACATAGTGCACTCTCTGGAAAACTGCACCGTGAGTGAATGGCTAAGCTCACCACATAGTGCACTCTCTGGAAAACTGCACCGTGAGTGAATGGCTAAGCTCACCGCATAATGCACTTCCTGGACATCTGCACTGTGAGTGAATGGCTAAGCTCACCGCATAATGCACTCCCTGGAAAACTGCACCGTGAGTGAATGGCTAAGCTCACCGCATAATGCACTCCCTGGAAAACTGCACCGTGAGTGAATGGCTAAGCTCACCGCATAATGCACTCCCTGGAAAACGGCACCGTGAGTGAATGGCTAAGCTCACCGCATAATGCACTCCCTGGAAAACGGCACTGTGAGTGAATGGCTAAGCTCACCGCATAATGCACTTCCTGGACATCTGCACTGTGAGTGAATGGCTAAGCTCACCGCATAATGCACTCCCTGGAAAACTGCACCGTGAGTGAATGGCTAAGCTCACCACATAGTGCACTCTCTGGAAAACTGCACCGTGAGTGAATGGCTAAGCTCACCACATAGTGCACTCTCTGGAAAACTGCACCGTGAGTGAATGGCTAAGCTCACCGCATAATGCACTTCCTGGACATCTGCACTGTGAGTGAATGGCTAAGCTCACCGCATAATGCACTTCCTGGACATCTGCACCGTGAGTGAATGGCTAAGCTCACCGCATAATGCACTTCCTGGACATCTGCACTGTGAGTGAATGGCTAAGCTCACCACATAATGCACTCCCTGGAAAACTGCACCGTGAGTGAATGGCTAAGCTCACCACATAGTGCACTCTCTGGAAAACTGCACCGTGAGTGAATGGCTAAGCTCACCACATAGTGCACTCTCTGGAAAACTGCACCGTGAGTGAATGGCTAAGCTCACCGCATAATGCACTTCCTGGACATCTGCACTGTGAGTGAATGGCTAAGCTCACCGCATAATGCACTTCCTGGACATCTGCACCGTGAGTGAATGGCTAAGCTCACCGCATAATGCACTTCCTGGACATCTGCACTGTGAGTGAATGGCTAAGCTCACCACATAATGCACTCCCTGGAAAACTGCACCGTGAGTGAATGGCTAAGCTCACCACATAGTGCACTCTCTGGAAAACTGCACCGTGAGTGAATGGCTAAGCTCACCACATAGTGCACTTCCTGGACATCTGCACCGTGAGTGAATGGCTAAGCTCACCGCATAATGCACTTCCTGGACATCTGCACCGTGAGTGAATGGCTAAGCTCACCACATAGTGCACTCTCTGGAAAACTGCACCGTGAGTGAATGGCTAAACTCACCACATATTGCACTCTCTGGAAAACTGCACCGTGAGTGAATGGCTAAGCTCACCACATAGTGCACTCTCTGGAAAAATGCACCGTGAGTGAATGGCTAAGCTCACCACATAGTGCACTCTCTGGAAAACTGCACCGTGAGTGAATGGCTAAGCTCACCACATAGTGCACTCTCTGGAAAACTGCACCGTGAGTGAATGGCTAAGCTCACCGCATAATGCACTTCCTGGACATCTGCACTGTGAGTGAATGGCTAAGCTCACCGCATAATGCACTCCCTGGAAAACTGCACCGTGAGTGAATGGCTAAGCTCACCGCATAATGCACTCCCTGGAAAACTGCACCGTGAGTGAATGGCTAAGCTCACCGCATAATCCACTCCCTGGAAAACGGCACTGTGAGTGAATGGCTAAGCTCACCACATAATGCACGTCCTGGACATCTGCACTGTGAGTGAATGGCTAAGCTCACCGCATAATGCACTCCCTGGACATCTGCACCGTGAGTGAATGGCTAAGCTCACCGCATAATCCACTCCCTGGAAAACGGCACTGTGAGTGAATGGCTAAGCTCACCGCATAATGCACTTCCTGGACATCTGCACTGTGAGTGAATGGCTAACCTCACCGCATAAAGCACTTCCTGGACATCTGCACTGTGAGTGAATGGCTAAGCTCACCGCATAATGCACTCCCTGGAAAACGGCACTGTGAGTGAATGGCTAAGCTCACCGCATAATGCACTCCCTGGAAAACGGCACTGTGAGTGAATGGCTAACCTCACCACATAGTGCACTCTCTGGAAAACTGCACCGTGAGTGAATGGCTAAGCTCACCGCATAATTCACTCCCTGGAAAAAGGCACTGTGAGTGAATGGCTAAGCTCACCGCATAATGCACTCCCTGGACATCTGCACCGTGAGTGAATGGCTAAGCTCACCGCATAATGCACTCCCTGGAAAACTGCACCGTGAGTGAATGGCTAAGCTCACCGCATAATCCACTCCCTGGAAAACGGCACTGTGAGTGAATGGCTAAGCTCACCGCATAATGCACTTCCTGGACATCTGCACTGTGAGTGAATGGCTAACCTCACCGCATAAAGCACTTCCTGGACATCTGCACTGTGAGTGAATGGCTAAGCTCACCGCATAATGCACTCCCTGGAAAACGGCACTGTGAGTGAATGGCTAAGCTCACCGCATAATGCACTCCCTGGAAAACGGCACTGTGAGTGAATGGCTAACCTCACCACATAGTGCACTCTCTGGAAAACTGCACCGTGAGTGAATGGCTAAGCTCACCGCATAATTCACTCCCTGGAAAACGGCACTGTGAGTGAATGGCTAAGCTCACCGCATAATGCACTCCCTGGAAAACGGCACTGTGAGTGAATGGCTAAGCTCACCGCATAATGCACTTGTTGGACATCTGCACTGTGAGTGAATGGCTAACCTCACCGCATAATGCACTTCCTGGACATCTGCACCGTGAGTGAATGGCTAAGCTCACCGCATAATGCACTTCCTGGACATCTGCACCGTGAGTGAATGGCTAAGCTCACCGCATAATGCACTTCCTGGACATCTGCACCGTGAGTGAATGGCTAAGCTCACCGCATAATGCACTTCCTGGACATCTGCACTGTGAGTGAATGGCTAAGCTCACCGCATAATGCACTCCCTGGAAAACTGCACCGTGAGTGAATGGCTAAGCTCACCACATAGTGCACTCTCTGGAAAACTGCACCGTGAGTGAATGGCTAAGCTCACCACATAGTGCACTTCCTGGACATCTGCACCGTGAGTGAATGGCTAAGCTCACCGAATAATGCACTTCCTGGACATCTGCACCGTGAGTGAATGGCTAAGCTCACCACATAGTGCACTCTCTGGAAAACTGCACCGTGAGTGAATGGCTAAGCTCACCACATAGTGCACTTCCTGGACATCTGCACCGTGAGTGAATGGCTAAGCTCACCGCATAATGCACTTCCTGGACATCTGCACCGTGAGTGAATGGCTAAGCTCACCACATAGTGCACTCTCTGGAAAACTGCACCGTGAGTGAATGGCTAAACTCACCACATATTGCACTCTCTGGAAAACTGCACCGTGAGTGAATGGCTAAGCTCACCACATAGTGCACTCTCTGGAAAAATGCACCGTGAGTGAATGGCTAAGCTCACCACATAGTGCACTCTCTGGAAAACTGCACCGTGAGTGAATGGCTAAACTCACCGCATAATGCACTTCCTGGACATCTGCACTGTGAGTGAATGGCTAAGCTCACCGCATAATGCACTCCCTGGAAAACTGCACCGTGAGTGAATGGCTAAGCTCACCGCATAATGCACTCCCTGGAAAACTGTACCGTGAGTGAATGGCTAAGCTCACCGCATAATGCACTCCCTGGAAAACGGCACCGTGAGTGAATGGCTAAGCTCACCGCATAATGCACTCCCTGGAAAACGGCACTGTGAGTGAATGGCTAAGCTCACCGCATAATGCACTTCCTGGACATCTGCACTGTGAGTGAATGGCTAAGCTCACCACATAGTGCACTCTCTGGAAAACTGCACCGTGAGTGAATGGCTAAGCTCACCGCATAATGCACTTCCTGGACATCTGCACCGTGAGTGAATGGCTAAGCTCACCACATAGTGCACTCTCTGGAAAACTGCACCGTGAGTGAATGGCTAAACTCACCACATATTGCACTCTCTGGAAAACTGCACCGTGAGTGAATGGCTAAGCTCACCACATAGTGCACTCTCTGGAAAAATGCACCGTGAGTGAATGGCTAAGCTCACCACATAGTGCACTCTCTGGAAAACTGCACCGTGAGTGAATGGCTAAGCTCACCACATAGTGCACTCTCTGGAAAACTGCACCGTGAGTGAATGGCTAAGCTCACCACATAGTGCACTCTCTGGAAAATGTGCACTCTCTGGAAAACTGCACCGTGAGTGAATGGCTAAGCTCACCGCATAATGCACTCCCTGGACATCTGCACCGTGAGTGAATGGCTAAGCTCACCGCATAATGCACTCCCTGGAAAACTGCACCGTGAGTGAATGGCTAAGCTCACCGCATAATCCACTCCCTGGAAAACGGCACTGTGAGTGAATGGCTAAGCTCACCGCATAATGCACTTCCTGGACATCTGCACTGTGAGTGAATGGCTAACCTCACCGCATAAAGCACTTCCTGGACATCTGCACTGTGAGTGAATGGCTAAGCTCACCGCATAATGCACTCCCTGGAAAACGGCACTGTGAGTGAATGGCTAAGCTCACCGCATAATGCACTCCCTGGAAAACGGCACTGTGAGTGAATGGCTAACCTCACCACATAGTGCACTCTCTGGAAAACTGCACCGTGAGTGAATGGCTAAGCTCACCGCATAATTCACTCCCTGGAAAACGGCACTGTGAGTGAATGGCTAAGCTCACCGCATAATGCACTCCCTGGAAAACGGCACTGTGAGTGAATGGCTAAGCTCACCGCATAATGCACTTGTTGGACATCTGCACTGTGAGTGAATGGCTAACCTCACCGCATAATGCACTTCCTGGACATCTGCACTGTGAGTGAATGGCTAAGCTCACCGCATAATGCACTTCCTGGACATCTGCACCGTGAGTGAATGGCTAAGCTCACCGCATAATGCACTTCCTGGACATCTGCACCGTGAGTGAATGGCTAAGCTCACCGCATAATGCACTTCCTGGACATCTGCACTGTGAGTGAATGGCTAAGCTCACCGCATAATGCACTCCCTGGAAAACTGCACCGTGAGTGAATGGCTAAGCTCACCACATAGTGCACTCTCTGGAAAACTGCACCGTGAGTGAATGGCTAAGCTCACCACATAGTGCACTTCCTGGACATCTGCACCGTGAGTGAATGGCTAAGCTCACCGCATAATGCACTTCCTGGACATCTGCACCGTGAGTGAATGGCTAAGCTCACCACATAGTGCACTCTCTGGAACACTGCACCGTGAGTGAATGGCTAAACTCACCACATATTGCACTCTCTGGAAAACTGCACCGTGAGTGAATGGCTAAGCTCACCACATAGTGCACTCTCTGGAAAAATGCACCGTGAGTGAATGGCTAAGCTCACCACATAGTGCACTCTCTGGAAAACTGCACCGTGAGTGAATGGCTAAGCTCACCACATAGTGCACTCTCTGGAAAACTGCACCGTGAGCGAATGGCTAAGCTCACCGCATAATGCACTTCCTGGACATCTGCACTGTGAGTGAATGGCTAAGCTCACCGCATAATGCACTCCCTGGAAAACTGCACCGTGAGTGAATGGCTAAGCTCACCGCATAATGCACTCCCTGGAAAACTGCACCGTGAGTGAATGGCTAAGCTCACCGCATAATCCACTCCCTGGAAAACGGCACTGTGAGTGAATGGCTAAGCTCACCACATAATGCGCGTCCTGGACATCTGCACTGTGAGTGAATGGCTAAGCTCACCGCATAATGCACTCCCTGGACATCTGCACCGTGAGTGAATGGCTAAGCTCACCGCATAATCCACTCCCTGGAAAACGGCACTGTGAGTGAATGGCTAAGCTCACCGCATAATGCACTTCCTGGACATCTGCACTGTGAGTGAATGGCTAACCTCACCGCATAAAGCACTTCCTGGACATCTGCACTGTGAGTGAATGGCTAAGCTCACCGCATAATGCACTCCCTGGAAAACGGCACTGTGAGTGAATGGCTAAGCTCACCGCATAATGCACTCCCTGGAAAACGGCACTGTGAGTGAATGGCTAACCTCACCACATAGTGCACTCTCTGGAAAACTGCACCGTGAGTGAATGGCTAAGCTCACCGCATAATTCACTCCCTGGAAAACGGCACTGTGAGTGAATGGCTAAGCTCACCGCATAATGCACTCCCTGGACATCTGCACCCTGAGTGAATGGCTAAGCTCACCGCATAATGCACTCCCTGGAAAACTGCACCGTGAGTGAATGGCTAAGCTCACCGCATAATCCACTCCCTGGAAAACGGCACTGTGAGTGAATGGCTAAGCTCACCGCATAATGCACTTCCTGGACATCTGCACTGTGAGTGAATGGCTAAGCTCACCGCATAATGCACTCCCTGGACATCTGCACCGTGAGTGAATGGCTAAGCTCACCGCATAATGCACTCCCTGGACATCTGCACTGTGAGTGAATGGCTAAGCTCACCGCATAATGCACTCCCTGGAAAACTGCACCGTGAGTGAATGGCTAAGCTCACCGCATAATGCACTCCCTGGAAAACTGCACCGTGAGTGAATGGCTAAGCTCACCACATAGTGCACTCTCTGGAAAATGTGCACTCTCTGGAAAACTGCACCGTGAGTGAATGGCTAAGCTCACCGCATAATGCACTTCCTGGACATCTGCACCGTGAGTGAATGGCTAAGCTCACCGCATAATGCACTCCCTGGAAAACTGCACCGTGAGTGAATGGCTAAGCTCACCGCATAATCCACTCCCTGGAAAACGGCACTGTGAGTGAATGGCTAAGCTCACCGCATAATGCACTTCCTGGACATCTGCGCTGTGAGTGAATGGCTAAGCTCACCGCATAATGCACTCCCTGGACATCTGCACCGTGAGTGAATGGCTAAGCTCACCGCATAATGCACTCCCTGGAAAACTGCACCATGAGTGAATGGCTAAGCTCACCGCATAATCCACTCCCTGGAAAACGGCACTGTGAGTGAATGGCTAAGCTCACCGCATAATGCACTTCCTGGACATCTGCACTGTGAGTGAATGGCTAACCTCACCGCATAAAGCACTTCCTGGACATCTGCACTGTGAGTGAATGGCTAAGCTCACCGCATAATGCACTCCCTGGAAAACGGCACTGTGAGTGAATGGCTAAGCTCACCGCATAATGCACTCCCTGGAAAACGGCACTGTGAGTGAATGGCTAACCTCACCACATAGTGCACTCTCTGGAAAACTGCACCGTGAGTGAATGGCTAAGCTCACCGCATAATGCACTCCCTGGAAAACGGCACTGTGAGTGAATGGCTAAGCTCACCGCATAATGCACTCCCTGGAAAACGGCACTGTGAGTGAATGGCTAAGCTCACCGCATAATGCACTTGTTGGACATCTGCACTGTGAGTGAATGGCTAACCTCACCGCATAATGCACTTCCTGGACATCTGCACTGTGAGTGAATGGCTAAGCTCACCGCATAATGCACTTCCTGGACATCTGCACCGTGAGTGAATGGCTAAGCTCACCGCATAATGCACTTCCTGGACATCTGCACCGTGAGTGAATGGCTAAGCTCACCGCATAATGCACTTCCTGGACATCTGCACTGTGAGTGAATGGCTAAGCTCACCGCATAATGCACTCCCTGGAAAACTGCACCGTGAGTGAATGGCTAAGCTCACCACATAGTGCACTCTCTGGAAAACTGCACCGTGAGTGAATGGCTAAGCTCACCACATAGTGCACTTCCTGGACATCTGCACCGTGAGTGAATGGCTAAGCTCACCGCATAATGCACTTCCTGGACATCTGCACCGTGAGTGAATGGCTAAGCTCACCACATAGTGCACTCTCTGGAAAACTGCACCGTGAGTGAATGGCTAAACTCACCACATATTGCACTCTCTGGAAAACTGCACCGTGAGTGAATGGCTAAGCTCACCACATAGTGCACTCTCTGGAAAAATGCACCGTGAGTGAATGGCTAAGCTCACCACATAGTGCACTCTCTGGAAAACTGCACCGTGAGTGAATGGCTAAGCTCACCACATAGTGCACTCTCTGGAAAACTGCACCGTGAGTGAATGGCTAAGCTCACCGCATAATGCACTTCCTGGACATCTGCACTGTGAGTGAATGGCTAAGCTCACCGCATAATGCACTCCCTGGAAAACTGCACCGTGAGTGAATGGCTAAGCTCACCGCATAATGCACTCCCTGGAAAACTGCACCGTGAGTGAATGGCTAAGCTCACCGCATAATCCACTCTCTGGAAAACGGCACTGTGAGTGAATGGCTAAGCTCACCACATAATGCACGTCCTGGACATCTGCACTGTGAGTGAATGGCTAAGCTCACCGCATAATGCACTCCCTGGACATCTGCACCGTGAGTGAATGGCTAAGCTCACCGCATAATCCACTCCCTGGAAAACGGCACTGTGAGTGAATGGCTAAGCTCACCGCATAATGCACTTCCTGGACATCTGCACTGTGAGTGAATGGCTAACCTCACCGCATAAAGCACTTCCTGGACATCTGCACTGTGAGTGAATGGCTAAGCTCACCGCATAATGCACTCCCTGGAAAACGGCACTGTGAGTGAATGGCTAAGCTCACCGCATAATGCACTCCCTGGAAAACGGCACTGTGAGTGAATGGCTAACCTCACCACATAGTGCACTCTCTGGAAAACTGCACCGTGAGTGAATGGCTAAGCTCACCGCATAATTCACTCCCTGGAAAACGGCACTGTGAGTGAATGGCTAAGCTCACCGCATAATGCACTCCCTGGACATCTGCACCGTGAGTGAATGGCTAAGCTCACCGCATAATGCACTCCCTGGAAAACTGCACCGTGAGTGAATGGCTAAGCTCACCGCATAATCCACTCCCTGGAAAACGGCACTGTGAGTGAATGGCTAAGCTCACCGCATAATGCACTTCCTGGACATCTGCACTGTGAGTGAATGGCTAACCTCACCGCATAAAGCACTTCCTGGACATCTGCACTGTGAGTGAATGGCTAAGCTCACCGCATAATGCACTCCCTGGAAAACGGCACTGTGAGTGAATGGCTAAGCTCACCGCATAATGCACTCCCTGGAAAACGGCACTGTGAGTGAATGGCTAACCTCACCACATAGTGCACTCTCTGGAAAACTGCACCGTGAGTGAATGGCTAAGCTCACCGCATAATTCACTCCCTGGAAAACGGCACTGTGAGTGAATGGCTAAGCTCACCGCATAATGCACTCCCTGGAAAACGGCACTGTGAGTGAATGGCTAAGCTCACCGCATAATGCACTTGTTGGACATCTGCACTGTGAGTGAATGGCTAACCTCACCGCATAATGCACTTCCTGGACATCTGCACTGTGAGTGAATGGCTAAGCTCACCGCATAATGCACTTCCTGGACATCTGCACCGTGAGTGAATGGCTAAGCTCACCGCATAATGCACTTCCTGGACATCTGCACCGTGAGTGAATGGCTAAGCTCACCGCATAATGCACTTCCTGGACATCTGCACTGTGAGTGAATGGCTAAGCTCACCGCATAATGCACTCCCTGGAAAACTGCACCGTGAGTGAATGGCTAAGCTCACCACATAGTGCACTCTCTGGAAAACTGCACCGTGAGTGAATGGCTAAGCTCACCACATAGTGCACTTCCTGGACATCTGCACCGTGAGTGAATGGCTAAGCTCACCGCATAATGCACTTCCTGGACATCTGCACCGTGAGTGAATGGCTAAGCTCACCACATAGTGCACTCTCTGGAAAACTGCACCGTGAGTGAATGGCTAAACTCACCACATATTGCACTCTCTGGAAAACTGCACCGTGAGTGAATGGCTAAGCTCACCACATAGTGCACTCTCTGGAAAAATGCACCGTGAGTGAATGGCTAAGCTCACCACATAGTGCACTCTCTGGAAAACTGCACCGTGAGTGAATGGCTAAGCTCACCACATAGTGCACTCTCTGGAAAACTGCACCGTGAGTGAATGGCTAAGCTCACCGCATAATGCACTTCCTGGACATCTGCACTGTGAGTGAATGGCTAAGCTCACCGCATAATGCACTCCCTGGAAAACTGCACCGTGAGTGAATGGCTAAGCTCACCGCATAATGCACTCCCTGGAAAACTGCACCGTGAGTGAATGGCTAAGCTCACCGCATAATGCACTCCCTGGAAAACGGCACCGTGAGTGAATGGCTAAGCTCACCGCATAATGCACTCCCTGGAAAACGGCACTGTGAGTGAATGGCTAAGCTCACCGCATAATGCACTTCCTGGACATCTGCACTGTGAGTGAATGGCTAAGCTCACCGCATAATGCACTCCCTGGAAAACTGCACCGTGAGTGAATGGCTAAGCTCACCACATAGTGCACTCTCTGGAAAACTGCACCGTGAGTGAATGGCTAAGCTCACCACATAGTGCACTCTCTGGAAAACTGCACCGTGAGTGAATGGCTAAGCTCACCGCATAATGCACTCTCTGGAAAACTGCACCGTGAGTGAATGGCTAAGCTCACCGCATAATGCACTCCCTGGAAAACGGCACTGTGAGTGAATGGCTAAGCTCACCGCATAATGCACTTCCTGGACATCTGCACTGTGAGTGAATGGCTAACCTCACCGCATAAAGCACTTCCTGGACATCTGCACTGTGAGTGAATGGCTAAGCTCACCGCATAATGCACTCCCTGGACATCTGCACTGTGAGTGAATGGCTAACCTCACCGCATAAAGCACTTCCTGGACATCTGCACTGTGAGTGAATGGCTAAGCTCACCGCATAATGCACTCCCTGGAAAACGGCACTGTGAGTGAATGGCTAAGCTCACCGCATAATGCACTTCCTGGACATCTGCACTGTGAGTGAATGGCTAACCTCACCGCATAAAGCACTTCCTGGACATCTGCACTGTGAGTGAATGGCTAAGCTCACCGCATAATGCACTCTCTGGAAAACTGCACCGTGAGTGAATGGCTAAGCTCACCACATAGTGCACTCTCTGGAAAACTGCACCGTGAGTGAATGGCTAAGCTCACCACATAGTGCACTCTCTGGAAAACTGCACCATGAGTGAATGGCTAAGCTCACCGCATAATGCACTTCCTGGACATCTGCACCGTGAGTGAATGGCTAAGCTCACCACATAGTGCACTCTCTGGAAAACTGCACCGTGAGTGAATGGCTAAGCTCACCACATAGTGCACTCTCTGGAAAACTGCACCGTGAGTGAATGGCTAAGCTCACCGCATAATGCACTCCCTGGAAAACGGCACCGTGAGTGAATGGCTAAGCTCACCGCATAATGCACTCCCTGGAAAACGGCACTGTGAGTGAATGGCTAAGCTCACCGCATAATGCACTTCCTGGACATCTGCACTGTGAGTGAATGGCTAACCTCACCGCATAAAGCACTTTCTGGACATCTGCACTGTGAGTGAATGGCTAAGCTCACCGCATAATGCACTCCCTGGAAAACGGCACTGTGAGTGAATGGCTAAGCTCACCGCATAATGCACTTCCTGGACATCTGCACTATGAGTGAATGGCTAACCTCACCGCATAAAGCACTTCCTGGACATCTGCACTGTGAGTGAATGGCTAAGCTCACCGCATAATGCACTCCCTGGAAAACGGCACTGTGAGTGAATGGCTAAGCTCACCGCATAATGCACTTCCTGGACATCTGCACTGTGAGTGAATGGCTAACCTCACCACATAGTGCACTCTCTGGAAAACTGCACCGTGAGTGAATGGCTAAGCTCACCGCATAATGCACTCCCTGGAAAACGGCACTGTGAGTGAATGGCTAAGCTCACCGCATAATGCACTCCCTGGAAAACGGCACTGTGAGTGAATGGCTAAGCTCACCGCATAATGCACTCCCTGGAAAACGGCACTGTGAGTGAATGGCTAAGCTCACCGCATAATGCACTTGTTGGACATCTGCACTGTGAGTGAATGGCTAACCTCACCGCATAATGCACTTCCTGGACATCTGCACTGTGAGTGAATGGCTAAGCTCATCGCATAATGCACTTCCTGGACATCTGCACCGTGAGTGAATGGCTAAGCTCACCGCATAATGCACTCCCTGGAAAACGGCACTGTGAGTGAATGGCTAAGCTCACCGCATAATGCACTCCCTGGAAAACGGCACTGTGAGTGAATGGCTAAGCTCACCGCATAATGCACTTGTTGGACATCTGCACTGTGAGTGAATGGCTAACCTCACCGCATAATGCACTTCCTGGACATCTGCACTGTGAGTGAATGGCTAAGCTCATCGCATAATGCACTTCCTGGACATCTGCACCGTGAGTGAATGGCTAAGCTCACCGCATAATGCACTCCCTGGAAAACGGCACCGTGAGTGAATGGCTAAGCTCACCACATAGTGCACTCTCTGGAAAACTGCACCGTGAGTGAATGGCTAAGCTCACTGCATAATGCACTCCCTGGAAAACGGCACCGTGAGTGAATGGCTAAGCTCACCGCATAATGCACTCCCTGGAAAACGGCACTGTGAGTGAATGGCTAACCTCACCGCATAAAGCACTTGTTGGACATCTGCACCGTGAGTGAATGGCTAAGCTCACCGCATAATGCACTCCCTGGAAAACTGCACCGTGAGTGAATGGCTAAGCTCACCACATAGTGCACTCTCTGGAAAACTGCACCGTGAGTGAATGGCTAAGCTCACCACATAGTGCACTCTCTGGAAAACTGCACCGTGAGTGAATGGCTAAGCTCACCGCATAATGCACTTCCTGGACATCTGCACTGTGAGTGAATGGCTAACCTCACCGCATAAAGCACTTCCTGGACATCTGCACTGTGAGTGAATGGCTAAGCTCACCACATAGTGCACTCTCTGGAAAACTGCACCGTGAGTGAATGGCTAAGCTCACCACATAGTGCACTTCCTGGACATCTGCACCGTGAGTGAATGGCTAAGCTCACCGCATAATGCACTTCCTGGACATCTGCACCGTGAGTGAATGGCTAAGCTCACCACATAGTGCACTCTCTGGAAAACTGCACCGTGAGTGAATGGCTAAACTCACCACATATTGCACTCTCTGGAAAACTGCACCGTGAGTGAATGGCTAAGCTCACCACATAGTGCACTCTCTGGAAAAATGCACCGTGAGTGAATGGCTAAGCTCACCACATAGTGCACTCTCTGGAAAACTGCACCGTGAGTGAATGGCTAAGCTCACCACATAGTGCACTCTCTGGAAAACTGCACCGTGAGTGAATGGCTAAGCTCACCGCATAATGCACTTCCTGGACATCTGCACTGTGAGTGAATGGCTAAGCTCACCGCATAATGCACTCCCTGGAAAACTGCACCGTGAGTGAATGGCTAAGCTCACCGCATAATGCACTCCCTGGAAAACTGCACCGTGAGTGAATGGCTAAGCTCACCGCATAATCCACTCCCTGGAAAACGGCACTGTGAGTGAATGGCTAAGCTCACCACATAATGCACGTCCTGGACATCTGCACTGTGAGTGAATGGCTAAGCTCACCGCATAATGCACTCCCTGGACATCTGCACCGTGAGTGAATGGCTAAGCTCACCGCATAATCCACTCCCTGGAAAACGGCACTGTGAGTGAATGGCTAAGCTCACCGCATAATGCACTTCCTGGACATCTGCACTGTGAGTGAATGGCTAACCTCACCGCATAAAGCACTTCCTGGACATCTGCACTGTGAGTGAATGGCTAAGCTCACCGCATAATGCACTCCCTGGAAAACGGCACTGTGAGTGAATGGCTAAGCTCACCGCATAATGCACTCCCTGGAAAACGGCACTGTGAGTGAATGGCTAACCTCACCACATAGTGCACTCTCTGGAAAACTGCACCGTGAGTGAATGGCTAAGCTCACCGCATAATTCACTCCCTGGAAAACGGCACTGTGAGTGAATGGCTAAGCTCACCGCATAATGCACTCCCTGGACATCTGCACCGTGAGTGAATGGCTAAGCTCACCGCATAATGCACTCCCTGGAAAACTGCACCGTGAGTGAATGGCTAAGCTCACCGCATAATCCACTCCCTGGAAAACGGCACTGTGAGTGAATGGCTAAGCTCACCGCATAATGCACTTCCTGGACATCTGCACTGTGAGTGAATGGCTAACCTCACCGCATAAAGCACTTCCTGGACATCTGCACTGTGAGTGAATGGCTAAGCTCACCGCATAATGCACTCCCTGGAAAACGGCACTGTGAGTGAATGGCTAAGCTCACCGCATAATGCACTCCCTGGAAAACGGCACTGTGAGTGAATGGCTAACCTCACCACATAGTGCACTCTCTGGAAAACTGCACCGTGAGTGAATGGCTAAGCTCACCGCATAATTCACTCCCTGGAAAACGGCACTGTGAGTGAATGGCTAAGCTCACCGCATAATGCACTCCCTGGAAAACGGCACTGTGAGTGAATGGCTAAGCTCACCGCATAATGCACTTGTTGGACATCTGCACTGTGAGTGAATGGCTAACCTCACCGCATAATGCACTTCCTGGACATCTGCACTGTGAGTGAATGGCTAAGCTCACCGCATAATGCACTTCCTGGACATCTGCACCGTGAGTGAATGGCTAAGCTCACCGCATAATGCACTTCCTGGACATCTGCACCGTGAGTGAATGGCTAAGCTCACCGCATAATGCACTTCCTGGACATCTGCACTGTGAGTGAATGGCTAAGCTCACCGCATAATGCACTCCCTGGAAAACTGCACCGTGAGTGAATGGCTAAGCTCACCACATAGTGCACTCTCTGGAAAACTGCACCGTGAGTGAATGGCTAAGCTCACCACATAGTGCACTTCCTGGACATCTGCACCGTGAGTGAATGGCTAAGCTCACCGCATAATGCACTTCCTGGACATCTGCACCGTGAGTGAATGGCTAAGCTCACCACATAGTGCACTCTCTGGAAAACTGCACCGTGAGTGAATGGCTAAACTCACCACATATTGCACTCTCTGGAAAACTGCACCGTGAGTGAATGGCTAAGCTCACCACATAGTGCACTCTCTGGAAAAATGCACCGTGAGTGAATGGCTAAGCTCACCACATAGTGCACTCTCTGGAAAACTGCACCGTGAGTGAATGGCTAAGCTCACCACATAGTGCACTCTCTGGAAAACTGCACCGTGAGTGAATGGCTAAGCTCACCGCATAATGCACTTCCTGGACATCTGCACTGTGAGTGAATGGCTAAGCTCACCGCATAATGCACTCCCTGGAAAACTGCACCGTGAGTGAATGGCTAAGCTCACCGCATAATGCACTCCCTGGAAAACTGCACCGTGAGTGAATGGCTAAGCTCACCGCATAATGCACTCCTTGGAAAACGGCACCGTGAGTGAATGGCTAAGCTTACCGCATAATGCACTCCCTGGAAAACGGCACTGTGAGTGAATGGCTAAGCTCACCGCATAATGCACTTCCTGGACATCTGCACTGTGAGTGAATGGCTAAGCTCACCGCATAATGCACTCCCTGGAAAACTGCACCGTGAGTGAATGGCTAAGCTCACCACATAGTGCACTCTCTGGAAAACTGCACCGTGAGTGAATGGCTAAGCTCACCACATAGTGCACTCTCTGGAAAACTGCACCGTGAGTGAATGGCTAAGCTCACCGCATAATGCACTCTCTGGAAAACTGCACCGTGAGTGAATGGCTAAGCTCACCGCATAATGCACTCCCTGGAAAACGGCACTGTGAGTGAATGGCTAAGCTCACCGCATAATGCACTTCCTGGACATCTGCACTGTGAGTGAATGGCTAACCTCACCGCATAAAGCACTTCCTGGACATCTGCACTGTGAGTGAATGGCTAAGCTCACCGCATAATGCACTCCCTGGACATCTGCACTGTGAGTGAATGGCTAACCTCACCGCATAAAGCACTTCCTGGACATCTGCACTGTGAGTGAATGGCTAAGCTCACCGCATAATGCACTCCCTGGAAAACGGCACTGTGAGTGAATGGCTAAGCTCACCGCATAATGCACTTCCTGGACATCTGCACTGTGAGTGAATGGCTAACCTCACCGCATAAAGCACTTCCTGGACATCTGCACTGTGAGTGAATGGCTAAGCTCACCGCATAATGCACTCTCTGGAAAACTGCACCGTGAGTGAATGGCTAAGCTCACCACATAGTGCACTCTCTGGAAAACTGCACCGTGAGTGAATGGCTAAGCTCACCACATAGTGCACTCTCTGGAAAACTGCACCATGAGTGAATGGCTAAGCTCACCGCATAATGCACTTCCTGGACATCTGCACCGTGAGTGAATGGCTAAGCTCACCACATAGTGCACTCTCTGGAAAACTGCACCGTGAGTGAATGGCTAAGCTCACCACATAGTGCACTCTCTGGAAAACTGCACCGTGAGTGAATGGCTAAGCTCACCGCATAATGCACTCCCTGGAAAACGGCACCGTGAGTGAATGGCTAAGCTCACCGCATAATGCACTCCCTGGAAAACGGCACTGTGAGTGAATGGCTAAGCTCACCGCATAATGCACTTCCTGGACATCTGCACTGTGAGTGAATGGCTAACCTCACCGCATAAAGCACTTTCTGGACATCTGCACTGTGAGTGAATGGCTAAGCTCACCGCATAATGCACTCCCTGGAAAACGGCACTGTGAGTGAATGGCTAAGCTCACCGCATAATGCACTCCCTGGAAAACGGCACTGTGAGTGAATGGCTAAGCTCACCGCATAATGCACTTCCTGGACATCTGCACTATGAGTGAATGGCTAACCTCACCGCATAAAGCACTTCCTGGACATCTGCACTGTGAGTGAATGGCTAAGCTCACCGCATAATGCACTCCCTGGAAAACGGCACTGTGAGTGAATGGCTAAGCTCACCGCATAATGCACTTCCTGGACATCTGCACTGTGAGTGAATGGCTAACCTCACCACATAGTGCACTCTCTGGAAAACTGCACCGTGAGTGAATGGCTAAGCTCACCGCATAATGCACTCCCTGGAAAACGGCACTGTGAGTGAATGGCTAAGCTCACCGCATAATGCACTCCCTGGAAAACGGCACTGTGAGTGAATGGCTAAGCTCACCGCATAATGCACTCCCTGGAAAACGGCACTGTGAGTGAATGGCTAAGCTCACCGCATAATGCACTTGTTGGACATCTGCACTGTGAGTGAATGGCTAACCTCACCGCATAATGCACTTCCTGGACATCTGCACTGTGAGTGAATGGCTAAGCTCATCGCATAATGCACTTCCTGGACATCTGCACCGTGAGTGAATGGCTAAGCTCACCGCATAATGCACTCCCTGGAAAACGGCACTGTGAGTGAATGGCTAAGCTCACCGCATAATGCACTCCCTGGAAAACGGCACTGTGAGTGAATGGCTAAGCTCACCGCATAATGCACTTGTTGGACATCTGCACTGTGAGTGAATGGCTAACCTCACCGCATAATGCACTTCCTGGACATCTGCACTGTGAGTGAATGGCTAAGCTCATCGCATAATGCACTTCCTGGACATCTGCACCGTGAGTGAATGGCTAAGCTCACCGCATAATGCACTCCCTGGAAAACTGCACCGTGAGTGAATGGCTAAGCTCACCACATAGTGCACTCCCTGGAAAACGGCACTGTGAGTGAATGGCTAACCTCACCGCATAAAGCACTTGTTGGACATCTGCACCGTGAGTGAATGGCTAAGCTCACCGCATAATGCACTCCCTGGAAAACTGCACCGTGAGTGAATGGCTAAGCTCACCACATAGTGCACTCTCTGGAAAACTGCACCGTGAGTGAATGGCTAAGCTCACCACATAGTGCACTCTCTGGAAAACTGCACCGTGAGTGAATGGCTAAGCTCACCGCATAATGCACTTCCTGGACATCTGCACTGTGAGTGAATGGCTAACCTCACCGCATAAAGCACTTCCTGGACATCTGCACTGTGAGTGAATGGCTAAGCTCACCACATAGTGCACTCTCTGGAAAACTGCACCGTGAGTGAATGGCTAAGCTCACCACATAGTGCACTTCCTGGACATCTGCACCGTGAGTGAATGGCTAAGCTCACCGCATAATGCACTTCCTGGACATCTGCACCGTGAGTGAATGGCTAAGCTCACCACATAGTGCACTCTCTGGAAAACTGCACCGTGAGTGAATGGCTAAACTCACCACATATTGCACTCTCTGGAAAACTGCACCGTGAGTGAATGGCTAAGCTCACCACATAGTGCACTCTCTGGAAAAATGCACCGTGAGTGAATGGCTAAGCTCACCACATAGTGCACTCTCTGGAAAACTGCACCGTGAGTGAATGGCTAAGCTCACCACATAGTGCACTCTCTGGAAAACTGCACCGTGAGTGAATGGCTAAGCTCACCGCATAATGCACTTCCTGGACATCTGCACTGTGAGTGAATGGCTAAGCTCACCGCATAATGCACTCCCTGGAAAACTGCACCGTGAGTGAATGGCTAAGCTCACCGCATAATGCACTCCCTGGAAAACTGCACCGTGAGTGAATGGCTAAGCTCACCGCATAATCCACTCCCTGGAAAACGGCACTGTGAGTGAATGGCTAAGCTCACCACATAATGCACGTCCTGGACATCTGCACTGTGAGTGAATGGCTAAGCTCACCGCATAATGCACTCCCTGGACATCTGCACCGTGAGTGAATGGCTAAGCTCACCGCATAATCCACTCCCTGGAAAACGGCACTGTGAGTGAATGGCTAAGCTCACCGCATAATGCACTTCCTGGACATCTGCACTGTGAGTGAATGGCTAACCTCACCGCATAAAGCACTTCCTGGACATCTGCACTGTGAGTGAATGGCTAAGCTCACCGCATAATGCACTCCCTGGAAAACGGCACTGTGAGTGAATGGCTAAGCTCACCGCATAATGCACTCCCTGGAAAACGGCACTGTGAGTGAATGGCTAACCTCACCACATAGTGCACTCTCTGGAAAACTGCACCGTGAGTGAATGGCTAAGCTCACCGCATAATTCACTCCCTGGAAAAAGGCACTGTGAGTGAATGGCTAAGCTCACCGCATAATGCACTCCCTGGACATCTGCACCGTGAGTGAATGGCTAAGCTCACCGCATAATGCACTCCCTGGAAAACTGCACCGTGAGTGAATGGCTAAGCTCACCGCATAATCCACTCCCTGGAAAACGGCACTGTGAGTGAATGGCTAAGCTCACCGCATAATGCACTTCCTGGACATCCGCACTGTGAGTGAATGGCTAACCTCACCGCATAAAGCACTTCCTGGACATCTGCACTGTGAGTGAATGGCTAAGCTCACCGCATAATGCACTCCCTGGAAAACGGCACTGTGAGTGAATGGCTAAGCTCACCGCATAATGCACTCCCTGGAAAACGGCACTGTGAGTGAATGGCTAACCTCACCACATAGTGCACTCTCTGGAAAACTGCACCGTGAGTGAATGGCTAAGCTCACCGCATAATTCACTCCCTGGAAAACGGCACTGTGAGTGAATGGCTAAGCTCACCGCATAATGCACTCCCTGGAAAACGGCACTGTGAGTGAATGGCTAAGCTCACCGCATAATGCACTTGTTGGACATCTGCACTGTGAGTGAATGGCTAACCTCACCGCATAATGCACTTCCTGGACATCTGCACTGTGAGTGAATGGCTAAGCTCACCGCATAATGCACTTCCTGGACATCTGCACCGTGAGTGAATGGCTAAGCTCACCGCATAATGCACTTCCTGGACATCTGCACCGTGAGTGAATGGCTAAGCTCACCGCATAATGCACTTCCTGGACATCTGCACTGTGAGTGAATGGCTAAGCTCACCGCATAATGCACTCCCTGGAAAACTGCACCGTGAGTGAATGGCTAAGCTCACCACATAGTGCACTCTCTGGAAAACTGCACCGTGAGTGAATGGCTAAGCTCACCACATAGTGCACTTCCTGGACATCTGCACCGTGAGTGAATGGCTAAGCTCACCGCATAATGCACTTCCTGGACATCTGCACCGTGAGTGAATGGCTAAGCTCACCACATAGTGCACTCTCTGGAAAACTGCACCGTGAGTGAATGGCTAAACTCACCACATATTGCACTCTCTGGAAAACTGCACCGTGAGTGAATGGCTAAGCTCACCACATAGTGCACTCTCTGGAAAAATGCACCGTGAGTGAATGGCTAAGCTCACCACATAGTGCACTCTCTGGAAAACTGCACCGTGAGTGAATGGCTAAGCTCACCACATAGTGCACTCTCTGGAAAACTGCACCGTGAGTGAATGGCTAAGCTCACCGCATAATGCACTTCCTGGACATCTGCACTGTGAGTGAATGGCTAAGCTCACCGCATAATGCACTCCCTGGAAAACTGCACCGTGAGTGAATGGCTAAGCTCACCGCATAATGCACTCCCTGGAAAACTGCACCGTGAGTGAATGGCTAAGCTCACCGCATAATGCACTCCCTGGAAAACGGCACCGTGAGTGAATGGCTAAGCTCACCGCATAATGCACTCCCTGGAAAACGGCACTGTGAGTGAATGGCTAAGCTCACCGCATAATGCACTTCCTGGACATCTGCACTGTGAGTGAATGGCTAAGCTCACCGCATAATGCACTCCCTGGAAAACTGCACCGTGAGTGAATGGCTAAGCTCACCACATAGTGCACTCTCTGGAAAACTGCACCGTGAGTGAATGGCTAAGCTCACCACATAGTGCACTCTCTGGAAAACTGCACCGTGAGTGAATGGCTAAGCTCACCGCATAATGCACTTCCTGGACATCTGCACTGTGAGTGAATGGCTAACCTCACCGCATAAAGCACTTCCTGGACATCTGCACTGTGAGTGAATGGCTAAGCTCACCACATAGTGCACTCTCTGGAAAACTGCACCGTGAGTGAATGGCTAAGCTCACCACATAGTGCACTTCCTGGACATCTGCACCGTGAGTGAATGGCTAAGCTCACCGCATAATGCACTTCCTGGACATCTGCACCGTGAGTGAATGGCTAAGCTCACCACATAGTGCACTCTCTGGAAAACTGCACCGTGAGTGAATGGCTAAACTCACCACATATTGCACTCTCTGGAAAACTGCACCGTGAGTGAATGGCTAAGCTCACCACATAGTGCACTCTCTGGAAAAATGCACCGTGAGTGAATGGCTAAGCTCACCACATAGTGCACTCTCTGGAAAACTGCACCGTGAGTGAATGGCTAAGCTCACCACATAGTGCACTCTCTGGAAAACTGCACCGTGAGTGAATGGCTAAGCTCACCGCATAATGCACTTCCTGGACATCTGCACTGTGAGTGAATGGCTAAGCTCACCGCATAATGCACTCCCTGGAAAACTGCACCGTGAGTGAATGGCTAAGCTCACCGCATAATGCACTCCCTGGAAAACTGCACCGTGAGTGAATGGCTAAGCTCACCGCATAATCCACTCCCTGGAAAACGGCACTGTGAGTGAATGGCTAAGCTCACCACATAATGCACGTCCTGGACATCTGCACTGTGAGTGAATGGCTAAGCTCACCGCATAATGCACTCCCTGGACATCTGCACCGTGAGTGAATGGCTAAGCTCACCGCATAATCCACTCCCTGGAAAACGGCACTGTGAGTGAATGGCTAAGCTCACCGCATAATGCACTTCCTGGACATCTGCACTGTGAGTGAATGGCTAACCTCACCGCATAAAGCACTTCCTGGACATCTGCACTGTGAGTGAATGGCTAAGCTCACCGCATAATGCACTCCCTGGAAAACGGCACTGTGAGTGAATGGCTAAGCTCACCGCATAATGCACTCCCTGGAAAACGGCACTGTGAGTGAATGGCTAACCTCACCACATAGTGCACTCTCTGGAAAACTGCACCGTGAGTGAATGGCTAAGCTCACCGCATAATTCACTCCCTGGAAAACGGCACTGTGAGTGAATGGCTAAGCTCACCGCATAATGCACTCCCTGGACATCTGCACCGTGAGTGAATGGCTAAGCTCACCGCATAATGCACTCCCTGGAAAACTGCACCGTGAGTGAATGGCTAAGCTCACCGCATAATCCACTCCCTGGAAAACGGCACTGTGAGTGAATGGCTAAGCTCACCGCATAATGCACTTCCTGGACATCTGCACTGTGAGTGAATGGCTAACCTCACCGCATAAAGCACTTCCTGGACATCTGCACTGTGAGTGAATGGCTAAGCTCACCGCATAATGCACTCCCTGGAAAACGGCACTGTGAGTGAATGGCTAAGCTCACCGCATAATGCACTCCCTGGAAAACGGCACTGTGAGTGAATGGCTAACCTCACCACATAGTGCACTCTCTGGAAAACTGCACCGTGAGTGAATGGCTAAGCTCACCGCATAATTCACTCCCTGGAAAACGGCACTGTGAGTGAATGGCTAAGCTCACCGCATAATGCACTCCCTGGAAAACGGCACTGTGAGTGAATGGCTAAGCTCACCGCATAATGCACTTGTTGGACATCTGCACTGTGAGTGAATGGCTAACCTCACCGCATAATGCACTTCCTGGACATCTGCACTGTGAGTGAATGGCTAAGCTCACCGCATAATGCACTTCCTGGACATCTGCACCGTGAGTGAATGGCTAAGCTCACCGCATAATGCACTTCCTGGACATCTGCACCGTGAGTGAATGGCTAAGCTCACCGCATAATGCACTTCCTGGACATCTGCACTGTGAGTGAATGGCTAAGCTCACCGCATAATGCACTCCCTGGAAAACTGCACCGTGAGTGAATGGCTAAGCTCACCACATAGTGCACTCTCTGGAAAACTGCACCGTGAGTGAATGGCTAAGCTCACCACATAGTGCACTTCCTGGACATCTGCACCGTGAGTGAATGGCTAAGCTCACCGCATAATGCACTTCCTGGACATCTGCACCGTGAGTGAATGGCTAAGCTCACCACATAGTGCACTCTCTGGAAAACTGCACCGTGAGTGAATGGCTAAACTCACCACATATTGCACTCTCTGGAAAACTGCACCGTGAGTGAATGGCTAAGCTCACCACATAGTGCACTCTCTGGAAAAATGCACCGTGAGTGAATGGCTAAGCTCACCACATAGTGCACTCTCTGGAAAACTGCACCGTGAGTGAATGGCTAAGCTCACCACATAGTGCACTCTCTGGAAAACTGCACCGTGAGTGAATGGCTAAGCTCACCGCATAATGCACTTCCTGGACATCTGCACTGTGAGTGAATGGCTAAGCTCACCGCATAATGCACTCCCTGGAAAACTGCACCGTGAGTGAATGGCTAAGCTCACCGCATAATGCACTCCCTGGAAAACTGCACCGTGAGTGAATGGCTAAGCTCACCGCATAATGCACTCCCTGGAAAACGGCACCGTGAGTGAATGGCTAAGCTCACCGCATAATGCACTCCCTGGAAAACGGCACTGTGAGTGAATGGCTAAGCTCACCGCATAATGCACTTCCTGGACATCTGCACTGTGAGTGAATGGCTAAGCTCACCGCATAATGCACTCCCTGGAAAACTGCACCGTGAGTGAATGGCTAAGCTCACCACATAGTGCACTCTCTGGAAAACTGCACCGTGAGTGAATGGCTAAGCTCACCACATAGTGCACTCTCTGGAAAACTGCACCGTGAGTGAATGGCTAAGCTCACCGCATAATGCACTTCCTGGACATCTGCACTGTGAGTGAATGGCTAAGCTCACCGCATAATGCACTTCCTGGACATCTGCACCGTGAGTGAATGGCTAAGCTCACCGCATAATGCACTTCCTGGACATCTGCACTGTGAGTGAATGGCTAAGCTCACCACATAATGCACTCCCTGGAAAACTGCACCGTGAGTGAATGGCTAAGCTCACCACATAGTGCACTCTCTGGAAAACTGCACCGTGAGTGAATGGCTAAGCTCACCACATAGTGCACTTCCTGGACATCTGCACCGTGAGTGAATGGCTAAGCTCACCGCATAATGCACTTCCTGGACATCTGCACCGTGAGTGAATGGCTAAGCTCACCACATAGTGCACTCTCTGGAAAACTGCACCGTGAGTGAATGGCTAAACTCACCACATATTGCACTCTCTGGAAAACTGCACCGTGAGTGAATGGCTAAGCTCACCACATAGTGCACTCTCTGGAAAAATGCACCGTGAGTGAATGGCTAAGCTCACCACATAGTGCACTCTCTGGAAAACTGCACCGTGAGTGAATGGCTAAGCTCACCACATAGTGCACTCTCTGGAAAACTGCACCGTGAGTGAATGGCTAAGCTCACCGCATAATGCACTTCCTGGACATCTGCACTGTGAGTGAATGGCTAAGCTCACCGCATAATGCACTCCCTGGAAAACTGCACCGTGAGTGAATGGCTAAGCTCACCGCATAATGCACTCCCTGGAAAACTGCACCGTGAGTGAATGGCTAAGCTCACCGCATAATCCACTCCCTGGAAAACGGCACTGTGAGTGAATGGCTAAGCTCACCACATAATGCACGTCCTGGACATCTGCACTGTGAGTGAATGGCTAAGCTCACCGCATAATGCACTCCCTGGACATCTGCACCGTGAGTGAATGGCTAAGCTCACCGCATAATCCACTCCCTGGAAAACGGCACTGTGAGTGAATGGCTAAGCTCACCGCATAATGCACTTCCTGGACATCTGCACTGTGAGTGAATGGCTAACCTCACCGCATAAAGCACTTCCTGGACATCTGCACTGTGAGTGAATGGCTAAGCTCACCGCATAATGCACTCCCTGGAAAACGGCACTGTGAGTGAATGGCTAAGCTCACCGCATAATGCACTCCCTGGAAAACGGCACTGTGAGTGAATGGCTAACCTCACCACATAGTGCACTCTCTGGAAAACTGCACCGTGAGTGAATGGCTAAGCTCACCGCATAATTCACTCCCTGGAAAAAGGCACTGTGAGTGAATGGCTAAGCTCACCGCATAATGCACTCCCTGGACATCTGCACCGTGAGTGAATGGCTAAGCTCACCGCATAATGCACTCCCTGGAAAACTGCACCGTGAGTGAATGGCTAAGCTCACCGCATAATCCACTCCCTGGAAAACGGCACTGTGAGTGAATGGCTAAGCTCACCGCATAATGCACTTCCTGGACATCTGCACTGTGAGTGAATGGCTAACCTCACCGCATAAAGCACTTCCTGGACATCTGCACTGTGAGTGAATGGCTAAGCTCACCGCATAATGCACTCCCTGGAAAACGGCACTGTGAGTGAATGGCTAAGCTCACCGCATAATGCACTCCCTGGAAAACGGCACTGTGAGTGAATGGCTAACCTCACCACATAGTGCACTCTCTGGAAAACTGCACCGTGAGTGAATGGCTAAGCTCACCGCATAATTCACTCCCTGGAAAACGGCACTGTGAGTGAATGGCTAAGCTCACCGCATAATGCACTCCCTGGAAAACGGCACTGTGAGTGAATGGCTAAGCTCACCGCATAATGCACTTGTTGGACATCTGCACTGTGAGTGAATGGCTAACCTCACCGCATAATGCACTTCCTGGACATCTGCACCGTGAGTGAATGGCTAAGCTCACCGCATAATGCACTTCCTGGACATCTGCACCGTGAGTGAATGGCTAAGCTCACCGCATAATGCACTTCCTGGACATCTGCACCGTGAGTGAATGGCTAAGCTCACCGCATAATGCACTTCCTGGACATCTGCACTGTGAGTGAATGGCTAAGCTCACCGCATAATGCACTCCCTGGAAAACTGCACCGTGAGTGAATGGCTAAGCTCACCACATAGTGCACTCTCTGGAAAACTGCACCGTGAGTGAATGGCTAAGCTCACCACATAGTGCACTTCCTGGACATCTGCACCGTGAGTGAATGGCTAAGCTCACCGCATAATGCACTTCCTGGACATCTGCACCGTGAGTGAATGGCTAAGCTCACCACATAGTGCACTCTCTGGAAAACTGCACCGTGAGTGAATGGCTAAACTCACCACATATTGCACTCTCTGGAAAACTGCACCGTGAGTGAATGGCTAAGCTCACCACATAGTGCACTCTCTGGAAAAATGCACCGTGAGTGAATGGCTAAGCTCACCACATAGTGCACTCTCTGGAAAACTGCACAGTGAGTGAATGGCTAAGCTCACCGCATAATGCACTTCCTGGACATCTGCACTGTGAGTGAATGGCTAAGCTCACCGCATAATGCACTCCCTGGAAAACTGCACCGTGAGTGAATGGCTAAGCTCACCGCATAATGCACTCCCTGGAAAACTGTACCGTGAGTGAATGGCTAAGCTCACCGCATAATGCACTCCCTGGAAAACGGCACCGTGAGTGAATGGCTAAGCTCACCGCATAATGCACTCCCTGGAAAACGGCACTGTGAGTGAATGGCTAAGCTCACCGCATAATGCACTTCCTGGACATCTGCACTGTGAGTGAATGGCTAAGCTCACCACATAGTGCACTCTCTGGAAAACTGCACCGTGAGTGAATGGCTAAGCTCACCGCATAATGCACTTCCTGGACATCTGCACCGTGAGTGAATGGCTAAGCTCACCACATAGTGCACTCTCTGGAAAACTGCACCGTGAGTGAATGGCTAAACTCACCACATATTGCACTCTCTGGAAAACTGCACCGTGAGTGAATGGCTAAGCTCACCACATAGTGCACTCTCTGGAAAAATGCACCGTGAGTGAATGGCTAAGCTCACCACATAGTGCACTCTCTGGAAAACTGCACCGTGAGTGAATGGCTAAGCTCACCACATAGTGCACTCTCTGGAAAACTGCACCGTGAGTGAATGGCTAAGCTCACCACATAGTGCACTCTCTGGAAAATGTGCACTCTCTGGAAAACTGCACCGTGAGTGAATGGCTAAGCTCACCGCATAATGCACTCCCTGGACATCTGCACCGTGAGTGAATGGCTAAGCTCACCGCATAATGCACTCCCTGGAAAACTGCACCGTGAGTGAATGGCTAAGCTCACCGCATAATCCACTCCCTGGAAAACGGCACTGTGAGTGAATGGCTAAGCTCACCGCATAATGCACTTCCTGGACATCTGCACTGTGAGTGAATGGCTAACCTCACCGCATAAAGCACTTCCTGGACATCTGCACTGTGAGTGAATGGCTAAGCTCACCGCATAATGCACTCCCTGGAAAACGGCACTGTGAGTGAATGGCTAAGCTCACCGCATAATGCACTCCCTGGAAAACGGCACTGTGAGTGAATGGCTAACCTCACCACATAGTGCACTCTCTGGAAAACTGCACCGTGAGTGAATGGCTAAGCTCACCGCATAATTCACTCCCTGGAAAACGGCACTGTGAGTGAATGGCTAAGCTCACCGCATAATGCACTCCCTGGAAAACGGCACTGTGAGTGAATGGCTAAGCTCACCGCATAATGCACTTGTTGGACATCTGCACTGTGAGTGAATGGCTAACCTCACCGCATAATGCACTTCCTGGACATCTGCACTGTGAGTGAATGGCTAAGCTCACCGCATAATGCACTTCCTGGACATCTGCACCGTGAGTGAATGGCTAAGCTCACCGCATAATGCACTTCCTGGACATCTGCACCGTGAGTGAATGGCTAAGCTCACCGCATAATGCACTTCCTGGACATCTGCACTGTGAGTGAATGGCTAAGCTCACCGCATAATGCACTCCCTGGAAAACTGCACCGTGAGTGAATGGCTAAGCTCACCACATAGTGCACTCTCTGGAAAACTGCACCGTGAGTGAATGGCTAAGCTCACCACATAGTGCACTTCCTGGACATCTGCACCGTGAGTGAATGGCTAAGCTCACCGCATAATGCACTTCCTGGACATCTGCACCGTGAGTGAATGGCTAAGCTCACCACATAGTGCACTCTCTGGAACACTGCACCGTGAGTGAATGGCTAAACTCACCACATATTGCACTCTCTGGAAAACTGCACCGTGAGTGAATGGCTAAGCTCACCACATAGTGCACTCTCTGGAAAAATGCACCGTGAGTGAATGGCTAAGCTCACCACATAGTGCACTCTCTGGAAAACTGCACCGTGAGTGAATGGCTAAGCTCACCACATAGTGCACTCTCTGGAAAACTGCACCGTGAGTGAATGGCTAAGCTCACCGCATAATGCACTTCCTGGACATCTGCACTGTGAGTGAATGGCTAAGCTCACCGCATAATGCACTCCCTGGAAAACTGCACCGTGAGTGAATGGCTAAGCTCACCGCATAATGCACTCCCTGGAAAACTGCACCGTGAGTGAATGGCTAAGCTCACCGCATAATCCACTCCCTGGAAAACGGCACTGTGAGTGAATGGCTAAGCTCACCACATAATGCGCGTCCTGGACATCTGCACTGTGAGTGAATGGCTAAGCTCACCGCATAATGCACTCCCTGGACATCTGCACCGTGAGTGAATGGCTAAGCTCACCGCATAATCCACTCCCTGGAAAACGGCACTGTGAGTGAATGGCTAAGCTCACCGCATAATGCACTTCCTGGACATCTGCACTGTGAGTGAATGGCTAACCTCACCGCATAAAGCACTTCCTGGACATCTGCACTGTGAGTGAATGGCTAAGCTCACCGCATAATGCACTCCCTGGAAAACGGCACTGTGAGTGAATGGCTAAGCTCACCGCATAATGCACTCCCTGGAAAACGGCACTGTGAGTGAATGGCTAACCTCACCACATAGTGCACTCTCTGGAAAACTGCACCGTGAGTGAATGGCTAAGCTCACCGCATAATTCACTCCCTGGAAAACGGCACTGTGAGTGAATGGCTAAGCTCACCGCATAATGCACTCCCTGGACATCTGCACCCTGAGTGAATGGCTAAGCTCACCGCATAATGCACTCCCTGGAAAACTGCACCGTGAGTGAATGGCTAAGCTCACCGCATAATCCACTCCCTGGAAAACGGCACTGTGAGTGAATGGCTAAGCTCACCGCATAATGCACTTCCTGGACATCTGCACTGTGAGTGAATGGCTAAGCTCACCGCATAATGCACTCCCTGGACATCTGCACTGTGAGTGAATGGCTAAGCTCACCGCATAATGCACTCCCTGGACATCTGCACTGTGAGTGAATGGCTAAGCTCACCGCATAATGCACTCCCTGGAAAACTGCACCGTGAGTGAATGGCTAAGCTCACCGCATAATGCACTCCCTGGAAAACTGCACCGTGAGTGAATGGCTAAGCTCACCACATAGTGCACTCTCTGGAAAATGTGCACTCTCTGGAAAACTGCACCGTGAGTGAATGGCTAAGCTCACCGCATAATGCACTTCCTGGACATCTGCACCGTGAGTGAATGGCTAAGCTCACCGCATAATGCACTCCCTGGAAAACTGCACCGTGAGTGAATGGCTAAGCTCACCGCATAATCCACTCCCTGGAAAACGGCACTGTGAGTGAATGGCTAAGCTCACCGCATAATGCACTTCCTGGACATCTGCGCTGTGAGTGAATGGCTAAGCTCACCGCATAATGCACTCCCTGGACATCTGCACCGTGAGTGAATGGCTAAGCTCACCGCATAATGCACTCCCTGGAAAACTGCACCATGAGTGAATGGCTAAGCTCACCGCATAATCCACTCCCTGGAAAACGGCACTGTGAGTGAATGGCTAAGCTCACCGCATAATGCACTTCCTGGACATCTGCACTGTGAGTGAATGGCTAACCTCACCGCATAAAGCACTTCCTGGACATCTGCACTGTGAGTGAATGGCTAAGCTCACCGCATAATGCACTCCCTGGAAAACGGCACTGTGAGTGAATGGCTAAGCTCACCGCATAATGCACTCCCTGGAAAACGGCACTGTGAGTGAATGGCTAACCTCACCACATAGTGCACTCTCTGGAAAACTGCACCGTGAGTGAATGGCTAAGCTCACCGCATAATGCACTCCCTGGAAAACGGCACTGTGAGTGAATGGCTAAGCTCACCGCATAATGCACTCCCTGGAAAACGGCACTGTGAGTGAATGGCTAAGCTCACCGCATAATGCACTTGTTGGACATCTGCACTGTGAGTGAATGGCTAACCTCACCGCATAATGCACTTCCTGGACATCTGCACTGTGAGTGAATGGCTAAGCTCACCGCATAATGCACTTCCTGGACATCTGCACCGTGAGTGAATGGCTAAGCTCACCGCATAATGCACTTCCTGGACATCTGCACCGTGAGTGAATGGCTAAGCTCACCGCATAATGCACTTCCTGGACATCTGCACTGTGAGTGAATGGCTAAGCTCACCGCATAATGCACTCCCTGGAAAACTGCACCGTGAGTGAATGGCTAAGCTCACCACATAGTGCACTCTCTGGAAAACTGCACCGTGAGTGAATGGCTAAGCTCACCACATAGTGCACTTCCTGGACATCTGCACCGTGAGTGAATGGCTAAGCTCACCGCATAATGCACTTCCTGGACATCTGCACCGTGAGTGAATGGCTAAGCTCACCACATAGTGCACTCTCTGGAAAACTGCACCGTGAGTGAATGGCTAAACTCACCACATATTGCACTCTCTGGAAAACTGCACCGTGAGTGAATGGCTAAGCTCACCACATAGTGCACTCTCTGGAAAAATGCACCGTGAGTGAATGGCTAAGCTCACCACATAGTGCACTCTCTGGAAAACTGCACCGTGAGTGAATGGCTAAGCTCACCACATAGTGCACTCTCTGGAAAACTGCACCGTGAGTGAATGGCTAAGCTCACCGCATAATGCACTTCCTGGACATCTGCACTGTGAGTGAATGGCTAAGCTCACCGCATAATGCACTCCCTGGAAAACTGCACCGTGAGTGAATGGCTAAGCTCACCGCATAATGCACTCCCTGGAAAACTGCACCGTGAGTGAATGGCTAAGCTCACCGCATAATCCACTCTCTGGAAAACGGCACTGTGAGTGAATGGCTAAGCTCACCACATAATGCACGTCCTGGACATCTGCACTGTGAGTGAATGGCTAAGCTCACCGCATAATGCACTCCCTGGACATCTGCACCGTGAGTGAATGGCTAAGCTCACCGCATAATCCACTCCCTGGAAAACGGCACTGTGAGTGAATGGCTAAGCTCACCGCATAATGCACTTCCTGGACATCTGCACTGTGAGTGAATGGCTAACCTCACCGCATAAAGCACTTCCTGGACATCTGCACTGTGAGTGAATGGCTAAGCTCACCGCATAATGCACTCCCTGGAAAACGGCACTGTGAGTGAATGGCTAAGCTCACCGCATAATGCACTCCCTGGAAAACGGCACTGTGAGTGAATGGCTAACCTCACCACATAGTGCACTCTCTGGAAAACTGCACCGTGAGTGAATGGCTAAGCTCACCGCATAATTCACTCCCTGGAAAACGGCACTGTGAGTGAATGGCTAAGCTCACCGCATAATGCACTCCCTGGACATCTGCACCGTGAGTGAATGGCTAAGCTCACCGCATAATGCACTCCCTGGAAAACTGCACCGTGAGTGAATGGCTAAGCTCACCGCATAATCCACTCCCTGGAAAACGGCACTGTGAGTGAATGGCTAAGCTCACCGCATAATGCACTTCCTGGACATCTGCACTGTGAGTGAATGGCTAACCTCACCGCATAAAGCACTTCCTGGACATCTGCACTGTGAGTGAATGGCTAAGCTCACCGCATAATGCACTCCCTGGAAAACGGCACTGTGAGTGAATGGCTAAGCTCACCGCATAATGCACTCCCTGGAAAACGGCACTGTGAGTGAATGGCTAACCTCACCACATAGTGCACTCTCTGGAAAACTGCACCGTGAGTGAATGGCTAAGCTCACCGCATAATTCACTCCCTGGAAAACGGCACTGTGAGTGAATGGCTAAGCTCACCGCATAATGCACTCCCTGGAAAACGGCACTGTGAGTGAATGGCTAAGCTCACCGCATAATGCACTTGTTGGACATCTGCACTGTGAGTGAATGGCTAACCTCACCGCATAATGCACTTCCTGGACATCTGCACTGTGAGTGAATGGCTAAGCTCACCGCATAATGCACTTCCTGGACATCTGCACCATGAGTGAATGGCTAAGCTCACCGCATAATGCACTTCCTGGACATCTGCACCGTGAGTGAATGGCTAAGCTCACCGCATAATGCACTTCCTGGACATCTGCACTGTGAGTGAATGGCTAAGCTCACCGCATAATGCACTCCCTGGAAAACTGCACCGTGAGTGAATGGCTAAGCTCACCACATAGTGCACTCTCTGGAAAACTGCACCGTGAGTGAATGGCTAAGCTCACCACATAGTGCACTTCCTGGACATCTGCACCGTGAGTGAATGGCTAAGCTCACCGCATAATGCACTTCCTGGACATCTGCACCGTGAGTGAATGGCTAAGCTCACCACATAGTGCACTCTCTGGAAAACTGCACCGTGAGTGAATGGCTAAACTCACCACATATTGCACTCTCTGGAAAACTGCACCGTGAGTGAATGGCTAAGCTCACCACATAGTGCACTCTCTGGAAAAATGCACCGTGAGTGAATGGCTAAGCTCACCACATAGTGCACTCTCTGGAAAACTGCACCGTGAGTGAATGGCTAAGCTCACCACATAGTGCACTCTCTGGAAAACTGCACCGTGAGTGAATGGCTAAGCTCACCGCATAATGCACTTCCTGGACATCTGCACTGTGAGTGAATGGCTAAGCTCACCGCATAATGCACTCCCTGGAAAACTGCACCGTGAGTGAATGGCTAAGCTCACCGCATAATGCACTCCCTGGAAAACTGCACCGTGAGTGAATGGCTAAGCTCACCGCATAATCCACTCCCTGGAAAACGGCACTGTGAGTGAATGGCTAAGCTCACCACATAATGCACGTCCTGGACATCTGCACTGTGAGTGAATGGCTAAGCTCACCGCATAATGCACTCCCTGGACATCTGCACCGTGAGTGAATGGCTAAGCTCACCGCATAATCCACTCCCTGGAAAACGGCACTGTGAGTGAATGGCTAAGCTCACCGCATAATGCACTTCCTGGACATCTGCACTGTGAGTGAATGGCTAACCTCACCGCATAAAGCACTTCCTGGACATCTGCACTGTGAGTGAATGGCTAAGCTCACCGCATAATGCACTCCCTGGAAAACGGCACTGTGAGTGAATGGCTAAGCTCACCGCATAATGCACTCCCTGGAAAACGGCACTGTGAGTGAATGGCTAACCTCACCACATAGTGCACTCTCTGGAAAACTGCACCGTGAGTGAATGGCTAAGCTCACCGCATAATTCACTCCCTGGAAAACGGCACTGTGAGTGAATGGCTAAGCTCACCGCATAATGCACTCCCTGGACATCTGCACCGTGAGTGAATGGCTAAGCTCACCGCATAATGCACTCCCTGGAAAACTGCACCGTGAGTGAATGGCTAAGCTCACCGCATAATCCACTCCCTGGAAAACGGCACTGTGAGTGAATGGCTAAGCTCACCGCATAATGCACTTCCTGGACATCTGCACTGTGAGTGAATGGCTAACCTCACCGCATAAAGCACTTCCTGGACATCTGCACTGTGAGTGAATGGCTAAGCTCACCGCATAATGCACTCCCTGGAAAACGGCACTGTGAGTGAATGGCTAAGCTCACCGCATAATGCACTCCCTGGAAAACGGCACTGTGAGTGAATGGCTAACCTCACCACATAGTGCACTCTCTGGAAAACTGCACCGTGAGTGAATGGCTAAGCTCACCGCATAATTCACTCCCTGGAAAACGGCACTGTGAGTGAATGGCTAAGCTCACCGCATAATGCACTCCCTGGAAAACGGCACTGTGAGTGAATGGCTAAGCTCACCGCATAATGCACTTGTTGGACATCTGCACTGTGAGTGAATGGCTAACCTCACCGCATAATGCACTTCCTGGACATCTGCACTGTGAGTGAATGGCTAAGCTCACCGCATAATGCACTTCCTGGACATCTGCACCGTGAGTGAATGGCTAAGCTCACCGCATAATGCACTTCCTGGACATCTGCACCGTGAGTGAATGGCTAAGCTCACCGCATAATGCACTTCCTGGACATCTGCACTGTGAGTGAATGGCTAAGCTCACCGCATAATGCACTCCCTGGAAAACTGCACCGTGAGTGAATGGCTAAGCTCACCACATAGTGCACTCTCTGGAAAACTGCACCGTGAGTGAATGGCTAAGCTCACCACATAGTGCACTTCCTGGACATCTGCACCGTGAGTGAATGGCTAAGCTCACCGCATAATGCACTTCCTGGACATCTGCACCGTGAGTGAATGGCTAAGCTCACCACATAGTGCACTCTCTGGAAAACTGCACCGTGAGTGAATGGCTAAACTCACCACATATTGCACTCTCTGGAAAACTGCACCGTGAGTGAATGGCTAAGCTCACCACATAGTGCACTCTCTGGAAAAATGCACCGTGAGTGAATGGCTAAGCTCACCACATAGTGCACTCTCTGGAAAACTGCACCGTGAGTGAATGGCTAAGCTCACCACATAGTGCACTCTCTGGAAAACTGCACCGTGAGTGAATGGCTAAGCTCACCGCATAATGCACTTCCTGGACATCTGCACTGTGAGTGAATGGCTAAGCTCACCGCATAATGCACTCCCTGGAAAACTGCACCGTGAGTGAATGGCTAAGCTCACCGCATAATGCACTCCCTGGAAAACTGCACCGTGAGTGAATGGCTAAGCTCACCGCATAATGCACTCCCTGGAAAACGGCACCGTGAGTGAATGGCTAAGCTCACCGCATAATGCACTCCCTGGAAAACGGCACTGTGAGTGAATGGCTAAGCTCACCGCATAATGCACTTCCTGGACATCTGCACTGTGAGTGAATGGCTAAGCTCACCGCATAATGCACTCCCTGGAAAACTGCACCGTGAGTGAATGGCTAAGCTCACCACATAGTGCACTCTCTGGAAAACTGCACCGTGAGTGAATGGCTAAGCTCACCACATAGTGCACTCTCTGGAAAACTGCACCGTGAGTGAATGGCTAAGCTCACCGCATAATGCACTCTCTGGAAAACTGCACCGTGAGTGAATGGCTAAGCTCACCGCATAATGCACTCCCTGGAAAACGGCACTGTGAGTGAATGGCTAAGCTCACCGCATAATGCACTTCCTGGACATCTGCACTGTGAGTGAATGGCTAACCTCACCGCATAAAGCACTTCCTGGACATCTGCACTGTGAGTGAATGGCTAAGCTCACCGCATAATGCACTCCCTGGACATCTGCACTGTGAGTGAATGGCTAACCTCACCGCATAAAGCACTTCCTGGACATCTGCACTGTGAGTGAATGGCTAAGCTCACCGCATAATGCACTCCCTGGAAAACGGCACTGTGAGTGAATGGCTAAGCTCACCGCATAATGCACTTCCTGGACATCTGCACTGTGAGTGAATGGCTAACCTCACCGCATAAAGCACTTCCTGGACATCTGCACTGTGAGTGAATGGCTAAGCTCACCGCATAATGCACTCTCTGGAAAACTGCACCGTGAGTGAATGGCTAAGCTCACCACATAGTGCACTCTCTGGAAAACTGCACCGTGAGTGAATGGCTAAGCTCACCACATAGTGCACTCTCTGGAAAACTGCACCATGAGTGAATGGCTAAGCTCACCGCATAATGCACTTCCTGGACATCTGCACCGTGAGTGAATGGCTAAGCTCACCACATAGTGCACTCTCTGGAAAACTGCACCGTGAGTGAATGGCTAAGCTCACCACATAGTGCACTCTCTGGAAAACTGCACCGTGAGTGAATGGCTAAGCTCACCGCATAATGCACTCCCTGGAAAACGGCACCGTGAGTGAATGGCTAAGCTCACCGCATAATGCACTCCCTGGAAAACGGCACTGTGAGTGAATGGCTAAGCTCACCGCATAATGCACTTCCTGGACATCTGCACTGTGAGTGAATGGCTAACCTCACCGCATAAAGCACTTTCTGGACATCTGCACTGTGAGTGAATGGCTAAGCTCACCGCATAATGCACTCCCTGGAAAACGGCACTGTGAGTGAATGGCTAAGCTCACCGCATAATGCACTCCCTGGAAAACGGCACTGTGAGTGAATGGCTAAGCTCACCGCATAATGCACTTCCTGGACATCTGCACTATGAGTGAATGGCTAACCTCACCGCATAAAGCACTTCCTGGACATCTGCACTGTGAGTGAATGGCTAAGCTCACCGCATAATGCACTCCCTGGAAAACGGCACTGTGAGTGAATGGCTAAGCTCACCGCATAATGCACTTCCTGGACATCTGCACTGTGAGTGAATGGCTAACCTCACCACATAGTGCACTCTCTGGAAAACTGCACCGTGAGTGAATGGCTAAGCTCACCGCATAATGCACTCCCTGGAAAACGGCACTGTGAGTGAATGGCTAAGCTCACCGCATAATGCACTCCCTGGAAAACGGCACTGTGAGTGAATGGCTAAGCTCACCGCATAATGCACTCCCTGGAAAACGGCACTGTGAGTGAATGGCTAAGCTCACCGCATAATGCACTTGTTGGACATCTGCACTGTGAGTGAATGGCTAACCTCACCGCATAATGCACTTCCTGGACATCTGCACTGTGAGTGAATGGCTAAGCTCATCGCATAATGCACTTCCTGGACATCTGCACCGTGAGTGAATGGCTAAGCTCACCGCATAATGCACTCCCTGGAAAACGGCACTGTGAGTGAATGGCTAAGCTCACCGCATAATGCACTCCCTGGAAAACGGCACTGTGAGTGAATGGCTAAGCTCACCGCATAATGCACTTGTTGGACATCTGCACTGTGAGTGAATGGCTAACCTCACCGCATAATGCACTTCCTGGACATCTGCACTGTGAGTGAATGGCTAAGCTCATCGCATAATGCACTTCCTGGACATCTGCACCGTGAGTGAATGGCTAAGCTCACCGCATAATGCACTCCCTGGAAAACGGCACCGTGAGTGAATGGCTAAGCTCACCACATAGTGCACTCTCTGGAAAACTGCACCGTGAGTGAATGGCTAAGCTCACTGCATAATGCACTCCCTGGAAAACGGCACCGTGAGTGAATGGCTAAGCTCACCGCATAATGCACTCCCTGGAAAACGGCACTGTGAGTGAATGGCTAACCTCACCGCATAAAGCACTTGTTGGACATCTGCACCGTGAGTGAATGGCTAAGCTCACCGCATAATGCACTCCCTGGAAAACTGCACCGTGAGTGAATGGCTAAGCTCACCACATAGTGCACTCTCTGGAAAACTGCACCGTGAGTGAATGGCTAAGCTCACCACATAGTGCACTCTCTGGAAAACTGCACCGTGAGTGAATGGCTAAGCTCACCGCATAATGCACTTCCTGGACATCTGCACTGTGAGTGAATGGCTAAGCTCACCGCATAATGCACTCCCTGGAAAACTGCACCGTGAGTGAATGGCTAAGCTCACCGCATAATGCACTCCCTGGAAAACTGCACCGTGAGTGAATGGCTAAGCTCACCGCATAATGCACTCCCTGGAAAACGGCACCGTGAGTGAATGGCTAAGCTCACCGCATAATGCACTCCCTGGAAAACGGCACTGTGAGTGAATGGCTAAGCTCACCACATAGTGCACTCTCTGGAAAACTGCACCGTGAGTGAATGGCTAAACTCACCACATATTGCACTCTCTGGAAAACTGCACCGTGAGTGAATGGCTAAGCTCACCACATAGTGCACTCTCTGGAAAAATGCACCGTGAGTGAATGGCTAAGCTCACCACATAGTGCACTCTCTGGAAAACTGCACCGTGAGTGAATGGCTAAGCTCACCACATAGTGCACTCTCTGGAAAACTGCACCGTGAGTGAATGGCTAAGCTCACCGCATAATGCACTTCCTGGACATCTGCACTGTGAGTGAATGGCTAAGCTCACCGCATAATGCACTCCCTGGAAAACTGCACCGTGAGTGAATGGCTAAGCTCACCGCATAATGCACTCCCTGGAAAACTGCACCGTGAGTGAATGGCTAAGCTCACCGCATAATCCACTCCCTGGAAAACGGCACTGTGAGTGAATGGCTAAGCTCACCACATAATGCACGTCCTGGACATCTGCACTGTGAGTGAATGGCTAAGCTCACCGCATAATGCACTCCCTGGACATCTGCACCGTGAGTGAATGGCTAAGCTCACCGCATAATCCACTCCCTGGAAAACGGCACTGTGAGTGAATGGCTAAGCTCACCGCATAATGCACTTCCTGGACATCTGCACTGTGAGTGAATGGCTAACCTCACCGCATAAAGCACTTCCTGGACATCTGCACTGTGAGTGAATGGCTAAGCTCACCGCATAATGCACTCCCTGGAAAACGGCACTGTGAGTGAATGGCTAAGCTCACCGCATAATGCACTCCCTGGAAAACGGCACTGTGAGTGAATGGCTAACCTCACCACATAGTGCACTCTCTGGAAAACTGCACCTTGAGTGAATGGCTAAGCTCACCGCATAATTCACTCCCTGGAAAACGGCACTGTGAGTGAATGGCTAAGCTCACCGCATAATGCACTCCCTGGACATCTGCACCGTGAGTGAATGGCTAAGCTCACCGCATAATGCACTCCCTGGAAAACTGCACCGTGAGTGAATGGCTAAGCTCACCGCATAATCCACTCCCTGGAAAACGGCACTGTGAGTGAATGGCTAAGCTCACCGCATAATGCACTTCCTGGACATCTGCACTGTGAGTGAATGGCTAACCTCACCGCATAAAGCACTTCCTGGACATCTGCACTGTGAGTGAATGGCTAAGCTCACCGCATAATGCACTCCCTGGAAAACGGCACTGTGAGTGAATGGCTAAGCTCACCGCATAATGCACTCCCTGGAAAACGGCACTGTGAGTGAATGGCTAACCTCACCACATAGTGCACTCTCTGGAAAACTGCACCGTGAGTGAATGGCTAAGCTCACCGCATAATTCACTCCCTGGAAAACGGCACTGTGAGTGAATGGCTAAGCTCACCGCATAATGCACTCCCTGGAAAACGGCACTGTGAGTGAATGGCTAAGCTCACCGCATAATGCACTTGTTGGACATCTGCACTGTGAGTGAATGGCTAACCTCACCGCATAATGCACTTCCTGGACATCTGCACTGTGAGTGAATGGCTAAGCTCACCGCATAATGCACTTCCTGGACATCTGCACCGTGAGTGAATGGCTAAGCTCACCGCATAATGCACTTCCTGGACATCTGCACCGTGAGTGAATGGCTAAGCTCACCGCATAATGCACTTCCTGGACATCTGCACTGTGAGTGAATGGCTAAGCTCACCGCATAATGCACTCCCTGGAAAACTGCACCGTGAGTGAATGGCTAAGCTCACCACATAGTGCACTCTCTGGAAAACTGCACCGTGAGTGAATGGCTAAGCTCACCACATAGTGCACTTCCTGGACATCTGCACCGTGAGTGAATGGCTAAGCTCACCGCATAATGCACTTCCTGGACATCTGCACCGTGAGTGAATGGCTAAGCTCACCACATAGTGCACTCTCTGGAAAACTGCACCGTGAGTGAATGGCTAAACTCACCACATATTGCACTCTCTGGAAAACTGCACCGTGAGTGAATGGCTAAGCTCACCACATAGTGCACTCTCTGGAAAAATGCACCGTGAGTGAATGGCTAAGCTCACCACATAGTGCACTCTCTGGAAAACTGCACCGTGAGTGAATGGCTAAGCTCACCACATAGTGCACTCTCTGGAAAACTGCACCGTGAGTGAATGGCTAAGCTCACCGCATAATGCACTTCCTGGACATCTGCACTGTGAGTGAATGGCTAAGCTCACCGCATAATGCACTCCCTGGAAAACTGCACCGTGAGTGAATGGCTAAGCTCACCGCATAATGCACTCCCTGGAAAACTGCACCGTGAGTGAATGGCTAAGCTCACCGCATAATGCACTCCCTGGAAAACGGCACCGTGAGTGAATGGCTAAGCTCACCGCATAATGCACTCCCTGGAAAACGGCACTGTGAGTGAATGGCTAAGCTCACCGCATAATGCACTTCCTGGACATCTGCACTGTGAGTGAATGGCTAAGCTCACCGCATAATGCACTCCCTGGAAAACTGCACCGTGAGTGAATGGCTAAGCTCACCACATAGTGCACTCTCTGGAAAACTGCACCGTGAGTGAATGGCTAAGCTCACCACATAGTGCACTCTCTGGAAAACTGCACCGTGAGTGAATGGCTAAGCTCACCGCATAATGCACTCTCTGGAAAACTGCACCGTGAGTGAATGGCTAAGCTCACCGCATAATGCACTCCCTGGAAAACGGCACTGTGAGTGAATGGCTAAGCTCACCGCATAATGCACTTCCTGGACATCTGCACTGTGAGTGAATGGCTAACCTCACCGCATAAAGCACTTCCTGGACATCTGCACTGTGAGTGAATGGCTAAGCTCACCGCATAATGCACTCCCTGGACATCTGCACTGTGAGTGAATGGCTAACCTCACCGCATAAAGCACTTCCTGGACATCTGCACTGTGAGTGAATGGCTAAGCTCACCGCATAATGCACTCCCTGGAAAACGGCACTGTGAGTGAATGGCTAAGCTCACCGCATAATGCACTTCCTGGACATCTGCACTGTGAGTGAATGGCTAACCTCACCGCATAAAGCACTTCCTGGACATCTGCACTGTGAGTGAATGGCTAAGCTCACCGCATAATGCACTCTCTGGAAAACTGCACCGTGAGTGAATGGCTAAGCTCACCACATAGTGCACTCTCTGGAAAACTGCACCGTGAGTGAATGGCTAAGCTCACCACATAGTGCACTCTCTGGAAAACTGCACCATGAGTGAATGGCTAAGCTCACCGCATAATGCACTTCCTGGACATCTGCACCGTGAGTGAATGGCTAAGCTCACCACATAGTGCACTCTCTGGAAAACTGCACCGTGAGTGAATGGCTAAGCTCACCACATAGTGCACTCTCTGGAAAACTGCACCGTGAGTGAATGGCTAAGCTCACCGCATAATGCACTCCCTGGAAAACGGCACCGTGAGTGAATGGCTAAGCTCACCGCATAATGCACTCCCTGGAAAACGGCACTGTGAGTGAATGGCTAAGCTCACCGCATAATGCACTTCCTGGACATCTGCACTGTGAGTGAATGGCTAACCTCACCGCATAAAGCACTTTCTGGACATCTGCACTGTGAGTGAATGGCTAAGCTCACCGCATAATGCACTCCCTGGAAAACGGCACTGTGAGTGAATGGCTAAGCTCACCGCATAATGCACTCCCTGGAAAACGGCACTGTGAGTGAATGGCTAAGCTCACCGCATAATGCACTTCCTGGACATCTGCACTATGAGTGAATGGCTAACCTCACCGCATAAAGCACTTCCTGGACATCTGCACTGTGAGTGAATGGCTAAGCTCACCGCATAATGCACTCCCTGGAAAACGGCACTGTGAGTGAATGGCTAAGCTCACCGCATAATGCACTTCCTGGACATCTGCACTGTGAGTGAATGGCTAACCTCACCACATAGTGCACTCTCTGGAAAACTGCACCGTGAGTGAATGGCTAAGCTCACCGCATAATGCACTCCCTGGAAAACGGCACTGTGAGTGAATGGCTAAGCTCACCGCATAATGCACTCCCTGGAAAACGGCACTGTGAGTGAATGGCTAAGCTCACCGCATAATGCACTCCCTGGAAAACGGCACTGTGAGTGAATGGCTAAGCTCACCGCATAATGCACTTGTTGGACATCTGCACTGTGAGTGAATGGCTAACCTCACCGCATAATGCACTTCCTGGACATCTGCACTGTGAGTGAATGGCTAAGCTCATCGCATAATGCACTTCCTGGACATCTGCACCGTGAGTGAATGGCTAAGCTCACCGCATAATGCACTCCCTGGAAAACGGCACTGTGAGTGAATGGCTAAGCTCACCGCATAATGCACTCCCTGGAAAACGGAACTGTGAGTGAATGGCTAAGCTCACCGCATAATGCACTTGTTGGACATCTGCACTGTGAGTGAATGGCTAACCTCACCGCATAATGCACTTCCTGGACATCTGCACTGTGAGTGAATGGCTAAGCTCATCGCATAATGCACTTCCTGGACATCTGCACCGTGAGTGAATGGCTAAGCTCACCGCATAATGCACTCCCTGGAAAACGGCACCGTGAGTGAATGGCTAAGCTCACCACATAGTGCACTCTCTGGAAAACTGCACCGTGAGTGAATGGCTAAGCTCACTGCATAATGCACTCCCTGGAAAACGGCACCGTGAGTGAATGGCTAAGCTCACCGCATAATGCACTCCCTGGAAAACGGCACTGTGAGTGAATGGCTAACCTCACCGCATAAAGCACTTGTTGGACATCTGCACCGTGAGTGAATGGCTAAGCTCACCGCATAATGCACTCCCTGGAAAACTGCACCGTGAGTGAATGGCTAAGCTCACCACATAGTGCACTCTCTGGAAAACTGCACCGTGAGTGAATGGCTAAGCTCACCACATAGTGCACTCTCTGGAAAACTGCACCGTGAGTGAATGGCTAAGCTCACCGCATAATGCACTTCCTGGACATCTGCACTGTGAGTGAATGGCTAACCTCACCGCATAAAGCACTTCCTGGACATCTGCACTGTGAGTGAATGGCTAAGCTCACCACATAGTGCACTCTCTGGAAAACTGCACCGTGAGTGAATGGCTAAGCTCACCACATAGTGCACTCCCTGGGAAACGGCACCGTGAGTGAATGGCTAAGCTCACCGCATAATGCACTCCCTGGAAAACGGCACTGTGAGTGTATGGCTAAGCTCACCACATAGTGCACTCTCTGGAAAACTGCACCGTGAGTGAATGGCTGAGCTCACCACATAGTGCACTCTCTGGAAAACTGCACCGTGAGTGAATGGCTAAGCTCACCGCATAATGCACTCCCTGGAAAACGGCACTGTGAGTGAATGGCTAAGCTCACCGCATAATGCACTTCCTGGACATCTGCACTGTGAGTGAATGGCTAAGCTCACCGCATAGTGCACTCCCTGGAAAACTGCACCGTGAGTGAATGGCTAAGCTCACCACATAGTGCACTCTCTGGAAAACTGCACCGTGAGTGAATGGCTAAGCTCACCACATAGTGCACTCTCTGGAAAACTGCACCGTGAGTGAATGGCTAAGCTCATCGCATAATGCACTCCCTGGAAAACTGCACCTTGAGTGAATGGCTAAGCTCACCGCATAATGCACTCCCTGGAAAACGGCACCGTGAGTGAATGGCTAAGCTCACCACATAGTGCACTCCCTGGAAAACTGCACCGTGAGTGAATGGCTAAGCTCACCGCATAATGCACTCCCTGGAAAACTGCACCGTGAGTGAATGGCTAAGCTCACCGCATAGTGCACTCTCTGGAAAACGGCACCGTGAGTGAATGGCTAAGCTCACCGCATAATGCACTTCCTGGAAAACTGCACCGTGAGTGAATGGCTAAGCTCACCGCATAATGCACTCCCTGGAAAACTGCACCGTGAGTGAATGGCTAAGCTCACCGCATAATGCACTCCCTGGAAAACGGCACTGTGAGTGAATGGCTAAGCTCACCGCATAATGCACTCCCTGGAAAACGGCAGTGTGAGTGAATGGCTAAGCTCACCGCATAATGCACTCTCTGGAAAACTGCACTGTGGGTGAATGGCTAAGCTCACCACATAGTGCACTCTCTGGAAAACTGCACCGTGAGTGAATGGCTAAGCTCACCGCATAATGCACTCCCTGGAAAACGGCACTGTGAGTGAATGGCTAAGCTCACCGCATAATGCACTTCCTGGACATCTGCACTGTGAGTGAATGGCTAACCTCACCGCATAAAGCACTTCCTGGACATCTGCACTGTGAGTGAATGGCTAAGCTCACCGCATAATGCACTCCCTGGAAAACGGCACTGTGAGTGAATGGCTAAGCTCACCGCATAATGCACTTCCTGGAAAACGGCACTGTGAGTGAATGGCTAAGCTCACCGCATAATGCACTCCCTGGAAAACGGCACTGTGAGTGAATGGCTAAGCTCACCGCATAATGCACTCCCTGGAAAACGGCACTGTGAGTGAATGGCTAAGCTCACCGCATAATGCACTTCCTGGACATCTGCACTGTGAGTGAATGGCTAACCTCACCGCATAAAGCACTTCCTGGACATCTGCACTGTGAGTGAATGGCTAAGCTCACCGCATAATGCACTCCCTGGAAAACGGCACTGTGAGTGAATGGCTAAGCTCACCGCATAATGCACTTCCTGGACATCTGCACTGTGAGTGAATGGCTAACCTCACCGCATAATGCACTCCCTGGAAATCAGACTGCTGGGGAATCGCTAAGATCAACACATAGTGCATGGCCTGGAAATCTGCAGTATTAGTGAATAGCTGATCTCACCACATTGTGCACTCCCTGGGCATCTACACTGTAAGTGAAACACTGAGCTCACCACACAGTGCACTCCTTGGAAATCTGACTGTTGGTGAATCGCTCAGCTCACCACGTAGTGCACTTCCTGGAAATCTGACAGTTAGTGAAACACTTGGCTCATCACATAGTGCACTGCCGGGAAATCAGACTGCTGGGGAATCGCTGAGCTCACCACATAGTGCACTCCCTGAAAATCTGAATTCTGGTGAATCACTGAGTTCCCCACATAGTGCATGGCCTGGAAATCTGCTCTGTTAGTGAATAGCTGATCTCACCACATAGTGCATTCCCTGGGCATCTACACTGTAAGTGAAACACTGAGCTCAACCCATAGTGCACTCTCGGGAAGTCTGACTGTGGTGAATGGCTCATCTCACCACATAGTGCACTCCCTGGATATCTGCACTGTTAGTGAATAGCAGAACTCACCACATAGTGCACTTCCTGGAAATCTGACGGATAAGCTCCTTCCTGCCCGGCAGAACACAGAGTCAGACTTCCGTCCTACTTGTCAGACCCTACAGAGATCATCTGCGGAGTTCCACAGGGCTCCTCCCAAAGCCCCACACTCTTCAACATCTACATGGCCCGACACGCGTCCATCATCAGAAACCATGGGCTGAACATCATCTCCTATGCCGACGACACCCAGCTGATCATCTCACTGACCGAAAACCCCACAACTACCAAGAAGAATTTCCACAACGGGATGGAAGCCATCACCAGCTGGCAGAGGGACAGCTGCCTCTAGCTTAACTCTGACAAGAGCAAGATCCTCTTCCTGGGACCCTCCACACCAGCCTGGGATGACTCCTGGTGGCCAGCCACCCTCTACACCCCCCACCCCAGCAAACCACGCATGCAACCTCGGTTTCATCCTAGATTCATCACATACCATGAACTGCCAAGTCAACTCGGTTGCAACCTACTGTTTTCATACACTCCAACTTCTCCGGAAGATCCACAAATGGATCCCAAAGGACTGCCGCAAAACCGTAACCCATGCCCTGGTTACCAGCAGACTCGACTGTGACAACGCCCTCTATGCCGGCACCACCCAGAAGAACCTGTAGAAACTACAGCACATCCAAAAACCTCCGCCAGACTCATCCTGGACATTCCCTGCTGCAAACACATCACCAATCACCTAAGAGACCTCCACTGGCTTTCTGCTGAAAAAAGAATCAACTTCAAACTCCTCATCCACGCATACAATGCCCGCCATGACCTAGGACCCACCTACCTCAACCACAGCATCACCTTTTACTCCCCCACCAGACCTCTTCGCTCTGCTCAACAGGCACTAGTCACGGTATCCTGCATACGGAAGACCTCGGCTGGAGGAAGATCCTTTGTCTACCTCAGAGCAAAGAGCTGGAACGCCCTGCCCTTGCACCTCAGGCAGTCAGCATTGTTACCTCAATTCAGTAAGGACCTTAAAACCTGGCTTTTCAACTAAAGCACAGAGGACAAACCCCCCTCAGCTCCTTGAGACCCATACGAGTGAGTAGTTGTGCTCTATAAATCCTGATTTGATTTGATTTAATTTGACTGTGGGTGAATCACTGAGCTCACCTCATAGTGCACTCCCTGGAAATGTAACTATTGAGGAATCTCTGGGCTCACCACACAGTGCACTCCCTCGTAATCTGACTGTTGGTGAATCACTGAGCTCTTCATATAGTGTACACCTTGGATATATGACTGTTGGTGAGTCGCTGAACTCACTACATAGTACACTGCCTGGAAATCTGACTGTTGGTGAGTGGCTGAGCTCAATACATAGTACACTGCCTGGAAATGTGACTGTTGGTGAAACACTGAGCTCACCACATAGTACACTTCCTGGAAATGTGACTGTTGGTGAACTACTCAGCTCACCTCCTAGTGCACTCCCTGGAAATGTAACTATTGGGGAATCGCTGGGTCACCACATAGTGCACTCCCTGGATATCTGACTGTTGGTGAGTGGCTGAGCTCAATACATAGTACACTGCCTGGAAATGTGACTGTTGGTGAAACACTGAGCTCACCACATAGTACACTTCCTGGAAATCTGACTGTAGGTCAATCGCTGCACTCACCACATAGTGCAATCCCTGGAAATCTGACTGTTGGAGAATTGCTGAGCTCACTACACAATGCACTCCCGGAAAATCTGAATTGTGGTGAATCGCTGCGCTCACCACATAGTGCACACCCTGGAAATCTACACTGTTAGTGAATAGCTGAGCTCACCACATTGTGCACTCCCTGGACATCTGCACCTTGAGTGAATCGCTGAGATCACCACATAATGCAACCTCGGAAAATCTGACTCTTGGGGAATCGCTGACCTCACCACCCAGTGCACTCCCTGAAAATATGACTGTTGGTGGAATGATGAGCTCACCGATTAGTGCACTCCATGGAAATCTGACTGTTGGTGAGTAGCTGAGCTCCCCATGTTGTGCATTCCCTGGGCATCTCCAATGTGAGCGAATTACTGAACTCACCACATAGTGCACTCTTGGGAAATTTGGCTGTTGGGGAATCGCTGAGCTCACCACACAGTGCACTCCCTGAAAATCTGACTGTTGGTTAAACGATGAGTTCACCGCATAGTGCACTCCGCGGAAATCTGACTGTAGGTGAATGGCTGAGCTCACCACACAGTGCACTCCCTGGAAATCTTAATGTTGGTGAAATGCTGAGCTCACCACAAAGTGCACTCCCTAGAAATCTAACTGTTGTTGAACCACTGAACTCACCACATAGAGCACACCCTGGAAATGTGACTGCTGGTGAGTCGCTGAGCTCACCACACTGCACTCTGTGGAAATCTGACTGCTGGGGTATCGCTGAGCTCACCACATAGAGCAGTCCCTGGAAATCTGACTGTAGGTGAATGGCTGAGCTCACCACACAGTGCACTCCCTGGAAATCTTAATGTTGGTGAAATGCTGAGCTCACCACAAAGTGCACTCCCTAGAAATCTAACTGTTGTTGAACCACTGAACTCACCACATAGAGCACACCCTGTAAATGTGACTGCTGGTGAGTCGCTGAGCTCACCACACTGCACTCTGTGGAAATCTGACTGCTGGGATATCGCTGAGCTCACCACATAGAGCAGTCCCTGGAAATCTGACTGTTGGTGAATAGCTGAGCTCACCACATTGTGCACTCCCTGGATATCTCACTGTTGGTGAATCACTGACACCTCACAGTGGCATTCAGTCACTAGAATTAAGCACTGTCATTGAATTACTGAGAAAACTTGAATACGGACACACAGGAGTTCTGCACAGTGAAGGAATCACTGGGATGGGCTTAGGATACACTCAGAACAATGATAGATCACCTGCGTATCACTGAGATGATCCCAATGATCCACTCACTGGATTATACGAAGTGATCCAGCAGACACCTGAAAAAGGCAGTGGTAGAACAATGCACTCTCAGACAAATGTCCCTTAGGATGAACAAGGCGGTGGAAGAACAATGCAGTCTCAGACAAATGTTTCTTGGGAGGACAACATTTCTCCTTTTAACACCTGGTTTTAAAAGGCGTTCATTTTTTACGCAAAACCCGTCTGATATTTTAGGTAGATAGAGTTTTGTGTCAAAAAGGGTGGGTGGTTGCATGGAAATGCAAGGGGCAGATCTAAGAACCCATATCACCTCCCTGCACCACATTAGCGTCATTTTTTAAAACTTTAATGTGGCCCAACGATGCCAAAATCGCCATGCCATATTTACAAATTGGCGCAATGCATGCATTGGGCCACTTTCTAACCCTTTGCGCTACATTATGTCTGTGCCAGGCATAATGTATGCAAAGGGGGCGTTCCCCTGTTAAGGGGGCTGGAAAAATGGCGCAAAGAAATCTAATAGATTTCTTAGCATTTTTTTAATGGCACTTTTAAGGCCTGCTCAGAGCAGGCGTTAAAAGGACCCTCCCATTGTTTACAATGGGCCTGAATGCGCTTTGCAGGATTAGCATCAACAGTTTTGACACTAATTTTGCAAAGGTCAGAACTAGCGCCAAAGATTTTGACGCTAGTTCCCCTAAGTACCGCCATGGTGCGCAGTATCTTAGAAACCACACACATGGTGGCTTAAGGGGGGGAGCTAAGGGCCGCAAGAAAAGTGGCTCTGCACTGGGTGCAATGCCACTTATCTTAAATCAGGCCCTAAATAATAGAAAAAGCATTTTGTACTGGTTTGCGTCACTTTTCATGACGCAAACCCCGCGCGATATGTTGGTAGATCTGCCTTAGGGTTTCTGTAGTTCACCTATCAAACAATGGAGCAGATTCAAAGGACAAGAAACTCAATTCCAGCTTTAACTTATCTTCTTCCTACTTCCAATAAAAGAGAATATCAGCCTCTTAGTTAAATACCAGATAATTCCTTGTAATATCAGGGTCTAGTGCTTCACAAAGCCACAGCACCCGGTCACCCCATCTAGCTGTCAGCGCTGCTCAATGACGGAAGATTGGGGGGGGACTTCGAGGCACTCGGCACTCCCTGATCTGAACCACCTCTTGTGCTGAAAGAGTCCTTACTAGTGACGTAGGCAGTGTTGGGAGCTCCCTCTCACCCCTGCTGAGGACACAACCAGACCTTCTCCCTTTCAGGAAACTATTGAGAACCCACAACTCAGCTAACCCTGAACTTACTTCCTTTTACCCTTGTTTCACCTCCTTCCCCCAGGCCCTTGGGTTGAACCTTTGACTGTGACCCCTTAACATTCAAAAGCACTGAGGGCTAATAGTCTTTTGTCACATGTAAAGAACACTGACAGGTTCTGCTGCGGTAGCATATGAACAAATAGAAACAAAACAAAATAAAATAGAATTGAAAATAGAATAACAAAAAAACAAAAAAAATAGAATAAAAAATAGAATAAAATAGAATAGGATAGAAAGAAAAGAAAAGAAAATACAAATACAATAAAATAAAATAAAATAAAATAAAATAAAATAGAAGAGAAATAAAATAAAATAAAATAGAAATAAAATAAAAAGTAATAATATAAAATAAAAATAAATTAAAAATAAAATAGAAATAGATATAAAGTACAATACAATAGAATAAAGAAGGTCCATCCCATTGGCCCCATGACACTTATCTCCATTGATGGGAACTCTGAAAGAAGTTGAAGAACTTGGATAAGACAGGTGGCTGGTGGTGGATGAGCCTGTCTGTCCTTGGCTCATCTCTCTCTAGGGGTTTGCTGTGAATGGTGGCAGGTGCCAGTCTGTGAAGTCTTGAAAGACCATCCACAGCTCTTTGTCTCCAGGATTGACTTGGTGAACTAGTGGTGAGAGGGAGAAAGATCCATTGGTGATGCTTACGTGCCTGGCCCTTAATAAGTAAACTTAGAAGGGAACGCGTATAGGCCGATGAACCTTTTGGATCGCATGGAGTATCCTAGCCATGTAGTGACCAATGTCATTAATGATCAAGATAACCAATCAATAACTACTCAAAATAATTATTAGTTACTAGACAAATATAACAACAATTCATGAATAACTACATCTCGATAAAGCATTTAACAATTTTTATTTCCCTATCAATTACAATTCTAATGCATACGGTTAACTTAAACTTTATTTAATGAGCTCAGAATTAGTTTATTAGCGACCACCAATAACACAATCTAATCAGAACTCGAGAAAACATGTGCTCCAAAGCTTCAGCATAAGCCAACAAAGATGAATATTTTGACATTAATAGCAGAGTTCAGCGATCAGTTCGTCAATGATTTGTCACTGTCACCCAAGGATGCTACCTAACCCAGATTAGCATCAGCATGGGGGACTTCATGCGAAAGCAATTTAGAAAACATTAATTTGGAAAACATCTAGCTAGAAGAAAAGCTATAAAACAGCGTAGTTGGTACCTAGAAGGAAAGGCACAAAGTTAATTAGTCACATTGTCATAACTACCTATCCACGAAATGGATCAGCAACAAAGTCAGTCTTCGTCTTTAGGTCATCAATAGATCAGCAGCGCATCAGGCTCTCAAGAGCATAAGCCCAATGACAGAATCTCGAACCGCGTCTCTTGACGTCATCAGCATTCACCCCTCGTATATCGCATCTGCCCTCGTATCTCCCGTATCTGAAGTTTTAGCTCCTTGTCATGACTTTTTATTAGAGTTTTTCAGTCCATCCCCTTAATTCCTAATTGGTCAATCAGTTCTCCATATGTGACGTTACCCAATACATTTTATTCTACATATCTATGAGTTCTAGTATTTCGTCTTTCTCAGTTCATAGATTGGTCCACTGTACGATGTGTTCATCATCCGGCTCCTCAGGTCTCGAAAATGTTGCATGTTCCTCTACTGTCAGTGTCTCTATTGTTTGAGTCCTGGGAAAGTACATTCAGCCTACTCTACGCATAATTGTATCAAATTGACTTCATCATCTCCTGTCCGTCGGTACATTTGCAAAAAATTCTAGTTAAGCTCACAGTTCACGGTCAGTTCATATGCACCAGCAACTTCTACATTGTGCGCTTATTAATTTTGCTTCTGCATGAGGCCTGGAACTAGGCCATGAATTCGGCTAAGTTAGCTTCTACGATATAATGCAAAACATAGGTTATACATTTCATTATGGCACATTGCTACATTATTATTACACATTTTCATTATTTCACGCATTTCTTATCATTTTAGTAAAATTTGAATAAGTGGCTACCATTCCCCGTGGGCACATGTTTAAACATGCACATTATTTTCTCTACAATTAATTCCTCTATGAACTTTTTTGTTAATCAAAACACATAAACATGCATTAATAATTTTTAATTAGCATATCTGCTTCAACAGTGACAACTCTGTTGGGGTGACCCTACCATTGCTTGTGCCGCTGTCGTTCCACAGAATTCCTGACCAATATAGGAATCTTTACCTGTCTGCAAGGAAGTGACGTCATTAACTGTGCAGCTCTGATCCTTCACCAGTGCAGATCACCTTTGCTAAACAGTCTCTGGCGCCCCCTAGAGGTGCAGCTTCTAAAGATGGCACCTGATGTAGGAACAAGACCTCCCTGGACTGAGGACCTCTGGCTGACATGAGACTCTGCTGCCCAGATGTCCAGGTAAACAGAGAGTTCTTGGGTGACCTTCAAGGTGTGCGCACAACCTTCGCACGGATTGATATTAGGCAGGTATGCAAATACTTCTTACCTGTTGAGCACGCATTTCAGGACCATCAAAGGAAATGAACGGATGAGAAATGTTAAAAGACATTGAGACCAAGAAATATTATCACATGAAGCTTAGTCAGTGACCGGAAGCGCCACGAGACAGTAGAGTTCAGGAGTACTCATGAAACCCGGAGATCGTTCTTTCTGTGAAGGGGTTGGAGTCCCAGGAAGGAAGAAACAGAAGCAAGTCAAAGTCATACCCGACTCTTTTATTAGGGGGTGCAGCACCCCACACACACCCCCGAAGCTACGCCCCTGAACAAGCCGCTGTGCTAGCACTCCCGACCCTCCATAGCGCTGCCCCCCGAGCTTGGTGTTTGACTAATCAAGCACCGCACAGCTGGGCGCAGAGCAGCCTGGGCGCAGCAGCCATCTTGTTTGATTATATACAACAATCTCAGAACATTTGCTTGGCCCAAACTATTAGTGGCTAAATGGGACACGTGATTCTTCAGACGTGAGAACAGGAAACATGAATTCATCGCCTATTTCACATCAGATGTGCTCTGTTTCAAACATACCCGAATGAGGTTCATTAGGTAAACATTTGATATGAATCACCGGCAGCTGTTCTTTGTAATTCTACTTTCAAACATGTCTCTCAATAAAGTCATTCTGGCACCAAACTCTGAATATTACACTCAGAGCCGCAGAGGCTGCCTGTGCCTCAGATATCAGCATCCTTTGGAGTCTGCTTCAGACATCAGCATCCTTGGGTGCCTGCTTCAGATACCAGCATTCTAGGGTGTCTGCTTCAGACATCAGCATCCTTGGGTGTCTGCTTCAGACATCAGCATCCTTGGGTGCCTGCTTCAGACTCCAGCATTCTTGGGTGCCTGTGCCTCAGATTCCAGCATCCTCGGTTGCCTGTGCCTTAGATACCAGCATCCTTGGGTGCCTGTGCCTCAGATATCCTTGGGTGCCTGTGCCTCAGATATCAGCATCCTCGGGTGCCTGCTTCAGACGTCAGCATCCTTGGGTGCCTGCTTCAGATATCAGCATCCTTGGGTGTCTGCTTCAGACATCAGCATCCTTGGGTGCCTGCTTCAGACTCCAGCATCCTTGGGTGCCTGTGCCTCAGATTCCAGCATCCTCGGTTGCCTGTGCCTTAGATACCAGCATCCTTGGGTGCCTGTGCCTCAGATATCCTTGGGTGCCTGTGCCTCAGATATCAGCATCCTCGGGTGCCTGCTTCAGACGTCAGCATCCTTGGGTGCCTGCTTCAGATATCAGCATCCTTGGGTGTCTGCTTCAGACATCAGCATCCTTGGGTGCCTGCTTCAGACGTCAGCATCCTTTTGGGTCTCCTTCAGATACCAGCATCCTTGGGTGCCTGCTTCAGACATCAGCATCTTTGGGTGCCTGCTTCAGACATCAGCATCCTTTAGGGTCTGCTTCAGACATCAGCATCCTTGGGTGCCTGCTTAAGACATCAGCATCCTTGGGTGCCTGCTTCAGATATCAGCATCCTTTGGGGTCTGCTTCAGACAACGGCATCCTTGGGTGCCTGCTTAAGACATCAGCATCCTTGGGTGCCTGCTTCAGATATCAGCATCCTTTGGGGTCTGCTTCAGACAACAGCATCCTTGGGTGCCTGCTTCAGACAACAGCATCCTTGGGTGCCTGCTTCAGATACCAGCATCCTTGGGTGTCTGCTTCAGACATCAGCATCCTTGGGTGCCTGCTTCAGATATCAGCATCCTTCGGTGTCTGCTTCAGACATCAGCATCCTTGGGTGCCAGCTTCAGACACCAGCATCCTTGGGTGCCTGTTCCTCAGATACCAGCATCCTTGGGTGCCTGTGCCTTAGATACCAGCATCCTTGGGTGCCTGTGCCCCAGATATCCTTGGGTGCCTGTGCCTCAGATATCAGCATCCTCCGGTGCCTGCTTCAGACGTCAGCATCCTTTGGGGTCTGCTTGAGATATCAGCATCCTTGGGTGCCTGCTTCAGACGTCAGCATCCTCGGGTGCCTCTGCCTCAGATACCAGCATCTTCGGGTGCCTGTGCCTCAGATATCACCATCCTTTGGGGTCTGCTTCAGACATCACCATCCTTGGGTGCCTGCTTCAGATATCAGCATCCTTGGGTGCCCTCTTCAGACACCAGCATCCTTGGGTGCCTGTGTCTCAGATACCAGCATCCTCGGGTGCCTGTGCCTTAGAAACCAGCATCCTTGGGTGCCTGTGCCTCAGATATCAGCATCCTCGGGTGCCTGCTTCAGACGTCAGCATCCTTTGGGGTCTGCTTGAGATATCAGCATCCTTGGGTGCCTGCTTCAGACGTCAGCATCCTCGGGTGCCTGGGCATCAGATACCAGCATCCTCTGGTGCCTGTGCCTCATATATCAGCATCCTTTGGGGTCTGCTTCAGACATCAGCATCCTTGGGTGCCTGCTTCAGATACCAGCATCCTTGGGTGTCTGCTTCAGACATCAGCATCCTTGGGTGCCTGCTTCAGACACCAGCATCCTTGGGTGCCTGTGCCTCAGATACCAGCATCCTCGGGTGCCTGTGCCTTAGATACCAGCATCCTTGGGTGCCTGTGCCTCAGATATCTTTGGGTGCCTGTGTCTCAGATATCAGCATTCTCGGGTGCCTGCTTCAGACGTCAGCATCCTTTGGGGTCTGCTTCAGATATCAGCATCCTTGGGTGCCTGCTTCAGACATCAGCATCCTCAGGTGCCTGTGCCTCAGATATCAGCATCCTTTGGGGTCTGCTTCAGAGGTGACAGGATGCTCTCCGTGGGGTGGGGGCTGGCACACACCACCCAAGCTCCTGTGATGCACAAACATTAAAGTGTTACAAAAGTCTGTTATTTCCTCATTACACTGAGCAAACACACCATTATTGACTCAATCGGAACCCCATAAGTAGTGATGTTGGTCCCCATCTTCTCTGACCGGTAATCAGACAAGGTAGCTGCAGCTCACGGGCTGCTCTGCGCCCTGCTGTGCAGTGCTTAATTTGTCAAAGAACAAGCTCAGGGCCCAGCGCTATCGAAGGTTGGGACTACTAAAGCAGGGGGTGGGGGGGGGGTTGGGGGGGATTTGGGTGTTACACCCCCATGCCAACAATATTCTGTAATAAGTATTCGGGTACAAGAGCTCTCAGTCGGGTATGCTGAGTGTCTGTCGTATTTCACCTGGGATTTTTACATGCCCCAACTCACAAAACACGCACACCCTGTTTTAAAGGCCTTAAAAATGTTGATCAGTTTAAAAAACGTTGGCCCATATTTGTGAAAAAGTGGCGCATTAGGGCTGATGTGCCACTTTTTCTGGGGCCACGCCAACAGCACCGAACGACACAATGGTTGCACCATGGCAGTCGTTAGCACAATAGCGTAAAAAATGTTGACGCTAGTGCAGCAAAGTGCAAGGAGAGGTGGCCCGTAGGTTGCTATAGGTGCGTCATTTTAACGCCTGCTCTGAGCAGGCATTGAAAATGATGCCAAAAATGGCGCAGTGAAATCTTTTACATTTCACTGTGCCATTTTTGCGGACCTCCTAGTGCATACATTATGCCTGGCGCAGGCATAATGTGGTGGAAAGGGTTAAAAAGTGGCACAATGCATGCTTTGCGTCAGTTTGTAAATATGGCGCAGGAAAAAGGCAACATTAACGCTGCCTTAGCGTAAAAAAAATGATGCTAAGGCGGCGCTGGGGTGACACAAGGGGCTCTTAAACATGCCCCATTGTGGTTAAAGTGCCCCTAACAATCTGCACCCCTCTCTCTTCCACTGCCCCTTGTGCCCCCTCATGTCTTGCTTCTCAGATAATGAGGTTTAACAAGGTGTCCCAGCATGACTGGTGGGAAAAAGGAAGCTCACTCCCCAATCTTATTGCCCAAGCTACGCCCCTGTACTAAGGGCAGAGACGGACTGAGTCCACCTCATGGCACTTCAGTCCACCACCGCACACTCCTTGTCTCTTTATCTCACTCTTGCAGGTTCCCCTTCCATTGCTCCCTTTGTCACAGTCTTTCTGTCTTTCTCGTCCTTCTTTTGTGTTTTTCTCTCTCATGCTCTGAGTCAAAGTCTGGTGAGAAAAACTAAGTGGGCGTCCCCAAACATAAGTGCCGGTGGGCTGCATGGGCACCCACTGGCTCAGATTAAGCCCGGCTGCCGTGGTGACAGCTCCACTGCTGTTCTGTTGGCACCAGAGTTCATTGCCACTGATAAAGAGATTGTGCTTGCAATCAGTAACTGAAAGACGCAGCAGAAAGTAAACACACTCTAAGTAGCTGTGACTAGGGCTGAAAAGGTACTGAGGACAAAGAGGGTGCATTTAACACTGCCACCGCCATTACCTCTTTTTAATCGTCACAGCCCTTCTTTAGTGAGGTCAGGTCCTCCCCACGGAAGTTCCATCAGTCAAAGAAATGTACAAGTTCCCGCCCTTGCTGTGTCTTCCTTCCTGCCACCTGCCACATCATACCACAAAAAACTAAGCCAAGCATCCCTACTCTTTGGCTAGGAGCAAAGAAAAGAGCAGAAAGCTCACCTCCACATGGGGTGAGACTAAAGTTGTGAGTACTGAATGGAAAGAGGTGGATACGCATGCCTTTCCTTGCTTTTTGGTCAGAAGATACCAGTTGCCAGGTTATCGGAGGAGTTTCTTTCCCAAGTTAAAGTTGACTCTCTGACGGCGGGGTTGTCCTCTGAGGGCACAATAGTCTCAGACGAGGCATCATTCTCAGATCCACTGGATAAAAAAATAAAAATAAACAGGAGATAAAGAGAGCATATTTGGCTCCTATTTTTTATGTCAAAGCAGTGTCATTTTCCAGTTACGCTATCCAGTCTTTGTTAAGGATGTCCAGAAGTTAGCAGAACAAGCAGAGCAGGGTTCAGACGTATCTTCAACCATCTCAGTGATGGAGCAGCAACTCCTCTTCCTTTGATTCACTGACATATCTTTAACCATCTCAGTGATGGAGCCTTTATTAGCGGACATATCTTCAACCATCTCATTGATGGATCAGCAGCTCCGCTTCGTTTCACACACGGCCTTTGATTCGCTGACATATCTTCAACCAACTAAGTGATGGAGCCTTTGATTCGCTGATATATCTTCAACCATCTCAGAGATGGAGCATTTGATTCACTGACATATCTTCAACCATCTCAGTAATGGACCAGCAGCACTGCTTCCTTTCAGACACGGCCTTTGATTTGCTGACATATCTTCAACCAACTCAGTGATGGAGCCTTTGAGTCACTGACATATCTTCAACCATTTCAGTGATGGAGCCTTTGATTCACTGACATATCTTCAACTAACTCAGTGATGGAGCCTTTGATTCACTGACATATCTTCAACCATCTTGGTGATAGAGCAGCAGCTCGCCTCCCTTTCAGACACGTCCTTTGATTGGCTGACATATCTTCAACCATCTTGGTGATAGAGCAGCAGCTCGGCTCACTTTCAGACACGGCCTTTGATTGGCTGACATATCTTCAACCATCATAGTGATAGAGAAGCAGCTCCGCTCTCTTTCAGACAGGGCCTTTGATTCGCTGACATATCTTCAACCGTCTCAGTGATGGACCAGCAGCTCCGCTCCCTTTCAGATACAGCCTTTGATTGTGAAACCCCCAACAAAAGTTAAATTCTTTGAGGCAAAAATGTTGTTCGGAGTGACTTTTCAGCAGAGAATGGGTCTGCCCTTTCATGGAGGGGGACATGACCAGGCGGGAGTCCCTGCTTCTGAAAAGTCCTGATCACTGTTGCTGTGGCTTTTACTGTGACTCTTCCAACCCCCAGTGCATGACTACGCTGGGGATTTGAATGAGCTGTAAGTTAGAGAACGACTGCTGAAGTTTCAGACAAAAGAAGAACCTCAGGGACGGACTAGTGGTTGCTGGACATTGTGCAATATTGATGTCAAATACCATTCAAGAAGAAACCAGATGATGTGTTTCGACCTACCCCATTGCCCAAGGAGCCAATCAAAAGAAAGCGTTGGTGGCTGATATTTTCAAGCAAATGATAAACCTGATGCCAGTTTCCCAAGAGACAAGGGGTGTTTATTGTAGGAGGCTGGCCTGATTTGTAGTAGGTACCAAAGGTACTTACACCTTATACTAGGTCCAGTTATCCCTTATTAGTGAAATGTAGTCATGTCTAGAAGCCAGTATGTCTAGGGGTAGCTGTAGGCAGAGCAGCCAAGGCTGAACTAGGAGACATGCAAAGCTCTTGCAATACCACTGTAGTGATACAGTTCTCACACAGAAGAAAGACAATGCTCAGTGTTACCAAAAATAAAGGTACTTTATTTTAGTGACACAAGGCCAAAAATATCTTAGAGTCTATATTCCCTTAGGAGGTAAGTATTATATACAGTATATACACTAGTAACCAAAATCAGGTAAGTAAACAGTCATAAAATAGTGAAAATGAGGAAAATCACCATAGGTTACAATGGGCCTAGGGGGAACACAAACCATATACTAAAATAGTGGAATGTGAAAGTCGGTTTTCCACCTAGGCAAGAGTAGTGTATAGAGGGGCGCTGGGAGTGTAAGAAAACACCAAAGGTAAGTAAAGTACCCCACGCCAGGCCCAGGAAAACAGGAGTAAAGTACAGCAAGTTTCCTCAGAACACACTAGAACTCGTGATAAAGAATAATGCAAAAACCAAGCAAGACTGCAAGACACCAACGATGGATTAATTGACCTGAAGACCTGCGGAGCAAGGAGACCAAGTCCAAGAACAGCTGAAGTGTCCAGGAGTAACAGGAGCCCCTGCTAACCCGGATGAAGGTGCAAAAGTGCATTCTCCGGTTACAAGAAAAAGTCAGAAATGCACCAAAGAAGACAGCTGCGGGTTCCTTCTTGGTGCAAGAGATGTCCCATGTTGAGTAGAAGGATGCATCATTGGATTCTGCCAACAAGCCTTGGCTCACGCAAAAGACGCAGCTGGTGGGAAAAGGCTTTACCTGGACCCTGGAGGGACCTGGGGGTCTCAACTCAGACTGAGGAGACAGAGGGGGCTCTCAGCACTTCAGAGAGCCCTTAGAAGACCAGGCAGCACCCACAGGAGTCCCAGGACACAGTAATAAAGGAGTTGTGAATTGCAGTTATCGCAGCACTACACAAAAGGACACCACGCCGCCGGAGAACAACTCAGGGAGCTGAGTGCTGTTCATGAAGGATTCCTTGGAGAAGCACACAGAAGCCCTAGGAGCTGTGAAAGTCGTGGTGCACAGGGGTACCGTCTGGCTTGTGGAGCCAGGCTCTTACCTCCACCAAATTTGGAAAGTTGGACCTTTGGACAGTCTGGGTCACTTCGGTCCACCATCAGTGTTCCAGGATCCATGCTCGTCGTCAGGAGAGTGGACCCAGAGTACCAATCATCGCTGCAGAGAGGTGCCTGCTGAAGTAGGGAAGTGACTCCGTCACTCCACAGGAGATTCCTTCGATCCTTCTGGTGCAGGATGAAGACAGGCAGCTCTAAAAGCATGCACGACCTGGAAACTGTTGCAGTTGCTGGCAGGAGCCGAAGTTACAGAGTTACAGTAGCCTTCTTTGATACTTTGTTGCAGTTGTAGAGTTCCTGGAGCAGTTCTGCGGTTGATCCGACAGTAGAAGGTGAAGCAGAGGTTGCAGAGGATTCCTGCTGGAGTCTTGCAAAACCGAATCCGAGGAAACACCCAGCGGAGAGACCGTAAATAGCCCTGAGAGGGGGATTGGTCACCTCCCCAGGTAAGCACTGACGTCACTTGCTGGCACTGCCCACTCAGATGCTCCCAGAGTTCCCTGAACACCCTGAAAACAAGATGTCAGAACCCAGGGATACTCTGGAGGAGCTCTGGGCACCACCCCTGTGGTGATGATGGAGAAGGGGGTGGTCACTCCCCATTCCTTTGTCCAGTTTCACGCCAGAGCAGGGACTGGGAGTCCCTGAACCGGTGTAGACTGGATTATGTAAGGATAGCACTGTTTGTGCCCTTCAAAGCATTTAAAGTGGCTCTGGGTGGATACCTCTCCCATGCCTGTAACACCTACTTCCAAAGGGAGAGGGTATAACACCCCTCTCCTAAAAGAATTGCAATGGTCTGCCTCCCTATGTTTGAGCTGCTCAAGCCACAGGAGGGCAGAAGCATGTTTGTAAGGTGGCAGCAGCTGGGGCTGCAGTGGAAACCTCAGCGAGCTGGTTTGGCAGTACTGGGGGTTCATGTTGGAGCCCCTAGGGTGCATGGAATTGGCCCCCTAATACCAGAATCAGATTGGGGGTACAATTTCTCAATCTTAGATACCTTACATGGCCATATTCGGGGTTACCATTGTGAAGCTACCTATATATATTGACCTCTATGTAGTGCACACTTATAGGTGTCCCCTCACTCACGAAGTCTGGGAAATTGATCCTGGACAACGTGGGGGCACCTCTGCTAGTGCAGGGGTGTCCTCACACACAGTAACTTTGCACCTAGCCTTCAGGAACTGAAGGTTAGACATATAGGTAACTTATAAGTTACCTGGTGCAGTGAAAATGGCTGTGAAATAATGTGTGCACTATTTCACTCAGGCTGCAGTGGTAGTCCTGAAGAAGTGTTTGTATGAGCTCCTTATCGGTGGCAAAAGAAATGCTGCTGCCCATAAGGATCTCCTGGAACCCCAATGCCCTGGGTACCTTGGTACCATATACTAGGGACTTATAAGGGGGGTCCAGTATGCCAATATGGAGTGAAATAAGTAGTCACTAGACTATAGTGACAAATTTGAAAACAGTAAGAGCATAAGCACTGGAGTTCTGATTACCAGGACTCCAGTGACACAATCAAGCATACTGACAAAACAGCAAAAACATGCTGACAAGCAGGCCACAAACCATAAGCACTGGGGTCCTGACTAGCAGGATCCCAGTGACACAGTCAAAACACACTGACGATCAGGCAGCCATTGGGGGTAACATGCCTAGAAAGATGTTACTTCCCTACATTTACTTAATGCTCTGTATGGTGAAAAGGCGTCTGGGGAGTTCAGGCCAGTTTAAGACTAGAAGAAGGTGAACAAGTTTGTCACTCATCAAATTCAAAATGATGTTGTTACAGAAGATTCTACCTCATATAAAGACTAGGGACGTTTTGGTGTCGTTATACTTGCTGGATGCTATGTCCTGATGAGTGAGGATTCCCATAGTCATGATCAGTTTCAGGTTCTACCCTTTGGGTTGATGTCTTCATTAAGGATATTGACCAAGGGATTGGCACCATTGGTGGGGCTGCTACATGCTATGGGAATTATGGCTTCCTCTAACCTAGAGGTCTGGCTGATTGCTTTTTCTGGTTTCTTTAAGGCGGCAGAAACAGAAGGTGCAGGAAGTATGTGGGATACAGGAAGAACACACGTTTTTGCTAAACTCCAAAAAGCCCCATCTAACTCCAGCCCATGATTTACAGTACATAAGGGCACACTTCAGGATGGACCTACACTGCCATTCAGAAATTAAAGCCACACAGGCATCGTATTATGCATGTAAAATATATCAGTCCTCCAACTCTCCCAAAGAAATCTTCTCAATATTTAAAGAAATCATTCAAGTGCCTTCTCACACCAATCTCACTGAAGCCTCCAAGGAGCATAGCAATAATTTTGCCAGTTTTTTTTTTATTCTAGACATCTATTTAGCTTTTCCATATATGACCACCCAGAATGACGACCTTGCAGGCCAGGTTCCAGTTCTAAACTCCAGAGATCCTCTATTAGATTTTCCACCCCTCACGGAGGAATCAGTAACAAACATGTTGCACATTATAAAATCCGGATCTCCACTGGACCCTGCCTCTTCTCACATTTTGGCACAAGGTTCCAACATGATTGTCCCTGCTCTGGCTAACACCCTTAACGAGTCTTTAATAACAGGCCTTATTCTGTCACATTGGAAAAATGCTATCATTAAACCTTTACTTGAAAAGCCTCATCTAGATACAGCCCTATTGAGTTACTATAGGCCAATCTCTCTCTTGCCTCTAGCAGCTAAACTGACTGAAAAACATGTCAATAGACATCAGTCAGGCTTTTTTGAAGAACACAAGATCCTTCATGATACTCAAATGGGCCTCAGACCCAACATAGTACTGAGACTGCCCTTCTGGCAGTAGTCGAAGATGTTCGATGATGACTGGATTTAGGGGGCTCTGCCGCCATCATTCTATTGGACCTTAGTGCTGCTTTTGACACCATAGATCATAACATTCTGCTTCAAAGAATTTCCCATGCAGGCATCAAGGGGCGCGCTTTGAAATGGGTCTCCTCATTTTTGAGGGACAGAACCTTTCAAGTTCTTGATCGCTCTTTTTCTTTTCCACAGCGTTCCTCTCAGCTGTGGCGTGCCCCGGGGCTCCTCTCACAGCCCTACATTGTTTAATATCTATATGTCCCCTCTGGCTGAGATTGTGGAACCTTACGGTTTGTCACTGGTTTCCTATGCTGACGATACACAGCTGGTGTACTCATTCTCAACCATCTCTGAGACAGGTCAGCCCAACCTGACACCCTACCAGTAGCTAGATGGATGGCCAGCTGTAAACTTAAGCTGAACGAAGAAAAAACAGAAGTCATGCTGGTGGGTAAATATGAAATCCCCTTCTCTGCTCCCTGATGGTTGGAAGGCCTGCCTCCACCAAGAGACATCATAAAGTCCTTGGGTTTTTGTCTGGACTCCCAGCTGACTATGGACTATCAATCTAAAAAGCTGTCCGACACCCATTTTACTCTATTAAGACTTCTTAGAAATTTCTTTAAGATACTTCCTTTTTAAGCCAAAAGACTAATCACTCAGGCTCTCATAATTTCACGCCTGGACTACGGAAATATCCTCTATCTGAGTTCACCTCGATATGTACTAAAAAGACTTCATGTGGTGCAGAACGTCGCAGCACACCTATCTATGAAGATTCCCAGACACCTGTCCACAAAACCTGCTTTTGTTTCCTTTCACTGGCTGCCTGTGGAACAACGGATCAACTTCAAGGCCCTCTGCACTTTGCACAGAGCTCTGCATAAAAAGGGTCCGGCCTTCCTTAAAGAGATAGCAATGCCCTACATCCCTCAAAGTGCTCTTAGATCCTCGATGGCCTCCCTAATAACATTCCATGGATTAAGAAAATATGGGAGGTCGATCTTTAACATTTAGAGTCTCAAATCTCTGCAATTCCCTTCCCTGGGAGCTCCGCCAGGATAGTCAAGAAATTTCCTTTTGTAAGAATTTGAAGACCCTTCTGTTCACAGTATAATTTGCCTCCTTGATCCCCCCACTTTTTGCCTGATGTTGATGTGTTCTGGAAATTATAGTGCCCAGGGCCCCTGATAACTAGGTTCCCTGGGCCAGAGCTATTTACCTAAATCTGTTTTAATGCATTGGCACAATTGGATACACCCTTAGCTATCACTATAAGTCCCTAGAAAAAGGGGCACCTAGGTGCCCAGGGGCCTGGGGTACTACGGGTAGGCTCCTGAGGGCAGCAGCACTGATTGTGCCATCCTTTGGGGCCATGTATCCAGATACTCCCGGCACTGCCATTGCAGGCTGTGTCCTGGTGCAAAGTTAAAAACTCAAACTCGACATGGCACACTACCTGTGTGCCCTGTCCACTATATACTGCATTTACTATGGGTAAGACACCCCTCTGGCAGGCCTTACAGTCCTAAGGCAGGGTGCACCATATTATATGTGAGGGCGTAGCTGCATGAGCAATATGCCCCCTCTGTGTCCTTGCTGAACCTGGGACACAGTGAGTGAACAGAGCAGACATTTTAATGTATGTGCGGGACACTGGTCGAACACGAGTTTCCCAGCTAAATGATGGCCACTCTAAACTCTAGGTTGTTTGGTATCAAAATCCAGACCGGTGCCAGTATTGGAATTATCCCTAAATGTACCCAGGGGTCACCTTAGAGGTGCCCCCTGCAAAAGTTAACCTAACCTGGTAGGGTTGCTCACTGGTCTTATCCAGCTGCCACCTCCAGACAGCCAATATACAAACCTTGGGGGAGAGACCTGCCTCTCCGGTTTGTAAGACAATGCCCTTCCTAGGTGGAGGAACACCTCCCTCAGGAATGTGCACTATCCTGGCGGTGAGCTTCAAAGGGCTTACGGCCCTTGAAACTTGACCCCCAAGCCTGCTGCTAGCAGCAGCTGCCATCCCTCTTTGGAAACCCCCACTTTCGGCAGGAACAAAGGCGGGAAACCTAACAAAGGGTAGGAGAAGTGGCCTCACCTGGCATACACAACCCCTAAGGTGTTGCCTGTGAGATGGACCCTCAAATTCAGTTTCTTCCATCTTGGAATGGAGGAAAAAATTCAATGAGGTTTAGGGAAGTGACCCTTCCCACAGGAAGTGGTCACTATAGTGGGTGTAGCCACCCAAAGATAAGGGTCCCATTGGACACCACCCGGTTCCCCCTAAAATTCCCACTAAATTCAGTATTTAGGCCCTCATTCCAACCCTGGCGGTCTCTGACCGCCAGGGCGGAGGGCAGCGGAAGCACCGCCAACAGGCTGGCGGTGCTTCCTGGCCTATTCTGACTGCGGCGGTAAAGCCGCGGTCAGAAAAGGGGAACCGGCAGTTTCCCGCCGGTTTTCCCCTGGCCCAGGGAATCCTCCATGGCGGCGCTGCTTGCAGCGCCGCCATGGGGATTCCGACCCCCTTCCCGCCAGCTTGTTTCTGGCGGTTTTCACCACCAGAACCAGGCTGGCGGGAACGGGTGTCGTGGGGCCCCTGGGGGCCCCTGCACTGCCCATGCCACTGGCATGGGCAGTGCAGGGGCCCCCTAACAGGGCCCCACAAAGATTTTCACTGTCTGCTTAGCAGACAGTGAAAATCGCGACGGGTGCCACTGCACCCGTCGCACCCCTGCAACTCCGCCGGCTCCATTCGGAGCCGGCTTCATTGTTGCAGGGGCTTTCCCGCTGGGCCGGCGGGCGCACTTTTGGAGGGCGCCCGCCGGCCCAGCGGGAAAGTTGGAATGGCCGCTGTGGTCTTTTGACCGCGGGGCTGTCATTCGGCGGTGAACGCATGGCGGGCGGCGACCGCCGCCCGCCGCGGTCAGAATGACCGTCTTAGTGTGCACCACTAGAACCACTAGACCAATAAATTAGATTCGGATGGACAAAGAAGAAGACAGACCAAAGACGACCACAGCAAGATAACTGAGGACCTGCTAGATCAGAAGAGGAGCCAAGACCCTGCCTGCTGCATCTGTGTCCCGACAATCGCCACTGCGGAAGAGCTGATCACTGGACTGACCTCAAAAGACTCCAAGGACCTCCAGGCTGCGCAAACAGCCCAAGATCTCCCTCCTGAGTGGAGGCACCACTCAAGAAAGCAGCAAGAACCAACAAGCCAGTGAGGGTCATTTCACTGACCGGCCGATATCTCCGGAAGTGGTAGCTGGACCCGATGACACACCGACAACAGCCCGAATGAGACCTACAAGTGTGCCATTTGGTGGAACTGCGTCCTCCAGTGGCTGAGTTGTGCCAATACTCCAGGTACTGGCCAGTTCACATCGGACTCCAAGAAAACCAGCTCCAGAGCTGCAACTGGCCCAGGAGGAAGCCCCAGTTGAGTGACTTCAGGAACACCCTGGAACTCCTGCCAGAGTGCCAACGTTGTCCTGTGAGCTTCCCTCAAAGAACCTTACATCCAGCTCCAAAGGGCTCCATTGCGCACAGCTCCTGGATCACCAACTTGCTCTGCATCTGGCCGCCCTGCGCCTTGCAACGAGGAACTAGCTGTGCTCCACGGGTCTCTAACCCCTTGCGACCTTGAAGGCCCAAGGGGACCCTATGGCACCACCTTTAAGCTTGCAAACCATCTCGTTTTCCAGGTGACCACTCCAAGTGGCCCTGTGCCAAAAGACTTTCTAGCTCTGCTCCCACCGGAACCAGGAGCTTCCCGAGGCTCTCCAGCTGGCACAAGGTGCCCACAGACTACTTCGATCATTCTGCAAAAGAAGAAGAGGTAACCCAAGTGTACGATTTTTAATGCATTTTTAAAAGTGACTACCTATTGATTCCTATGGTGTGTAATTACACACAGAAAGACTAACTTTATTAAAACTTTGAAAGATCATAACTCAAAAAGTACTTAATGTATCTTGAACATCTTGGTCTTAAACATTATATGAAAATCTGAAGTACTTTTTTAAATAAAATTTGTCTTGAGTTATTCCTTAAGTGTGTGTGGTGCATGATTGATACTGTGAGTACAACAGATGCTTAGCACTCCTCCTAGATTAGCCTAACTGCTCAACCAAGCTACCTAACAAATTCAAGTATTAGGTGATCTGATTTTTGCCTCTGGAAACCAACATGTGGTTGCCTGGACACCTTGCAAATGTGCCAAGTTTTCCACACTACTTAAAGGACCAGACTCCTACACCTAACCAGCGGCCACAAAAGAGAAATTGACATTCTCCATTTCATCCCTTCTAGGGATGGAGTTTCCACAGCAAGGGAATAGCTGAAAGTACAAGGACTGATTGCATCAACTGTGTTGATTTTACCTTGAGAATGATTACATCTGCATCTGTTGGTCAACTATTTACTAGACCACTGGGTGTCCAAGTCAGAGCAATACCAAACCAAGATCCTAGTGGGAAATATGGTGCAGGCATTTCAGTGTTGGGTTCATAAGGTGACTCTAGCCAAAGTTTCCTCTAGAGATTTCCTTTCCCATAATATTGACTAGAGATGTGAGTGGGATAATGGAGTTATTCAGAGAAGAAATCCTGATTGGTGACACAGAAGAGGTTCTCTTTCAAATGGAGAGATTTGAAGATGGTACATTCGTCACTCCTTCTCTTTTCCTCAGCCCTGCAATGACACAGTGTTCTAGTCAAGACAGACAACAGAGTGGTGATAGCGGATGTGCATCACCAAGGGAGCCGGTAGGTAAAGTGGCTGTCTCTGGGCTGAAGTGAACCTCCTGTCTCTCCTGACTGTCCACGCAGTATATGTTCCAGGGCGGGGGTGGGCCTACAGATCATTTCAGCAGAGGGTTTCTATCTTCTCTGGAGCTAGCCCTTTCAGATGTCACTTTTCATCAGATAGTAAGGACACCCACAGGTGGGCTTCTTTACAACCCAAGAGAGTGTACTCCTTCCTCGGTTCTGCACAAGGTGTCAATGTCAGAAAGTGAAAAAAGTTGAAAAATTGTTCTTTCCAGGGCCCAAGGAGCATGGTACTGAAAAAAAGTGTAAGAAGAGGGGCTAGAGATGCTGTTTGTGGTGCCATTCTGGAAGAGACATCCATGGTTTCCTCTCCTTCAGCTGGTGGTTAAGGACCCCTGGATTATTCCATCCTTTTCCTATCCACTCAGGGGAGCACTTGAAAGGGAAAGCTTAACAGTGATGGGCTGTTTTTTGGAGGTAGCTTCGGCACTAGCAAAGTAGTAAGAAGTGGTGTGGGGGGAAGGGGTGGATGCAGAAGAGGGGGGACTCTCTAGTGTTAAAGTTTTTGAGGTATGATTTCCTTCTTGGTTTGACAGTATCCACTTTAAGAGTAGGCCTGGGTAGAATTCATAGAGTTTCAATCTGCGGAATTCTGCATAATTACCTAACAACTATGTTAGATTCCACAGAGTTCCCAGAGTGGTGAAATTTGGGTATGTCGCGCTGCTCATGCTGATTTTAAGTGCCAGGAGCTTGTCCTGCACTGCAAAATTAGTGCAAACGGCACCACGCAGCATGCCTGAGGGTGCTGATTTTTCCTGCCGCTCAGTTAGATTTTCAACATGAGCGGTAGCTTTCTCAATGCAAGGGCAGCTTTCTCAATACAAGCAGTTTCGACCTGCCGTGACCACCCGCGTTGAGACATCATGCAGGGACTCGACCTAGCACTCGATTTTTCTTGCTCGCCAGCTTAACCTTGGAGCCAAGCAAGAGAAAAACTGCCATACGGTAGTTGGTTGAGTTTTCCTGGACCACAGTGCTCCAGGCGGAGTCAGCAAAACTCGGCAAACTCCACCGACATAGCGGAGTTTGTAGCCGTTCTCTATTTAAGAGGTCAGTGTGAAGTGATTAGAACTTTTAGGAGCTCAGACTTGGAGGTTCTGCTGACTTTGGTGTCTAGACTGCTGAAGAGCTTTTTTCATCATTCATTGTCTAGTTCTAATATGGGATAAAAGTGCCCTTTGTACCACTCAGCTCAGCAGACCTGAGTTTCATGTCTTTTCATGTGTTAATCTTGATTGCAATCACTTCAAGAAGGAGCATAAGGCTGCTAGGGGCTGAGGTCAGAGATATTTTTTAGAACTTTTCCAGATAAACCTCATGTGTTAATCTTGATTGCAATCTCTTCAAAAAGGAGCATGAGGGTGCTAGGGGCGCTTCTGAAGTCAGAGACATATTTCAGAACATTGCCAGATAAAGTCCATGTGTTAAGCTTGATTGCAATCACTTCAAGAAGGAGCATGAGGGTGCTAGGGGTTCTGCTGAGGTCAGAGATATATTTCAGAACTTTGCCAGCTAAATTCCATGTGTTAATCTTGACTGCATTCACTTTGAGAAGGAAAATTAGGGTGCTAGGGGCTCTGCTGAAGTCAGAGATATATTTCAGAATTTTGCCAGAAAAAGTCCACTTGTTAATCTTGATTGCAGTGCCTTTAAGAAGGAAGATTAGGGTGCTAGGGGATCTGCTGAGGTCAGAGATATAATTCAGAACTTTACCAAATAAAGGCCCTCATTACAACATTGGCGGTAAAAGCCGCTTACCGCCGTGCACAAGACCTCCAACACACCGCTGCGACTGCGGAATTCCGCCACTGTCATTATGACCCAAAGGCCGGAATCCGCCAAAATCTAGACACCCACACAAGTCCACCACACCAAAGGTCAGTGATAAACTGGCAATAAGAAATCCTCCACCATCACGCCAACAGGAATACGCCCACACTCTCACGACCCACGGATCCATGCGGCGGTCTTTCAACCACGGTATTCCATTGGCGGTACACACCGCCGCACTCAAAACACACACACATATACAAAACACATCCACATTGGACAATTTGAAATACACACACCTGATGAACATACACACACCACTCCCACACACCCAATACAATATAAAAAACACACCCACATCACCCACAAACCCTTACGACCAGAATTGTGACTGAAGGCCACAGAGAGACACCACCATCTACAAACGAGCATCCACAGGCACTCAACACCATCACCCACATAACATCCACGCACCTCACACAACACACCACTAAATATCACCCCACACATCACAACACACACCACCCCACACATCACCCACACCACCCCATGGCACGGCAAAGACACGCCAGGTTCTCTGAGGAGGAGCTCAGGGTCATGGTGGAGGAAATCATCCCGGTAGAGCCACAGCTATTTGGATCACAGGTGCAGCACACCTCCATAGCTAGGAAGATGGAGCTATGGCGAAGAATCGTGGACAAGGTCAATGCAGTGGGACAGCACCCATGAAATAGGGATGGAATCAGGAAGAGGTGGAACGACATATGGGGGAAGGTGAGTTCAGTGGTCTCCAGACACCACATCGCGGTACAAAGGACTGGCGGCGGACCCCCACCTCCTCTCCCACAACTAACAACATGGGAGGTGCAGGTCTTGGCTATTCTGCATCCTGAGGGCCTCGCAGGAGTAGCTGGAGGAATGGACTCTGGTAAGTCAAATCTTTACTATTACATCCCCCACCGTACCTGCATGCCATCACATACCCCCACCCTCGCCCTCACCCCCATCACTCCTACTCCTCACACATGTCCCAATATCACAAACCACCCATCCCAACACCAAGCCCTGCATGTAACACCAAAGCATGGACACCCATCACCAAAGCATGGCCACTGCACATACCCATACACCCCCCTAAACCATCATCACACAAGGTCCTACACAGGAATGCAAGCACTGGGGTACACGGTCACCCACCCATTGCACACCATGGCACACACAGATGCAATAATCATGCTTTTACACCCCTGCAGGACCCCTACCCAACGTCACCGGACAGGAAGGTCCAGACATGTCCACTCCACCCACAGAAGAGGCCCACAGTGATGACAGCAGCTCTGTCCAACTGACTACACTGATCTACACGACCAGCCCAGCCCATCTGGGACCTCGGGACAGTCGGTTCCCCTCACATTGGCACAGGACACTACAGAGCTTTCCCCCTCAGGAAACACCAGCACAGCACCCACCCAGCTGGCCCATACCTCTGTCCCCAGGACACGTCAAGCAGCAGTGTGTCCACCACTACAGGGAACCCAGGCTAACGCACCACCCCAACAACACCAGGGACCTGGGGGCAGTGGCAGTGGGCACACCGTTCAGGGGACAGAGGCCCAGGAACACAGGGGAACTGGGAGGGCTGCTGTGCGACAGGGGGAGGACAGGCCCAGGGAACCCACTCTCCACGAGGCCCTCTCCAACATCATGGGAACATACCACCATACCCTGGAGATGATGGCAACGGTACTGGCCAAGTTTCAGGAGACCCAGTGGCTGCAGGAGGAACAGTATTTGGGCTTCAGGGAGGAACTCAAATCCATCAATTCCACCCTGGGCACCATTGTAGGGGTGCTGAAGGAGCTCCTCAACTCCAGGAGGGACACTGTGGCACAACAAGGGGCCCCTGACACTAGCCTGGACGATGAACTGCCCACCACCTCCGCCGGTGCTAGTTGACAGGAGGCACTGCCACAGGACCACCATACCAGCACCCCACCCCCTGCAGAGGGAGAACCACCCCGCAAACGGTCCCTGAGATCCAGGACAAAGACAGAGAATGATGCCTTGACCCCTGCCAAGAAATGAGACCACCCTGATTGTCATCCATTTGTCCCACCTTATCACCCTGTCCATACTTAAACTGCCCCAGCTCCACTTCCTATGCCCCTTTGGACAATGCACCTGTGAGACTAATAGACTGGACTCTGCCATGGACATTCCTCCACCATCACCCCTCACCATTTTACAACCCCCTCCAATATTGAGCACTTAAATAAACTCCCTTAAAGCACAAAACAATCTGGACTCTGTCTGTGATTTCGAAATAGTGTATTAGCAATTACAGTGCCAAAATGCTCTTTCAAATGTAATGTCAACATACCTATGTCACACAGCTCTAGTCCATGAGGAAACAAAGCAGATGTCACACAGTGGGACCCACATCTGTGAAATCGTAAGGGAAAGTGTAAACTCAGTGACCATACACTGGGTGAAAATGACAGATAGTAGAGAGGTAGTCAATTTAAATTAGATGTATCAGGCAGGTTTGTCTTCTTACCTGTGTCTCACTGGAAGTATTGCAGGATCACTGTGTTCCTGTTGTCGATGTCCTCTTCTTCTGCTTCCTCGTCTTCACTGTCCACAGCCTCCACAGATGCCACAACACCTCCATCTGGACCATCCTCCTGCAGAAAAGGCACCTGTCATCACAAAGCCAAGTTGTGAAGCATACAGCAGGCCGCGATGATCTGGCATACCTTCTTTGGTGAGTAGAATAGGGAACCACATGTCATATGGAGGCACCGGAACCCGGCCTTCAGGAGGCCGAAGGTCCGCTCGATCACCCTCCTAGTTTGCCCATGGGCCTCATTGTAGCGTTCCTCTGCCCTGGTCCTGGGATTCCTCACTGGGGTCAGTAGACATGACAGGTCGAGGTAACCAGAGTCACCTGCAAATGGCGAGGGACAACTGTTAGACATACACTAACTCATAGGGACATCCACAGACCCAGACAACTATTCCCACTGATTTGGGTCCAGGTGCTCACCTAATAGCCACACCCGGTGCCTCTGTAGTTGCCCCATCACATAAGGGATGCTGCTATTCCGCAGGATGTAAGCGTCATGCACTGAGCCAGGGAATTTTGCATTAACATGGGAGATGTACTGGTTTGCCAAACACACCATCTGCACATTCATCGAATGGTAACTCTTCCAGTTTCTGTACACCTGTTCACCCCTGCGGGGGGGTACCAAGGCCACATGTGTCCCATCAATTGCACCTATGATGTTGGGGATATGTCCCAGGGCATAAAAGTCACCTTTCACTGTAGGCAATTCCTCCACCTGAGGGAAAACGATGTAGCTCCGCATGTGTTTCAGCAGGGCAGACAACACTCTGGACAACACATTGGAACACATAGGCTGGGACATCCCTGATGCTATGGCCACTGTTGTTTGAAAAGACCCACTTGCTAGGAAATGGAGTACTGACAGCACCTGCACTTGAGGGGGGATTCCTGTGGGATGGCGGATAGCTGACATCAGGTCTGGCTCCAACTGGGCACACAGTTCCTGGATTGTGGCACGATCAAGCCAGTAGGGGATGATCACGTCTTTCCTCCACTGTCGATAGGTCCACCAGTGGTCTGTACACCGGAGGATGCCGCCATCTCCTCACATGCCCCAGCGGACTGTGCCTACGGAGGAGAACAGCGAGCACAGAGTCAACCAACTCTGAGGTACGTAAACATAGCTTACTCTGAACATATTCATAAATTTAAATTTGCCTGTATGAGTGGTTAGGAAAGGCCTAGGTATGTGTGACGCAGTCAAAAATAAAGCCATGTGGGCCCCTGCAATGGTGGCTGTCTGACCTGTAAGGTGGGACCAGGGGATATGAGGTAACTGCGCTGGCGTTGTACACCGTCGCGGTAGGCGGTCGAAGACCCCAGCGCAATTCTGCATTGGTTAACATTGGACCCTATGACCCTATGACCCTATGACGATGTACGCCGGCGGTGACGGTACGCACCGCCGGGGACGTGACCGCCATTTGCTCTCTGTTCAATCACTCGATACCTGATCTGCGACAGGAGAGGACCTACACTGCAAGTGCTGCTGTGACCTCAGTCTGGAAGAGACAATGGCTCGTGTGTCTGGGGAAAGGGCCCCTGCTTTCAGCATGGAGGAGTTGGAGAAACTCATGGATGGGGTCATCCCCCAGTACACGCTACTCTACGGTCCTCCAGACAGGTAAGTACACTGTGAGCATGCTGTATGGGCAATGCCTGTGTGGAGTGGGGTGGATGAAAGATAGAGGGGGCTGAGAATGAGGCATGCAATAAACAACAGTGAGTGCATGTGCGTCATGGCAAGGGTAGGGGTGCGGGCCAATGACTGTGACGGTGCAGTTGGTAATTACTTCTCTTTTCCCCTGTACAATTCCTGTAGGTTAGCGCCCACCAGAAGAAGGACAGCTGGCGTGCCATCGCCAAGGAAGTCCGGACCCTGGGGGTGTACCACAGACGGAGCGCCCACTGCCGGAAAAGATGGGAGGACATTCGTCGCTGGAGCAAGAAGACGACGGAGGCCCAGCTGGGGATGGCCTCCCAACGTGGGAAGGGTGCCCGTTGCACCATGACCCCCCTGATGTTCAGGATCCTGACGGTGGCGTATCCGGACTTGGATGGGCGCTTGAGGGCATCATAGCAGCCACAAGGGGGTGAGTACATTCTCATTCTGTTGATTCAGTGCGCATTTTAGGTGTCTGGGTGGGGGAGGTGGGCTGTGGGTTCCCCTGGGCCAGGGCGAGTTTGCTAGTTAAGTTCCCTTCTTCAGGCAGGCCCTGTGGCACCCCACCCCACCTGTGTACAGTGCCAACTACACCTAGTCAGGCTCCTGTGACATCCATGTTTGCAGAAATCGGCCATAGCCTTGTAAGCCATGTCCCTGGGATTGAATAGTGGACCCCAAGTGCGCGGCGTAGTGCAGGGGGCTTCTGTGTCTGTCATGTCCGCCAACGGTAGCGGTATTGCATGCACTGAGCATGTCTTTTTTCTGTCTCCTCCCCCGTTTTTGTGGTCTCCCTGTACTTGTGTGCATTAGCATCATCAGGCGGAGGAGCAGTGGCACCGGAGCAGGAGGGAGCTGCATCCCACATGGCCCTGGAGGGCGACACTACGGACTCCAAATTCACCAGTGGGACGGAGGGCGAGGGGAGCTCCACGGCGGGGACAGGAGCTGACACCAGCGATACGGACTCCTCCTCTGATGGGAGCTCCCTTGCGGTGGCGGCCCCATCTGTGCCCCCTGCATCTACAGGTACAGCCGCCACCCCTCCTACCAGCACCGCCCTCCCAGCAGCCCCTCAGCCTTTGCCCCGTGCCCGCTCACCCAGGAGGGTGGGCATTACCTTCGCCCCAGGCACCTCAGCCCCTGCCCTTGTCACCCCCGCTGCCATCAGTGAGGAGGCCATTGACCTCCTCAGGTCCCTCACTGTTGGGCAGTCTACCATTTTGAATGCCATCCAGGGTGTAGAGAGGCAGTTGCAACAGACAAATGCATACCTGGAGGGCATTCATTCTGGTCAGGCAGCCCTTCAGCGAGCTTTTCAGACTCTGGCCTAAGCACTGATGGCAGCCATTGTCCATGTCTCTAGCCTCCCCCCTCCAACTTCCTCCACCCAGACCCACACCCCTGTACCTCAGCCTATCCCAAGCACACCATCAGACCAGCAAGCACACACCTCAACACACAAGGGAAGCTCTGGCAAACATAAGCACCACACATCCCACAGGCACTCATGCAAGCATCACACACATGCAGACACACGAACATCCACTGTCTCCACTGTGTCCCCCTCCTCCTCATCTCCCTCCCCCTCCCTGTCTCATCTCCACTCACACCTGCATGCACTACATCCTCAGCCACTACGTCCATCACCAGCACACCCACCACCACACACGTGCAGTCACCACCCCCACTACCATTCACACGTCCCCTGTGTCCTCTCCCAGTGTGTCTGTGAGGCCACCTCCCAAGGTACACAAATGCAGCCACACACCCACCCATCAGCCATCCACCTCACGACAGCCTCCAGCCCATGCACCTTCACCCAAAGTCAGCAAACGTACACCTCCTACATCCTCAACCTCTTTTTTCCACTCCCAAACCCCCTCCAGCTACCCGTCCCAGTGTTCCTAAGAAACCTTTCCTGGCCAGCCTTGACCTCTTTCCCTCACCTCCCCCACCCCGTCAGTCTCCTAGGGCCCGACTCTCCAGGTCCCAACCTAGCACCTCAGCCACAACATCGGCGGGACCAGTGGTGCCAGTAGTCACCGGATTATGGAGTGCACCAGGCAGCAGGGCAGCCAGTGTGGCAAGGAGCCACAGCACACACTGTCCCCCACCTGTCAAGCATCAAAAGTTGGCCAGTGCCCGGCGGGAGAGGGGAAAGAAAGCAGCCACCAAAGCCCCTCCAAGGGGTACAGTTGGGAGTGTGGAGACAGCTGCAATACCATCCAAGGTGGGAAAGGGCACAGTAAAACCGGCAAGTCTGGGAAGATCAGCACGGCGGACAAGACCGCCAGCAGACACACTGCCCAGGAGAAGACCGCCAGCAGCAGCCCCGCTGCCCAGGAAGCGACCGCCAGCAGCCCCGCTGCCACAGACAGGACTACCAGCAGCAGCCCCGCTGCCACAGACAAGACTGCCATCAGCAGCACCGCTGCCCAGGGGGCGACCACCAGCAGCCCCGCTGCCCAGGAAGCGACCACCAGTAGCCCCGCTGCCACAGACAAGACTGCCAGCAGCAGCCCCGCTGCCCAGTAAGCGACCGCCACAGACAGGACCGCCAGCAGCAGCCCCGCTGCCCAGGAAGCGACCGCCAGCAGCCCGCTGCCACAGACAGGACTGCCAGCAGCAGCCCCGCTGCCCAGGAAGTGACCGCCAGCAGCCCCGCTGCCCAGGAAGCGACCGCCAGCAGCCACACTGCCACAGACAAGACCACCACCAGCTGAACCGCTGCTCAGGACACCGCCACCAGCAACCCCGCAGGCCAGGACAAGACCGCCACCAGCTGAACCGCTGCCCAGGACACCTCAGCCAGCAGCCCCGCAGGCCAGGACAAGACCGCCACCAGCAGAACCGCTGCCCAGGACACCACCGCCAGCAGCCCCGCAGGCCAGGACAAGACTGCCACCAGCTGAACCGCTGCCCAGGACACCGCTGCCAGCAGCCCCTCAGGCCAGTCAGCGCCAATGATTCCGACGCTACTGCGTCCGTCACGGGCAGGATGATGCACTCTGGGCACACGGCCCCCTCCAGAACCAGTGGAGAGATACATCCACTACCTGAGTCCTTGGCAGGATGAAGCACTCTGGACACAAGGCCCCCTCCAGAAGCAGTGGAGTATCAAATCCACTACCTGAGTCCTTTGCAGGATGAAGCACTCTGGGCAAAGGCCCCCTCCAGAAACCAGTGGAGAGTGTTATCCACTTGAGAGACTGTGGCTTTGCACTCCCCAGGATTGCACAGTGGGCAACCCACCCACTGTTATCGACTTGAAAGACTGTGGCTTTGAACTCCACAGAATTGCACAGTGGGCAACCCACCCACTGTAGAGACTTGAGAGACTGTGGCTTTGCACTCCCCAGGATTGAACAGTGGGCATGGAGCCGACTCGTGGATCTGGCGTCATAAACTCAACCGGCTGAGGTGGCCCCCCCTTCCCTTCCCCCTGAGGTGCCTGTTTTATTTCTATCTGATGCCCCTAAAGTGTTCTCTCCGTTTAGATCGGGTATTGAGTGTGGGCCTCGCCCATGCCTTTTGGGCCCAGTGATCCACGGACTATAATGGTGGAATCCCTTGCACTTGTGCTCTTGGTGTATATAATTGTATATAGTATAAATGTATGTATTTGTAAATATTTTTGATGTATGTAATTGAATATATCACAATTATTCAACTCATTTCCTTTTGTCCTTGCATTCTTCCAGGGGGGGTTTGGGTGGTGTAATTGTTATGTATCACTATGTATTAGTGTGTGTGTTGTAGTGGTGAGGGTGGGGGTGGGGGTGATGCGTGTGTGTCACTCCCCCCTCCCCTGTGTCGTAGGTGCAGTACTCACCGTGTCTTCGCCGTCGGCATTCGTGCTCCTGGTAGAGGAACAGGAAGATAAAGGCAAGCAGGATCTGAAGCTCGGGTTCCATGGTGTTCTGATTCCTCGTGGGTTGTGTAGAGGTGAGCGTTTTCCCTTCGAAGTCCTGTTTCCGCCGTGTTTTTGTTCGCGCGGAATCCGCCCCGGAAAAGGTGGCAGATTTGTGGGTTGTAATAGTGTGGGCAGTACATTGTCCTCCGCCTGTCTGTTGGCGGTTACCGCCGCAGTGTTTGTTTGTACTGCCGTGGCGGTCGGAGTGTTAAAGTGGCTGTCTATGTTGGCGGTTTCCGCCACGGTCATAATTCAATTTTTTTTCCCGCCGGCCTGTTGGCGGTTTTACCGCCTTCTTTAACACCGACCGCCAGGGTTGTAATGACCACCAAAGTCTTTCTGAGACCTAGTCATTCCTTTGCACCAAAGGTCCCAAGCACTTTTTCACCAATGATTATACACTGATATCGAAATGAAGAAAATCAACATACAAGCATCTCGAGAACAGATTTTTTGCGGGACAAAATATTGAAAGGTAAGTGCATTTAGGGAAGTACTGATTTGATATTTCCTACTGATTTCCTGTGTCCTTTATGGGAGGAAGATAGATAACATGAGTATAGGCGAGGACAAGGACCACACAGAAGGGTTTACTCCTATAAGAAGATTACCATGAGATTACCATGCGGAAACGTCAATTATATGATGGGGCTATAACTAGGCAAGAACAGGTCACAAAGGCCTTAGTACCAAGACCGGAGAGAGATTTGCTATGGGGGGACCAAATAAAACGATTGTCCTGTTATATAGCTGGACTGAGAGCTAAACTTTCAGACCCAGAGTGGGGATGCTTCATAGATCAGCATCACATGATACTTCTGCAGGATACCTGGGCAACTGAACCAGTGTATGGATCTGGGTTTGTAACATACAGTGTAGAAGCCACTCCCTCATCTTCAGGGAGGGCCTCAGGAGGTTTACTGGTCTCTCTTCGACTGGATCTGTTCCCTGTAGTTAAAGTAATTCCATCTGAGAGCAGAGATCTATTAGGTCTTGAAATCAGAAGCTCTACCTATTATGAAATAAACACCACAGCGATTGTGAATATATACCCAAGATCTATCTCCCCCACCAGCTTCTCTCCCGTGGTGGATCAACTTTTGAATCTGCTAGATAAATTCCAGGGTAAATAATAGCAGGGGATTGTAACGTAATGACAACAATGGACATGGAAATGGAAAGACAGGAGATCTATTTACCTCACACAACGGAAAGACCTAACCCCCTTAAGGTTAAGGGGAAAAAGCCATTATATGTAGCTCTACAAATGGCTGATCTGATTGTGACTCATGGCATGAGAGTAATAAACGGTAATACCAAATCTGACATCCCTCAACGCCCAACTTTTCAAAGGGGTTGGACAACAAGAAATATAGATCACATTTTTAAAGACCAGCTCCTATTGCCCTTTCTAATAGATATGGAAATTGTGGTAAGAACGGACAGTGACCACCATGCTCTAAGTCTCAGGATGAATCTGACCCCCTTTAAGAACTCCGACTTGAATCCAGTAGCTAAAGTCGATGTGCTTTAAACCTTCAATAACTTGAGAAATATAAATTGGACAGTGATAATGAATGATAATATGATCTTAACACACATTTATAATGTTTTTGAGAATATATTAACCAAGGCAACTAGTGAAGGAGTGAGGTCGGGAATTTTTCCAAATCTTCACTCTCACTTGATGGAACATCTGAGCGGGTTTTTCATAAAAAAAGTTATAAGAGTTGATAATAAGTGAAAACACCTACCTGGTACACTAAAGAATGCAGACTTGCCAAAGGTAGCTTACTGAGTGCTCTTAGGGAGGAAGGCAGGAGCAAATAAGAGATGCTAGAAGGAATTACAGAACTGTTCTGTTAAAGGCTAGAAACGTTTGGGCAATTGAGAAGTGGGTGGAAATAGCAGATGCTCAATATCGAGGGGATGAGAAAGCCTTCTGGAAGTTTGTATCACTGGGAACTGGCACTATCGACAACCACATGGAACTAATTGTTCCACCTGAGACATGGGTTGCCATTTTGCGAGCCTTTATGCAGTGAAGGAGAAGGGAATAAGGGAAATCACTGAGTAATATGATAAAAATCTGGATGACAGCAGTAACAACATAGTTTTATGCGAGAGTACCTTGGAGGGCATGAGAAGAGAGTCAATGAGCTTTACCCTAGCCGAAACACATAATGCAATGAAACAGGTCAAAAAGGAAAAGGCTCCCGGGCTGGATGGCACCCCTGGTGATCTTTATATTTCCCAACCAGAGGTCTAGGCTCCGTACCTCAATGCCTTGAGCAATGCCATATTGAAGGGGGATGGGATTCCACCTTCTTGGCAAGGAGCAGTCATAATCCCCATAGGCAAAAAGGGAAACAGAAACAAACCATCTAATTACAGGACCATAAGCCTAAAAGACACAAGTCAGGAAATATTTTGTAGGCAGGTGTTGATGAGGCTCCAGTCCTGGCTTAATGACAATGCAATTCTTGAAGACGCCCAGGTTGGCTTCAGAACAGGTGTTAGTACAGTGGGCCAGGTCTTCCGCCTTATGGTATTATGTTGGAAATATATCACATTGAAGCGTGACCATCTATATATAGCCTTCTTAGATCTACGAGTGGCCTTTGACCTGGTCCCAAGGGACAAACTTTGGGAAGTCCTCGAATTTTATGGGACACCTATTGACCTTGTGAGGCTACTGAGAACATTACATAAGGATACTTACGCCAGAGGTAGATGGAATGGGGGTGGGGGTGATCTTACGTCTAAAATCCCCATTAACAGGGGAGTTAGACAAGGATGTGTTTTTGCCCCAACACTGTTCAGTCTCTACATAAATGGAGCAGTGAAGTGGTTATTAAAATGCAGGCATAATGCACCTAAGCTTGTGGGCGTACCCGTTCCAATACTCATGTTCGCAGATGACACTCTCCTTATATCAAGAACACCAATGGGCCTACAGCAGGAGTTGGACTCCTTTACTGATTTCTGTTTAGAAAGAGGTTTAGAACACAATCTGTCTAAGTCAAAATTCATGGCCATAAACCCACATCTATCCTTTAAAGGCAATATGAAATTAGTTAAGGCCAGGTTGGAACAAGTTGAAAATTTGGACTACCTAGGAGTAAGGCTCTCTGAAAAAATGGGATGGGGTCCTTGCTGGAGAAATGTAAGACCACACTCTACTGTAGATCAATGGCCATAGCTAGAAGATATAAGGCATTACACGGGGGTCCGGCGTTGCCAGCACTAAAAGTATATAAAGCTGCAGCTGTGACCACTTCTATCTATGGGGCAGAAATATGGGTGTAATCGAATGCTAACGCACTGCAGCAAATGGAGAACACATTTCTAGGGCCCTTTTTAACCTTCCACAGGGTGTACTCCTTCTTCCTTTGAGGTATGAATTAAGCCTTAATAGTATTCAGCAAACAATTTCTTTGAAACCTCTCCTGTATTGGATCAGGGTTTGGCCATCAGGGGATCTTTCCCCATATAGGACTTCTCTAGCAGAATTAGTAGCTCTGGACCCCAAACACAAACTCCCTGGCTAAAATATGTTAGAAACCTTAGCAAACGACTTAATATTGGAGAACTGTGGTATGACTCTTGCTCAATCAGAAGAAGTGTTAGCCAGAAACTGAAAGAATAATACTGGCAATGCAAAACTATAAGGTCCTGGAACAATCAAAAGGAAGGGAACATATTGGCTCTTTTCTTACCGCACAAATGCATACTGCACTTTGAACCTTATCTCGATAGAATATTTCCTGCCCAGGAGAAGCGGCTTTATGTCCTATTCGGATCTGGGGTGCTGCCGCTGAGATCTTATATGGCCAGCTGGGATAAGGCCTCAAACATGTCTGCCCAGTGCCCCTATTGTTCTTATCAAAGTGAGACTGAAGCTCACTTTTTCTTCTTCTGCCCACTGTACGAGCGACCACGTAAAAAATGAATGTTGCCATTATGTAGAGCTGTGGGTGTAAGACATTACTGGGAGGATATGAGGGTTGTGAAAACTGAAACCCAAGAAATAATTGCATTTGCGGTCTCCAGGTTCACGTATTGGGCATGGAAACTTCGACTAAAAATGGATACCTCATTGAGTCCCTCTAGAAGTGAACCTTGAATGGACAAAGACCATAGCTCCCTTGATTATTGTCTACATTTTGTATTCATTGATGTGTTTTGAAATGTATGGGCTCAAATGAATTCTATTGTACTTTAGCACTTTAAGATGTATTGTTCCTTGAGCCTAGGTATATAGCAGTGTGACGACGGATATACTTGTGAAGCATAGAGGGCCACGGAATTGGAAAATGTTATGAGAGTATTTTAAGCCCAAAGTTATCTAAATCATTTTAAAACTGTGAAATTTATTGATATGCATTATGTTTTAATATGCATGGGAGTTTATGAATTTTATTATATAATGGTATTTTAAGATTTATTGTTATATGAGCCTAGGATCTTAGTAAAGAGAGAGCTTACACATTTGCAATGAACTGAGGGCCTTGAAATTAGAAGGCTTTACGAGAGCGATCTAAGAGCACAGCGATCAAGATCACCGTTCGAATTGAGAAAAATATTGATGTGCTTTAAAGTGTCGGGATCTTATGATTTTGACTACACTACGGTATCCTAAATTCACTGTTCATTGGTCCTAGGAGCATGGTAGAGAGAGAACTCACATACCTGCAATGTACAGAGGGCCCTGCAATTGGAAGGTTCCAGGCCTTATGAGCCATATAGATTATTGTTTTAAACTCTTATCACATTGATGCTTATTTTTATGATCTATTGCTTTTATGGCTTTTGGCCGAAATAAAGTATTTATTATTATAATAATATTTCCTACTCAACATTTATGTACCTTGAAGCTATATGTATAGTGTAGGTTCACTTAGGTGGCACTAAGTAGAAAATCTAGACTTACCTGTTGATTTGTTTACCCTCAATATTCTGAGCTCGATGTTTAACATGCACAATGTTACAGATTTGTGTATAGTACAGATTTCTCAGGGAGGAGGGGTTGTATACCCTTGATATGCACAGTGAATATATTTATATATTCAGGAAGAATAAACCCCTTCGCTAAAGTAATTGATTTATTACATTTGGCTCAAGAAGGAAAGGGGTGAAGTCCTCTCTTTCTACCTTGAGCCGATGGCTGAAGCGAGCCGTAGTTGTTCTGCATGAGAAGCGGGGATCTCTAGGAGCACGGGTAGAAGGAGGCTCTAGGAGTGGGTGTGAGGGCCTCAAGGGCAGAACTGAAAGGGGTGTCATGAGCTGACATCTGTAAAGCAGCCACTTGGTCTTCTTTACACACAATTATGAAGCCCTGCAGGTTGCAGGTGGGGTGTAGTGCGTCAGAGTCATCTTTCTGCAGCTCTGAGTCCAGCACTGGAGTGAGGATACAGTCAATAAACCTCATGACAACTGTAGCTGTTCTGCATCTGTGAGAAAGCTTGCACCACTGCTGCCTTTGTTGTATCTGTTCTGTATCTGTGAGGAAGCTTGCACCACTGCTGCCTTTGCTGTGTCTGTTCTGTATCTGTGAGGAAGCTTGCACCACTGCTGCCTTTGCTGTGTCTGTTCTGTATCTGTGAGGAAGCTTGCACCACTGCTGCCTTTGCTGTGTCTGTTCTGTATCTGTGAGGAAGCTTGCACCACTGCTGCCTTTGTTGTATCTGTTCTGTATCTGTGAGGAAGCTTGCACCACTGCTGCCTTTGCAGTGTCTGTTCTGTATCTGTGAGGAAGCTTGCACCACTGCTGCCTTTGTTGTATCTGTTCTGCATCTGCGAGGAAGCTTGCACCACTGCTGCCCATGCAGCATCGGTTCTGTATCTGCGAGGAAGCTTGCACCGCTGCTGCCTTTGTTGTATCTGTTCTGCATCTGCGAGGAAGCTTGCACCACTGCTGCCCATGCAGCATCGGTTCTGTATCTGCGAGGAAGCTTGCACCGCTGCTGCCTTTGTTGTATCTGTTCTGCATCTGCGAGGAAGCTTGCACCACTGCTGCCCATGCAGCATCGGTTCTGTATCTGCGAGGAAGCTTGCACCGCTGCTGCCTTTGTTGTATCTGTTCTGTATCTGTGAGGAAGCGTGCACCACTGCTGCCCATGCTCTCTCTGTGCTGTATCTGTGAGGAAGCGTGCACCACTGCTGCCCATGCTGCATCTGTGTGTATCTGTGAGGAAGCTTGCACCACTGCTGCCCATGCAGCATCTGTGTGTATCTGTGAGGAAGCTTGCACCACTGCTGCCCATGCTGCATCTGTGTGTATCTGTGAGGAAGCTTGCACCACTGCTGCCCATGCTGCATCTTTGTGTATCTGCGAGGAAGCTTGCACCACTGCTGCCCATGCTGCATCTGTGTGTATCTGCGAGGAAGCTTGCACCACTGCTGCCCATGCTGCATCTGTGTGTATCTGTGAGGAAGCTTGCACCACTGCTGCCTTTGCTCTATCTGTGCTGTATCTGTGAGGAAGCTTGCACCACTGCTGCCCATGCTCTATCTGTGCTGTATCAGTGAGGAAGCTTGCACCACTGCTGCCTTTGTTGCATCTGTTCTGTATCTGCGAGGAGGCTTGAACCACTGATGCCCATGCTGCATCTGTGTGTATCTGTGAGGAAGCTTACACCACTGCTGCCCATGCTTCAGCTGTTCTATAATTGCAAGGAAGCGTGCACCGCTGCTGCCCATGCTGACTCTGTGCTGTATCTGTGAGGAAGCTTGCAGTGCTGCTGCCCCTGCTATGTCTGTGCTGTATCTGTGAGGAAGCTTGAACAACTGCTGCCCATGCTGCATCTTTGTGGTATAGGAAAGGAAGCTTGAATCAATGCTGCCCATGCTGCATCAGTGCTGTAATTGCCTGGAAGCTTGCACCGCTGCTGCCCATGCTGCATCTGTGAGGAATCTTGCACCACTGCTGCCTATACTGCATCTGTGCTGTATCTGTGGTGAAGCTTACACCACTGCTGCCCCTGGTATGTCTGTTCTGTATCTGTGAGGAAGCTTGCATCATCGCTGCCCATGCTGCATCTATGCTGTATGTGCATGGAAGCTTGCACCACTCTTGCCCATGCTGCATCTGTGAGAAATCTTGCACCGCTGCTGCCCCTGCTTTGTCTGTGCTGTATCTCTGAGGAGGCTTGAACCACTGATGCCTATGCTTCACCTGCTCTGTAATTACCTGGAAGCCTGCACCGCTGCTGCCCATGCTGAGTCTGTGCTGCATCTGTGAGGAATCTTGCACCACTGCTGTCTGTGCTGCATTTGTGTGTATCTGTGAGGAAGCTTGCACCAGTGCTGCCCCTGCTATGCATGTGCTGTATCTGTGAGGAAGCCTGAACCACTGATGCCTATGCTGCAGCTGTGATGTATCTATGAGGAAGCTTGCACCACTGCTGCCCCTGCTATGTCTGTGCTGTATCTGTGAGGAGGCTTGAACCACTGATGCCTATGCTTCAGCTATTCTGTAATTGCCTGGAAGCTTGCACCACTGCTGCCCATGCTGAGTCTGTGCTGTATCTGTGAGGAAGCTTGCACCACTTCTTTCTATGCTGTATCTGCAACAAAGATTGCACCACTGTTGCTCATGCTGCATCTGTGTTGTATCTGTAAGGAAGCTTGCATCATTGCTGCCCATGCTGCATCAGTGGTGTATGTGCATGGAAGCTTGCACCACTCTTGCCCATGCTGCAGCTGTGCTGTATCTGCTAGGAAGCTTGTGTAGGAAGCTGGCTCTGTATATACTATACCAAAGTGAGATATAGGGGGTCATTCTGACCCTGGCGGTAAATACCGCCAGGGCGGATGTTGGCGGTAGCACCGCCAACAGGCTGGCGGTGCACCGCCGGGCATTCTGACCGCGGCGGTACAGCCGCGGCCAGAAGCGGAAAGCCGGCGGTGTACCGCCGACTTTCCGCTGCCCATGGGAATCCGCCATGGCGGCGCAGCTTGCTGCGCCGCCATGGGGATTCTGACACCACATATCGCCATCCTGTTCCTGGCGGTTCGCCCGCCAGGAACAGGATGGAGGTATGGGGTGCCGTGGGGCCCCTGGGGGCACCTGCAGTGCCCATGCCAATGGCATGGGCACTGCAGGGGCCCCCGTAAGAGGGCCCCACAAAGAATTTCAGTGTCTGCTTTGCAGACACTGAAATTCGCGACGGGTGCAACTGCACCAGTCGCACCTTCCCACTCCGCCGGCTCCATTCTGAGCCGGCGTCCTCGTGGGAAGGGTGTTTCCCGCTGGGCTGGCGGGCGGACTTTCGGCGGTCGCCCGCCAGCCCAGTGGGAAACCCAGAATGACCGCCACGGTCTTTTGACCGCGGTACGGTGTTCTGGCGGTTCCCGCTTGGCGGGCGGCGGTAGAATCACCCCCATAGTGTGCACCGAGTCCAGGGTTCCCCAGAGATGTAACAGAGGTTAAAGTAGATTATACTAATGCTCTCTTTTGTGGTAGTGCAGTCGGGCAGTTAGGCTTATCAGAGGGTAGTGCAAAGCATTTGTTGTACACACACAGACAATAGAAGAAGCACACATTCAATGACTTACCTCCAGGCCAATTGATTTTATATAACAAAAATATATTTTGCTACTTTATTCTTAGAACCAGAAGGTCTTTGTTTCATGTAAGTACATTTGTCAATGCGTATCGATCATATTTATCAAATGTACTTTGTTTGGTTTTTGTAGATAAAACAGTTTACAAGTAAGTAACACTTTTCTGTTTCAAAGGTTGACACTGGAATTGTTCATAGAAGTCAATAGAGTCCTGGGGGAGAAGTGTTAGCACAGTTACACAGTTGACTTACAACTCCAGTCTTTGGGGGTTAGGATGTCCACGGGTCAAAGTTTCAGCTGATCCCAAATGTACACCACAAGAAACCCAGGGTTGCAGAGGTCAAAGTTGGCATAAGGTTTGTAATGGAATCCTATGAGGACTGTGGGTGCTTGGTAGAAAGCAGATTGCAGGTAAGTACCTGTGGTTTCAGGACACAGGCCGGGGGGGTTAGGTCAGCACCCATGGGAGGCACAGGTTCACACCAAATGCACACCTTCAGGGGCACAGGGGCATCCAGGTGCAGGGTGCAAACACAGAGCTGGGCACCCCATGCTTTTCAGTGGGGGGACCCCTTGGGTCTCAAAAGATGCTGCAGGCTGTGTCCAGGGGATCGGCTCTGGGAAACCAAAGGCTGGACAGGCAGGAAAGGCACCCATGGGATGTTGCCGGACTGTTGGTCAGATTCCCCAAGGCCAGGGGGCTGCGGGTCTCCTTGGGCATCAGGAATCTTCGTTGGATCCGGTCGCAGTCAGGAGGGTCCTCTGGATTTGGGCTGCAGGCATTGTTAGGTTTGCCAGGAGAGATGAACCCAGGGTGGACTTGAGGTTGGAATCGCCTAAGGACCTTCTCTGGACTGGTGGGCCACCTGGACTCGGGCTGTGGGCGACGGGTGCAGAGTGGACATGGCTTGTGGATCCCGGGTGGTTCTGAAGTCCTTTTTGGAGGTTTCTTCAGGACAGGACTGCTGTCCTCTAGAGTTCTTGGTCCTCTGCTAGCAAGGCAGTCTTCTGGGGGTTTGTAGAGGTCACTGGCCATGCAGCATGAGTCGCCTTTTTGGAGCAGGAGTCTTGAAGCTGCAGACATGCCTGTAGGGCTTGGCGCAAGTCAGTTGTCATCTGGAGTCTTCTCTGTTGGGGGATCAGCTTAGCAGTCCTTCTTCTTTCTTCTCTCTTCTTGAGGTCACCAGGAATCTGGTGAGTAAGGTTCAGGTGTGCCAGAAAATACTAGATTTAGGGGTGTTACAGGGGTCAGAGGGCAGTAGCCAATGGCTACTGTCCTTGAGGGTGGCTACACCCTTCCTATGCCCACTCCCTTTGGGGAGGGGGCACATTCCTAACCCTATAGGTACCTATTCTGCAAAACAAGATGGAGGATTCTGCAAGGAGGGGGTAACTTCAGCTCTGGACACATCAGGGATGGTCCTAGCTGCAGTGGTCACGCCTCCATGTTTTACCTAATTTTCCCTTCGGACCTCCTATCAAAAGTGGGGTTTAGATCGGGGCGGGCATCTCCGCTAGCTGCAGTGCCCTGGGGCACTGTAACAGGAGGCCTGAGCCTTTGAGTCTCACCGCCAAGTGTTGCAGTTCCTGCAGGGGGAGGTGTGAAGCACCACCACCCTTAGCAGGCTTTGTTTCTGACCCCAGAGAGCACAAAGGCTCTTACCCCATGGGGTCAGAACCTAGTCTGTTAGGGGCAGGCTGGCACAGTCTGGTCAGCCCTGCACTAAAGGGCTAGGTAAAATACTGGGGGCATCTCTAAGATGCCCTCTGTGGGCATTTTACAATGAATCCAACACTGGCCTCAGTGTGGGTTTATTGTGCTGAGAAGTTTGATTGTAAACTTTCCAGTCTTCAGTAAAGCTATCACAAAGCTGTGGGGTTTGTAATCACATATACTCATGCCCATGTACTCAATATGGCCACACTGCACTTACAATGTCTAAAAATTGACTTAGACACTGTAGGGGCATATTGTTAATGCAGCTATTCCCTCACCTGTGGTATAGTGCACCCTGCCTTAGGGCTGTAAGGCCTGATAGAAGGGTGGCTTACCTTTGCCAGAGGCAGCGGTATGTGGGCATGGCACCCTGTGTGGGATGCCATTTCGACCACCTTTTTCTCCCCACCAGCACACACAATCTGCAAGGGCAATGTGCATGTGTTTGGTGAAAGGTCCCTTAGGGTGCCACAATACATACTGCACCACTTAGGGACCCCACATGGCCACAGGGATCGTGGTACCACTGGTACCTTTTACAAGGGACTTAGCTCTGTGCTAGGGGTGTGCCAATGATACAGTTTAGGGAAAGAACACTCGTGCTGTGACCTGGTTAGCAGGATCCCAGCACACACTCAGAAGAGGTACTGCAAACAAGGGACAAGCTTCCTACAGCTTGCACCACTGCTGCCCCTGACTGCTGCCCAAGATGCATCTATGATGTGTCTGCAAGGAAGTTTGCACCACTGCTGCCCATGCTGCATCTGTGCTGTATCTGTGAGGAAGCTTGTCCCACTGCTGTTACTGCTACGTCTGTTCTGCATCTGCGAGGAAGCTTGAACCACTGCTGCCCATGCTGCAACTGTGCTGTATCTGTGAGGAAGCTTGCACCACTGCTGCCCATGCTGCATCGTTTCTGTATCTGCGAGGAAGCTTGCACCACTGCTGCCCATGCTGCATCTGTGTGTATCTGTGAGGAAGCTTGCACCACTGCTGCCCATGCTACGTCTGGTCTGTATTTGCGAGGAAGCTTGAACCACTTCTGCCCATGCTGCATCTGTGAGGAAGCTTGAACCACTGCTGCCCATGCTGCATCTGTGCTGTATCTGTGAGGAAGCATGCACCGCTGCTGCCCATGCTGCATCTGTGCTGTATCTGTGAGGAAGCTTGCACCACTGCTGCCCATGCTGCATCGTTTCTGTATCTGCGAGGAAGCTTGCACCACTGCTGCCCATGCTGCATCTGTGTGTATCTGTGAGGAAGCTTGCACCACTGCTGCCTTTGTTGTATCTGTACTGTATCTGTGAGGAAGCTTGCACCGCTGCTGCCCATGCTGCATCTGTGAGAAAGCTTGCACCGCTGCTGCCCATGCTGCATCTATGCTGTATCTGTGAGGAAGCTTGCACCACTGCTGCCTGTGCTATGTCTGTTTTGTATCTGCGAGGAAGCTTGAACAACTGCTGCATCTGTGCTATATCTACGTGGAACGTTGCACCGCTGCTGCGCATGCTGAATCTGTTCTGTGTTTGCGTGGAAGCTTGCACCACTGCTGCCCCTGCTATGTCTGTTCTGTGCCTGCTATGAAGCTTGCACCACTGCTGCCCCTGCTATGTCTGTTCTGTGCCTGTTATGAAAGTTGCACCAATCCTGCCCCTGCTGTGTCTGTTCTGCATCAGCTAGGAAGCTTGCACCACTGCTGCCCCTGCTATGTCTGTTCTGTGCCTGCTATGAAGCTTGTACCACTGCTGCCCCTGCTATGTCTGTTCTGTGCCTGCTATGAAGCTTGTACCACTGCTGCCCCTGCTATGTCTGTTCTGTGCCTGCTATGATAGTTGCACCACTCCTGCCCCTGCTATGTCTGTTCTGCATCAGCTAGGAAGCTTTCACTGCTGCCCATGCTGCACTTGTGCTGCATCTGTGAGGAAGCTTAGACCACTCCTCCCCGTACTATGTGTGTCCTGTATCTGTGAGGAATTGATTGGCGTTGTCAAAGCTTGTTTTAATTTGCTGTACTGCAAATGTGACAATTTTTTGTGGGGATCTCAGTAATTTACAGTTCAGCAGATATGACAAATGTTGCTTATATATAACGTGTGATTCAGCCAATGAAAAGTGTTAGGTTTGTGGAATGAGTAATCATGTTACGAGTGTAAATGTAGGATAACAGGAGAAGTTAAATAGATGTGAATATCTATATAGGTGTATAGGGGTACAGAACACAAGAAAGACAACAGCCTAAGGGAAACCCCAACAACTGCATTACAAGAAGACCAGCTCCAGATATCAGGATCCCCTGCGATATAAAAATACACAGTGGTCTGTAGGGGTAACTTCTTCAGGATGGACCTATAGAAATAGAATACATTACAAATAATTGAGACTTAAACTGGTGTCATGACTGCCTTCATACATTTATTTAAACACTGTTTCCTTCCCTCGGATGTGTAGTTATACATTCTACCTACTCTGGTGTTACCCAAGGGTGTGAGTACTACTAATATATGTGTTGGTGTGCTGAAATATCATTCACATGCTGCTCAGTGTGAAGAAGCTCCTGCCTGTGTTGCTGCTGAGGTAAGAAAGGGATGCTGCCTGTATCTGAGGTTTGCTGAAATTTGTTCGGGCTGCTTATGGTGTATTAATCTGTTAGGGTGCCCTGGCTGGGGTCTGTAACACACCATCTGTCCATTCCAGGTCTTCCAGGATCAGGCAGCAGCTTGGTCCCTCAGTTACACCGTCTGCCAACTTCTAGTTTGGATATCACTTCAGTACACCTCCGCAGTGCTTAATTTGTGCTTGTTGTTTCCGGTGCTGAGCACCGGCACTTATTTTTGAGGGCCGGCACTTAGGGAGTCATTTTGACCTCGGCGGTCTTTTGAGAAGACCGCCGAGGGACCGCCGTGCTGAAGACCGCCAGTGGTGGCGGTTTTTCGCTCGGCGTATTATGACTGCTGGCAGCCCTCTGTCCTTTTTCGGATGGAGAGCCGCCAGCAGCCATACTGGCGGGCGGCGGGGAAGTGGAGGTTGCTCCACCTCCACCGCCACGTCAACAGAACACCGCCCACCGAATCACGTCCTGTGATTCGGCGTGGTGGTGTTCTGTTCATGGTGTGGTGGCGGCGGAGCAGCCCCCATGGATCTCGTCCCCTCCCGGAGGATCAACAGACCAGGTAAATTGATCGTCCGTTAGGGGAGGGGATGGGGGGGTGTTGTGTGTTGTGTGCGTGCATGGGGGTGTGCGTCTGTGTATGTAGGGGGTGTGTGAGTGCGTGTACGCTTGCGGGGCTGTTGTGTGTTTGGAAATGATTGCGTGTATGACTGTAAGTATGTCTGTATGGATGTGTGCGTGTATGTCTGAATGTGGGTGTGCGTGTATGACTGTGTGTGTGGCTGTTGGCATGTATGTTGAGGTGTGTGCGTGTATGTGTGTTGGTGGTGTCTGCGTGAGTGTCGGGTGTGTATGAGTGATGTGATGTTGGGGGTAGGGGTGGGGAGGGGGGTCCTGCCACCTTTGGGGGGTGGCAGGGGTTGTGGGGGGTGTAGGGGAAGGACTCTGGGTGGGGGTGGGGGGTGGGGGAGACCCCTATCAGTGCCAGGGAAGGAATTCCCTGGCACTGATAGTGCTTACCGCCATGGATTTCATGGCAGTTCCAAACCCCATGAAATCCATGGCAGTCAGCCGGGTCATAATACCGCCGGCGGTATTGTGACGACCGCCGGGCTGGAGACCCAGGTCTCAAGCCCAGCGGGCGGAATGGAGAAGTGGCGGATGACCATGGCGGTAACCACCATGGTCATAATTGCAAAATCTTTACCGCCAGCCTGTTGGCGGTAAGACCGCCGCTTCTCCGCCGTCCGCCAGGGTCGTAATGACCCCCTTAGTCTTCTGCCTCAAGTATTTGCTGTGAGCAAAAGACACGTTTGGGAAAGACTGAGGAAGAGAAAAAGGAAAAAGCGTCACAAGGGGAGAAAGTAGAAAGCTGCTAGAGTGAGCTGAAGGGGCAGGGAGTGGCTTTAAATGGAACAGGTCCGAGAAGGCTTCATGATTACGCTGCCTCAGTATTCCGTGCTCGCACATTTAATTGCAGCAGCCGCGTGTGTTAGAGAAGGGCTTTGGGCACTGGTACCTTATTATTTACAAATTAAGCACTGCACCTCAGTCGCATGCAAATATTTCCTTGCCACAGTGTGCGGCCCTACTCACTGACAGCAATCCCGTCTCCTGAAAATTGAAAGAGGTAAAAGGGGGAAGGATATGGGTACCCTGATCCTCCAGAACTTGTGAAGTGGGAAGGCTGAGAGGGACCCCCCCTGAGAGGGACCCCAGCCTCCCAGGGCCAAATCAAAAACAAAAATGAACATGTTGGGTTGTTGCGATCCCATATGACTCTTGCCCGAGCCTACTACTCCTGGGAGAGTCCCTCAGGGCTGCAGGGGCCACGCTGGCTCCTGCAGGGGTCCCTCAGCATTTGAAAACCAGTTGAAAAAGGGGGAGGTGAGTGTCTATGTTGGGGTGGCTGCAAAAGTGCAGCTGGCCCAATAGCATCTGCAGAGTCGGGTGCAGGGTCTGGTCACAGGCCAGGTTCTGCAGCCAACACCACACTGCATACTGCCATGGACGAGGTTGGCTACCCATGCATGGCCAGGCCTAGGAGCCAACCCCATGCCGCACGTGGCTGAAGACTGTGTGCGGTGCGGGGGGTGTTCATGGGGATGACCTCACATATTCCATCACTCATGACGTGTTCTATGGCCCAATTGATAACATCACTGATGACAACTGAAATGACACCATTGATGATATCACTGTGCATGAATGATTAGATGAAGACGTGAGAAGCGGGTACGCAGGGTGTGATTTTCCGTAAGCTGGCAGCTTCGAGCTGCGCAGGTCCCTCCATGGTATTTCTTATTTTCATAGTCCACGCAGCTGGTTACTGCCCTGGATTGTCCATGAGATATCGTATTTAGAGTTCATGGTCCTGAGCAGGTATAGGTTGGAGGGGGGACACAGATGAGAGATCCGCGGGTATGAACTTTGTTACGATCACCCCATATTTGATTGCCAGTGTGGTGTGATAGAAGGTCGTAGTAAGTATCTAGTGGGGACCTGCAGTGGTGGGCTAAAGGGCGGTCCTTTGCTGGCCAGTGGCATGTGGCAGATCTCTTCAGGCATGTCATACATGTTCAGTACGTGATGGGTGGCTTACTGCTGTGGATGGTACAATACTGGGTGACGGACATGACCCAAGAAGTCTGGTCTTATGTGAGTGTGAGAGTGTCAAGCAGTTTGTATGAACTAGAACTGATTGTCCAACTGCTGAAAGTTGTGAGGGGGGGTTACACCTTGTATTCTACCTGCACTTACTACCACGAAACGGTGTTGCAGCAGCGATGGGCTGCAAGCTGCTCCGCAGCCCCTGGTTAGTAACTTTTTCGGGCACTGATGCTTGGTGCGATTAGTCGTGTACATTCACTCAGTTTCCACATGTAGGATGAAAGGAATAGGAGTTAGGTGTGATCCTTAGTGGGAGGGGGAATCGGTGCATTGTTTGGCTGTATCATCACGAGCTGCAGATTAGGTGCTGTTATGTTGAACGGGTGTGACTTTTAAAGATGTTGGGATCTTTGACATGAAGTGTGGGCATTATACAATAATAGGCATTACAGCAAATATGCATGTGACTTAACATAGGCGGTGCTCGGTGAGAGGAGGCATGCAGAGGGTGAAAAGGAAGGAAGGAGTCATTCGAAAGAAAGGAGAGTTGAGGATTAGAAGTTCTAAGTCACAGTCAGCTTTTTTCATGCAGGGTTTTCAGGAATATTGTGGGGGTTTCTGAGACTTCATGCAAGCCTCTCAAAAGATATACCGTTGATTGCATTTGTTGCATTACCATTGTAGGCCATGAAAACACCACTGCGCACGCACACACACACACGCGATCATCACCCTTGAGTAAATAGAATTCATATAAATATGGCTTCATTTTCTCATAAATCAGATGAAACAAGGAATGTTGGCCTTTAAATGCTGTGCTAAAGATGTGCAACCCTTCCCCAGTGATGATCAGGGTAGAATGAAGGCAAACCGATTTTGCTTTAGAAACTTGTGTAAAACTATGCTGCTCAGGCCAGGTAGCACTGGGCTGTGTGTGATCTGGAGCACACACAATATAGGCACAATGGTGTGTGAGATTTTGCATCTGGTTGTCATTCAGCCTACCTGAAGCAGAAATCAGACATGCAAAAGAAAGGCTCTGCGTGAACAATAGAAAACACAGTCCCAACTTTCACCCCATCTACTAAACCTCCAGTGTGCAGGGAAACAAGTAATCCGCGGCCCTTTGATAACTAGGCCCTCTCTGAATTTATTAGGGAAGCAGGGCCTCCAATGTCCTCACTTCAGGAGCTGGTCTGGTGCTCTGACTCCCATCCCTGCTCTCCATGCAGGGTCCTTCCTGCTATTACCTCTGTGCACTGTACTCTCTGTTTATATTCAGTTCAGAGCACACTCGTGTTCCCAAGGTGACACACAGCCCTGGTGTCAATGATTGGAGCACTACATTTAACAGAACATTTTTATTAGAGCAGGGAAGTCTCCGGCATGTGAGGCTGTCAAACACAGACCAGATCACAGAAGCCTGCCTGTAAAGATGAGCAATGGGGCAAGTGGTTAGGGCAGAACTGCTCAGTGCATTATTAGTTTGGACCTGGAACATTTGTATGAAGCTCTCCTTCACCAACAATGACATCTTGGCACTAAAACCAGTAACCAGGAAATAAAACAAGGAGATTTCGAACGTGCAGTCTTCAAAACAGATATGGTGGGTTGTAAACATTTACTTTAGAAATGATTACATTCTGAGGTATAGGGAATAAAACATGTTCCACTCAATTAGGCGACTATTTTCCCATTTGATTTGCCCAACTGGGATTGGAATGCAGGTTGCATGGTTCAAGGGTTAGCCACTAACCCACATCTGTCTCTCTCTCTCTCCTGGCACTCTACCTGTATCTCCTCTCCTTCTACAGCCATCCTCCAGCCCTCCCCTTGGTTGAGGTGTTCCCTGTGTCTTCCTATCACCTCGGTCCAGCCAACCTTGGCTTTCCTCTCTCTGTCCTGTTCTCTCCCTACTCTAACTGCTCCCTCTTCCCCCTCTTTCACCACTGGGTCTCTCCTCCACTTCAGCCGCCCTCTCTTCTGTCTCTGTTTCCTTTCCCTCTCTAGCCCCATCGGTTCTGCCCCCTCCATTTCTTCTGCCTCTCTCATCTCTTTTCCTCTTCCTTTATTCTTTCTCCATATCTTGGGCTGGCGAGAGGGAGCCCGGGACAGTCTCTGCAAATATGAGCTTGAGAAGAAAGCTAAATGTGAAATTAAAGCACTATGGTAGAAGAACTGGGGCCCAGCAGGGACAGGTTCGAAGGGGAGTTGACTATCAAGAGAGGTGAGAAGTGGTGGCGAGGGGTCTGAGGACAAAACAACAGCACCACAGGAAGAGGCAAATGCTTACTGAGGAGCCTTGTGGAGTTAAAAGAAGAAACATTCATCCCTCAGTCTTTGCAAGCAGGCAGACACTGGTGCTCCAGCCCCCGGTGCAGGTGGTCTTGGATTCCCTGAGTGATGTCCCCTCACCCAGCTGGGAGACTATCAGGCCTTGGTCCTCAGTTCCTGGTCACAGGCAGAAGTCTTGCAGAGCTTTTACTCCTCATACAACCCAACCAGCTGCTTGACAGCTGACACTCTTGAGCATCGTGGACATAAAACACATGTTCTTCAAGTGTGTTAAGCTGACCCCATTAAGAGAGGGCATGGAGCCTTGGTGCAGCAAGTGGTTTAAAAAGAAGGTTTCTCTCACTCTGCCTCTGATGCTGTCCGGGGTCGACTCTTCTGTGATGGGGGATATAGGTCGGGCATATTTCATCTTTGTCTCCCCGGCAGTGACTCACTTGTTAATAGCCAATACCTGGAAGGAAGAGGACCGGCCGAGTATACAACAATGGCCCAGGCCCCTTCCTTGTGACTCTCTCTGAATCCAAGAGCACCCTTTGAAGTGTACAGGGGGAAGCCTGGCTCACCCTTCTCAAGTATGTCCCACCCAGCTCATTCAATCTATACACAAATCTGTCTCAGGGATCTCTCTATCCCCTCTCCTCATGTTTCACCATGCAGTCCTGGGTCTTCCACAAATGGAACACACACACACCTCCATATGCTGCACCCTTAACAGGCTCACATACAACCAGCACATATATCCAACATGCATGCACTGCACTGAAATGTTGTAAAGGTCTGAAAACCTAACTTTTTACTTTAATTTATCCATCCTGACCGATATGTAGTATGCATTTTTGGCTTAGCACCAGGACAACCACCGGGTAGTCATGCGCTGAACAAACAGTAAATAAAATAAACTGTATCCTTCATGCAATGCACCACTCACATACACACATATGCCCAGCACGTGCATACAACATACACACACTGCACAGAAGAGCTTTATCCCTGTATTTTAACATCCACAGACACACGTATATCCAGGCACATGTACTCCACAAACCAAACTGCAGTAGGCCAGCGAAGAGCTAGGCACACAGTAGCAGAACTTTCAATGAGTGAGCCTGTAGGCCTCACTCCAGTGACACAGGTGAAAAGGGCCTGTTCACTCCCACTGATTACTACATGGTATGCTGCCAACACTGCACTTGTGCAGGAGCCTTTCACCACTATAATGGTAGTGCACTGCGTGCTCCTCCTGGTCAAACAAGATCAAAATCCGTGAGACAAGTCTCTGTCATGGTGCACACGCATGATCCATGTGTGCCTATGACAAAAATAATCAGCATTAAAGATCCAGTTATCAGTACACTGGGGCACTCAGGGAAGGGGTGTAATCTGTCACCACAGGGGGGACTTTTCCATCCCAACAAACATCTTCCACATTTAATAAATGGCAAATCCTATGTAAGTACCACACACCAAATCACACTTCAAATCTCTCACTCATCAATCAATGCCCATCAGAGTTTAAAGAACTAAATAGAAGATCAAAACAGAGCAACAAACTAAGGCAGTGACTGAGATACACTCATACATTCTGGGACCAGGGGGAGAAATTCAAAGCAAGAAGACACCCCTCCCCCCAGCCTCTATCAAGGACGAAGCTGCCTAGGAATCTGAGGGACACATGATACACTATAGGACGCTGCATGGGCACGAATGGTACAGATGAGACCAGGGACTGATAAACTGGTGAAGAGTGCAGGGTATGGAAGGGAGCAGAGCTTGGTATAGTAATGAGGAGCGCTTAGATTACCATGATACAGATGGGAGCAAGGCCTGAGAGGGCGCTGGGGGAAGAAGGCCTGGACTGCTAGTGTGGAAAGCATGACCAGCTAGAGTCCCAAGGGAAGGGGGGAAAGGCATGGTAGAGTACAGAGGGGAACAAGGCCTTACAGTGTACCAAGAGGAACAAGGGCTTGTAGGGTTCCAAGGGGAATAACGCCTGGTATAGTATGGGGATGAACAAGGCCTGTGTGAGAAAACAGGGCTGATTGCAGAGGCCCCCTAACTTTTTGCCCCCATTTTCCACTTTATGCTGGTGTTTTCCTGACTCTGATGGTGCCCTGGGTACTGTTAACCAGTCCCAGGCCCTGTGCTCTGTGTAAAATGGAAATGCAAATTAGGCTAATTATAATTGGCTAAGTTAACCTACCTATAAGTCCCTAGTATATGGTAGGGCATGTAGGTTTAGGGACCACAGCATAGGTGGTGCACACATAGGTGCACTGCTGAGGTGCCCAGGGTCATTTTAAAGGCAGGCCTGCCTTGCTGGCTGCTTTTAAATTAAAGTTATATGCAAATTCGACTTTGGAATTAAAAGTAGTTCCAAAGTCTTAAACTACCTTATTTTTACATATAAGTCACCCCTAAGGTGTGCCCTATGTGCCCCTAGGGCTGGGTGCCATGTAACTATAAGCAGGGACTTTATAAAAATAGATTTATAAGCCCTGGTGAGGTAAAAACAGCCAAATTCGTTTTTCCCTCATTGAAGTAAATGGCCTTCATAGGCTAGAATGGGGAGACTTCGTTTTACATTTTAAAGTCTCCTTAAAAGATGCATACCAAGAATTTGGTATCAAATTAATTGTTGTAATAAATCCCACAACTTCCAGTTGTTGGATTTAATATAACTTGTTCAGGTAAAGAGTTTTAGACTTTACCTAAAAAGTTGCCAATTTCAGCCCTGCATTGTTTTTGCTGCTGTGCTCTGATTGGCCAGCCTGTAGCAGCTTAGCCAAGCTGCCTTGATGAGGTGTGAAGTGGCCTGGCTTCACACAAAGGAATGTGCCTGTGGGAGAGAATCTCCCCTCAGCAGATGGTGAGGCAGGAAGGGGGAGGGCTGCCAAACTGGTCTTCAAAGGCAGAGAAGGATATTTGGAGCACCCAGCAACACCCCCATATCCTGCAACCCCAGACAACTAGGTGCCCCCTTGATTGGATTAGGAGAGGGCAGGAGAGGGGTGTGTTTATGATTTTTAGCCACACCAGTGGGTGGGCTCAGCCAGATGTAACCTCCAAAAATCAGATTCAGCCATGATGGATTTTTAGAGAATGTTGCCTTCTGGGATGGATTTTTGCCACACTTCCCAGGAAGTGGTCATCACAGGGGGACGACCCTGTACCTGATTGGAGAACCAGGACCCCCCTGCTTTTCACCCAGGAGCAAGGATAAAACTGGCAGACCTGCACCCACACCTCAGATCCCCACCAGATTTCAACAAGAAAGAACTAAAGGAGAAGAAGGACTGCCCTGCTGGACCCCTGGCCTGCACCTGGAACCTGCACTCAGAAGGACTGCACCAGCTGCACACTTGGGCTTCACCACAAGAAGGACTTTGCCTGGCTTCCACTGGTTCAAGGAGGGACTCCCTGTTTGCTACAGGTGAAAAATTGCTATCCAGAGTCCCCTGCACCAACTCCTGAAAAAGTGACCAGCTGACCACTGTCCAGTGGCCAAAAAGGAGTTTGCGCCAGGAGCATTCTGGGAGTTGTAGTCCGCACCCCCCAAGGACTATCACAGAACTTCTGGACCCTTGGGGTGAGCTGTGGACCCCAAAAGAACCTTAAAAGAACATCTGGTTGAAGCCCCAGAAGTTTGGAGAAGATTTGACTTGGTGGTTCGTCCCGGTAAAGAAAAATCTCCGAAAAAGAGACTAACTCCGAAGGTAAAAAGTTGACCGGGACCTCCCAGCCATCGTATCCGAGAAGGGCTCCACGGACGTCGGATCAAGATCCAGGTTTACCCCGGTCGAAGGATTTTCACCTCGAAAAAACGACTAAGTCCGAAGGTAAAAATCTCCACCGAGGAATCCAGCATCGCGTATCCGGACAAGGGCTCCAGGAGGTCGGATTCGACTGGCAGGTTCGTCCCGCTGAAGAAAATTTTCAAAATAAAGACTAAGTCAGAAGGTAACTTTTTAACCGAGGCCTCCCGCGACTTGTAGCCGAGCAGGGCTCCATCGCGGTCGGCCTGAAACTTTGACTTTGCCCCGGTCGAGGTGCAACCAGATGACCCGATTGGCGCTTTTTGTTTCTAAGCGCTAGAAAAATAATAATTCTTTAAAAATTCATATCTCCGGTTCCCTTTATCCGATTTAATTTGTTTTTGTGTCATTTTAAAGATAAAAATATAAACTATTTTTATTAATTGGTTTTGGATTTTTAAACTGTTTCCTGTGTTTTATTTAAGTACTGTTTTGTGATATTTGAATGCTTTACACACTGTCTCCTAAGTTAAGCCTTGACGCTCGTTGCCAAGCTACCAAGGGTTGAGCTGGGATTAATTTACTGAGACCTAACTGTACCTAAGTGGAGGTTGGTGGCTTGTTGCTAGGTATAGGTACCTACCTGCCCTTACCAATAACCCATTTTCCAACATTTTTGGTGGCAGCGGTGGGATCCTGTACTTGTGTTCATTATCACGTTACAGTTTTAAGTAAAACAAATTAAAAATCCTTTAAATTGCCTTAGTGCAAAATTTGTTTTTGTTTTTTTTAATTTTTAATTTGGATTAATTTCTATTATTGAATTTTTAAAATTTTTCTAAATTATTGTTTCCAATTTTTGCAAAAAGTTTTTGTTGACACAAAACTAGGGAACCATGGAGCTTGATCTGGCTAGCCTACCCACACTGACAGTAGTCCATCTTAGGGGGTTGTGTACTGAAAGAGGGTTGCCTGCAACCACTGATCTCAGGAAGCAAATCCTGATCAAATCCCTGACAGCATGGGCTGAGGCCCAAGAGGTAGAGTCAGAGGAAGCTCCAGAGGAGCGAGAAAAAGGGGAGGATGCTAGCTCTAACCACTCAGGGGAGGGAAGGCATCTGAGCCTAAGTGAGGATGAGGAAGAACGGTCCTCAGTAAATACAGTCACTAGGGGCAGACCCAAAGCTAGTGGTGGGAAGGGGGTCCTTTCAGGAGGAGAGAACCCATCCATCAGAGAAAGAGAGCTGGAGGCCCAGCTAGCATACATAGCTTTGGAAGCAGACAAGCTGGCCCTAGAAAAGAAAAAGTGGGCAAAGAAAGAGAAAAGAGATGGTGGCAGCGACAGAGAAGTTGAGGTGTCCATGGGTGGGGGAGTTTGCCCCAGATTACCCAAGGGGGTGGTTCCTGCTTATGTAGAGGGGGATGATATAGACAAGTGGTTGGAGGCCTTTGAGAGGGCACTCCAAATGAGAAGGGTTAGGCCTCAATACTGGGGTTCCCTTTTATGGGAGTTGGTCCCCAACTCAGGGAGGGATAGGCTTCTGACCTTAAGGGGGGAGGAGGCAGATTCGTACCCTAGTATGAAGAGGTGCTTAACCAAGAAGTTTGGTCTGACCCCAGAGCAGTATAGAATGAAGTTCAGGAACATCCAGAAGGTCAATACCCAGTCTTGGGTTGACTTTGTAGACACCTCACTTAAGGCACTAGAGGGCTGGATTATTGGTAACAAAGTAAATACTTATGAGGGGTTATACAATCTGATGATGAGAGAGCACATCTTGACCAATTGTACCCAAGAAAGGTTACGCCAGCATCTAGTGGACTCTAAGCAGACCAACCCTAGAGAGCTAGGGGAGGCAGCTGATGAGTGGTTGAGAACCAGGGTGGTTGTCAAGTCCCAGGGGGGAGACTCCAAGAAGGGGGGGGTCAGGTCCCCAAAAACCTAAGGAGGGAGGTGGTAAGCCCACCACAGAGACTCCCTCTGTACCCCAGAACCCTAAGAAGGAGGAGAGTAAATCCCACTCCCACTCTGACAAGCAGAGACAGGGAGACCCAGGGTTAAAAAAGCTCTTGGACAGTAGGGCTTGCTTTGACTGTCAGCAGACAGGTCACTTCAGATGAGATGCAGCCTGTCTAAAGAAGGTGGTTAGCACTGGGCTGTCCAGTGTAGCCATGGAGGAAGACTCCTCAGATGATGAAGTCCTCCTAGCATTGAGCTGGGAGACAGGACCAGATGGTGAGCTGGTGATCCCTGAGGGTGAAAGTAGGCACTTCCACCCCATTCAGGTGAATGGGATCCCTATCACTGGCCTGAGAGACACCTGTGCCAGTCACACTATAGTGAGTGACCGGTTAGTGACCCCAGACATGTATGTCCCAGGAGAGACAAGGAAAGTCAGAATAGCCACAGGGGAGGTGACCTCCAAACCTGTAGCCATACTGCCCCTAGAGAGGGAGGGTATCCTTGACTGGTTTAGGGTGGTAGTCAGTGCGGACCTCCCCCTAGATTGTATCCTGGGCAATGACCTCCCAGAGGTGGGTCTGGTCCCAGATGGGGCGGTCGCCCAGGGCGCCCCCCAATCCAAAGTCCTGGGGAGTCAGTCCCTACAGTTAGGAGACAGGGGTCCCCAAGAAAAGGAAAGAAGAAAAGGAAGGGTAGGCCACTCTTAATGAGAGTTCCAGGGAGCCAAAGGCCTTCTGCCCCAGTAGGGGGGGAGCCCAGAATTGGCACTGGTGAGGCCTCACCTGACCCCAAGGAAGTCCTGAGTAGTCAGGCAGCTGTCCAGATGCAGGGTGTTGCCCCTGCACTGACAGAAGGGAGAGTGGAAGGAGGGTGTCTGCCACAGGAGGTGGTCGCCCCCCACTCTAGACAGCAAGAGGGGTGCCAGGACCCCACAATTGCCCCTAAAGCAGCTCAGCCACCTGTCAGTGGAGAGCTTAGGGTGTGGTTCTGGGTACTGACAGCTGTCAGTAGCCTCTGCTGGGTGCTAGCCTTCCTGGCAGCACTGTACTTGGCCTGGGAGGCAGACCCCAGGGCCAATAGCAAAGTAGGCCCCCTGACCCTGTTGGTCATGGTGGGGTTGCTCAAGTGTTGGGTGACCTCTTTGGGTAAGCTAGGTGTTGCCCTAGCAAAGTTAGGAGTAGGGGAGGTGGGCACCTCACTACCCAAGTTGGCAGAGAGAGAGGAGGAAGACCCCCCTAGAGGGAAGTTTCAGTTTGAGATGGGTCCTTTCACTGTTGGGATGGCTTCACTACCCAGAGGGAGTGACCATGACAGGAGGATGTAAGGCAGAGTAGGCCCTGCAAAGGGACAGCCAGTTTTCTTCACTGTCTTCCTCGCCTATCAAGCCAGGAAGACTCTCCCAGGGTTGGGCTGAGTCTCCTGGGCGTGTGGGCTGGGGGGGGGGCTTGTGTGAGAAAACAGGGCTGATTGCAGAGGCCCCCTAACTTTTTGCCCCCATTTTCCACTTTATGCTGGTGTTTTCCTGACTCTGATGGTGCCCTGGGTACTGCTAACCAGTCCCAGGCCCTGTGCTCTGTGTAAAATGGAAATGCAAATTAGGCTAATTATAATTGGCTAAGTTAACCTACCTATAAGTCCCTAGTATATGGTAGGGCATGTAGGTTTAGGGACCACAGCATAGGTGGTGCACACATAGGTGCACTGCTGAGGTGCCCAGGGTCATTTTAAAGGCAGGCCTGCCTTGCTGGCTGCTTTTAAATTAAAGTTATATGCAAATTCGACTTTGGAATTAAAAGTAGTTCCAAAGTCTTAAACTACCTTATTTTTACATATAAGTCACCCCTAAGGTGTGCCCTATGTGCCCCTAGGGCTGGGTGCCATGTAACTATAAGCAGGGACTTTATAAAAATAGATTTATAAGCCCTGGTGAGGTAAAAACAGCCAAATTCCTTTTTTCCCTCAATGAAGTAAATGGCCTTCATAGGCTAGAATGGGGAGACTTTGTTTTACATTTTAAAGTCTCCTTAAAAGATGCATACCAAGAATTTGGTATCAAATTAATTGTTGTAATAAATCCCACAACTTCCAGTTGTTGGATTTAATATAACTTGTTCAGGTAAAGAGTTTTAGACTTTACCTAAAAAGTTGCCAATTTCAGCCCTGCATTGTTTTTGCTGCTGTGCTCTGATTGGCCAGCCTGTAGCAGCTTAGCCAAGCTGCCTTGATGAGGTGTGAAGTGGCCTGGCTTCACACAAAGGAATGTGCCTGTGGGAGAGAATCTCCCCTCAGCAGATGGTGAGGCAGGAAGGGGGAGGGCTGCCAAACTGGTCTTCAAAGGCAGAGAAGGATATTTGGAGCACCCAGCAACACCCCCACATCCTGCAACCCCAGACAACTAGGTGCCCCCTTGATTAGATTAGGAGAGGGCAGGAGAGGGGTGTGTTTATGATTTTTAGCCACACCAGTGGGTGGGCTCAGCCAGATGTAACCTCCAAAAATCAGATTCAGCCATGATGGATTTTTAGAGAATGTTGCCTTCTGGGATGGATTTTTGCCACACTTCCCAGGAAGTGGTCATCACAGGGGGACAACCCTGTACCTGATTGGAGAACCAGGACCCCCCTGCTTTTCACCCAGGAGCAAGGATAAAACTGGCAGACCTGCACCCACACCTCAGATCCCCACCAGATTTCAACAAGAAAGAACTAAAGGAGAAGAAGGACTGCCCTGCTGGACCCCTGGCCTGCACCTGGAACCTGCACTCAGAAGGACTGCACCAGCTGCACACTTGGGCTTCACCACAAGAAGGACTTTGCCTGGCTTCCACTGGTTCAAGGAGGGACTCCCTGTTTGCTACAGGTGAAAAATTGCTATCCAGAGTCCCCTGCACCAACTCCTGAAAAAGTGACCAGCTGACCACTGTCCAGTGGCCAAAAAGGAGTTTGCGCCAGGAGCATTCTGGGAGTTGTAGTCCGCACCCCCCAAGGACTATCACAGAACTTCTGGACCCTTGGGGTGAGCTGTGGACCCCAAAAGAACCTTAAAAGAACATCCGGTTGAAGCCCCAGAAGTTTGGAGAAGATTTGAGAATTTTTGTAAAAAAGCTCCAGAGAGGGACCGACCCGCCGCGGAAATTCTAGCCGGCTTGCCTCAACCGCGACCCGGCCTGACTTGGTGGTTCGTCCCGGTAAAGAAAAATCTCCGAAAAAGAGACTAACTCCGAAGGTAAAAAGTTGACTGGGACCTCCCAGCCATCGTATCCGAGAAGGGCTCCACGGACGTCGGATCAAGATCCAGGTTTACCCCGGTCGAAGGATTTTCACCTCGAAAAAACGACTAAGTCCGAAGGTAAAAATCTCCACTGAGGAATCCAGCATCGCGTATCCGGACAAGGGCTCCAGGAGGTCGGATTCGACTGGCAGGTTCGTCCCGCTGAAGAAATTTTTCAAAATAAAGACTAAGTCAGAAGGTAACTTTTTAACCGAGGCCTCCCGCGACTTGTAGCCGAGCAGGGCTCCATCGCGGTCGGCCTGAAACTTTGACTTTGCCCCGGTCGAGGTGCAACCAGATGACCCGATTGGCGCTTTTTGTTTCTAAGCGCTAGAAAAATAACAATTCTTTAAAAATTCATATCTCCGGTTCCCTTTATCCGATTTAATTCGTTTTTGTGTCATTTTAAAGATAAAAATATAAACTATTTTTATAAATTGGTTTTGGATTTTTAAACTGTTTCCTGTGTTTTATTTAAGTACTGTTTTGTGATATTTGAATGCTTTACACACTGTCTCCTAAGTTAAGCCTTGACGCTCGTTGCCAAGCTACCAAGGGTTGAGCTGGGATTAATTTACTGAGAGCTAACTGTACCTAAGTGGAGGTTGGTGGCTTGTTGCTAGGTGTAGGTACCTACCTGCCCTTACCAATAACCCATTTTCCAACATTTTTGGTGGCAGCGGTGGGATCCTGTACTTGTGTTCAGTATCACGTTACAGTTTTAAGTAAAACAAATTAAAAATCCTTTAAATTGCCTTAGTGCAAAATTTGTTTTTGTTTTTTTTAATTTTTAATTTGGATTAATTTCTATTATAGAATTTTAAAAAAATTTCTAAATTATTGTTTCCAATTTTTGCAAAAAGTTTTTGTTGACACAAAACTAGGGAACCATGGAGCTTGATCTGGCTAGCCTACCCACACTGACAGTAGTCCATCTTAGGGGGTTGTGTACTGAAAGAGGGTTGCCTGCAACCACTGATCTCAGGAAGCAAATCCTGATCAAATCCCTGACAGCATGGGCTGAGGCCCAAGAGGTAGAGTCAGAGGAAGCTCCAGAGGAGCGAGAAAAAGGGGAGGATGCTAGCTCTAACCACTCAGGGGAGGGAAGGCATCTGAGCCTAAGTGAGGATGAGGAAGAACGGTCCTCAGTAAATACAGTCACTAGGGGCAGACCCAAAGCTAGTGGTGGGAAGGGGGTCCTTTCAGGAGGAGAGAACCCATCCATCAGAGAAAGAGAGCTGGAGGCCCAGCTAGCATACATAGCTTTGGAAGCAGACAAGCTGGCCCTAGAAAAGAAAAAGTGGGCAAAGAAAGAGAAAAGAGATGGTGGCAGCGACAGAGAAGTTGAGGTGTCCATGGGTGGGGGAGTTTGCCCCAGATTACCCAAGGGGGTGGTTCCTGCTTATGTAGAGGGGGATGATATAGACAAGTGGTTGGAGGCCTTTGAGAGGGCACTCCAAATGAGAAGGGTTAGGCCTCAATACTGGGGTTCCCTTTTATGGGAGTTGGTCCCCAACTCAGGGAGGGATAGGCTTCTGACCTTAAGGGGGGAGGAGGCAGATTCGTACCCTAGTATGAAGAGGTGCTTAACCAAGAAGTTTGGTCTGACCCCAGAGCAGTATAGAATGAAGTTCAGGAACATCCAGAAGGTCAATACCCAGTCTTGGGTTGACTTTGTAGACACCTCACTTAAGGCACTAGAGGGCTGGATTATTGGTAACAAAGTAAATACTTATGAGGGGTTATACAATCTGATGATGAGAGAGCACATCTTGACCAATTGTACCCAAGAAAGGTTACGCCAGCATCTAGTGGACTCTAAGCAGACCAACCCTAGAGAGCTAGGGGAGGCAGCTGATGAGTGGTTGAGAACCAGGGTGGTTGTCAAGTCCCAGGGGGGAGACTCCAAGAAGGGGGGGTCAGGTCCCCAAAAACCTAAGGAGGGAGGTGGTAAGCCCACCACAGAGACTCCCTCTGTACCCCAGAACCCTAAGAAGGAGGAGAGTAAATCCCACTCCCACTCTGACAAGCAGAGACAGGGAGACCCAGGGTTAAAAAAGCTCTTGGACAGTAGGGCTTGCTTTGACTGTCAGCAGACAGGTCACTTCAGAGGAGATGCAGCCTGTCTAAAGAAGGTGGTTAGCACTGGGCTGTCCAGTGTAGCCATGGAGGAGGACTCCTCAGATGATGAAGTCCTCCTAGCATTGAGCTGGGAGACAGGACCAGATGGTGAGCTGGTGATCCCTGAGGGTGAAAGTAGGCACTTCCACCCCATTCAGGTGAATGGGATCCCTATCACTGGCCTGAGAGACACCTGTGCCAGTCACTCTATAGTGAGTGACCGGTTAGTGACCCCAGACATGTATGTCCCAGGAGAGACAAGGAAAGTCAGGATAGCCACAGGGGAGGTCACCTCCAAACCTGTAGCCATAGTGCCCCTAGAGAGGGAGGGTATCCTTGACTGGTTTAGGGTGGTAGTCAGTGCTGACCTCCCCCTAGGTTGTATCCTGGGCAATGACCTCCCAGAGGTGGGTCTGGTCCCAGATGGGGCGGTCGCCCAGGGCGCCCCCCCAATCCAAAGTCCTGGGGAGTCAGTCCCTACAGTTAGGAGACAGGGGTCCCCAAGAAAAGGAAAGAAGAAAAGGAAGGGTAGGCCACTCTTAAAGAGAGTTCCAGGGAGCCAAAGGCCTTCTGCCCCAGTAGGGGGGGAGCCCAGAATTGGCACTGGTGAGGCCTCACCTGACCCCAAGGAAGTCCTGAGTAGTCAGGCAGCTGTCCAGATGCAGGGTGTTGCCCCTGCACTGACAGAAGGGAGAGTGGAAGGAGGGTGTCTGCCACAGGAGGTGGTCGCCCCCCACTCTAGACAGCAAGAGGGGTGCCAGGACCCCACAATTGCCCCTAAAGCAGCTCAGCCACCTGTCAGTGGAGAGCTTAGGGTGTGGTTCTGGGTACTGACAGCTGTCAGTAGCCTCTGCTGGGTGCTAGCCTTCCTGGCAGCACTGTACTTGGCCTGGGAGGCAGACCCCAGGGCCAATAGCAAAGTAGGCCCCCTGACCCTGTTGGTCATGGTGGGGTTGCTCAAGTGTTGGGTGACCTCTTTGGGTAAGCTAGGTGTTGCCCTAGCAAAGTTAGGAGTAGGGGAGGTGGGCACCTCACTACCCAAGTTGGCAGAGAGAGAGGAGGAAGACCCCCCTAGAGGGAAGTTTCAGTTTGAGATGGGTCCTTTCACTGTTGGGATGGCTTCACTACCCAGAGGGAGTGACCATGACAGGAGGATGTAAGGCAGAGTAGGCCCTGCAAAGGGACAGCCAGTTTTCTTCACTGTCTTCCTCGCCTAACAAGCCAGGAAGACTCTCCCAGGGTTGGGCTGAGTCTCCTGGGCGTGTGGGCTGGGGGGGGTGGGCTTGTGTGAGAAAACAGGGCTGATTGCAGAGGCCCCCTAACTTTTTGCCCCCATTTTCCACTTTATGCTGGTGTTTTCCTGACTCTGATGGTGCCCTGGGTACTGCTAACCAGTCCCAGGCCCTGTGCTCTGTGTAAAATGGAAATGCAAATTAGGCTAATTATAATTGGCTAAGTTAACCTACCTATAAGTCCCTAGTATATGGTAGGGCATGTAGGTTTAGGGACCACAGCATAGGTGGTGCACACATAGGTGCACTGCTGAGGTGCCCAGGGTCATTTTAAAGGCAGGCCTGCCTTGCTGGCTGCTTTTAAATTAAAGTTATATGCAAATTCGACTTTGGAATTAAAAGTAGTTCCAAAGTCTTAAACTACCTTATTTTTACATATAAGTCACCCCTAAGGTGTGCCCTATGTGCCCCTAGGGCTGGGTGCCATGTAACTATAAGCAGGGACTTTATAAAAATAGATTTATAAGCCCTGGTGAGGTAAAAACAGCCAAATTCGTTTTTCCCTCATTGAAGTAAATGGCCTTCATAGGCTAGAATGGGGAGACTTTGTTTTAAATTTTAAAGTCTCCTTAAAAGATGCATACCAAGAATTTGGTATCAAATTAATTGTTGTAATAAATCCCACAACTTCCAGTTGTTGGATTTAATATAACTTGTTCAGGTAAAGAGTTTTAGACTTTACCTAAAAAGTTGCCAATTTCAGCCCTGCATTGTTTTTGCTGCTGTGCTCTGATTGGCCAGCCTGCAGCAGCTTAGCCAAGCTGCCTTGATGAGGTGTGAAGTGGCCTGGCTTCACACAAAGGAATGTGCCTGTGGGAGAGAATCTCCCCTCAGCAGATGGTGAGGCAGGAAGGGGGAGGGCTGCCAAACTGGTCTTAAAAGGCAGAGAATGACATTTGGAGCACGCAGCAACACCCCCACATCCTGCAACCCCAGACAACTAGGTGCCCCCTTGATTAGATTAGGAGAGGGCAGGAGAGGGGTGTGTTTATGATTTTTAGCCACACCAGTGGGTGGGCTCAGCCAGATGTAACCTCCAAAAATCAGATTCAGCCATGATGGATTTTTAGAGAATGTTGCCTTCTGGGATGGATTTTTGCCACACTTCCCAGGAAGTGGTCATCACAGGGGGACGACCCTGTACCTGATTGGAGAACCAGGACCCCCCTGCTTTTCACCCAGGAGCAAGGATAAAACTGGCAGACCTGCACCCACACCTCAGATCCCCACCAGATTTCAACAAGAAAGAACTAAAGGAGAAGAAGGACTGCCCTGCTGGACCCCTGGCCTGCACCTGGAACCTGCACTCAGAAGGACTGCACCAGCTGCACACTTGGGCTTCACCACAAGAAGGACTTTGCCTGGCTTCCACTGGTTCAAGGAGGGACTCCCTGTTTGCTACAGGTGAAAAATTGCTATCCAGAGTCCCCTGCACCAACTCCTGAAAAAGTGACCAGCTGACCACTGTCCAGTGGCCAAAAAGGAGTTTGCGCCAGGAGCATTCTGGGAGTTGTAGTCCGCACCCCCCAAGGACCATCACAGAACTTCTGGACCCTTGGGGTGAGCTGTGGACCCCAAAAGAACCTTAAAAGAACATCTGGGTGAAGCCCCAGAAGTTTGGAGAAGATTTTAGACTTTTTGTAAAAAAGCTCCAGAGAGGGACCGACCCGCCGCAGAAATTCTAGCCGGCTTGCCTCAACCGCGACCCGGCCTGACTTGGTGGTTCGTCCCGGTAAAGAAAAATCTCAGAAAAAGAGACTAAGTCCGAAGGTAAAAAGTTGACCGGGACCTCCCAGCCATCGTATCCGAGAAGGGCTCCACGGACGTCGGATCAAGATCCAGGTTTACCCCGGTCAAAGGATTTTCACCTCGAAAAAACGACTAAGTCCGAAGGTAAAAATCTCCACCGAGGAATCCAGCATCGCGTATCCGGACAAGGGCTCCAGGAGGTCGGATTCGACTGGCAGGTTCGTCCTGCTGAAGAAAATTTTCAAAATAAAGACTAAGGGGGTGATTCTGACCCCGGCGGTCTTAGACCGCCGGGGCCAGGGTCGGCGGGAGCACCGCCGACAGACCGGCGGTGCCCCGCAGGGCATTCTGACCGCGGCGCTTTGGCCGCGGTCAGTGCAGGAAAACCGGCGGTCTCCCGCCGGTTTTCCGCTGCCCGTCAGAATCCTCCAAGGCGGCGCAGCATGCTGCGCCGCCTTGGGGATTCTGACACCCCCTACCGCCATCCTGTTCCTGGCGGTTCGCCCGCCAGGAACAGGATGGCGGTAGGGGGTGTTGCGGGGCCCCTGGGGTCCCCTGCAGTGCCCATGCCAATGGCATGGGCACTGCAGGGGCCCCCGTAAGAGGGCTCCGCTTGTATTTCACTGTCTGCATAGCAGACAGTGAAATACGCGACGGGTGCAGTAGCACCCGTCGCACCTTCCCACTCCGCCGGCTCGATTACGAGCCGGCTTCATGGTGGGAAGGTCGTTTTCCCCTGGGCTGGCGGGCGGCCTTTTGGAGGACGCCCGCCAGCCCAGGGGAAAACTCAAAATACCCGCCGCGGTCTTCCGACCGCGGTACGGTATTTTGGCGGCTCCCGCCGGGCGCGCGGTGACCGCGCCCGGCGGGAGTCAGAATGACCCCCTAAGTCAGAAGGTAACTTTTTAACCGAGGCCTCCCGCGACTTGTAGCCGAGCAGGGCTCCATCGCGGTCGGCCTGAAACTTTGACTTTGCCCCGGTCGAGGTGCAACCAGATGACCCGATTGGCGCTTTTTGTTTCTAAGCGCTAGAAAAATAATAATTCTTTAAAAATTCATATCTCCGGTTCCCTTTATCCGATTTAATTCGTTTTTGTGTCATTTTAAAGATAAAAATATAAACTATTTTTATAAATTGGTTTTGGATTTTTAAACTGTTTCCTGTGTTTTATTTAATTACTGTTTTGTGATATTCGAATGCTTTACACACTGTCTCCTAAGTTAAGCCTTGACGCTCGTTGCCAAGCTACCAAGGGTTGAGCTGGGATTAATTTACTGAGACCTAACTGTACCTAAGTGGAGGTTGGTGGCTTGTTGCTAGGTGTAGGTACCTACCTGCCCTTACCAATAACCCATTTTCCAACAGCCTGGTATGGTACTGAAGTTAGCAAGGCCTTATATGGTACCAAAGATGTGCAATGTCCAATAAAGTACAGAGGAAACAGAGACAGGTATGGTGCCAAAGGGAGCAGGGTCTGATGTGGAAAAGAGGTGAGTAGGACCTGGCAGAGTGCCTAGAAGAGGTGAGCAGGTAGGGGCCAGGTATGGAACCAAGGGCAGCAGTGCTTGGTTACCCTTCTTCGATTCTGATATCCACTATAAAGATTCATTTTCTCAGAAATATTACAACTCTCCCTCAACACAGAAGGGTGTAACTGCTTCTCAATCATTCCCATTATGGATCTCAGTCACCATCGAGAAGCCGGAGAGCAGGGCTGAGGTTTGTCTAGATGCTTTGAGCTTGGTGCCACTAAGGTGGAGCTTTCACCAGGCCAGCACCTGAAGGTAGGCTGAGAGGGGCCCCAGCACTAGGACCCGCAGCATCGGGGTACTGCTCAAGCCCACATAGCAGATGCTGCTGAGAGGATCTCCATCCCCCCAGCCTAGCCCCAACACCACAAAAGTATTCATGGATGGCAGTGCCCGGGGGGAACCACTGCACCTGGACCTCAATGTCCTTGCGGCCTGACTTGAGGTACCTTCTGCTCACCTGCAGGTGCTGGTGATTCAGGCTCTATGACCGGCTGCTCCATGAGTAGCAAGCTCAAGTCGCTGAAGTCAGAAAAGCCTCCTTGGGTTCCTCAGGACACATTTCATGATAGATTTTGCACCTACAGAGGCATGAGTATTGGCCAATCCAGGTGTGATTTGTCAATACTAGGATACCTGGGGAATAGGCTGTGTACTTACATTAGTGGGTGCATGGTGACAAGCAATGCATACACAATAATAGATTTATTGAGATAGGCTGTGTACCTACAGCAGCAGGTGGATTACTCACACTGGTACGTTGCTCCCCAGGGGACAGGCTGCATTCCTACAGAAGTAGGTGTGTGGGCCCACAAGGGGATAGGTATATGCCAACAGGACCATATTTATGGGGTCCACTCTGGTGAGGTGTTGCCCAAGTGTGGTGTATCATGGGTCACAGATTGTGAAGACATGTGCCTTTAACTTTCTGCCCTTCACCTGGACCCCTTATGAGGAGAGGAAAGCGTAAATAAGGTGGGGTAGGAGCCTGGGAGGGAGTGCGGCCAAACAGTAGCATGGTAAACTTCAACCAATCACAGAGCAGGAAGAGGGAAAGCAGGGAGGAGGGCTCATGCAAAGGAGCATGTTTCCAGGGATCACATTGATTCTTTTAAACAAGCATTGGCAAAGCCAATAGGTCTTGCCTATGCAAGAGACATTGGCTTGGTCAGTGTGGCTCCTGTTCAGCATGGCTAAATATTAATGACTTAGAGGAGAGTGACGAGGAGTGTCATAGAGTGGAATGGTGAAAAGTGGAGTAGCATAGACTCTTGTGTTTTTTTAGTGGGTTAGAGTGGAGTCGCTGTGAGAAAGTAGCCTCTTTCTAGCCTTGTTACCCCCACTTTTGGCCTGTTTGTGAGTATATGTCATGGTGTTTTCACTGTCTCACTGGGATCCTGCTAGCCAGGGCCCAGTGCTCATAGTGAAAACCCCTATTTTTTCAGTATGTTTGTTATGTGTCACTGGGACCCTGCTAGCCAGGACCCCAGTGCTCATAAGTTTGTGGCCTATATGTATGTGTTCCCTGTGTGATGCCTAACTGTCTCACTGAGCCTCTGCTAACCAGAACCTCAGTGGTTATGCTCTCTCTGCTTTCCAAATTTGTCACTAACAGGCTAGTGACTTAATTTACCAATTCACATTGGCATACTGGTACACCCATATAATTCCCTAGTATATGGTACTGAGGTACCCAGGGTATTGGGGTTCCAGGAGATCCCTATGGGCTGTAGCATTTTTTTTGCCACCCATAGGGAGCTCTGACAATTCTTACACAGGCCTGCCAGTGCAGCCTGAGTGAAATAACGTCCACGTTATTTCACAGCCATTTACCACTGCACTTAAGTAACTTATAAGTCACCTATATGTCTAACCTTCACCTGGTGAAGGTTGGGTGCAAAGTTACTTAGGGCCAGATGCAGGAAACACTTTGCGACTCGCAAACGGCAACATTTGCTGTTTGCGACTCGCAAATGCGTGTTTCCCATGCAGAAATGCATTTTGCGAGTCGGGACCGACTCGCAAAATGCATTTCCGAATCGCAAATAGGAAGGGGTGTTCCCTTCCTATTTGCGATTCACAGTGGAATGCAATTCCATTTGCGACCGCATATGCGGTCGCAAATGGAGTCGCAGTTACCATCCACTTCAAGTGGATGGTAACCCACTCGCAAACGGGAAGGGGTCCCCATGGGACCCCTTCCCCTTTGTGAATGGACCCAAAACTATTTTTTCAGGGCAGGTAGTGGTCCCTTGGACCACTACCTGCCCTGAAAAAATACCGAAACTAAAGGTTTTGGTTTTTTTTTTAAGTGCAGCTCGTTTTCCTTTAAGGAAAACGGGCTACACTTAAAAAAAAAAAAAAACTGCTTTATTTAAAAGCAGTCACGAACATGGAGGTCTGCTGACTACAGCAGGCCTCCATGTTTGCGAGTGCCTATAGTCGCTATGGGGCCGCAATTTGCGACCCAACTCATTAATATTAATGAGGTGGGTCTTTGCGACCCCATAGCGACTCGCAGACGGTGTCTGAGACACCGTTCTGCATTGTAAATTGCGACTTGCAATTTGCGAGTCGCTCCGACTCGCAAATTGCAAGTCGCAATTTGCAATAATGCTACATCTGGCCCTTAGTGTGTGGGCACCCTGGCACTAGCCAAGGTGCCCCCACATTGTTCAGGGCAAATTCCCCGGACTTTGTGAGTGCGGGGACACCATTACACGCGTGCACTGTACATAGGTCACTACCTATGTACAGCGTCACAATGGTAACTCCGAACATGGCCATGTAATATGTCTAAAATCATGGAATTGTCACCCCAATGCCATTCTGGCATTGGGGGGACAATTCCATGATCCCCCGTGTCTCTAGCACAGAACCCGGGTACTGCCAAACTGCCTTTCCGGGGTCTCCACTGCAGCTGCTTCTGCTGCCAACCCCTCAGACAGGTTTATGCCCTCCTGGGGTCCAGGCAGCCCTGGCCCATGAAGGAAGAACAAAGGATTTCCTCTGAGAGAGGGTGTAACACCCTCTCCCTTTGGAAATAGGTGTGAAGGCGGGGGAGGAGTAGCCTCCCCAGCCTCTGGAAATGCTTTGATGGGCACAGATGGTGCCCATCTCTGCATAAGCCAGTCTACACCGGTTTAGGGATCCCCCAGCCCTGCTCTGGCGCGAAACTGGACAAAGGAAAGGGGAGTGACCATTCCCCTGACCTGCACCTCCCAGGGGAGGTGCCCAGAGCTCCTGCAGTGTGTCCCAGACCTCTGCCATCTTAGAAACAAAGGTGTCTGTGGCACATTGGACTGCTCTGAGTGGCCAGTGCCAGCAGGTGACGTCAGAGGCTCCTTCTGATAGGCTCTTACCTCTCTTGGTAGCCAATCCTCCTTCCTAGGTAGCCAAACCTCCTTTTCTGGCTATTTAGGGTCTCTGATTTGGGGATCTCACCAGATAACGAATGCAAGAGCTCACCAGAGTTCCTATGCATCTCCCTCTTCACCTTCTGCCAAAGGATCAACCGCTGACTGCTCAGGACACCTACAAAACCGCAACAAAGTAGCAAGACGACTACAAGCAACCTTGTATCACTTCATTCTGCTGGCTTTCTCAACTGTTTCCATATGGTGCATGCTCTGGGGGTAGCCTGCCTCCTTTCTGCACCAGGAGCTCTGAAGAAATCTCCTGTGGGTCGACGGAATCTTCCCTCTGCAACCGCAGGCAACAAAAGACTGCATCACCGATCCTCTGGGTCCCCTCTCAGCACGACGAGTGTGGTCCCTGGAACTCAACAACTCTGTCCAAGTGACTCCCACAGTCCAGTGACTCTTCAGTCCAAGTTTGGTGAAGGTAAGTCCTTGCCTCCCCATGCTAGACTGCATTGCTGGGTACCGCGTGATTTGCAGCTGCTCCGGCTCCTGTGCACTCTTCCAGGATTTCCTTCATGCACAGCCAAGCCTGGGTCCCCCACACTGTAACCTGCAGTGCACAACCTTCAGAGTTGTCCTCCGGCGTCGTGGGACTCCCTTTTGTGACTTCAGGTGGACTCTGGTTCACTTTTCTTTTAAGTGCCTGTTCAGGTACTTCTGCAGGTGCTACCTGCTTCTGTGAGGGCTCCCTGACATGCTGGGCACCCCTTCTGTCTTCTCATCCAAGTGGCGATATCCTGGTCCCTCCTGGGCCACAGCAGCATCCAAAAACCCTAACCACAATCCTTGCAGCTAGCAAGGCTTGTTTGTGGTCTTTCTGCGTGGGAACACCTCTGCAAGCTTCTTCACGACGTGGAACATCCATCCTCCAAAGGAGAAGTTCCTAGTCCTCTTCTTTCTTGCAGAACTCCAAGCTTCTTCCAACAGGTGGCAGCTACCTTGCACCCTCAGCTGGCATTTCCTGAGCTCCTGCCCACTCTCGACACTGTTGCGACTATTGGACTTGGTCCCCTTGTCTTACAGGTACTCAGGTCTGGAATTCCACTGTTGTTGCATTGCTTGTGTTTGTTCTTCCTGCAGAATCCCCCTATCACGACTTCTGTGCTCTCTGGGGGAAGTAGGAGCACTTTACACCTACCTTTCAGGGTCTTGGGGTGGACTATTTTTCTAACCATCACTGTTTTCTTGCAGTCCCAGCAACCCTCTACAAGCTCACATAGGTTGGGGTCCATTCGTGGTTCGCATTCCACTTTTGGAGTATATAGTTTGTGTTGCCCCTATACCTATTTGCTCCTACTGCAATCTATTGTAACTTTACACTGCTTGCATTACTTTTCTTGCTATTACCTGCATAATTTTGATTGTGTACAAATATCTTGTGTATATAACTTATCCTCATACTGAGGATACTCACTGAGATACTTTTGGCATATTGTCATAAAAATAAAGTACCTTTATTTTTAGTACTTCTGTGTATTGTGTTTTCTTGTGATATTGTGCATATGAAACCAGTTGTATAGTAGGAGCTTTACATGTCTCCTAGTTCAGCCTAAGCTGCTTTGCCATAGCTACCTTCTATCAGCCTAAGCTGCTAGAAACACCTCTTCTACACTAATAAGGGATAACTGGACCTGGCACAAGGTGTAAGTACCCCTGGTACCCACCACAAGCCAGGCCAGCCTCCTACATTGGTGGCAGCGGTGGGATAAGTACTTGTAACTACTTACCACTTTGTCATTGTGTACTTTTCATAAGAGAATAATATACAAAACAAGTTCAGTGTATGTACACCTAACCAAAAAGTTTTGCTTTTCTCCTCTTAAACTTTTTACTAAGTTCTGAAAAGTACTCTAAAACATCTAAAAGTTTCTAAAAAGTTAGAAAAAGTGTTTTTCTCTGTTCTTTAAAAAGTTCTGAAACTTTTTCTTTATTCTCACTGTCTCTAAACCTTCTTCTATCATGTCTGATGTAGAGTCTGCTCTTAAAATGGTCAATACTTCTTATGACAATTTGAACTACAGGAGCCTAAGGAGTCTCTGCTTAGATAGAGGTTTAGTGATAGGAAAGAACCCCACTAAAGAGTTTCTATATAACATGCTTATTGTGAATGATGAGTCACAAGCAGGCACTTCAAATGAGAAGTTAATAGATGGCTCCCATTCTGTCTCAGGGGATCTCCTTGAGTGAGGTGGGGAGGGTTCTGTTACAAATCTGCCCCTTAGCAGGCCACCTAGTAATGCTGGTAGTAATGGAAGCTCCCGTCATAGTAGGGGTGTCTTCATTCCTGGAGGCCAGGTTATTAGAGTCCAGTCAGTTAGGGACAGATCTCCCTCTGTTGTTTCCAATTTATCTTCTGTGTCCAAGCATTCCCAACCCACCCACCCTGAAGACAACATGTTAGAAAGGGAACTCAAAAAGTTGAGAGTGGAAGAGACCAGACTGAAGCTTAAACAGCAACAGCTGTCTCTAGATAGGGAATCCCTAGACCTGGAGAAGGGGAGACAGAGATTGGGGTTAGGACCCCATGGTGGCAGCAACAGCATTATTCCTGATAGTAATCCTGTTATAGAGCATGATTCCAGGAATCTGCACAAGATAGTCCCCCCTTACAAGGAGGGGGATGACATCAACAAGTGGTTTGCTGCACTTGAGAGGGCCTGTATGGTACAAGGGGTCCCTCAAAGGCAGTGGGCTGCTATATTGTGGCTATCTTTCAATGGAAAGGGTAGGGATAAGCTCCTTACTGTTAGAGAAAGTGATGCTAACAATTTAGCAGTTTTGAAGGATGCACTCTTGGATGGATTTGGCTTAACCACTGAACAATACAGGATTAAGTTCAGAGACACCAGAAAAGAGTCCTCACAAGACTGGATAGACTTTGTTGACTGTTCAGTGAAGGCCTTGGAAGGGTGGTTACATGGCAGTAAAGTTTCTGACTATGAAAGCCTTTATAATCTTATTCTGAGAGAGCATATTCTGAATAACTGTGTGTCTGACTTGTTACATCAATATCTAGTGGACTCAGATCTGACCTCTCCCCAAGAATTGGGAAAGAAGGCAGACAAATGGGTCAGAACAAGAGTGAACAGAAAAGTTCATACAGGGGGTGACAAGGATGGCAAGAAGAAAGATGGTGAGAAATCTCAGGATAAGCATGGGGATAAGGGTAAAACCAAAGATCCTTCTTCAAATCCTAAACACTCTTCAGGGGTGGGGATAAATCAAATTATTTCTCTTCTTCACAACATACACACATTAAAAAGCCTTGGTGCTATGTGTGTAAAAATAAAGGCCACTGGCAAGGGGATAAGTCCTGTCCAGGTAAACCCCCTGAGCCAACCACCACTAATATATCAGACTCTAGTGCCCCTAGCCATTTACCATTTACCATTTATTTAATTGTTGTCAGCCTATCCGGCCATAACAATAATACACAATAAGTATCAATCCATCACACGCAATAAAATCACATTAAATAAAACATTGTAAAAAAGGAAAACTATACTTGAGTTTTTGATTTTACGTGGCCCTAGGTGAATCCAATATGCCCTGCAATATCATAAAACTTGATTATTAGCCATTATTGGCATAAGACTCTTTACTTATTCTAAAAACATTATAGATCTAAAATTTAAATATCCTATTCTTGCACTAATCATTTGGGTTCTTGCGATACCTGCCAGCAGTATAATAATAATCCAGGACCTTGCCTGGTTTAATCAGCAACCTTCAGCGATGTCTCATACTAATGATAGCTAGGATAACACAAGTAATTATACTTAGGCCAACTGTGAGTACATTGATGAACGTAACTTCCACGCTTCCAATATATAAGTTGAAACCTTCGCCACAATATGTTTCTCATCTGATCGCATACAAAGCACTTCCGCCTCATTACATTTCCTGATCCCGTATGATCTAAAAAGCGGACGTAAGTACAATTTGCGGAGTTTAAGCGTAAAATGACATAATAAAAGGAAGTGGGATAATGTTTCTTGGCCACCATGAAGGCAAGGACAGCATTCTGATCCGCGCTGTGAGACGGCTTGCCATCTGTTAGTCACCGCCATCACTGGTAATGTACCCATACGAAATTTAAAATAGAGAGCCCTTTTTTCTTCCGGATAGATGCAGTCTATGAAAATTGCTGGTTTAAGCTCTTGGTTGAGCAAAATGTACCTCTTGAGTAAAGGGCTAAGTGTCTCACACATACTCTGAGTCTTTTGGTCCCAGTATGCCTTTTTAATGACAGATAAACTGGGCTTTCTGATTTTCTCTGGATGAAGCCAGAGGTCTTCTTGGCCAATAGCAACCAGGGTAGTTGAGATGTGTTTAAACCAAGGCAGTTTTCGGTAATTTTGTAGCTTCATGATGTCCATGAGTGTTTCTCTGTATGGTTTGAGTTCCTCTTTTGCCCAGATACGGATCCAATATCTTATCGGGGCCAGTGCAATGTAATCCTCGACCTTTCTCATTTGTAAATCAGTTCTCAACGCATTCATTGGTGTGGCAGTGCCTAAACAAAGTAATCGGCGTAGGAAATTATTCTCAGTTACTTGTATTAATGGGGTCTTTCTAAATCCCCAAATCTCTGCGCTGTAAAGTGCTGCCGTCCTTGCTTTGGTTTTATAAGCAAGCAGTGCAGAACTCACAGAATGGTTGCCTGTGGCTTTAGCAAATCTAAGTACCGCTCCGGCGTGCTGGGCCAAGGAGATGTTACTTTTGTAGATTTGTGATTTCCATGTCTGTTTTTCGTCCAGTCTGCAACCCAGGTAGTCATAGGTGGTCACTCGAGCCAAGGGCTTGTTGTTTACCCTGAAGGTCGAATGCATCGTTTGTTTTGGGTTGAGAATCATGAACTTTGTTTTCTCCTCATTAATTACCATGCTCCTCGAGGTGCAAAATGATTCGAAACCCCTAAGTAGACGATGCATTGCTATCTCTGTTCTTGCCAGTAATACAGCGTCGTCAGCAAAAAGCAGGATAGGTATACTTTCATTGGCTAGTTTTGGCACATCCAGATTTAATTCCCTCAGATCTTGGCTTACTTTATTTATATAACAGTTAAACAAGGTTGGGGCCAAAACACATCCTTGTTTTACGCCACGCTGGATTGGAATTTCTGCTGTATAATCATTTCTCGTGGAATATCTAACCCTAGCAGTATTCCCTGTGTGCAGTAGAATTAACAGCCTTAGAATTTTCCCCCGCAGTAGTGGTAATAGTGGTGGGACTGCTGGCAACAGTCAAAGTAAGGGTGTAGTTGGGTTCACTTATGGGTCCATCATAGAAACTGGGGTAGTCAGTCCCAAGACAGTTTCTGTCATACCTAGTGGCACTGGCCTTGCCACACTGGCTGCTTGTCCCCTTACAATGGATAAGTACAGGCAGACAGTTTCAATAAATGGTGTTGAGGCCCAGGCCTACAAGGACACAGGTGCCAGTATCACTTTGGTGACTGAAAACCTAGTGTCTCCTGAACAACACATTATTGGACAACAGTACAAGATTATTGATGTCCATAACTCCACTAAGTTTCTTCCCTTAGCCATAGTTCAGCTTAGTTGGGGTGGAGTTACTGGCCCTAAGCAGGTGGTGGTATCATCTAGCTTACCTGTAGACTGTCTCTTAGGTAATGACCTAGAGACCTCAGGTTGGGCTGAGGTAGAGTTTTATACCCATGCAGCCATGCTGGGCATCCCAGAGGAATTGCTTCTTCTCATTTCTACTGAAATGAAAAAGCCAAGGAGAGGAACAGGCCTGAAAACTCAGGATCCTTCTCCAACAACAGGCAAAAAGGGTATCACAGTATCCCCTAACCACCCTGCCATTCAGGATACCATTCCTGTGGTGGGAGAAACTTCTCCTGGGGTGGCACCTGTACCAAGGGAATCATCAGCTGGCACAGCTGTACTCCCTGAGGTGAAAGTACCACTCTGTGGGATAACTAATATTGGTGAGAAAAAGGGCACCATTTTAGTTAACATGGAGCATCTGTAGGAAAGTACCATCTTTCCTGGCATGTTACCCCCATATTTCACTGTATATATGTTGTTTTAGTTGTATGTGTCACTGGAACCCTGCCAGCCAGGGCCCCAGTGCTCATAAGTGTGCCCTGTATGTGTTCCCTGTGTGATGACTAACTGTCTCACTGAGGCTCTGCTAACCAGAACCTCAGTGGTTATGCTCTCTCTTTGCTTTCCAAATTGTCACTAACAGGCTAGTGACCAATTTCACCAATTCACATTGGCATACTGGAACACCGTTATAATTCCCTAGTATATGGTACTGAGGTACCCAGGGTATTGGGGTTCCAGGAGATCCCTATGGGCTGCAGCATTTCTTTTGCCACCCATAGGGAGCTCTGACAATTCTTACACAGGCCTGCTACTGCAGCCTGAGTGAAATAACGTCCACGTTATTTCACAGCCATTTACCACTGCACTTAAGTGACTTATAAGTCACCTATATGTCTAACCTTTACCTGGTAAAGGTTGGGTGCTAAGTTACTTAGTGTGTGGGCACCCTGGCACTAGCCAAGGTGCCCCCACATTGTTCAGGGCAAATTCCCCGGACTTTGTGAGTGCTGGGACACCATTACACGCGTGCACTATACATAGGTCACTACCTATGTATAGCGTCCCAATGGTAACTCCGAACATGGCCATGTAACATGTCTAAGATCATGGAATTGTTACCTCAATGCCATTCTGGCATTGGGGAGACAATTCCATGATCCCCCAAGTCTCTAGCACAGACCCGGGTACTGCCAAACTGCCTTTCCTGGGGTTTCACTGCAGCTGCTGCTGCTGCCAACCCCTCAGACAGGTTTCTGCCCTCCTGGGGTCCAGCCAGGCTTGGCCCAGGAAGGCAGAACGAAGGACTTCCTCAGAGAGAGGGTGTTACACCCTCTCCCTTTGGAAAAAGGTGTCAGGGCTGGGGAGGAGTAGCCTCCCCCAGCTTCTGGAAATGCTTTGATGGGCACAGATTGTGCCCATCTCTGCATAAGCCAGTCTACACCGGTTCAGGGATCCCCCAGCCCTGCTCTGGCGCGAAACTGGACAAAGGAAAGGGGAGTGACCACTCCCCTGACCTGCACCTCCCAGGGGAGGTGCCCAGAGCTCCTCCAGTGTGCTCCAGACCTCTGCCATCTTGGAAACAGAGGTGCTGCTGGCACACTGGACTGCTCTGAGTGGCCAGTGCCAGCAGGTGACGTCAGAGACTCCTTCTGATAGGCTCTTACCTGTGTTGCTAGCCTATCCTCCTTCCTAAGTAGCCAAACCTCCTTTTTGGCTATTTAGGGTCTCTGCTTTGGGGAATTCTTTAGATAACGAATGCAAGAGCTCATCAGAGTTCCTCTGCATCTCTCTCTTCACCTTCTGCCACGGAATCGACCGCTGACTGCTCTGGACGCCTGCAAAACTGCAACAAAGTAGCAAAGATGACTACTGCAACCTTGTATCGCTGATCCGGCCGCCTTCTCGACTGTTTTCCTGGTGGTGCATGCTGTGGGGGTAGTCTGCCTCCTCTCTGCACTAGAAGCTCCGAAGAAATTTCCAGTGGGTCGACGGAATCTTCCCCCTGCAACCGCAGGCAACAAAAGACTGCATCACCGGTCCCTGGGTCCCCTCTCAGCGTTCCCTTATAAGGAGGGGGATGACATTAACAAGTGGTTTGCTGCACTTGAGAGGGCCTGTGTTGTACAGGGGGTCCCTCAAAGGCAATGGGCTGCTATCCTATGGCTATCTTTCAGTGGAAAGGGTAGGGATAGACTCCTTACTGTGAAGGAAAGTGATGCCAATAATTTTACAGTTTTAAAGAATGCACTCCTGGATGGTTATGGCTTAACCACTGAACAATACAGGATTAAGTTCAGAGAAACCAAAAAGGAGTCTTCACAAGACTGGGTAGACTTCGTTGACCATTCAGTGAAGGCCTTGGAGGGGTGGTTACATGGCAGTAAAGTTTCTGACTATGAAAGCATGTATAACTTGATCCTGAGAGAGCATATTCTTAATAACTGTGTGTCTGATTTGTTACACCAATATCTAGTGGACTCAGATCTGACCTCTCCCCAAGAATTGGGAAAGAAGGCAGACAAATGGGTCAGAACAAGAGTGAACAGAAATGTTCATACAGGGGGTGACAAGGATGGCAAGAAGAAGGATGGTAAGTCTTCAGACAAGGGTGGGGACAAATCTAAAAATGAGTCTTCATCAGGCCCACAAAAACACTCTGGTGGGGGTGGTGGGTCCAAATCATCTTCTAATCAAGTAAAGAAACCATGGTGCTATTTATGTAAAGTAAAAGGCCATTGGACAACAGATCCCAGTTGTCCAAAGAAAAGCACCAAGCCTCCCACCACCACAACCCCTACTGCTTCACCTAGTGCCCCTAGTAATAGCAGTGGTGGTGGGAGCAAACCTACTAATGGCCAATCCAAGGGAGTAGCTGGGCTCACCTTTGGTAATTTAGTTGGGGTTGGTCTTGTTAGGGAGACCACAGAGGCTGTGTTAGTCTCTGAAGGTGCCATTGATTTGGCCACCTTGGTTGCTTGTCCCCTTAATATGGATAAGTACAAGCAACTTCCCCTAATAAATGGTGTTGAGGTTCAGGCCTACAGGGACACAGGTGCCAGTGTTACCATGGTAATAGAGAAACTGGTACACCCTGAACAACACCTACTTGGTCACCAGTACCAAGTGACTGATGCTCATAACAACACTCTTAGCCACCCCATGGCTGTTGTGAATCTCAACTGGGGGTTACTGGTCCAAAGAAAGTTGTGGTTGCCTCAGATTTACCTTTAGACTGTCTACTAGGGAACGATTTAGAGACATCAGCCTGGACAGAAGTGGAGTTGGAGGCTCATGCAGCAATGCTGGGCATTCCTGGGCATATTTTTGCTTTAACCAGGGCTCAGGCCAAAAAGCAAAAAGGACAGGGTGACTTGGATCCTGGAACAATGGACCAAGTGCTCCCAAAAGCTAGGGTTAGTAAAGGTAAATCACTACCTACTATCCCTCCCTCTACAGATGGTTCAACTTCTGAGGAAGAAGAATTTCCCCCCTGTGCAGAACCTTCACCAGAGGAGCTGGGAGCAGACACTGCTGAGCTTTTGGGTGGAGGGAGGCCTGCCAGGGAGGAGCTGAGTGTGGCACAGCAGACCTGTCCCACACTAGAGGGTCTAAGACAGCAAGCTGTCAAACAGCAAAATGAGGATGTCAGTGACTCTCACAGAGTTAACTGGGAGGACAACCTCTTGTATACAGAGGCAAGGGACCCAAAACCTGGAGCTGTCAGGAGATTGGTTATTCCCCTGCAATACAGAGAGTTCCTCCTAACTCTAGCCCACGACATTCCCTTGGCTGGACATTTAGGGCAGATGAAAACATGGGATAGGCTTGTCCCCCTGTTTCATTGGCCTAGAATGTCAGAGGACACAAAATAATTTTGTAAGTCCTGTGTCACCTGTCAAGCCAGTGGCAAAACAGGTGGCACCCCAAAGGCTCCCCTTATTCCACTGCCTGTGGTTGGGGTCCCCTTTGAAAGGGTAGGGGTTGACATAGTTGGCCCCCTTGACCCTCCTACTGCTTCAGGCAATAGGTTTATCTTGGTGGTAGTGAACCATGCCACAAGATATCCTGAAGCAATTCCTCTAAGGACCACTACAGCTCCTGCAGTGGCAAAAGCCCTCCTGGGAATCTTTTCCAGGGTGGGTTTCCCAAAAGAGGTGGTATCAGACAGAGGTAGCAACATTATGTCTGCATACTTAAAGGCCATGTGGAAGGAATGTGTGTAACATACAAATTCACCACACCTTATCATCCACAAACAAATGGACTGGTTGAGAGATTTAACAAAACTCTCAAAGGAATGATAATGGGACTCCCTGAAAAACTCAGGAGGAGATGGGATGTCCTGTTACCTTGCCTCCTTTTGCTTAGAGGGAGGTACCCCAAAAAGGAGTGGGCTTCAGCCCCTTTGAACTCCTATTTGGACACCCTGTAAGAGGTCCTCTAACACTTGTAAAGGAGGGTTGGGAACAACCTTTAAAAGCTCATAAACAAGACATAGTGGACTATGTACTTGGCCTAAGATCCAGAATGGCTGAGTATATGAAAAAGGCCAGGAAAAACCTTCAGGCCAGCCAAGAGCTCCAAAAGCAATGGCATGACCAGAAGGCTGTTCTGATTCAGTACCAACCAGGGCAGAAAGTGTGGGTCTTGGAGCCTGTGGCCCCAAGAGCACTCGAAGACAAATAGAGTGGACCCCACATTATTGTTGAAAAGAAGGGAGAAGTCACCTACTTGGTGGACTTAGGCACTGCCAGGAGTCCCCTTAGGGTGCTCCATGTCAATCGCCTGAAACCCTACTATGACAGGGCTGATCTCACCCTGCTCATGGCAACAGATGAAGGACAGGAAGAAGAGAGTGACCCTCTCCCTGATCTCTTCTCTTCCACAGAACAAGATGCTCTAGTGGAAGGTGTAGTTTTAGCAGATTTTCTTACTGCTGAGCAGAAAGACCACTGCATAAATCTCCTGAGTCAGTTTTCTGAACTCTTTTCTACTGTGCCAGGCACCACTTCTTGGTGTGAGCACACTATAGATACTGGAGACAGCATGCCTGTCAAAAGTAAGATCTATAGGCAGCCTGACCATGTCAGAGACTGCATAAAACAAGAAGTTCAGAAAATGCTTGAACTGGGAGTGGTTGAGCACTCTGAAAGTCCATGGGCCTCTCCTGTGGTACTTGTACCAAAGCCTCACTCTAAAGATGGGAAAAAGGAAATGAGGTTTTGTGTAGATTACAGAGGTCTCAACCAGGTAACTAAAACTGATGCTCACCCTATACCCAGGGCAGATGAGCTAATAGATACAGTGGCATCTGCCAAGTATCTAAGCACCTTTGATTTGACTGCAGGGTATTGGCAGATCAAGTTATCAGAGGATGCTAAAGCAAAAACTGTATTTTCGACTATTGGAGGGCACTACCAATTCACAGTAATGCCCTTTGGTTTGAAAAATGCACCTGCCACTTTTCAAAGGTTGGTGAATACAGTCCTGCAAGGTTTGGAGGCTTTTAGTGCAGCATATCTAGATGATATAGCTGTCTTTAGCTCCACCTGGGATGATCACTGGTCCACCTATGGAAAGTTTTGGAGGCCCTGCAAAAGGCAGGCCTCACTATCAAGGCTTCAAGGTGCCAGATAGGGCAGGGAAAAGTTGTTTATCTGGGACACTTTTTAGGTGGGGAACAGATTGCACCACTTCAGGGGAAAATCCAAACTATCATAGATTGGGTTCCCCCTACCACTCAGACCCAGGTGAGAGCCTTCCTAGGCCTCACTGGGTATTACAGGAGGTTCATAAAGAACTATGGCTCCATAGCAGCCCCTCTTAATGACCTCACTTCTAAGAAAATGCCTAAAAAGGTATTATGGACAGCTAGCTGTCAGAAAGCTTTTGAGGAGCTGAAACAGGCCATGTGCACTGCACCTGTCCTAAAAAGCCCATGTTACTCCAAGAAATTCATTGTTGAAACTGATGCATCTGAATTAGGGGTAGGGGCAGTCTTATCACAACTCAATTCTGAGGGCCAGGATCAACCTGTTGCTTTTATCAGCAGGAGGTTGACCCCTAGAGAAAAGCGTTGGTCTGCCATAGAGAGGGAGGCCTTTGCTGTGGTCTGGGCACTGAAGAAGTTGAGGCCATACCTGTTTGGCACTCACTTCATTGTTCAGACAGACCACAAACCTCTACTTTGGCTAAAACAAATGAAAGGTGAAAACCCTAAATTGTTGAGGTGGTCCATATCTCTACAGGGAATGGACTATACAGTGGAACATAGACCTGGGAGTACCCACTCCAATGCAGATGGACTCTCCAGATATTTCCACTTAGACAATGAAGACTCATCAGGTCATGGCTAGTCTTATTGTCCTTCGTTTGGGGGGGGGATTGTGTAGGAAAGTACCATCTTGCCTGCCATGTTACCCCCATATTTCACTGTATATATGTTGTTTTAGTTGTATGTGTCACTGGGACCCTGCCAGCCAGGGCCCCAGTGCTCATAAGTGTGCCCTGTATGTGTTCCCTGTGTGATGACTAACTGTCTCAGTGAGGCTCTGCTAACCAGAACCTCAGTGGTTATGCTCTCTCTTTGCTTTCCAAATTGTCACTAACAGGCTAGTGACCAATTTCACCAATTCACACTGGCATACTGGAACACCCTTATAATTCCCTAGTGTATGGTACTGAGGTACCCAGGGTATTGGGGTTCTAGGAGATCCCTATGGGCTGCAGCATTTCTTTTGCCACCCATAGGGAGCTCTGACAATTCTTACACAGGCCTGCCACTGCAGCCTGAGTGAAATAACATCCACGTTATTTCACATCCATTTACCACTGCACTTAAGTAACTTATAAGTCACCTATATGTCTAACCTTTACCTGGTAAAGGTTGGGTGCAAAGTTACTTAGTGTGTGGGCACCCTGGCACTAGCCAAGGTGCCCCCACATTGTTCAGGGCAAATTCCCCGGACTTTGTGAGTGCGGGGACACCATTACACGCGTGCACTATACATAGGTCACTACCTATGTATAGCGTCACAATGGTAACTCCGAACATGGCCATGTAACATGTCTAAGATCATGGAATTGTCACCCCAATGCTATTCTGGCATTGGGGAGACAATTCCATGATCCCCCGAGTCTCTAGCACAGACCCGTGTACTACCAAACTGCCTTTCCTGGGGTTTCACTGCAGCTGCTGCCAACCCCTCAGACAGGTTTCTGCCCTCCTGGAGTCCAGCCAGGCTTGGCCCAGGAAGGCAGAACAAAGGACATCCTCAGAGAGAGGGTGTTACACCCTCTCCCTTTGGAAAAAGGTGTCAGGGCTGGGGAGGAGTAGCCTCCCCCAGCCTCTGGAAATGCTTTGATTGGCACAGATTGTGCCCATCTCTGCATAAGCCAGTCTACACCGGTTCAGGGATCCCCCAGCCCTGCTCTGGCGCGAAACTGGACAAAGGAAAGGGGAGTGACCACTCCCCTGACCTGCACCTCCCAGGGGAGGTGCCCAGAGCTCCTCCAGTGTGCTCCAGACCTCTGCCATCTTGGAAACAGAGGTGCTGCTGGCACACTGGATTTCTCTGAGTAGCCAGTGCCAGCAGGTGACGTCAGAGACTCCTTCTGATAGGCTCTTACCTGTGTTGCTAGCCTATCCTCCTTCCTAAGTAGCCAAACCTTCTTTTCTGGCTATTTAGGGTCTCTGCTTTGGGGAATTCTTTAGATAACGAATGCAAGAGCTCATCAGAGTTCCTCTGCATCTCTCTCTTCACCTTCTGCCACGGAATCGACCGCTGACTGCTCTGGACGCCTGCAAAACTGCAACAAAGTAGCAAAGATGACTACTGCAACCTTGTATCGCTGATCCGGCCGCCTTCTCGACTGTTTTCCTGGTGGTGCATGCTGTGGGGGTAGTCTGCCTCCTCTCTGCACTAGAAGCTCCGAAGAAATCTCCCGTGGGTCGACGGAATCTTCCCCCTGCAACCGCAGGCAACAAAAGACTGCATCACCGGTCCTCTGGGTCCCCTCTCAGCACGACGAGCTTGGTCCCTGGAACTCAGCAACTCTGTCCAAGTGACTCCCACAGTCCAGTGACTCTTCAGTCCAAGTTTGGTGGAGGTAAGTCTTTGCCTCCCCACGCTAGACTGCATTGCTGGGTATCGCGTGATTTGCAGCTGCTCCGGCTCCTGTGCACTCTTCCAGGATTTCCTTTGTGCACAGTCAAGCCTGGGTCCCGACATTCTAACCTGCAGTGCACAACCTCCTGAGTTGTCCTCTGGCGTCGTGGGATCTTCTTTTGTGACTTCGGGTGAGCTCCGGTTCACTCTTCTTCGTAGTGCCTGTTCTGGCACTTCTGCAGGTGATGCCTGCATCTGAGAAGGCTCCTTGTCTTGCTGGATGCCCCCTCTGTCTCCTCACGCAATTGGCGACATCCTGGTCCCTCCTGGGCCACAGCAGCATCGAAAAACCCTAACCGCGACCCTTGCAGCTAGCAAGGCTTGTTTGCGGTCTTTCTGCGTGGGAACACCTGCGCAAGCTTCTTCACGACGTGGGACATCCATCCTCCAAAGGGGAAGTTCCTAGTCCTCTTCGTTCTTGCAGAATCCACAGCTTCTACCATCTGGTGGCAGCTTCTTTGCACCCTCAGCTGGCATTTCCTGGGCATCTGCCCAATCTCGACTTTGTCGCAACTCTTGGACTTGGTCCCCTTGTTCCACAGGTACTCTCGTCCGGAAATCCACTTTGGTTGCATTGCTGGTGTTGTTCCTTCTTGCAGAACTCCCCTATCACGACTTCTGTGCTCTCTGGGGAACTTAGGTGCACTTTACACCTACTTTTCATGGTCTTGGGGTGGGCTATTTTTCTAACCCTCACTGTTTTCTTACAGTCCTAGCGACCCTCTACAAGCTCATATAGGTTTGGGGGCCATTCGTGGTTCGCATTCCACTTTTGGAGTATATGGTTTGTGTTGCCCCTATACCTATGTGCTCTCATTGCAATCTATTTTGACTGTACATTGCTTGCATTACTTTTTATTGCTATTACTGCATATTTTTGGTATTGTGTACATATATCTTGTGTATATTTACTATACTCATACTCAGGGTACTCACTGAGATACTTTTGGCATATTGTCATAAAAATAAAGTACCTTTATTTTTAGTATATCTGTGTATTGTGTTTTCTTATGATATTGAGCATATGACACCAGTGGTATAGTAGGAGCTTTGCATGTCTCCTAGTTCAGCCTAAGCTGCTCTGCTAAGCTACCCTTTTCTATCAGCCTAAGCTGCTAGACACCTCTTCTACACTAATAAGGGATACCTGGACCTGGTGCAGAGTGTACGTACCCCTTGGTACTCACTACAAACCAGGCCAGCCTCCTACAGCATCCCTGCGACCCTCCCAGAGAAACTTTAGTGCAGATACCCTGCACTGCCTCACAACACTTAGGACAGCAGCTCTGCCCTAGTGTGGAGCTCATAGGACAACATCCCTGCCCTGCTCCAACTAAAGAGAAACAGCATCCCTGTTCTCTCTTACAGCCATATGGACAAAGTTTTTGCCCAGCTCTGGCTTTACTGAGACAGCATCCCTTGACCCAAGGGTAGGTCGCTCCCCCTGCCGCTGCAGCTCCTCCAAGTTCCCGAGTTCCTGTGTTCCTGAGACCCACCTAACTGTAAGTACCCCCCTCCTCCCAGCCCCTCGCCCTGCCCCGCGCCACTCACCTTCTCTTCTGCTCCTGCTTCTTTTCCTCCTCTCTGTCTCTCCCTCCTCGCTCCCCCTCTGCAATCTTCTTCTGTGTTCTTCTGTTCTTCTGTTCTTCCCTTCTGTTCTTCTGTGTTCTTCCGGTCTTCTGTGTTCTTCTTCTCTGTTCTTCTCTGTGCTTCTGTGTTCTTCTTCTCGGTTCTTCTGTGTTCTTCTGTGTTCTTCTGTGTTCTTCTCTGTTCTTCTCTGTTCTTCTGTGTTCTTCTCTGTTCTTCTCTGTTCTTCTCTGTTCTTCTGCTCTTCTGTGCTTCTGTTCTTCTGTCTTCTGCTCTTCTGCTCTTCTGTCTTCTGTTCTTCTGTCTTCTGTTCTCCTGTCTTCTGTTCTCCTGTCTTCGGCTCTTCTACCTCCTCCGTCTTCTTCCCCCGAGCCTGCCCTCCTGCTCCTTCCTCATCCCCCTCCCTCACTCGCCTCCCCCTCTCTCACCCCTAGCTAACCCGTTCGCTATCTACCTCCCTCACTCCTCCTATCTTCCTATCTCTCTAGCTCCCTATCTCACTATCTAACTCCCCCACTCTCCACCTCCTCCTACCTACCTATCTGTCTATCTATCTATTTCCCTATCTATCGACTTCTCTATCTATTTTCTCTATCTATTTCTCTATCTCTCCCCCCCTCCCGCCACCCCCTCTACTACCTATCTCCCTATCCTCTCACTCTACCTCTCTCCCTCACCCACCTCTACAACCCCCCCTCCCCTATCTTCACAACCCTACTCCTATCTCTCTCCCTAATCTCCAAACCTCCTAACACACACCCTCCTCCACCCTAAACCCCCTCCCCCAGCTCCTCTCACTCTACCTGTCCCCCCCCCTCCCTCGCGCTTTCCCGCCGCGACCTCCTGCACGCCCCCGCCCCCCAGCTCCCATTCGCCCCCAGCTGACCCCTCCCCCCCCCTCCTACCTCTTATGGCGGCCGCTGCGCGACAGTGGTAGCGACCCTTGACCCAAGGGTAGGTCGCTCCCCCTGCCGCTGCAGCTCCTCCAAGTTCCCGAGTTCCTGTGTTCCTGAGACCCACCTAACTGTAAGTACCCCCCTCCTCCCAGCCCCTCGCCCTGCCCCGCGCCACTCACCTTCTCTTCTGCTCCTGCTTCTTTTCCTCCTCTCTGTCTCTCCCTCCTCGCTCCCCCTCTGCAATCTTCTTCTGTGTTCTTCTGTTCTTCTGTTCTTCCCTTCTGTTCTTCTGTGTTCTTCCGGTCTTCTGTGTTCTTCTTCTCTGTTCTTCTCTGTGCTTCTGTGTTCTTCTTCTCGGTTCTTCTGTGTTCTTCTGTGTTCTTCTGTGTTCTTCTCTGTTCTTCTCTGTTCTTCTGTGTTCTTCTCTGTTCTTCTCTGTTCTTCTCTGTTCTTCTCTGTTCTTCTGCTCTTCTGTGCTTCTGTTCTTCTGTCTTCTGCTCTTCTGCTCTTCTGTCTTCTGTTCTTCTGTCTTCTGTTCTCCTGTCTTCTGTTCTCCTGTCTTCGGCTCTTCTACCTCCTCCGTCTTCTTCCCCCGAGCCTGCCCTCCTGCTCCTTCCTCATCCCCCTCCCTCACTCGCCTCCCCCTCTCTCACCCCTAGCTAACCCGTTCGCTATCTACCTCCCTCACTCCTCCTATCTTCCTATCTCTCTAGCTCCCTATCTCACTATCTAACTCCCCCACTCTCCACCTCCTCCTACCTACCTATCTGTCTATCTATCTATTTCCCTATCTATCGACTTCTCTATCTATTTTCTCTATCTATTTCTCTATCTCTCCCCCCCTCCCGCCACCCCCCTCTACTACCTATCTCCCTATCCTCTCACTCTACCTCTCTCCCTCACCCACCTCTACAACCCCCCCTCCCCTATCTTCACAACCCTACTCCTATCTCTCTCCCTAATCTCCAAACCTCCTAACACTCACCCTCCTCCACCCTAAACCCCCTCCCCCAGCTCCTCTCACTCTACCTGTCCCCCCCCCTCCCTCGCGCTTTCCCGCCGCGACCTCCTGCACGCCCCCGCCCCCCAGCTCCCATTCGCCCCCAGCTGACCCCTCCCCCCCCCCTCCTACCTCTTATGGCGGCCGCTGCGCGACAGTGGTAGCGACCCTTGACCCAAGGGTAGGTCGCTCCCCCTGCCGCTGCAGCTCCTCCAAGTTCCCGAGTTCCTGTGTTCCTGAGACCCACCTAACTGTAAGTACCCCCCTCCTCCCAGCCCCTCGCCCTGCCCCGCGCCACTCACCTTCTCTTCTGCTCCTGCTTCTTTTCCTCCTCTCTGTCTCTCCCTCCTCGCTCCCCCTCTGCAATCTTCTTCTGTGTTCTTCTGTTCTTCTGTTCTTCCCTTCTGTTCTTCTGTGTTCTTCCGGTCTTCTGTGTTCTTCTTCTCTGTTCTTCTCTGTGCTTCTGTGTTCTTCTTCTCGGTTCTTCTGTGTTCTTCTGTGTTCTTCTGTGTTCTTCTGTGTTCTTCTGTGTTCTTCTGTGTTCTTCTGTGTTCTTCTGTGTTCTTCTGTGTTCTTCTCTGTTCTTCTCTGTTCTTCTCTGTTCTTCTCTGTGCTTCTGTTCTTCTGTCTTCTGCTCTTCTGCTCTTCTGTCTTCTGTTCTTCTGTCTTCTGTTCTCCTGTCTTCTGTTCTCCTGTCTTCGGCTCTTCTACCTCCTCCGTCTTCTTCCCCCGAGCCTGCCCTCCTGCTCCTTCCTCATCCCCCTCCCTCACTCGCCTCCCCCTCTCTCACCCCTAGCTAACCCGTTCGCTATCTACCTCCCTCACTCCTCCTATCTTCCTATCTCTCTAGCTCCCTATCTCACTATCTAACTCCCCCACTCTCCACCTCCTCCTACCTACCTATCTGTCTATCTATCTATTTCCCTATCTATCGACTTCTCTATCTATTTTCTCTATCTATTTCTCTATCTCTCCCCCCCTCCCGCCACCCCCTCTACTACCTATCTCCCTATCCTCTCACTCTACCTCTCTCCCTCACCCACCTCTACAACCCCCCCTCCCCTATCTTCACAACCCTACTCCTATCTCTCTCCCTAATCTCCAAACCTCCTAACACTCACCCTCCTCCACCCTAAACCCCCTCCCCCAGCTCCTCTCACTCTACCTGTCCCCCCCCCTCCCTCGCGCTTTCCCGCCGCGACCTCCTGCACGCCCCCGCCCCCCAGCTCCCATTCGCCCCCAGCTGACCCCTCCCCCCCCCCCCTCCTACCTCTTATGGCGGCCGCTGCGCGACAGTGGTAGCGACCCTTGACCCAAGGGTAGGTCGCTCCCCCTGCCGCTGCAGCTCCTCCAAGTTCCCGAGTTCCTGTGTTCCTGAGACCCACCTAACTGTAAGTACCCCCCCTCCTCCCAGCCCCTCGCCCTGCCCCGCGCCACTCACCTTCTCTTCTGCTCCTGCTTCTTTTCCTCCTCTCTGTCTCTCCCTCCTCGCTCCCCCTCTGCAATCTTCTTCTGTGTTCTTCTGTTCTTCTGTTCTTCCCTTCTGTTCTTCTGTGTTCTTCCGGTCTTCTGTGTTCTTCTTCTCTGTTCTTCTCTGTGCTTCTGTGTTCTTCTTCTCGGTTCTTCTGTGTTCTTCTGTGTTCTTCTGTGTTCTTCTGTGTTCTTCTGTGTTCTTCTGTGTTCTTCTGTGTTCTTCTCTGTTCTTCTCTGTTCTTCTGTGTTCTTCTCTGTTCTTCTCTGTTCTTCTCTGTTCTTCTCTGTTCTTCTGCTCTTCTGTGCTTCTGTTCTTCTGTCTTCTGCTCTTCTGCTCTTCTGTCTTCTGTTCTTCTGTCTTCTGTTCTCCTGTCTTCTGTTCTCCTGTCTTCGGCTCTTCTACCTCCTCCGTCTTCTTCCCCCGAGCCTGCCCTCCTGCTCCTTCCTCATCCCCCTCCCTCACTCGCCTCCCCCTCTCTCACCCCTAGCTAACCCGTTCGCTATCTACCTCCCTCACTCCTCCTATCTTCCTATCTCTCTAGCTCCCTATCTCACTATCTAACTCCCCCACTCTCCACCTCCTCCTACCTACCTATCTGTCTATCTATCTATTTCCCTATCTATCGACTTCTCTATCTATTTTCTCTATCTATTTCTCTATCTCTCCCCCCCTCCCGCCACCCCCTCTACTACCTATCTCCCTATCCTCTCACTCTACCTCTCTCCCTCACCCACCTCTACAACCCCCCCTCCCCTATCTTCACAACCCTACTCCTATCTCTCTCCCTAATCTCCAAACCTCCTAACACTCACCCTCCTCCACCCTAAACCCCCTCCCCCAGCTCCTCTCACTCTACCTGTCCCCCCCCCTCCCTCGCGCTTTCCCGCCGCGACCTCCTGCACGCCCCCGCCCCCCAGCTCCCATTCGCCCCCAGCTGACCCCTCCCCCCCCCCTCCTACCTCTTATGGCGGCCGCTGCGCGACAGTGGTAGCGACCCTTGACCCAAGGGTAGGTCGCTCCCCCTGCCGCTGCAGCTCCTCCAAGTTCCCGAGTTCCTGTGTTCCTGAGACCCACCTAACTGTAAGTACCCCCCTCCTCCCAGCCCCTCGCCCTGCCCCGCGCCACTCACCTTCTCTTCTGCTCCTGCTTCTTTTCCTCCTCTCTGTCTCTCCCTCCTCGCTCCCCCTCTGCAATCTTCTTCTGTGTTCTTCTGTTCTTCTGTTCTTCCCTTCTGTTCTTCTGTGTTCTTCCGGTCTTCTGTGTTCTTCTTCTCTGTTCTTCTCTGTGCTTCTGTGTTCTTCTTCTCGGTTCTTCTGTGTTCTTCTGTGTTCTTCTGTGTTCTTCTGTGTTCTTCTGTGTTCTTCTCTGTTCTTCTGTGTTCTTCTCTGTTCTTCTCTGTTCTTCTCTGTTCTTCTGTGTTCTTCTCTGTTCTTCTCTGTTCTTCTCTGTTCTTCTGCTCTTCTGTGCTTCTGTTCTTCTGTCTTCTGCTCTTCTGCTCTTCTGTCTTCTGTTCTTCTGTCTTCTGTTCTCCTGTCTTCTGTTCTCCTGTCTTCGGCTCTTCTACCTCCTCCGTCTTCTTCCCCCGAGCCTGCCCTCCTGCTCCTTCCTCATCCCCCTCCCTCACTCGCCTCCCCCTCTCTCACCCCTAGCTAACCCGTTCGCTATCTACCTCCCTCACTCCTCCTATCTTCCTATCTCTCTAGCTCCCTATCTCACTATCTAACTCCCCCACTCTCCACCTCCTCCTACCTACCTATCTGTCTATCTATCTATTTCCCTATCTATCGACTTCTCTATCTATTTTCTCTATCTATTTCTCTATCTCTCCCCCCCTCCCGCCACCCCCTCTACTACCTATCTCCCTATCCTCTCACTCTACCTCTCTCCCTCACCCACCTCTACAACCCCCCCTCCCCTATCTTCACAACCCTACTCCTATCTCTCTCCCTAATCTCCAAACCTCCTAACACTCACCCTCCTCCACCCTAAACCCCCTCCCCCAGCTCCTCTCACTCTACCTGTCCCCCCCCCTCCCTCGCGCTTTCCCGCCGCGACCTCCTGCACGCCCCCGCCCCCCAGCTCCCATTCGCCCCCAGCTGACCCCTCCCCCCCCCCCCTCCTACCTCTTATGGCGGCCGCTGCGCGACAGTGGTAGCGACCCTTGACCCAAGGGTAGGTCGCTCCCCCTGCCGCTGCAGCTCCTCCAAGTTCCCGAGTTCCTGTGTTCCTGAGACCCACCATTGTAAGTACCCCCCTCCTCCCAGCCCCTCGCCCTGCCCCGCGCCACTCACCTTCTCTTCTGCTCCTGCTTCTTTTCCTCCTCTCTGTCTCTCCCTCCTCGCTCCCCCTCTGCAATCTTCTTCTGTGTTCTTCTGTTCTTCTGTTCTTCCCTTCTGTTCTTCTGTGTTCTTCCGGTCTTCTGTGTTCTTCTTCTCTGTTCTTCTCTGTGCTTCTGTGTTCTTCTTCTCGGTTCTTCTGTGTTCTTCTGTGTTCTTCTGTGTTCTTCTGTGTTCTTCTGTGTTCTTCTCTGTTCTTCTCTGTTCTTCTGTGTTCTTCTCTGTTCTTCTCTGTTCTTCTCTGTTCTTCTCTGTTCTTCTGCTCTTCTGTGCTTCTGTTCTTCTGTCTTCTGCTCTTCTGCTCTTCTGTCTTCTGTTCTTCTGTCTTCTGTTCTCCTGTCTTCTGTTCTCCTGTCTTCGGCTCTTCTACCTCCTCCGTCTTCTTCCCCCGAGCCTGCCCTCCTGCTCCTTCCTCATCCCCCTCCCTCACTCGCCTCCCCCTCTCTCACCCCTAGCTAACCCGTTCGCTATCTACCTCCCTCACTCCTCCTATCTTCCTATCTCTCTAGCTCCCTATCTCACTATCTAACTCCCCCACTCTCCACCTCCTCCTACCTACCTATCTGTCTATCTATCTATTTCCCTATCTATCGACTTCTCTATCTATTTTCTCTATCTATTTCTCTATCTCTCCCCCCCTCCCGCCACCCCCTCTACTACCTATCTCCCTATCCTCTCACTCTACCTCTCTCCCTCACCCACCTCTACAACCCCCCCTCCCCTATCTTCACAACCCTACTCCTATCTCTCTCCCTAATCTCCAAACCTCCTAACACTCACCCTCCTCCACCCTAAACCCCCTCCCCCAGCTCCTCTCACTCTACCTGTCCCCCCCCCTCCCTCGCGCTTTCCCGCCGCGACCTCCTGCACGCCCCCGCCCCCCAGCTCCCATTCGCCCCCAGCTGACCCCTCCCCCCCCCCTCCTACCTCTTATGGCGGCCGCTGCGCGACAGTGGTAGCGACCCTTGACCCAAGGGTAGGTCGCTCCCCCTGCCGCTGCAGCTCCTCCAAGTTCCCGAGTTCCTGTGTTCCTGAGACCCACCTAACTGTAAGTACCCCCCTCCTCCCAGCCCCTCGCCCTGCCCCGCGCCACTCACCTTCTCTTCTGCTCCTGCTTCTTTTCCTCCTCTCTGTCTCTCCCTCCTCGCTCCCCCTCTGCAATCTTCTTCTGTGTTCTTCTGTTCTTCTGTTCTTCCCTTCTGTTCTTCTGTGTTCTTCCGGTCTTCTGTGTTCTTCTTCTCTGTTCTTCTCTGTGCTTCTGTGTTCTTCTTCTCGGTTCTTCTGTGTTCTTCTGTGTTCTTCTGTGTTCTTCTGTGTTCTTCTGTGTTCTTCTGTGTTCTTCTCTGTTCTTCTCTGTTCTTCTGTGTTCTTCTCTGTTCTTCTCTGTTCTTCTGTGTTCTTCTCTGTTCTTCTGCTCTTCTGTGCTTCTGTTCTTCTGTCTTCTGCTCTTCTGCTCTTCTGTCTTCTGTTCTTCTGTCTTCTGTTCTCCTGTCTTCTGTTCTCCTGTCTTCGGCTCTTCTACCTCCTCCGTCTTCTTCCCCCGAGCCTGCCCTCCTGCTCCTTCCTCATCCCCCTCCCTCACTCGCCTCCCCCTCTCTCACCCCTAGCTAACCCGTTCGCTATCTACCTCCCTCACTCCTCCTATCTTCCTATCTCTCTAGCTCCCTATCTCACTATCTAACTCCCCCACTCTCCACCTCCTCCTACCTACCTATCTGTCTATCTATCTATTTCCCTATCTATCGACTTCTCTATCTATTTTCTCTATCTATTTCTCTATCTCTCCCCCCCTCCCGCCACCCCCTCTACTACCTATCTCCCTATCCTCTCACTCTACCTCTCTCCCTCACCCACCTCTACAACCCCCCCTCCCCTATCTTCACAACCCTACTCCTATCTCTCTCCCTAATCTCCAAACCTCCTAACACTCACCCTCCTCCACCCTAAACCCCCTCCCCCAGCTCCTCTCACTCTACCTGTCCCCCCCCCTCCCTCGCGCTTTCCCGCCGCGACCTCCTGCACGCCCCCGCCCCCCAGCTCCCATTCGCCCCCAGCTGACCCCTCCCCCCCCCCCTCCTACCTCTTATGGCGGCCGCTGCGCGACAGTGGTAGCGACCCTTGACCCAAGGGTAGGTCGCTCCCCCTGCCGCTGCAGCTCCTCCAAGTTCCCGAGTTCCTGTGTTCCTGAGACCCACCTAACTGTAAGTACCCCCCTCCTCCCAGCCCCTCGCCCTGCCCCGCGCCACTCACCTTCTCTTCTGCTCCTGCTTCTTTTCCTCCTCTCTGTCTCTCCCTCCTCGCTCCCCCTCTGCAATCTTCTTCTGTGTTCTTCTGTTCTTCTGTTCTTCCCTTCTGTTCTTCTGTGTTCTTCCGGTCTTCTGTGTTCTTCTTCTCTGTTCTTCTCTGTGCTTCTGTGTTCTTCTTCTCGGTTCTTCTGTGTTCTTCTGTGTTCTTCTGTGTTCTTCTGTGTTCTTCTGTGTTCTTCTGTGTTCTTCTCTGTTCTTCTCTGTTCTTCTGTGTTCTTCTCTGTTCTTCTCTGTTCTTCTCTGTTCTTCTCTGTTCTTCTGCTCTTCTGTGCTTCTGTTCTTCTGTCTTCTGCTCTTCTGCTCTTCTGTCTTCTGTTCTTCTGTCTTCTGTTCTCCTGTCTTCTGTTCTCCTGTCTTCGGCTCTTCTACCTCCTCCGTCTTCTTCCCCCGAGCCTGCCCTCCTGCTCCTTCCTCATCCCCCTCCCTCACTCGCCTCCCCCTCTCTCACCCCTAGCTAACCCGTTCGCTATCTACCTCCCTCACTCCTCCTATCTTCCTATCTCTCTAGCTCCCTATCTCACTATCTAACTCCCCCACTCTCCACCTCCTCCTACCTACCTATCTGTCTATCTATCTATTTCCCTATCTATCGACTTCTCTATCTATTTTCTCTATCTATTTCTCTATCTCTCCCCCCCTCCCGCCACCCCCTCTACTACCTATCTCCCTATCCTCTCACTCTACCTCTCTCCCTCACCCACCTCTACAACCCCCCCTCCCCTATCTTCACAACCCTACTCCTATCTCTCTCCCTAATCTCCAAACCTCCTAACACTCACCCTCCTCCACCCTAAACCCCCTCCCCCAGCTCCTCTCACTCTACCTGTCCCCCCCCCTCCCTCGCGCTTTCCCGCCGCGACCTCCTGCACGCCCCCGCCCCCCAGCTCCCATTCGCCCCCAGCTGACCCCTCCCCCCCCCCCCTCCTACCTCTTATGGCGGCCGCTGCGCGACAGTGGTAGCGACCCTTGACCCAAGGGTAGGTCGCTCCCCCTGCCGCTGCAGCTCCTCCAAGTTCCCGAGTTCCTGTGTTCCTGAGACCCACCATTGTAAGTACCCCCCTCCTCCCAGCCCCTCGCCCTGCCCCGCGCCACTCACCTTCTCTTCTGCTCCTGCTTCTTTTCCTCCTCTCTGTCTCTCCCTCCTCGCTCCCCCTCTGCAATCTTCTTCTGTGTTCTTCTGTTCTTCTGTTCTTCCCTTCTGTTCTTCTGTGTTCTTCCGGTCTTCTGTGTTCTTCTTCTCTGTTCTTCTCTGTGCTTCTGTGTTCTTCTTCTCGGTTCTTCTGTGTTCTTCTGTGTTCTTCTGTGTTCTTCTGTGTTCTTCTGTGTTCTTCTGTGTTCTTCTGTGTTCTTCTCTGTTCTTCTCTGTTCTTCTGTGTTCTTCTCTGTTCTTCTCTGTTCTTCTCTGTTCTTCTCTGTTCTTCTCTGTTCTTCTGTGCTTCTGTTCTTCTGTCTTCTGCTCTTCTGCTCTTCTGTCTTCTGTTCTTCTGTCTTCTGTTCTCCTGTCTTCTGTTCTCCTGTCTTCGGCTCTTCTACCTCCTCCGTCTTCTTCCCCCGAGCCTGCCCTCCTGCTCCTTCCTCATCCCCCTCCCTCACTCGCCTCCCCCTCTCTCACCCCTAGCTAACCCGTTCGCTATCTACCTCCCTCACTCCTCCTATCTTCCTATCTCTCTAGCTCCCTATCTCACTATCTAACTCCCCCACTCTCCACCTCCTCCTACCTACCTATCTGTCTATCTATCTATTTCCCTATCTATCGACTTCTCTATCTATTTTCTCTATCTATTTCTCTATCTCTCCCCCCCTCCCGCCACCCCCTCTACTACCTATCTCCCTATCCTCTCACTCTACCTCTCTCCCTCACCCACCTCTACAACCCCCCCTCCCCTATCTTCACAACCCTACTCCTATCTCTCTCCCTAATCTCCAAACCTCCTAACACTCACCCTCCTCCACCCTAAACCCCCTCCCCCAGCTCCTCTCACTCTACCTGTCCCCCCCCCTCCCTCGCGCTTTCCCGCCGCGACCTCCTGCACGCCCCCGCCCCCCAGCTCCCATTCGCCCCCAGCTGACCCCTCCCCCCCCCCCCCTCCTACCTCTTATGGCGGCCGCTGCGCGACAGTGGTAGCGACCCTTGACCCAAGGGTAGGTCGCTCCCCCTGCCGCTGCAGCTCCTCCAAGTTCCCGAGTTCCTGTGTTCCTGAGACCCACCATTGTAAGTACCCCCCTCCTCCCAGCCCCTCGCCCTGCCCCGCGCCACTCACCTTCTCTTCTGCTCCTGCTTCTTTTCCTCCTCTCTGTCTCTCCCTCCTCGCTCCCCCTCTGCAATCTTCTTCTGTGTTCTTCTGTTCTTCTGTTCTTCCCTTCTGTTCTTCTGTGTTCTTCCGGTCTTCTGTGTTCTTCTTCTCTGTTCTTCTCTGTGCTTCTGTGTTCTTCTTCTCGGTTCTTCTGTGTTCTTCTGTGTTCTTCTGTGTTCTTCTGTGTTCTTCTGTGTTCTTCTGTGTTCTTCTGTGTTCTTCTCTGTTCTTCTCTGTTCTTCTGTGTTCTTCTCTGTTCTTCTCTGTTCTTCTCTGTTCTTCTCTGTTCTTCTGCTCTTCTGTGCTTCTGTTCTTCTGTCTTCTGCTCTTCTGCTCTTCTGTCTTCTGTTCTTCTGTCTTCTGTTCTCCTGTCTTCTGTTCTCCTGTCTTCGGCTCTTCTACCTCCTCCGTCTTCTTCCCCCGAGCCTGCCCTCCTGCTCCTTCCTCATCCCCCTCCCTCACTCGCCTCCCCCTCTCTCACCCCTAGCTAACCCGTTCGCTATCTACCTCCCTCACTCCTCCTATCTTCCTATCTCTCTAGCTCCCTATCTCACTATCTAACTCCCCCACTCTCCACCTCCTCCTACCTACCTATCTGTCTATCTATCTATTTCCCTATCTATCGACTTCTCTATCTATTTTCTCTATCTATTTCTCTATCTCTCCCCCCCTCCCGCCACCCCCTCTACTACCTATCTCCCTATCCTCTCACTCTACCTCTCTCCCTCACCCACCTCTACAACCCCCCCTCCCCTATCTTCACAACCCTACTCCTATCTCTCTCCCTAATCTCCAAACCTCCTAACACTCACCCTCCTCCACCCTAAACCCCCTCCCCCAGCTCCTCTCACTCTACCTGTCCCCCCCCCTCCCTCGCGCTTTCCCGCCGCGACCTCCTGCACGCCCCCGCCCCCCAGCTCCCATTCGCCCCCAGCTGACCCCTCCCCCCCCCCTCCTACCTCTTATGGCGGCCGCTGCGCGACAGTGGTAGCGACCCTTGACCCAAGGGTAGGTCGCTCCCCCTGCCGCTGCAGCTCCTCCAAGTTCCCGAGTTCCTGTGTTCCTGAGACCCACCTAACTGTAAGTACCCCCCTCCTCCCAGCCCCTCGCCCTGCCCCGCGCCACTCACCTTCTCTTCTGCTCCTGCTTCTTTTCCTCCTCTCTGTCTCTCCCTCCTCGCTCCCCCTCTGCAATCTTCTTCTGTGTTCTTCTGTTCTTCTGTTCTTCCCTTCTGTTCTTCTGTGTTCTTCCGGTCTTCTGTGTTCTTCTTCTCTGTTCTTCTCTGTGCTTCTGTGTTCTTCTTCTCGGTTCTTCTGTGTTCTTCTGTGTTCTTCTGTGTTCTTCTGTGTTCTTCTGTGTTCTTCTGTGTTCTTCTGTGTTCTTCTGTGTTCTTCTCTGTTCTTCTCTGTTCTTCTGTGTTCTTCTCTGTTCTTCTCTGTTCTTCTCTGTTCTTCTCTGTTCTTCTGCTCTTCTGTGCTTCTGTTCTTCTGTCTTCTGCTCTTCTGCTCTTCTGTCTTCTGTTCTTCTGTCTTCTGTTCTCCTGTCTTCTGTTCTCCTGTCTTCGGCTCTTCTACCTCCTCCGTCTTCTTCCCCCGAGCCTGCCCTCCTGCTCCTTCCTCATCCCCCTCCCTCACTCGCCTCCCCCTCTCTCACCCCTAGCTAACCCGTTCGCTATCTACCTCCCTCACTCCTCCTATCTTCCTATCTCTCTAGCTCCCTATCTCACTATCTAACTCCCCCACTCTCCACCTCCTCCTACCTACCTATCTGTCTATCTATCTATTTCCCTATCTATCGACTTCTCTATCTATTTTCTCTATCTATTTCTCTATCTCTCCCCCCCTCCCGCCACCCCCTCTACTACCTATCTCCCTATCCTCTCACTCTACCTCTCTCCCTCACCCACCTCTACAACCCCCCCTCCCCTATCTTCACAACCCTACTCCTATCTCTCTCCCTAATCTCCAAACCTCCTAACACTCACCCTCCTCCACCCTAAACCCCCTCCCCCAGCTCCTCTCACTCTACCTGTCCCCCCCCCTCCCTCGCGCTTTCCCGCCGCGACCTCCTGCACGCCCCCGCCCCCCAGCTCCCATTCGCCCCCAGCTGACCCCTCCCCCCCCCCCCTCCTACCTCTTATGGCGGCCGCTGCGCGACAGTGGTAGCGACCCTTGACCCAAGGGTAGGTCGCTCCCCCTGCCGCTGCAGCTCCTCCAAGTTCCCGAGTTCCTGTGTTCCTGAGACCCACCATTGTAAGTACCCCCCTCCTCCCAGCCCCTCGCCCTGCCCCGCGCCACTCACCTTCTCTTCTGCTCCTGCTTCTTTTCCTCCTCTCTGTCTCTCCCTCCTCGCTCCCCCTCTGCAATCTTCTTCTGTGTTCTTCTGTTCTTCTGTTCTTCCCTTCTGTTCTTCTGTGTTCTTCCGGTCTTCTGTGTTCTTCTTCTCTGTTCTTCTCTGTGCTTCTGTGTTCTTCTTCTCGGTTCTTCTGTGTTCTTCTGTGTTCTTCTGTGTTCTTCTGTGTTCTTCTGTGTTCTTCTGTGTTCTTCTGTGTTCTTCTGTGTTCTTCTGTGTTCTTCTCTGTTCTTCTCTGTTCTTCTCTGTTCTTCTGTGTTCTTCTCTGTTCTTCTCTGTTCTTCTCTGTTCTTCTGCTCTTCTGTGCTTCTGTTCTTCTGTCTTCTGCTCTTCTGCTCTTCTGTCTTCTGTTCTTCTGTCTTCTGTTCTCCTGTCTTCTGTTCTCCTGTCTTCGGCTCTTCTACCTCCTCCGTCTTCTTCCCCCGAGCCTGCCCTCCTGCTCCTTCCTCATCCCCCTCCCTCACTCGCCTCCCCCTCTCTCACCCCTAGCTAACCCGTTCGCTATCTACCTCCCTCACTCCTCCTATCTTCCTATCTCTCTAGCTCCCTATCTCACTATCTAACTCCCCCACTCTCCACCTCCTCCTACCTACCTATCTGTCTATCTATCTATTTCCCTATCTATCGACTTCTCTATCTATTTTCTCTATCTATTTCTCTATCTCTCCCCCCCTCCCGCCACCCCCTCTACTACCTATCTCCCTATCCTCTCACTCTACCTCTCTCCCTCACCCACCTCTACAACCCCCCCCTCCCCTATCTTCACAACCCTACTCCTATCTCTCTCCCTAATCTCCAAACCTCCTAACACTCACCCTCCTCCACCCTAAACCCCCTCCCCCAGCTCCTCTCACTCTACCTGTCCCCCCCCCTCCCTCGCGCTTTCCCGCCGCGACCTCCTGCACGCCCCCGCCCCCCAGCTCCCATTCGCCCCCAGCTGACCCCTCCCCCCCCCTCCTACCTCTTATGGCGGCCGCTGCGCGACTGCGCAGCGGGCGCGCGCAGCGGGCACGCCGCTGGCGTGCCGGAGTCGCGCCAGAGGCAAGCCCGTCTGCGCCCGTCCGCGCCTGGCCCGCGCCCAGCGCCACGACCCCTGGTCCCCAGCTCCCCCAAGCCCCGCTGATCCGCTACGACCCCACCACCCTCCACGCCCTCAACCCAGGGCGCTCCAAAACCTGCTTCCTAGCTCACCCCAAACGCACCCATGGACCCTTCGCCTGCAACTCCTGCAAACGCATCTTCCACCACGCAACTACCACGACCACAAGCCCACGCGCCATCAACCACCTCAAGTGCATCCTGGTCAACGCTCGTTCCGTCCACAAGCACGCCGTTGAACTTTGGGACCTCCTGGACTCCACAGCCCCGGACGTCGCCTTCATCACGGAGACATGGATGAACGCCTCCTCTGCTCCAGACATCGCTACCGCCATCCCCGAAGGCTACAAGATCTCCAGAAAAGACCGCACCAACCAAGTAGGAGGAGGTGTCGCCATCATCTTCAAAGACTCCATCAGCGTCACCACCTCCACCGAAGACCCCCCCCTCGCCGCTGAACACCTGCATTTTCAGATTCGCACCGACCCAAGGACCACCCTCAGAGGATCCCTCGTCTACCGTCCTCCCGGACCTCGCGCCTCTTTCAGCGACGCCATCGCCGACTTCATCTCCCCGCACGCCCTCGCCTCACCGGACTACATCCTCCTAGGCGACCTCAACTTCCATCTGGAACAAAACAACGACCCCAACACCACCACCCTGCTCGACAACCTCGCCAACCTCGGCCTCAAACAACTGGTGAACACCGCCACCCACATCGCCGGACACACGCTCGACCCTATCTTCTCCGCCAGCAAACACGTCTTCTTCAGCCACACCTCTGCCCTGCACTGGACCGACCACAGCTGCGTCCACTTCACATTCCGACGCGAGACCTCCCACCTCCGCACTCAACCCATCCCTCGTCGACAGTGGAACAAGATCCCTGAAGAGCAACTCCTCTCCGCTCTCGCCGCCAACCAACCCACCCTCACCACCGACCCCAACGACGCAGCTCTCAACCTCACAAACTGGATCTCCAACTGCGCTGACAACCTTGCTCCCCTCAAACGCACGCATCGACAGACCAACACCAAAAAACCTCTCTGGTTCTCTGACACCCTCAAAGAATCAAAGAAAACTTGTCGTGCCCTTGAGAAGGCCTGGCGCAAGGACCACACCGCTGACAACATGACCGCCCTCAAGAACGCTACACGCGAACACCACCACCTGATCCGCACTGCCAAAAGGAACTTTTTCACCGACAGACTAGACAAAAACAGCCACAACAGCAGAGAACTCTTCAGCATCGTCAAAGAGTTCTCCAACCCCAGCGCCAGCGCCAACGCCGTCACGCCCTCACAGGATTTGTGCGAATCCCTCGCCACTTTCTTCCATCGCAAGATCAGCGACCTCCACGACAGCTTCGGACACCAGACCCAACCATACACCACTGAACCCGCTTCCCCGGACATCACCCTCAACAACTGGACCCACATCAACACGGAAGAAACCAAATCCATCATGAACTCTATCCACTCCGGCGCCCCTTCGGACCCCTGCCCGCACTTCATCTTTAACAAAGCCGACGACATCATCGCCCCGCACCTCCAGACCGTCATCAACTCTTCTTTTTCTTCTGCTACCTTCCCCGAATGCTGGAAGCACGCTGAAGTCAACGCCCTACTAAAGAAACCTACGGCTGACCCAAGCGACCTGAAAAACTTCCGCCCCATCTCTCTTCTACCTTTCCCAGCCAAGGTAATAGAAAAGACCGTCAACAAACAGCTGACCACCTTCCTGGAAGACAACAACCTGCTCGACCCTTCACAAACCGGATTCCGAACCAACCACAGCACGGAAACCGCCCTCATCTCAGTCACAGACGACATCAGAACCCTGATGGACAACGGTGAAACAGTCGCCCTCATTCTCCTCGACCTCTCGGCTGCCTTTGACACCGTCTGTCACCGCACCCTAATCACCCGCCTACGCTCCACCGGGATCCAAGGCCAGGCCCTGGACTGGATCGCCTCCTTCCTCGCTAACCGCTCCCAAAGAGTTTACCTCCCTCCGTTTCGCTCAGAACCCACCAAGATCATCTGCGGCGTACCTCAAGGCTCATCGCTCAGCCCGACACTCTTCAATGTCTACATGAGCCCCCTCGCCGACATCGTACGCAAGCACGACATCATCATCACCTCCTACGCCGACGACACCCAACTTGTACTCTCCCTCACCAAGGACCCCGCCAGCGCCAAGACCAACCTACAAGAGGGTATGAAGGACGTCGCAGATTGGATGAGGCTCAGCCGCCTAAAGCTGAACTCTGAAAAAACGGAAGTCCTCATCCTCGGCAACACCCCGTCCGCCTGGGACGACTCCTGGTGGCCCACGGCCCTCGGCACCGCACCGACCCCCGCAGACCACGCCCGCAACCTCGGCTTCATCTTGGACCCTCTTCTCACCATGACCAAGCAAGTCAACGCCGTGTCCTCCGCCTGCTTCCTCACTCTCCGCATGCTCCGCAAGATCTTCCGCTGGATCCCCGCCGACACCAGAAAAACCGTGACCCACGCCCTTGTCACGAGTCGCCTGGACTACGGCAACACCCTCTACGCCGGGACCACCGCCAAACTCCAAAACCGCCTGCAACGCATCCAAAACGCCTCGGCCCGCCTCATCCTCGACGTACCCCGCAACAGCCACATCTCCGCACACCTGAGACACCTGCATTGGCTCCCAGTCAGCAAAAGGATCACCTTCCGTCTTCTCACCCACGCACACAAAGCCCTCCACAACAAGGGACCGGAATACCTCAACAGACGCCTCAGCTTCTACGTCCCCACCCGCCCCCTCCGCTCCGCTGGCCTCGCACTTGCTGCCGTCCCTCGCACCCGCCGCTCCACGGCGGGTGGGAGATCTTTCTCCTTCCTGGCGGCCAAGACCTGGAACTCCCTCCCCACCAGCCTCAGGACCACCCAGGACCACTCCGCTTTCCGGAGACTCCTAAAGACTTGGCTGTTCGAGCAGCGATAACCCCCCCTTTCCCCCCTAGCGCCTTGAGACCCGCACGGGTGAGTAGCGCGCTTTACAAATGCTAATGATTTGATTTGATTTGATTTGATTTGTCTTGCATTCTCATCACTAGAAATAGGTCCAGTGGACAATTCCCACTGTTCTAAACTAAAACTTACTGATAGGAACTCTAAAAATATATCTTCACATTGTTGGTTAGCTAAAAAACTTCAAACAGGGTGGTTTACATCCCCACAGAGAAGTAACCATATAGTGGATGATAAAGGGAGTAACCAGTCTATTGCAGAGCTACTCTCCACTCATCACCACTTAGACAATAAAGACTCAACTGGCCAAAGTTAGCCTTATTGTCCTTCGTTTGGGGGGGGGGGGTTGTGTGAGAAAGTAGCCTCTTTCTAGCCATGTTACCCCAACTTTTGGCCTGTTTGTGAGTATATATCAGGGTGTTTTTACTATCTCACTGGGATCCTGCTAGCCACGGCCCAGGGCTCATAGTGAAAACCCTATGTTGTCAGTATGTTTGTTATGTGTCACTGGGACCCTGCTAGCCAGGACCCCAGTGCTCATAAGTTTGTGGCCTATATGTATGTGTTCCCTGTGTGATGCCTAACTGTCTCACTGAGGCTCTGCTAACCAGAACCTCAGTGGTTATGCTCTCTCTGCTTTCCAAATTTGTCACTAACAGGCTAGCGACTAAATTTGCCAATTCACATTGGCATACTGGTACACCCATATAATTCCCTAGTATATGGTACTGAGGTACCCAGGATATTGGGGTTCCAGGAGATCCCTATGGGCTGCAGCATTTCTTTTGCCACCCATAGGGAGCTCTGACAATTCTTACACAGGCCTGCAAGTGCAGCCTGAGTGAAATAACGTCCACGTTATTTCACAGCCATTTACCACTGCACTTAAGTAACTTATAAGTCACCTATATGTCTAACCGTCACCTGGTGAAGGTTGGGTGCAAAGTTACTTAGTGTTTGGGCACCCTGGCACTAGCCAAGGTGCCCCCACATTGTTCAGGGAAAATTCCCCGGACTTTGTGAGTGCGGGGACACCATTACACACGTGCACTGCACATAGGTCACTACCTATGTACAGCGTCACAATGGTAACTCCGAACATGGCCATGTAATATGTCTAAGATCATGGAATTGTCACCCCAATGCCATTCTGGCATTGGGGGGACAATTCCATGATCCCCCGAGTCTCTAGCACAGAACCCGGGTACTGCCAAACTGCCTTTCTGGGGTCTCCACTGCAGCTGCTGCTGCTGCCAACCCGTCAGACAGGTTTCTGCCCTCCTGGGGTCCAGGCAGCCCTGGCCCAGGAAGGCAGAACAAAGGATTTCCTCTGAGAGAGGGTGTAACACCCTCTCCCTTTGGAAATAGGTGTGAAGGCTGGGGAGGAGTAGCCTCCCCCAGCCTCTGGAAATGCTTTGATGGGCACAGATGGTGCCCATCTCTGCATAAGCCAGTATACACCGGTTTAGGGATCCCCCAGCCCTGCTCTGGCGCGAAACTGGACAAATGAAAGGGGAGTGACCACTCCCTTGACCCGCACCTCCCAGGGGAGGTGCCCAGAGCTCCTCCAGTGTGTCCCAGACCTCTGCCATCTTGGAAACAGAGGTGTCTGTGGCACACTGGACTGCTGTGAGTGGCCAGTGCCAGCAGGTGACGTCAGAGGCTCCTTCTGATAGGCTCTTACCTCTCTTGGTATCCAATCCTCCTTCCTAGGTAGCCAAACCTCCTTTTCTGGCTATTTAGGGTCTCTGCTTTGGGGATCTCACCAGATAACGAATGCAAGAGCTCACCAGAGTTCCTCTGCATCTCCCTCTTCACCTTCTGCCAAAGGATCGACCGCTGACTGCTCAGGACGCCTGCAAAACCGCAACAAAGTAGCAAGACGACTACAAGCAACCTTGTATCGCTTCATCCTGACGGCTTTCTCGACTGTTTCCAGGTGGTGCATGCTCTGGGGGTAGCCTGCCTCCTTTCTGCACCAGGACCTCTGAAGAAATCTCCTGTGGGTAGACGGAATCTTCCCCCTGCAACCACAGGCAAGAAAAGACTGCATCACCGGGCCTCTGGGTCCCCTCTCAGCACGACGAGCGTGTTCCCTGGAACTCAGCAACTCTGTCCAAGTGACTCCCACAGTCTAGTGACTCTTCAGTCCAAGTTTGGTGAAGGTAAGTCCTTGCCTCCGCACGCTAGACTGCATTGCTGGGCACCGCGTGATTTGCAGCTGCTCCGGCTCCTGTGCACTCTTCCAGGATTTCCTTCATGCACAGCCAAGCCTGGGTCCCCGACACTCTAACCTGCAGTGCAAAACCTTCTGAGTTGTCCTCCGGCGTCGTGGGACTCCCTTTTGTGACTTCGGGGGGACTCTGGTTCACTTTTCTTCTAAGTGCCTGTTCAGGTACTTCTGCAGGTGCTGCCTGCTTCTGTGAGGGCTCCCTGACTTACTGGGCACCCCTTCTGTCTCCTCATCCAAGTGGCTACATCCTGGTCCTTCCTGGGCGACAGCAGCATCCAAAAACCCCAACTGCGACCCTTGCAGCTAGCAAGGCTTGTTTGCAGTCTTTCTGCGTGGGAGCACCTCTGCAAGCTTTTTCACGACATGGACATCCATCCTCCAAAGGGGAAGTTCCCAGTCCTCTTCTTTCTTGCAGAACTCCAAGCTTCTTCCAAGGTGGCAGCTTTCTTGCACCCTCAGCTGGCATTTCCTGGGCTCCTGCCCACTCTCGACACTGTCGTGACTATTGGACTTGGTCCCCTTGCCTTACAGGTACTCAGGTCCGGAAGTCCACTGTTGTTGCATTGCTGGTGTTTGTTCTTCCTGCAGAATCCCCCCATCACGACTTCTGTGCTCCCTGGGGGTAGTAGGTGCACTTTACACCTACCTTTCAGGGTCTTGGGGTGGGCTATTTTTCTAACCCTCACTGTTTTCTTACAGTCCCAGCGACCCTCTACAAGCTCACATAGGTTTGGGGTCCATTCATGGTTCGCATTCCACTTTTGGAGTATATGGTTTGTGTTGCCCCTATACCTATGTGCTCCTATTGCAATCTATTGTAACTTTACACTGCTTGCATTACTTTTCTTGCTATTACCTGCATAATTTTGGTTTGTGTACATATATCTTGTGTATATATCTTATCCTCATACTGAATCAAATCAAATCAAATCATTAGCATTTATAAAGCGCGCTACTCACCCGTGCGGGTCTCAAGGCGCTAGGGACAAAGGGGGTGGTTATCGCTGCTCGAACAGCCAGGTCTTTAGGAGTCTCCGGAAAGCGGAGTGGTCCTGGGTGGTCCTGAGTCTGGTGGGGAGGGAGTTCCAGGTCTTGGCCGCCAGGAAGGAGAAAGATCTCCCACCCGCCGTGGAGCGTCGGATGCGAGGGACGGCGGCGAGTGCGAGGCCAGAGGAGCGGAGGGGGCGGGTGGGGACGTAGAAGTTGAGGCGTCTGTTGAGGTATTCCGGTCCCTTGTCGTGGAGGGCTTTGTGTGCGTGGGTGAGAAGTCGGAAGGTGATCCTTTTGCTGACTGGGAGCCAATGCAGGTGTCTCAGGTGTGCGGAGATGTGGCTGTTGCGGGGTACGTCGAGGATGAGGCGGGCTGAGGCGTTTTGAATGCGTTGCAGGCGATTTTGGAGTTTGGCGGTGGTCCCAGCGTAGAGGGTGTTGCCGTAGTCCAGGCGGCTCGTGACGAGGGCGTGGGTCACGGTTTTTCTGGTGTCGGCGGGGATCCAGTGGAAGATCTTGCGGAGCATGCGGAGGGTGAGGAAGCAGGCGGAGGACACGGCGTTGACTTGCTTGGTCATGTTGAGAAGGGGGTCCAAGATGAAGCCGAGGTTGCGGGCGTGGTCTGCGGGGGTCGGTGCGGTGCCGAGGGCCGTGGGCCACCAGGAGTCGTCCCAGGCGGACGGGGTGTTGCCGAGGATGAGGACTTCAGTTTTTTCAGAGTTCAGCTTTAGGCGGCTGAGCCTCATCCAATCTGCGACGTCCTTCCTACCCTCTTGTAGGTTGGTCTTGGCGCTGGCGGGGTCCTTGGTGAGGGAGAGTATAAGTTGGGTGTCGTCGGCGTAGGAGGTGATGATGATGTTGTGCTTGCGTACGATGTTAGCGAGGGGGCTCATGTAGACATTGAGGTTGAGATACTTTTGGCATATTGTCATAAAAATAAAGTACCTTTATTTTTTGTTCTTCTGTGTATTGTGTTTTCTTATGATATTGTGCATATGACACCAGTGGTATAGTAGGAGCTTTACATGTATCCTAGTTCAGCCTAAGCTGCTCTGCCATAGCTACCTTCTATCAGCCTAAGCTGCTAGAAACACCTCTTCTACACTAATAAGGGATAACTGGACCTGGCACAAGGTGTAAGTACCTCTGGTACCCACTACAAGCCAGGCCAGCCTCCTACATTGGCAGCAGTGATGGAATAAGTACTTTAACTACTTACCACTTTGTCATTGTGTGCTTTTCATAAGAGAATAATATACAGAACAAGTTCAGTGTATGTACACCTAACCAAAAAGTTTTGCTTTTCTCCTCTTAAACTTTTTACTAAGTTCTGAAAAGTACTCTAAAACTTCTAAAAGTTTCTAAACGTTAGAAAAAGTTTTTTTTTCTCTGTTCTTTAAAAAAGTTCTGAAACTTTTTCTTCCTTCTCACTCTCTCTAAACCTTTTGCTATCATGTCTGATGTAGAGTCTGCTCTTAAAATGGTCAATACTACTTATAACAATTTGAATTACAAGAGCCTAAGGAGTCTCTGCTTAGATAGAGGTTTAGTGATAGGAAAGAACCCTACAAAAGAGTTTCTATATAACATGCTTATTGTGAATGATGAGTCCCAGGGAGGCACTTCAAATGAGAGGTTAATAGAAGGCTCCCATTCGGACTCAGGGGATCTCCTTGAGGGAGGTGGGGGGGTTCTGTTCCAAATCTGCCCCCAGCAGGCCACCTAGTAATGCTGGTAGTAATGGAGGTTCCCATCATTGTAGGAGGGTCTTTATTCCTGGAGGCCAGGTTATTAGGGTTCAGTCAGTTAGGGACAGATCTCCCTCTGTTGTTTCCAATTTATCTTCTGTGTCCAAGCATTCCCATCCCACCCACCCTGAAGACAACATGTTAGAAAGGGAACTCAAAAAGTTGAGAGTGGAAGAGACCAGACTGAAGCTTAAACAGCAACAGCTGGCCTTAGATAGGGAATCCCTAGACCTGGAGAAGGGGAGACAGAGATTGGGGTTTGCAGCCCATGGTGGCAGCAACAGCAGTATTCCTGATAGTAATCCTGTTAGAGAGCATGATTCCAGAAATCTGCACAAGATAGTCCCCCCTTACAAGGAGGGGGATGACATCAACAAGTGGTTTGCTGTACTTGAGAGGGCCTGTATGGTACAAGGGGTCCCTCAAAGGCAGTGGGCTGCTATATTGTGGCTATCTTTCAATGGAAAGGGTAGGGATAGGCTCCTTACTGTTAGAGAAAGTGATGCTAACAATGTTGCAGTTTTGAAGGATGCACGCTTGGATGGATTTGGCTTAACCACTGAACAATACAGGATTAAGTTCAGAGACACCAGAAAAGAGTCCTCACAAGACTGGATAGACTTTGTTGACTGTTCAGTGAAGGCCTTGGAAGGGTGGTTACATGGCAGTAAAGTTTCTGACTATGAAAGCCTGTATAATCTTATTCTGAGAGAGCATATTCTGAATAACTGTGTGTCTGACTTGTTACACCACTATCTAGTGGACTCAGATCTGACCTCTCCCCAAGAATTGGGAAAGAAGGCAGACAAATGGGTCAGAACAAGAGTGAACAGAAAAGTTCATACAGGGGGTGACAAGGATGGCAAGAAGAAGGATGGTAAGTCTTCTGACAAGGGTGGGGACAAAAGTAAGACTGAGTCTTCATCAGGCCCACAAAAATCCTCTGGTGGGGGTGGTGGGTCCAAATCCTCTTCCAATAATCAACCTAAAAAGCCTTGGTGTTATTTGTGTAAAGTCAGAGGCCATTGGACAACTGATGCCAGTTGTCCAAAGAAAAACACCAAACCTCCCACTACCACAACCCCTACTGCAAATTCTAGTGCCCCTAGTAATAGCAGTGGTGGTGGGAGCAAACCTACTAATAGCCAATCCAAGGGAGTAGCTGGGCTCACTTTTAGTAATTTAGTTGGCGTTGGTCTTGTGAGGGAGACCACAGAAGCTGTGTTAGTCTCTGAAGGTACCATTGATTTGGCCACCTTGATTGCCTATCCCCTTAATATGGATAAGTACAAGCAACTTCCCCTAATAAATGGTGTTGAGGTTCAGGCCTACAGGGACACAGGTGCCAGTGTTACCATGGTAATAGAGAAACTGGTACACCCTGAACAACACCTACTTGGTCACCAGTACCAAGTGACAGATGCTCATAACAACACCCTTAGCCACCCCATGGCTGTTGTGAATCTCAACTGGGGGGGGGGGGGTTACTGGTCCAAAGAAAGTTGTGGTTGCCTCAGGTTTACCTGTGACTGTCTACTAGGGAAAGATTTAGAGACATCAGCTTGGGGAGAAGTGGAGTTGGAGGCTCATGCAGCAATGCTGGGTATTCCTAGGCATATTTTTGCTTTGACAAGGGCTCAGGCCAAAAAGAAAAAAGGACAGGGTAACTTGGATCCTGGAACAATGGACCAAGTGCTCCCTAAAGCTAGGGGTAGCAAGGGTAAATCCCTACCCACTATCCCTCCCTCTACAGATGATTCTCCTTCTGAGGAAGAAGAATTTCCTCCCTGTGCAGAACCTTCACCAGATGAGCTGGAAGCAGACACTGCTGAGCTTTTGGGTGGAGGGGGGCCTGCCAGGGAAGAGCTGAGTGTGCACAGCAAACCTGTTCCACATTAGAGGGTCTCAGACAGCAAGCTGTCAAGCAGAAAAATGGGGTTGTCAGTGACTCACATAGAGTTTACTGGGAGGACAACCTCTTGTACACCGAGGCAAGGGACCCAAAACCTGGAGCAGCCAGGAGATTGGTCATTCCCCTGCAGTACAGAGAGTTCCTCCTAACTCTGGCACATGGCATTCCTTTGGCTGGGCATTTGGGCCAGATCAAAACATGGGAAAGGCTTGTCCCCCTGTTTCACTGGCCTAGGATGTCAGAGGACACTAAAGATTTTTGCAAGTCTTGTGTGACCTGCCAAGCCAGTGGCAAGACTGGTGGTACACCAAAGGCTCCCCTTATTCCACTACCTGTGGTTGGGGTCCCCTTTGAAAGGTTAGGGGTTGACATAGTTGGCCCCCTTGACCCTCCTACTGCTTCGGGCAATAGGTTTATCTTGGTGGTTGTGGACCATGCCACAAGATATCCTGAAGCAATTCCTCTAAGGACCACTACAGCTCCTGCAGTGGCAAAGGCCCTCCTGGGAATCTTTTCCAGGGTGGGTTTCCCTAAAGAGGTTGTATCAGACAGGGGTAGCAACTTTATGTCTGCATACTTGAAAGTAATGTGGAAGGAATGTGGTGTAACCTACAAATTCACCACACCTTATCATCCACAGACTAATGGACTGGTAGAGAGCTTTAATAAAACTCTAAAAGGTATGATAATGGGACTCCCTGAAAAACTCAGGAGGAGATGGGATGTCCTGTTACCTTGCCTCCTTTTTGCTTACATGGAGGTATCCCAGAAAGGAGTGGGCTTCAGCTCCTTTGAACTCCTCTTTGGACACCCTGTAAGAGGTCCACTAACACTTGTGAAGGAGGGTTGGGAACAACCTTTAAAAGCTCCCAAACAGGACATAGTGGACTATGTACTTGGCCTAAGATCCAGAATGGCTGACTACATGAAAAAGGCCAGTAAAAACCTTCAGGCCAGCCAAGAGCTCCAAAAGCAATGGCATGACCAGAAGGCTATTCTGATCCAGTACCAACCAGGACAGAAGGTGTGGGTATTGGAGCCTGTGGCCCCAAGAGCACTCCAGGACAAATGGAGTGGACCCCATCTAATTGTTGAGAAAAAGGGCGAGGTTACCTATCTGGTAGACCTGGACAATGCCAGGAGTCCCCTTAGGGTGATTCATGTCAACCGCCTAAAACCCTACTATGACAGGGCTGATCTCACCCTGCTCATGGCAACAGATGAAGGACAGGAAGAAGAGAGTGACCCTCTCCCTGATCTCTTCTCCTCCACTGAAGAGGATGCTTTAGTGGAGGGAGTAGTTTTAGCAGATTGTCTGACTGCAGAACAGAAAGACAACTGCATAAATCTCCTTGGACAATTTTCTGAACTCTTTTCAACTGTGCCAGGCACCACATCTTGGTATGAACACACAATTGATACTGGAGACAGCTTGCCTGTCAAAAGTAAAATCTATAGACAGCCTGACCATGTCAGGGATTGCATAAAACAAGAGGTTTAGAAAATGCTTGATCTAGGAGTGGTTGAACCTTCTGAAAGCCCATGGGCGTGTCCTGTGGTGCTTGTACCAAAGCCTCACTCAAAAGATGGAAAAAGGGAGATGAGGTTTTGTGTAGACTACAGAGGTCTCAATCAGGTAACAAAAACTGATGCTCACCCTATACCCAGGGCAGATGAGCTCATAGATACACTGGCATCTGCCAAGTATCTAAGCACCTTTGATTTGACTGCAGGGTATTGGCAGATCAAATTGGCTGAGGATGCTAAACCTAAAACTGCATTTTCAACTATAGGAGGGCACTACCAATTTACAGTGATGCCCTTTGGTTTGAAGAATGCACCTGCCACTTTTCAGAGGTTGGTGAACACAGTCCTGCAAGGGTTGGAGGCTTTTAGTGCAGCATATCTAGATTATATAGCTGTCTTTAGCTCCACCTGAGATGAGCACCTGGTCCACCTTTGGAAAGTTTTGAAGGCCCTGAAAAAGGCAGGCCTCACTATCAAGGCCTCAAAGTGCCAGATAGGGCAGGGAAAGGTGGTTTATCTGGGACACCTGGTAGGTGGAGAACAGATTGCACCACTTCAGGGGAAAATCCAGACAATCATGGATTGGGTTCCCCCTACAACACAGACCCAGGTGAGAGCCTTCCTAGGCCTCACTGGGTATTACAGGAGATTCATTAAAAACGATGGCTCCATAGCAGCCCCACTTAATGATCTCACCAGTAAAAAGATGCCTAAAAAGGTATTGTGGACAGCAAGCTGTCAGAAAGCTTTTGAGGAGCTCAAACAGGCCATGTGCACTGCACCTGTCCTACAAAGCCCATGTTACTCCAAGAAATTCATTGTTCAAACTGATGCATCTGAAGTAGGGGTAGGGGCAGTCTTATCACAACTGAATTCTGAGGGCCAGGATCAACCAGTTGCTTTTATCAGCAGAAGGTTGACCCCTAGAGAAAAGCATTGGTCTTCCATAGAGAGGGAGGCCTTTGCTGTGGTCTGGGCACTGAAGAAGTTGAGGCAATACCTGTTTGGCACTCACTTCATTGTTCAGACAGACCACAAACCTCTACTTTGGCTATAACAAATGAAAGGTGAAAACACAAAATTGTTGAGGTGGTCCATATCTCTACAGGGAATGGACTATACAGTGGAACATAGACCTGGGAGTACCCACACCAATGCAGATGGACTCTCCAGATAGTTCCACTTAGACAATGAAGACTCATCAGTTCATGGCTAGTCTTATTGTCCTTCGTTTGGGGGGGGGGTTGTGTAGGAAAGTACCATCTTGCCGGGCATGTTACCCCCATATTTCACTGTATGTATGTTGTTTTAGTCTATGTGTCACTGGGACACTGCCAGGCAGGGCCCCAGTGCTCATAAGTATGTGCCCTGTATGTGTTCCCTGTGTGATGCCTAACTGTCTCGCTGAGGCTCTGCTAACCAGAACCTCAGTGGTTATGCTCTCTCTGCTTTCCAAATTTGTCACTAACAGGGTAGTGACTAAATTTACCAATTCACATTGGCATACTGGTAAACCCATATAATTCTCTAGTATATGGTACTGAGGTACCCAGGGTATTGGGGTTCCAGGAGATCCCTATGGGCTGCAGCATTTCTTTTGCCACCCATAGGGAGCGCTGACAATTCTTACACAGGCCTTCCACTGCAGCCTGCGTGAAATAACGTCCACGTTATTTCACAGCCATTTACCACTGCACTTAAGTAACTTATAAGTCACCTATATGTCTAACCGTCACCTGGTGAAGGTTGGGTGCAAAGTTACTTAGTGTTTGGGCACCCTGGCACTAGCCAAGGTGCCCCCACATTGTTCAGGGAAAATTCCCCGGACTTTGTGAGTGCGGGGACACCATTACACGCGTGCACTGCACATAGGTCACTACCTATGTACAGCGTCACAATGGTAACTCCGAACATGGCCATGTAATATGTCTAAGATCATGGAATTGTCACCCCAATGCCATTCTGGCATTGGGGTGACAATTCCATGATCCCCCGAGTCTCTAGCACAGAACCCGGGTACTGCCAAACTGCCTTTCTGGGGTCTCCACTGCAGCTGCTGCTGCTGCCAACCCGTCAGACAGGTTTCTGCCCTCCTGGGGTCCAGGCAGCCCTGGCCCAGGAAGGCAGAACAAAGGATTTCCTCTGAGAGAGGGTGTAACACCCTCTCCCTTTGGAAATAGGTGTGAAGGCTGGGGAGGAGTAGCCTCCCCCAGCCTCTGGAAATGCTTTGATGGGCACAGATGGTGCCCATCTCTGCATAAGCCAGTATACACCGGTTTAGGAATCCCCCAGCCCTGCTCTGGCGCGAAACTGGACAAATGAAAGGGGAGTGACCACTCCCTTGACCCGCACCTCCCAGGGGAGGTGCCCAGAGCTCCTCCAGTGTGTCCCAGACCTCTGCCATCTTGGAAACAGAGGTGTCTGTGGCACACTGGACTGCTGTGAGTGGCCAGTGCCAGCAGGTGACGTCAGAGGCTCCTTCTGATAGGCTCTTACCTCTCTTGGTATCCAATCCTCCTTCCTAGGTAGCCAAACCTCCTTTTCTGGCTATTTAGGGTCTCTGCTTTGGGGATCTCACCAGATAACGAATGCAAGAGCTCACCAGAGTTCCTCTGCATCTCCCTCTTCACCTTCTGCCAAAGGATCGACCGCTGACTGCTCAGGACGCCTGCAAAACCGCAACAAAGTAGCAAGACGACTACTAGCAACCTTGTATCGCTTCATCCTGACGGCTTTCTCGACTGTTTCCAGGTGGTGCATGCTCTGGGGGTAGCCTGCCTCCTTTCTGCACCAGGACCTCTGAAGAAATCTCCTGTGGGTAGACGGAATCTTCCCCCTGCAACCACAGGCAAGAAAAGACTGCATCACCGGGCCTCTGGGTCCCCTCTCAGCACGACGAGCGTGTTCCCTGGAACTCAGCAACTCTGTCCAAGTGACTCCCACAGTCTAGTGACTCTTCAGTCCAAGTTTGGTGAAGGTAAGTCCTTGCCTCCCCACGCTAGACTGCATTGCTGGGCACCGCGTGATTTGCAGCTGCTCCGGCTCCTGTGCACTCTTCCAGGATTTCCTTCATGCACAGCCAAGCCTGGGTCCCCGACACTCTAACCTGCAGTGCAAAACCTTCTGAGTTGTCCTCCGGCGTCGTGGGACTCCTTTTTGTGACTTCGGGTGGACTCCGGTTCACTTTTCTTCTAAGTGCCTGTTCAGGTACTTCTGCGGGTGCTGCCTGCTTCTGTGAGGGCGCCCTACGTTGCTGGGCACCCCCTCTGTCTCCTCATCCAAGTGTCGACATCCTGGTCTCTCCTGGGCCACAGCAGCATCCAAAAACCCTAACTGCAACCCTTGCATCTAGCAAGGCTTGTTTGCAGTCTTTCTGCGTGGGAACACCTCTTCAAGCTTCTTCACAACATGTGACAACCATCCTCCAAAGGGGAAGTTCCTAGTCCTCTTCGTTCTTGCAGAACACTGAGCTTCTTCAACAGGTGGCAGCTTCCTTGCACCCTCAGCTGGCATTTCTTGGGCTCCTGCCCACTCTCGACACTGTCGCGACTATTGGACTAGGTCCCCTTGTCTTACAGGTATTCAGGTCCGGAAATCCACTGTTCTTGAATTGCTGGTGTTTGTTCTCCTTGCAGAATCCCCCTATCACGACTTCTGTGCTCTCTGGGGGTAGTAGGTGCACTTTACACCTACCTTTCAGGGTCTTGGTGTTAGCTATTTTTCTAACCCTCACTGTTGTCTTACAGTCCCAGCGACCCTCTACAAGCTCACATAGGTTTGGGGTCCATTCATGGTTCGCATTCCACTTTTGGAGTATATGGTTTGTGTTGCCCCAATACCTATGTGCTCCTCTTGCAATCTATTGTAACTTTACACTGCTTGCATTACTTCCTTTTGCTATTACTGCATATTTTTGGTATTGTGTACATACATCTTGTGTATATTTCTCATCCTCATACTGAGGGTACTCACTGAGATACTTTTGGCATATTGTCATAAAAATAAAGTACCTTTATTTTTAGTATATCTGTGTATTGTGTTTTCTTATGATGTTGTGCATATGACACCAGTGGTATAGTAGGAGCTTTACATGTCTCCTAGTTCAGCCTAAGCTGCTTTGCCATAGCTACCTTCTATCAGCCTAAGCTGCTAGAAACACCTCTTCTACACTAATAAGGGATAACTGGACCTGGCACAAGGTGTAAGTGCCTCTGGTACCCACTACAAGCCAGGCCAGCCTCCTACAGGCTTTCACAAACCTTGGCAGTAGTAGGCTTGCAAATAGGCTGGGCTTCCAGGTGTACTACTTGCAATGTTATGTGTCCTTTCTGGATATTACTATCTCCAAAGCGTACATTATACAAACTGTACATTTTCTCCTCGGGAATGGTCGCTTTGCATTTATGTTTTTTTCTTCACAGGGATAATATTTCTCTGCTGCAGCGAATCTCCGACAGTTTCCAAGGTGTGAAATGGTCAGACAGGAGTTTCAGAAAGCTCAGGAGGAGGAGGTATTTACAACCTCTAGAGCCGGAGGTTGACTGACCCCCCCTCTCCCCCCGCTTTCACGAGGTTTACTCCTTCATAATTGTACAAACCTGTGATGATCAATTATGCATTAGTAACGGCCTGGTATCCTTTAGTAAAGTCATAATTTGACTTGAATCGGAAACACGATGTCAATATGTTATGGGCTGAGGAGCGCGACGTAGCATCAGTGAATCTCCTTTCTATTGGCTACATGATTTCTGCCTCATAGCCCCTCCCTTTCTCCTCTCGCCTGGAAGGCCTGGATTATCCCACTAGCAACATTTTAAACACATTTTGGGGCTTAACAATTTATTCAATAGCACAATTTAAAAAAATGTGTATTGTGTGAAAAGTGTCGGATTTAAAAGTGAGCCAGAAAGCTGCCCCCGCAGGGCCTGACCTCTAATGGGTGCTGCACCCTCAGTCATCCCCTCTCCCCCTGATGCTCACAGCTTTTTTAGTGGGAAAATTTCAAATGTACTCCTCCTGAATCTCAACGACTAAGTTACTCACCTGGCAACGTAAGCAGTTTAGCAGGAAGTTGGTGAAAAACACGTTCTAAGTGCTCAAAAAAGGTGGAGTTCACAACATATTTAAGAATTCCAGGTTTGACAGAAGAAAAACTTCTTGTGAGCAAATAAAAAGTTCATTATTGGTTTTGTATGAAATGTTTGGAGAGTGCGAAACCGTTTAAAGTGTATTCAGATGTATATTTATAATGACTGAATGAATGACTTGCGTAGCGCACGGTTACTCCAAGGATTGCGGTTAAACCACCTATTCCTGCTTAAGGAGAAAGGTTTTCAGTTTTTTCCTAAACAATGAGATTCCATTAATGGACCTTAACTCCAGAGTTAGCTTGTTCCATGCAGAGGACCCAGAAAAGGGAAGGACCCCCCCCCCCCCCCCACCCAGCTCTGGTGCTGCGAATCTGAGAGATTCTGGCCAGGAGGGTGTTGGCCGATCGCAAACATGGCGTTTCAACCCAGCAGCAAGCCCTGGTCATCATCAGGGACAGTGTTTTAATAAAAGCTCGAGAGAAGGTCAGGCAGTGGTCAAAAATGGTCTCCACTCAACTGAAAACAAAGTCCAAGAAGGAACTGGTCAGTGTCACTAAGATTAGAGAAGCAAGAACCATCTGTAATCCACAGTCCAGGTGAGCTGGGATAGAAAACAAGGTACATGTAAGAGCCGCCCCATCGGAGTCCGGACAAGCAGAGATGGTAGGCGTCCACCCTCTGGTTACGCTCCTGCCAAAAAGTGAAAGGCTGATCGAAAACTGGAATGTGTGCGCTAACAATCGGCTGAATGGTCCAGGCAGTGCTTCATCTGTAAATAAAAAGGAGCCGGTGCTCAAAGCCCTCTTCTTAAACACGCGGCTGCTGCAATTAAATCTTCATACAGGAATACTGAGGAAGCGTAATCCCGATGCCATCTCTGACCTCTTCAATCTATTTAAAGCCACTCCCTGCCCCTTCAGCTCACATCTGCAGCTTTCTGCTTTCTGTCATCATGACGCTTTTTCGTTTTTCTCTTCCTCCGTCTTTCCCAAACGTGTCTTTTGCTCGCAGCAAATACTTGAGGCAGAAGACCAATCGCCGGCCCTCAGAAATAAGTGCCGGTTCTCAGCACCGGAAAGAACAAGCACAAATTAAGCACTGGGTCCAGGAGCCCTGGTTCTTGTGCACTGCAGCGCTAGGCCCCCCTTATAACAGCGGCTTGTTTACAGTTTGAGGAATACCTTGATTTTAGTACTCCTGACATTCCTCTGTGCTGCATAGAAGAGATATTATCATAAACCAGCATCGTGCTACTTAACTTATTGACTTCAGAAGGACAGCACTCGAAGCTGGCCCTGCAGTGAATGAGTTTGTGACCTGCACACCATCGCATGCTTCAACTCACTGAGCAATCATGCAGAATAGAAGCATTACCAGGGGTCATGGAGTGAAAAATACGTCTCATATTCCTTTATCCAGCCAAAAGTGATGTATGTTCGACATCACCCGACAGTGAGGATTGTGGACAATACCTGTGCGGATCCACGGTCCATCATCACTTCCAACATTTAAGGTTCACTTTTTGACCCCGGAAACAATTGCAGCCCTGGGCCTATGCTCTAAAGCTATGCTCACAAGCAAGCAGTTTTCAGACACACTGCAGGCTTTTGAAAGGGGCTTCTCAGCAATTCCAAAATGGACTAAATTGTTTCGTACAAACATCAGAGCTGCGCATCCTCATTTCCTATAACAATGCTCCGTTCTATTTATTCACCAACAGACACGTACAAAGGTGCGTCTCACCAGCATGGATACAAATGTTTTCACTTGTAAAAGGCCCCAGAATGGCCCGTCACAAGCTGGCAACTCGTAAACTGCCTTGGGCATTTCTTCAAGGAGAAGATGAAACTGTTTAATTTCATAGATTTAATTCTGATGCCATTATTCAAATTAAAAACCCTTGCATAGTCTGTATTTGTTTTTATAATAGTTTCTTGAATTAATAGCCGGTAGGATGAAATGCACCAGGTGCCCATATAGCATGGGAACCTGATTATAGGGCAAACTGTCTTATGCAACCCCCATGGGCATACCCCTGAGTCACCCTTGGTTCTTCTGGCCCATTAACGTGTTGTGCCAGCCTGGTCCAGTTAGGAATGAGTATTCCACCGCAAAGGAGGTCAGTGGTACCTGGGCGTGTGCGCTCCCTTGGTGTGAGATTCCAAGGATGCGACGCCCGCACAGCACCAGAGCAGATCCGGGACAAGTTATATTCCCAGAGCACCACAGGACTCTCACGAGACTGGCAGGGGCGGCGGACGATAAGTGCCCCGTGTTTCAGGGATGTTCTTGCTAGGCAATCAGGTCACTTTGTTGCTGAAGCCGAAACCTTGGCCGCTCCCAGTTGGTCCGTCTATCCCCCTCCAGCTCAGGTCCGACTTAACTGTGGAGTACCCCAGGGATCCCCTTTGTCCCCCATCTTTTCAATTTCTACACATGCCAGGCTAATCTACCAACTTCCAAGAACATGCCACATCACCCTCTGATGGGGAAACTGCACTGGCTGCCGGTAGAAGAGCGAGCTGCGTGCATGGTCTTTAAACCTCTGTATGACGCGGACAACCTTTTACTTCAGCCTGTGTCCAAAAATGCACACTTCTCGGTAATTTGAGATGCACTCACTCGAATCTTCTTACAAGTCCCTCATTCAAAAAGAAGAAACTCGGCGGGTGTACGTGCGCTCTATAGGTGCTAATAACATACCATAACCCTGTTGTCATGCGCTTGGAACTCGTTGCACTTCGGTGAGGAGCTATCAATGGCTGGCTGATCTCAGAGAGGTGCTCTGGATATGTCTTGGTGTCAAGGATTCAGTGTTTGATTTGCACACCATTACTGGAGGAAAGTTATCCTTCCTGGGATTACAGACGCTATTGCACATGTTCACAAGAGGAACTAGTGATTCCTCGAGGATTTACAGGCTTTGTTTAATTACATCGATTAACTGAATGTGGTAGAAAGGTATTGAGAGTGGTGGATAAATGGATACAACTAATCAGGAAAGTACGACAAATACTAATGTGAATACATTATGTCAAAGATTAACAATATTTGCTGAGAATCATTCATATCAAGGACTTTGTGCCTCATTACGACTCTGGCGGTCAACAAACTGCCAGACTCGCAGTGGTGGTCATGACCACCGCCAGTTTGGCAGTCCAACTGCCAAATTAAGAGTTTGGTGGTCGGACCGCCAAATGACCGCTGTCTCCTCCGGGACTCGTAGTGCCCCTTGGGGTGGAAAATGACCTCATTTGACCCGTCGGCTACGGCAATCTGCCAATACCCAGATGTTAAGTCAAACGTGCTGAGGAACTTGGCAGCACCTAGTCAGTCTATGAGCTATGAGGGATGGGGTGCATGTCAGTCTCAGTGACAGCCATGAGTCCATTGTAGTCCAAACAGAACCTAAGTTCTGGGGTGGCACCGGGACAGCAGCTTTGGGACCAAGACCAGTGAGCTAGCCAAGGACTGCTGGAGAACTCAATCACCCCTAATGCTAGCATTTTGGAAACCCCATCCTTGATGCTGGCTCTGACCTCGTCAGTCAACCTGTACATTTTGTGCTTCACAGGTGGACTGTCCCCAGTGTCCACATCATGGGTACACAGATGAGTGGCCCTTGGCGTCAAGTAAAACAAGAAGTCAAACTGTCCCATGTTCACACCCTCCACAGACCCATCTTTCTCCTGAGCAGACAGGAGGTCAGGGAGAGGCTCACTCTCCTCCTCCACCCCATCATCTGTTGCCAAGTGCATAGTTAGTTCAGACCTCTCAGAGGGAGGTTTGAGGCCTGGGAATCTGCAAGTCCATCAGATAGGTGACATCACTTTTGTGCTCCATCATCCCAAAAGGCCCAGTCCACTTGTCCTGGAAAGCATTTGTGGGAGTGTATCAGGCTGGAGTTCAGGTTCGTTTTTAGTATTTGTGGGAGTGTATCAGGTTGGAGTTCAGGTTTGTTTTTAGTATTTGTGGGAGTGTATCAGTGTGGAGTTTGTGGGAGTGTGTCAGGTTGAAGTTCAGGTTAGTTTTTAGCATTTATGGCAGTGTCTCAGGTTGGAGTTCAGGTTCGTTTTCAGTATTTGTGGGAGTGTCTCAGGTTGGAGTTCAGGTTGGTTTCTGGTATTTGTGGGAGTGTCTCAGGTTGGAGTTCAGGTTAGTTTTTAGTATTTGTGGGAGTGTCTCAGGTTGGAGTTCAGGTTCATTTTTAATATTTGTGGGAGTGTCTCAGGTTGGAGTTCAGGTTAGTTTCTGGTATTTGTGGGAGTGTCTCAGTGTGGAGTTCAAGTTAGTTTTTAGTATTTATGGGAGTGTCTCAGTGGGAAGTTCAGGTTAGTTTTAAGTATTTGTGGGAGTGTCTCAGGTTAGAGTTCAGGTTAGTTTTTAGTATTTGTGGGAGTATCTCAGTGTGGAGTTCAGGTTAGTTTTTAGTATTTATGGCAGTGTCTCAGGTTGGAGTTCAGGTTCGTTTTTAGTATTTGTGGGAGTGTCTCAGGTTGGAGTTCAGGTTAGTTTCTGGTATTTGTGGGAGTGTCTCAGGTTGGAGTTCAGGATAGTTTTTAGTATTTATGGCAGTGTCTCAGGTTGGAGTTCAGGTTCGTTTTTAGTATTTGTGGGAGTATCTCAGGTTGGAGTTCAGGTTAGTTTCTGGTATTTGTGGGAGTGTCTCAGTGTGGAGTTCAAGTTAGTTTTTAGCATTTATGGGAGTGTCTCAGTGGGAAGTTCAGGTTAGTTTTTAGTATTTGTGGGAGTGTCTCAGGTTAGAGTTCAGGTTAGTTTTTAGTGTTTGTGGGAGTGTCTCAGGTTGAAGTTCAGGTTAATTTTTAGTATTTGTGGGAGTGTCTCAGGTTGGAGATCAGGTTAGTTTTTAGTATTTGCGGGAGTGTCTCAGGTTGGAGATCAGGTTAGCTTTTAGTATTTGCGGGAGTGTTTCAGTGTGGAGTTTGTGGGAGTGTCTCAGGTTGGAGATCAGGTTAGTTTTTAGTATTTGCGGGAGTGTCTCAGTGTGGAGTTCAGGTTAATTTTTAGTATTTGTGGGAGTGTCTCGGTATGAAGTTCACGTTAGTTTTTAGAATTTGTGGGAATGTCTCAGTGTGGAGTTCAGGTTAGTTTTTAGTATTTGTGGGAGTGTCTCGGTATGAAGTTCAGGTTTGTTTTAAGAATTTGTGGGAATGTCTCAGTGTGGAGTTCAGGTTAGTTTTTAGCATTTGTGGGAGTGTCTCATTATGGAGTTCAGGTTAGTTTTTAGTATTTTTTGGAGTGTTTCAGTGGGAAGTTCAGGTTAGTTTTTAGTATTTGTGGGAGTGTCTCAGGTTGGAGTTCAGGTTAGTTTTTAGTATTTGTGGGAGTGCTTCAATGTGGAGTTCAGGTTAGTTTTTGATATTCGTGGGAGTGTCTCAGTGTTCAGTTCAGGTTAGTTTTTAGTATTTGTGGGAGTGTCTCAGTATGGAGTTCAGGTTAGTTTTTTAGTATTTGTGGGAGTGTCTCAGTGGGAAGTTCAGGTTAGTTTTTAGTATTTGTTGGAGTTTCTCAGAGTGGAGTTCAGGTTAGTTTTTAGTATTTGTGGGAGTGTCTCACTGTGGAGTTCAGGTTAGTTTTTAGTATTTGTGGGAGTATCTCAGTGTGGAGTTCAGGTTAGTTTTTAGTATTTATGGGAGTGTCTCAGTGGGAAGTTCAGGTTAGTTTTTAGTATTTGTGGGAGTGTCTCAGGTTGGAGCTCAGGTTAATTTTTAGTATTTGTGGGAGTGCTTCAATGTGGAGTTCAGGTTACTTTTTAATATTCGTGGGAATGTCTCAGTGTGGAGTTCAGGTTAGTTTTTGATATTCGTGGGAGTGTCTCAGTGTTCAGTTCAGGTTCGTTTTTAGTATTTGTGGGAGTGTCTCAGGTTGGAGTTCAGGTTAGTTTCTGGTATTTGTGGGAGTGTCTCAGTGTGGAGTTCAAGTTAGTTTTTAGCATTTATGGGAGTGTCTCAGTGGGAAGTTCAGGTTAGTTTTTAGTATTTGTGGGAGTGTCTCAGGTTAGAGTTCAGGTTAGTTTTTAGTGTTTGTGGGAGTGTCTCAGGTTGAAGTTCAGGTTAATTTTTAGTATTTGTGGGAGTGTCTCAGGTTGGAGATCAGGTTAGTTTTTAGTATTTGCGGGAGTGTCTCAGGTTGGAGATCAGGTTAGCTTTTAGTATTTGCGGGAGTGTTTCAGTGTGGAGTTTGTGGGAGTGTCTCAGGTTGAAGTTCAGGTTAGTTTTTAGTATTTGTGGGAGTGTCTCAGGTTGGAGATCAGGTTAGTTTTTAGTATTTGCGGGAGTGTCTCAGTGTGGAGTTCAGGATAATTTTTAGTATTTGTGGGAGTGTCTCGGTATGAAGTTCACGTTAGTTTTTAGAATTTGTGGGAATGTCTCAGTGTGGAGTTCAGGTTAGTTTTTAATATTTGTGGGAGTGTCTCGGTATGAAGTTCAGGTTTGTTTTTAGAATTTGTGGGAATGTCTCAGTGTGGAGTTCAGGTTAGTTTTTAGCATTTGTGGGAGTGTCTCATTATGGAGTTCAGGTTAGTTTTTAGTATTTTTTGGAGTGTTTCAGTGGGAAGTTCAGGTTAGTTTTTAGTATTTGTGGGAGTGTCTCAGGTTGGAGTTCAGGTTAGTTTTTAGTATTTGTGGGAGTGCTTCAATGTGGAGTTCAGGTTAGTTTTTGATATTCGTGGGAGTGTCTCAGTGTTCAGTTCAGGTTAGTTTTTAGTATTTGTGGGAGTGTCTCAGTATGGAGTTCAGGTTAGTTTTTTAGTATTTGTGGGAGTGTCTCAGTGGGAAGTTCAGGTTAGTTTTTAGTATTTGTTGGAGTTTCTCAGAGTGGAGTTCAGGTTAGTTTTTAGTATTTGTGGGAGTGTCTCAATGTGGAGTTCAGGTTAGTTTTTAGTATTTGTGGGAGTATCTCAGTGTGGAGTTCAGGTTATTTTTTAGTATTTATGGGAGTGTCTCAGTGGGAAGTTCAGGTTAGTTTTTAGTATTTGTGGGAGTGTCTCAGGTTGGAGCTCAGGTTAATTTTTAGTATTTGTGGGAGTGCTTCAATGTGGAGTTCAGGTTACTTTTTAATATTCGTGGGAGTGTCTCAGTGTGGAGTTCAGGTTAGTTTTTGATATTCGTGGGAGTGTCTCAGTGTTCAGTTCAGGTTCGTTTTTAGTATTTGTGGGAGTGTCTCAGGTTGGAGTTCAGGTTAGTTTCTGGTATTTGTGGGAGTGTCTCAGGTTGGAGTTCAGGATAGTTTTTAGTATTTATGGCAGTGTCTCAGGTTGGATTTCAGGTTCGTTTTTAGTATTTGTGGGAGTATCTCAGGTTGGAGTTCAGGTTAGTTTCTGGTATTTGTGGGAGTGTCTCAGTGTGGAGTTCAAGTTAGTTTTTAGCATTTATGGGAGTGTCTCAGTGGGAAGTTCAGGTTAGTTTTTAGTATTTGTGGGAGTGTCTCAGGTTAGAGTTCAGGTTAGTTTTTAGTGTTTGTGGGAGTGTCTCAGGTTGAAGTTCAGGTTAATTTTTAGTATTTGTGGGAGTGTCTCAGGTTGGAGATCAGGTTAGTTTTTAGTATTTGCGGGAGTGTCTCAGGTTGGAGATCAGGTTAGCTTTTAGTATTTGCGGGAGTGTTTCAGTGTGGAGTTTGTGGGAGTGTCTCAGGTTGAAGTTCAGGTTAGTTTTTAGTATTTGTGGGAGTGTCTCAGGTTGGAGATCAGGTTAGTTTTTAGTATTTGCGGGAGTGTCTCAGTGTGGAGTTCAGGTTAATTTTTAGTATTTGTGGGAGTGTCTCGGTATGAAGTTCACGTTAGTTTTTAGAATTTGTGGGAATGTCTCAGTGTGGAGTTCAGGTTAGTTTTTAGTATTTGTGGGAGTGTCTCGGTATGAAGTTCAGGTTTGTTTTTAGAATTTGTGTGAATGTCTCAGTGTGGAGTTCAGGTTAGTTTTTAGCATTTGTGGGAGTGTCTCATTATGGAGTTCAGGTTAGTTTTTAATATTTTTTGGAGTGTTTCAGTGGGAAGTTCAGGTTAGTTTTTAGTATTTGTGGGAGTGTCTCAGGTTGGAGTTCAGGTTAGTTTTTAGTATTTGTGGGAGTGCTTCAATGTGGAGTTCAGGTTAGTTTTTGATATTCGTGGGAGTGTCTCAGTGTTCAGTTCAGGTTAGTTTTTAGTATTTGTGGGAGTGTCTCAGTATGGAGTTCAGGTTAGTTTTTTAGTATTTGTGGGAGTGTCTCAGTGGGAAGTTCAGATTAGTTTTTAGTATTTGTTGGAGTTTCTCAGAGTGGAGTTCAGGTTAGTTTTTAGTATTTGTGGGAGTGTCTCACTGTGGAGTTCAGGTTAGTTTTTAGTATTTGTGGGAGTATCTCAGTGTGGAGTTCAGGTTAGTTTTTAGTATTTATGGGAGTGTCTCAGTGGGAAGTTCAGGTTAGTTTTTAGTATTTGTGGGAGTGTCTCAGGTTGGAGCTCAGGTTAATTTTTAGTATTTGTGGGAGTGCTTCAATGTGGAGTTCAGGTTACTTTTTAATATTCGTGGGAGTGTCTCAGTGTGGAGTTCAGGTTAGTTTTTGATATTCGTGGGAGTGTCTCAGTGTTCAGTTCAGGTTCGTTTTTAGTATTTGTGGGAGTGTCTCAGGTTGGAGTTCAGGTTAGTTTCTGGTATTTGTGGGAGTGTCTCAGGTTGGAGTTCAGGATAGTTTTTAGTATTTATGGCAGTGTCTCAGGTTGGATTTCAGGTTCGTTTTTAGTATTTGTGGGAGTATCTCAGGTTGGAGTTCAGGTTAGTTTCTGGTATTTGTGGGAGTGTCTCAGTGTGGAGTTCAAGTTAGTTTTTAGCATTTATGGGAGTGTCTCAGTGGGAAGTTCAGGTTAGTTTTTAGTATTTGTGGGAGTGTCTCAGGTTAGAGTTCAGGTTAGTTTTTAGTGTTTGTGGGAGTGTCTCAGGTTGAAGTTCAGGTTAATTTTTAGTATTTGTGGGAGTGTCTCAGGTTGGAGATCAGGTTAGTTTTTAGTATTTGCGGGAGTGTCTCAGGTTGGAGATCAGGTTAGCTTTTAGTATTTGCGGGAGTGTTTCAGTGTGGAGTTTGTGGGAGTGTCTCAGGTTGAAGTTCAGGTTAGTTTTTAGTATTTGTGGGAGTGTCTCAGGTTGGAGATCAGGTTAGTTTTTAGTATTTGCGGGAGTGTCTCAGTGTGGAGTTCAGGTTAATTTTTAGTATTTGTGGGAGTGTCTCGGTATGAAGTTCACGTTAGTTTTTAGAATTTGTGGGAATGTCTCAGTGTGGAGTTCAGGTTAGTTTTTAGTATTTGTGGGAGTGTCTCGGTATGAAGTTCAGGTTTGTTTTTAGAATTTGTGGGAATGTCTCAGTGTGGAGTTCAGGTTAGTTTTTAGCATTTGTGGGAGTTTCTCATTATGGAGTTCAGGTTAGTTTTTAGTATTTTTTGGAGTGTTTCAGTGGGAAGTTCAGGTTAGTTTTTAGTATTTGTGGGAGTGTCTCAGGTTGGAGTTCAGGTTAGTTTTTAGTATTTGTGGGAGTGCTTCAATGTGGAGTTCAGGTTAGTTTTTAATATTCGTGGGAGTGTCTCAGTGTTCAGTTCAGGTTAGTTTTTAGTATTTGTGGGAGTGTCTCAGTATGGAGTTCAGGTTAGTTTTTTAGTATTTGTGGGAGTGTCTCAGTGGGAAGTTCAGGTTAGTTTTTAGTATTTGTTGGAGTTTCTCAGAGTGGAGTTCAGGTTAGTTTTTAGTATTTGTGGGAGTGTCTCACTGTGGAGTTGAGGTTAGTTTTTAGTATTTGTGGGAGTATCTCAGTGTGGAGTTCAGGTTAGTTTTTAGTATTTATGGGAGTGTCTCAGTGGGAAGTTCAGGTTAGTTTTTAGTATTTGTGGGAGTGTCTCAGGTTGCAGCTCAGGTTAATTTTTAGTATTTGTGGGAGTGCTTCAATGTGGAGTTCAGGTTACTTTTTAATATTCGTGGGAGTGTCTCAGTGTGGAGTTCAGGTTAGTTTTTTATATTCGTGGGAGTGTCTCAGTGTTCAGTTCAGGTTAGTTTTTAGTATTTGTGGGAGTGTCTCAGTATGGAGTTCAGGTTAGTTTTTTAGTATTTGTGGGAGTGTCTCATTATGAAGTTCAGGTTAGTTTTTAGTATTTTTTGGAGTGTTTCAGTGGGAAGTTCAGGTTCGTTTTTAGTATTTGTGGGAGTGTCTCAGGTTGGAGCTCAGGTTAATTTTTAGTATTTGTGGGAGTGCTTCAATGTGGAGTTCTGGTTAGTTTTTAATATTCGTGGGAGTGTCTCAGTGTGGAGTTCAGGTTAGTTTTTGATATTCGTGGGAGTGTCTCAGTGTTCAGTTCAGGTTAGTTTTTTAGTATTTGTGGGAGTGTCTCAGTATGGAGTTCAGGTTAGTTTTTTAGTATTTGTGGGAGTGTCTCAGTGGGAAGTTCAGGTTAGTTTTTAGTATTTGTTGGAGTGTCTCAGAGTGGAGTTCAGGTTAGTTTTTAGTATTTGCAGGATAGTCTCACTGTGGAGTTCACATTCGTTTTTAGTATTTGTGGTAGTGTCTCAGGTTGGAGTTCAGGTTAGTTTTTAGTATTCAATGGGGAGTTCAGGTTAGTTTTTGATATTCGTGGGAGTGTCTCAGTGTTCAGTTCAGGTTAGTTTTTAGAATTTGTGGGAGTGTCTCAGTATGGAGTTCAGGTTAGTTTTTTAGTATTTGTGGGAGTGTCTCAGTGGGAAGTTCAGATTAGTTTTTAGTATTTGTTGGAGTGTCTCAGAGTGGAGTTCAGGTTAGTTTTTAGTATTTTTTAGAGTGCTTCAATGGGGAGTTCAGGTCAGTTTTTGATATTCGTGGGAGTGTCTCAGTGTTCAGTTCAGGTTAGTTTTTAGTATTTGTGGGAGTGTCTCAGTATGGAGTTCAGGTTAGTTTTTTAGTATTTGTGGGAGTGTCTCAGTGGGAAGTTCAGGTTAGTTTTTAGTATTTGTTGGAGTTTCTCAGAGTGGAGTTCAGGTTAGTTTTTAGTATTTGTGGGAGTGTCTCATGGTGGAGTTCATGTTAGTTTTTAGTATTTGCAGGAGTATCTCAGTGTGGAGTTCAGGTTAGTTTTTAGTATTTATGGGAGTGTCTCAGTGGGAAGTTCAGGTTAGTTTTTAGTATTTGTTGGAGTGTCTCAGGTTGGAGCTCAGGTTAATTTTTAGTATTTGTGGGAGTGCTTCAATGTGGAGTTCAGGTTACTTTTTAATATTCGTGGGAGTGTCTCAGTGTGGAGTTCAGGTTAGTTTTTGATATTCGTGGGAGTGTCTCAGTGTTCAGTTCAGGTTCGTTTTTAGTATTTGTGGGAGTGTCTCAGGTTGGAGTTCAGGTTAGTTTCTGGTATTTGTGGGAGTGTCTCAGGTTGGAGTTCAGGATAGTTTTTAGTATTTATGGCAGTGTCTCAGGTTGGAGTTCAGGTTCGTTTTTAGTATTTGTGGGAGTATCTCAGGTTGGAGTTCAGGTTAGTTTCTGGTATTTGTGGGAGTGTCTCAGTGTGGAGTTCAAGTTAGTTTTTAGCATTTATGGGAGTGTCTCAGTGGGAAGTTCAGGTTAGTTTTTAGTATTTGTGGGAGAGACTCAGGTTAGAGTTCAGGTTAGTTTTTAGTGTTTGTGGGAGTGTCTCAGGTTGAAGTTCAGGTTAATTTTTAGTATTTGTGGGAGTGTCTCAGGTTGGAGATCAGGTTAGTTTTTAGTATTTGCGGGAGTGTCTCAGGTTGGAGATCAGGTTAGCTATTAGTATTTGCGGGAGTGTTTCAGTGTGGAGTTTGTGGGAGTGTCTCAGGTTGAAGTTCAGGTTAGTTTTTAGTATTTGTGGGAGTGTCTCAGGTTGGAGATCAGGTTAGTTTTTAGTATTTGCGGGAGTGTCTCAGTGTGGAGTTCAGGTTAATTTTTAGTATTTGTGGGAGTGTCTCGGTATGAAGTTCACGTTAGTTTTTAGAATTTGTGGGAATGTCTCAGTGTGGAGTTCAGGTTAGTTTTTAATATTTGTGGGAGTGTCTCGGTATGAAGTTCAGGTTTGTTTTTAGAATTTGTGGGAATGTCTCAGTGTGGAGTTCAGGTTAGTTTTTAGCAATTGTGAGAGTGTCTCATTATGGAGTTCAGGTTAGTTTTTAGTATTTTTTGGAGTGTTTCAGTGGGAAGTTCAGGTTAGTTTTTAGTATTTGTGGGAGTGCTTCAATGTGGAGTTCAGGTTAGTTTTTGATATTCGTGGGAGTGTCTCAGTGTTCAGTTCAGGTTAGTTTTTAGTATTTGTGGGAGTGTCTCAGTATGGAGTTCAGGTTAGTTTTTTAGTATTTGTGGGAGTGTCTCAGTGGGAAGTTCAGGTTAGTTTTTAGTATTTGTTGGAGTTTCTCAGAGTGGAGTTCAGGTTAGTTTTTAGTATTTGTGGGAGTGTCTCACTGTGGAGTTCAGGTTAGTTTTTAGTATTTGTGGGAGTATCTCAGTGTGGAGTTCAGGTTAGTTTTTAGTATTTATGGGAGTGTCTCAGTGGGAAGTTCAGGTTAGTTTTTAGTATTTGTGGGAGTGTCTCAGGTTGGAGCTCAGGTTAATTTTTAGTATTTGTGGGAGTGCTTCAATGTGGAGTTCAGGTTACTTTTTAATATTCGTGGGAGTGTCTCAGTGTGGAGTTCAGGTTAGTTTTTGATATTCGTGGGAGTGTCTCAGTGTTCAGTTCAGGTTAGTTTTTAGTATTTGTGGGAGTGTCTCAGGTTGGAGTTCAGGTTAGTTTCTGGTATTTGTGGGAGTGTCTCAGGTTGGAGTTCAGGATAGTTTTTAGTATTTATGGCAGTGTCTCAGGTTGGATTTCAGGTTCGTTTTTAGTATTTGTGGGAGTATCTCAGGTTGGAGTTCAGGTTAGTTTCTGGTATTTGTGGGAGTGTCTCAGTGTGGAGTTCAAGTTAGTTTTTAGCATTTATGGGAGTGTCTCAGTGGGAAGTTCAGGTTAGTTTTTAGTATTTGTGGGAGTGTCTCAGGTTAGAGTTCAGGTTAGTTTTTAGTGTTTGTGGGAGTGTCTCAGGTTGAAGTTCAGGTTAATTTTTAGTATTTGTGGGAGTGTCTCAGGTTGGAGATCAGGTTAGTTTTTAGTATTTGCGGGAGTGTCTCAGGTTGGAGATCAGGTTAGCTTTTAGTATTTGCGGGAGTGTTTCAGTGTGGAGTTTGTGGGAGTGTCTCAGGTTGAAGTTCAGGTTAGTTTTTAGTATTTGTGGGAGTGTCTCAGGTTGGAGATCAGGTTAGTTTTTAGTATTTGCGGGAGTGTCTCAGTGTGGAGTTCAGGTTAATTTTTAGTATTTGTGGGAGTGTCTCGGTATGAAGTTCACGTTAGTTTTTAGAATTTGTGGGAATGTCTCAGTGTGGAGTTCAGGTTAGTTTTTAGTATTTGTGGGAGTGTCTCGGTATGAAGTTCAGGTTTGTTTTTAGAATTTGTGGGAATGTCTCAGTGTGGAGTTCAGGTTAGTTTTTAGCATTTGTGGGAGTGTCTCATTATGGAGTTCAGGTTAGTTTTTAGTATTTTTTGGAGTGTTTCAGTGGGAAGTTCAGGTTAGTTTTTAGTATTTGTGGGAGTGTCTCAGGTTGGAGTTCAGGTTAGTTTTTAGTATTTGTGGGAGTGCTTCAATGTGGAGTTCAGGTTAGTTTTTGATATTCGTGGGAGTGTCTCAGTGTTCAGTTCAGGTTAGTTTTTAGTATTTGTGGGAGTGTCTCAGTATGGAGTTCAGGTTAGTTTTTTAGTATTTGTGGGAGTGTCTCAGTGGGAAGTTCAGGTTAGTTTTTAGTATTTGTTGGAGTTTCTCAGAGTGGAGTTCAGGTTAGTTTTTAGTATTTGTGGGAGTGTCTCACTGTGGAGTTCAGGTTAGTTTTTAGTATTTGTGGGAGTATCTCAGTGTGGAGTTCAGGTTAGTTTTTAGTATTTATGGGAGTGTCTCAGTGGGAAGTTCAGGTTAGTTTTTAGTATTTGTGGGAGTGTCTCAGGTTGCAGCTCAGGTTAATTTTTAGTATTTGTGGGAGTGCTTCAATGTGGAGTTCAGGTTACTTTTTAATATTCGTGGGAGTGTCTCAGTGTGGAGTTCAGGTTAGTTTTTGATATTCGTGGGAGTGTCTCAGTGTTCAGTTCAGGTTAGTTTTTAGTATTTGTGGGAGTGTCTCAGTATGGAGTTCAGGTTAGTTTTTTAGTATTTGTGGGAGTGTCTCATTATGAAGTTCAGGTTAGTTTTTAGTATTTTTTGGAGTGTTTCAGTGGGAAGTTCAGGTTCGTTTTTAGTATTTGTGGGAGTGTCTCAGGTTGGAGCTCAGGTTAATTTTTAGTATTTGTGGGAGTGCTTCAATGTGGAGTTCAGGTTAGTTTTTAATATTCGTGGGAGTGTCTCAGTGTGGAGTTCAGGTTAGTTTTTGATATTCGTGGGAGTGTCTCAGTGTTCAGTTCAGGTTAGTTTTTTAGTATTTGTGGGAGTGTCTCAGTATGGAGTTCAGGTTAGTTTTTTAGTATTTGTGGGAGTGTCTCAGTGGGAAGTTCAGGTTAGTTTTTAGTATTTGTTGGAGTGTCTCAGAGTGGAGTTCAGGTTAGTTTTTAGTATTTGCAGGATAGTCTCACTGTGGAGTTCACATTCGTTTTTAGTATTTGTGGTAGTGTCTCAGGTTGGAGTTCAGGTTAGTTTTTAGTATTCAATGGGGAGTTCAGGTTAGTTTTTGATATTCGTGGGAGTGTCTCAGTGTTCAGTTCAGGTTAGTTTTTAGAATTTGTGGGAGTGTCTCAGTATGGAGTTCAGGTTAGTTTTTTAGTATTTGTGGGAGTGTCTCAGTGGGAAGTTCAGATTAGTTTTTAGTATTTGTTGGAGTGTCTCAGAGTGGAGTTCAGGTTAGTTTTTAGTATTTTTTAGAGTGCTTCAATGGGGAGTTCAGGTCAGTTTTTGATATTCGTGGGAGTGTCTCAGTGTTCAGTTCAGGTTAGTTTTTAGTATTTGTGGGAGTGTCTCAGTATGGAGTTCAGGTTAGTTTTTTAGTATTTGTGGGAGTGTCTCAGTGGGAAGTTCAGGTTAGTTTTTAGTATTTGTTGGAGTTTCTCAGAGTGGAGTTCAGGTTAGTTTTTAGTATTTGTGGGAGTGTCTCATGGTGGAGTTCATGTTAGTTTTTAGTATTTGCAGGAGAGTCTCACTGTGGAGTTCACGTTCGTTTTTAGTAGAGAAGTGGAGCAGAGATCTGACTTTGGTGTTTGTAGGCCTTTGTTCAATATTCTTGAACATTGTCTTTTGTGGGCATAACTCAATAATAATAATGATAATAATGATAATAATAATAATAAGTTGGTAAAAGAAGTTGAAGGTGAAAAATAAAGTTTCAAAACTAAGGAGTATAATCATTGGTATAAACTAATATTGATAAAAATAATCACTCAACAGAATGAGGCAGTAATAGTATCAATAACAATGCTATATCTAGTATTATCAATAATAACAGTATTTATATGTTAAAAATAGAGGCATGTAAAGTAACATAAGTACTCAAGTACTCGCATCAAGAAAGGAAGAGCCAGTTAGAAATATCCCCTGCCACCTTTCAGAGGTTGGTCAACCAGGTTTTGGCTGGGCTGGAGGATTTCAGCGCAATCTACCTGGATGGCATTGCTGTGTTCAGCTCCAGCTGGGAGGAACACTTGCAGCACCTCTGTGAGGTGTTGAAGGCCTTGCAGAAGGCAGGTCTCACTTCTAAGGCTAGTAACTGCCAAACAGGGCAGGGCTCTGTGGTGTACTTGGAACACCAGGTGGGGAGTGGCCAGATGGCAACCCTGCAACCTGAAACTGACACTATTCTGGCTTGGAACTCCCCACCCCCCCCCCCCCCCCCCCCAGCAAGACCCAGACAGAGGTGAGAGCCTTCCTAAGCCTCACCAGTTATTACAGTAGGTTTTTCAAGGGGTATGGCACCGTTGTTGCCCCCTTGACAGAGCTGACCTCCAAAATGAAGCCCAAGAAAGTGATCTGGACTGAGGCTTGTCAGACCGCCTTTGATGCCACGAAGGCAGCCATGTGCATAGCACCCATGCTGAAGACACCCGACTTCTCCAAGGACTTTGTTGTGCAGACTGATGCCTCAGACCATGGTGTGGGGGCAGTTCTAACACAGCTAAACAAAGAGGACCTAGACCAGCCTGTAGCCTTCATTAGTAGGCAGCTACTCCCCAGGGAACAGAGGTGGAGCACAATTGAGAGCGACGCTTTTGCTGTGGTCTGGGTGCTGAAGAAGCGAAGACCCTGCTTGTTTAGGACTCACTTCCGGGTTCAGACAGACCACAGGCCCCTCAGATGATTATTGCAGATGAGGGGTAAGAACCCCAAACTGTTGAGGTGATCCATTTCCCTACACAGAATGGACTTTACGGTGGAACACCACCCTGGTGCAGAACACGCCAATGCTGAGCGATGACCCCGACTAACATCGCAGGCCTGACGCTGCCGCAGTCCCGCTGACATCCTGTGACTTTGTGAGTCTTGAGTGCTGTGTCACCGACATCTGTGACACCTTACTCCACCATGGCGCCTGCAACCCTGTGGCATGATCGCGACCCCGTGAGGTCACCCCGTTGCGTTTTGACCCGTCAGACATTGACCCCGCCAGAGCGTACGGAGCTGTCTCTTCACACCGACACACCTCATCTCCACTGCTCAACAACAAGGACATTGACACCTCCACCCACCTGCTCAGCAGCACTGGAACCAACGCTGCACCGAGTCCAGCGACACCTCGCTTCTTCGACTCTATTCACCGGCTTGTTTCCGCACTTTCACAAGGTACTGTACCTGGAAGTCCATGTGATTACGTGACCGGCACTATCGGATTGTTGAGAACTACTCCATCACGACACTGTGGTAACACCAAATCGAAGCATTTGTGTTTCTAAGTGCTATATTGAAGTTTAATCTTTGAAAATTCATAACTTTGCCTGTGTTAGTTGGATTTTTGTCGTTTGGGTCTTGTTTTAATCAGATAAATATTGCCTGTGTTTCTAAACTGGTGTGGAGTCCTTTGTGTTTTTTTCACTGTGTTACTGTGTGTGAATGTACAAATAGTTTACACATTGCCTCTGTGATAAGCCTGACTGCTTGTGCCAAGCTACCAAGGGTGTGAGCAGGGTATATCTGAGTTGTGCTTCTCTGTTACCCTAACTAGAGTGATGGTCCCTTCTTGGACAGAGTCCAAACTGACTGCCAACCAGCGACCCCTTTTCTAACAGATGGTGTTGCATTTTTTGAGTGATGGAGAGACTGGGTGTGGATTAACGTTGTGCTCGATGATGTTTGAGAGTGATTTCTTTGATCAGTTGCCTTGTTGATGGTAGTGTTGTATACAGTGGCTTTAGGTTGTGGTTTTAAGAGTGTTTAGATATTCCTCTATATGGTAATGAATACCTGCCCTGAGTCCCCAACTGTACTGATGTCTGGATCCCTAATTCTAATTTTTGTTGTCATAGGCAAACTCGGATCATGTGTGTGCACCTTGACATAGGCCTGTATCATGGATTTTGATCTTGTTGGATTGAGAGGGGTACCCAAAGCGCTAACCTCATAGTGGTGGACGGTTACTACCTTTGCCAGGAGTTAAGCAGCACAGGCGAGGTTGTGGCAGCATGCTGGTAGTGATCAGTAGCAATGAACAGGTCCTTTTCACCATGTGTCACTGGAGTTTAACTGCTGCATGCGTAACTCACCCTTATTTACATCTGAATGGTTTGAAGCGCAGTGCAGCGCAGAAATGGTGTATCTGCGCTGGATGTATGTGTGCCTGGGGAGGATGACAAACAGGAACAATGCAAAACTAAGTAGTTTGTGCACGGCGTATGCATGTGCTGGAGGTGCAGATGACTGAGGAGGGTAGAGTATTTGAAGGACGTAGTGCTGTGCAGAGTGTGCAGGATAAATGCGCTGAGTGTATGTGCACCTATTAGTGGTGCAATACACAAAGTGTGCCATGAGTGCAAGATAAGTGCATGTGCTGGGTGTATGTGTACCTGGCAATGGTACAATACATGAGGAGGGCAGTGCCTGCAGTACGAGTGCATGTGCTGGGTGTATGTGTACCTGGCAGTGGTGCAGTACGAGTGCATGTGCTGGGTGTATGTGTACCTGGCAGTGGTGCAGTACGAGTGCATGTGCTGGGTGTATGTGTACCTGGCAGTGGTGCAGTACGAGTGCATGTGCTGGGTGTATGTGTACCTGGCAGTGCCTGCAGTACGAGTGCATGTGCTGGGTGTATGTGTACCTGGCAGTGGTGCAGTACGAGTGCATGTGCTGGGTGTATGTGTACCTGGCAGTGGTGCAGTACGAGTGCATGTGCTGGGTGTATGTGTACCTGGCAGTGGTGCAGTACGAGTGCATGTGCTGGGTGTACGTGTACCTGGCAGTGGTGCAGTACGAGTGCATGTGCTGGGTTTATGCATACCTGTGAGTGGTGCAGTACGAGTGCATGTGCTGGGTGTATGTGTACCTGGCAGTGCCTGCAGTCCGAGTGCATGTGCTGGGTGTATGTGTACCTGGCAGTGGTGCAGTACGAGTGCATGTGCTGGGTGTATGTGTACCTGGCAGTGGTGCAGTACGAGTGCATGTGCTGGGTTAATGCATACCTGTGAGTGGTATAATACATAAAGGGTACAGTGCTGGGCAGTGTGTGCATGTTGAATGCAAGTGCTGGATGTGTGTGTGCCTCTGAAAGGTACAGTACAAGGAGGATACAGTACTGTGCAGTGTGTGCATGCTGTATACATGTACCAGGTGATGTGTGCCAATGAATGGTACAATAAATTGAGTGCGGTGGGTTCCATTTTGGGAGACGCAGGCCTGCATGGCAAAAGTACATGAAATGGAGGTAGAGAGATCCCCCAGGACAGATTATTGGATTGCTGCATTCCTGTAAATTGGATTGACACACACCAGATAGTGCAGGACCAGGCCTCCCTGTAAACTTCTGCTCTTTGATTCAGGGAGAGGAAGGGGGCTGGGCACATCTCAGGAAGGAGATTGCGCTGATATGAGAATCATAGAGAGCAGGGTTGTGAGCCCTGGGCTAACCTTTTGATGGACATGTCACTGTGGCTGACATCCAGGTGTGAAATGTATTCACTCCCCTGGCCTGTGTTGTGGGACTATGAGCTTCAGAGACATCCCTTCTGTGACTGACTGCTTTTCTAGGGAAATATTGTGCAGAGGAGTAATCACTTCAAAATAAGCAGAACCCCAATATAAAACATCAAAAGGAAGTGGAGCACAGAGGGAGGCAGAGCTTGAAGCCATTCCGCTCTGGAGCTCCAAGCAAGCACCAATGCAATACCATTCACCTGATCACTCAACGGGCCTCCCTGCACTGACACACATATGGTGCCTCCTGGCAATGACTCTCTGCCTGCCCTAGGGGACTATGAAGATGATCAGCATACACCACTCGGGCTGCCAAGATTGTCGCATGGCCTATCCTGCACCGCGACCATCTGCAGCCATTCACTGCTGCAACCAGTGGCCCATCGAACCCAGAGGTCCGTGCACGCGGTACCCGCCTGGAGTGCAGCATGTGCAGTCATTCCTCCCACACTGCACTATTTCACCTCAAACTGCTGAGCAATGGAGGTCAGCCACGTCCTTGTACTGTGGCCCCCGACAAACATTGGGTGGTTCCTGTTTCAAGAGGGAGCAGCAGCTGAAGGTCTTGGAGCTGGTGTCCAGAGGACAAGGGGACCACTTGGAAACACACAGAACAGATGGACTTAAAGGTAATTCCTGGGGTCCCCTTGGAGGGTAGAGGGCGCAAGGCATTAGGAACCCATAGAGCACAGCTCGTTAGTTGATGCAGGGTCCAGGGAGGCTGGGTGCCACGCAGATAGGTCAGCCAAGGAATCCACGTCCTGGGGTCCTTGGAGTCAGGAGCAGGCAAATTCGAGGGTGGGTTGCAGGACAGTGGGGCCACTCTGGTGCTTGCTTATGGGTTTTTGAGATTCCAGAGTGGACTTTGTTTCTGGGTGTCTGATATTGAGGGTCCAGTACCCTGGGTATTGGTCCACCACAGGCCTGGAGAGTCGCAGTGCCATTAAACTTGGCATGATGGCTGGTCCTTTTGTTAGGGCTGGAGTGTTGAGTTTGGTCAGGCTGCTGGGTCCGGTGCATTGGTCGCTTGCTTGCCTGCAAGATGCAGGGAGTGATGCCTTCACACAGAGGGAGGTTCTAGTTATTTTTCAGAAGGCTGGAGGTCCTCTGGGGGTTTCTAACATCTTTTAGGTTTCCAGGCAACACCTCAGTGGCCATGGTCGAGTCCTTGGAGCAGCTGGAAGGGTTTGGTGCTTTTTTCTTTGTACAGCAGGGCTTAAGTTCTCTTGCCTTGAGTTTTCTTTGTTCCTGGTCTTCTTGTGTCCTTCAAATCTTGTCTGTTGGTCTAGGGAAGGGGTCACACTCCTAACCCTGATTGGCTCGTTTCCTGCCATCCAAGATGGAGGAAAGTGAAATGGAGTGGTCACCTTGCCTGCCATACCTGAGCGATGGTGCAGGCTGGGTATAGCCACCCCTCCTAATCTTGCTAGTTTTACCGCCTGTTTTTCCAACTAACGGTGGGGGAAGAACCATTGGGCAGCTGTATGCTGCTGGCAGCAGAGCGGGAGGTCAGATTTCAAAGGTGGTAAAGCCTTTGAAGCTGACCGCTGGTGCAGAGTGCCTGACTGGGGGGAGTAGGTGCAACACCTCCACCCAGGAAAGGTGTTGTGTTTTGGTTCCTGAGAACAAAAGACTCCCTCCCTAGGAGTCCAGAGTCATATCTGATGGTAGCAGACTTGTAAGGACCAGTCAGCAACCATACCAGGGGTGTTAGGTTTTGCAGGGAGCACCTCTAAGGTGCCCTCTGTGTGCATGCAATAACTCCAACACTGGCATCAGTGTGGGTTTATCATTCTGAGTTGTTTGATACCAAACAACCCAGGGTTCAGCGAGGCCATCATGTAAATGGGGAACTTGTAATGATCAGTGTCCAGCACATGCATTTGCTATGGCTCTTCTGTTCACTTACTGCCTTAAGGTTTGGCAAAGACACAGTAGGGGGATATTCGCTCATTGCTAGACTTCGCATCCTTGGCGTGGTCTCCCTAACGCTTTCCCTCTATTTTCCAGTTTGTTGATGTGTGCTGGACTCTGTTTTTGTTACTCTGGGCACTTTATCACTGCTATCCAGTGCTAAAGTGTAAGTGCTCTGATGTAAAATGTATGTGTAATTGACTTTCCATGACTGGCATATTTGATTTACTAGTAATCCCCTAGTACAATGCACTAGAGGAGCCGAGGGCCTGTAAATCAAATGCTACTAGTGGGCCTGCAGCACTGGTTGTGCCACCCACATTAGTAACCCTGTAAACATGGCTCAGACCTGCCACTGCAGTGTCTGTGTATGTAGTTAGTTGTAAACTGCCAATTTGAGTTGGCTAGTGTACCCACTTGCCAGGCCTAAACCTTCCTTTTTTTATACATGTAAGGCAACCCTAAGGTAGGCCCTAGGTAGCACCATGGGCAGGGTGCAGTGTATGTTAAAGGTAGGGCATGTACTTATGAGTTTTACATGTCCTGACAGGGAAATACTGCCAAATTCGGTTTTCACTGTTGCCAGGCCTATCTCTCTCATAGGTTAACATGGGGGCTGCCTTTAAATATTGTTAACGTGTAGATTCCCCTTGGTAGCAGATAGAAATATGGGGTTTGGGGTCTCTGAGCTCAGAATTTGAAAATACATCTTTTAGTGAAGTCAGTTTTTAGATTGTGTATCCGAAAATGCCACTTTTCGAAAGTAGACATTTTATTGCTTAAACCATTCTGTGACTCTGCTTGTTTGTGGATTCCCTGTCTGGGTCAGTTTGACTGTTGGGGTGTTTGCACCTCTCTCTAGACAGTGACAAAAAGAAAACTGGAGTGTAGCCTGCATATCCTGATGGGCCATCTGTGCTGGGAGGGAGGGGAGGAGTGGTCACTTACACCTGAAAGGGCTGTGCCTGCCCTCACACAATGCAGTCTCCAACCCCCTGCTGTGTGTCTGGGGCCTGGACTGGGCAAGGTAGGATCTTACGAACAAGAGAGACTTTCCTTTAAAGTTTGCCTACTTCAACTGCAGAAAGGAGTATAAGAAGAGGACCCAAAACCCCTGAAAATCAGATCAATTCTGGGATCAAGAGGAACCTCTGCCAAGGAGAAGAGCTGAAGAGCTGGGGAGAAGTGCTGCCCCTGCCTGTGACTGTGCTTTGTTGGGGTATCCTGCAGTTGCTGCTTCTGCCTGTGAAAGGGGACAAAGACTGGACTTTGTTGTGCATTCCTGCATGAGCAGAATCTCCAAGGGCTTGAACTGAGCTTACCTCCTGTTGTTGAAGTCTCAGGGCCATCAAAGACGTCCCCTGCAGCATCTGGACTCTATGCTGAGACTCCTGCCAAGTTGTGCCCTATCCAGTTCCTGGGCCCTTGAAAGGTGAAGTTGGCAGACAAGAACTGAGAATCCACGCACAGACCGCAGTGCAGGTACATTTTAGACGCACCTTCCGTGACGCGGCTGATAAACTACATGCCGCCGGCTTTGCAGCTGAAGTCAACGCTCCACCTGCATCGCGGCTGGTAGATCGATGCAATGCGGCTGGAGAAACGACACACAACACCCGCTACCGGAGGCTAATAATGATGCAAACCCCACGCAGTGCAGTTTTGTGATACCGTGCGACCGGATTTTCAACACAACAGCGCTGGGGACGGAAAATCAGTGCAAAGTCTACCCGGACCTGAGGTGCCAGTCAGGATTGATGCATCGCTCTCTAGCGGGAGAGAAGAAATCACACACGCCAACCTGACCGGAGGAGAAACGAGGCACGGTCTGGCTTGCGAGTGAGAAATCGACGCGTCACTGGCCTTTTCCAATGCACACTCGCCTGTGAGGCTTTATTTTTGCGCTACCCAGGTACTTTTGTGAAATAACAGCATTCTCACTGTTTTCTAAGGATTAAGGGGGTCATTACAACTTCGGTGGTCTTTTTACAAGACCGCCAAGGGACCGCCGTGCTGAAGATCGCCAGTGCAGGTGGTTTTCCGCTCGGCGCATTATGACTGCTGGCAGCCCTCCATCCTTTTCCAGACGGAGAGCCGCCAGCAGCCATACTGGCGGTTGGCGGGGAAGTGGAGGTTGCTCCACCTCCACCGCCACGTCAACAGAACACCGCCCACCGAATCACGTTCTGTGATTCGGCGTGGCTGTGTTCTGTTGACGTGGTGCTGGCGGCGGAGCAGCCCCCATGGATCCCACCCCCTCCCGGAGGATCAACGGACCAGGTAAGTTGATCGTCCGTTAGGGGAGGGGGGCGGGGGGTGTTGTGTGTGTGCATGGGGGTGTGTGTGTGAGTATGTAGAGGGGGTGTGTGAGTGCGTGTATGCATGCAGGGGTGTTGTGTGTTTGGAAATGTGTGCCTGGCTGTCTGTATGTATGTCTGTATGGATGTGTGCGTGTATGTCTGAATGTGGGTGTGTGTGTATGACTGTGTGTGTGGCTGTTGGCATGTTGTTGGTGTGTGTGCAGGTATGTGTGTTGGTGGTGCCCGTGTTGGGTGTGAATCAGTAATGTGATGTTGGGGTTGGGGGTGGGGAAGGGGGTACCAATGACATCAAAATCACAGTGGAAACAGAATACAGAAGTCAAAGGACTCACCTCTGGAGACTCAGGGAACAACCATGACGCCATGGAGCCCGAGCTGCCATATTTCCGATGCTCATCTACCTTTTCCTGCATAATGAGCAGCAACGCCGGCAAAGACGACCACGGTGAGTACTGCCACCTAGCATACAAAGGAGGGGGGAGGAAAAAGAGAGTGACACACACACACAACATGCAACACCCCCAACACCATACACACAATCAGATGCACAAACATTACACATCCACCCGTACCCCTCAGGAATAATGCAAGGACAAAATAATTGGAAGAAAGTGAGTGTAATACGATAAAATAACATGAATAAGTGCATCAAAATACAAACGTATATACATATTTACAAATGTAGAGGCACTGCCCAGTCCTCATTGTCTGTGGGCCACAGGGCCACATCACATAGGCCAAGGCCCCACATCACTCCTGCAACAACATGGAGAGAACACTGCAGGGGTATCAAGTCGAAAATACACAGGCACTTCAGGGGGACGAGGAATGGGGGGGCACCTCAGCTGGAAGATGGTACAACACAACTGGTCCTGGAGGGGGCTACATGCCCTTTGCAGTGTCCTGGGGAGTGCAAGGCCACAGTCTCTCAAGTGGGTGGTTTGCCCACATGCTCTGGAGAGGGCAACATTCCCTGTGCTTAGTCCTGGGGAGTGCAAGGCCACAGTCTCTCAAGTGGGTGGTTTGCCCACTGCTTGGTCCTGGGGAGTGTAAGGCCACAGTCTCTCTAGTGGGTGGCTTCTCCACTGGTTCTGGAGGGGGCATTGTGCCCAGTGTGCTTCATCCTGGGAAGGATGGGGTGAGTGGATGGCTTCTTCGACTGGTTCTGGAGGGGGCCTTGTGCCCAGTGTGCTTCATCCTGGGGAGAACAGGGTGAGTGGATGGCATCACCACTGGTTCTGGAGGGGGCCTTGTGCCCAGTGTGCTTCATCCTGGGAAGGATGGGGTGAGTGGATGGCTTCTTCCACTGGTTCTTGAGGGGGCATTGTGCCCAGTGTGCTTCATCCTGGGAAGGATGGGGTGGCTTCTTCCACTGGTTCTGGAGGGGGCTTTGTGCCCATTGTGCTTCCTCCTGGGCAGGATGGGCCAAGTGGATGGCTTCTAACACTGGTTATGGAGGGGGCATTGTGCCCTGTGATGCAGATCTTGGGGAGTGCCAGGTCACAGTCTCTCACCTGGGTGTCAGACCCACATGCTTTGCAGGGGCCAGGACGCACAACAGCCCATGAATGCAGGACTACACACTGTCCGCCGGCAGACACGGCTGCTCAGTGGTGGCAGTGGCGGTGCTGGTGTAAGGGCTGGCAGTGGTGGGGGAGGCTCCAGCCCGTCCCCTGCAGCCTCGGACGGCTGCCCACTAGGGCTGCTGCTGCTGGCAGTGGTGCTGGTGGCGGTGCTGGTGGCAGTGCTGGCAGTGCTGAGGGAAGGCCTGTAAGTATTGCTGCCTGGTGCACGGGATCCTCTCCCACCTGCAGTAGCTGTTGACACTACTGTGGCCGTGGACTGGGTGGCTGAGGTGCTCGCCTGGGTTCTGACCACCCTGGCCCAACGAGAAGGACAGGGGGGGAAAGTGGTATGGAAGAGGTCAACGGTGAGAGGAAAAGCTTCTTAGGGGCATTGGCTCAGGAAGAGGGTGAAGGTTTGGGAGTGGAGGAAGAGGAAGTGGTTGTAGTAGGTGTCTGTCTGCTGTGTTTGGGTGCAGGTGCATGGGCTGGATGCTGTTGTGAGGTGGATGGCTGATGGGTGTCTGAGTGCTTGTGTTTGTGTACTTTGGGAGGAGGGGGCACAGACACAGTGGGAGGGGACACAGGAGACGTGTGCATGGATGTGGGGGTGGTGACTGCCAGTCAGAGGCGTGTAGTGATAGGCGTGATGGTGGTAGTGGATGAGGATGTAGTGCATGCAGGTGTGAGTGTAGACACTACTGGGAGGGAGGTGGACGACGAGGAGGAGGGGGACACAGTGGAGGCAGTGGATGTTGGTGTGTCTGCATCTGGATGGTGTTTGTGTGAGTGCCTGTGGGATGATTTGTGGTGCTTATGTTTTCCTGAACCACTCCTGTGTGTTGTCCTGGGTGCATGCTGGTCTGCATGTGTGCTTGGGATAGGTTGGGGTTGAGGGCAATGGGATTGGGCAGAGGAAGTTGGAGGAGGGAGGCTAGAAACAGGGACAATGGCTGTCATCGGGGAGGAGGCCAGAGCCTGGATTGATCTCTGTTGGGCCGCCATGCCAGAGTGAATGCCCTCCAGGAATGCATTTGTTTGTTGCAAATGGGCTGCCAGCCCCTGGATGGCATTCACAATGGTTGACTGCCCAACAGAGATGGATCGCAGGAGGTCAATAGCCTCCTCACTCAGGGCAGCAGGGCTAACTGGGGCAGGGCCTGAGACAAAGGGGATGCCCACCCTCCTGGGTGAGCGGGCATGGGAAACACGCTGAGGGGCTGCTGGGAGGGCGGTGCTGGTATGGGGGTGGTGGCTGTACCTGTAGTTGGGGCGGGCACAGAGGTGTCTGCCACCACCAGGGAGCTTCCATCGGAGGAGGTATCACTGTCACAACTGTCCCCTCCATTCTCCGCCATGGTGCTCCCCTCGCTCCTTCTAACTGGTGCCCTCACCGTCAGAGGATTAGGCCTCCTGGGCCCTGTGGGATGCAGCTCTCCCCGTTGCCAGTGCCTCTGCTCCTGGATTATAAATATAAATGGATCATAAGAAGCAGAGGTTTGGACCCCAAAAACTGACATCTGCCAATTAGCCAGTTGGGCTGTGTGAACAGGGGAAGCTCTGCAAGACTTCTACCTGTGACCAGGAACTGGGCACCAAGGCCTACTAGTCTCCATGCTGGGTGAGGGGACCTCATTGATGGAATCCAATATGACCTGCCCTGGAGCTTGGAGCACCAGCATCTACCTGCTTGCCAAGACTGATGTGCCCTGTGAGGAAAAGAAGAGCATTGGAGGGAGCAAGGCCCATTGGGGAGCCCTGTGTGAGGACATTGCTGCTGCACCAATTGGTTTGTTGCCCATATGCAGGACTTAGTCAGTGACCCCCATATACCAGGAGAGGTCTGCCGTGAAGATAGCTATGGTAAAGACTGCCATGCAGCAAGGCATGGAGGGGTCACCATGGTAAAGACTGTCATGCTGGAAGGGCCAAAGCTTATGCTGTAACGATGCGGCGACACCATATGCCAGGAGTGTAGGAAAGTAGGATCTTTCTGTTAGTGTGTTTTGACTATAGTACACTGGGATCCTGCTAACCCGGACCCCAGTGTCAGTGTTCTCGCCCCTAAATTTGGTTGGTAACTACTTTCTACACCTCACAATTGGGATACTGGTCTACCCCTGTAAGTCCCTGGTGGTTCCTAGGGCACTGGTACACCAGGGATCCCCCATGGGCTGCTGCATGTATTGTGCCACCCATGGGGGCCATGCAAACTGTGTCCTCAGGCCTGCCACTGCAGCCTGTGTGAAATGGTGCATGCACCATCCACCCAGATATAAGGTCCCCTTACGTTGCGGTGACTGCACTTTGACCCTGTAAGTCACCCCTAAGATACGCCCTTCAGCCCAATGGCAGGGTGCGTGGTTCTAAGTGTGAGGGCACCCCTGCATGAGCAGAGGTACCCCTACAAACCTCTGATTAAATTTTCTGGGCTTTGTAAGTGTGGGGATAGCCATTATAAGGTATGTAGAGGACATTGGTCAACATGAGATGTCCAACTATATAATGGCTTCACCAAACTTAGGGGGTCATTCCAACCCTGGCGGTCGGTGTTAAAGCGGCAGCCAACCCGCCAACAGGCAGGCGGTGCAAAAAATGGAATTCTGACCCTGGCGGGAACCGCCAACACAGACCCCCACTTTAACACTCCGACCGCCACGGCGGGACAAACAAACAGTGCGGCGGTCACCGCCAACAGACAGGCGGCAGACGATGTACCGCCCACCCTATTACAACTCACCAATCCGCCACCTTTTCCGGGGCGGGAGCCCCGCCGATAAAAACACGGCGGAAACAGACTACGAACGGGAAAACGCTCACCCTACACACTCCACGAGGAATCTGGACAGCATGGAACCAGAACTACACATCCTACCAGCAATTGTCTACCTGCTCCTCTACCAGGAACACGAACGCTGGCGCAGAAGACAACGGTGAGTACTGCACCTACGACACAGGGGAGGGGGAGGAGAAAAGAATACGGGCACACACATACGCGACACTCCCCCCCCCCACCCAACTACCTACACACCAATGCAGAGCAACAACTCAGAGTGACACCCCCCAAACCCCCCGGAAGAATGCAAAGACAAAATAATATGTTATTGGAATTCAAATATATTGTAAGGCTAAGTAAATAGGTAAGTCGAACATCCCATAACTATATACACATATGTAAATTGTCCCGTCAAAATTGGCTTTCTGTCATTGTACGTGGGCCAATGGTCCTCAACACATGGGCAAAGCCCACACATGAGACCCGAATCCATTGGAGAGAACACTGCAGGGGAATCAGATAGGAAAACTACAGGCACCTCAGGGGGAAGGGAAGGGGGGGGCACCTCAGCCACATGAGTCCACGACGCCAGATCCACGAGGGGCCTCCATGCCCACTGTTCAATCCTGGGGAGTGCAAAGCCACAGTCTCTCAAGTCCCTACAGTGGGTGGCTTGCCCACTGTGCCATCCTGGGGAGTGCAAATCCACAGTCTCACAAGTCCAGACAGTGGGTGGATTGCCCACTGTGCCATCCTGGGGAGTGCAAAGCCACAGTCTCACAAGTCCAGACAGTGGGTGGATTGCCCACTGTGCCATCCTGGGGAGTGCAAAGCCACAGTCTCACAAGTCCCTACAGTGGGTGGCTTGCCCACTGTGCCATCCTGGGGAGTGCAAAGCCACAGTCTCTCAAGTCCCTACAGTGGGTGGCTTGCCCACTGTGCCATCCTGGGGAGTGCAAAGCCACAGTCTCACAAGTGGATGACAGACTCCAGCGGTACTGGAGGAGTCTTGGTGCCCAGAGTGTATCGTGCAGCCCTGTCCGACACGGATCCGGGCCTGCCCCTTCTGCCAATGTGTCAGCGGTGCTTGATTTGAAGGGCCCAGCGGAGCGGTGCAGAGACGGCGGTGCCCAGCGGAGCAGTGCTTGAGAGGAAGGGCCCAGCGGAGCAGTGCTTGAGAGGAAGGGCCCAGCGGAGCGGTGCTTGAGAGGAAGGGCCCAGCGGAGCGGTGCTTGAGAGGAAGGGCCCAGCGGAGCGGTGCTTGAGTTGAAGGGCCCAGCGGAGCGGTGCTTGAGAGGAAGGGCCCAGCGGAGCGGTGCTTGAGAGGAAGGGCCCAGCGGAGTGGTGCTTGAGTTGAAGGGCCCAGCGGAGCGGTGCTTGAGAGGAAGGGCCCAGCGGAGCGGTGCAGAGACGGCGGTGCCCAGCGGAGCGGTGCTTGAGTTGAAGGGCCCAGCAGAGCGGTGCTTGAGAGGAAGGGCCCAGCGGAGCGTTGCTTGAGTTGAAGGGCCCAGCGGAGCGGTGCTTGAGAGGAAGGGCCCAGCGGAGCGGTGCTTGAGAGGAAGGGCCCAGCGGAGCGGTGCAGAGACGGCAGTGCCCAGCGGAGCAGTGCTTGAGAGGAAGGGCCCAGCGGAGCGGTGCTTGAGAGGAAGGGCCCAGCGGAGCGGTGCTTGAGAGGAAGGGCCCAGCGGAGCAGTGCTTGAGAGGAAGGGCCCAGCGGAGCGGTGCTTGAGTTGAAGGGCCCAGCGGAGCGGTGCTTGAGAGGAAGGGCCCAGCGGAGCGGTGCAGAGACGGCGGTGCCCAGCGGAGCGGTGCTTGAGAGGAAGGGCCCAGCGGAGCGGTGCTTGAGAGGAAGGGCCCAGCGGAGCGGTGCTTGAGAGGAAGGGCCCAGCGCAGCAGTGCTTGAGTTGAAGGGCCCAGCGGAGCGGTGCTTGAGAGGAAGGGCCCAGCGGAGCGGTGCTTGAGTTGAAGGGCCCAGCGGAGCGGTGCTTGAGAGGAAGGGCCCAGCGGAGCGGTGCAGAGACGGCAGTGCCCAGCGGAGCGGTGCTTGAGAGGAAGGGCCCAGCGGAGCGGTGCTTGTCTTGAAGGGCTCTGTTCAGCGGTGCTTGTCTTGAAGGGCCCTGTTCAGCGGTGCTTGTCTTGAAGGGCCCTGTTCAGTGGTTCTTGAGATGGCGGGGCCCTGTTCAGCGGTGCTTGTCTTGAAGGGCCCTGTTCAGCGGTTCTTGAGACGGCAGGGCCCTGTTCAGCGGTGCTTGTCTTGAAGGGCCCTGTTCAGCGGTGCTTGTCTTGATGTGCCCTGTTCAGCGGTTCTTGAGACGGCGGTGCCCTGTTCAGCGGTGCTTGTCTTGAAGGGCCCTGTTCAGCGGTTCTTGAGACGGCGGGGCCCTGTTCAGCGGTGCTTGTCTTGAAGGGCCCTGTTCAGCGGTGCTTGTCTTGAAGGGCCCTGTTCAGCGGTTCTTCAGACGGCAGGGCCCTGTTCAGCGGTGCTTGTCTTGAAGGGCCCTGTTCAGCGGTGCTTGTCTTGAAGGGCCCTGTTCAGCGGTTCTTCACATGTGTCTCCAGGGCACCAGATCTGGCCAATATATGGTGTTCACTCGCTATCCGACTTCTCGCTTGCGGGGGCCCTCCTGTGCTGGTGTCCCGTGCCCGTGGGTGTCCTCCTTCACCCCCGGAATGGGTCTGGTGGGGCCCTCCTGGGCAGCTCGCCTGCTGCCGGACTTGTCGGCCGTGCTGCCCTTGCCATCCTTGCCTGATCCTCTGTGTCCCTTGCCTCCCTTTGGAGATGTGCCAGGTGGCACCCCACTTCCTGACGGTGCCAGAGTGGTGCCTGTGGAGGCTGCCGTCTCTGTCCTCTCGCGCCGGCCCTTGCCTTTTTTGGATTTCTTCCCAGGGGGTAGGCTGGCTGTCCCTTTGCTGCTGGCCGATGTAGCTGCCCTCGGAGGTGGTGGACTCCAATATCCCTGGACTATGGTCCTTGTAGGTCCAGGGCTTGTGGTGGCTGAGGTGCTGATTGGACTTTTACGAGATGGAGGGGGTGGGTCAGGTGATGGAAAGAGGTTAAGTTTTGAGAGGAAAAACTTTTTAGGAGCAATGGGAAGGGTAGGTGCAGTGGGTATGGGAGTGGAGGAAGAGGATGTGGTTGTAGGAGAGTGAAGTCTGGTGTCTTTGGGTGCAGGTGCTTGTGCTGGAGGCTGTCGTGAGGTGGATGGCTGTTGGGTGGGTGGCTGCCTGCGTTTGTGTGGTTTGGAAGAGGGGGTAACAGACACACTGGGAGAGGACACAGGGGACGTGTAAATGGCAGTGGGGGTGGTGACTGCACGTGTGCGGAGTGTTCTGGTGGGTGTGCTGGTGATGGACGTAGTGGCTGATGAAGTGGTGCATGCAAGTGTGAGTGGAGACGTCACAGGGAGGGAGGAGGGAGACGAGGAGGAGGGGGACACAGAGGAGGCAGTGGCTGTTGGCATGTCTGCATGTGGATGTTGCTTGTGTGAATGCTTGTGGGATGTGTTGTGCTTATGTTTGGATGAGCTGACCTTGGGTGTTGAGGTGTGTGCAGGCTGGTCTGTAGGTGTGTCTGGGATAGGCAAAGGAACAGGGGAGTGGGACTGGGTGGAGGGAGTTGGAGGAGGGAGGCAGGAGACAGGGACAATGGCTGCCGTCAGTGCTGAGGCCAGAGCGTTGAACGATCGCTGATGGGCAGCCTGACCCGAATGAATGCCCTCCAGGTATGCATTGCTCCGATGCACCTCCCTTTCCACCCCCTGGATGGCATTCAAAAGGGTAGACTGCCCAACAATGAGCGTCCGGAGGAGGTCAATGACCTCCTCACTGAGGGCAGCAGGGGTAACTGTGGCAGGGCCTGAGGTGCCTGGGGTGAAGGAGATGCCCGCCTTGGTGTGCGAGCGGGCACGGGGCGAACGCTGAGGGGCTGCTTGGAGGGCGGAGCTGGTGCGCTGGGTGACGGCTGTACCTGTTGTTGCGGTGGGCACGGATGTTGCCGCCACCACAAGGGAGCTCCCTTCCGAGGACGTGTCGGTGTCGCTGATGTCTCCACGTGTCCCCGTTGTGGAGCCCCCCTCGCCCTCCGTCTCACTGGTGAAATCAGAGTCCGTTGCATGGCCCTCCGGGGCCATGTGAGATGCAGCTCCCTCGTGCTCCAATGCCACTTCTCCTCCGCCAGATGATGCTAATGCACACATGAACAGGAAGAGCAGAGAAAAAAAGGGGGGGGAGAAATATAGACATGTTGAGTGCATGCATTGGCAACACAGTTGGCGGAGAGGACAGACACAGAAGCCCCCTGCACTACGCCGCGCACTTGGGGTACACTACTCAATCAGTGAGACTTGGCCTACAAGCCAATGGACGACATCTGCACCCATAGGTGACACAAGGCCATGGATAGCTGTACTTGGCACCCTACAGAGGTGGAGGGCGGGGGCACAGGGCCATGCCTTACGGAGGGGACTAGCCTACAGAAATCGCCCTGGCCTAGGGATACCCACATCCCTCCTCCCCCACCCAGACACCTCCACTGCGCGCTAAGATAGCAGAATGTGCTTGTACTCACCCCCTTGTGTCTGCTGTGATCTCCTCACGCGCCCATCCAAATCTGGGTAGGCCACCGCCAGTATCCGAGACATCAGGGGGGTCAATAGACGAGTGGCACCCCTCCTACGTTGGGAGGCCATCCCCAGCAGAGCCTCCGCGGTCTTTCTGCTCCAGCGCCGGATGTCCTCCCACCTCTTGCGGCAGTGGGTGCCCCGTCTGTTGTGGACCCCCAGGGTCCGGACGTCCTTGGCGATGGCACGCCAAATGTCGACTTTCTGATGGGCGCTGAACTATGTGACACGTACAGGGAGAGAAAACAAAATATCAACATTTTCTGCATGCTCGATGTGAGTGTCCCCCCATCCCCACCCTTGCCATGTGGCACATGCTCTCATCTGTCGTTTGATGCATGCCTCATACGCTCCCCTCCGCACCTTCGTTCATTCACCCCACTCAACCCAGGCATTGCCCACAAAGCATGGTCCCAGTGTACTAACCTGTTGGTCTGGAGGACCGTAGAGTAGCGCATACTGGGGGAGGACCCCATCCACGAGTTTCTCCAATTCTTCAGAAGTGAAGGCAGGGGCCCTTTCCCCAGTCGCAGCAGCCATTGTCTCTTCCAGACCGAGGTCACAGCAGCACTTGCAGTATAGGTCCTCTCCTGTGGATGATCAGGTCTCGAGTGATTAAGCTGAGAGAAAATGGCGGTCACGCCCGAGGGCGGTGCGTACCGCGACCGCCGGCGCACTTCCTCATTGGCTCCTGAAACCCATAGGGTTCTATGTTAACCAATGCGGCTTTGCACCGCGGTCTTTGACCGCCTACCGCCACGGTGTGCCATGCCAGCGCATTGACCTCACATCCCATTGTCACACTTCACAGGTCAGGCAGCCGCCATTTCAAGGGCCCACATGGCTTAATTTCTACTGCGTCACACAGGCCTAGGCCTTGCATTGCCACTCATACAAGCCATTCAATGCATAGCGAATCGTGTACTGTGTAAGCTGTGGGAACGTACCTGTGGTTTGCTTGACTCTGTGCTCCATGTTGTCCTTCCTAGGCACCGTCCGCTGGGACTTGCGAGGAGATGGAGGAATGTTCCCGTGTACAGACCGCTGGTGGACCTGTCGACAATGGAAGAAAGACATGTCATACTGACATACAGACTTGACCGAGCCACTATACAGGAACTGTGTGCCCAGCTGGAGCCAGACCTGATGTCACCCATTCGCCAACCCACAGGGATTCCCCCTCTGGTGCAGGTTCTGTCAGTACTCCATTTTTTGGTAAGTGGGTCATTCCAAACAACAGTGGCCATTTCATCAGGGATGTCTCAGCCTATGTTTTCTAAGGTTTTGTCCAGAGTGTTGTCTGCCCTGATGAAATACATGCGGAGCTACATTGTTTTCCCTGAGGTGGGCGATTTGGCTACAGTGAAAGGTGATTTCTATGCACTTGGACATATTCCCAACATCATTGGTGCCATTGATGGGACCCATGTGGCTTTGGTTCCCCCCAGTGAAAGTGAACAGGTGTACAGGAACAGAAAAAGTTATCATTCTATGAATGTCCAGGTGGTCTGTTTGGCTGACCAGTACATCTCCCATGTAAATGCCAAGTTCCCTGGGTCAGTGCATGACGCGTACATCATGCGAAATAGCAGCATCCCTTATGTGATGGAACAGCTACAGAGACACCGTGTGTGGCTAATTGGTGACTCTGGTTACCCCAACCTGTCGTGGCTACTGACCCCAGTGAGGAATCCCCGGACCAGGGCAGAGGAACGTTACAATGAGGCCCATGGGCGGACTAGGAGGGTGATCGAGCGGACCTTCGGCCTCCTGAAGGCCAGGTTTAGGTGCATGCATATGACAGGTGGATCCCTAATGTACTCACCAAAGAAGGTGTGCCAGATCATCGTGGCCTGCTGTATGCTTCACAACCTGGCTTTGCGACGCCAGGTGCCTTTCCTGCAGGAGGATGGTCCAGAGGGTGGTGTTGTGGCAGCTGTGGAGCCTGTGGAGAGTGAAGAGGAGGAAGACGACGGGGACGACACAGACAACAGGGACACAGTGATACAACAGTATTTTCAATAACACACAGGTACGAATCAACACCGCCATTTTACATGTACTTAAAGTCTCCTGCCTCTCTACTGTCTAAGTTTCCCCCCAGTTTATGTTAACTGAGTTGTGACTTTCCCTTCCGTTTTCAGAGATGTGGGCCCCACTGCGTGACCTCTGCTTTGTTTGCCCATGGACTACAGCTGTGTGACAGTGGTATGTTGTCATCACAATGTAACTGAACATTTTGGCACCGTTATGTCTAATACATTTGTTCAAAATACAAGCAGACTCCAGATAATTTTAGTGCAATAAGTGATTTTATTTAAGTGCTAAATTTAGGGACATGGTTGAAAATCGGTGATGGGTGATGGTGGAGTAATGTTCATGGCAGAGTCCAGATTTTCGGTCTCACAGGTGCATTGTCCATATGCCTGTGGAAGGATGGAGCAGGGGCAGTTCAAGGTTGGACAGGGTGACAATGTGGGACAGTGGGATGACATCAGGGGGTATCCTTTGCTGGCGGGGGTCTTGGCATCCTACTCTGTCTTCTTCCTAGATCTCAGGTACCGCTTGCGGGTGGTTCTTCTTCTGCAGAAGGTGGGGTTCTGGTGGCCTGTTGTTGTGTGGGGGCCTCCTGTCCACTAGCGCCGGCGGAGGTTCCTGGTCCATGCTAGTGACAGGGGCCCTTTGTGGTGCCACATGGTCCCGCAATGTGGTGACAATCTGGTTAAGAGCCACGACGATGGTCCCCATTGCGGAACTAATGGCTCGGAGTTCTTCCCTGAACCCCATGTACTGTTCCTCCTGCAGTACCTGGATCTCCTGGAACCTGGCCAGTACCGTAGCCATCGTCTCCTGGGAGCGGTGGTATGCTCCCATGATGGAGGAGAGGGCCTCGTGGAGAGTGGGTTCCCTGGGCCTGTCCCCCCCCTGTCGCACAGCAGCCCTCCCAGTTTCCCTGGGCCTCTGTCCCCTGGACCGTGTGCCCACTACCACTGCCCCCAGGTCCCTGCTGTTGTTGGGGTGGTGGGTCAACCTGGGTGCCCTGTAGTGGTGGACACACCGCTGATTGACGTGTCCTGGAGACAGAGGCATGGGCCCGCTGGGTGGGAGCTGTGCTGGTGTTCCCAGAGGGGGGTAGGTCTGCTGTGGCCTGTGGCTGTGTGAGGGGAACCGACTGTCCCGAGGTCCCCGATGGGCCGGGCTGGTCATCTGGGTCCAGGGAGACAGAGCTTCTGTCATCACTGGGGGCCACTTCTGGGGGTGGGATGGACATTTCTGGACCCTCCTGGGCGGTGTGGTGGCGTTCGGGTCCTGCAGGGGTATAAGAGTATGGTTATTGCTTCTGTGTGTGCCATAGTGTGCAATGGGTGGGTGGCCGTGTACCCCAGTGCTGGCATTCCCTTGTGGGGGCTGTTGTGACGGTGGCTTGTGGGGGAGATGGGTATGTGCAGTGGGCATGCTTTGGTGATGGGTGTCCATGCTTTGTGGACGCATGCAGGGCTAGGTGTTGGGATGGGTTGGTTGTGATGGTGAGCCATTTGCAAGGAGTTGGTGTGATGGGGGTGGGGGTGAGGGTGGGGGTATGATTTGGCATGCAGGTGGGGTGAGGGGAATGAAGTAGTGAAGATTTGACTTACCAGAGTCCATTCCTCCAGCTACTCCTGCGAGGCCCTCAGGATGCAGGATGTGCAAGACTTGCTCCTCCCATGCAGTAAATTCTGGGGGAGTAGATGGGGGTCCGCCGCCAGTGTTCTGCACCGCGATGTTGTGCCTTGATACCATGGAACGCACCTTCCCCCGTAGGTCGTTCCACCGCTTCCTGATATCGTCCCGATTTCGTGGATGCTGTCCCACAGCGTTGACCCTGTCCACTATTCTTTGCCATAGCTCCATCTTCCTGGCAATGGTGGTGTGCTGCACCTGTGTCCCGAAGAGCTGGGGCTCTACCTGAACTATTTCCTCCACCATGACCCTGAGTTCTGCGTCAGAAAACCTGGGGTGTCTTTGGGGTGCCATGGGGTGGTGTGGATGAGGTGTGGGGTGGTGTATGTGTTGTAGAGTGTGGTGAGTGTGGTGGTGTATGGTGTTTTGTGCGTGGATATTGTGTGGGTGATGTGATTTGCCTCTGTGTGATGGTGTACTCTATTCTGTGCTGTCTCTCTCTGGCCTTCAGTCGCAATTGTGGTCGTAAGGGTTTGTGGGTGATGTGGGTGTGTGTTTTATATTGTAATGGGTGTGTGGGAGTGGTGTGTGCATGTGTCTCAGGTGTGTGTATTTTGAATTGTCCAATGTGGCTGTGTTTTGTAAAGGTGTGTGTATTTTGAGCGCGGCGGTGTGTACCGCCAATGGAATACCGCGGTTGAAAGACCGCTGCGGGGATTTGTGGGTCGGAATAGCATGGGCGTATTTCTGTTGGCGTGACGGTGGAGGTTTGGTCATCGCCAGTTTTTCGCTGGCCGTTGGTGTGGTGGACTTTTGTTGTTGTCGGGTTTTTGGCGGTTTGCCAGTTGCGGGTCAGAATGACCGTGGCGGTTTACCGCGACTGCGGCGGTGTTATGGCGGTCTTCTGACCGGCGGTAAGCGCCTTTTACCGCCGAGGTCAGAATGACCCCCTTAGTGATGTTTGGTATCAAACATGTTGGAATTATGGACCTATACTGATTTCAGTTTTAGTTGCATGATACCATGTACTTGGGGGTTCCTTAGAGGATCCCCATATCTGCCTGTACAGCCTTGCAAGGTCTGCATGCTAGCCAGTGCTGTTGCCAACTCCAGAAACTGTCCTACCCTCCTGCTGCTGAACTTAACTCGGACAGGGGCAGGCAGGGCAAAGGTGTTCCTGGAATAGGGTGGGGGTGCTCTTGACACCACTAGACTGCTTTGAAGGGCACATTTGATGCCCTCCTTGCAAAACCGGTTTCTTCCAGTACAGGAGCCCCTCAGGCTCCTGCTCTGGTGTGAAACACACAAAGGACAGGGAGTGACCACCCCCCTTTCTCGCTCCTCCCCTGGGGGTGCCCAGAGCTCTGCCAGGTGCCCACTTGATTCTGTCATCTTAGAAATAGGATGTGCAGAGGCCCCTGGGAGCATCTGAATATTCAGTCCAGTAGATTATCATCCCTGACCCCCACCGACAAGTGGGTCATTGCAGTAGTCATCCAACCCTCTTCCTGAGTTACTTAAGGGCTCCCCTGAGGAACCTGAGATTCATCTGCAAGATTCTTCTTCAGGACACTTCTATGACCTGGACACCAGAGGCTGCTGCTGAACTTCACTGAGAACTAAGATAAGACTGCAACTGGTAGGAGGGCTCCTACTGCATCTTTGCCCCCAGGTATTACAAGGACTCTGCAACTTCTGTGGCTGTGCATCCTCCAGAGTCACAAGGACTCTACCTGCACTAAGGACATCCATAAGGGATCTCCCTTTGAGTGAAGTAGTCACTCCCCTGCATCCGCAGGCACCTCAATGTCGATGACCGGTTTGTGGATCCTGTGTCCCACGGACTCTCCAAGGATCTGCAACACAAGTGATGTTTTGTAGCTCTCCAGATGTCTGACCGGCTAGGAAGGGGATGATCTCTTGTTGGAGCTGCTGGAACTGAACCCCTGTGCACTGGGTCTGTTTGTCATTGCCAAGGGTTGTTGGCTTTCAGTCCAATGGCCTCCTAGCTCCAAGAAGCCCCAGCCTTCAGCACTACACTGCTCCAAGACCGACATCCTCCCTGCAACTCCTGCAACATGGGCATCCATCTTCTATGTGCTGCTGAGGCATCCTTGAAACTCCCTGTGCCTGCTGCCAGAAGGTCCTCCTGGTGTCTCATGGACAACTCCTGGAATCCTTCTGCATCACCTGGACACTGCAGCTGCATCTTCATGACAACTATCCAACTCAGAAGTACCCACAAGAAGGGTAGGCATTGCCCTCTTGCACCCCCTGGGTGTCCCCGGGTGGTTTGGACTCTGTCCCCTCTTTCCTCAGGTACTCCTTGTCTGGAATCCACACCTGGGTTCCACCAACCTGGTCCATGGGTCACTGCAGCAGCTGGACAGTCGAGGTTCCCTTTGACTTCAATGGAAGGTTCTAGCACAACTTCACCCCCTATGCACCTCGGCTCCCTGAAGTAGGTTCTCCACTTCTCTGGGTATCCACAGGTGGGAGCACTCTTGAACCTTCCTTGCTACAACAGGTTTCCTGAGGGTCCTCTGGGATGGGTCCTTCTGCAACCCTTTTTCAACTGTGACTATACTATTTCAACCTATGGACACCGATGCTAAGTAACACCCCTATACACAGGCTCCTGGGGAATTCCTGCTACTTACATTTGATATCCTAGTACCTCCCCAGTCCTTAGGATTCTTGAGTATTAGTTTTGTCTAGTTGTACTGTTCTTATCCCATTGTTTTGTATGTGGTTTGCCCCCACCCAGGTACCGATGTTATTTCATGCTTTTGCATACCTGTTTTGAAGAACATTTTTGCGTGTTTATATCTCCGGTTAGGAGATATACTAAAGTTAGTTTAGTGCCTGTGTTTTAATAAATAATACTTTATTTTTCTAACAGTTGGTGTGTGTAGGAGGCTGGTCCTGTATGTAGTGTACAAAATCGAGTACACTATGCAGAGGGTCCGGGCAACCACACGTTGGTTTCCAGAGGAAAAAATTAGACCACCTAATGCTCCAATTTTTAAGGTAGCTGGTCAAGCACATAGGCTAATCCAGGAGATGTGCTAAGTATTTGCTGTACTCACAAATCCAATCAAGCACCACACACACTCAATGAATAACTCAAGACCAGATTTTATAAAAAATACTTCAGACTTTTATATAAACTTTAAGACCAAGATCTCTAGAATATGTTAAGTACTTTTCAAGTTATGACTTTTTGAAGTTTTCGCAAAGTTAGTCTTTCTGTGCGTAATTACGCACCATTAGAATCAATGCACAGTCACCTTTAAAAATGCAGTAAAAATCACACAGTTGAGTTACCAGTCCCTTCTCTTGCAGGGTGGTTGCAGCAGTTGGTGGGCATACTGTCCCAGCTGGAGAGTCTCGGGCGGCTCCTGGTACTGGCGGGAGCAGCGTTGGAGACGTTCTTGGCAAAGGGCCACCCGGAGGGGCCACTTGGAAAAGGAGCTGGTTTGCAGGTTTAAAAATGGTGCCTGGGGTCACCTTGGGCTGTTGAGCTCACAAGGGGTTGGGGACCCGGGGCACACAGCAGATTCTGCGATGCAAGGCCCAGGGTGGCTAGGTGCAGGGTGAGTTGGAGAGCCAGGAGCTGCGCACAACGGAGTCCTTCGGAGCTGGAGGTGAGTCTCTTTGAGGGCTCCTTACAGGACAACGGGGGACTCTGGTAAGAGGACCAGGGTGTTCCTGAAGTCCCTCGACTGGGGCTTACTCCTGATCCTTTTTTGGCTCTGGGGGAGCTGGTTTTCTGCCTGTCCGATGTCAACTGACCAGTACCCAGGGTATTGGTGTGACTCAGCCACTAGAGGGTGCAGTGCCACCAAACTTTGCACAGTAGTGGGACACATCCAGGCAGTTGTTGGTGCATCTTCAAGTCCAGCTGCAACTTCTGATTGCGGAGATATCGCCCGGTCAGTGAAGTGAACCTCACTGGTTTGTTGGTCCTTTGCAGGTTTCTTGAGTTTCTTGAGTGGTGCCTCTACACAGGAGGGAGATTTAGGCTATTTGCAATGCCTGGAGGTCCTCTGGGACGTTGGAGGTCGGTCAGGTGGGCAGCTCCTCCGCAGCGGCGATTGTTGGGACTCTGGTGCAGCAAGCAGGGGTCTTGGAGCCTCTTCTGGTGCTGCAGGTCCTCTGTACTACTCTTGGTGGGTCTTTGGTGCTGTCTTCTTTCTTCCTGTTCAATCCGATTTCTTGGTCTAGGGGAGCCCACTAAATACTGAGTTTTAGTGGGCGTTTTAGGGGGAACCTGGCAGTGTCCAATGGGACACTTACTCTTGAGTGGCTACACCCACTACAGTGACCACATCCTGTGGGAAGGTTCACTTCCTTAAACCCTATTGGCTATTTTCCTGCCATCCAACATGAACGAAAATTAATTGAAGGGTCCACTTTGCCTGCAAGCCCCTAGGGGTGGTGCATGCTTAGTGAGGCCACTGCTCCTACCCTTTGTGTAGTTTCCCGCCTTTGCTCCCTCCACAAGTGGGAGTTTGAAAAGGGGGAGGCCATCTGCTGCTAGCAGTAGGCCTGTGGGTCAAGTTTCAAGGGTGGTAGCCCTTTGAAGCTCACTGTCAGGGCAGTGCACATTCCTGAGAGAGGGGATGTTAGCTCCTCCACCCAAGAAGGGCTTTGTTTCACAAACCAGAGAGACAGGGCTCTCCCCCAGGGTTTGTGGATTGGCTGTCTGGATGTGCCTGGCTTGCTGGAACCAATCAGCAACCCTGCCAGGACAGTTGTTTTTTGCAGGGGGCTCCTCTAAGGTGACCCCTGGGTACATTGTTTGATAAATCCAGTACTGGTACCAGTTTGGTTTTATCATTCTGAGTTGTTTAATACGAAACAACCCAGGGTTCAGAGTAGCCATTACGTAGCTGGAAAACTCGTGTTGACCAAAGTCCAGCACATACATTAAAATGGCTGCTCTGTTCACTCACTATGCCCCATTTTGGCAAGGACACAGTGGGGGCATATTGCTCATGCAATTATGCCCTCACATATAGTATGGTGCACACTGCCTTAGGGCTGGAAGGCCTGCTAGAGGGGTAACTTACCCATAACATATGCAGTGTAGGGTGGACAGGGCACACAGGGAGTGTGCCATGTCGAGTTTGTATTTTAGGTGTGCACCAGGACACTCAGCCTGCTATGGCAGTGCGGGGTGCATCTGGATGCATAGCTCTTGAGGGTGGCACAATCAGTGCTGCCGCCCTCAGGGGCTTACCCATAGTACCCCATGCCCTGGGTACGTAAGTACCTATTACTAGGGACATATAGTGGTAGCTAAAAGTGTATCCAGTTACATTTACCAAGTTTTAGAGCAAGAACACTGGGAAGCTGGTTAGCAGGATCTCAGTGCACTCCAGGCCAAGTTGCATTCAGAAACCAGGCAAAAAGTGGTGTGGGGGGGTACTGCAACAAGGAGCCAGTTTCTCTCAGTGTGGTTATTTCTTGTGGGTGTATCACTGACTGACTTTGTGGTATTTGCAATCGCTTTACACCCTCTCTGATTAGCCTTAGCTGCTCTCCACAGCAATCCTTTGAAAGCTTTGATTATTAGGAACCACTAACAGTATCACTAAGGATTGCCTGGGCTCAGTGCAGGGTGCATTACCTATAGGTGTACACCATATACTGAGTCAGCCTCCTACAAGGAGGTCTCACCGTGGAGAAAGACTGCCTTGCAGTAAGGGCCAAAGCCTTCTGCAGCAGCGGTGCGGCACCCCCATCTGCCAGGAGGGGCTGCCACGGATAACTTTGCCATATTGATCAAGCCCGTGGACAGTGAGCGGTGGTGACCCATAGGTCACCAGGAGCAACAAAGACTAGTAATGGTTCAACTCCTATTGGATGAGTGAGGATGCCATGGGAGTATTGTCACCCTACATGAGGGAATCAGAACACTTACTTACTTACCCCACAAGAGAAAGCCTCAGACAACCTTCGATCATTGCAGGAGTGACTTCACGACTCCAAACACTTTACTTCTGCTGGAGTGGTTAAGACTTGGTCTGGGCCTTACGGACCCAGGGGAACTTGCTGCTAAAGTCGATCCTATGAGCACCCCAACACTATTGACTTTAAATCAGAGTTATGGTGGAATCTTGAGACTCGGACTACTAGTGGGGCACACCCTGTCTGGTGCCAATAGTGAATGGGGAATGACCATGATCGCTATTGTGAGAAGTGAGTGGGAAAGGGAACCACCAAAGAGACATGAGAGCCCCAACCTCAGGAGAAGACTGTGCTATGTTATGTTATGTGGATTTATAGAGAGAATGGCTACCCGAAGGCCTCCCAGCACAGAAACAGAAGTCATCAAAACACCGACTGAGGAAGGGTTGGAACAACCATGTTTTAAGCAGACGACGGAATGGTAGTTCGTGACTAGTTTGTCATAGTACCAAGGGGAGAGAATTTCACAACTTAACTCCAAGGTTGGATATAGATTTTCCACCCCACCTAGACTTTTTTACTGCGGGGAGAAAATCTAACGCCACTGCGGAAGACCTGAGATGTCTAGAAGGTATATGGAAGGAAGCGAGGGATCGCGAAGACAGAGAACATTTATTGTGAAGTGCTCTGTTGATAAAACAAAATGTTTTGAACTTAATTTGTTGCTCTATTGGGAGCCAATGAAGAGCGGGGAGAGACGGTTTTGCTGATTCATGCCTAGGTATGTTGAAAAGAAGGCAGGCTGCAGTATTCTGCACTACCTATAATTTATTTAAAATTTTCAGGGCACCAAGGTACAATGCATTGCCATAATCCAGGCCTGAGATAATAAGTGCCTGGATAATAAGTCTTTTAGCGATTGGAGTAAGAATTTTGAACACCTTTCTGATGAGTCTGAATATACCAAAACAAGTGGAAGAAATGTTCTTCACCTGATATTCCATGGTCAACCATGGGTCAAGCCAGACACCTAAACTCTTGATGTGTTCTTTGCGGGGGCAGATCTCTCAAGAAATGGAGCACAGAGGGAGTAAGATTAGGCTGAGCTTGATGTCCCAGAAACATAATATCTGTCTTATTTCCATTTAACTTGAGTTTATTCTCTGACATCCATTTGGATACTGCCCGTAAACAAGGGGCAAGTGCAGACTCTGATGGATTCTGCTCAGTTGAGAAAGAGATCACCAGCTGGGTATCATCCGCATATGACACAAGGGAGGTGCCATAAGATTCCACTATCTTTGCCAATGGCAACATATATATATTGAACAAGGTGGGGCTAAGGGCAGAGCCCTGAGGCACTCCCCAGCTGCTTTTAAAACAGCTGGAGAGGAAGGATCGATCTAAAACTTGAAAAGATCTTTCCTCTAAAAACAAGGAGAACCATGTCAGCACTTTGTCTGTGATTTCGATCTCCCTCATTCTCTGAAGTAAGATATTATGATCTACTATATCAAAGGCAGCGATGAGATCGAGGAGAATGATTGCTGAGACCACTCCTTGGTCAAGATGCTGTAGGAAAGTACCATCTTGCCTGGCATGTTACCCCCATTTTTCACTGTATATATGTTGTTTTAGTTGTATGTGTCACTGGGACCCTGGTAACCCAGGGCCCCAGTGCTCATAAGTGTGCCTGAATGTGTTACCTGTGTAGTGACTAACTGTCTCACTGAGGCTCTGCTAATCAGAACCTCAGTGGTTATGCTCTCTCATTTCTTTCCAAATTGTCACTGACAGGCTAGTGACCATTTTTACCAATTTACATTGGCTTACTGGAACACCCTTATAATTCCCTAGTATATGGTACTGAGGTACCCAGGGTATTGGGGTTCCAGGAGATCCCTATGGGCTGCAGCATTTCTTTTGCCACCCATAGGGAGCTCTGACAATTCTTACTCAGGCCTGCCACTGCAGCCTGAGTGAAATAACGTCCACGTTATTTCACAGCCATTTTACACTGCACTTAAGTAACTTATAAGTCACCTATATGTCTAACCTTTACCTGGTAAAGGTTAGGTGCAAAGTTACTTAGTGTGAGGGCACCCTGGCACTAGCCAAGGTGCCCCCACATTGTTCAGAGCCAATTCACTGAACTTTGTGAGTGCAGGGACACCATTACACGCGTGCACTACATATAGGTCACTACCTATATGTAGCTTCACCATGGTAACTCCGAATATGGCCATGTAACATGTCTATGATCATGGAATTGCCCCCTCTATGCCATCCTGGCATTGTTGGTACAATTCCATGATCCCAGTGGTCTGTAGCACAGACCCTGGTACTGCCAAACTGCCCTTCCTGGGGTTTCACTGCAGCTGCTGCTGCTGCCAACCCCTCAGACAGGCAGCTGCCCTCCTGGGGTCCAGCCAGGCCTGGCCCAGGATGGCAGAACAAAGAACTTCCTCTGAGAGAGGGTGTGACGTCCTCTCCCTTTGGAAAATGGTGTGAAGGCAGGGGAGGAGTAGCCTCCCCCAGCCTCTGGAAATGCTTTGTTGGGCACAGATGTGCCCAATTCTGCATAAGCCAGTCTACACCGGTTCAGGGACCCCTTAGCCCCTGCTCTGGCGCGAAACTGGACAAAGGAAAGGGGAGTGACCACTCCCCTGACCTGCACCTCCCCTGGGAGGTGTCCAGAGCTCCTCCAGTGTGCTCCAGACCTCTGCCATCTTGGAAACAGAGGTGCTGCTGGCACACTGGACTGCTCTGAGTGGCCAGTGCCACCAGGTGACGTCAGAGACTCCTGCTGATAGGCTCCTTCAGGTGTTAGTAGCCTTTCCTCTCTCCTAGGTAGCCAAACCCTCTTTTCTGGCTATTTAGGGACTCTGACTCTGGGGAAACTTTAGATAACGAATGCATGAGCTCAGCCGAGTTCCTCTGCATCTCTCTCTTCACCTTCTGATAAGGAATCGACCGCTGACCGCGCTGGAAGCCTGCAAACCTGCAACATAGTAGCAAAGACGACTACTGCAACTCTGTAACGCTGATCCTGCCGCCTTCTCAACTGTTTTCCTGCTTGTGCATGCTGTGGGGGTAGCCTGCCTCCTCTCTGCACCAGAAGCTCCGAAGAAATCTCCCGTGGGTCGACGGAATCTTCCCCCTGCAACCGCAGGCACCAAAAAGCAGCATTACCGATCTCCCTTGGGTCTCCTCTCAGCACGACGAGCGAGGTCCCTCGAATCCAGCGACGCTGTCCAAGTGACCCCCACAGTCCAGTGACTCTTCAGCCCAAGTTTGGTGGAGGTAAGTCCTTGCCTCACCTCGCTGGGCTGCATTGCTGGGAACCGCGACTTTGCAACTACTCCGGCCCCTGTGCACTTCCGGCGGAAATCCTTCGTGCACAGCCAAGCCTGGGTCCACGGCACTCTAACCTGCATTGCACGACTTTCTAAGTTGGTCTCCGGCGACGTGGGACTCCTTTGTGCAACTTCGGCGAGCACCGTTTCACGCATCCTTGTAGTGCCTGTTTCTGGCACTTCTCCGGGTGCTACCTGCTTCAGCGAGGGCTATTTGTCTTTCTCGACGTCCCCTCTCTTTGCAGGTCCAATTTGCGACCTTCTGGTCCCTCCAGCAGCGTCCAAAAACGCCAAACGCACGATTTGCGTGTACCAAGGCTTGTTGGCGTCCTTCCGGCGGGAAAACACTTCTGCACAACTCTCCAAGGCGAGAGAGATCCGTCCACCAAAGGGGAAGTCTCTAGCCCTTTTCGTTCCTGCAGAAACCTCAGCTTCTTCTGTCCAGTCGAAGCTTCTTTGCACCCGCAGCTGTCATTTCCTGGGCATCTGCCCATCTCCGACTTGCTTGTGACTTTTGGACTTGGTCCCCTTGTTCCACAGGTACCCTAGATTGGAAATCCACAGTTGTTGCATTGCTGCTTTGTGTCTTTCCTGCATTATTCCTCTAACACGACTACTTTGTCCTTAGGGGAACTTTAGTGCACTTTGCACTCACTTTTCAGGGTCTTGGGGAGGGTTATTTTTCTAACTCTCACTATTTTCTAATAGTCCCAGCGACCCTCTACAAGGTCACATAGGTTTGGGGTCCATTCGTGGTTCGCATTCCACTTTTGGAGTATATGGTTTGTGTTGCCCCTATCCCTATGTTTCCCCATTGCATCCTATTGTAACTATACATTGTTTGCACTGTTTTCTAAGACTATACTGCATATTTTTGCTATTGTGTATATATATCTTGTGTATATTTCCTATCCTCTCACTGAGGGTACACTCTAAGATACTTTGGCATATTGTCATAAAAATAAAGTACCTTTATTTTTAGTATAACTGTGTATTGTGTTTTCTTATGATATTGTGCATATGACACTAAGTGGTACGGTAGTAGCTTCACACGTCTCCTAGTTCAGCCTAAGCTGCTCTGCTAAGCTACCATTATCTATCAGCCTAAGCTGCTAGACACCCTATACACTAATAAGGGATAACTGGGCCTGGTGCAAGGTGCAAGTACCCCTTGGTACTCACTACAAGCCAGTCCAGCCTCCTACATTGGTTGTGCAGTGGTGGGATAAGTGCTTGAGACTACTTACCACTCTTGTCATTGTACTTTTCATAAGAGAAAAATATACAAAACAAGGTCAGTGTATATACACATAGCCAAAAAGTTTTGCATTTCCTCTTTTCACTCTTTTCTAAGTGCTGAAAAGTACTTCTAAAACTTTCAAAAAGTTCTTAAAAGTTTAAAAAGTTTTTTTCTGTCTTTCCAAAAAGTTCTGAAAACTTTTTTCTCTTTTTCTATCACTTTAACTCTCTCTAAAAAATGTCTGGCACAGGAAAAAATGTTGAACTGTCCAAACTTGCATATGATCACCTTAGCTGGAAAGGAGCAAGGAGTCTCTGCAGAGAGAGAGGTTTGAGTGTAGGGAAGAATCCTTCTTTAGAACTGTTAATTAATATGCTTAGAGTACAGGATAAGGCCATAAGTGCCCAATCTGTAGAAAAAGAAGCTTATGGTTCTCAATCTGATCCAGGGACTCCCCCAGGAAAAGGTTCAGGAAAGAAACTTCTCAGCCTGCCCATTACTAGACAGTCTAGCATAGTTGGTACAGAGGTTGAATCACACCATACTGATGGTGTGCTCTCACATTATGCTGGTAGCCAAGCTGTTAGGGTGCCCTCTGTAAGGGACAGGTCTCCTTCTGTTCATTCCCATCATACCTCTGTATCTAGAAATGTCCCTCCCACCCACCCTGATGACAGATTGTTAGAAAGGGAGCTCAATAGATTGAGAGTGGAATAAACCAGACTGAAGCTCAAGAAGCAACAGCTGGATTTGGATTGACAGTCTTTAGAAGTAGAGAGGGAAAGACAGAAGTTGGGTTTAGAAACCCATGGTGGCAGCAGCAGTATTCCCCATAGTCATCCTGCAAAAGAGCATGATTCCAGGAATCTGCACAAGATAGTTCCCCCTTATAAGGAGGGGGATGACATTAACAAGTGGTTTGCTGCACTTGAGAGGGCCTGTGCTGTACAGGATGTCCCTCAAAAGCAGTGGGCTGCTATCCTATGGCTATCATTTACTTGAAAAGGTAGGGATAGGCTCCTTACTGTAAAAGAAAATGATGCTAATAATTTCCAAGTTCTTAAGAATGCACTCCTGGATGGTTATGGCTTAACCACTGAACAGTACAGGATAAAGTTCAGAGAGACCAAAAAGGAGTCTTCACAAGACTGGGTTGATTTCATTGACCAGGCAGTGAAGGCCTTGGAGGGGTGGTTACATGGCAGTAAAGTTACTGATTATGACAGCCTGTATAACTTGATCCTGAGAGAGCATATTCTTAATAATTGTGTGTCTGATTTGTTGCACCAGTACTTGGTGGACTCTGATCTGACCTCTCCCCAAGAATTGGGAAAGAAGGCAGACAAATGGGTCAGAACAAGAGTGGACAGAAAAGTTCATACAGGGGGTGACAAAGATGGCAACAAAAAGAAGGATGGTAAGTCTTCTGACAAGGGTGGGGACAAATCTAAAAATGAGTCTTCATCAGGCCCACAAAAACACTCTGGTGGGGGTGGTGGGTCCAAATCCTCCTTTAATCAGAACAAGGAAAAGAAACCATGGTGCTATTTATGTAAAATAAAAGGCCATTGGACAACAGATCCCAGTTGTCCAAAGAAAGGCACCACAGCTCCTACCACTACAACCCCTACTGCTACACCTAGTGTCCCTACTAATAGCAGTGGTGGTGGGAGCAAACCTACTAATAGCCAATCCAAGGGAGTAGCTGGGCTCACTTTTGGTAATTTAGTTGGGGTTGGTCTGATTAGGGAGACCACAGAGGCTACTTTAGTCTCTGAAGGGGCTATTGATTTAGCCACTTTGGTTGCTTGCCCCCATAACTTGGAGAAGTACAAGCAACTAACCCTAATAAATGGTGTTGAGGTCCAGGCCTACAGGGACACAGGTGCCAGTGTCACAATGGTGATTGAGAAACTGGTGCACCCTGAACAACACATACTTGGACACCAGTACCAAGTAACCGATGCTCACAACATAACACAAAGCCACCCCATGGCTGTTGTAAATCTCAACTGGGGGGGGGTAACTGGTCCAAAGAAAGTTGTGGTAGCTTCAGATTTACCTGTAGACTGTCTATTAGGGAATGATTTGGAGACATCAGCTTGGTCAGATGTGGAGTTGGAGGCCCATGCAGCAATGCTGGGCATCCCAGGGCATATTTTTGCTTTGACAAGTGCTCAGGCCAAAAAGCAAAAAGGACAGGGAAGCTTGGATCCTGGAACAATGGACCAAGTGCTCCCTAAAGCTAGGGCTAGTAGAAGCAAACCACTTCCTACTATCCCTCCCTCTACAGTGGATTCTAATTCTGAGGAAGAAGAATTCCCTCCCTGTGCAGAACCTACACCAGAGGAGCTGGAAGCAGACACTGCTGAGCTTTTGGGTGAAGGGGGGCCTGCCAGAGAGGAGCTGAGTGTGGCACAGCAAACCTGTCCCACATTAGAGGGTCTCAGACAGCAAGCTGTCAAACAGGCTAATGGGGATGTCAGTGACTCTCACAGAGTTTACTGGGAGGACAACCTCTTGTACACTGAGCATAGGGATCCTAAACCTGGAGCTGCCAGGAGATTAGTGATTCCTCAGGAGTACAGAAAGTTCCTCCTAACACTGGCACATGACATTCCCCTAGCTGGGCACCTGGGTCAAATGAAAACTTGGGACAGATTGGTTCCATTGTTTCATTGGCCTAGGATGTCTGAGGACACAAAGGAATTTTGTAAGTCCTGTGAAACCTGTCAAGCCAGTGGCAAGACAGGTGGCACTCCAAAGGCACCCCTTATCCCACTGCCTGTGGTTGGGGTTCCCTTTGAAAGGGTAGGGGTTGACATAGTTGGCCCCCTTGACCCTCCTACTGCTTCAGGCAATAGGTTTATCTTGGTGGTAGTGGACCATGCCACAAGATATCCTGAAGCTATTCCTTTAAGGACCACTACAGCTCCTGCAGTGGCAAAGGCCCTCCTGGGAATATTTTCCAGGGTGGGCTTCCCAAAGGAAGTAGTATCAGACAGAGGAAGCAATTTCATGTCTGCATACTTAAAGGCCATGTGGAAGGAGTGTGGTGTAACTTACAAGTTCACAACACCATATCATCCACAAACAAATGGACTGGTGGAGAGATTTAATAAAACTCTCAAAGGCATGATTATGGGACTCCCTGAAAAACTCCGCAGGAGATGGGATATCCTTCTACCATGCCTCCTTTTTGCCTACAGGGAGGTACCCCAGAAAGGAGTGGGCTTCAGCCCCTTTGAACTTCTTTTTGGACACCCTGTTAGGGGTCCACTCACACTTGTAAAGGAGGGTTGGGAACAACCTTTAAAAGCTCCTAAGCAGGATATTGTGGATTATGTACTTGGCCTCAGATCAAGGATGGCTGAGTACATGAAAAAGGCCAGTAAAAACCTTCAGGCCAGCCAAGAGCTCCAGAAGCAATGGCATGATCAGAAGGCTGTTTTGGTTCAGTACCAACCAGGGCAGAAAGTGTGGGTCTTTGAGCCTGTGGCCCCAAGAGCACTCCAAGATAAATGGAGTGGACCCCACACAATTGTTGAAAAGAAGGGTGAAGTCACCTACTTGGTTGACTTAGGCACTGCCAGGAGTCCCCTTAGGGTGCTCCATGTCAACCGCCTGAAACCCTACTATGACAGGGCTGATCTCACCCTGCTCATGGCAACAGATGAGGGACAGGAAGAAGACAGTGATCCTCTACCTGATCTCTTCTCTTCCACAGAACAAGATGCTCTTGTGGAAGGTGTAGTTTTGGCTGATTGTCTTACTGCTGAGCAGAAAGATAATTGCATAAATCTCCTAGGACAATTTTCAGAACTCTTCTCTACTGTGCCAGGCACCACTTCTTGGTGTGAGCACACTATAGATACTGGAGACAGTTTACCTGTCAAAAGTAAGATCTATAGGCAGCCTGACCATGTCAGGGACTGCATAAAGCAAGAAGTTCAGAAAATGTTGGAACTAGGAGTGGTTGAGCACTCTGACAGTCCATGGGCTTCTCCTGTGGTACTGGTACCAAAACCCAATTCTAAAGATGGAAAGAAGGAAATGAGGTTTTGTGTAGACTATAGAGGTCTCAACTTGGTAACCAAAACTGATGCTCACCCTATACCCAGGGCAGATGAGCTTATAGATACACTGGCATCTGCCAAGTATCTAAGCACTTTTGATTTGACTGCAGGGTATTGGCAGATCAAATTGTCAGAAGATGCTAAACCTAAGACTGCATTTTCTACCATTGGAGGACATTACTAGTTTACTGGAATGCCTTTTGGTTTGAAAAATGCACCTGCCACTTTTCAGAGGTTGGTGAACACAGTCCTGCAAGGGCTGGAAGCCTTCAGTGCAGCATATTTGGACGATATAGCTGTCTTTAGCTCCAGCTGGGATGATCACCTGGTCCACCTTTGGAAAGTTTTGGAGGCCCTGCAAAAGGCAGGCCTCACTATCAAGGCTTCAAAGTGCCAGATAGGGCAGGGTAAGGTGGTTTATCTGGGACACCTTGTTGGTGGGGAACAGATTGCACCACTTCAGGGGAAAATCCAAACTTTTATTGATTGGGTTCCCCCTACCACTCAGACTCAGGTGAGAGCCTTCCTAGGCCTCACTGGGTATTACAGGAGGTTCATTAAGAACTATGGCTCCATTGCAGCCCTCTTAATGACCTCACATCCAAGAAAATGCCTAAAAAGGTATTATGGACAGCAAGCTGTCAGAAAGCTTTTGAGGAGCTGAAGCAGGCCATGTGCTCTGCACCTGTCCTGAAAAGCCCTTGTTACTCTAAAAAATTCTATGTCCAAACTGATGCATCTGAATTAGGAGTAGGGGCAGTCCTATCACAACTTAATTCTGAGGGCCAGGATCAACCTGTTGCTTTTATTAGTAGAAGGTTGACCCCTAGAGAAAAGCGTTGGTCTGCCATAGAGAGGGAGGCCTTTGCTGTGGTCTGGGCTCTGAAGAAGTTGAGGCCATACCTGTTTGGCACTCACTTCATTGTTCAGACAGACCACAAACCTCTACTTTGGCTAAAACAAATGAAAGGTGAAAATCCTAAATTGTTGAGGTGGTCCATTTCCCTACAGGGAATGGACTATACAGTGGAACATAGACCTGGGAGTAGCCACTCCAATGCAGATGGACTCTCCAGATATTTCCACTTAGACAATGAAGACTCATCAGGTAATGGCTAGTCTTATTGTCCTTCGTTTGGGGGGGGGTTGTGTAGGAAAGTACCATCTTGCCTGGCATGTTACCCCCATTTTTCACTGTATATATGTTGTTTTAGTTGTATGTGTCACTGGGACCCTGGTAACCCAGGGCCCCAGTGCTCATAAGTGTGCCTGAATGTGTTACCTGTGTAGTGACTAACTGTCTCACTGAGGCTCTGCTAATCAGAACCTCAGTGGTTATGCTCTCTCATTTCTTTCCAAATTGTCACTGACAGGCTAGTGACCATTTTTACCAATTTACATTGGCTTACTGGAACACCCTTATAATTCCCTAGTATATGGTACTGAGGTACCCAGGGTATTGGGGTTCCAGGAGATCCCTATGGGCTGCAGCATTTCTTTTGCCACCCATAGGGAGCTCTGACAATTCTTACTCAGGCCTGCCACTGCAGCCTGAGTGAAATAACGTCCACGTTATTTCACAGCCATTTTACACTGCACTTAAGTAACTTATAAGTCACCTATATGTCTAACCTTTACCTGGTAAAGGTTAGGTGCAAAGTTACTTAGTGTGAGGGCACCCTGGCACTAGCCAAGGTGCCCCCACATTGTTCAGAGCCAATTCACTGAACTTTGTGAGTGCGGGGACACCATTACACGCGTGCACTACATATAGGTCACTACCTATATGTAGCTTCACCATGGTAACTCCGAATATGGCCATGTAACATGTCTATGATCATGGAATTGCCCCCTCTATGCCATCCTGGCATTGTTGGTACAATTCCATGATCCCAGTGGTCTGTAGCACAGACCCTGGTACTGCCAAACTGCCCTTCCTGGGGTTTCACTGCAGCTGCTGCTGCTGCCAACCCCTCAGACAGGCAGCTGCCCTCCTGGGGTCCAGCCAGGCCTGGCCCAGGATGGCAGAACAAAGAACTTCCTCTGAGAGAGGGTGTGACACCCTCTCCCTTTGGAAAATGGTGTAAAGGCAGGGGAGGAGTAGCCTCCCCCAGCCTCTGGAAATGCTTTGTTGGGCACAGATGTGCCCAATTCTGCATAAGCCAGTCTACACCGGTTCAGGGACCCCTTAGCCCCTGCTCTGGCGCGAAACTGGACAAAGGAAAGGGGAGTGACCACTCCCCTGACCTGCACCTCCCCTGGGAGGTGTCCAGAGCTCCTCCAGTGTGCTCCAGACCTCTGCCATCTTGGAAACAGAGGTGCTGCTGGCACACTGGACTGCTCTGAGTGGCCAGTGCCACCAGGTGACGTCAGAGACTCCTGCTGATAGGCTCCTTCAGGTGTTAGTAGCCTTTCCTCTCTCCTAGGTAGCCAAACCCTCTTTTCTGGCTATTTAGGGTCTCTGGGGAAACTTTAGATAACGAATGCATGAGCTCAGCCGAGTTCCTCTGCATCTCTCTCTTCACCTTCTGATAAGGAATCGACCGCTGACCGCGCTGGAAGCCTGCAAACCTGCAACATAGTAGCAAAGACGACTACTGCAACTCTGTAACGCTGATCCTGCCGCCTTCTCGACTGTTTTCCTGCTTGTGCATGCTGTGGGGGTAGCCTGCCTCCTCTCTGCACCAGAAGCTCCGAAGAAATCTCCCGTGGGTCGACGGAATCTTCCCCCTGCAACCGCAGGCACCAAAAAGCGGCATTACCGGTCCCTTGGGTCTCCTCTCAGCACGACGAGCAAGGTCCCTTGAATCCAGCGACGCTGTCCAAGTGACCCCCACAGTCCAGTGACTCTTCAGCCCAAGTTTGGTGGAGGTAAGTCCTTGCCTCACCTCGCTGGGCTGCATTGCTGGGAACCGCGACTTTGCAACTACTCCGGCCCCTGTGCACTTCCGGCGGAAATCCTTCGTGCACAGCCAAGCCTGGGTCCACGGCACTCTAACCTGCATTGCACGACTTTCTAAGTTGGTCTCCGGCGACGTGGGACTCCTTTGTGCAACTTCGGCGAGCACCGTTTCACGCATCCTTGTAGTGCCTGTTTCTGGCACTTCTCCGGGGGCTACCTGCTTCAGTGAGGACTCTTTGTCTTGCTCGACGTCCCTTCTCTCTGCAGTTCCAATTTGCGACCTCCTGGTCCCTCCTGGGCCCCAGCAGCGTCCAAAAACGCCAAACGCACGATTTGCGTGTATCAAGGCTTGTTGGCGTCCTTCCGGCGGGAAAACACTTCTGCACAACTCTCCAAGGCGAGAGGGATCCGTCCACCAAAGGGGAAGTCTCTAGCCCTTTTCGTTCCTGCAGAAACCTCAGCTTCTTCTGTCCAGTCGAAGCTTCTTTGCACCCGCAGCTGTCATTTCCTGGGCATCTGCCCATCTCCGACTTGCTTGTGACTTTTGGACTTGGTCCCCTTGTTCCACAGGTACCCTAGATTGGAAATCCACAGTTGTTGCATTGCTGGTTTGTGTCTTTCCTGCATTATTCCTCTAACACGACTACTTTGTCCTTAGGGGAACTTTAGTGCACTTTGCACTCACTTTTCAGGGTCTTGGGGAGGGTTATTTTTCTAACTCTCACTATTTTCTAATAGTCCCAGCGACCCTCTACAAGGTCACATAGGTTTGGGGTCCATTCGTGGTTCGCATTCCACTTTTGGAGTATATGGTTTGTGTTGCCCCTATCCCTATGTTTCCCCATTGCATCCTATTGTAACTATACATTGTTTGCACTGTTTTCTAAGACTATACTGCATATTTTTGCTATTGTGTATATATATCTTGTGTATATTTCCTATCCTCTCACTGAGGGTACACTCTAAGATACTTTGGCATATTGTCATAAAAATAAAGTACCTTTATTTTTAGTATAACTGTGTATTGTGTTTTCTTATGATATTGTGCATATGACACTAAGTGGTACGGTAGTAGCTTCACACGTCTCCTAGTTCAGCCTAAGCTGCTCTGCTAAGCTACCATTATCTATCAGCCTAAGCTGCTAGACACCCTATACACTAATAAGGGATAACTGGGCCTGGTGCAAGGTGCAAGTACCCCTTGGTACTCACTACAAGCCAGTCCAGCCTCCTACAGATGCTTCCTAATTTCTTCTGTAACTTCAATCAATGCCAACTCGTGCTGTGTAGAGGCCTAAAACCCATCTGAGAGGGATGAAGAATATAATTATCTTCAAGAAAGTTAAACAGACAGGTGTTCACATATTTTTCGAGAATCTTAGAAAGGGCAGGCAGCAGGGAAATGGGCCTATAATTATTAAGTACAGATGCATCTAGATTGGGCTTCTGAAGCAGTGGTTTCACTGCGGCATGTTTCCACCGGGGGTGGGGAAAGTATTGCTGGACAACAATAGATTCAACAGTTCCATCAACGTAGGAATTAATGCAGAAGCCCCAGGGTTAAAATTGAGGGGGTGCGGGGAACCTGATTTTAGGATATTTAATAAATTTAAGACCATCTCTGGAGAGAGAGGTGGAAACTGTGAGAGCCCCACTTTGCCATTTAGACAGTCCTCACTTTGAACTGGAAAGCTATAGGTGTACTTCGGGAAGGTTGAGTAAATGTCTGAAATGTTTTGCTGGAAAAATAAACCCAGATCATTACTATGTTTGTGAGAGACTTCCACATATTTAGTGTAGGAATGAGAACAGGAGATTTCTCTTAATAGATGAAAAATCTCTTTAGGGGAGTTGGAACTTTGTTCCATTTTAGAGGCATAGTAACAGCTTTGAGCTAACTTAATTTCCATGGGAAACCGTCTGATGGCCTTCCTATAGTCTTCTTTCAATGAAGTATCATATGTTTTTCTCCAGCTTCTTTCCAAACGTCTACATTCCCTCTTCAATAGACGTAAGTGGGTGGAAAACCAAGGAGAACCTTTTTTTCGTTGTCCTCTACACCTAGATGTATATGGAAGGACAATATCTAGACTTTCGGCAATCCAAGCACTGACTAACTCAAGGGAACAGGCCATATTCCCCTAAAGGATGTGTTTTAAACTGTCTACAGCACTAATATTAAGCGTGTGGCAACACCTGTAAGGTTGAAGTATACTTTTAGAAGTTTTAGCTGATGCTGGGGAGGGGAGATTAAGGGAAATTAAAAAAATTATCTGACCAGGCCAACAGAATAGGAGGCAGGGCAGTTAGACCGGCTGTATTACTAAAGACTAAATCAATGCTGTGACCTTTATTATGTGTAGGGCCTTTGACCAATTGTGTTAGGTCCAAGACAAACATCTTTTAACTGAGGCATTGTCTTGGTTCTCTGCATAAATGTTAAAATCACCAAGAATAGTGAAATTTGGCTTGTTGCAAATTAAATCTGCGACTTCTTCCAGGAATGATTGTAAAAAATGTTGCAATGAACCAGGAGGACGAAATACTAGGGCCCCGGAGAAACTACACTGAGGATTTAAAAAGATAGAGAAAAACATGCTTTCACAGCCTAGAATCTCTAGAGGGTGAGAGGTGACCTTATCTGATTCCCTACAAATTATGGCAATCCCACCCCCTTTTGCAGAGGCTCTATCTAGCCTAATTATTGAGTAATTGTTAGGCAAGGCAAGGGCTACATCGGGTCCTGATCCCTCGTGAAGCCAGGTCTCAATCAGAAAAAGGGCTGTGGGTTGGGAATCATTCAGAAGGAGATTAACATCCAAATTGTGAGCAGACAGTGAGCAGCAATTAGCCAAAAGAAAAGTGCTTTGTGAGCCTGTATATGACACTGACTCAATCGGTGTCGTAGGCTGTGGGTGCCAATTACAGGCTACACATGGTAAAGCGTGACTTGCAGGAGCAGAGCGACATGTCAATTATCAGCCGGGGTCGGTCTAAGTGTGAGGAGAAAATCCCCATTACTGGAAATCCTATGTTTATTAGAAAAAAGGCAGGGTACCTGGCCCCTGGACCCGGCCGTTCGCGGACGGGCTTGCCTTAGGTGTGCCCGCTGCGCGCGTCCGCTGCGCGCCCCCAGCGTGGGCGGTCTTTAAATGAGGTTTCCAATAAGACTGCTGACCTCCAAAGATGGCCTCCACAGATGTCCCGAGCCGGGGGAAAGATGGCTTACTATTAGATGCCACAAGACAAATGTAATGCCAACGGCCTCTGAACACGGACCGTTGGCAGTGAGTGAGATCAAGTAAAATATGGAATAAGATCAATAAAAGCCCAAAATTACAATATTATACCACGTAATACAGAATTATAAAAAGGTCTATAATTTATCGAAATAAGTATCACTAAAAACTGTCAAAAAACCTGCCACCTGATACCATTGAGTTAAAAACCTGTCACCTGATACCAGTGAGTTAAAGCCTTCCGCTGCTGTGGAAGTGTGTATGTGTAAGTGTGTATGTTATATTCTTCCTTTTTGTGGTAAATGGTAGAAATTAATTACTTCTCTTCCTCTGAAAGGGGTTTGACAAAGAGATGGCCTGGAAGTGTGTTGTTGTACACGTCTTTTCTTGGTGGATATGGCATTGTTTCAAAGGTTCCCTGGGTGTAGCAGGAGGTGCTTGGGAATCCTGAAGCCATCTCGGGCCTCTTCAATCCATTTAAAGCCACTCCCTGCCCCTTCAGCTCACTCTTGCAGCTGTGTGCTTTCTCCCATTGTAACACTTTTTCGTTTTTGTCTTCCACCGCCTTTCCCAAATGGTTCTTTTGCTTGAAGCAAATGCTTGAGGCAGAAGAGTAAGCCCTGGCCCTCAAAAACAAGTGCCGGTGCTCCACCCTGGAAACAACAAGCACAAGTTAGGCACTGTTGTAGACCCTGTAGTGGGGTTCAAGTGTGGGCACAATGATGACCCATTTCTTGGCTAAAGAACGTATTTTGATACTTACATTTTGACCCAGAGCAAGAGAAAAACCACAGAAAAGGGAGAAAGAAGGGGGGAACAGTAAGAGAGAAAAACATTAAAAAACGGAGGAGGCACAGATGAAAAGGAACTTGCAAAAGTGAGCTAAGGAGAGAGGAAGTGTAGGATGATGGAAGAAAGAGGCATAATGTGGACAAATTAAGCATTGTTTACATGCTGTGGCGGCTTATGGCAGTGAAAAGGGGGGGGGGGCGCGTGGTGAAGGGGGAGAATAAAATAAAATAATAAATATATTTTAAAAACTTACCTCGCTCCTCACTGCGCCGCGCTGCTCCTCTCCTCTGCCGTTGACTGCAGGTACAGGCTCCCAGCATGCCCTGCGCCAATCCTGACACTGCTCAGAGCAGCGTCAGGATTGGCTGGGAGTGCCCAGCTGGACACTCCCTGTGCAGGCTCTCTCCAGCCTGGCAACACAGTGCCGGGCTGGAGAGAGCCTACTGCGCATGTGAGTTTGGCCATCTCGAGACGGCTGGCCAAACACACATGCGCTCTGAGGAGAGTGCACAGTCTGCTAATAACACAGTTCATTATCATTTTGTATTAAAGGGTTTGCACTGCTGCTGCTGGCAGGGGGTGCTGCTAGCGGGGTTGGGGCGATGCCCCTCTGCCCTAGTGGAGGAGCCGAGTCCCAACTGGGTTAACCTCCAAGCCCCCGCCAGACACCCACACCAAGGTGGAAAGGTTTTACTCCAGTGGTCAGTTCACCTCTACATAACATTAAACTATGCTGAATGCCCACAAAAGTATTTATGAGTACAAGAAGTAGTAACAGAGGGGTACTCTTTTACAGTACTCGCAAATGCCTTAGTAAATTATTTCAGAAACTTCCAACTCCTTATTAGAAAAAGTGCAGAGGGCACGGTCTTCTTCATTTGTATTAATTATATGTGAATATTCCGTAACAATTACCATTAAACTCCCATTTCAGGTGCTTTGAGGCCAGTCCACAAAAAGTATGTAAAAGAGCGCTTCAGGATAATTTCTTTAGGTACTCAGTGATGTCCCTAAATAGAAGATAAAGTACTAACAAGAAAAGTCCGTCCATCCCGTCTCGGTGAAGATTGGTTCTGGCCTCTCGTGTCCAGAAGTGACAGGGTAACTCTGATGTGAGGTCTGCGCTGTCTCTGCACAGCCAGCATCCTTCCCTCATGCACTCGGACGGTAAACACACAATGCACACACTGGGCCATTCATGGGATCTCCTGGCAGCGCACTGTGCACAGATCCCTGCCTCATGCACACACACACATGGGCCATTCATGGGGTCTCCTGGCAGTGCACTGTGCACAGATCCTTCCCTCCACACACATGGGCCATTCATGGGGTCTCCTGGCAGCGCGCTGTGCACAGATCCCTGCCTCATGCACTCCGACTGTAAACCCACAATGCACACACTGGGCCATTCAAGCGATCTCCTGGCAGTGCAATGTGCACAGATCCCTGCCTCATGCACTCTGACGGTAAACACACAATGGTCACACTGGGCCATTCATGTGATCTCCTGGCAGCGCACTGTGCGAAGATCCTTCCCTGCACACACACAAATGGGCCATTCATGGGGTCTCCTGGCAGTGCACTCTGCACAGATCCTTCCCTCCACACACATGGGCCATTCATGGGGTCTCCTGGCAGCGCGCTGTGCACAGATCCCTGCCTCATGCACTCTGACGGTAAACACACAATGCACACACTGGGCCATTCATGGGATCTCCTGGCAGCGCACTGTGCACAGATCCCTGCCTCATGCACTTTGACGGTAAACACACAATGCTCACACTGGGCCATTCATGTGATCTCCTGGCAGCGCATTGTGCGAAGATCCCTCCCTGCACACACACACATGGGCCATTCATGGGGTCTCCTGGCAGTACACTGTGCACAGATCCTTCCCTCCACACACATGGGCCATTCATGGGGTCTCCTGGCAGCGCGCTGTGCACAGATCCCTGCCTCATGCACTCCGACTGTAAACCCACAATGCACACACTGGGCCATTCATGGGATCTCCTGGCAGTGCACTGTGCACAGATCCTTCCCTCCACACACATGGGCCATTCATGGGATATCCTGGCTGCGCACTGTGCACAGATCCCTGCCTCATGCACTCTGACGGTAAACACACAATGCACACACTGGGCCATTCATGGGATCTCCTGGCAGCGCACTGTGCACAGATCCTTCCCTCCACACACATGGGCCATTCATGGGGTCTCCTGGCAGCGTGCTGTGCACAGATCCCTGCCTCATACACTCTGACGGTAAACACACAATGCACACACTGGGCCTTTCATGGGATCTCCTGGCAGCGCACTGTGCACAGATCCCTGCCTCATGCACTCTGACGGTAAACACAGAATGCTCACACTGGGCCATTCATGTGATCTCCTGGCAGCGCACTGTGCGAAGATCCTTCCCTGCACACACACACACATGGGCCATTCATGGGATCTCCTGGCAGCGCACTGTGCACAGATCCTTCCCTCCACACACATGGGACATTCATGGGATCTCCTGGCAGCGCACTGTGCACAGATCCCTGCCTCATGCACTCTGACGGTAAACACACAATGCACACATTGGGCCATTCATGGGATCTCCTGGCAGCGCACTCTGCACAGATCCCCGCCTCATCCACTCTGACGATAAACACACAAAGCACACACTGGGCCATTCATGGGATCTCCTGGCAGCGCAGTGTGCACAGATTCATGGGCTCTCCTGGGAGCGCACTGTGCACAGATTCATGGGCTCTCCTGGGAGCGCATTGTGCACAGATCCTTCACTCCACACACATGGGCCACTCATGGGATCTACTGATAGCTCACTGTGCGCAGATCCTTGCCTCATCTACTCTGACGATAAACACACAATGCACCCATTGGGTCATTCATGGGATCTCCTGGCAGCGCGCTGTGCACAGATCCCTGCCTCATGCAGTCTGACAGTAAACACAATGCACACACTGGGCCATTCACAGGATCTCCTGGCAGAGCACTGTACACAGATTCATTGGATCTCCTGGCAGTGCACTGTGCACAGATCCCTGCCTCATCCACTCTGACGGTAAACACACAATGCACACACTGGACCCTTCATTGATCTCCTGGCAGCGTACTGTGCACAGATCCTTCCCTCATCTGCTCTGACGGTAAACAATCAATCAATCAATCAAACATTTGTAAAGCGCATTACCCTCTAGGGTCTCAAGGCGCTGAGGGGGGCCAGGGGGGTGGGAAGGACTGCTACTGCTTGAATAGCCAGGTCTTGAGGCGTTTTCTGAAGGTCTGTTGAAGGTGGGCGGAGAGGGAGTTCCAGGTCTTGGCGGCGAGGTAGGAGAAGGATCTGCTGCCAGCTGTAGTTCGATGGATGCGAGGGACGGCGGCGAGGGCAAGGTTGGCAGAGCGGAGTTGGCGGGTGGGAGTGTGGAAGGTGAGTTGCTCGTTGAGGTAGGCCGGGCCTGTGTTGTGAAGGGCTTTGTGAGCGTGGATGAGCAGTTTGAAGGTGATCCTCTTGGTGACAGGGAGCCAGTGCAGGTCTCTGAGGTGGGCCAAGATGTGGTCGCAGCGAGGGATGTTGAGGATGAGGTGTGCGGAGGCGTTCTGTACTCGATGCAGTTTCTTCTGGAGCTTGGCTGTGGTCCCTGCGTAGAGAGCGTTGCCGTAGTCCAGTCTACTGCTGACAAGACCGTGGGTGATTGTCTTTCTTGTTTCAGTGGGGATCCATCTGAAGATCTTGCAAAGCATGCGGAGGGTGTTAAAGCAGGAAGATGACAAGGAGTTGGCTTGCTGGGTGATGGTGAGCGATGAGTCTAGGATGAAGCCTAGATTGCGTGCGTGGGTGGTGGTTGCTCGTGTGGTTCCTAGGGTGGCTGGCCACCAGGAGTCGTCCCATGCAGAGCGGTTGGAGTTGAGGATGAGGACCTCGCTCTTGTCCGAGTTAAGTTTGAGGGGGATTTTCTCCATCCAGGTGGTGATGGTGTGAAGTCCGTCGTGGAGGTTGGTTTTGGCGGTGGTGGGGTCCTTGGTGAGTGAGAGGATCAGCTGGGTATCGTCGGCGTAGGAGACGATGTTGAGGTTGTGGGATCAGATGATGTTGGCGAGCGGTGCCATGTAGATGTTAAAAAGAGTTGGGTTGATAGAAGATCCTTGGGGAACGCCGCAGATGGTTTTGGTGGCCCACGACAGGAAGGGAGGAAGGCGGACTCTCCGCGTTCGGCCGGAGAGGAAGGACTTGATCCAGGCAAGAGCTTTGTGGTGGATCCCTGCGTTGTAGAGACGAGTGCAGAGGGTGTGGTGGCACACGGTGTTAAAAGCAGCCGAGAGGTCCAGGAGGATGAGGGCCACGGTTTTGCCCTTATCGAGCATGATCCTGATGTTGTCGGTTGCATCGATGAGGGCGGTCTCGGTGCTGTGGTTCCTCTGGATTCCTGATTGAGAGATGTCCAGCGTTTTGTCTTCCAATGCACACACTGGGCCATTCGTGGGATCGCCTGGCAATACACTGTGCACAGATCCCTGCCTCATACACTCTGACAGTAAACACACAATGCACACACTGGGCCATTCGTGGGATCTCATGGCAGCGCACTGTGCACAGATCCCTGCCTCATCCACTCTAATGATAAGCACACAATGCACACACTGGGCCATTCATGGGTTCTCCTGGCAGTGCACTGTGCACAGATCCCTGCCTCATCCACTCTAATGATAAGCACACAATGCACACACTGGGCCATTCATGGGTTCTCCTGGCAGTGCACTGTGCACAGATCCTTCCCTCATCCATTCTGATGGTAAACACACAATGCACACACTTGGCCATTCATGGCGTCTCCTGGAAGTGCACTGTGCACAGATTCCTGGGATGTCCTGGCAGCTCACTGTGTACAGGTCCTTGCTCACCCACTCTGACGGTAAACACACAAGGCACCCACTGGGCCATTCACAGGATCTCCTGGTAGCGCACTGTGCGCAGATCCTTCCCTCATCCACTCTGACTGTAAACACACAATGCACACATTGGGCCATTCATGGGATCTCCTGGCAGCACACTGCACAGATTCATGGGATCTCCTGGCAGCGCTCTGTGCACAGATCCTTCCCTCCACACACATGGGCCATTCATGGGTTCTCCTGGCAGTGTACTGTTCACAGATCCCTGCCTCATCCACTCTGACGGTAAACACACAATGCACACACTGGGCCATTCATGGGATCTCCTGGCAGCGCGCTGTGCACAGATCCGTCACTCCACACACATGGGCAATTCATGGGTTCTCCTGGCAGTGCACTGTGCACAGATCCTTGCCCCATCCACTCTGACGGTAAACACACAATGCACACACTGGACCCTTCATTGGATCGCCTGGCAGCGCACTGTGCACAGATCCCTGCCTCACCTACTCTGACAGTAAACAGACAATGCACACACTGGGCCATTCGTGGGATCTCCTGGCAGCGCACTGTGCACAGATCCCTGCCTCACCTACTCTGAGTGGCAGCTCACTGTGCACAGATCCTTGCCTCACCTACTCTGACTGGCAGCGCACTGCGCACAGATCCCTGCCTCACCCAGTCTAATGATAAACACACACAAGGCACACACATGGGCCATTCATGGGCTCTCTTGGCAGTGCACTGTGCACAGATCCTTGTCCCATCCACTCTGACGGTAAACACACAATGCACACACTGGACCCTTCATTGGATCGCCTGGCAGCGCACTGTGCATAGATCCTTGCCTCATCCACTCTGACGGTAAACACACAATGCACATACTGGACCCTTCATGGGATCTCCTGGCAGCGTACTGTGCACAGATCCTTCCCTCCACACACATGGGCCATTCATGGGCTCTCTTGACAGTGCACTGTGCACAGATCCTTGCCCCATCCACTCTGACGGTAAACACACAATGCACACACTGGACCCTTCATTGGATCGCCTGGCAGCGCACTGTGCACAGATCCTTGCCTCATCCACTCTGACGGTAAACACACAATGCACACACTGGGCCATTCGTGGGATCTCCTGGAAGTTCATGCTGTGCACAGATCCCTGCCTCATCCACTCTGACGGAAAACACACAATGCACACACTGGGCCATTCGTGGGATCTCCTGGCAGTGCACTGTGCACAGATCCCTGCCCCATGCTCTCTGATGGTAAACACACAGTGCACACACTGGGCCTTTCGTGGGATCTCCTGGCAGCACACTGCGCACAGATCCCTGCCTCACCCACTCTGATGATAAACACACACAAGGCACACACTGGGCAATTCACGGGATCTCCTGGCAGCGCGCTGTGCGCAGATCCTTCCCTCCACACACATGGGCCATTCACTGGATCTCCTGGCAGCGCGTTGTGAACAGATTCATGGGATCCCCTGGGAGCGCACTGTGCACAGATCCCTGCCTCATCCACCAAGACTGGAAACACACAATGCACACACTGGGCCATTCATGGGATCTCCTGGCAGCGCACTGTGCACAGATTCTTGCCCCACTGACTCTGACAGTAAACACACAAGACACACATTGGACCATTCATGGGATTTCCTGGCAGTGCACTGTGCACAGATCCTTCCCTCATGCACTCTGATGGTAAAAACACAAATGCACACACGGGACCATTAATGGGATCTCCTGGCAGCGCACTGTGCACAGATCCTTCCCTCCACACACATGGGCCATTCATGGGATCTTCTGGCAGCGCACTGTGCACAGATCCTTCCCTCCACACACATGGGCCATTCATGGGATCTCCTGGCAGCGCACTGTGCACAGATCCTTCCCTCATGCACTCTGATGGTAAAAACACAAATGCACACACTGGACCATTCATGGGATCTCCTGGCAGCGCACTGTGCACAGATCCTTCCCTCCACACACATGAGCCATCTCCTGGCAGCGCACTGTGCACAGATCCTTCCCTCCACACACATGGGCCATTCATGGGATCTACTGGCAGCTCACTGTGCGCAGATCCCTGCCTCATCCACTGAGACTGTAACCACACGATGCACACACTGGGTCATTCATGGAATCTCCTGGCAGCGCTCTGTGAACAGATTCATGGGATCTACTGGCAGCGCATCATGGATCTCCTGGCAGCGCACTGTGCCCAGATTCATGGGATCTCCTGGCAGCGCACTGTGAACTGATTCATGGGATCTCCTGGCAGCGCATCATGGATCTCCTGGCAGCGCACTGTGCACAGATTCATGGGATCTCCTGTCAGCGCACTGTGCACAGATTCATGGGATCCCCTGGCAGCACACTGTGCACAGATTCATGGGATCTCCTGGCAGCGCATCATGGATCTCCTGGCAGCGCACTGTGCACAGATTCATGGGATTTCCTAGCAGCGCATCATGGGATCTCCTGGCGGCGCACTTTGCACAGATCAGCCTAGTGTTCAACGAATTGCACACAGATGGGCCCCGTAGGACGTATCACGACTGAAGTACTGACTGTGGCAGTAGGTGGTGTAGGAGATATCACGACTGAAGTACTGACTGTGGCAGAAGGTGGTGTAGGAGATATCACAACTGAAGTACTGACTGATACAGATGGAAGTAGGTGGCCAGCTCCTGCACACAGAAGGGCCCGCGTAGGACGTTTCACGACTGTAGTACTGACTGTGGCAGTAGGTGGTGTAGGAGATATCACGACTGAAGTACTGACTGTGGCAGTAGGTGGTGTAGGAGATATCGCGACTGAAGTACTAACTGATACAGATGGCTGTAGGTGGCTGCTTCCTGCACACAGAAGGGCCCCCGTAGGACGTATCACGACTGAATTACTGACTGTGGCAGTAGGTGGTGTAGGAGATATCACGACTGAAGTACTGACTGATACAGATGGAAGTAGGTGGCCAGCTCCTGCACACAGAAGGGTCCGTGTAGGACGTATCACGACAGACGCACTGACTGTGGCAGTCGGTGGTGTAGTAGATATCACGATTGAATTACTGACTATGGCAGTAGGTGGTGTAGGAGATATCACGACTGAAGTACTGACTGATACAGATGGAAGTAGATGGCCAGCTCCTGCACACAGAAGGGCCCGCGTAGGACATATCACGACTGTAGTACTGACTGTGGCAGTAGGTGGTGTAGGAGATATCACGACTGAAGTACTGACCGTGGCAGTATGTGGTGTAGGAGATATCACAACTAAAGTACAGACTGATACAGATGGCTGTAGGTGGCTGCTTCCTGCACACAGAAGGGCCCCCGTAGGATGTATCACGACTGAATTACTGACTGTGCCAGTAGATGGTGTAGGAGATATCACGACTGAAGTACTGACTGATACAGATGGAAGTAGGTGGCCAGCTCCTGCATGTAGGAGGCTGGACTGGCTTGTAGTGAGTACCGAGGGGTACTTACACCTTGCACCAGGCCCAGGTATCCCTTATTAGTGTATAGGGTGTCTAGCAGCTTAGGCTGATAGATAATGGTAGCTTAGCAGAGCAGCTTAGGCTGAACTAGGAGACGAGTGAAGCTCCTACAGTACCACTAGTGTCATATGCAAAATATTATAAGAAAACACAATACACAGATATACTAAAAATAAAGGTACTTTATTTTTATGACAATATGCCAAAAGTATCTCAGTGAGTACCCTCAGTATGAGGATAGCAAATATACACAAGATATATGTACACAATACCAAAAATATGCAGTATAGTATTAGAAAACAGTGCAAACAATGTATAGTTACAATAGGATGCAATGGGGACACATAGAGATAGGGGCAACACAAACCATATACTCCAAAAGTGGAATGCGAATCACGAATGGACCCCAAACCTATGTGACCTTGTAGAGGGTCGCTGGGACTGTAAGAAAACAGTGAGGGTTAGAAAAATAGCCCACCCCAAGACCCTGAAAAGTGGGTGCAAAGTGCACCTAAGTTCCCCAGAGAGCACAGATCTCGTGATAGGGGAATTCTGCAGGAAAGACCAAAATCAGCAATGCAACAATGATGGATTTCCAGACGAGAGTACCTGTGGAACAAGGGGAAAAAGTCCAAAAGTCACGACCAAGTCGAGAGTGGGCAGATGCCCAGGAAATGCCGGCTGTGGGTGCAAAGAAGCTGCTACTGGGAAGTAGAAGCTGAGGATTCTGAAGGAACGACAAGGGCTAGAAACTTCCCCTTTGGAGGACGGATGTCACACACCGTGGAGAGTTGTGCAGAAGTGTTTTCCTGAAGAAAGACCGCAAACAAGCCTTGCTAGCTGCAAGTCGTGTAGTTAGGGTTTTTGGATGCTGCTGTGGCCCAGGAGGGACCAGGATGTCGCCAATTGCGTCAGGGGACAGAGGGGGCGCCCAGCAAGAAAAGGAGCCCACTCAGAAGCAGGCATCATCCGCAGAAGTGCCAGAACAGGCACTACAAAGAGGAGTGAAATGGTGCTCACCCGAAGTTGCACAAAGGAGTCCCACACCGCCGGAGGACAACTCAGGAGGTTGTGCAATGCAGGTTAGAGTGCCGTGGACCGAGGCTTGGCTGTGCACAAAGGATTTCCGTCAGAAGTGCACAGAGGGCGGAGTAGCTGCAAAAGACGCGGTTCCCAGCAATGCAGTCTAGCGTGGGGAGGCAAGGACTTACCTCCACCAAATTTGGACTGAAGAGTCACTGGACTGTGGGAGTCACTTGGACAGAGTTGCTGGATTCAAGGGACCTCGCTCGTTGTGCTGAGAGGAGACCCAGGGGACCGGTGATGCAGTTCTTTGGTGCCTGCGGTTGCAGGGGGACGATTCCGTTGACCCACGGGAGATTTCTTCAGAGCTTCTAGTGCAGAGAGGAGGCAGACTACCCCCACAGCATGCACCACCAGGAAAGCAGTCGAGAAGGCGGCAGGATCAGCGTTATAGAGTTGCAGTAGTCGTCTTCGCTACTTTGTTGCAATTTTGCAGGCTTCCAGCGCGGTCAGCAGTCGATTCCTCGGCAGAAGGTGAAGAGAGAGATGCAGAGGAACTCTGATGAGCTCTTGCATTCCTTATCTAAGGAAATCCCCAAAGCAGAGACCCTAAATAGCCAGAAAAGAGGGTTTGGCTTCTTAGGAGAGAAGATAGGCTAGCAACACCTGAAGGATCCTATCAGAAGGAGTCTCTGATGTCACCTGCTGGCACTGGCCACTCAGAGCAGTCCAGTGTGCCAGCAGCACCTCTGTTTCCAAGATGGCAGAGGTCTGGAGCACACTGGAGGAGCTCTGGGCACCTCCCAGGGGAGGTGCAGGTCAGGGGAGTGGTCACTCCCCTTTCCTTTGTCCAGTTTCGCGCCAGAGCAGGGCTGAGGGATCCCTGAACCGGTGTAGACTGGCTTATGCAGAAATGGGCACCATCTGTGCCCATGAAAGCATTTCCAGAGGCTGGGGGAGGCTACTCCTCCCCTGCCTGAACACCTTTTTCCAAAGGGAGAGGGTGTAACACCCTCTCTCTGAGGAAGTCCTTTGTTCTGCCTTCCTGGGCCAAGCCTGGCTGGACCCCAGGAGGGCAGAAACCTGTCTGAGGGGTTGGCAGCAGCAGCAGCTGCAGTGAAACCCCTGAAAATGCAGTTTGGCAGGACCCGGGTCTGTGCTACTGACCCGTGGGATCATGGGATTGTACCAACAATGCCAGGATGGCATAGAGGGGGCAATTCCATGATCTTAGACATGTTACATGGCCATATTCGGAGTTACCATTGTGAAGCTACATATAGGTAGTGACCTATATGTAGTGCACGCGTTTAATGGTGTCCCCGCACTCACAAAGTCCGGGGAATTGGCCCTGAACAATGTGGGGGCACCTTGGCTAGTGCCAGGGTGCCCACACACTAAGTAACTTAGCACCCAACCTTTACCAGGTAAAGGTTAGACACATAGGTGACTTATAAGTTACTTAAGTGCAGTGTAAAATGGCTGTGAAATAACGTGGACGTTATTTCACTCAGGCTGCAGTGGCAGGCCTGTGTAAGAATTGTCAGAGCTCCCTATGGGTGGCAAAAGATATGCTGTAGCCCATAGGGATCTCCTGGAACCCCAATACCCTAGGTACCTCAGTACCATATACTAGGGAATTATAAGGGTGTTCCAGTATGCCAATGTAAATTGGTAAAATTGGTCACTAGCCTGTTAGTGACAATTTGTACAGAGAGAGCATAACCACTGAGGTTCTGGTTAGCAGAGCCTCAGTGAGACAGTTAGGCATCACACAGGGAACACATACATATAGGCCACAACCTTAAGAGCACTGGGGTCCTGACTAGCAGGATCCCAGTGACACATAACAAACATACTGAAAACATAGGGTTTTCACTATGAGCACTGGGCCCTGGCTAGCAGGATCCCAGTGAGACAGTGAAAACACCCTGACATACATTCACAAACAGGCCAAAAGTGGGGGTAACAAGGCTAGAAAGAGGCTACTTTCTCACACTGCACACAGAAGGGTCCGGGTAGGACGTATCACGACTGAAGCACTGACTGTGGCAGTCATTGGTGTGGTAGATATCACGATTGAAGTACTGACTGTGGCAGTAGGTGGTGTAGGAGATATCACAACTGAAGTACTGACTGATACAGATGGCTGTAGGTGGCCGCCTCCTGCACCCAGAAGGGCCTGCCTAGGACTTTTCACGACTGACGTACTGACTGTGGCAGTATGTCCTGTAGGATATATCAAGACTGAAGTACTGACTGTGGCAGTAGGTCGTGTAGGATATATCACGACTGAAGTACTGACTGTGGCAGTAGGTCGTGTAGGATATATCACGACTGAAGTACTGACTGTGGCAGTAGGTGGTGTATGAGATATCACGACTGAAGTACTGACTGATACAGATGGCTGTAGGTGGCCACCTCCTGCACACAGAAGGGCCGTGTAGGACGTATCACGACTGAAGTACTGACTGTGGCAGTAGGTGGTGTAGGAGATATCACGACTGAAGTACTGACTGTGGCAGTAGGTGGTGTAGGATATATCACGATTGAAGTACTGACTGATACAGATGGAAGTAGGTGGCCGCCTCCTGCACACAAAAGGACCCGCGTAGGACGTATCATTACTGAAGTACTGACTGTGGCAGTAGGTGGTGTAGGAGATATCACGACTGAAGTACTGACTGTGGCAGTAGGTGGTGTAGGAGATATCACGACTGAAGTAGTGACTGTGGCAGTAGGTGGTGTAGGAGATATCACGACTGAAGTAGTGACTGTGGCAGCAGGTGGTGTAGGAGATATCACGACTGAAGTACTGACTGTGACAGTAGGTGGTGTAGGAGATATCACGACTGAAGTAGTGACTGTGACAGTAGGTGGTGTAGGAGATATCACGACTGAAGTACTGACTGTGGCAGCAGGTGGTGTAGGAGATATCACAACTGAAGTACTGACTGGTGCAGATGGAAGTAGGTGGCCGCCTCCTGTACACAGAATTGCCCGTGTAAGACGTGTCACGACTGAAGTACTGACTGTGACAGTAGGTGGTGTAGTAGATATCATGACTGAAGTACTGACTGTGGCAGTAGGTGGTGTAGGAGATATCACGACTGAAGTAGTGACTGTGGCAGTAGGTGGTGTAGGAGATATCACGACTGAAGTAGTGACTGTGGCAGTAGGTGGTGTAGAATGTATCACGACTGAAGTACTGACTGACACAGATGGCTGTAGGTGGCCAGCTCCTGCACACAGAAGGGCCTGCGTAGGACGTATCACGACTGAAGTACTGACTGTGGCAGTAGGTGGTGTAGGAGATATCACGACTGAAGTACTGACTGTGACAGTAGGTGGTGTAGGAGATATCACGACTGAAGTACTGACTGTGACAGTAGGTGGTGTAGGAGATATCACGACTGAAGTACTGACTGTGACAGTAGGTGGTGTAGGACGTATCATGACTGAAGTACTGACTGTGGCAGTAGGTGGTGTAGGACGTATCATGACTGAAGTACTGACTGTGGCAGTAGGTGGTGTAGGAGATATCACGACTGAAGTAGTGACTGTGACAGTAGGTGGTGTAGGAGATATCACGACTGAAGTACTGACTGTGGCAGCAGGTGGTGTAGGAGATATCACGACTGAAGTAGTGACTGTGACAGTAGGTGGTGTAGGAGATATCACGACTGAAGTACTGACTGTGGCAGCAGGTGGTGTAGGAGATATCACGACTGAAGTACTGACTGATACAGATGGCTGAAGGTGGACGCCTCCTGCACACAGAAGGGCCTGCGTAGGACGTATCACGACTGAAGTACTGACTGTGACAGTAGGTGGTGTAGGAGATATCATGACTGAAGTACTGACTGTGGCAGATGGAAGTAGGTGGCCGCCTTCTGTACACAGAATTGCCCGCGTAGGACGTATCACGACTGAAGTACTGACTGTGGTAGTAGGTGGTGTAGGAGATATCACGACTGAAGTAGTGACTGTGGCAGCAGGTGGTGTAGGAGATATCACGACTGAAGTACTGACTGTGGCAGCAGGCGGTGTAGGAGATATCACGACTGAAGTACTGACTGTGGCAGCAGGCGTGTAGGAGATATCACGACTGAAGTACTGACTGATACAGATGGCTGTAGGTGGCCGCCTCCTGCACACAGAATGGCCCGCGTAGGACGTATCACGACTGAAGTACTGACTGTGACAGTAGGTGGTGTAGGAGATATCACGACTGAAGTAGTGACTGTGGCAGCAGGTGGTGTAGGAGATATCACGACTGAAGTACTGACTGTGACAGTAGGCGGTGTAGGAGATATCACGACTGAAGTACTGACTGATGCAGATGGAAGTAGGTGAAGGGCCCGCGTAGGACGTATCACGACTGAAGTAGTGACTGTGGCAGCAGGTGGTGTAGGAGATATCACGACTGAAGTACTGACTGTGGCAGCAGGTGGTGTAGGAGATATCACGACTGAAGTACTGACTGATGCAGATGGAAGTAGGTGAAGGGCCCGCGTAGGACGTATCACGACTGCAGTAGTGACTGTGGCAGCAGGTGGTGTAGGAGATATCACGACTGAAGTACTGACTGTGACAGCAGGTGGTGTAGGAGATATCACGACTGAAGTACTGACTGATGCAGATGGAAGTAGGTGAAGGGCCCGCGTAGGACGTATCACGACTGAAGTACTGACTGTGGCAGCAGGTGGTGTAGGAGATATCACGACTGAAGTACTGACTGTGGCAGTAGGTGGTGTAGGATGTATCACGACTGAAGTACTGACTGATACAGATGGCTGAAGGTGGCCGCCTCCTGCACACAGAAGGGCCCCCGTGGGTTGTATCGATCACCTGTCTGAAGTTGCAGCTGCAAAGCTGACTGGCGCCACCCCAGCCCCTCCCTCCTGGAGTACGTTTTTGGAGCCAGAGCAGTAAAGAGGGTCCTGTGCAAACCCACCTCCAGGGGGCGCTAGCGCACTGCGCAGTCAGACTCGATTGTCCACTGACGTTAATCTAATAAGAGCTGCTTGTCATAGCGCCCGCTCGATAATTTATTGATTTCAAGCGCTAAGTGTTAAAAAACTACACGAGGCTTGGCAAATAGAACTAATCCGATCACCTATTGATTTACACCAAATGAACTCCCATTTAGCAAGTATCCGTGGTGATTCCCGGGTCAAAGTTCAAGATTCCTATCTCAGCCTTCACCTCAAATGGAGTGCGCATCATTCGTGAGAATGTTGACGGTGATATTGATTAATTGGGGTTCAGTGATCAGATGTTCCCAGTAGGGTGAGCGCCTGCTCAGCGCCCAGGGTTCAGGTGCAGCAGGGCCCGTGCAAGGGTCTAACTACATTGATACTGGCAGTCTGAATAGTGGAATACACCACTGAGGACTCGAGAGCGTGCAGGAAAGTGGCCTCTGGCTAGCGTGGTTACCCCCACTTGTGCCTGTATGTCAGGGTGTTTGACTGTGTTCAATGGGATCCTGCTGACCAGGACCCCAGGGATTGTGCTCTCTCCTTTAAACGTAGCTGCTGGAACATTTTTCACCCCACATTGAACATACTGGTACCCCCATGTAAGTCCCTAGTATATGGTACATAGGTACTCAGGGCATTGGGGTACCAGGGGATCCCTATGGGCTGCAGCATACATTATGCCACCCATAGGGAGCCCATGCAAAGTGTTCTGCAGATCTGCCATTGCAGCCTGCCTGAAAGGGTGCATGCACCCTTTCACTGCCAGTTCACTGCACCAGGTCACTATGAGTCACCCCTAGGGTAGGCCCTCTCAGCCCAGAGGGCAGGGTGCAGGTACCTGTGTGAGGGCATCCCTGCACTAGCAGAGGTGCCCCCACAAACTCCAGATCCATTTTCCTGAACTTTGTGAGTACGGGGATGCTATTTTACACGTGTACTGGACATAACACTACCCATGTCCAGCTACATAATGGTAACTCCGAACCTAGGCGTGCTTGGTATCAGACATGTTGGAATCATACTCCAATACTTTTGCAAGTATTGGTTGTATGATTCCATGCACTCCGGGGGCTCCTTAGAGGACCCCCAGCATTGCTCCTACAGCCTCCTGAGCTTTTCCAAGCAGCCTAAGCTGCTGCCACCTCACAGACAGGTTTCTGCCCTCCTGTTGCTTGAGCAGCACAAGCCTACGAAGGCAGAACAAAGGATTTCCTTTGGGAGAGGGGTGTTACACCCTCCCCCTTTGTAAATAAGTGTTACTGCACTTGAGAGAGGTAGCCTCCCCAAACCACTGGGATGCTTTGAATGGCACATTTGGTGCCCTCCGTGCATTAGCCAGTCGACATCGGTTCAGGGACCTCCAGTCTCTCCTTTGGCACAAAACTGGACAATGGAAAGGGGAGTGATCACTCCCCCTTTGCATTACACCCAGGGTGGTGCCCAGAGCTCCTTCATAGGGCCCCTGGGTTTTGCCACTTTCAATTCAAGGTTGGTAGGGAACTCTGGAAGCATCTGAGTGGCAAGGTCAGGCAGGTGACGTCAGAGTCCCATACTGATAGGTGGTTACCCAGCTAGGTGACCAATCCCCCTTTCAGGGCTATATAGGGTCTCTCTGGTTCCTCAAATTTGGCTTGCAAGTTCCAACAGGATTTCTCTGCAACCTCCACTTCGACTTCTGACCAAAGAAACTACACCTGAACCCTCATGGACCCAACAATCTGCAACAAAGACGAAGACTTTGCCTGCAACATTGTTTCTACGGCTCCTTCCAGCTTCTGCAACATTTTCCCAGTCTTGCATCCTCTGAGGACAGCCCATCTTCAGTCGGCACAGGAAAGAAGAACGAATCTCCCTTGGAGTGAAGGAGTCACTCCCCTGCATATGCAGGCACGAACAGCAATGACGACCGGCTGTGTGAATCACATTTCCTGCTGAGCTGCATGGATCCTGCATCAAGGGTGGTGGTTGGAAGAATTTCTGTTGGTCCACTCTACCAGGTGTCAAACTTGGGTAGAGGTAAGCCCTTGCCTTCCCACGCAGGATATTACCCCCATGCAACACGTCTTTTGCAGCTACCACAACTTATTGGCACTTCTACCAAAGGGTCCTCATGCATCGTGTAGCTCCAGCCCCCAGCACTCCTTCCTGCAATGCACAGCTCCTTGAGTGGCTCTCCTGCGACTCCTTTTACAACTTCTGTGTCCCCGTCCTGTGGGACTCCTGTGAGTGCTGCCTGTGCTTCTGTGGGCTCTCTGCAATGCTGATGGCCCGCTCTGACTCCCCGTCCTGGGTTCAGTCCTCCTGGGCCTTGCTGGTCCCCCTCAGCACCAATTTCCACCAACTGCGAGTTTTGCCTGTGCCAGAGGTTGTTGGTGGAATCCGACACACAAACCCGACTGCAATTTTCCTTCCGGAGTGGGACATCAACTGCATCCTCCAGGAACTCAACTCTGACTCCAGGAATGCAGTGCTGACCTTCTTTCCTCACCGTCAACCAACTCCTGCATCTTCAGCTTGGTGGGTAGGGACTCCTGCCCCCACTGGACTCTGCTGTGTCTTTTGGACTTGGTCCCCTTTTTCCACAGGTCTTCCTCTTCAGGAATCTATTGTTGGTTTCTTGCTGTCACCTGTGGGTTTGCATTTCTCTTCTTTTCTTCTTAGTGGATGTTTGTGGGACATTCTAGTAATTTACTCCTAGTTTCCTGGTCGCTGGGGGGTGTTGTGGTTCTTACCAGGATCCTGGTACCCCTAGCACCCCTCTACACACTCCACTTACCTATTTCTGACAACTAGTGTATATAACTTGTGTTTTACTTACCTCTTAAGGAAGAATTGACTCTATAGTATTTTTGGTGCTGTGTTACCAGAATAAAGTACCTTTATTTTTGTAACACTGAGTGTTTTCTTTCATGCGTGTAAGTGCTGTGTGACTACAGTGGTATTGCATGAGCTTTGCATGTCTCCTAGATAAGCCTTGGCTGCTCATCCACAGCTACCTCTAGAGAGCCTGGCTTCTAGGCACTGCCTACACTTTGCTAATAAGGGATACCTGGACCTGGTATAAGGTGTAAGTACCTTAGGTACCCACCACACACTAGGCCAGCTTCCTACAGAGCGGAACATTTGTCTGCACGTTATGTCCAAAGTCCTCTTTTCCGTACATCCACGTCCTCACTCAGTTTTTGCAGATTAACTGCTAAAACCTTATTAGCAACATAAGACATTAGAGACCTGTAGGACAACACCATAGCCTGGCCCAGGGAAGCAAAGTGCATGACCTTCTCCTACCAGTGGGTGTCCCTACCACCTCTCCAATGCATTAATAACCCCCACAAATCTCCCTTCCTATTCAAGGCGCCTGTCTCTGTGTCTTGCTCACATTCCAGCCAGTGGGGGCTGGTGACTTTTAAAAGTGGTGGCGGGGGCATAACACAGGCCCCTGCAGCTCCAGCGGTACAGAGGGCCACACACCTCCAAGCCTTCAGGAGCCTGCCAAACCTTCATGGTGGCCCGATTCAGCCCAGGGACATTGAGGCCCATATTTATACTTTTTGACGCTAAACTGCGCTAACGCAGTTTAGCGTCAAAAAGTTTTGCGCCGTCTAACGCCATTCTGAAGCGCCATGCGGGCGCCGTATTTATGGAATGGCGTTAGACGGCGCAATCAGACCGGCGCTGCCTGGTTTGCGTGGGAAAAAAACACGTAGACCAGACAGCGCCGGCGTAGGGGGAAAATGGCGCATGGGCGTCTTAAAATGGGGCAAGTCAGGTTACGTCGAAAAAATCGTCTTAACCCGACTTGCGCCATTTTTTAACGACGCCCATCCCCCATCAACATGACTCCTATCATTGTAAAGATAGGAGTCATGCCCCCTTGCCCAATGGCCATGCCCAGGGGACTTCTGTCCCCTGGGCATGGTCATTGGGCATAGTGGCATGTAGGGGGGCACAAATCAGGCCCCCCTATGCCACAAAATATTATTAAAAAAAAAAAAAAAAATACTTACCTGAACTTACCTGAATGTCCCTGGGGTGGGTCCCTCCAGCCTTGGGTGTCCTCCTGGGGTGGGCAAGGGTGGCAGGGGGGGTCCCTGGGGGCAGGGGAGGGCACTCTGGGCTCACTTTGAGCCCACTTGTCCCTTAACGCCATGCCTGACCCAGGCGTTAAAAAGCGGCGCAAATGCGCCGTTTTTAGCCACGCCAACTCCCGGGCGTCTCTTTTGCCCGGGAGTATAAATACCACGTAAAGGCCTGGGAGTCATTTTTTAGACGGGAACGCCTCCCTTGCATATCATTAACGCAAGGAAGGGGTTCACGCTAAAAAATGACGCACATTCCGGGAACTTTGGCGCTATTCGCCTCTAACGCCATAGTATAAATATGGCGTTAGTTGGCGTTAGTTTTGCGTCGAAATTGCGTCAAAAAAAACGACGCAATTTCGGCGCAAACGGAGTATAAATATGGCCCTGAATATCTGCGTGATATGAGCGGCTCAGAGGCCCCTTTTCACATTCTGCATGGGGACCCATTATGTTGGGTTAGGTCACTGAGTGATGATACATCACTGAATGATGGTGCGCAATCCTTGGCTTGAATTCTAGTGAAAGAGCCTGACTTCTTGCAGGGTTCAGGGCGTTCTCTCACACTCTCTTGCACTCAGTCTTGGTCTCTCTCGCATTCTCACTCAGTCTCTTTCACTCAGATTCACTTACTCTCATTTGCACTTGCACTTTTATTCACTCTTACGCAGTCTACTCAGTCTCATTTACTCATACAATTTCACTCATACTCATTCTCACCACTCAATCTCACTTATTCCCACTCATTCTCACTCATTCTGACTCACTCAACCTCATTCTGACTCACTCAGTCTCACTCAGTCTCTGTCTCACTATGACTCACTGGGTCTCACTCTGACTCCTCAGTCTCATTTATTCTCACTCAGTTTCATCCTAACTCACTGCATTTTACTCACTCAGTGATTCTCAGTGTGAGAAAGTAGCCTCTTTCTAGCCTTGTTACCCCCACTTTTGGCCTGTTTGTGAGTATATGTCAGGGTGTTTTCACTGTCTCACTGGGATCCTGCTAGCCAGGGCCCAGTGCTCATAGTGAAAACCCTATGTTTTCAGTATGTTTGTTATGTGTCACTGGGACCCTGCTAGCCAGTACCCCAGTGCTCATAAGTTTGTGGCCTATATGTATGTGTTCCCTGTGTGATGCCTAACTGTCTCACTGAGGCTCTGCTAACCAGAACCTCAGTGGTTATGCTCTCTCTTTGCTTTCCAAATTGTCACTAACAGGCTAGTGACCAATTTCACCAATTCACATTGGCATACTGGAACACCCTTATAATTCCCTAGTATATGGTACTGACGTACCCAGGGTATTAGGGTTCCAGGAGATCCCTATGGGGTGCAGCATTTCTTTTGCCACCCATAGGGAGCTCTGACAATTCTTACACAGGCCTGCCACTGCAGCCTGAGTGAAATAACGTCCACGTTATTTCACAGCCATTTACCACTGCACTTAAGTAACTTATAAGTCACCTATATGTCTAACCTTTACCTGGTAAAGGTTGGGTGCTAAGTTACTTAGTGTGTGGGCACCCTGGCACTAGCCAAGGTGCCTCCACATTGTTCAGGGCAAATTCCCCGGACTTTGTGAGTGCGGGGACACCATTACACGCGTGGACTACATATAGGTCACTACCTATGTGTAGCTTCACAATGGTAACTCCGAATATGGCAATGTAACATGTCTAAGATCATGGAATTGCCCCCTCTATGCCATCCTGGCATTGTTGGTACAATCCCATGATCCCACGGGTCTGTAGCACAGACCCGGGTACTGCCAAACTGCCTTTTCAGGGGTTTCACTGCAGCTGCTGCTGCTGCCAACCCCTCAGACAGGTTTCTGCCCTACTGGGGTCCAGCCAGGCTTGGCCCAGGAAGGCAGAACAAAGGACTTCCTCAGAGAGAGGGTGTTACACCCTCTCCCTTTGGAAAAAGGTGTCAGGGCTGGGTAGGAGTAGCCTCCCCCAGCCTCTGGAAATGCTTTCATGGGCACAGATGGTGCCCATTTCTGCATAAGCCAGTCTACACCGGTTCAGGGACCCCTCAGCCCTGCTCTGGCCCGAAACTGGTCAAAGGAAAGGGGAGTGACCACTTCCCTGACCTGCACCTCCCAGGGGAGGTGCCCAGAGCTCCTCCAGTGTGCTCCAGACCTCTGCCATCTTGGAAACAGAGGTGCTGCTGGCACACTGGACTGCTCTGAGTGGCCAGTGCAAGCAGGTGACGTCAGAGACTCCTTCTGATAGGCTCTTAGCTGTGTTGCTAGCCTATCCTCCTTCCTAAGTAGCCAAACCTCCTTTTCTGGCTATTTAGGGTCTCTGCTTTGGAGAATTCTTTAGATAACGAATGCAAGAGCTCATCAGAGTTCCTCTGCATCTCTCTCTTCACCTTCTGCCACGGAATCGACCGCTGACTGCTCAGGACTCCTGCAAAACCGCAACAAAGTAGCAAAGACGACTACTGCAACCTTGTATCGCTGATCCTGCCGCCTTCTCGACTGTTTTCCTGGTGGTGCATGCTGTGGGGGTAGTCTGCCTCCTCTCTGCACTAGAAGCTCTGAAGACATCTCCCGTGGGTCGACTGAATCTTCCCCCTGCAACCGCAGGCAACAAAAGACTGCATCACCGGTCCTCTGGGTCCCCTCTCAGCACGACGAGCGTGGTCCCTGGAACTCAGCAACTCTGTCCAAGTGACTCCCACAGTCCAGTGACTCTTCAGTCCAAGTTTGGTGGAGGTAAGTCCTTGCCTCCCCCGCTAGACTTCATTGCTGGGTACCGCGTGATTTGCAGCTGCTCTGGCTCCTGTGCACTCTTCCAGGATTTCCTTTGTGCACAGCCAAGCCTGGGTCCACGACACTCTAACCTGCAGTGCACAACCTCCTGAGTTGTCCTCCGGCGTCGTGGGATCTTCCTCTGTGACTTCGGGTGAGCTCCGGTTCACTCCTCTTCGTAGTGCATGTTCCAGCACTTCTGCGGGTTCTGCCTGCTTCTGTGAGGGCTCCTTGTCTTGCTGGGCGCCCCCTCTGTCTCCTCACGCAATTGGCGACATCCTGGTCTCTCCTGGGCCACAGCAGCATCCAAAAACCCTAACCGTGACCCTTGCAGCTAGCAAGGCTTGTTTGCGGTATTTCTGCGTGGGAATACCTCTGCAAGCTTCTTCACGACGTGAGACATCCATCCTCCAAAGGGGAAGTTCCTAGTCCTCTTCGTTCTTGCAGAATCCACAGCTTCTACCATCCGGTGGCAGTTTCTTTGCACCCTCAGCTGGCATTTCCTGGGCATCTGCCCAATCTCGACTTTGTCGCGACTCTTGGACTTGGTCCCCTTGTTCCACAGGTACTCTCGTCCAGAAATCCACTTTGGTTGCATTGCTGGTGTTGTCCCTTCTTGCAGAATTCCCCTATCACGACTTCTGTGCTCTCTGGGGAACATAGGCGCACTTTACACCTACTTTTCAGGGTCTTGGGGTGGGCTATTTTTCTAACCCTCACTGTTTTCTTACAGTCCCAGCGACCCTCTACAAGCTCACATAGGTTTGGGGTCCATTCGTGGTTCGCATTCCACTTTTGGAGTATATGGTTTGTGTTGCCCCTATACCTATGTGCTCTCATTGCAATCTATTGTGACTGTACATTGTTTGCATTGTTTTCTAATACTATTACTGCATATTTTGGTATTGTGTACATATATCTTGTGTATATTTGCTATCCTCATACTGAGGGTACAGTCTGAGATACTTTGGCATATTGTCATAAAAATAAAGTACCTTTATTTTTAGTATAACTGTGTATTGTGTTTTCTTATGATATTGTGCATATGACACTAAGTGGTACTGTAGTAGCTTCACACGTCTCCTAGTTCAGCCTAAGCTGCTCTGCGAAGCTACCATTATCTATCAGCCTAAGCTGCTAGACACCCTATACACTAATAAGGGATAACTGGGCCTGGTGCAGAGTGTAAGTACCTCTGGTACCCACTACAAGCCAGCCAGCCTCCTACACTCACGCACACACTGGTTTGGTTTGTGTACATATATCTTGTGTATATAACTTATCCTCATACTGAGGGTACTCACTGATATACTTTTGGCATATTGTCATAAAAATAAAGTACCTTTATTTTTAGTAACTCTGTGTATTGTGTTTTCTTATGATATTGTGCATATGACACCAGTGGTATAGTAGGAGCTTTACATGTCTCCTAGTTCAGCCTAAGCTGCTTTTCCATAGCTACCTTCTATCAGTCTAAACTGATAGAAACACCTCTTCTACTCTAATAAGGGATAACTGGACCTGGCACAAGGTGCAAGTACCCCTTGGTACTCACTACAAGCCAGTCCAGCCTCCTACACTCAGTCAGTCTCATTCACTTACTCTCACTCGCACTTGCCCTTTTACTCACTCTTACTCAGTCTACTCAGTCTCATTGACTCATACAATTTCACTCATTCTCATTCACACCACTCAGTCTCACTTATTCCCACTCATTCTGACTCACTCAACCTCATTCTGACTCACTCAGTCTCAGTCTCATTCTGACTCACTGGGTCTCACTCTGACTCCTCAGTCTCATCTATTCTCACTCAGTTTCATCCTAACTCACTGCATTTTACTCACTCAGTGATTCTCAGTCAGTCTCATTCACTTAGATTCACTTACTCTCACTCGCCCTTGCCCTTTTACTCACTCTTACTCAGTCTACTCAGTCTCATTGACTCATACAATTTCACTCATTCTCATTCACACCACTCAATCTCACTTATTCCCACTCATTCTGACTCACTCAACCTCATTTTGACTCACTCAGTCTCAGTCTCTGTCTCATTCTGACTCACTGGGTCTCACTCTGACTCCTCAGTCTCATCTATTCTCACTCAGTTTCATCCTAACTCACTGCATTGTAATCACTCACTCAGTGATTCTCAGACAGTCTCATCCAGTGCTAGGCAGTTTCACTCAGTCTCACTCATTCTCACTAAGTCTCACTCCAGGTCACTCATTCTCACTCAGTCAGTCTCACTCTGACTCACCTAGTCTCACTTAGGGCCTGATTTAGAGTTTGGTGGAGGGGGTTACGCCATCACAAACGTGACGGTCATCCCATTGGCAATGCTACGATTCCTTTGTTGTCTATGGAGATCGTAATATGGTGGATGGGATGTCTGCCACGTTTGTGATGGAGAAACCCTTCCGGTAAACTCTTAATCAGGCACTAAGTCTCATTCATTGTCATGCAGTCCCACTCATTCTCTCCAATTCTGACTCACTCAGTCCCACTCATTCTCTCTAACTCTGACTCACTTAGTCCCACTCAGTCCCAGTCATTCTCTCCAATTCTGACTCAATCAGTCCCACTCATTCTCTCCAATTCTGACTCACTCAGTCACACTCATTCCCACACATTCAACGTCAATATGATTTACCTAGTCGTGCTCAGTGTCGCTCTCTCTCACTCATTCTTACTTAGCCACACCCATTCTCATTGTGACTCACATTCACTCACTCAGTGTCAATGTTGCACACTTTGACTCAGTCAGTCCCACTGATTCACTCAAACTCTGTTCATTTGTGGTGGGAGGGCGTCCCACGAGTGGAAGTGCACACATGAAAAGGGGAAGTGCAAATATCTCTCCTCGTTACGCCTATGTCAGGTAGGTGCACAATTTTGGTGCAAACCCAGGTTTGCAAGTCTGTGAAGTGGGTTTGCCTCAGAATACATGGGTGCATGTATAGGAGCGCCCATGCTCCACCCATGTAAAGTCCACTGATGCAAAGTGACGCTGCATTGCTCTAGTTTGTATTTACTAAGCCATGCAAAGCCACACAAATCTACTTCACGTGGCTTAATAAATTCCAAAAAGGATTTTGCATTGTGCTGCATCACAAAAGTGACGGAAAGCAACCGCAGCAGAAACTCTTGGTAAATCTGGGCCTATAGATACTGGAAATGCATAAAGACTGGAGCTCAGCTCTGGGGTGAGTCAGTGCAGATATTCACGATGGCCTCCTCGCCTGTGTTCCTCATTTTAACCCAAAGTTTGGAAAAACATTTATTATTGATCTACCCCTTTACCTGCTCCATTTAATTCTCGACTCCATTTATATTTCCAGAAATGCATTCCTGCTTTTTTACTTCATTACAAACCTCTCACGGATTTAAAACAAAACTGGCTTGTTTTCACCAGCAGCCACAAGTGTTTCTAAAATATATGATGCTCGGCAGTGACATAGGTTCATGCACCAACCAAGGAAATGATGTCAACCCTCTTTCATTAAACATTTTGCACATTAAAGTTTTCCGTCTCTATTTTACTGTCTTTTGCAAGAACATTCCAAGACGTAGGGTATGTTTTTATTTCTGTTGGTGAACTAAGTAAACTATTTCCTCATTTGAGTATCTGTTTGATGAATAATTGTGTCTTCATGTTGACTGAGCCCTGTGTTAAACTTCAGTAAGCATAGACAGGAATGGCTGTGACAGCCGGGCATTCATTTCTAAATCTGGTGGGCGGGGATCTGTAGGGGAAGCTTCATTTACTCCGTTGTCCTAGTGAAGCTAACCACCCCCGCCAAAAAATAAATCAGAATCAAATATCGACCATTTGCTTCCAAAGTGTTTTAACACTCTAAGAAATGATGCTTCTCGGTGGCATGGCTCATGTTAGCCCTTTATCTGAAGGCAGTAAATTGTTATTATTTCTTTGGAACAAATAGACTTTGCTGAATTAGAGGGAAAGACATCTGGGCTCTTCACGAAATTGCACATTTGACACTGGAAGAAATTCCATGTATCTCTTGAGTACCCCATATTAATTTCAGGCTCTGGTATACCCCTCATCATTTTTTAAGTTATTGCTTTGTCTATGACCTGTGGTCTGCTGTAGATGTCTCAAAAGAGATACACACATTAAAATGTGGAATACACATCCTCTGAAGTGGGATTTTTTTTTTAATGGGACTGGCCTCTGTAGGAGGCTGTCCTGGTTTGTAGTGGGTACCAGAGGTACTTATACCTTATACCATGTACAGTTATCCCTTATTAGTGAAATGTAGTCAGTTTCTAGAAGCCAGGCTGTCTAGAGGTAGCTGTAGGCGGAGCAGCCAAGGCTGAACTAGGAGACATGCAAAGCTCCTGCAATACCACTATAGTCACACAGTACTTATACACAACAAAAAACAATACTCAGTGTTACCAAAAATAAAGCTACTTTATTTTAGTGAAACAATCCAAAAATATCTCAGAGGCAATACTCCTTCTGGAGGTATGTATTATACACAATATATACACTAGTAACCAAAATCAGGTAAGTAAACAGTCATAGAATAGGGCAAACAACAGAAAATACAATGGATTGGAATAGGCCTAGGGGCAACACAAACCATATATTAAAATAGTGGAATGCAAATAAAGAATATCCCCCTAGGCAAGTGTAGTGCGTAGAGGGGCGCTGGGAGTGTAGGAAAATGCCAAAGGTAAGTAAAGTACCTGTTTTGCTTTACTTTTGAACGAGCCAAAATATACACACTGAAAGGAGTCGGAAAGATTCTCTGGAATGCACTTCTTAATCTGAAGAAGACATTTATTATAGCTTTACGCAAGGCTCGTGAAAGAAGGCTTGAATACCAAAAGTATACTTTCAAAATGTGCAACAATTAAGTAAGACCATATATAAAGAATCTTCAATCTATAAACTGCAAATAAATACATGCAAGAATACAAACAATGATATTGATATATGTATATATATTCATACACAATGCAAAGCAAATAATTAATAAAAATGCATCATCGTAGGGCCTGTCAGGTGCTTCATCTTTCTCCTGCAAGCAAGCCGATGACCCCGTTCGACTGCGAGAAAGAGAGATCTCCGCCCTCACGGGAAGTCTATATCAAGCATCCGAAGTCTGAATCCTGATTCAGGTCTCTGAATCTCCCACTGTCGATCTGCGTCTCTTACATATTTTAAACAAATGAGGAAGAAGCTTTCTGGAAAAGCCCCTCCCATTGAGAAGTATTCTAAAATGCTTGCTAGTTTAGGTAAGCTGTGAAAGAAACACGTTGGGAATCAGCCAAAATCCCAAGGCGTCCCTTCCACAGCCAAACCGTTCCCTGCTGTACCATGAACATCAGTCTAGTACATCCTCATCGTGCTGACTGACTAACTCCTCCAAATTATGTCCTAGCTTTCCGGTGATAATATGTCCTAGCTCTTCGGTGAGAAAGAGAACACGCAGAAATAGAAAACACGTTGCATAACATGTTTGTACGGAAAACTAGTCGTACCCTTAACGTGGCACTAAAGCATTGAAGCTGAGGCTAAGCTTAATACAAAATGGAGTCTGTAACTGGTGACCACTAATGAGACATTGGACAGCCAAGCCAAGTGCAAAGTGGTGCAACACGAAGTCCGTGGTCAAAATACAAATATCACTACATTCCGCTCTTTGAACAGAGTCGTGTCGCCTATGGGTTTAAACTCAACTTTTTTTGATCTAAACATTGCAAGCAGATTAGGAATACATTGTACACAGCAACATAATGAAATAATAAGAACTAATGCTACAAAAAGTTTACCGAAAACTTTGCTCAACTGTCTAAAATCAGGTTACCATTGAAATAACCATCCCTGATCTATATCCTGCTTTACCCCTTTCACTAATGTATGTAGTGTATCAGTGTGGGCTTGGATAGATTGAGAGTGGTCAGAAAGATTGAAACAACACATGCCTTCAAATTCACTGCAACCATGATTATGTTTCAGCAAAGGGTAGTCTACGACAGCCCTGTTTTGTAATGCAGCTTTTCTAGTTCCATGCACATCTAATAAAAATAAAGCAATAGAAGTATGGTTAATGTTTTTAACTATTAGACATGCTAGCTTATTAATTACCCTAGTATTGTATACAGCTAAACCAGGCATGCCTACAATGGAAAGACTTAAGCTTAGATACGTTGATTGGGATAATAATTGAATATCTGAGTCACAGTTTACACCTAGTTGCACAGTGGCTGCAGGATAACGAGTACGTATAGAGTTAGATGGAAACATCATGAGTCCCAGGCGTGTAAAAGTACACGGTCCGCTTGTTATGTTAGCTGGAATGTAGGTAAAAGTAAGGTTGCCACACAAGAACAGCCAGCCAAGTGGCAACTTAACATGTTTAATGTGACTGGAGCAGTCACTGGATGATGACAAGCCTAATGATTCGACATATTTTTGCAATGTCTGTCGGTTCGGTAAAAGCACAAGACTCTGTGATCCCACGGTAAGTTTTGAGAGGTTTATGATTTCTTTTCTAAATGCAATTAAATGCATTTTCCAATGTCACGAGAACTGCGGACATGCAGTAACATACGCCACCGGTAGTAATGTTGCAGGTAATTATCTGAGTCAGATTGTCCTACTTTTTATCGGTTGTTTGTTGACAGTCCCTGCAATACTCATAGGGACTGCAGTGGGTTTCAACGTCATGTTCTTGCACATCTTTATCGTGGTTAGTGGCATTGAAAATGTCTAACAAGATTCTTGTTGGTGTTGGTATGGCGATCAAACACGCTGACAAAACATCCACAGTGCTTCTCATGGCGCCCATGCAGAAGTCAGATCTGTTAAGCACGGTCTGTGTCAAATGAATCCAGATATTGGGGGTTATTACAACTTTGGAGGAGGTGTTAATCCGTCCCAAAAGTGATGGTAAAGTGACAGATAAACCACCAGCCGTATTACGAGTCCATTATATCCTATGGAACTCGTAATACGGCTGGTGGTATATCCGTCACTTTACCGTCACTTTTGGGACGGATTAAGACCTCCTCCAAAGTTGTAATAACCCCCATTGTCATTCAGATGCAATAAAGGTGTTGCGCAACGTGGTCGATCAATCAAGTTGAGATTAGGGGTGTTAGGTCTATCCCGACCCCACACGCACACACCCAAAAGGAGACCACACGGAACACTCATGGCAAAAACAAGCTGTAGTATGATCTGTAAAAGAAACGAGTATGATCATTCTCTCAAATAACATTTATCAGCTGGAATATGTCCCCATTTTTCCTCTCCTTGATATCTGTGACTGGCTCTGCGTTTCACGCTTGTTATCTTGCTTGTTTATCTTTCTGCTGCTTTCCTTTCGATCTAAACCCTTTTTACAGTACATTTCCCACAAGCTTTTTGTATCTATCCCATCAATCTGTTCTTTTTTGACACCATCTTTTAGCAGTGCCGTAAACATATCTTTCCTGGACACTCTGTTGTTATCTGTGCGATCCTCAGATCTTGAAGATCTCTCAGGTTTATCCCAAATTCCTAATTCACCTAACTCTCTGACCGCTTCTAGTACATCTTTCAAAGCCTGCCCTGTCTGATTGATTAATAAAGTCATAATTGCTTGCCTATAGGCAGGTGGAGCAAGGCAAATTATTTTATTTCCTATTGGCACAGTAAGCTGTCCATCTAACAATTGATGTGCATTACCAAAGAAAATGACAGGTTTCATTGCCTCCTCCTTAATTCTTTGCTTTGCATCACGTAAAGTATACCAGGGTTTCTCATTGGGAGTCCACTCTGAATCAATGGGGTACTTCACATTACATCCATCAACAACTGGTTGTAATAAAGTGGTCTGGTGTTGTCCTTAACAACCCCTGAACTGTTCCTGTATTACTAGATGAGAACTTAGAGTACAGAACTTGCGAGAGTCCCCAACATCTAACATGACACCGGAAGCACCAGTTTCAAACAACCTCACAACCCAAGCAAGTCGGGACTCCTCTGTTCTCTATTTAAAGCGATCCATAATGTCATTTACTTCTTGCTGAGTGTAATCTTCTAGAGCACGTAGTGCAACTCCTGCTGGATCTTGGGGTGTGTGCTGCAATTCTCGTCTAAATATTGGCTGTGCACGCACTACATTCTGCTCCTGTAGGTCCCCCTGTTCCCCACCTTTTTCACTCTCCTCATCACTAGAGTTGGACGGATCACTGCTGGTCCAAATGCATTTAATCCAAGACGAATCTGGGCACCAGTCCAAACCAGCATTAGCAGTGACTAAATGGACCTTTTTCTGATTTATCCTTCCTCTACGTTTACAATATTTGTTTTGAGCTACTTTGATTGCGGCACGCTCTGCAATGGTTTGATACGTCTGCCTTATCTTGCAATAATTTATTTACAGCATAGTAACACTATTCTTTGAATCCACAAGCTGCTTTTCCAGTTGTTCATTTACCCTTTCGAACTGTTTACATTTTTCATGCATTTTTCTGTAGGCAGACAAAAGTATCCATCCCCGTCTGCCAAGAACTGAAAGATAATTCCCTTCAACCGGTACTTTTCTTAGGCAAGATAAAACATTTGCTGGTTCTGCTTCATTCAAACATTCATCCCAACTTTCTGATAAAACAGCCAAATGTGAAAATTCACTAGCTAACTCATCATAAGGTGCGTGGCACCATCCAGGAATTTGAAAAACACTCTTTTCACACACATTTTTAGAAGCAGATGTTTAGTCTTCCTGCCAAACATATTTTCACTTTTAAATGTACACTTTTAATCTACAAATCCTTCCCTTGCTGATAAACGCCAAGGTGTTTCGCTTTACTTTTGACTGAGCCAAAATATACACATTGAAAGGAGTTGAAAAGATTCTCTGGAATGCACTTCTTAATCTGAAGAAGACATTTATTATAGCTTTTCGCAAGGCTCCTGAAGGAAGGCTTGAATAGCAAAAAGTGTACTTTTAAAATGTGCAACAATGAAGTAAGACCATATATAAAGAATCTTCAATCTATAAACAGCAAATATATACATGCAAGAATACAAACATGGCTATATTGATATAGGTATATATATTCATACACAATGCAAAGCAAAATAATTAATAAAAATGCATCACCGTAGGGCATGCCAGGTGTTTCATCTTTCTCCTGCCAGCAAGCCGATGACCCCGTTCCACTGCGAGAAAGAGAGATCCCAGCCCTCACGGGAAATCTATACCAGGCATCCGAAGTCTGAATCCTGATTGAGGTCTCTGAATTTCCCACTGTCGATCTGGGTCTCTTATATATTTTAAACAAATGAGGAAGGAGCTTTCTGGAAAAGCCCCTCCCATTGAGAAGTATTCAAAAATGCTGGCTAGTTTAGGTAAACTTCGAAAGAAACACGTTGGGAATCGGCCAAAATACAAAGGCGTCCCTCCCAAAGCCAAACTATTCCCTGCTGTACCATGAACATCCGTCTAGTAAATCCTTATCATGCTGACTGACTAACTCCATGGTATGTCCTAGCTCTTCCGTGAGAAATGAGAAAAGAACACGCAAAATAGAAAACACGTTGCATAACATGTTTGTACAGAAAACTACTTGGACCCTTAAAGTGGCAGTGAAGCAGTAAAGCTAAGGGTAAGCTGAATACAAAATGGAGTCTGTAACTGGTGACCACTAATGTGACGATGGGCAGCTAAGCCAAGTGCAAAGTGGTGCAACCCAAAGTCAGTGGTCAAAATACAAATATCACTACAGTACCCCACCCCAGAGCCCAGGAAAGCAGAAGTAAAGTACAGCAAGGTTGCTCAGAACACACTTCAAGTTGTGATGAAGAATTATGCAAGAACCAAGCAAGACTGCAAGCAACCAACAATGAATTCCTGGACCTGAAGACCTGTGGAGAGAGGAGACCAAGTCCAGAAGTTGAGGAAGAGTCCAGGAAGAACAGAAGCCCCTGCTAACTTGGATGAAGGTGCAAAAGAGGATTCTCTGGTTGGAAGAAAAAGTCAGAAATGCACCAAAGAAGACAGCTGCCGGTTCCTGCTTTGTGCAAGAGATGTCCCACGTCGAGTTGTTGGATGCAGGTTGGTTTTCGTCATTGGATTACACCAACAAGCCTTGGCTCCCGCGAATGTTGCGGTTGGCAGGAAAAGGTACTCCCTGGACCCAGGAATGACTTGGGTGTCTCAACTCGGACTGAGGAGACAGAAGGCGCTCTCAGCACTTCAGAGAGCCCTCAGAAGGCCAGTCAGCACCCACAGGAGTCCCTGGACACGGGGACAAAGAAGCTGCAAAATGCGGCCATCGCAGCACTACACAAAGGGATCCCACACCATCGGAGGACAACTCAGGGAGCTGAACGTCACAGGATAGGACAGAGTGCTGGGATCCTGGGCTAAGCTGTGCACAAAGGATTTCTGGAAGAAGCGCACAAAAGCCCTAGGAGCTGCAGAACACACCATGCACAGGGGTACTGTTTGTCTCGGGGGCGGCAAGCCGTTACCTCCACCAAATTTGGACAGCTGGACCTTCGGACAATCAGGATCACTTCCGTCCATGACCTGTGTTCCAGGGATCATGCTCATTGAAGGAGAGGAGTCCCAGAGTACCATTTGTCCCAGAGAGGTGCCTGCTGAAGCAGGGAAGTGACTCAGTCACTCCACAGAAGATTCCTTTTGGTTCTTCTGGTGCATGGTAAAGACAGGCAGTCCTCTGAGGGTGCAAACCTTGGAAACTGTTGCAATTGCTGGCTGGAGCTGAAGTTGCAGGTGACAGGAGTCATCCTGGATACTTTGTTGCTGTTACAGCAGTTCCTCAAGCTGTCTGCGGTTGATCCAATGGTCAGAAGCTGAAGCAGAGGATGCAGAAGGAGGAATCTTGCAAACTGAATCTGAGGAAACACCCAGAGGAGAAACTCTAAACAGCCCTGAGAGAGGCATTGGCTACGTACCCAGGTATGCACCTATTAGGATGGGTCTCTGAAGTCACCTGCTGGCACTGGCCATTCAGATGCTCCCACAGGGTTCCCACACCTTGGAATCCAAGATGGCTAATTCCAGGGACACTCTGGAAGAGCTCTGGGAACCACTCCTGAGGTGGTGATGGACAGGGCAGTGGTTACTCCCCTTTCCTTTGTCCAGTTTTGCGCCAGAGCAGAGACTGAGGGTCCCTGACCTGGTGTAGACTGGATTATGCAAGGAGGGCGCCATTTGTGCCCTTCAAAGCATTTCCAGAGGCTCTGCGAGGATACCCCTCTCATGCCCGTATCACTGATTTCCAATGGGAGTGGGTGTAACACCCCTCTCCTAAAGGAGATGCATTGTTCTGCCTTCTTGGGATTCAGCTGCTGAATCCTCAGGAGGGCAGAAACCTGCCTGGAGGGTGGCAGCAGCTAGGGCTGCAGTGGAAACCTCAGACAGCTGGTTTGGCAGTACTGGGGGTCCATGGTGGAGCCCCAAGGGTGCATGGAATTGGCCCCTCAATACCAGATTTGGATTAGGGGTTCAATTCCACAATCTTAGACACCTCTCATGGCCATATTCGGAGTTACCATTGTGAAACTACATATATGTATTGGCATATACGTAGTGCAGGCTTATAATGGTGTTCTCGCACTCACAAAGTCTGGAATTGGCCCTGGACAATGTGGGGGCACCTTTGCTAGTGCAAGGGTGCCCTCACAAACAGTAACTTAGGACCTAGCCTTCAGTAAATGAAGGTTAGACATATAGGTGACTTATAAGTTACCCAGTGCAGTGAAAAATGGCTGTGAAATAGTGTGTGCACTATTTCAGTCAGGCTACAGTGGCAGTCCTGAAGAAAGGTTTCCATGAGCTCCTTATGGGTGGCAAAAGAAATGCTTCACCCCTTAAGAATCTCCTGGAACCCCATTGCCCTGGGTACCTAGGTACCATATACTAGGGACTTATAAGGGGGTTCCAGTGTGCCAATAAGAATTGGAATATAAAGTCACTAAACTATAGTGACACATTTGGTACACAGAGAGAGCATAAGCAGTGGAGTTCTGGTTAGCAGAACTCCAGTGACACAGTTAAGCATACTGACAACACACACAGGCCACAAACTATGAGTGAAAACACACTGACAAATAGGTTTCAACTATGAGCACTGGGGTCCTGGCTAGCAGGATCCCAGTGAGACAGTAAAAACACACTGACAAACAGGCAAAAACATGGGGGTAACAATGCTAGAAAGAGGCTACTTTCTCACAGCCTCACACTGCAAAATCAATGCAATGTTACTGTGCGTGTAAATAATTATTAGACATCTCTTTTTTCCAAAGCTCAATATTAGGCTCAAAATAGAATACACTACATAAAAGGGCAGTCAAGATTACAAGATGCAGATCTCTGCCTAAAACCAATACACAATCAGTCTGTGTAGAGTAGGGTGCTGGCCAAAAACTGTATCTCAATAAAGGCAAAGGGAAGACATGATAAATGCTGCCAGTAGAAAATACATTTAATGACCCCTTTATTGTTCATTCTCCATCTAAACTTTCAAGTTTTATGGGGTTGCTGCAGTCCCTTCTGCATCCCGAGTTTCAGTGCCACTATACATAAGGTACAATCACCCATGGTTTATTAAGAGTGCAGCAGATGGTCCACCAAACAAACTCGGGGTTCTCCTGTCTTGGATGGAGGTGGGGGAACCCCAGGGGTTCCGATGGTAGAGTCCCAACTGGAACCAATGTGGGCAGCCTCGATCTGATGGATGCCCGCTACGTGACACCAGGTCACAGTGACAGCCAACCCACACCTTAAGGCAGGGTCTCTGGATTTTTTCTCTATCAGAACTGTGAGTGAACTGTTTCTTTTATTTTTCTAAAATAAACTCACAGTTTGAGAGTTAGTTTTAGAAAAGCAAATAAATTGGCGAGCGAGGCTACAAAAACGGAGAGCTTCTGAGCAGACTGCTCCACTTACAATGCTCCCACTGTACTGCTGATACTATGTTGGCAGTGAGATCTTCACCAAGAAGGCAGGGGTCGCAAAATGTAATGGGTGGTCATTCACTTAATATAAATGGCTGGTCCTCTACCTAATATGTAATAGGTGGTCCTTCAGCAAAGAGGTAATTGGTGGTCTTCTACCAAATATGCAACTGGTGGTCCTCCACCAAATATGTAATGTTTGGTTCTTCACCAAATATGAAATGGGTGGTCCTCCACTAAATAAGTAATGGGCGGTCCTCCACCAAATACGTAATTGGTGGTCCTCAACCAAATATGTAACAGGTGATCCTCTACCAAATATGTAAGGGGTAGTTCTTCGCCAAATATGTAATTGGTGGTCCTCCACCAAATATGTAATGGGTGGTTCTTCACCAAATTTGTAACTGGTAGTCCTTTACCAAGTATATAACAGGTGGTCCTCCACCAAATATGCAGTAGGTGGTCCTTCCCTAAATATGTAATGGGTGGTCCTCCACCAAATATGTAATTGTGGTCCTCCACCAAATATGTAATGGGTGGTTCTTCACCAAACATGTAATCGGTGGTTCTTCACCAAATATGTAACGGGTGGTTCTCCACCAAATATGTAATGGGTAGTCTTCAACCAAATATGTAATTTGTGTTTTTTCACCAAATATGTAACTGGTAGTCTTTCAGCAAATATGTAATAGGTGGTCCTTCAGCAAATATGTAATAGGTGTTCATTCACCAAATATGTGATAGGTGGTTCTTCACCAAATATGTAACGGAAGGTCCTCCATCAAATATGTAACGGGAGGTTCTCCATTAAATATGAAATGGGTGGTCCTCCATCAAATATGTAATGGTTAGTTCTACACCAAATATGTAATGGGTAGTCTTCCACCAAATATGTAACTGGTAGTCTTTCAGCAAATATGTGATAGGTGGTCCTTCAGCAAATATGCAATGGGTGGTCCTTCAGCAAATATGTAATGGGTGGTCCTTCAGCAAATATGTAATTGGTGGTCATCCACCAAATATGTAATGGGTGGGCCTTCACCAGATATGCAGTGGGTGGCCCTTCAGCAAATATGTAATGGGTGGTCTTTCTGCAAATATCAAATGTGTGGTCCTTCACCAAATATGTAATGGGTGTTTTTTCACCACATATGTAATGGGTGGTCCTTCACCAAATATAGAATTGGTGGTCCTTCACCAAATATGTAATGTATGGTCCTCCACCAAATATTTGATGGGTGGTTCATCACCAAATATGTAAAGGGTGGTTCTTCACTAAATATGTAGCGGGTGGTTCTTCACCAAATATGTAACTGGTGGTCCTCCACCCAACATGAAAGGGTGGTCCTCCACCAAATATGTAATGAGTTTTTCTTCACCAAACTTGTAATGGGTGGCTCTTCAGCAAATATGTAACGGGAGGTCCTCCATCAAATATGTAACGGGAGGTCCTCCATTAAATATAAAATGGGTGGTTCTCCATTAAATATTTAAAGAGTGGTCAGCCGACAAATATGTATCTGGTGGTCCTCCATCAAATATGTAACTGTTGGTCCTCCACCAAATATGTACAGTGGGTTCTTCACCAAATATTTATAGTGTGGTTATTCACCAAATATGTCATGGGTGGTCCTCCATCAAATATGTAATGGGTAGTCCTCCACCAAATATGTAATGCTTAGTTCTACACCAAATATGTAATGGGTAGTCTTCCACCAAATATGTAATTTGTGTTTTTTCACCAAATATTTAACTGGTAGTCTTTCAGCATATATGTAATAGGTGGTGCTTCAGCAAATATGTAATAGGTGGTCCTTCAGCAAATATGTAATTGGTGGTCCTTCACCAAATATGTGATAGGTGGTTCTTCGCCAAATATGTAACGGGAGGTCCTCCATCAAATATGTAACGGGAGGTTCTCCATTAAATATGAAATGGGTGGTCCTCCATCAAATATGTAATGGTTAGTTCTACACCAAATATGTAATGGGTAGTCTTCCACCAAATATGTAACTGGTAGTCTTCCAGCAAATATGTGATAGGTGGTACTTCAGCAAATATGCAATGGGTGGTCCTTCAGCAAATATGTAATGGGTGGTCCTTCAGCAAATATGTAATTGGTGGTCCTTCACCAAATATGTAATAGGTGGTCCTTCATCAAATATGTAATGGGTGGCTCTTCACCAAATATGTAATGGAAGGTCCTCCATCAAATATGTAACAGGAGGTTCTCCATTAAACATGAAATGGGTGGTTGTCCATCAAATATTTAACAAGTGGGCAGCCAACAAATATGTAACTGGTGGTCCTCCACCAAATATGTAACTGTTGGTCCTCCACCAAATACGTAAAGGGTGGTTCTTCACCAAACATTTATAGTGTGGTTATTAACCAAATATGTAATGGGTGGTCCTCCATCAAATATGTAATGGGTGGTCCTCCACCAAATATGTAATGGTTAGTTCTACACCAAATATGTAATGGATAGTCTTCCACCAAATATGTAATGTATGGTTCTTCACCAAATATGTAACTGGTAGTCCTTCAGCAAATACGTAATGGGTGGTCCTTCAGCAAATATGTAATGGGTGGTCCTTCAGCAAATATGTAATTGGTGGTACTCCACCAAATATGTAATAGGTGGTCCTTTACCAAATATGTGATGGGTGGTCCTTCACCAAATACAGTATATAATGGGTAGTTCTTTACCAATTATGTAATGGGTGATCCTTCTCCCGATAAGTAATGTGTAGTTCTTCACCAAATATGTAACTTGTGTTCCTTCAGCAAATATACAACTGGTGGTTCTTCATCAAATATGTAAATGGTGATCCTTCACCAAATATGTAATGAGTGTTCCTTCACCCAATATATAATGGGTGTTTCATCATCAAATATGTGACAGGTATTTCTTCACCAAAAATGTATTTGGGGGTCCTCCACTGAATATGTAATGGGTGGTTCTTCAACAAATGTGTGATGGGCGGTCCTCCAGCAAGTACATAATGGGTGACCCTCCACCAAATATGTAATGGCTGTTTCTTCACCAAATGTGTAACAGGTGGTTTTCCACCAAATATGTTACTGGTGGTTCTTCACCAAATATGTAATGGGTAGTCCTCCAACAAATGTGTAATAGGTGGTCCTTCAGCAAATATCTAATGGGTGGTCCTCTCCTAAATATGTAATGGTTGGTACGCTACCAGATATGTAATGGGTGGGTCATCACCAGATATATAATCAGTGGTCCTTCACCGAATATGTAATGGGTGGTCCTCCACTAAATATGTAATGGGTGGTCCTACACCAAATATGTAGTTGGTGGTACTTCACCAAATATGTAGCGGGTGGTTCTTCACCAAATATGTAACTGGTGGTCCTTAAGCAAATATGTAACTGGTGGTCCTTAAGCAAATATGTAATGAGTGGTCCTTCTGCAAATATGTAATGGGTGGTCCTTCACCAAATATGTAATGGGTGGTTCTTCACCAAATATGTAATGGGTGGTCCTCCATCAAATATTTAATGTATGATTCTTTACCAAATTTGTAAAAGGTGGTCCTTCACCAAATATATAATCAGTGGTCCTTCACCAAATATGTAATGGGTGGTCCTCCACCAAATATGTAATGGGTGGTCCTACACCAAATATGTAGTGGGTGGTTCTTCACCAAATATGTAGCGGGTGGTTCTTCACCAAATATGTAACTGGTGGTCCTTCACCCAATATGTAATGGGTGGTCCTCCACCAAATTTGCAATGGGTGATCCTTCACCAATTATGGAATGGGTGGTCCATCACCAAATATGTAAGAGGTGGTCCTCCACCATATCTGTAATTGTTGATCCTTCACCAAATATGTAATGCGTGGTCCTCACAAAATATGTAATGGTTGGTTCTTCACCACATACGTAATAGGTGGTCCTTCACCAAATAAACAATTAGTGGTAATTCAATAAACGTGTAATGGGTGGTCCTTTACCAAACATGTAATGGGTGGTCCTCCATTAAGGAAGAAGAAGTCATGAACTCCATTGACTTGATGGACTAGTGAACTGAGGGCTATCCCACTGTGGGGTCTCAAAGAAGTAATTGATATACAAACAGACAACAAATACAGCTTAGAATCATAAATACATGTTTTGGTGAAAGATGCTCACAATCGGCCAGTATTTCTGATATTGTCTTGAAACTGTAGCCATTGGTGATCTAAAGTACATCATTCAAGCAATGGTTATCTCATAAGTGACATATGGGGGATTTGATACTCATAGACGACCCCCATAAAAACAATCTTCACCACAGCGGTTAGAAAGTTTACAAACAGAAAGAAACTTGAACCTGACTAACAAAACTCAGATGACTCCGTTCTCAAAACTGCGGCACATTGAAGTCAGCACATACGATCTTTAAGGCTTTAAACATAACACACCATTACCTGAAAAAAATTTATAATCTCAGGGAACCGAAGACATCTTTGAAGCACATACAATCACCACATTAAATCCCAGCAGTATTAAAAAACCTTTAGACCCCACTTATTTCAAAATTTGATCCAAAAATCTAGAACAGTTTATCTACTGTGACAATTCAGAGCCCATCTTTCATACCATTACTAACACAAAAAGTTGACATCTCCTGTTTCAGTTTAACACACCGAGACATGGGCCCTCATTACAACGTTGGCGGTAAATGCCACCTACCGCCATGCTGACGGCCGCCAACATACCATGACCGTGGCGGTATACGGCTACGGGTATTATGACCTACACAGAGAAATCCGCCACTATACAGACACCCACAGAAGTCCGCCAGACCAAAGGTCAGTGATAAACTGGCGGTACCCAAACCCACACCGTTATGCCAACAGAAATATGCCCACAGTATCAGGACCCACGACTCACCACAGCGGTCTTTCAACCGCTGTAAACCATTGGCGGTACACATCGTCGCGCTCAAAATACACCCACACTTACAAAACTACAGGACATTGGACAATTCCAACTACACACACCTGACACACATACAAACACCACACACACACACCCACTCCACTATAAAACACACACCTACGTTACCCGCAACCCTTTCAACGAAAAAAAAGATTGCTAACAGAGAGAGAGACAAGCCAGGAGCACCCACTCAATCTAAGCCACAGAACACCATCACCCATACACCATCCACGCACCTCAGAGCACACACCACAACACATCACCCCACACATCCTCACACATACCACTCACACCACATCCATGGCACCCCAAAGACACCCCAGGTTTTCAGAGGAGGAGCTAAGGTCAAGGTGGAGGAAATCATCCAGGTAGAGCCACAGCTATTCTGATCACAGGTGCAGCAGACGTCCATTGCAAGGAAGATGGAGCTATGGCGGAGGATCATGGACAGTGTCAACGCCGTGGGACAGCACCCCAGGACAAGGGATGACATCAGGAAGAGGTGGAACAACCTACGGTGGAAAATGTGTTCCGTGGTTGCAAGACACCACCTCACATAAACCCCACTATCACAACCCACCCATCCCAATACCAAGCCCTGCATGCAACACCAATGCATGGACCCCCATCACAGACCTGCATGGACACCCATCACTAAATCATGACCATTAGAGAGAATCACCTAGCCCACAAAATCACCACGCACACAAGGCAAAGCTGACAGGGCTATCACAACCATACAGGGAAACACACCCATGCATAAGATGGCACACACAGATACAATAATTCTGCATTTACATCCCCACAGGACCCCCACTCAATGTCACTGGAGATGAGGTGCCACCGACATCCAGTCCCCCCACAGAAGAGGCCCACAGTGATGACAGCAGCTCTGGACACATGGACCACGATGACCATCCTGGCCCATCAGGGACCTCTGGACAGTCGGTTACCCTGCCATAGTCCCATACCACCACAGACCCTCCCCCCTCAGGAAACACCAGCACAGCACCCACCCAGCAGGCCCATACCACTGTCCCCAGGACACGTCAATCAGCAGTGTGTCCACCACTACAGGGACCCCAGGCAACCCCACAAACCCATCACAATCAGGGACCTGGAGTCAGTGGCAGTGGGCACACGGTTCAGGGTACAGAGGCCCAGGACAACAGGGAAGCTGGGAGGACTGCTGTGCGAAAGGGGGAGGACAGGCCCAGGGAACCCACTCTCCACGAGGCACTTGCAGGGATCCTGGGAGCATACCACCATTCCCAGGAGACCTTGGGCCAGATACTGGCCAAGTTGCAGGAGACCCAGTGGCTGCAGGGGGGACAGTGCCTGGGGATTAGGGAGGACCTCAAACACATTCACACCGTCCTGGTCACCATTGCAGGGGTGTTGGCTGACATGGCCAACACCATGAGGAAGGCAGTGGCACACCAACGGGCCCCTGACACTAGCCACACCAAAGAATAGCCCTCCACCTCCATCGGCGCTAGTGGACAGGAGGCCCACCACTGGAACGAAAGGCCACCAGCACCCCACCCCCTGCAGAAGGAGAACCACCCCGCAAACGGTCCCTGCGATCCAGGCAAAAGCCAGAGAACATTGCCAAGATTCCCGCCAGGAAATAAGACTCTCCTGATTGTCACCTTTGTGTCCCACTCTGTTACCCTGTCCACCTTGAACTGCCATTGCTCCCCTACCTATTCCCCATTGGACAATGCACCTGTGATACAAAGAGACTGGACTCTATCTGGACATTCCTCCACCATCAACTCAGCCCATTCCACTACCCCTTCAACCTCTTAGCACTTAAATAAACACCCTTGGAATAAACACAAGACTGGAGTCTGTCAATTGATTGAAATATGTATTAGTACAACAATCTGTAAACATTGCAATTAATATGTACAGTTATATATACATTGGATTGACCAGTAGTGGGCAGCAGTAAACACACCAGGAGCCAGAGTGGGGCACAGAGATCTGAAAATAGAGATGTCAAAGGGTACAGTAAGTGGCCATAGACATAGGGAAATCATGCTGCCATGTTCAATGTCCAAGAGAAAACTGCATTGTAAAGTGAAGTTACAGTGTCTTACCTGTGTGTCACTGGAGGTACTGCTGTATGAGAGAACTTCTGTTGTCCACATCTTCATCCTCTGCCTCCTCTTCCTCACAGTCCACAGGCTCCACCACTGCCACAATACCATCTCCAGGCTCATCCTCCTGCAGAAAAGGCATCTGGTGTCTCAAGGCCAGGTTGTGCAGCATGCAACGATGATCTGGCACACCTTCTTGGGTGAGTAGTACAGGGATCCATCAGTCAGATGGAGGCACCTGAACCTGGCCTTCAGGAGGCCGAAGGTTCTCTCAATTATCCTCCTTGTTCTCCCATGTGCTTCATTGTAACGTTCCTCTGCCCTTGTCCTGGCATTCCTCACTGGGGTCAGTAGCCATGAGAGGTTGGGGTAACCAGAGTCACCTGCAAATATCGAGGGATACCTGTTAGCCACACACTCATCCTTAAGGACAACCCTATACCCATGCACCAACATATACTGGGTGGGGACGTTGGGCTCACCTATTAGCCACACCCGGTGCCTCTGGAGTTGAGCCATCACATATGGGATGCTGCTATTCCTCAAGATAAAGGCATCATGCACAGAGACAGGATACTTGGCATTCACATGGGGGATGTACTGGTCCGCCAAACACACCATCTGCACATTCAGAGAGTGATAGCTTTTTCTATTCCTGAACACTTGTTCATTTCTCCGTGGGGGGGGTAAATGCTACATGGGTACCATCAATGGCTTGGGTATATGTCCCAGGGCATAAAAGTCAGCTTTCACTGTGGCCAAATCCTCCAACTGGGGGAATACGATGTAGCTGAGCTTGCATTTCAGCAGGGCAGACAACATTCTTGTCAACACGTTGGAGAACATTGGCTGAGACATCCCTGATGCCATGGCCACTGTTGTTCGGAAGGAACCACTTGCCAGGAAATGGAGCACTGACAGGACCTGCACTAGAGAGGGGATTCCTGTGGGGGTGGTGGATAGCTGAAATCAGGTCTGGCTCCAATTGGGCACATAGTTCTTGGATTGTGGCCCGATCAATTCTGTAGGTAAGGATAATGTGTCTGTCCTCCATAGTCGCCAGGTTCACAAGGGGTCTGTACACAGGGGGGTTGTATCCATCGCCTATTCATCCTCAGCGGTTGAACTCTAGGGTGGAAAATGGTCAGCAGAGGGTCATATTCACACATATGTTGCAATAAAAATGCATTTCTTCCTTTACAGAACCAGTATGTGAATTTGAAAATCAGTTGATGTGCCAATGTCTGCTGTGACGCAGTTAGGTGCCATGGCCTGTGCCCCCCTGAAAGGGTGACTGCCTGACCTGTGAGAAGAGACAAGTGGAAATGAGGTAATTCCGCTGGCGTTGTGCGGCGTTGCGGTAGGCGGTCAACTACCGCCGCGCAACTTCACATTGGTTATCATTGAGCCCTATGTGTTCCATAAGACAATGGCGATGTACGCCGGCGGTGACGGTACGAACCTCTGCGGACGTGACCACCATTTTCTAACTGTTCAATAACTTTCTACCTGACCTTCAACAGGAGAGGACCTACACTGCAAGTGATGCTGTGACCTGTGTCCGGAAGCGACAATGGCTCGAGTGTCTGGGGAAAGGGCCCCAACCTTCACTTCGGAGGAGTTGGAGTGACTGGTGGATGGGGTCCTACCCCAGTATACTTCACTCTATGGTACTCCAGACAAACAGGTGAGTACACTGTGAGCATGATGCGTGGGCCATGAATGTATGGAGTGCTGTGTGTGTATGCCTCATGTAGGGGGGTGAGGGGTCCTGGGTAGAGTGCTGCATGTCTGGTGGTCAATGTCTGTGCGTAAGGGGATGGGAGGGATATTGTGGGACTTGAGTGTAACAGTCCGGACGGTATGGCTAATCCCTTTTTTCTATTCATATTTCCCTGCAGGTTATCAGCCATCAGAAAAAGGGTATTTGGCGTGCCACTGCCAAGGAGGTGCGGACCCTGGGGGTCTTTGACAGGCAGACCACCCACTGCCATAAACGGTGGAGGACTTGCGCCGCTAGGCAAGGAAGATGGTGGAGGCCCAGCTGGGGCTGGCGTCCCAACAAGGAAGGGGTGCCCATCGTACCCTGACCCCCCTGATGTTCTGCATCCTGGCGGTGGCCTATCTGGAGTTGGATAAGCACTTGAGGGCATCACAGCATCCACAAGAGGGTGAGTACAGATTTAGAATCATGGCTTTGCGCGCGTTAAGGTTTTACCTGGGTGGGGGATGTGGGCTGTGGGTGCCCCTAGGCCAGGGCGAACTGGCAGGGTAGGTCCCTTGTTGGGCAGGCTCTGAAGAACTCCAACCCCAATAGTGTTAGTGGGCAGGGTCCTGTGGGTTTCAGGTGTGCAGCTCATGGCGTTGAGCATTGTATCTCATAGGCTGGTGACTAGCTGTGTAACTGGCAGTGCATGGCATAGTGCATAGGGCAGCTCCGTGTGTTGTGTACGCCAACGGTAGTGGTGTTGCTGACACTGACCAAGTGTATCCTCTGTCTCTCCCCCCCCTCTTTTTGTTTTGTCACCCTGTCCTTGTGTGCATTAGCATCATCTGGCAGAGGAGCAGAGGCACCGGCAACGGAGGGAGCTGCATCCCACATGGGCCTGGAGGCCGAATCCACTGACGATGAGGGCCCCAGTGGGACGGAGGGTGAGGGGAGCACCACGACGGGGACAGGAGGGGACACTACAGACAGCGACTCCTCCTCCGATGGAAGCCCCCTGGCGATGGCGGACACCTCTCTGCCCACCCCAACAACAGGTACAGCCGACACCCCCCCCACCAGCACCGCCCTCCCAGCAGCCCGTTTCCTGTGCCCGCTCACCCAGGAGGGTGGGCATCTCCTTCGCCCCAGACACATCAGACCCTGCCCCAGTCAGCCCTGCTGCCCTGAGGGAGGAGGCTATTGACCTCCTGAGATCCCTCACTGTTGGGCAGTCAACCATGCTGAATGCCATCCAGGGTGTCGAGATGCATTTGCAACAAACAGATGCATACCTGGAGGACATTCACTCTGGCGTGGTGGCCCAGCAGAGAGCATTTCAGGCTCTGGCCTCAGCACTGATGGCAGCCATTGTCCCTATCTCCAGCCTTCCCCCTCCAACTTCCCCCACCCAGTCCCAATCCCCTCATCCCCAACCTATCCCAATCACACCGCAGACCAGCATTCACCCAAATCAACACACAGAAGTGGCTCAGGGAAACACAAGCACCACACATCATCCCACAGGCACTCACACAAGCACCATCCAGAAACAGACACTCAAACATCCACTGCCTCCACTGTATCCCCCTCCTCCTCCTCGTCCACCTCCCTCCCAGTAGCGTCTACACTCACACCTGTATGCACTACATCCTCATGCACTACCTCCATCACCAGCAACCCTATCACTACACGCCCCTCACTGGCAGTCACCACCCCCACATCCATGCACACGTCCCCTGTGTCCTCTCCCACTGTGTCTGTGACCCCGCCTCTCAAAGTACACAAATGGAAACACACACCCACCAACAGCCATCCACCTCACAACAGCATCCAGATCATGCACCTGCACCCAAACACAGCAGACTGCCATCTCCTACAACCACTCCCTCTTCCTCCACTCCCAAACCTTCACCCTCTTCCTGCCCCAGTGTCCCTAAGAAGCTTTTCCTCCCCAGCATTGACGTATTCCCCCTCCCCATGTCTTTCACCTCGGGCTAGGGTGGCCAGAACCCAGCCCAGCACCTTAGCCACCAAGTCCACGTCTGCTGTGGTTTCTGGAGCTCAGAGAGGCCCTATGGAAGCACCCGTCAGGCCTGCCAGTGTGCCACCAATAACTGCCAAAGACAAGAAGGTTCCGCCACCAAGGAGGCACAACCAGCCAGCAAGGCCAAGGCAAAGACTCCAGCTGGCAGAAGCAAGGAGACACAACCATCTGCCAAGGGCATGAAGGGGCACAGAACACCAGGCAGGGCACTTCAGCCGTCCGAGGCTGCAGGGGAAGGGCTGGAGCCTCCCCCCTCCACTGGCAGCACCACCACCTGCACCGTGGCCAGCACAGCCACCTGCACCACGGCCACCACCGCCAGCTGCCCCGGGCCAGCACCGCCACCTACACTGCAGACAGCAGCACTGCCACCAGCAGCAGCAGCCCCAGTGGGCAGCCGTCTGAGGCTGGAGGGGAAGGGCTGGAGCCTCCCCCCCTCCACTAGCAGCAATGCCAGCTGCACCACTGCCACTACCGCCAGCTGCCCAGCGTCCAGCACCACTACCTGCACCGCCGGAAGCAGCACCACCACCAGCAACAGCATCCCCAGTGGGCAGTCGTCCAAGGCTGCAGGGGAAGGGCTGGAGCCTTCCCCCTCCACTGGCAGCACCGCCAGCTGCACCACGGCCACCACCGCCAGCTGCCCGTGGCCAGCACCGCCACCTGCACCTCCGCAAGCAGCACCACCACCAGCAGCAGCAGCTCCAGTGGGCAGCCGTCCGAGGCTGCAGGGGAAGGGCTGAAGCCTCCCCCCACCATTGGCAGCACCGCCACCTGCACCGGCACTGCAACCACTGTACAGCCGTCCCCATCGGCAGAGGGACTGTAGTCATGCATCCATGGTGTGTCATACATCCTGCCTACAGAAAATCGTGTGGATCAGACACCCAGGAGAGTGACTGTGACCTTGCACATCCCATGTGCTGTATCACTGGGAACCAGTGGAAGAATGCATCTACTCACCCTATCCTTGGCAGGATGAAGCACACTGGGCACCAAGCCCCCTCCAGAACCAGTGGAAGAAGGCATCCACTCACCCTATTCTTGGCAGGACGAAGCACACTGGGCACCAAGCCCCCTCCAGAACCAGTGGAAGAAGGCATCCACTCATCCTATCCTTGGCAGGATGAAGCACACTGGGCACAAAGCTCCCTCCAGAACCAGTGGAAACCCAGCACACACTAGAGAGACTGTGGTTTTGCACTCCCCAGGACCAAGCAGTGGGCAAACCACCCACTTGAGAGACTGTGGCTTTGCACTCCCCAGGACCAAGCAGTGGGCAAACCACCCACTTGAGAGACTGCGTCCTTGCACTCCCCAGGACCAAGCAGTGGGCAAACCACCCACTTGAAAGACTGAGGCTTTGCACTCTCCAGGACCAAGCAGTGGGCAAACCGCCCACTTGAGAGACTGTGGCCTTGCACTCCCCAGGACCAAGCAGTGGGCAAACCACCCACTTGAAAGACTTGAGAGACTGTGGCTTTGCACTCCCCAGGACCAAGCAGTGGGCAAACCACCCACTTGAGAGACTTGAGAGACTGGTTTTGCACTCCCCAGGACATCGCTGTGGGAATGGAGCCCCCTCCAGGAGCAGTGGCGTTGTATCATCTTCCGGCTGAGGTGCCCCCACTTCCCCGTCCCCCTGAGGTGTCTGTGTGTTTTTGACCTGATGCCCCTGCAGTGTTCTGTCCCTATTGAGGCAGGAGTCAAGTGTAGGCTTGGCCTATGTGTTTTGGCCCAGTGTGCCACGGACATTTTGAATGGAGATTTTCCCGGCTTTTGTACATATTGTATATTTTTTAGATACTGTTTTTGAATTATTAACATATTTCTAACTATTTCTAATATATATAACACTCATTTGACTCAATTACTTTTGTCCTTGTGTCATTCCAGAGGGTTACGGGGTGTATATGTAATGTTGTTGCATGTGTTTGTGTTTATGGTGTTGGGGGTGAGGGTGGGGGTTGGGGTTTTGCGTGTGTGTGTCATTCTCTTTTTCCTCCCCCCCGTGTTGTAGGTGCAGTTCTCACCCTGGTCGTCGTCACCACCGCCATTGGTACTCCGGGTATATGAGAAGAAACACCAACATGGGGAAGACCTGCAGCTCGGGCTCCATGGCGTCCTGGTTCTTCCTTGAGTGTCGAGAGGTGAGTTGATTCCCCTCAAAGTACTGTTTCCGCCGTGCTTTTGATGGCGTTGGTACTGCGCCGGAAAAGCTGGCGGATGGGTGGATTGTAATAGGGTGGGCGGTGCATTTTCTTCCGCTTGGCTGTTGGCGGTTACCACCACGGTGTTTGTTTCTACTGCCGTGGCGGTCAGAGTGTTAAAGTTACTGTGTATGTTGGCGGTTTCTGCCGTGGTCCTGATTCCATTTTTGTTACCGTTGGCCTGTTGGTGGTATTACCACCGCTTTAACACCGACCGCCAGGTTTGTAATGAGGGCCATATTGTCTAAACCTCATTGATATGAAACTTGGACTTAAGAACTTCACTATTTTCTACGTTAATTGAATCAAGCTCTCCGGTTACTCCTCCAATATAGAGACTACCTTGTCTCTGCAACTCTGTAAATTTCACCATCCCATTCCCTCATTTGGGCCTGATTTAGAGCTTGATGGAAGGGTTACTCCATCATAGTGGTAACGGATATCTCATCTGCTGAATTATATATCCCTCAGAATATATTGGGATTTTGGCAGACAGGATATCCCTCACCACTGTGATGGAGTAACCCCCCCGCCGACCTCTAAATCAGGCCCTTTGTCTACTGATTTTGATAAATCTCCAGAGAACTCATTTCCCATATTAACAACTCTGCTTAAGCTTATGTAAAATATCACAATATCTATTACCTTCTGCCCATTTCTTGTGACTATTTCTAATCTCTTATAATGCAATTTTACATCTGCAAGATAACATGTTTAAAGGCGAAAAAGTTAACCTCACTTCAGTACCTAATAATCTAAGTGCTTTTATACATGCTCTTGCAACCTCTTGAATAAATGCACCAACTTCTGCAATTTCTGTAAAGTGCTCTGGGATAATGTGTACTTATGGAGAATGGAACATTTTTTTCCTAAAATATAACTTGAGGAAGTGTCAGTCTCACAGTTCAAACGTGGGGATGTCTGGACTTCAAGGATGCTCCGCGTCACCCACATCTACTCCAAGGAGACTAAATCCACTCCTGAGACCACAGGGGGCAAAGGGGGGTTGGGAAAGACATACGTCACTCCATAGCCCCCCCCTTGGACCCGTATGGATTTGTCTCATGAAGTCGAGTCCTGAAGAAAATAAACAAACAACTTCGTTGTCTTCAGATGTGAACTGTCTTATGTGGTCTAAAGTATTGTTCTGCAACTATGTGTGCTTGTGAATTTAAATGGTTCGTCTGCAACATCTAATATGAGATGTTTAGTCTGAGCCTAATCCTTCTGTCTGTGGCATGATGATATATGCATGCAAAGCATAATACCTTAACCACCTTGGGTAATATCCAATGCAGCTTAGAATACGTTCAGAGAATCACATGGAGTATGTCATTCAAAGTTTTAGAAGAAATGGAAGATTGCAACTTCCCAGGCGATAATATAACTTTATTTCAAACAGAATCCATCAAAAAAACAATACCCCCTTTAAAGTATTGTCCAGATGTCAGCACTCCAACAAGAATCGTTTCCTCTGAAGAAATTCACTTGAGTCCATGGAGAGAATATCACAGAAAAGAACGAAACTCCTTTCGGTCTTCAAACTGAGCGAGACGCGAGCAGACGAATGATGGCCACTGGGAAGCGAAGCTCTCCAGGGTGAGCGCCTTGATACACTAGAGTTCAAAGATGGCTGCCACGTTCTAGTGCACACCTGTTCTTCTTTGGACTGTGACTCTCAGTTTGTGGACGACATCTTGGTTTTGGAATGATACAGCAAACACTTCCACCATAGAACTATAGAACGTTTCCTAAAATCTGCATTTGATATTAATTATGTGAAAACAATATTCAGGATATAAATGCCCTGAATCACTAAATGCAAGAATCTATAAATGCGCCCCCCGCTGATAATGTTCTACCTTGATTAACCCAGGGACAAACCTTCTCCCACTCTGACCACAAGCAAAGCAAACTGTGTTGATGTTCCTGACAACAAGTACTACTGCTGTGTGATCTACTGTCCTACAAAGGAGCAATTTCTAAAATATATTCCTACTATGTTTACAAATTTGAATCGTGGTTATGACAAAGTTAATCTCTAGAAGACATTTGTATTTGGGTATAAAGGGCCAGACGTCTGTAGGGAATGGTTTGGGATTTCCAAATAGCAAATTTTTGCAATTTGGAAGTTTGCAATCGCAAACAACCATGTACCATGTACTAAAGTGTGTTAGTGGAAGTATTTCTCTTATTACTCACAATATCACCCCTACTGCAGAGGACATATAAGCTCCTAATGCCTTTGAACAACCCCTCAAGACATAGTGGAGAGCTGAGGTGTAAATTTCCTGGGTAGAACTTGACTATGCCTTTCCGTTCCCTTCACCCAACTCACCGGAAGCCCACATCTTTTAGTGGTTCCTACCTACTGTTCTCCAAAAAGATGGAGCACCCTTTGAAGTTTCAATGGTGGGTGCATTGACCAAGTGAGAGATGTTACTGGTAAGGAGACATCATTAGCGTTTGGAATAAGGGAGGACGCCGCCAAGAGTTCCCAGGACTGAAGTCAGTTATCACAGACTTTGCTGTCAGTCTTCCCCTTTAGACTTTTCCATTTTCTTCATTTGTCCTTTCAGAATCTCCTGTTTCCATAGTTCGCCTTTTCAGACTCTCCTCTCTCATAGAAAGCCTAGCGTTTTAGACATGCGTACAAATGTTAGCCATGCCTGCACCTTTTGTACCTGATTTCCAGGATTGTTTATAATCTCTCCATATATATCCTGTCAGTCTGATAATCGAGTTGACGCATTTGCCCCTGCAAAAGTTTCTCTATTATTGATTTAGGCCCATATTTATACTTTTTGACGCACAACTGCGCCAAAGCAGTTGTGCGTCAAAAATTTTAACTCTGGCTAACGCCATTCCAAAGCGCCATGTGGGCGCCTTATTTATTGGATGACGTTAGCCGTCGCTGCGGACTGGTGTGAGTCAAAAAAAATGACTCACACCAGGCAGCGCCGGCGTAGGGGAAAATGGAGCTTGGGCGTCAAAAAATGGGGCAAGTCAGGTCTGAGGCAAAATTTTGGCCTCAACCCGATTTCCGCCATTTTTTTTTACGCCAAACCCCCATTGAAATGACTCCTGTCTTAGCAAAGACAGGAGTCATGCCCCCTTGCCCTATGGCCATGCCCAGGGGACTTATGTCCCCTGGGCATGGTCATTGGGCATAGTGGCATGTAGGGGGGCACAAATCAGGCCCCCCTATGCCACAAAAACAAATCGAAAAAATATACTTACCTGAACTTACCTTAACTTCCCTGGGATGGGTCCCTCCATCCTTTGGTGTCCTCCTGGGGTGGGCAAGGGTGGCAGGGGGTGTTCCTGGGGGCATGGGAGGGCACCTCTGGGCTCCTTCTGAGCCCACAGGTCCCTTAACGCCTGCCCTGACCCAGGCGTTAAAAAACGGCGCCCATCAGGCTGGGCGCCGTTTTTTAAGGCCTGCCCCCTCCTGTGCGTCAAAATGACATCACAGTATAAATATGGGGCATAGGCCTTAAAGTCATTTTTTAGAAGGAAACGCCTACCTTGCATATAATTAACACAAGGCTGGTTCACCCTTCTAAAAAATGACGCACATGGTGGAACTTTGACGCCCGCGGGGTCGGACGTCAAAGTATAAATATGGGGCAGTGTGTGCGCCGAATGTGCGTCAAAAATTTTGACGCACATTCGGCGCAAACAGAGTATAAATATGCCCCTTAGTGTCTCCTAATCCTATCATTATTTTAAAATAATAACTAAGTTAGAATAATATTAACAATCAAATCAGATCCTATAAGGACTCAGGGGCATGTGTATGAGAAGAGACATGCTGTGAGGAGCACCAAGTCACCGCGCTGCCTTGCACTGCATGACAAGGAAATGGCAGGAATGTGCCTTATTTAGGTCAATACAGTGCATTCCTGCCTTTCCCCTTGCTCCGGCGCCCTTTTGCACCTTTCTGCACAATCAAAACCCTGTGGCATATTCCTCTATCTAATGTGCTGCAGAATGCAGCACACATAGAAAGCGGAAGTACGTGGGGCAATACAGATATTTATCCTCGTTACACCTCCCCTGGGAAGGTGTCGAACTTTGGCACATTCACAGGTTTACCAGTTCTAGTTAATCTGGGAATGAGTCAAAATACCTGGGATGTGGTTGGGAACACCCACGCAAAGCCCACTGAACGGCTTCCCAGAGCAGAATAAGCAGTGCTTAATTTGTAAACAAAAAGGTGCCGGTGCCCAAAGCCCTCCTCTTAAACACGCAGCTGCTGCAATTAAATGTGCGAGCGCGGAATACTGAGGCAGCGTAATCCTGAAGCCATCTGAGGCCTCCTTAATCCCTTTACAGCCACTCCATGCCCCTTCAGATCACTTTTCCAGCTTTCTGCTTTCTCCTTTTGTGACGTTTCTTTCATTTTTCCCTTCCTCCGTCTTTCCCATGTGTATCTTTTGCTCGCAGTAAATGCCTGAGGCAGAAAAAATAAGTGCCGACCCTCAAAAATAAGTGCTGGTGCCCCGCACCGGAAACCACTGGCTCAAACTAAGCACTCAGAGTCAGGCAAAACAGCAATTTGAGATGTGTTGCTTTACTCCAGATTTATGAAGCCACTCAGGGTCACACAAAGTGGCCTTGCATGGCTTCATAAATCACATTTGGGATTTGCGTTGCGCATGTACCATGTTGCATGATGCAAACACAAGAAGAACCTCCTCATCCTTGAATACTTTGCGGCAGGGTATTCAAGGATGAGGTTGCGCCAGATAAGAGCACCTTAGTCGGAGGCGACAGCTGGAAGAAGTGTCCTTCAGCTATTCACTGTTCATGTTCCATCTTTATCCAAGTTGTCATACGGAACGGCCAAGCAGCCAATCCTAATGAAATACAGGTATGATGTGTCGGCCACCTCTGAAACCAGGGCCGGACTGGAAACCCAAGGCAGCCCCGGCAAGTGTGTCCGCCCAGCCCCCGGGTCGGGGGCGCAGAATGCACTGCGGTTTTTGTTCTTTTGTTACTGTCCTCAGTAACAAAACCGGCCCCCACCCGTCCAGCCTCCCGGGGAAATGCCCGATGCCCGCTACGGCCAGTCCGGCCCTGCCTGAAACTCGGAAACAGGCTTCCTTGCTGCCTAGCTACGGGTAGCAGGAGGCCTTAGAATGATAGAAATGTATAACAGTGTTAGACTGTTTCCTGATGGTTTGTTGTCCATGACATGTTTTACTAATCATATTCTGGGAGGTTACCGTTCACATTTAAGGGACTGGGTCAGGATTTTAAAAGAAACATTTCAAAATAATTGTCCTGTTTTTACTGAAGTTTTAGACTTTGCTATTTCTTAAAGGTCGAGGGTTCGGACTGCCACTGCATCACTTATCTCGTGGGACTGATTGTTACCAGGGAGCAGTTCGTACCCAGCATTGCTCAGAGGGTTGTGTATCAGTTGCAGTCCGGATGCCTAAAATCCTCGAGGCAGAGGGTTACAAGTGAACCCCTGCAACTCTGGGGGAGTACCCCATGGCACATAGCATTTTGGCCCCCAACTTTGGGGTCGAGTTATCTGGATCTCTGAGTAGTTTTGGAGACACTCAAAAAAGCATCAGTCATTACAGATATCAGTTGTGTTATCGATGACCTCCTTCCGGCGGAATGGGGATCAGATGCTCACTGTGGATTTGTCAAGCTTCGCTAATGAAAGACTATTCTCCACTCTCTGCTTTCTAAGTTTTGAACCTCAGGTTTATTTAAACTGGGCATCCGCCTGCTGTGACAGGTAGAAATTAAAGGGCACAAGTTGGTCACCATCTCCTCAACGGAGGCCTCCCCAGCAGGGGGGCTGCGGTGACGCGCTGCGTGCACGCGCTGCGTGTGCCTTGGAAATCTGACTTTTACTCGTGGGTAGAAATTCATGCTGTAGGTCCCGACACTGGGAATTGTCAGACATATCGACCTTCACCATTGCCACAATCGTATCCATCTTCTCATGACTTAGGAGAGCCCTTCACTTTCCAAGAAAACCAGAACTGCTTTTGCAGCTATTTGCAGCACGTTCACCAGACATTTACGGTGGGCCAGTAAGTAACGGAGGGGGTGCCCGGCCTGTTTGGTTGGGTGATCTGTCAAATCTACCCGTTGCAGAAGTACTTACTACAAGTGAATCAAACAGTAGCTGTCCATAAGCAGTTTACAACAGACGTACTGCAAGGGACAATTGCCAGCGCTGCTTCTATAGAACTTGCAGAACAAGCACAGGTCAGTGCTTAATTTGTGCTTCTTGTTTCCGGTGCTGAGCACCGGCGCTTATTTGTGAGGGCCGAGGCTTACTCTTATGCCTCAAGCATTTGCTGCGAGCAAAAGACACATATGGGAAAGACGGAAGAAGGAAAAACTAAAAAGCGTCAAAAGGGAGAAAGTAGAAAGCTGCAGGATGAGCTGAAGGGGCAGGGGTGGCCGTAAATGGATTGAAGAGGCCCGAGATGGCTTCAGGATTACGCTGCCTCAGTATTCAATGCTGGTAGATTTAATTACAGCAGCCTCCTGTTTTGAGCACCGGCACCTCTTTATTTACAAATTAAGCACTGGCACAGGTAGCATAGAGGCAATCAGTCAACAGACTATAAACACACTTGTGGGTACGATGCCCATAAAACAAGATGAAATTCCATTCTGGATTGCTCCAAGACCAACCAGCTGTCAGCGGACTATCCTCACATAGCACCTAAGACAAACATAGAATTCTGAGCATCTGTCCTCCGCCCCTCTGGATGGTGCCACCTTCAGAGGACAGCAACGCCTGGGAAAGCATGCTTGCAAGAGTCTATACTTCTAAGCGTGGCACACTATCATTAGCAGTACTAGTACACAAGCTCTTGATTTATGTGTTAAATTAAATTGAAATTTCAAAACAGTTTCCTCAATCATTTTCAGCAACATTTACAGAGAAGACGCAGCTCTGGCAAGAAGCCAGAGAATAGCAACAGTTCCTGTTCACACCCGTGAACGAGCATTGCCAAAAATATTCTTGGAAGTGTACAGATCTGTGGGCCATGACACCTCTGGATCATGAGCCTTCAAACTGCATCTCCCAAAAAAATGTAGCTACATTTAGGGTTCAGGCAAGAAAAAAGCTTCACCGGAGAATAAAAAGAAGAAGAGAATGAAACAAAGATCAAGTACTGAGTATCTTTCAGCTCAGGAGTCCAGCCCTGGCTATAATCTGACTATGAAAAATCAAATAGTTGGATCAGTATTCTGTTAGACTTTCTTCCCTTTCATTTTTTTTAAGACTCTGAGAGTAAAAGGGCAGAAAGAAGTGGATGGACCAAGTACCACAGAGAGGATGAGTATCATGAGGTCAGTGCAAAGGAGGAAGACAAAGCTCCTGACTCCAAGACTCACTTTAAAAGAAAAAGTGGTGTGACTGACTGAAGGCCTTGCACGCCACGGATACTTCTGCGGAATTCAACTTGGGCGAGAGCTCTCCCCGACAGCCTGGCAGAAGGTGAGGTGGCGTGAGACCAAAATGTGATCAATGTGTGCAATCATTCATGGGTACCAACAAACATGATTACTCATTCAGATGAGTACTAATGAAAATGCTGTTACGCAAGGGTATGGCCTTTTGGTTGTCAAAATTGCAACTGGATGCTTTTGAGGTGGTGAAGCAAGAGATTTATAAGGCGAGGAGTCTTGCCCCATTTGAGGTTAAAAGTAAAACATTTCATCATTGCAGATACAGCGGGATTGATGCTGTCCTAGCCTTGTGCTGGATTGTAGAGAGAGAACCATTGCTTTCTGCAGGGAATTGGGTAACTGGTTGAGGGGGGTGAACCCTACTCAAGCAGTAACCACAATCCTTGTCAGGGTGAAGTCACAAGCAAACCACAAATTAACTTGTGCTCATCCCTCTGGTAACTAGGCACAGACCAGCGAGGCTTAACTTAGAGGCAATACATAAAGTAGTTAGGTAGCACTTCAAACAGTAATTAAGTGAAAACACAACAGAGGAAAAATACAATTCCACACCAATTTAGTAAAATAAAGCAAATTGTAATAAATAAAAGACCAAAATGACAAAAATACAATCAGTAGGACAGTAGATATTCATTTTTAACGATTTCAGTGAATATAGCCACTAAAAGCACCACCTGTTATTTTCCAGTTGCGGCGCCCCTGGACAAAGTTACAAGTACAGACTGACCACAATGGAGCATGGGTAGGCTATAGGGACCAGTTAGGCCAGCTGAACAAGAGTACCTTAAATCCTGGTTGTGGAGCAATGTGAAGTCAAGGATACTTTTCACACGGTTTAGCTCCAAAGAAGCTACAGGGCTTGGGAGTCCCACGTTGTCATCAATGGGCTTGAGATGTGAGGGCCTGCGTTGGGGATGCAGCATGCAGCACTGGTTGCGTGAGGCTGAGGGCTGCGGAGGTGACTGAAGTTCTTGCACTAGAAACATCCATGCAGCAGAGGTGATATATCGTTTCTGCTCAGGGTTGACCGTACAGCAGAGGAGATGTTTCGGTTCTGCTGGGTCCACAGATGGGCTGACAGAGCACCTTGCGGCCCACTTCCGATGGTCCAGGTCTGGAGTGGCATCACTTGGCAGGATAGGACTCACAGTTGCAGAGTCCAGGTGCTGGTTAGAAGAGACCAGCCATTAGAGTCACTCTGGTGGTCCTGGGTACAGGTTGTAGGTTCAGACCTTCTCACCCAGGCAGGAGGGCAGCAGGTCAGCACAGCAAAGGCAGCAGTCTTTCAGGATAGCAGTCCAGCAAAGTGGCACTCTTTCAGCAGCACAGCAGTCCTTCTTCCTGGAAGAGTCTTCCATAGGTCCAGAAATAACTAAAGTTAGTTTCTGAGGTCCAATATCTATACCTGGTGCCTTCTTTCAAATGATTCTGGACAATTACCTTTTAAGTAATCAGAGTTATTGTCTCTCCTGTCCTGGATCAAGACTAAGTACACAATGTATGCAATGCTTCATGTGAAGGCAGGATACAGCCTGTTAAGATGTAAATGAGGCTGTGCCCATCTCTGTCTGCCAGTGATGGTCCCTCCAGGCACACCTAAGCTCTCTATTATGTGTGGCTGTCTAGGATGAATACACACAGACCAAATGCCAGCTACACCTAGCAATGTGACCCAGAGACAGGCTGCAGGCACTGAATGGCCAAGGTAGTAAAATGCCAACTTTCTACAAGTCCAAAGACACCAAATATGTTCATCTACCTTTTCCTATTAGGAAGTTATCTTTATTAAATGTAATAAGCTAATTCCAACGTTATTCTATGGGAGAGGTAGTCCTTGCAATAGTGAAAAACAACTGTAAGAGTTTTTCACTATCATGATATGGAAAACTTTAAAGTACATGTCCTATTTTGTAAATACACTGCACTCTGCCCTGTGGGCTGTTTAGGGCCTAACCTAGGGGTGCCTTATATGCATTAAGAAGGAAAGTTTAGGCCTGGCAAAGGTTGATTCTGTCAGGTCAAAATGGAAGTTTAAAACTGAACACACAGGCGTCAATGGCAGGCCTGAGACAGGGTTGCAAGGCTACTTAATTGGATGGCACAACAAGTGCTGCAGGTCCACTTGTAGCATTTAATGTACAGGCCCTGGGTACATCTAGTACCGCTTTACTAGGGATGTTTAAGTAAATAAAATATGCCAATTGGGTTTAAGCAAATGTTACCAGGTTTTGAGGAGTGACCACATGCACTTTAGCACTGATTATCAGTGATAAATTGCACAGAGTCCAAAGGCCAACAAAAACGAGATCTGAAAAATCTGGAGGAGTAAGGTAAAACATTTGGGCGAAGCCCACCCTAAAGCTGACAGGTCTAACACTTTCACTTCCTGCTCATTAACTGCAAATGAGAGGAACTATGCAGCCACTGACTGGCAGGCGTTAACAGCAGCATGGGCTTATAAGCACTTACTTCTCAGGGCTAAATGTAACTTTGAGGATTGACCACAAAATGTTATTGAAAGTGCTTGTACCGGGCGGTGCATTGAAAGTGTCTACCAAATTAGTGAGGTTAGCAGCAAGACTTCAGGGTTACAATTACAGGATGGAGTACATACCCGGGTGGGGGACTGTAGAGATGGCAGTCAAAAGAAGAGTGGATGTGGATGTAGCTATTTTTAACTTGCTATGGTCACACCACATATGCATTAATAGTATGATGGGTAAATCAATGTTTTTTTTTGTGTTGATGTTAGGAAGAGTATGTTTGTCCAGTGTGGATGCAGACTACTGGTGATTTGAGGAAGGTTGAAATAGAAAAACATGAAGAAGGAAGGGGAAGATGAATTGAGGTAAGAGTTGGTAAAGGTCAAACCGGGAAAGGTCACTACTGGATTTTCCAAATTCAATAGGCCATACAGAGTAAGGGCAGTTGGAAGGAACTACCTTGAACTGAATGATGGGAAAAGCTGGAATAGGATGAGAGGTGCTATTTGCCACGGAAGGATGGATGTGGTGATTTGGTTGGAGATGGAGTCTTGTGAGAGGATGGTTGTAGTAGGCTGATGATGATAACAGGCAGACAGACAGTGTTGGTTGTGGCAATCATGGGCCCTAGTGGTTGATGGAGTTGCACATAGAGATGGAAGTGTAGGTGAAGCAAACATGGACTCTAGGGGTATCAGGCCTCTGGATGAATGGAGGATGAGGGAGGGACCTGCTAGTTTCCACAACTATGATTGGTCCTCCCTCGGTGAGGCCTAGGGATTACAGTCTAATGTCCTGAGTAGCAGTATCCTTGCAAGTCATTTCTCTTGTTATTGACATGTATCTAACATTTTAGTTATGTTTTCACTTGTTTTTGTTTTTATTTTACTTTTGTTTCTGTCAACTTTATTGATTATGTAAAGGAAGGAGATGTGTTGTAGACTTAGTGATTGTGTCACTTAGAATATTGATGGGGTGATCCAAACTGGATCAGTTAACATCAATTGATCATTCAAATAACTTAGATAAAGATTGTAGGAAACTGGCCTGGTGTGTGTTGGGTACCTAAGGTACATACACGTTATATCAGGTCCAGGTATCCCCTATTAGTGTAGTGTAGGCAGTGTCTAGAAGCCAGGCTCTCTAGAGGTAGCTGTGGATGAGGAGCCAAGGCTTATCTATGAGACATGCAAAGCTCATGCAGTACCACTGTAGTCACACAGCACTTACACTCATGAAAGAAAACACTCAGTGTTACAAAAATAAAGGTACTTTATTATATTATAGTAACACAGCACTGAAAATACTATAGAGGCAATACTCCCTTAGGAGGTAAGTAACACACAAGATATATACAATTGTAGTCAGAAATAGGCATAAAAACAGTTTTAAAACAGTGCAAAACAGTGTAAAACACAATAGAGAGTGGTGAACCTAGAGGGAGCACAAACCATATACTAAAAAATGGAATGCGAAAGTTGCCCCCCCACCTTGATAAGTGGAATGTGTAGAGATTAGCTGGGGGTACCAGGAAAGCACAAACGTAAGTACCACAACACCCCCCAGCAACCAGGAAAGCAGGAGTAAATCACTAGAGTTTCCCCAATACACCCACTAAGAAGGAAAGAACAGAATTGCAAAACCCAGAGACGACTGCAAGAAACCAACAGTGGATACCTGAAGATTGCTGAAGAGGAACACCTGTGGAAAGAGGGGACCAAGTCCAGAAGACACAGCAGAGTCCAGTGGGGGCAGGAGCCCCTACCCACCAAGCTGAGGATGCAGAAGTTGATCGATGGTGAGGAAGGAAAGTCAGCCCTGCTACCCTGGAGTCGGAGTCGAGTTCCTGGAGGATGCAGGTGATGTCTCACTCCGACGGAAGACTGCAGTTGGGTTTGCGTGTTCAGATTCCACCAACAAGCCTTGGCACAGGCAAAACTCGCAGTTGGAGGAAAGTGGTCCTGCCGGGGAGCAACAAGGCCCAGGAGGACTCAACCCAGAAGAGGGAGTCAGAGGGAGCCCTCAGCGTCACAAAGAGCCCACAGAAGCACAGGCAGCACTCACAGGAGTCCCACAGGATGGGGACACCGAAGTTGCAGATGGAACTTGTAACCGTATGGGGCTTCCGTCACACATCTCCAGCCTTCTCCTCCAGTGCAATAATGGTTCCGCTGTCTCCAGATCCTGTTCGGGTTCCGCTCTTTGTCTTCCTCGATCGCCTCTCTCTCTCTCTGGGTTTCTCCTTCGATGGGTGGTTCACGGCTGCTCTCACGCCTCCAGCTTCTTCCTCACAACCTCCGAACACCGTATGTTCTGACAGCGGCGCTTTTGACCTCCCGACGTCCCACCACTGCCGGTCTTCCCACCAATCACGGGAAGGTAGGCCAGGAAGCCTTGGATTACCAGTGGCAGCGTCAGCACAAGTGAGGGCCATGTGCGGGCAAACTGGTTCCAGCCCGTCACATACACTCCCCCTAGAGAGTTGCCGGTCGAGACGCTCCGAGACCAGATGACGTGAAAGAAAATCCGCAGTCACCATTTGTTTTCCCGGGAGATGCTGTATCTGAAATGAGAAAGGCTGTAAGGAAAGGAACCAGCGGAGAATCCGGGAATTATTGTCCTTATTATGGGCGAGCCAGGTAAGAGGAGCGTGATCAGTAATCAGGGTAAAGGTCCTGCCGTACAGATAGTATCTGAGAGATTCAATAGCCCATTTAATCGCCAAACACTCCTTCTCTATAACCGGATAATGCAATTCTCGCGGAAGAAGTTTCCTGCTGAGGTATAAGATGGGGTGGAGGGTTCCATCATCCTGCGGTTGGGATAACACAGCCCCAAGACCCACATCGGAGGCATCAGTTAGTAAAACAAAGGGTTTATGGAAATTAGGGCAACATAACACTGGTTCAGAAGTGAGAGCGGCCTTTAGACTGTCAAAGCTACGTAATGCGGTCACAGAGGGGGGACCAAGGGTGTTGGGATAGGCTTTTTTTAGCATATCAGTAAGGGGTTCTGCCACCATGGAGAAATGGGGAATAAAACGCCTATAGTAGCCGATCAATCCCAGGAAAGCCCTAATGACTTTTTTTCCTTTTAGGGAATGACATTTGTGAGATGGATTCTACTTTTTCTACTTGGGGGCTAATCCGACCGCCCCCCACAATGTAGCCCAGGTATTTGATACTAGTCTGTCCTAGTCGACATTTCTCAGGATTGGCGGTTTACTGGGCTTTTCTTAGAGCTCGTAATATTGTATCTAGGTGTGTCATGTGATCCTCCCAGGTTTTGCTATAGATAACAATGTCATCGAGAAAAGCAGAAGCATACTGCTTAAAAGGTCGTAAGATTTCATCCATGAGTCTTTGGAAGGTGGCGGGGGCCCCGTGAAGCCCAAAAGGGAGGACAGTAAAGTGGTATAATCCCGAATGGGTGGCAAATGCTGTTTTTTCTTTGTCTTCCCTTCTTAAGGGTATTTGCCAATAACCCTTCGTGAGATCTAGGGTGGATAAGTACTTGGCTTGGCCCAATCTCTCAATAAGCTTGTCAATTCTAGGCATGGGATATGCATCAAAATTGGTTAAGTTGTTGACCCCCCTATAGTCTACACAAAACCTGGTACTGCCGTCTGGCTTGGGTACCAACAAGACTGGCGAGCACCAAGGACTGGCTGAAGATTCTATAATACTGGCTGCTAACATGGCTTGGACTTCTTCTTCAATAATCTTTTGTTTTGCTTCTGGGATGCGGTATGGCCGCTGTCGGGAGACAGTAGTCATTTTGAGGCGAATGGGATGTTGGACTAGGGTGGTTCTTCCCAGATATTTAGAGAAGACATCTTGATTGTGATGTACTAGGCGAGTTCGTTGGTTGTGATACGACCCAGTAAGATCGGGATTGATCTATGTTTGTACCTGGTTGGACAGTTCCTGGTTAGGTAGCATGGGATAAGGGATGTCTTCAGTAACATCGGAGTTGATAAAATGAATGGAATGCCCCCCTGTGGGATCTAACCATTTTTTAAGAAGATTGATGTGATATATCTGTTCCCTGCCACTTCCTTGGGGTATGGCCAGCTTATAGGTGGTGGGGTTAATCTGTGCTATCACTTCAAATGGTCCCTGCCATCGGGCCAATAGCTTATTTTCAGTGCTAGGGAATACAATTAGAGCTTTATCTTCTACTGTTAAGGTTCGAACTGCACTTCGGGTATTATATATTTGCTTCTGCTTATTCTGAGCTTCCTGTAAAGCAGTATGGGCTTCTTCCCATACTCTATGAAGATTCTCTCTCAAATCTCGGGTATATGTTAATAGGTCTTTTACTTCCTCCTCAGTGTCCTCCCACTGTTCGGCTAACATATCCAACAGTGTACGTGGTTGTCGGCGGAACAACATCTCAAAAGGGCTATGGCCTAAGGAAGCCTGTATGTGCGTACGGATAGCATATAAAACCAAAGGTAGTTTCTTTTCCCAATCCTTACCGGCCTCAGATATGCTCTTTCTTAGTAGGGATTTAATGGTTTTGTTGTATCTTTCCACCAGCCCATCTGTTTGAGGGTGATATACTGAGGTACGGATTTGTTTCACCCCTAGCAACCGACATACTTCAGCCATCAATCTAGACATGAAAGGGGTCCCTTGGTCAGTCAATGTTTCTTTCGGGAAGCCCACCCTCGAAAAAAACTTTATCATCGGCTGGGAAATAGCTTTAGTGTGTATACTGGGAAGGGTAATGGCCTCCGGATATCGTGTGGCATAGTCCACCAAGACTAAGACATATTGTCTACCCCGAGTGGAAGGAGTGAGGGGACCGATGAGATCCATCCCAACCCTGGTAAAGGGAATATCTATAATCGGAAGAGGTTGAAGGGGAACGTATTTTTGTGGAGAGGGGTTGTACAATTGGCATTTGGGACACTCGGAACAATGCTTGCGTATTTCTCCATAAACCCCCGGCCAATAAAACCGTCTAAGAACTGCTTCCTCAGTTTTCTCCCTCCCCAAGTGCCCTTCCCCGTTATTCCCATGTGCTAATTGTAACACTTGTTGGCGGTGACTTCTAGGCACTACTAACTGTAGGTCATTTCCTCTTGTGGGTGTGGGATTTCGGTATAATAGATTATTACGAATCAAGAATCTGGGACCTACCCCTTGTGCTACCCCAGACTCTGCCTGCTGCCATGCGTGTTTTAAAGAGGGGTCCTCATTCTGATTCTGCTGGAAATCCCCACTGATTGTGCAAACCTTCCCATTAACAATAGGACCATCTTAGGGTGGGCGGTTCTGTGTATAAGAACGTCGTTGCTCTCTTTTTTGTCTCTTACTGAGGGTAACTCGTACCGGTTTGGACTCCTCCGTAATCATTCCACTGGGTGCCTCCATCCACCAATCCCTCAAAAGTTGCTCTTGCCCGGCTTTCTCTAATAAGGAGGGAAAATCCTCATAATCCGTACCGAGGATTATGTCCTCATCTAGTGTGGAGAGTACCCCTACCCGGAGGTTCTCGATTTGGTCTCTCCATTTCAACCTTATAGTGGCAATGGGATAATACCGTTGATCGCCATGTACACAGGTGATTAGGACCTGGGTTTCTGTATCCTCCTGACCTGACAATACTAAATCTCCCCTGATCACGCTCTGGCTACAACCGGAATCAATTAGGGCTGTTCTTTCCATGTCATTGACGACAATAGGGAGGATATATTTTGGTTTCTCTCCTCCAGTCCAGAACACACTTCCCTTTGTCAGACCTATCTCCATGGGTTCCTCTGCGCCTTTTTTCTGAGGGCAATACCGGGCAATATGCCCCCACTCTGAGCAGTTGTAGCACTGGGGAACAGGGCCTGAGTATCCGGAGGGTCCGGGCCCACTGGTTGAGATCGGTCAGGCCCGTGATTTAATATCGGTTGATGTGGAATAATTCTAGGCATGGCCGGTCTGACAGGAGGTGGAGGAGCCCGACTAACGGTAGCACGGAAGTCCGAGCCTCTATGATAAGCACAGGCAAGATCTACAGCCGTCTCATTAGTGAGTCCGGGATGTTGCCGTACCCAATTCCGGGTGGTAGGTGGTAAGGCATCCAAGTACTGTTCTAAGACTATGACGTCAAACATGTCTTCTCTTGTTTTCTCCGTGGGATGTAACTACCTCCCGGCTGCATGTTGGACTCTATAATATAAGGTACGGGGGTTCTCCTGATGCTGCCATTTCATTTGTCTGAACCTGGTGCAGTAACTTTCACTATCCAAACCCACTCTTTCTAAAATGGTTTTCTTAATGTCCTTGTATGGAAGGGTACCACTCGGATTAATGGCTTGGTATGTTGTTTGTAAGTGACCAGTGAGAAGGGGGGGGCAATATACTGACCCCATTTGTCCTCAGGCCAATTAGCTGTGCTGGCCACTCTTTCAAAGTTTGTGAAGAAAGAATCTGGATCTTCTTGTTCCTGATAATGTTGCAACACACTACTTGGTACAGTGGGGTATACTTTTGTATGGGCAATGGTGTCGGTAAGCTTGCCCAGTGCTGTTTCGTGTACCAGCTGGTTATTGGCCATAATCGTTGCCTGGCTCTTGAGCGCAGTTTGCAATGCCTCCCGTTCCTCTTTGGCTTCTTTCATTTGTTGTTCCCATATCAACTGGAGATGCTGTTGCCCTTCAGCCAACTGGGCGATTACATCTGCCATTGTTGCCTTCTCTTCCATGGTGGCGGTTTCTCCACAATCCCACTTCTGACACCGCTTGTAACCGTATGGGTGCGGATGAATCACTCTGGACCGCGTTATAGTCTGGAAAAAAAAATTTTATTTGTGGTATTTGATGTGGTATTGATCAGGTATGTATACTTTAGTCTTCGGTTGCTGGGGATAGGGTGGTGGGGTGTTCTTGAGGTTTGTTCTTCACTCTTCTCTTTCTTTCTCCCTGGTTCACAGGTTGTCCCCGGGAAGCGCATGTGGAGAGAAGTGAATAATAGCGGTAAGTGAACAGGGTAATTGTATCTATTTTGTTTCCTTAAGCTTTCTTATTTTCTTTTCCTGTCTCACTGTTCTTTTCAGGGTTACGTTTCTCAGACTGGTTCTCGTTGTACTATGTGCTTTCTTCCGTCTGTTTACTCTTGATCTAACTCTTGTGCTTTCTGCCTCTTTATTCCTCTTCAGTGCTCATACGTTCCTCTGCGCGGTGCCTTAGATGGACTACTCTGGATACTGTGCTCTATGGTGGCCGGTGGTAAGTATTTATATCTCTCCCGGTTTGTTCTTTCCCTCTTCCTTCCCCTACCCCCTCAGTGCCTGTGCCCTTTTGTCTTCCCTTTTGTTCCCCCCCTTCCTTCTCCCCTCCCCCCTCTTTCTCTCTCTCTTTCACTCTCGTTCAGGGACGTGGTCCCACGCACCTGAACTGCCACGCTTCTCCTGAAGTCTAGCGGGATGCAGCGTTTCGTCCTCCCGGTCGCCTGGAACAGGGACTTCCGTCACACGTCTCCAGCCTTCTCCTCCAGTGCAATAATGGTTCCTCTGTCTCCAGATCCTGTTCGGGTTCCGCTCTTCGTCTTCCTCGATCGCCTCTCTCTCTCTGGGTTTCTCCTTCGATGGGTGGTTCACGGCTGCTCTCACGCCTCCAGCTTCTTCCTCACAACCTCCGAACGCCGTATGTTCTGACAGCAGCGCTTTTGACCTCCCGGCGTCCCGCCACTGCCGGTCTTCCCACGAATCACGGGAAGGTAGGCCAGGAAGCCTTGGATTACCAGTGGCAGCGTCAGCACAAGTGAGGGCCATGTGCAGGCGAACTGGTTCCAGCCCGTCACAGAGCCCAAGCAGCACTATGAAAAGCAGTCCCACGCTGCGGGAGAGCCACTCAGGGAGCTGTGCGTTGCAGGAAGGAGTGCTGGGGGTTAAAGCTATACAGAGCCTGAAGATCCCTTGGAGGAAGTGCCAGCAAACCTTAACGGCTGCAAAAGACGCCGTGCACAGGGTTAGTGTCCTGCATGGGAAGGCAAGGGTTTACCTCCACCAAAGTGGGACAGCTGATAGAGAGGACCAAAGGGACCACGTCCAACTACCACCCGTGATGCAGGATCCACACAGCTCAGCAGGAGAGGGGATCAACTCAGCCGGTCGTCGTTGCAAGTGGTGCTTGCAGAAGCAGGGGAGTGACTCCTTCACTCCAAGGGAGATTCCTTCTTCGTTCCTGTGCAGACTGAAGACGGTCTGTCCTCAGAGGATGCACGACTGGGGAAATGTTGCTGAAGCTGGAAGGAGCTGTGGAAACCGTGTTGCAGGTGAAGTCTTCATCTTTGTTGCAGATTGTTGGGTCGGGAGAGTCCAGTTGCAGTTTCTTCAGTCAGAAGTCGAAGTGGAGGTTGCAGAGGAATCCTACTGGAATCTTGCCAGCTGAATCTGAGGAACCACCCAAAAGAGAGACTCTAAATAGCCCTTAAAGGGGACTGGTCACCTAGCTGGGTGACCTCCTCTCAGGAGGGGGCTCCTACGTCACCTTCCTGACCTGGCCACTCAGATGCTCCCAGAGTTCCCTGCCAACCTTGGATTCAAGATGGCAAACCCCAGGGACCCTCTGGAGGAGTTCTGGGCACCACTCCTGGGGTAGTGATGGACAGGGGAGTGCCCACTCCCCTTTCCATTTTCCAGTTTCGCGCCAGAGCAGGGACTGGAGGTCCCTGAACCAGTGTAGAGTGGTTTATGCACAGAGGGCAGCAAATGTGCCCTTCAAAGCATACCAGTGGTTTGGGGAGGCTACCACTCCCACCCCCAATAACACCTATTTCCAAAGGAAGATGGTGTAACACCCCTCTGCCAAAGGAAATCCTTTGCTCTGCCTTTCTGGACTTGAGCTGCTCAAGCAACAGGAGGGCAGAAACCTGTCTTTGAGGTGGCAGCAATTTGGGCTGCCTGGAAAACCTCAGAAGGCTGTAGGAGCAATGCTGAGGGTCCTCTACGGAGCCACCAGAGTGCATGGAATCATACTTCCAATACTTGCAACAGTATTGGAGTATGATTCTGACATGTTTGATACCAAACATGCCCAGGTTCAGAGTTACCATTATGTAGCTGGACATAGGTAGTGACCTATGTCCAGTACACACATAAAATGGCATCTCCGCACTCACAAAGTCCAGAAAAATTAATCTGGAGTTTGTGGGGGCACCTCTGCTAGTGCAGGGGTGCCCTCACACACAGGTACCTGCACCCTGCTCTCTGGGCTGAGAGGGTCTATGTTAGACCTGACAGCCTTAGGGTGGTCACCCCCAACTTTCTGCCAGCCTCCCTCCACTTTTCTGACACTGTTTTTGCTGGTTTTTGGCTGTGCGCACTTTACCACTGCTAACCAGTGCTAAAGTGCACATACTCTCTCCCTTAAAACATGGTGACATTGGCTCATACCCAATTGGAATATTTAATTTACTTGTAAGTCTCTAGTAGAGTGCACTGCATGTGCCCAGGTCCTGTAAATTAAATGCTACTAGTGGGTCTGCAGCACTGGAAGTACCACCCACATAAGTAGCCCCCTAACCATGTGTCAGGCCTCCCATTGCAAGGCCTGTGTGTGCAGTTTCACTGCCACTTCGACATGGCATTAAAAGTACTTTCCAAGACTTAAACTCCCTTTTTTCTACATATAAGTCACCCCTAAGGTAGGCCCTAGGTAACCCAGAGAACAGAGTGCTGTGTAGATAAAAGGCAGGACATATATCTGTGTGTTTTATATGTCCTGGTAGTGGAAAACTCCTAAATTTGTTTTCCACTGCTGTGAGGCCTGCTCCTTTCATAGGCTAACATTAGGGCTACCCTCATATACTGTTTGAGTAGTAGATTCTGATTATAAAAGGGGTAAACAGGTCCTATTTAGTATGGCCAGAATTGTAATACAAAATCCTGCTAACTGGTGAGGTTGGATTTTATATTACTATTTTAGAAATGCTACTTTTAGAAAGTGAGCATTTCTCTGCACTTAAATCATTCTGTGCCTTACAGCCTGTCTCTAATCCACATCTTGGCTGGGTTGGTTGACAGCTCCCTTGTGCATTTTACAGAGACAACCACAAACACAGGATGCTCAGTCACACCTGCTCACATGTGCATACTGAATGGGTCTTCCTGGGCTGGAAGGGTGGAGGGCCTGACACTTACATTTCAAAGGACAGTGGTCTGCCCTCATACAAAGGGCTGTTAAACCCTCTACTGGGACCCTGACAGACAGAGTTGTACTGAAAGGGGACCTTTTGCATGTCAAAACCACTCTTTGAAGTCTCCTCCATTTCAAAGGCACTTTTGGGTATATAAACTGGGTCCCTGACCCTACCAAATCAGACACTTCTTGGGACAGACACTCTGCACCAAAACCTGCAACCTGCCAAGAGAAGCTGCCTGGCTGCCCAAAGAACTCACTTGGACTGCTTTGCTGTAAAGGACAGCTGCCTTGCTGTTGCCATGCTGCCTTGCTGACCTCTGGCTCTGCTGAGAAGTGCTCTCCAAGGGCTTGGATTGAGCTTGTCTCCTGTTTCCTGAAGTCTCAGGGCCAAAAAGACTTCATCTCTGCAAAGAAAATCCTTGTGCGGTGAAAAGCGACGCACAGCCTGCCAGAATCGACACACAGCCTGTCCAGCAGTGAGAAAATCACGGCATCCCCAAACTGGAATGACGCAACCCGGCTCTCCGAGTGGAGATCGATGCAGTGCCAACATAGCGACTGGAACTTCGACGCACAGCCCACCGGATCGATGCATCGCCGAGCCCGAACGACGCAGCCAACAGTTGGGCTGCGAGAGGTATTGACACATTGCCAGCCGTGCAGTAGAAATTCTGCTGCATCACCCACTGGATCGACGCAACAGCTTTGACTACGCCCCAAGCGCCTAGCATTTTCACGCATCATCCGTGGACGTCAAAAGACCCCGCATGGCAAAGAGGATCGAAGCCTGCACGCCGGAATTCAACGCAAAGTCCTTGCTGCGTGGAAAAGAATCAATGCATCATCTGTGTGTGCCTGGAAATCCGACACACACCTACCTTTTTCCACACATCTCCTCCTCTGCGGTCTTCGTGCATGTAATTTTGACGTGAATCAGGTACTTTGTGTTTGCAAGAGACAATTGTTGCTATTAAGAACTTAAGACTCTTCTTATCATTACAAAAGTGATATTTTAACTTGTGATTATCAAATCTTGATCATTTTGACCTTAATTTAATCAGATAAATATCCTATATTTTTCTAAACCTGTGTGGTGTCTTTTTTGTGGTGTTCTCAGTGTGTTCTCGCTGTGTTATTGCATGATTTATTGCACAAATACTGCACAAATACTTTACACATTGCCTTCTAAGTTAAGCCTGACTGCTCAGTGCCGAGCCACCAGAGGGTGGGCACAGGATAATTTGGATTGTGTGTGACTTATCCTGACTAGGATTGTGGTCCCTACTTGGATAAGGGTGTATACCTCTTTCCAACTAGAGACCCCATTTCTAACACCCTACGTTAGGGGTGACTTACAGTGACCTGGTGCAGTGACCTGTAGTGAAAACAGGTGCATGAAACCGTTTCACATAGATTGCAATGGCAGGCCTGCAAAACCCTTTGCATGGGATCCCTATGGGTGGCAGAATAACTGCTGCAGCCCATAGGGATCCCCTGGAACCCCAATGCCCTGGGTACCTGGGTACCATATACTAGTGACTTATATAGGGGCACCAGTGTGCCAAATGTGGGATGAAATACAGAGTTTTGGGAGAGAGAAAGATCTTAATGAATTGGGAATAAATGTGCATGGATTATAAATAATATCATTGGTTCAAATTTGAAAGTTTGGCAGGATGATAAACTTTGCTATTATTAAGTGATTTGTTTGTTAATTTGCGTTTCCAAAAGGATTATCCCTACATTTTGCATCAAGTAACCCACTCCTTTTGAACACCAACATGACATTCGAATCAAAGGACAGACACTCTGATGGATCTGTCCCTTCCCAATGGATTGTTGCTGAGCCTGTCCCTCTTCAAAGCAAAAATGAATATTTGATTCCTTTAGCCAGCATCATCGGCTCTCACAACACCAACGTCCGCTCCTATGCCAACAACATTCTATCCCTCACGGACAAGACACCCGGCACCTGGATCAAGTTTAAATCCTATATGACTGAAATTCCAATTGGATAAGGACCAACATTCTGAAGCTGATTAGCAACAAGACCAAAATCGTGATCTTTGGGACAAGCACTTCACTGTGGGACTTCACTTGGTGCCCAACAGAGCTAGAACCAACACCTACTCCTGCCAGCCACATAAAGAAGCTCAGGATTGTCACTCACAGCAAACCTGACATGGCAGCTCAAGTTAACGGCGTTACCACCTCATGCTTCCATATCCTGAAGACGCTGAGGAAGATTATCGAATGGCTGCTGATCAGCACCAGGAAAACTGTCACACGCACCCCTGTCACAAGCAAGCTGGACTACGGGAACATTGTCTATGCTGGATGCAAGAAAAAAAACAGAGGAAATCGGCAGACAGAATCACTCTCAACCTCCCTCGCTGCACTCACACTACACCACACCTGACGGAGCTCCACTGCACCCTCATACACAGATTAGCACAGTTCAAACTCCTCACCCACACTTTCCTGCAGTACCCCAACATCGCATACCCCAACAATCGCTTCTGATTTCTCAAACCTTCCAGACAAATCTGCTCATCTGAACTCCTGATTGCACACACCTCACACATACGGAAGTCAGGTGCAGCAGGTGGGCTTTCTCCTACGTTGCTCCCAAAGAGTGAAACGACCCCCGCCACACATCAGAGACTCCTCACTTCTTGGATTCCACAAGAACCTGAAGACCTGGCTTTGGAGTAGTCCCACGAGGCCCTCAGTTTGATAGACTCGCACCTGCTCAGCACCAGGATATTCCCCCATACTCCGGGGTGATAGTCAGTGCTGCAAACCTGCATAGCATAGCATAACTAGCGATCATAACACTATCGCCCAGTGGCAGTTCCCACTGTCTAGTTATAGTTCGGCCCATGTGTCCATAGGAAAAGCATTTTTGTTTGCTGTAACTTTAGCGTCATGTGACAAATCTTCATAAAAACGTGCAATAAAATGTTCTTCCTGGAAAGTTTTGAGGGGATCTGTCAAGCTGGAGCCAAGAAAAAAGAACGGGGTCCTAAAACGCCTTTTCCTCATTCATTTTTCGATATGGAAAACTAGACACTGTTACAGCCAAAACAACTGGATGGAATTAAACCATATTTGGCAAAAAGCCAGCTCTTGGTCCAGAAGCGTGTAAATCTGCTTTGTAGTGCTGGGGAAATTAAGGTTGGAAAATAATTGTATATATCAGACAGTGGAGGTCCCGCGGGTCCAACAGTTTTGGACTGATTCCCTGCCACCACATCAACAAAGATGTGGCGTCAACCATCTTAGGGCTGAGGGTCTCAGTCTTCCATCCTGGGGCAAATGAATAAAAACATACGGGAATGTAGGGATACCATGACCTCCTAGGCCTTCTGAGGGGGTCCCGGAAGGACCTTCCCGGCACCATACACATATTTATCATTTAATTTTGCAGTGAATCCATGGATTATTCATGCATCTACAGTCAAATGAAAAAAATACAAGTGTGAGCTCCTGCACATTATAAACCACCCCCCTGAGGTGGGCAAGATCCTGGGGGCGGCAAAATGTATTTAATAGGGAGGTATGAGCCCCTGCCCCCGGAAACACCCTTGACATGACCCCTCTCTGAGAAATACTATCACCCCAGTGACCACATTAACTTGGGCAGGCTCACGAATGGTGTACTGGGGACCACATCCCAAGGGGCATCTTATTTTCCCTGCCTGTGACAGTCTGGCGGGCAGTGGGTGGGGGGGTATATAATAATATAAAATTGTAAATAAAAGAAAATGTACGTGTGCACCGCCGCTTCTCTTACCCTTACAGGCACAGGCTCCCAGCCTACCCTGCGGCCAATCCTGACGCTGTTCAGAGCAGCATTAGGATTGGCTGGGAGTGCCCAGCCAGGGTGCTCCCAGGCAGACTGGGAGCCTGTGCCATTTCTCTCCAGCCCGGTAACAGTGCCAGGTTGGAGAGAGAACAGTGCACGTGTCTGTTTGGCCGGCCTGAGACGGCCGGCCAAACACACATGCACACTGAGGGGAGTGCACAGTGCACTCCCCTTGTCCCCGTTATCCCCCATGGCCCCACCCCTTTAACAACGAAAGGCTGGTGCTGGCAGGGGGGGTGATGCTCCTGTGCCATAGCGGAGGAGCCGCTGCTGCTGACTGTGGGGTGTCTCAGGTGGGCACTGGAAAATCCCTCTATAAAATAAAGTTAGGTGTTCCTGCGTCAGCGGGGGGCTGGTAGCGCCACAGGAGCCCTGTGGCTCCGCCACAGGCCCCAACATAAAACAAGCATTTGCAATGCAACGGGTCTCGCGTTTGCTCATGTTAGAGCTGATCGCGTTGTAAACCCCTAACCCGACTTTTCATCTATCGGCAAAGGTGCTTTTATGTACGTAACCCGAAAAAGTGAAATTAACTGTGTAAAGTGATCGACTTCTGCCAAGCGAAATCGCACTAGGAAAATAGGGAAAAGTAGTCCACGATCCGACAGAAAACAGCGAGTCTCGCATGTTTTCTGTACTTGTTTGCTGCGCTCGAGGAGGGCTAGCCACCGGAAAAGGCATGACGTGTGCATGCCTTCCACTAATGAAAGCAAGCAGATTTTACTAGGCAAGCCCACGAACCAATGAAACACACTGACGTGACGTTGACAGGGCTCCGAGCCCTTTTCTAATAACTAAAGCGTCTCGCTGCAATATGCATGCGCGAGCGCATGCAACGCAGGCTCGACCCTAAAAAATGTTGTAGGCTGGCACCGGTGGGGTAGGCTCTTGTGTGGCCCCATGGAATGTGGCCGCCCCCATGGAGCCGGCGAGGACAAGTGTGTCTGGGTCTCCCCTTCCTCCCCCAACCAGAATGAATCATGTGGGTGTCCCGTGCTATTTTAAGGTTTTAAAATATGAATGAATACTTCTTATGTGAGGCCTTCTGTTTCTCTATCCTTTATATGTGCAGATTTTTTTCTTCTTATGTGTTGCACAAGCTTAGAACCCTGGTGAAAATAAAGCTAAATGAACTGATTGATTGAATGGTTGATTGAATGCCGGTATCTTTATGCAGGAGCACCCTGGCCTGACCTGACGTCACTGCTCGGACACAAGCATTACCTGCGCGTGAGAACCAGCCAATCCCGGCCACGCCCTATTAATACCTTTTAGTTGCAAATACTTTACGATATTAGCCACAAACGAGCCAAGAGGCTTTCAGAATGTAATGTTTTTGTTTTTACGGTTCCGTTTCTCTTTCTTTTGGCCGAGCAGCACGCGCCGCCAGACAACAGAAGATACAGAGGCTGTTTTGACTTTTTTATCAGATCCCCCCACCTGGAAGCGGCGCCTCCTGCCACCTCCTGCCTGATGCAAAGGACGGAATTAGCACTAGAAGCAGCGACGGGGAAGTGTCGGGAATAAATATTCGAGCGGATTTAATTGCTAAACCTCTGCCTCCCAGGGCGCGGGATGCTGGTCCCGGCCCAGGTGAGACCCATCACTCCCGTGGAGGCTCCGGTTAGTGAAGCCGCTGAAACAGCCGCCGCGGAGCTGATTAAAGCTGGTTTATGACAAAGACATCAGAGGCGGAGCACAGGACCCACATCTGCTTCAGGAATAATGGGACGGGGAAGTTTTCCTTAGTTCGTGGCAGTTCTGCCTGTTGTTACCGCTGCGGGGAACCGGCACTTATTTTTTAGGGCCGGGGCTTATTTTTCTGCCTCAAGCATTTGCTGCGAGCAAAATGCATGTATAGGAAAGAGGAAGAGAAAAACGACAAAGCGTCACAAAGGGAAAAAGCAGAAAGCTGCAGGAGTGAGCTGAAGGGGCGGGGAGTGGCTGTAAATGGATTGAAGAGGCTCGGGATGGCTTCAGGATTACCCCGCCTCAGTATTCTGTGTTCCACATTCAATTGCAACAGCCGCGTGTTTAAGAGAAGGGGTTTGGGCACCAGCACGTTTTTATTGACAAATTAAGCAGTGGTTCGAGCTAGTTTCATGCTGGGAGTGAAGTGTTCAGAAGAGTGGGTATTGTACGGTACAAGGTACTGCCGTCAGCACGCACAGGAAAGTGGTTAAGGTTTAGTGGCTCACGTGTAAGGTGGGTAAGGTATGCTGGCTGGTGTGTAGGGTGTGCAGTGAGGTGGGTAATGTATGCTGGCTGGTGTGTAGGGTGTGCAGACATATGGGTAAGTTATGCTGGCTGGTGTGTACAGTGTGCAGGGAGGTGGGTAAGGTATGCTGGCTGGTGTGTACAGTGTGCAGGGAGGTGGGTAAGGTATGCTGGCTGGTGTGTAAGGTGTGCAGGGAGGTGGGTAAGGTATGCTGGCTGGTGTGTAAGGTGTGCAGGGAGGTGGGTAAGGTATGCTGGCTGGTGTGTACAGTGTGCAGGGAGGTGGGTAAGGTATGCTGGCTGGTGTGTATAGTGTGCAGGGAGGTGGGTAAGGTATGCTGCCTGGTGTGTAAGGTGTGCAGAGAGGTGGGTAAGGTATGCTGGCTGGTGTGTAGAGTGTGCAGGGAGGTGGGTAAGGTATGCTGGCTGATGTGTAGAGTGTGCAGGGAGGTGGATAAGGTATGCTGGCTGGTGTGTATAGTGTGCAGGGAGGTTGATAAGGTATGATGGCTGGTGTGTAGGGTGTGCAGAGAGATGGGTAAGCTATGCTGGCTGGTGTGTAGAGTGTGCAGGGAGGTGGGTAAGGTATGCTGGCTGGTGTGTATAGTGTGCAGGGAGGTGGGTAAGGTATGCTGGCTGGTGTGTATAGTGTGCAGGGAGGTTGATAAGGTATGATGGCTGGTGTGCAGGGAGGTGGGTAAGTTATGCTGGCTGGTGTGTACAGTGTGCAGGGAGGTGTGTAAGGTATGCAGGCTGGTGTGTAGAGTGTGCAGGGAGGTGGGTAAGGTATGCTGGCTGGCGTGTAGGGTGTGCAGGGAGGTGGGTAAGGTATGCTGTCTGGTGTGTAGAGTGTGCAGGGAGATGGGTAAGGTATGCTGTCTGGTGTGTAGGGTGTGCAGAGAGATGGGTAAGGTATGCTGGCTGGTGTGTAGAGTGTGCAGGGAGGTGGGTAAGGTATGCTGCCTGGTGTGTAGAGTGTGCAGGGAGGTGGGTAACATATACTGGCTGGTGTGTAGGGTGTGCAGTGAGGTGGGTAAGGTATGCTGTCTGGTGTGTAGGGTGTGCAGAGAGATGGGTAAGGTATGCTGCCTGGTGTGTAGAGTGTGCAGGGAGGTGGGTAAGGTATGCTGGCTGATGTGTAAGGTGTACAGGGAGGTGGGTAAGGTATGCTGTCTGGGGTGTAGGGTGTGCAGAGAGGTGGATAAGGTAGCTGGTTGGTGTGTAGGGTGTGCAGGGAGGTGGGTAAGGTATGCTGGTTGGTGTGTAGGGTGTGAAGAGAGGTGGGTAAGGTATGCTGGTTGGTGTGTAGGGTGTGCAAGGAGGTGGGTAAGGTATGCCGGTTTGTGTGTAGAGTGTGAAGAGAGATGGGTAAGGTATGCTGGCTGGTGTTTAAAGTGTGCAGGGAGGGGGGTAAGGTATGCTGACTGGTGTGTAGATTGTGCAGGGCGGTGGGTAAGGTATGCTGGCTGGTGTGTAAGGTGTGCAGTGAGGTGGGTAAGGTGTGCAGGGAGGTGGGCAAGGTATGCTGGTTGGAGTGTAGGGTGTGCAGAGAGATGGGTAAGGGATGCTGTCTGGTGTGTAGATTGTGCAGGGAGGTGGCTAAGGTATGCTGGCTGGTGTGTACGGTGCGCAGGGAGGTGTGATGGGTATGTTGGCTGGTGTGTAGTCTTTGTGGGAAGGTGGGTAAGGTATGCTGGCTGGTGTGTAAAGTGTGCAGGGAGGTGGGTAAGGTATGCTGGCTGGTGTGTAGAATGTGTAGGGAGGTTGGTAAGGTATGCTGTGCAGGGAGGTGGGTAAGATATACTGGCTGGTGTGTAGAGTGTGCAGGAAGGTGGGTAAGGTATGCTGGCTGGTGTGTAGGGCGTGCAGGGAGGTGGGTTAGGTATGCTGGATGGTGTGTAAGGAGTGCAGAGAGGTGGGTAAGGTATGCTTGCTGGTGTGTAGGGTGTGCAGGGAGATGGGTTATGTATGCTGTCTGTTGTGTAGGGGGTGCAGAGAGATGGGTAAGGTATGCTGGCTGGTTTGTACGGTGCGCAGGGAGGTGGGTTGGGTATGTTGGTTGGTGTGTAGGGTGTGCAGGGAGGTGGGTAAGGTATGCTGGTTGGAGTGTAGGGTGTGCAGAGAGATGGGTAAGGTATGCTGGCTGGTGTGTAAAGTGTGCAGGGAGGTGGGAAAGGTATGCTGGCTGGTGTGTAGATTGTGCAGGGAGGTGGGTAAGGTATGCTGGCTGGTGTGTAAGGTGTGCAGTGAGGTGGGTAAGGTATGCATGTTGGTGTGTAGAGTGTGAGGTGAGGTGGGTAAGGTATGCTGGTTGGTGTGTAGGGTGTGCAGTGAGGTGGATAAGGTATGCTGGCTGGTGTGTAGCGTGTGCAGAGAGATGGATAAGGTATGCTGGCTGGTGTGTAAGGTGTGCAGTGAGGTGTGTAGTTTGTGCAGGGAGGTGGGCAAGGTATGCTGGTTGGAGTGTAGGGTGTGCAGAGAGATGGGTAAGGGATGCTGTCTGGTGTGTAAATTGTGCAGGGAGGTGTGTAAGGTATGCTGGCTGGTGTGTACGGTGCGCAAGGAGGTGTGTTGGGTATGTTGGCTGGTGTAGTCTTTGTGGGAAGGTGGGTAAAGTATGCTGGCTGGTGTGTAAGGTGTGCAGGAAGGTGGGTAAGGTATGCTGGCTGGTGTGTAGGGTGTGCAGGAAGGTGGGTAAGGTATGCTGGCTGGTGTGTAAGGTGTGTAGTGAGGTGGTTAAGGTGTGCAGGGAGGTTGATAATGTATGCTGGCTGGTGTGTTGGGTGTGCAGAGAGATGGGTAAGTTATGCTGGCTGGTGTGTAGAGTGTGCAGGGAGGTGGGTAAGGTATGCTGGCTGGTGTGTAGATTGTGCGGGGAGGTGTGTAACGTATGCGGGCTGGTGTGTAGAGTGTGCAGGGAGGTGGGTAAGGTATGCGGGCTGGTGTGTAGGGTGTGCAGTGAGGTGGGTTACGTATGCTCGCTGGTGTGTAGGGTGTGCAGAGAGATGGGTAAGGTATGCTGGCTGGTGTGTAGGGTATTCAGGGAGGTGGGTAAGGCATGCTGGCTGGTTTGTAGGGTGTGCAGGGAGGTGGGTAAGGTATGCTGGCTGGTGGTTAAGGTGTGCAGGGATGTTGATAAGATATGCTGGCTGGTGTGTAGGGTGTGCAGAGAGATGGTTAAGGTATGCTGGCAGGTGTGTAGGGTGTGCAGAGAGATGGGTAAGGTATGCTGGCTGGTGTGTAGATTGTGCCGGGAGGTGGGTAAGGTATGCGGGCTGGTGTGTAGAGTGTGCAGGGAGGTTGGTAAGGTATGTGGGCTGGTGTGTAGGGTGTGCAGGGAGGTGGGTTAGGTATGTTGCCTGGTGTGTAGGATGTGCAGGGAGATGGGTAAGGTATGCTGGCTGGTGTGTAAAGTGTACAGTGAGGTGGGTAAGGTATGCTGGCTGGTGTGTAGAGTGTGCAGAGAGGTGGGTAAGGTATGCTGGCTGGTGTGTAGAGTGTGCAGAGTGATGGGTAAGGCATGCTGGCTGGTGTGTAAAGTGTGCAGGGAGGTGGGTAAGGTATTCTGGCTGGTGTGTAGAGTGTGCAGGGAGGTGGATAAGGTATGCTGGCTGGTGTGTAGAGTGTGCAGGGAGGTGTGTAAGGTATGCTTGCTGGTGTGTAGGGTGTGCAGGGAGGTGGGTAAGGTATGCTGGCTGGAGTGGGGTGTGCAGCGAGGAGGGTAAGGTATGCTGGTTGGCACTTAAGATGTGCCAGTAGATAACCAAGGTGTGCAGGTAGATTGGTCATGTGTAGGGTGGCCATCACTGTGGTGGTACCACGTGACATCCTCATGCCTTCAGAGTTTTATAGTCTTTTTTTTTTTCAGTTGGTTTGTAGGTTACAAGCCCTGGAATACAACAGTGCCTGTGACTGCATGCAGGGAGGTGGCCACCCTTGGTGCAGGTAGGTGGGTGTTGTGTCCAGAGACGGGGGTCTGATGTGCTGGTAGGTGGGAATGGTGCACAAAGAGGTAGGTGTGGCTTGAAAGTTTTTGGATAAGATGTGCTAGCAAGTGAGAACAGGTCGTAGGTAGCTGGGTACGGCGTGGCAATAGGTGGGTAAGGTGTGAAGACAGGTGGATGACGTCTGCAGTTAGACCTTAAACCCTTTCGCTGCTGGATCCCCCTGCCCCACCTGCCCCAGTGCCAAGCCTTTTTTGGCTATTTGGAGAGGTTCTCACTTAGCCCTCCATAACTTTTTGTCCACAGTAGCTATCCAGGACAAAGTTGATTTTCTTTTTTGCAACATACTTGGGATTCTAAAGGTACAGAGGGTTTGTGGACTGCCCTTGAGGGGACTGAGAAGTTAGCCAAAATATAGCAACATTTTGTTTTTTGGGGAAAAAGTGCTGAAGACAAAAGTGTCTGTTTTTTTCCTGCAAATGGCATCAACAAAAGTTTTACGTTGCTAAAATCACCATCTTCCCAACTATCAGGAACAGGAAGCCTTGATTCTGAAAATCACATTTTTAAACACAGTTTTGGCATTTTGCTGGAAGATAGCCTATTTTTCCTATTTGTTTTTAATACCCTGTATCTGAGGGTCAATGCAGTACTGATGCTTGCCCCCCCCCCACCAACGCTCCTTCCAGAGATTTGAAAGTACTGAGTAGGTGTACCTCTTTCACAGTAATGAGTGTAATGTCTTGTAATCAGCTGTCGCTTACAGCAAAGCGTATGGCACCGCTGTGCAATCACTGGGGAGACGCTGTATCTGAGGGTCAATGCATTACTGATGCCTGGAACCCCTCCCCCCCACACCCAACCCTCACACCCTCCTTCCAGAGACATGAAAATACAGAAAAGGAATACCTCTTTTGCAATAATCTGAATGAATGTTGTGTAATCACTTGCTTCTAACAGCAAAGCTTGTGGCACCCCCGTGCAATCACTGGGGAGACGCTGTATCTGAGGGTCAATGCATTACTGATGCCTGGAACCCCTCCCCCCCCACACCCAACCCTCACACCCTCCTTCCAGAGACATGAAAATACAGAAAAGGAATACCTCTTTTGCAATAATATGAATGAATGTTGTGTAATCACTTGCTTCTAACAGCAAAGCTTGTGGCACCCCCGTGCAATCACTGGGGAGACGCTGTATCTGAGGGTCCATGCATTACTGATGCCTGGAACCCCTCCCCCCCCACACCCAACCCTCACACCCTCCTTCCAGAGACATGAAAATACAGAAAAGGAATACCTCTTTTGCAATAATATGAATGAATGTTGTGTAATCACTTGCTTCTAACAGCAAAGCTTGTGGCACCCCCGTGCAATCACTGGGTAGACGCTGTATCTGAGGCTCAAAGCGTTGCTGCTGCCTGGACTTCCCCCCAGCCTCTCACACCCTCCTACCAGAGACATGAAAATATAGAGAAGATGAACCTCTTCCACCACCAGTGGGAGCTGACAGTGAACGGGAGTGGTGGTGCGTGACAGGTCACGACGGGACTTGGGGGGATGGGAGTTGGGGGAGAAAAAAAGAATAAAAATAAATTTAAAAAACACCTTTCAGAGCAGATGCGCTTGTCTCCCCTCCGTCCTTGTTCTCTTCCTGTTTCTGTGTGTACACGCGCTCCCACCTAATCACGAACCTTCTATCACCAGCATGACAGCAGCGTTGTGGTTGGTCTGAGCGGCCTGCTTTGGCGCTCGGACTGGGAGCCTGTGCATGTTCTCCACTTGGTTGTGCAATACAGCTGGGTAGAGAAAATGCAAAGTGTGCATGTCTGTTTGGCCGGCTGAACACTGACGGCCAAATAGACATGCACACATTGTGGTGCATATCCCTCATTCGGCCCCTCCCTCCAGCCCAGGCCCATCCCGCACTACCAGGAAAAATATAATGATGATAATGTAGTGTTTGTTACTATCATTTTAATTTTCCTTTCTCAAAATTTCAGCGGGGGACACTCCTCTGCCGTAGTGGAAGACCCACCCCTGTCCACCACCACATCTGAGTGCAATGTCTTGTAATCAGCTGTCGCTTACAGCAAAGCTCATGGCACTGCTGTGCAATCACTGGGGAGACGCTGTATCTGAGGGTCCATGCATTGTGAATGCCTGGATCCTCGCCCCAGTCCTCACACCCTCCTTCCAGAGACATGACATACAGAGACGGTGTACCTCTTTCACAGTAATATGAGTGTAACGTCATGTAATCATCTGCTGTAATAGCAAAGCTCATGGCACCGCTGTGCAATCACTGGGGAGACGCTGTATCTGAGGGTCCATGCATTGTGAATGCCTGGATCCTCGCCCCAGTCCTCACACCCTCCTTCCAGAGACATGACATACAGAGACGGTGTACCTCTTTCACAGTAATATGAGTGTAACGTCATGTAATCATCTGCTGTTATAGCAAAGCTCATGGCACCGCTGTGCAATCACTGGGGAGACGCTGTATCTGAGGGTCCATGCATTGTGAATGCCTGGATCCTCGCCCCAGTCCTCACACCCTCCTTCCAGAGACATGACATACAGAGACGGTGTACCTCTTTCACAGTAATATGAGTGTAACGTCATGTAATCATCTGCTGTTATAGCAAAGCTCATGGCACCGCTGTGCAATCACTGGGGAGACGCTGTATCTGAGGGTTCATGCATTGTGAATGCCTGGATCCTCGCCCCAGCCCTCACACCCTCCTTCCAGAGACATGACATACAGAGACGGTGTACCTCTTTCACAGTAATATGAGTGTAACGTCATGTAATCATCTGCTGTTATAGCAAAGCTCATGGCACCGCTGTGCAATCACTGGGGAGACGCTGTATCTGAGGGTTCATGCATTGTGAATGCCTGGATCCTCGCCCCAGCCCTCACACCCTCCTTCCAGAGACATGACATACAGAGACGGTGTACCTCTTTCACAGTAATATGAGTGTAACGTCATGTAATCATCTGCTGTTATAGCAAAGCTCATGGCACCGCTGTGCAATCACTGGGGAGACGCTGTATCTGAGGGTCCATGCATTGTGAATGCCTGGATCCTCGCCCCAGCCCTCACACCCTCCTTCCAGAGACATGACATACAGAGACGGTGTACCTCTTTCACAGTAATATGAGTGTAACGTCATGTAATCATCTGCTGTTATATCAAAGCTCATGGCACCGCTGTGCAATCACTGGGGAGACGCTGTATCTGAGGGTTCATGCATTACTGGTGCCTGGACCTTTCCCACCCCGACCCTCACACCCCTCCACTGAGCTAAACCTAGCCTCAGATGAATAATTCAGAGAGATCAAAAATCGCTCACATTATGTGGCATCACAAACCCACTCGGCGCTGCCGGGGGCCGGTTCAATGTGTGATTGCATCTGATACCCATCGAGCGAGGGCAGATGCCATTAGCTGGAGCTCTGAGTAAGTTTACCATAATGTGAATCTATATTATGAATCTATTTCTCGTCGTTTTCACACTGGACCAATCTATGCTAATTGTTGGAGTAGGCGGGATCGTGCGTGCGCAGAGCAGAAGCACATCACATTATATATTCTGCACCCTCTGTGTCAGTGATCTCAGAGGTAAGTGCTCATGGGTGATCTCAGCGTGACATGAATCCTTGAGACAAACTGCACCAGGATCTTTGCTTCCATTTGTCAGCTGCCAGTGTATGGATTGCCCTCTGCAGGGATCCTGCCGGAGTCGTTTTTCTCTTTGTATGTACTGAATACGGTCCCTCCCTTTCATTTCAGTTTAAAGTTTACTCCCTGGCAGACCTTGCATGAGTACCTTTACTCTAGCTAGTATGTCATGCTTCCATCTGCAGGAATGGTCAGCATAGGCTTAGAGGATAGCTCTTCAAACTGGGGGGCGGGCGCCCGTGGGGGGGGCCTCAAGTGATCCCAGGGGGGGCGCCAGACTCTGGCCCAAAGAAGCATTATACAGATGACAGGCCTTTGTACTAAGCAGAAGCATGCTATTGCATTTTTAAAAAGGTAACAGTACTTAACTGCAATGTTTAAATAGGTCTAGACATATTTAAACATTGCCAGCTTTATAAAATAATTGTGAGAAATTCTGACAGGGGTGACCAATTATTTTTATTTTTCAACTGGGGGGGCGCTGCATTAAAACGTTTGGAGACCTCTGGCTTAGAGGGAGAGCCCTGTTGCAGGCTACTTGAGGTGGGCATGGTGAGGTCGCCTGTGTGTTCCTTCAAGAGCAGAAGTATTGTCTTTATGTTTACTGGGTGGGGCCCTGTCTGTGGGGGGGACGGCGGGCAGAAGAGGGAGGTGTCTGACGAGGGAATCAGAGAGCTATGAACCATAAACAGTATCAACAGAGAGATTTCAATTCTTCCCCAGACATTCACATGTTGGGGTGAGTGGGTGCAAAAAAAAAAAATATATATATTCAGGCACCCCCTTTGAAAGGAACTGCATGAAAAGGCACTATCCCCCATATCAATTTAGCAGAGTAGCAAACATAGGTAACTGGGACCCCTCAATAATTTAGCTCTAGATTGAAGGAAGGTTAAAGGGCTTTATTACAAAATCTCAAACTCAAGGGTCCACAATAAATGCCATGAAGGCTTCACACGTAGAGTTATATACATCAGGCAAAATCACAAACTATAGGTCCCAAACGAGCAGCAATCAGGCAGCATCCCAAGTAGGAAAGTCTTCGAAAAATCTGTCTCGCCCCCAGAATAAGGGGGTTCTTGTATAAAATTCTTGCAGATCTAATAGTCAGAGCAGCAGAATCATCCTAGCATGATTGAAAGTATCAACTCTTTGGCAGATCAGAATATGTAAGGTCACTGCCGTAGCACATGAGCTCTGATGCATTTCACAAACATCACCCACCGCCTTCCATGCTACTAGCGTCCGAAGATGCTCAGAGGATGAAACATCTTACAGTGGCCTTCACACTACTGAGTGGGTGCTGGGTACACAGGTAACTGCAGCAGAAGGGCCTTGGAACTGCAAGAGTTTAGGGAGATAGTTCATTGAAAGCTTTGTATTCATAACAGTGGCAGTAGAGCATCACAGCAGCTTGTCTGGGGGAGAGAAGATGCTCAGGAGAACAGGACGGGAAGGGGAGGACCAGGGATGAATCACACAAACAGCATCCATTTTATTCAAAATGGCTGTTTGCACATCAATGTAGCCTAACGAAGCCATGCGAAGAAGCACATTTCTATACCCTCAAATACACGTGTTCTACTGCAGACGAGTTAATTTAGCATTTACGTATTGGATCCAACATAAAAGTACCATAATTCATCATTATTCCATTGCGTAAAGTTATAAACTTAGAAAGCGCTGCAGGGGGCTCACTGGGTGGAGCAGTGGTGGGAGCTTCGGAAAGAAGCCCCCAGGTGGTGAACGGAGCCGCCCCCTTTACTTCACCTAGCGGGTGGGGCGTCGGCTGTGAAGAGACAAACCAGTTGGCTGATACAGTGGGAATATTCAGATGACGTACTGCCTTCGGCTCCTGTGTGGAGAGCGCTGTGCTCAAGCACAGAGACTTGAATTCTTTGTGTTTGGTCACAAGCAGCTGGTGTAACTCTTCATGGTCAGAAAGAATTGATCTGAACTTTTTAGACCAATGAGAAGGATTGCCACATAGTTAACCTGGGCCTCGGCAAAACATGCGACTGTTGCAGTGAAATGTGCAGACATGGAAACATATCAGAGGGGGCTCACTTGTGTAAACTGTCAAGGGGCGTCTCCTAGGCCCAGATTTATGGGGCTCTGGCACAAGGAGGAGCATCAAGTCACCTTGTGTGCCCTGTGTGAAAGTGAAAGGGCACAAACGTGGCCTCTCTGTGGCATACGGCGCATCCCCGTCCTTCCCCCTGTCCTGGTGCGGTTTCGGCAACCGAGCACCAATGCAGGCAGCCATGCACCATGCTGCAAGGGGTCTGCATTGTAGGCAGCATTCTTTTAGTGCAGGAAGAGACACTTTCCTGCAAAAAACAATCCATAGAGGTATTTTCCACTATGTGTGCTGCAGAATACAGGACATATAGAAAGGGGGAAAGAATGAGGGAAATAAATATATTTCTCCTTGTTAGGCATTCCATTCTGAAGCATCCCCAAGTTTACATGTTTTTGTAAATCGGGAAAGCTTGGGAACACCCACCGCAACGCCCATGATACGCCTCCCTGCCACAGTAAGGCAACGCAGTATTTTGCGCTGCCCTGCCTCGCTCCATACCTTCGGGGCCATTCAAGGCCATTGCAGAGTGGATGTGCGTGGCCTCCTAGATGTGCTTGAGAGGTCTGTGCTACCGCAGTCAGTAAAAGTGATGCAACGGCGGCGAAAGCCTCTCATACATGTGCCCCTTAGTTTCTGTTCCTGCTGCAGCCCAACACAAGTGCCCCCAGCACTCGTTTGCTTCAAGTCTCAACCTGGCTTGAAGTTAGCCGGAGCCTAACACCTTCATGCCAGTCTGTTGCTGGCCAAGCATGGGAACCAGACAGGAGGACTCTCACATTCTTCTTGGGCGCCAATGTCTTCAGAATGACAACGTGCAAAATAAACGTTTACGTCGGCTGTAAGACTCTGATAATAAACGTGTAAGTTGGCTCTTAGACTCTGGTAATGCCTGTGTAAGTCGGCTGTCAGACTGGTAATGAATGTGTAAGTCGGCTGTCAGACTCTGATAATGTGTAAATTGACCGTCAGACTCTGGTAATGCCTGTGTAAGTCGGCTGTCAGACTCTGATAATGCCTGTGTAAGTCGGCTGTCAGACTCTGATAATGTGTAAATTGACCGTCAGACTCTGGTACTGACTGTGTAAGTCGGCTGTCAGACTCTGGTAATGTGTACGTTGACCGTCAGACTCTGGTACCCACTGTGTAAATCGGCTGTCAGACTCTGGTAATGACTGTGTAATTTGGCTGTCAGACTCTAGTAATGACTGTGTAAATCGACTGTCAGACTCTGGTCCGGGTGACTCCGCCAACTTTCTGCTCTCACTCTTTGACCCCTGTAAAGTACCCAAGGTGAATCCTGCTCCCTTCCATCACCGAGCTGCTCACAGATGACGTGCACTATTGAGAGCTTTGACAGGGTGTGCAGACAGGCGTGTAGCAAAACGTAACAACAGGGGCAACGAAAAAGACCGAGACGAGACGGTGATGAAGCGTACAACATGAAGCACAAACCGTGTGTGCAAACACACAAACATTGACACAGACATCATTAAACGTGCCCCGTCTGGAGGCTCCGACAGCGCACGCAGGGAGACTTCCAGGAGATAGCCTGAGAGACCTGTTTGTCACAAGGCCTGAGAGAAGAGCTGGGCGCGACGAGGTCCGCCCCAGCCACACCCACCGAGGAGGGTACCTCACCCTTGTCTCCTTCACTCTAATCACTAGAGGGGAAGGTTAAGAGGAGGTGTCCTTGTGTAAACTACAGCATCCGTCCTTGGGATTCAGGGGCCTCCTTGGGCACTGGTGCAGGGTGGGACAGAGGGTAACACAGGGCACTATGACTCCCTCTTGTGCTATCAGGGCAGCCGCCTGCCATGCCCTCCTCTCCCACCGTTGAATACGCAGACTGATACCCTGGTGTCTCTGGGAGCCTTGGGGAGCTTGAGACTGACTTGGGGTGTGGCCCCCACTCAGCACCTTTCCTTCCCTTGGCCTAGCAGGAGTGGGTGCAATCTGGGCCCCCTACTGGTTGTGTAGTCTTAGCTTGGGTTGCCACCCTTGATTTCCCAGTGAGAAGAGGAGCGGCCACGCAGTGGCCCCTTTGAGGGTGGGTATCAGTGTATACTGGGCAAATGGCCAACACGGGGTCATTTACACGTCTGTGCAAAAGGACATAAGCGGCTCATCTTGAAGTAATCAAAGTCCCAGTCAATAGTGGAAACAAAGCAAACAGATAAAAAGGCTTAAGGCATTCAACGAATTTATAATTCAATATGAAAAACAAGTCCTCATGGGGGACATAAACCAGCAAAAGTCACACATTCATCCTGTGCAGGTAACATAACATGTTCATGAATTCACCCCAGTATAGCCTCGATTTCCCGTCCGCTCCCTTCCTCTTCCAGGGGGTGTACCTGTCAGTACCGCAGAGTACCGCACGGTTACTTCTCGTGTTCCCAATGTCCACTCCCGTCCTCTGCCTGACGCTCGTGGCCATCTCGGTCCCTGGGTCCCTGACTGCCCCCTTCATGGTGTCCACTCACGACACAACCCACTGCCCCTGGGGCTCCGGAGGTGCTGTGCAGTAAACTACATATTCCGTGCCTTATGACGTGTAATCTCTCCTACATCCCCTCGCCCAGCGCGCCGCCCTGCGCTACATCCCACAGCATGACTGGGTGGATGGCTGCCGGTTACCCAGTGTCTGCACATAGCTCTAGTCACACCACAAACTTTCCCCTAAGCTTTCATAATTTATCTTATTAAGCATTGTGCGCTGGTCATGAGCCACACAACGTGTTGTGCTGTTGTTATTCTTTAAACCTGAAAGCATAATTAAGGATTGACATTGTCCTTTTCCAAGCAGACATCTTCTGAATAAATACATAAGTACATAGAACATATATACAAAGATGGAAAAAGCACTCTGTGTATTATTTGGTAGTGATGGGCAGTAGCTGGTTTGCTGCTCCGCCCCGTGCTTCGTGGCTCCAGGCCAGGCTGGGGCCCCTTGGCCCCGGTCCTGCTGGCCCCGCAGGGCCCCTTCCCTCCGCTCCACGTCTGTTAGTGCGTGGACTGTTTGCAGTGGGTCGTTGGCTGCTCCGCCCCGCGCCTCGTGGCTCCCCGGCCTCCTCTTCCAGGCCAGGCTGGCCCCTTAGCCCCGGTCCTGCTGCCCCGCAGGGCCCCTTCCCTCCGCTCCGCGTCCCCGGATGGGGCGGTAATTGCACGCGCCCCGGGGCTGTCATAACCTGCTTTGCTTTCCATTTGCACGGACTGGGCTGTGATTCCGTCTGTGCAGCTCATCGTGTCTGAGTGAAGGGCGCAGCTATTCTCCGCCCGAGGCCCCCCTTGGTAAAGAGAAAACCAACGCGTGTCACAGCAGCAGAGAGAAAATCCCATTAATAACTCCGGGCGGGGGTTCAGGGCCGGGGGGAGCCTTTGTTCATCCACTGCAGGGATGTTTGTACCTGTTCACACTGTTCTAACACTTATTAAAGCATAACACACTCAAACCGAGAGAGGTCTTTCTACAACTGTGTCACACCTGGGCCACCAGCATCCTCCTTCCAAAGAATGCAGTGGAAGCCAGAATTAGGGGTCACTGGGTCCGGAGACTGGATGTGAATGGATCCAGCAAAGCTAGAGAGATGTGGATAGATCCAGCATAGCCAGAGAGACATGGATGTATCCAGCATAGCTAGAGAGATGTGGATGGATCCAGCATAGCCAGAGAGACATGGATATATCCAGCATAGCTCGAGAGATTGGGATGGATCCAGCAAAGCTAGAGAGATGTGGATGTATCCAGCATAACCAGAGAGATGTGAATGGATCCAGCAAAGCTAGAGAGATGTGGATGGATCCAGCATAGCCAGAGAGACGTGGATGTATCCAGCATAGCTAGAGAGATGTGGATGGATCCAGCATAGCCAGAGAGACGTGGATATATCCAGCATAGCTCGAGAGATGGGGATGGATCCAGCAAAGCTAGAGAGATGTGGATGTATCCAGCATAGCTAGAGAGATGTGGATGGATCCAGCATAGCCAGAGAGACGTGGATATATCCAGCATAGCTCGAGAGATGGGGATGGATCCAGCAAAGCTAGAGAGATGTGGATGTATTCAGCATAACCAGAGAGATGTGAATGGATCCAGCAAAGCTGGAGAGATGTGGATGGATCCAGCACAGCCAGAGAGATGTGGATATATCCAGCATAGCTAGAGAGATGTGGATGGATCCAGCAAAGCCAGAGAGACATGGATGTATCCAGCATAGCTAGAGAGATGTGGCTGTATCCAGCATAGCCAGAGAGATGTGGATGTATCCAGCATAGCTAGAGAGATGTGGATGGATCCAGTATAGCTCGAGAGATGTGGATGGATCCAGCATAGCTGCAGAGAAGTGAACTGATCCTGCATAGCCAGAGAGATGTGGATGTATCCAGCATAGCTGCAGAGAATTGAACGGATCCAGGATAACCAGAGAGATGTGGATTGATCCAGCATAGCCAAAGAGATGTGAATATATCCAGCATAGCTGCAGAGAAGTGAACGGATCCAGGATAACCAGAGAGATGTGATCCAGCATAGCCAGAGAGATGTGAATATATCCAGCATAGCTCGAGAGATGTGGATGGATCCTGCACAGCTGCAGAGAAGTGACCGGATCCAGCATAGCCAGAGAGATGTGAATATATCCAGCACAGCTGCAGAGAATTGAACGGATCCAGGATAGCCGCACAAATGCAACAGATTGCAGGATGGATGCAGCGATGGAGTTCGATCCAGCATACCCGCAGGGACATGAAGGAATACAGGATAGCCATAGAGAGGTGAATGGATCCAGGATGGAGGTCTGGATGTAGCTGCTGCAGCTGCAGAGATGCAACAGAATACAGGACATCTACAGAGATGCGACTACAACCAAGATACTTGCAGGAACATGGAGGAATCAAGGGGATCCAGGATATCTGCAGGGTGTGTATTCATCCTCCATCTTGTACCATGATAAATCAGGGGCCATCCAAGATGGATCACTCTTGTCTCAGCAAACATACCAGCATTGCACGCACACTCTTGCTGTCATGTGTGGGCCAATCATGCATAAAGCACACACGCACTCATACTTACAGAATGTCACTGCAGAGGTTCGAATTCCACCCTGATGTTGACATTTTACTCTATTGTCCTCTCTGACTCAGGAAAAAAAAGGTATTTTCAGGAGTATTTATGGACAGTTTGGTACACTGCCACAACTACTTCAAGTCAACAGACCAGTGCTTGGAAAGTTGTCCCATGTTAACAAAACTATGCATGCTCGGTGCACGCGAACACGTGTGGACCTCGACATTACCTACTATGGACAGGCCAAAACCTCAGCTTTCATGCTAGGTCTGTGTGTTACCTGGGTGGGTAAAAGCAGTTGGGTCACTCAGGTAAGGGGTAGAGACCTTTACAACATGCAGAGGACATTCCTGTCTGTAATGGTACCTTTGATGTGGTAAAGCTGCATTGGTACCCTAAAGTATTAGAAATGCCAGTGTATCCTAAAGTCCTGTCTGCTGGTAGTTGTGCATGGTGCACTGGTACTTCAGAAGTGATATATTTCAACTGGTAGCATTTAAGTAATACGTATGTGTTGGTCCTTCCGGCTTGGAGAGGCGCACCTGGGCCCTATCAGTAACAGAGATGCAGTGGTACCTTACAAATAGTCTAGTGCCACTGGTCTCTTAGAGGCATCACAAATGTGGCCCTGGTGGTGAGTATTTTAGAGCCTGATGTGATGAGTCATGGAAAGCACCTCTCCTTTTGCTGCAGTCTTGTAGCTATGTTTGCTGCACTGTGATGAACTGGAGCAACAGGTGGGTGAGCCCACCTTCCTTGAGTGGGGATAGGTTCTTAGGTGAGAAGGAAGGAGACGGGATCCGCGCACTAGTTATAGGCGGAGAGGGCTTGTGATGATGTGGGTAAGAATGTGGTTAAGAATGCCGCACTGGACTCTGCTCGCGTGTGTCCTCCCGCGCTGGCATTTTAAGACTGGAAGCAGGTTCTTATCACTCAGCGCTGTGGGAGGCGCGTTTCTTTTACTGGACGCTGTGGACATTTTCAACATTTTCTTACCGCTGAATTCCCTGGCTGCTGATTCATTCTTTTTCATCATCCTGTACGGGAGCTTGTTGTTCACCACCCGAGAGATCTTCAGATTTCCCAGGAAGATCAGAGAAACAAAGCAAGGACACATATTTTTTTTTTCTTCTTCCTCCTCTTGAAGTGAAAGAAGGACTGCTTCTCCTTAGCATATTGGTTCGGCCATCTTTCTTTGGGACACTGCAAATTCAAGTTTATTTTTTTACTACCTTCATTTTAAAGGTTAAAGAAGAAAATTTGAAAAAAAAAGAAAATGCAGAATGTAATGCCACCTGCTCCTTTTTTACAGGACCCTGGTGATCCCCCCTTGGAATGGAAGTTGTGGCTTTGTTCCTTTAAAGCTTTTTTGGGTGCTATTGACGGCCACAAATTCAGGCCGGAAAGGAAAAAGAGTTTAATGTATTATTACCTGGGTGTGGAAGGTCAGAACATTTTTGATCATTTACCAGTCTATGAGTTACGTGAGGATGAAGATTTGGATGAATTTGAAATGGCTGTAGCACAACTGGACAAGCATTTTACTAAAACAAAAAATATTGTGGTACATAGGTACAAATTTTTCACAAGATCGCAGAATCCCAATGAAAGTATAGATTTGTTTATCACAGCGTTAAAGGTTTTGGCTGCTAAATGTGAATTTGAAAATTTTACTTCTCAACTCATACGTGACCAATTAGTTGCGAGGTGTCATTCTAAAAGGATCCAAGAAAAGTTGTTAACCTGCAAAGACCCGTCCCTAGATAAGGCTATTGACATAGCAAAGAGCATTGAATGTTTGCTGGAGGACGCAAAGCAATTGGAAATGTCGTTGTCTAACATTTCTGTTTCAGGTGCAGTTTTAAATTCACAGAACAATGACAACAAGAAATCTGTTCATGTGGAAAGGAGACAAGAGGCTATCTCATTCTCCAGAAATACTTCATCTCCCAAGGTCAACCACAAGACTATGTCCCTCATTCCAACCCTGGCGGTCGGTGTTAAAGCGGCGGCTAACCCGCCAACAGGCTGGCGGTTAAAAAAATGGAATTCTGACCCTGGCGGAAACCGCCAACAGTGACCGCCACTTTAACACTCCGACCGCCACGGCGGGACAAACAAACAGCGCGGCGGTCACCGCCAACAGACAGGCGGGAGACAATGTACCGCCCACCCTATCACAACCCACCAATCCGCCACCTTTTCCGGGGCGGTAGCCCCGCCGATAAAAACACGGCGGAAACAGACATTTCAAACCGAAAACGCTCACCTCCATACACCCCACGAGGAATCTGGACAGCATGGAACCCAAATTACACATCCTACCATCTATTGTATTCCTGCTCCTCTACCAGGAGCACGAACGCCGACGCAGAAGACAACGGTGAGTACTGCACCTACGACACAGGGGAGGGGGGAGGAGAAAATATTACGGGGACACACATACGCGACACACCCACCCCCACCCACTACAACACACACATCAATGCATAGCAATACATCACTGTTACAACCCCCAAGCCCCCCGAAAGAAGGCAAAGACAAAAGGAATAGATCATAAACAGTCGAATATATTGGATTATTGCCTTATAAAAATATCACACATTTAAAACTAATATATACATAAATATTAAAAGTCCGATAATTCTAGCTGTCATTGTCCGTGGACCACTGGGCCCAAATCACATGGGCAAGGCCCACACAAGATACCTGACCTAAACGGAGAGAACACTGCAGGGGCATCAGATAGAAAAACTACAGGCATCTCAGGGGGAAGGGAAGGGGGGGCACCTCAGCCACATGAGTACACGACGCCAGATCCACGAGGGGCCTCCATGGCCACTGTCCCATCCTGGGGAGTGCAAAGCCAAAGTCTCAGAAGTCTCTACAGTGGGTGGGTTGCCCACTGTTCCATCCTGGGGAGTGCAAAGCCACAGTCTCACAAGTCTCTACACTGGGTGGGTTGCCCACTGTTCCATCCTGGGGAGTGCAAAGCCACAGTCTCACAAGTCTCTACAGTGGGTGGGTTGCCCACTGTTCCATTCTGGGGAGTGCAAAGCCACAGTCTCACAAGTCTCTACACTGGGTGGGTTGCCCACTGTTCCATCCTGGGGAGTGCAAAGCCACAGTCTCACAAGTCTCTACAGTGGGTGGGTTGCCCACTGTCCAATCCTGGGGAGTGCAAAGCCACAGTCTCTCAAGTGGATAACAGTCTCCACTGGTACTGGAGGGGGACTAGTGCCCAGAGTGCTTCGTGCAGCCCTGCCCGACACGGATGCGGGCCTGCCCCTTCCGCCAATGGGCCAGCGGTGCTTGAGATGAAGGGCCCAGTTCAGCGGTGCTTGAGACGGCGGTGGCCAGCAGAGCGGTGCTTGAGATGAAGGGCCCAGCGGAGCGGTGCTTGAGATGAAGGGCCCAGCGGAGCGGTGCTTGAGATGAAGGGCCCAGCTGAGCGGTGCTTGAGATGAAGGGCCCAGTTCAGCGGTGCTTGAGACGGCGGTGCCCAGCGGAGCGGTGCTTGAGACGGCAGTGGCCAGCGGAGCGGTGCTTGAGACGGCGGTGCCCTGTTCAGCGGTGCTTGAGACGGCGGTGCCCAGTTCAGCGGTGCTTGATTGAAAGGGCCCTGTTCAGCGGTGCTTGAGACGGCGGTGCCCTGTTCAGCGGTGCTTGAGACGGCGGTGCCCAGTTCAGCGGTGCTTGAGACGGCGGTGCCCAGTTCAGCGGTGCTTGAGACGGCAGTGCCCTGTTCAGCGGTGCTTGAGACGGCGGTGCCCTGTTCAGCGGTGCTTGAGACGGCGGCGCCCTGTTCAGCGGTGCTTGAGACGGCGGTGCCCAGCGGAGCGGTGCTTGAGATGAAGGGCCCAGCGGAGCGGTGCTTGAGATGAAGGGCCCAGCGGAGTGGTGCTTGAGATGAAGGGCCCAATTCAGCGGTGCTTGAGATGAAGGGCCCAGCGGAGCGGTGCTTGAGACGGCGGTGCCCAGCGGAGCGGTGCTTGAGACGGCGGTGCCCTGTTCAGCAGTGCTTGAGACGGCGGTGCCCTGTTCAGCGGTTCTTGAGACGGCGGTGCCCAGTTCAGAGGTGCTTGATTGAAAGGGCCCTGTTCAGCGGTGCTTGAGACGGCGGTGCCCTGTTCAGCGGTGCTTGAGACGGCGGTGCCCTGTTCAGCGGTGCTTGAGACGGCGGTGCCCTGTTCAGCGGTGCTTGAGATGCCGGTGCCCTGTTCAGCGGTGCTTGAGACGGCGGTGCCCAGTTCAGCGGTGCTTGAGACGGCGGTGCCCTGTTCAGCGGTGCTTGAGACGGCGGTGCCCTGTTCAGCGGTGCTTGAGACGGCGGTGCCCTGTTCAGCGGTGCTTGAGACGGCAGTGCCCAGTTCAGCGGTGCTTGAGACAGCGGTGCCCTGTTCAGCGGTGCCTGAGACGGCGGTGCCCTGTTCAGCAGTGCTTGAGACGGCGGTGCCGAGTTCAGCGGTGCTTGATTGAAAGGGCCCTGTTCAGCGGTGCTTGAGACGGCGGTGCCCTGTTCAGCGGTGCTTGAGACGGCGGTGCCCTGTTCAGCGGTGCTTGAGACGGCGGTGCCCAGTTCAGCGGTGCTTGAGACGGCGGTGCCCTTTTCAGCGGTGCTTGAGACGGCGGTGCCCTGTTCAGCGGTGCATGAGACGGCAGTGCCCTGTTCAGCGGTGCTTGATTGAAAGGGCCCGGTCAGCGGTGCTTGTTTGAAAGGGCCCAGTTCAGCGGTTCCGGCCCAGGCATGGGTGTCACTCGCCACCTGGCATGTGGCTGGCAGGGCCTTCCTGCCCATCTGTCCGTTGGCTTGTGGGGCCCTCCTGGGCTGCCGTACCGGGCCTCTGGGTGTCCTCCTGCACACCTGGGAGGGGGCTGGTGGGGCACTCCTGGGCAGCTGGCCTGCTGCCGGACTTGTCGGGCGTGCTGCCCTTCACACCCTTCCCTGGTCGTCTGTGGCCCTTTGACCCCTTTGGCGGTGTGCCAGGTGGCACCCCACTTCCAGACAGAGCCAGGGTAGGGATTTTGGTCCCTGGTGTCCGTGGCCTCTCGCGCCGGGCACTGCTCACTTTTGGGTGCTTTTCAGGGGGTGGGCTGGGCGTGCCTTGGCTCCTCGCCGGAGTTGTTGCCCTTGAGGGTGGGGGACTCCACAGTCCTTGGACAACAGTCCTGATAGGTCCTGGTTTGGTGGTGGCTGAGGTGCTGATTGCAGTCTTATGAGATGGACGGGGTGGGGGAGTTGTTGGAAAGAGGTTAAGCTTGGCAAGGAAAAGCAATTTGGAAAGAGAGTGATGGGTAGGTGTAGTGGGTATGGGAGTGGAGGAAGAGGATGTGGTTGTAGGAGTGTGAAGTCTGGTGTCTTTGGGTGCAGGTGCTTGGGCTGGAGGCTGTCGTGAGGTGGATGGCTGTTGGGTGGGTGGCTGCTTGCGTTTGTGTGGTTTGGAAGAGGGGGTGACTGACACACTGGGAGAGGACACAGGGGACGTGTACATGGTAGTGGGGGTGGTGACTGCACGTGTGCAGAGTGTTCTGGTGGGTGTGCTGGTGATGGACGTAGTGGCTGAAGATGTTGTGCATGCAAGTGTGAGTGGAGACGTCACAGGGAGGGAGGAGGGAGACGAGGAGGAGGGGCACACAGTGGAGGCAGTGGCTGTTGGTATGTCTGCATGTGGATGTTGCTTGTGTGAATGCTTGTGTGATGTGTGGTGCTTATGTCTGGATGAGCTTCCCTTGGGTGTTGAGGTGTGTGCAGGCTGGTCTGTAGGTGTGTCTGGGATAGGCAGAGGTACAGGGGATTGGGTCTGGGTGGAGGAAGTTGGAGGGGGGAGGCTAGAGACAGGGACAATTGCTGCCGTCAGTGCTGAGGCCAGAGCGTTGAACGATCGCTGATGGGCAGCCTGACCCGAATGAATTGCCACCAGGTATGCATTACTCCGGTGCACCTCCCTTTCTACACCCTGGATGGCATTCAAAAGGGTAGACTGCCCAACAATGAGCGTCGTCAGGAGGTCAATGACCTCCTCACTGAGGGCAGCAGGGGTGACAGGGGCAGGGCCTGAGGTGCCTGGGGCGAAGGAGATGCCCACCTTCCTGGGTGAGCGGGCACGGGGCGAAGGCTGAGGGGCTGCTGGGAGGGCGGTGCTGGTGCGCTGGGTGGCGGCTGTACCTGTTGTTGCGGGGGGCACGGATGTTGCCGCCACCACAAGGGAGCTCCCTTCAGAGGACGAGTCGCTGCCACTGACATCAGCACGAGTCCCCGCTGTGGAGCTCCCCTCGCCCTCCGTCTCACTGGTGAAAACCGACTCAGTTGCATGGCCCGCCATGGCCATGCGAGATGCAGCTCCCTCGTGCTCCGATACCACTTCTCCTCCGCCTGATGATGCTGATGCACACATGAACAGGAAGGCCACAAAAAAGGGGGGGGAGAAATAAAGACATGTTGAGTGCATGGATTACCGATACCGTTGGCGGACAAGACAGACACAGAAGCCCCCTGCACTACGCCGTGCCCTTGGGGTCCACTACGCAATCCGTGGGACATGGTCTACAAGCGTATCGACGACAACTGCACACATAGATGACACAGGGCCATGGATACTTGAACTTGGCACCCAACAGAGGTGGGGGGCGGGGCACAGGGCCATGCCTTACGGAGGGGCCTAGCCTACAGAATTCGCCATGGCCTAGGGAGACCCACAGCCCTCCTCCCCCACCCAGACACCTCCACTGCGCGCAAAGTCACCCGAATGAGACTGTACTCACCCCCTTGTGTCTGCTGTGATGTCCTCACGCGCCCATCCAAATCGGGGTAGGCCACCGCCAGGATCCGGGACATCAGGGGGGTCAATTGACGACTGGCACCCCTCCTACGTTGGGAGGGCATCCCCAGCAGAGCCTCCGCCGTCTTCCTGCTCCCGCGGCGGATGTCCTCCCACCTCCTCCGGCAGTGGGTGCCCCGTCTGTTGTGGACCCCCAGGGTCCGGACGTCCTTGGCGATGGCACGCCAAATCGCGATTTTCTGGTGGGCGCTGACCTATGTGACATGTACAGGGAGAGAAAAATTGTCATCACCTTCTGCATGCTCAATGTGAGTGGCCTCCCATCCCCACCCTTGCCATGTGGCACATGCTCTCATCTGTCGTCTGATGCATGACTCAATCGCTCCCCTCCCCACCATCTTTCATCCACCGACTCAACCCAGGCATTGCCCCCAAAGCATGGTCCCATTGTGCTTACCTGTTGTTCTGGAGGACCGTAGAGTAGCGCATACTGGGGGAGGACCCCATCCACGAGTTTCTCCAATTCTTCAGAAGTGAAGGCAGGGGCCCTTTCCCCAGTCGCAGCAGCCATTGTCTCTTCCAGACCGAGGTCACAGCAGCACTTGCAGTGTAGGTCCTCTCCTGTGGAAGATCAGGTATCGAGTGATTAAGCTGATAAAAAATGGCGGTCACGCCCGCGGCGGTGCGTACTGCGGCGGTGCGTACCGCGACCGCCGGCGCACATCGTCATTGGCTCCTGAAACCCATAGGATTCAATGTGAACCAATGCGGCTTTGCGCCGCGGTCTTCGACCGCCTACCGCCACGGTGTGCCACGCCAGCGCATTGACCTCACATCCCATTGTCACACTTCACAGGTCAGGCAGCCGCCATTTCAAGGGCCCACATGACTTAATTCTTCATGCGTCACACATACCTAGGCCTTTCCTCAACACTCATACACAACATTCAATGCATAGTGAATCGTGTTGTGTGCAAGCTGTGGGAACGTACCTGTGGGTTGATTGACTCTGTGCTCGCTGTTGTCCTTCCTAGGCACCGTCCGCTTGGCAATGCAAGGAGATGGAGGAATCTTCCCGTGTACAGACTGCTGGTGGACCTGTCGACAATGGAGGAACGACATGTCATTTTGACATACAGGCTTGACGGAGCCACTATACATGAACTGTGTGCCCAGCTGGAGGCAGACCTGATGTCACCCATCCGCCAACCCACAGGGATCCCCCCTCTAGTGCAGGTGCTGTCAGTACTCCATTTCTTAGCAAGTGGGTCATTTCAAACAACAGTGGCCATATCATCAGGGATGTCTCAACCTATGTTTTCCAAGGTGTTGTCCAGAGTGTTGTCTGCCCTGCTCAAACACATGCGGAGCTACATCATTTTCCCTGAGGTGGGGGATTTGCCTACAGTGAAGGGTGACTTCTATGCCCTTGGACATATCCCCAACATCATAGGTGCCATTGATGGGACCCATGTGGCTTTGGTACCCCCCAGAGAAAGTGAACAGGTGTACAGGTACAGGAAAAGTTATCATTCGATGAATGTCCAGATGGTCTGTTTGGCAGACCAGTACATCTCACATGTTAATGCCAAGTTCCCTGGCTCTGTGCATGACGCATACCTCCTGTGCAATAGCAGCATCCCGTATGTGATGGGGCAACTCCAGAGGCACCGTGTGTGGCTATTAGGGGACTCTGGTTACTCCAACCTTTCCTGGCTATTGACCCCAGTGAGGAATCCCAGGACCAGGGCAGAGGAACGCTACAATGAGGCCCATGGGCGGACTAGGAGGGTGATAGAACGCACCTTCGGCCTCCTGAAGGCCAGGTTCAGGTGCCTCCATATGACAGGTGGATCCCTAATGTACTCACCAAAGAAGGTGTGCCAGATCATCGTGGCCTGCTGTATGCTTCACAACCTGGCTTTGCGTCGCCAGGTGCCTTTTCTGACGGAGGATGGTCCAGATGGTGGTGTTGTAGCAGTTGTGGAGCCTGTGGAGAGTGAAGAAGAGGAAGCCGAAGAGGACGACATAGACAACAGGAACACAGTAATAGAGCAATACTTTCAGTGACACACAGGTAAGAGTACACACCGGCATATTACATTTACTTAAAGACTTCTACCTCTCTACTGTCTGACTTTTTCCCCCAGTGTATGGTAACTGTGTTGTGACTTTCCCTTCCGTTTTCAGAGCTGTGGACCCCACTGCATGACATCTGCTTAGTTTCCCCATGGACTACAGCTGTGTGACAGTGGTTTTTTGGCATCACTATGTGAATAACAATTGTGGCACTGTCATGTCTAATACATTTGTTAGAATCACAAACAGACTCCAGATTGTTTATGTGCAATAAGTGTGTTTATTCAAGTGCTCTAATTTGGATGGGTGGTTGGAAATCGGTGAGGGGTGATGGTGGAGGATTGTCCATGGCAGAGTCCAGACTATTAGGTTCACAGGTGCATTGTCCAAATGCCTGTGGGAAGTGGAGCAGGGGAAGTTTAAGGTTGGACAGGGTGACAATGTGGGACAGTGGGATGACAATCAGGGCGGTATCCTTTGCTGGCGGGGGTCTTGACATGTTACTCTGTCATCTTCCTGGATCTCAGGGCCCGCTTGCGGGTGGTTCTCCTTCTGCAGGGGGTGGGGTTCTGGTGGCCTGTTGGTCTTCTGTCGGGGCCTCCTGTCTACTAGCGCCGGCGGAGGTGGTAGCCAGTTCTTGGTCCATGCTAGTGTCAGGGGCCCTTTGAGGTGCCAGAGTGGTCCGCAATGTGGAGATTAACTCATTCAGGGCCACTACGATGGTACCCATGGCGGTACTGATGTTTCTCAGTTCCTCCCTGAACCCCATATACTGTTGTTCCTGCAGAAGCTGGATTTCCTGAAACCTGGCCAGGACCGTCGCCATCGTCTCCTGGGAGTGGTGGTATGCTCCCATGATGGAGGAGAGGGCCTCGTGGAGAGTGGGTTCCCTAGGCCTGTCCCCCCCGTCACACAGCTGCCCTCCCAGTTCCCCTGTTTCCTTGGGCCTCCGTCCCCTGGACCGTGTGCCCACTACCACTGCCCCCAGGTCCCTGTTGTTGTTGGGGTGGTGGGTTAGCCTGGGTTCCCTGTAGTGGTGGACACACCGCTGATTGACGTGTCCTGGGGACAGAGGTATGGGCCCGCTGGGTGGGTGCTGTGCTGGTGTTCCCAGAGGGGGGAAGGTCTGCTGTGGCCTGTGCCTGTCTGAGGGGAACCGACTGTCCAGAGGTCCCCGATGGACCGGGCTGGTCATCTAGATCCAGGGAGACAGAGCTGCTGTCATCACTGTGGGCCTCTTCTGGGGGTGGAGGGGACATTTGTGGACCCTCCTGCGCGGTGACCTGGCGTTCAGGTCCTGCAGGGGTATAAAAGTATGGTTATTGCTTCTGTGTGTGCCAATGGCGTGCAATGGGTGGGTGCCCGTGTACCCCAGTGCTGGCATTCCTTTGTGGGGGCTGTTGTGACAGTGTTTTGGGGAGGGGGGGTGATGGGTACGTGCATTGGGCATGCTTTGGTGATGGGTGTCCATGCTTTGGGGCCGCATGCAGGGCTAAGTTTTGGGATGGGTGGGTTGTGATGGTGAGACATTTGCAAGGGGTAGTTGTGAAGGGGGTGAGGGTGGGGGTATGAGTTGGCATGCAGGTGGGGTGGGGGGGATGAGGTAGTGAAGATGAGACTTACCAGAGTCCATTCCTCTGCCTACTCCAGCGAGGCCCTCAGGATGCAGGATGTTCAAGACTTGCTCCTCCCATGTTGTAAATTCGGGGGGAGGAGGTGGGGGTCCGCCGCCAGTCCGCTGTACCACGATGTTGTGCCTTGATACCATGGAACGCACCTTCCCCCGTAGGTCGTTCCACCTCTTCCTGATGTCATCCCGATTTCTTGGGTGCTGTCCCACAGTGTTGACCCTGTCCACTATTCTGCTCCATCTTCCTGGCAATGGTGGTGTGCTGCACCTGTGTCCCTAACAGCTGGGTCTCTACTCGTAGGATTTCCTCCACCATGACCCTGAGTTCAGCATCTGAGAACCTGGGGTGTCTTTGAGGTGCCATGGGGTAGTGTGGATGATGTGTGGGGTGGAGTGTGTAGTGATAGGTGGGGTGCTATTTAGTGGTGTGTTGTGTGAGGTGCGTGGAAGTTATGTGGGTATTGGTATTGTGTACCTGTGGATGCTTGTTTGTAGATTGTGGTGTCTCTCTCTGGTCTTCGTTCGATATTTCTGGTCGTAAGGGTTTGTGGGTGATGTGGGTGTGTGTTTTATAATGTATTGGGTGTGTGGGAGTGGTGTGTGTATGTGTATCAGGTGTGTGTATTTTGAATTGTCCAATGTGATAGTGTTTTGTAGGTGTATGTGTATTTCGACTGCAGCGGTGTGTGCCGCCAATAGAATACCGCGGTTGAAAGACCGCCGCGTGGATTCGTGGGTCGTAATGGCATGGGCGTATTTCTGTTGGCGTGACGGTGGAGGTTTGGTCATCACCAGTTTATCGCTGACCTTTGGTGTGGCGGACTTTTGTGGATGGCGGTATTTTAGCGGTTTGCCTAGTGTGGGTCAGAATGACCGTGGCGGTTTACCGCCACCGCTGCAGTGTTTTGGCGGTCTTCTGTCTGGCGGTAAGCGCCTTTTACTGCCGAGGTTGGAATGACCACCATGTGTTTTAGATGTGGTTCTGCGAACCATATTTCCTCCTTTAAGAACTGTCCTGCGGTCAATCAACAGTGTAGGAGCTGTAACAAATTTGGAAATTTCTCACGGGTGTGTAGGAGCATCAAGAAGAGTAATGTTCATTGTGTATTAGAGGAAGACAAGGAGATTCTTCAACACGAAGACAACTAATTTCTCTTAGTAGTCAGAGATACTCCTACAGTCAATAAGTTAGTAGTGGATCCTGATATTGATGTGTCGATTGGAGGAATTACAGTTAAATTATTGGTTGATTCAGGAGCTCGCATTACAATTGTTTCACTAGAGAAATTCAATGAGTTTTGGGGGGAAAAACTCTTTCTCCTCCTGATGTTGCTACGCTGGCTTTTCAAGGCAGCAAGATTGATTTGGTTGGATACTTTTGGACCTCATTGTCTGTCTTTAGTGAAACCATTCTAATGCAAAGTTTATGTAGCTAGAAAAGGTATCAATGTCTTGGGGCTAATTCACCAGACTGAGTTTAAATTAATCATCAAACTGGGAAGGGTGAAACCAGTCACCATTGAGAGGAGTGATACCAACTGCGTTCAAACTGTTTCTCACACTGCTAATATCTGGCAACAGAAATTTAACAAATTATTTCAGGACAAATTAGGAAAAATAACAGATTTCACGAACACAATTAAGATAAAACAGGCAGCGGTACCAGTAAAACATAAATTAAGAAATGTTCCATTTAGTGTGAGATCAGACTTATCCAAGTTGCTGAAAGATATGTGTGAACAGGGCATAATAGAGAAAGTGGATGCTACGCTATGGTTGTCTCCCATAGTTCTGGCTAAGAAGAGTTATGGGGAATTTAGAATGGGTGTGGATTTGAGGAGTTTGAACGAAGTGATCTGGGTTGACAGTTTTCCGTTACCTCGTATTGATGACCTCATTACGAAAGTAGGTTCTGCCAGTTGGTTCACGAAATTAGACCTAAGATCAGCCTATCATCAAGTAGAATTAGATGTTAATTCGAGACACATTACTGCCTTTGTGACTCCTGGTGGGACTTTCCAATTTTGCAGATTACCATTTGGTCTAGCATCGGCTGCTGCCGTATTTCAAAGATTGATGACTGATATGTTTTCCAATAATTCCAATGTGGTGGTGTTCCAAGATGACATATTGTTTTTTGCTGACACGGATAGTGCACACGACAAAGTTTTGGAAGAAGTCCTGAAAACTTTGGAGGATAGGGGGGTAACCCTAAGGAAGGACAAGTGCATTTTTAGGACTAGGGAAATTAAGTACCTTGGTCATGTTCTTTCTGAAAAGGGTGTGAAACCCAAGCCAGGCTTGGTAAAAAGTATTCTTGAAGCCCCCGCACCAGAGACCAAATAGGAATTACTATCATTTCTAGGGTTGTGTGAATTTTACACAAAATTTTTGAAGGATTTTGCCAAGACCATAGATTGCCTCAGATGTTACTCAAGAAAAAACAAGCATTTGTTTGGTCTAAAGAATGTAATGAAGCATTTGAACAGATTAAACAAAGCATCATTAAATCTCCAGCATTACAACCCTTGTCAGAAAATTGTAAGACCATAGTTACAGTAGATGCGTGTGAGTATGGTTTGGGAGCAGTTTTAATGCAAGTTTCCGGTGATGGCAATGGCAAGGAGAATACTGTCAGCTTTGCATCAAGAACTTTGTGAGTGGTGGAACGGAAATATTCCGTGATTGAAAAAGAACTTTTAGCTTGCGTATGGAGTGTAGAAAGGTTTAGGCAATATCTTTGGGGTAGACATTTCATCCTAAAAACGGATCATCGTCCCCTAGTAGATATTTTATCGGGGAAAAAGGTTAAACGCTCCACTGCTCGCATAACCCGACTTTCAACTAAATTGTTGGAGTTCAACTTCTCAGTTGAGTACATTCCTGGTGGGAAAAACAGTAGGGCAGACTGTCTATCTCGTTTGCCTATCAGAGAGGATGACGAACTAGAGTGGGAGACAGAAATTGAGGAGTGTTTCATAGCATGCATCACCGACTTTGACAATATTTCGGAGGAAGGGTCTTGGATTGAGTCATTAAAAAAGGATAATTTACTATGCAATGTTATGCATATGGTTGAGGTTGGTTGGCCAAAGGAGAAGAGTTTGCCATCAGAGTTGCAACCTTTTTGGAAGGTGTCAGACAAATTATCCATTGAAGGAGACAAGCTTATCAGAGGTGATAAACTCGTTCCTCCTGAATGTTTTAGGAGGGATTTCATAATTAAAGCTCATTCTGGCCATTTAGGTTCCACCATCATCAAAAGAAAATTAAAATAAAACTTTTGGTGGCCTAAAATGGACAAAGGAATTGAGGAGTTTGTGAGAAACTGTACTAGGTGCTGCTCAAGTGACAAGGTACTTATCACTCAGGAGGCGGGGGATTCTTTTGTTCCATCACCAGAAAGAGCTAGGAAGAAAATCGGGTTGGATTTTCTAGGGCCCTATTGTCAGAGTCACCAGATCCTCGGGGTCTGTGCACGTTCCCAACACGTCCACCACTGAACAGCTCCAAGACTCTGATAGATAAATCACAGAGACTGAGAGAGTTCAAGAGGGGAAGAGGGGATTAGGAAGGGAACAGCTGGGAGGGAGACCTGTAGTAAGAAAAAGGTTAGAATACACAATATGAAAATTATATCTCCTGAAATCTATACTAGACTATGATTCTAAGCCTAGTCACTCTGAAAACATGAACAATCTAAGAGTTAAGTTTAAAATGACTAAGTTTCAAGATGGCCGGATACCTGTAGGGGAATCAAGATGAATTAAATGAAAACTTTCTTATTCAAGTACTTTCCTTTACATGAGGATCAGAAAAACATTCTGACTAAATTTTAAACCAGTCATATAAATCCTGTTTTGAGAATGTATACGAGGACCATACAATATTGCATCTAGAAACTCTGGCCTTCTGTGTACTCTTAAAATGTTTCAACACAAATTGCGCATATTGTAGATATATATATATATATATATATAGTAAACACCATAAAAGGATTGTGCACCATGAATAACAAAATATGGATTCAGGAAACAAATCACATAACTTGTCAACTCGAATATTACATAATAAATATCTTAGAATAGTGGCATTCAATAAACAACATGAAATAAACTTGAGGAGAGAATAGTGCGTCTTGCCGATTCGAGTGTCACCATGTAAAATATCAAGAAATGGTAGCACGCAATGAATATCAAAGTGAAATCATCATTAATCGAATCGCGCGTCTTGCCGATTCGTAAAACATAATGTAAATGTCAAGAAATGACAGCTCACAATAAATAACAAGATCAAAGTACAATGAAATGAATCGCGCTTCATTTGCCGATCCTTAAGCCACCATGTAAATGTCAAGAAATGGTAGCGCGCAATGAACAACAAAGTTAAATCCTCATGAAATGATTTGCGCGTCTTGCCAATTCATAAAACATCATGTAAATGTCAAGAAATAGTAGCGTAATGGACAACAATGTTTAAACACATAAAACAAATCGCGCATCTTGCAGATTCTTAAGCCACCATGTCAATATCAAGAAATGGTAGCACGCAATGAATAACAAAGTCAAACCTTTATGAAACAAATTGCGCGTCTTGCCTATTTGTAAACTACCATATAAATGTCAAGAAATGGTAGCGCGCAAGTAATCTATTACTCTTTTAAGAATTAAACCAAGAATATGAAAATTCTCAATAACAGTGTCGGGACAGTCCAACCACCGTCTTACCGCCTGGAACAATGATCACCAATGAAGGATGAAGGGCAGAAGACTGGAAGATCCAAATAGGCCGCCAGGACAGGAGCTCAGGAAGAAGCTGCTGCTCTGCACCGGGACCTCTGAATAGTGAGCACTGGGAGGTGGGCTGGCTCTCTTTTATAGAGTCTTGGCCCAGCCCAGAAACACGCCCTGGCATGTTGCAGGGAACGTCTCTGGAAGGCCCTGGAAAGGGGCCACACCCTAACACACTCTGAAAACCTGCAGCAATACATTGCAAAGGAACAGTATTTGTAAGCATATTAAAAATAAGTTTTCAGGATTGAACTCTGCAATGCAAAAGGTTAAACCACAACATATCAGCACAATGCATAAATTACGTTGTTTTGAGAGTGCTGGGTTTTTGCATTTTTGTCGCCAATAGAGCGCGTGCTGCTTTGGTGTTGACAGTACTCCCCTCTCCCAGACGTGCTCTAGGGCCTGGTTTGCTTGGATTAAGACGATGAAAGTGTCTCACAAGTACTGGAGCATGAACATCAGATGCGGAAACCCATGAGTTACTTTCAGGACCATAACCTTTCCATGAGATTAAGTACCATAGATTATGCCCTCTCAGTTTAGAATCCAACACTTTCTTGACTTCGTATTCTTCTTCCCCTTGTACTAGAACAGGAGCTGGATGAGGGTCGACCTTTTGGACTGCCTTTTTTAAGAGGGAAGTGCGGAACACTGGATGAATCCGTAAGGATCTGGGCAATTGTAGTTTATAGGTCACCGGATTGATTTGCTGAAGGACAGTATAAGGACCTATAAATTTGGGGTTAAACATGTGCTTCTTCTTGAAGTCTATATGTTTTGTGGAAAGCCACACTTTGTCACCTGGTTGATATTGCGGTCCCTCACAATGTTTCTTGTCATAATGCCTTTTATATTTTTGTTTGGCTTTTTCAAAATGCTATTGAATCAGGTTCTGGGTTTGATGTAAATGCTGAATGGTTTCTGACACAGCTGGAGTAAGAGAACTTTCTTGAGGAATTGCAATGGGCAAGGTGTCAGGATGATAGCCAAATAAACCAAAAAAGGGTGTAACTCCAATAGAAGTGTGGAATGAGTTATTGTAAGCTAACTCAGCTAACCAGAGCATAGATGTCCAAGAATGAAGTGCCTTTTCAGCGTAGGCACGTAGGTATTGTTTCAAAGTCTGATTTAGTCTCACCGTTTGAACATCTGTTTGAGGATGGTGACTAGTAGATAGCGTAGATGTCACTTGGAGTGTTTTACACCATGTCTTCCAGAAATTGGAGGAAAATTGTGACCCCTGATCGGAGAGGATAACCTTTAGCAGTCCATGATAACGAACCACTCTGTTCAGTAAAATAGTTGCCAATTCACTAGAAGTGGGCAATTTTGTACAGTCGATGAAATGTCCATATTTCGTGAGACTATCTACTACTACCAGAATTATTAAATGCTGTTGAACCACTGGCAGACCAGTAATAAAGTCTAAAGAAATGTGCTCCCATGGACAACTTGGGGTTGGAAGTGGACGTAACAACCCTTTTGGTTTTGAATGACTTGTTTTAATGCGAGCACAAACTTCACAGTTGTTTGCCATTACTTTTACATCTTTTGTTAGGGTAGGCCACCAAAAATAGCGTTGGATCAGTTCAAGAGTTTTAGGAGTACCTGGATGACCTGCCATAGGTATAACATGCAACCAATGAAACACTATCTTGCGAAGTTTGGTAGTGGGTACGAACAAAGGAGCGTCATGAAAGGGTAAACCTTGCTTGATTGACCTTTTGGGATCTGCTTTGGCCCAAGTTTGCCATTTTTCAACAGTGAAAGAGTTGCGAATTTCTTCAAAGAAATCTTCAGTTTTTATGATACATAGAACCTTGTCAGGAGCAATGATAGCTCAGGAGGCTTGAAATGCAGGCAACGTGGTAGACTCTTGATGGGACAAGGCGTCAGCCTTGTGATTATCTTTACCAGGCCGGAAGGTTACTACAAAATCAAATTCGGCAAAAAAAAACATCCAGCGTAATTGCGAGGGGTCAAAAGTCTGGCGGAACTCATGAATTGAAGATTACGATGATCAGTATATACTGTGACAGTGTATTTGGCACCCAACAAATGATGTCTCCATTCTTTAAAGGCATCACAAATAGCCAGAAGCTCTTTTTTCAGCAGTGACTTAGTTCTGTTCGGCTTCGTTCAACTTCCGAGACATATAAGCTACAAGATGAAGTTGACCAGTGTCTTTATTTCGTTGTGATAAGACGGCTCCTATTGCTACATCTGAAAAATCAGCTTCCACTATGAAAGGTCGATTCGCATCAGGATGAGTCAAGACTGGGGCAGTGGAGAAAGCTTCCTTCAAAGTCGAGAAGGCTTGATCAGCTTCTGGGGAGCATACAAACTTTTCTTTCTTTCTTAGTAGCTTAGTGATTGGAGCCACTGTCTGGGAGAAATGATTTATGAACCTCCGGTAAAAATTTGCAAACCCCAGGAAACATTGTACATCACGAACAGTCTTTGGGGTGGGCCAGTCAGATACGGCTTTTACTTTCTTTTCTGCCATCACCATACCTTGAGGGGTAAGAATAACCCCTAAAAACTCAACTTTGGTAACATGAAACTCACACTTGGTTAGTTTGCAATATAAATGGTGTTTTCGAAGGGGTGCAAACATTTTCTTGACATGTTGGACATGTTAGTTTTCATTGTCTGAGTAGATCAAAATGTCATCGATGTAGACTATGGCAAATATGTTGAGGTACTCTCTAAGAATGTCATTCAAGAAAAATTGAAATGCTGCTGGAGCATTACACAGACCAAAAGGCATGACGGTGTATTCAAAAAGGCCATATCTTGTCTTGAATGCTGTTTTCCATTCGTCACCCTCCTCATTTTGACCAAATGATAAGCACCTCGAAGGTCAAGCTTCGTGTAGATTTTTGCTCTCTTTACTTGTTCCAATAAGACCGGAATTAGGGGTAAAGGATATTTATTCTTGATGGTGACTTTGTTCAAACCCCTATAGTCGATGCAAGTTCGAAGTTCTCCATTAGCTTTTGAAACAAAAACAACGGCGAAGCTGCAGGAGACTTAGAGGGGCGAATGAAGCCATTCTCCAAAAATTGATCTAGGTATTTTCGTAAATGTTGATTTTCATGTTCTGACAGGGCATATACACGACAGTTGGGAAGTATCGCACCTGGGGCTAGATCAATTTGACAGTCATAAGATCTATGTGGAGGTAGAGTCTCTGCTCCTTTCTCATCAAATACATCTTTGTAAGATGAATACTGTTTGGGCAGCTGAATTTCTTTCTCCGCTGCAGTAGCTATGTAAGAGTTGCAAACTTTTGATACTTGAATCTTTTGGAGACATTGGGGGTCATTCTAACCCTGGCGGTCGTCGACCACCAGGGCTAAAATGACGGGGGCACCGCCAACAGGCTGGCGGTGCCCCGCAGGGCATTCTGACCGCGGCGGTTCGGCCGCAGTCAGAAGTGGAAAACCGGCGGTCTCCCGTCGGTTTTCCGCTGCCCTTCTGAATCCTCCATGGCGGCGCAGCTCGCTGCACCGCCATGGGGATTCAGACACCCCATACTGCCATCCTGTTCCTGGCGGTTCACCCGCCAGGAACAGGATGGCGGTATGGGGTGTCGTGGGGCCCCTGGGGGCCCCTGCAGTGCCCATGCCAATGGCATGGGCACTGCAGGGGCCCCCGTAAGAGGGCCCCACAATGAATTTCACTGTCTGCATTGCAGACAGTGAAATTCGCGACGGGTGCCACTGCACCCGTTGCACCTTCCCACTCCGCCGGCTCCATTCAGAGCCGGCGTCCTCGTGGGAAGGTTGTTTTACACTGGGCTGGCGGGCGGCCTTTTGGCGGTCGCCCGCCAGCCCAGTGTAAAACCCAGAATACCCGCAGCGGTCTAATGACCGCGGTGCGGTATTCTGGAGGGGGGAACTCTGGCGGGCGGCCTCCGCCGCCCGCCAGTGTGAGAATCACCCCCATTGTTCGTTACATAGCGCAGATGAGAACACAATTTTTCGTTCTGCCCAATTGATCTCCGGATTGTCATGAGTTAACCATGGCAAGCCGATGAGATTCCCATATTGGGGAGCATGGATCACGTCAAGGATGATTTTCTCTTTATGGTTCTTTCTTTGATTCTTATCTTCACAATTCATCGATAAGGGGATAGTCTGAAGAGTTACCGGACCTCCAGTCAAGAATTTTCCCTCGACTGCCTGGATGATTTCTTGGGTATTCTTTTCAATACATGGGATCCCCCATGCACGAACCAATTGAACATCAACAAAGTTCCCAGTAGCCCCAGAATCAACTAGAGCTTTTTTTAAATCGATCTTTTTAGTGACCTGAACTCTTATTTCCAGTTTAAGATGTCTAGATTGTGAAGGGCCCACGGTGACACCGAAGAGCAACCCTTCTCTGCATCTTGGGTGTTTTAGTTTTCCAACTCGACTGGTGCATTGGCTGCGACCTTCTGAACTGGACCTTGCTTGTTCTTTGGTTTGATTGGACAATCTTTGGCTTTCACCCACAATAAGGACATTGTCAATTTTTTCTGCGTAGGTCCTTTTCATCTTTGGTCAAAGGTCTTGTGATGGTTCCAATTTCCATCGGTTCCGGCGTTCTTTCATTCAGAGTTCTTGAGTCTCTGTTATCATGAACGCGCCATTAATATTTTTCAATCTTTTTGCATGTTCCTTTACGTTCTGCTAAACGATGATCAAGTCACAAGACAAGATTTATTAATTCTTGACAGTCTGTAGGTTGTGGGTCGATTTGCGCTAAGGTATCTTTTAGTTCCTCTTTGAGTCCATTGTAAAACAAGACTGCTTGTTTTTCTTCAGGCCAGGATGTCTCGGCAACGAGCCGGTTAAAGTTGGCTAAATACGACACTAGGTCTTGATTCCCTTGGCGTAAATCTAATAATTCACGATCTGCTGACTGTGTTACAGTTCTACGATCAAAAACTTTCTCAAATTCACGAACAAAATTTCTCCAGTAGTACAACAAGGGACAATTTTTATGCACAAGAGGAATTGCCCAAGTAGCTGCATCCCCAGACAGATATGATAACAAGAAAGCTACTTTGGACTGGGCATCGGGGAAAGTATTTGGTCTGCAGGTGAAGTGTAGTTCCACTTGAACCAGGAAAGATTGCGCTTTCAAAGGGTCACCTGAGAAACATTCTGGGGGAGCTAAAGGAATTGCAGAAGGAACATTTAGGGAAATCGGATTACTTCCAGAAGCCTGAGAAGAAGTACCTGGCCAGGACACACCTGTGGGACTTTGTTCCTTCTTCTCTACCTTATCTTGCAAGTGACTCACTCTCTCTGCTAAGCTAGTTGTCAATTCTTTGGATGATACCACCTCTGCTTGGAGCTGGGTGATAGCCTTGACTAACTCGTCTAGCGTGGCCATGCTGAGAACATACAAAAGCCAGGAGGATAATAATTTGTGGGCCCACTATTCTGTCAGAGTCACCAGATCCTCGGGGTCTGTGCTCGTTCCCAACACATCCACCACTGAACAGCTCCAAGACTCTGATAGATAAATCACAGAGACTGAGAGAGTTCAAGATGGGAAGAGGGGATTAGGAAGGGAACAGCAGGGAAGGAGACCTGTAGTAAGAAAAAGGTTAGAATACACAATATGAAAATTATATCCCCTGAAATCTATACTAGACTATGATTCTAAGCCTAGTCACTCTGAAAACATGAACAATCTAAGAGTTAAGTTTAAAATGACTAAGTTTCAAGATGGCCGGATACCTGTAGGTGAATCAAGATGAATTAAATGAAAACTTTCTTATTTAAGTACTTTCCTTTACATGAGGATCAGAAAAACATTCTGACTAAATTTTAAACCAGTCATATAAATCCTGTTTTGAGAATGTATACTAGGACCATACAATATTGCATCTAGAAACTCTGGCCTTCTGTGTACTCTTAAAATGTTTCAACACAAATTGCGCATATTGCAGATATATATATATATATATATATATAATAAACACCATAAAAGGATTGTGCACCATGAATAACACAATATGGATTCAGGAAACAAATCACATAATTACATAATAAATATCTTAGAATAAGATATTTATTGTGTAATTATGTTGTTTCTGGGTGTACTGCAGAGGACCTATCCCCTGGAGGATTGTTAGTGTTGCATACCTGTTTTTTGCTCAGTTGTTTCTGGGTGTACTGCATAGGACCTAAATAAACTCGAGGAGAGAATCGTGAGTCTTGACGATTCGAGTGTCACCATGTAAAATATGGTGCTACGCCAACGGATGACTGCGCTCGTCTTTGCTCTGTGCCCCGTTAACATGTAACTTCATTTTCTGCACGAACTAAGAATAAACTTTATTTATGGAGTGAAGGACTGGTTTATCCGCTCGTTTTTACAGGGCTGTATTGTGCAAGGTATTTTGGGTACACCTAAGAACAACTGAGGAGCAAACCACAGATGTGCACTGGTAACAGACTGCCAGGGGATGGGTTCTATGGAAAACACTCAGAAACAGCTAAAGAGCAAATATCAGCTATGCACCAGTAACAGGTTTCCATGAGGTAGGTACTACGGAATGCACCCAGGAACAACTGAGCAACAAACAGGCATGCACCACTAATAGTCTTCCAGGAGATAGGTCCTGTGCAGTAAACCCAGGAACAACTAAGGAGCAAATATCAGCTTTGCACCACTAACAGGTTTCCATGAGGTCGGTACTACGGAATACACCCAGAAACAACTGAGCAACAAACAGGTATGCACCACTAACAATCCTCCAGGGGATAGGTCCTATGCAGTACACCCAGAAACAACTGAGCAACAAACAGGTATGCAACACTAACAATCCTCCAGGAGATAGGTCCTATGCAGTACACCCAGATAAAACTGAGGAGCAAATATCAGCTATGCACCAGTAACAGGTTTCCATGTGGTCTGTACTACGGAATGCACCCAGAAACAACTGAGCAACAAACAGGTATGCACCACTAACAATCTTCCAGGGGATAGGTCCTATGCAGTACACCCAGAAACAACTGAGCAACAAACAGGTATGCACCACCAACAATCCTCCAGCAGATAGGTCCTATGCAGTACACCCAGAAACAACTGAGCAACAAACAGGTATACAACACTAACAATCCTCCAGGGGATACGTCCTATGCAGTACACCCAGAAACAACTAAGTAGCAAATATCAGCAATGCACCAGTAACAGGTTTCCATGTGGTCGGTACTACGGAATGCACCCAGAAACAACTGAGCAACGAACAGGTATGCACCACTAACAATCCTCCAGGAGATAGGTCCTATGCAGTACACCCAGAAACAACAGAGCAACAAACAGGTATGCAACACTAACAATCCTCCAGGAGATAGGTCCTATGCAGTACACCCAGAAACAACTGAGCAACTAACAGGTATGCAACACTAACAAACCTCCAGGGGATTGGTCCTATGCAGTACACCCAGAAACAATTAAGGAGCAAACATAAGCTATGCACCAGTAACAGGTTTCCATGTGGTCTGTACTACGGAATGCACCCAGAAACAACTGAGCAACAAACAGGTATGCAACACTAACAATCCTCCAGGGGATAGGTCCTGTGTAGTACAACCAGAAACAACTGAGCAATAAACAGCTATGCCCCACTAACAATCCTCCAGGGGATAGGTCATATGCCGTACACCCAGGAACAACTAAGGAGCAAATATCAGGTATTCACCAGTAACAGGTTTCCATGAGGTAGGTACTAAGGAATGCACCCATGATCAACTGAGCAACAAACAGGTATGCACCACTAACAATCCTCCAGGGGATAGGTCCTATGCAGTACACCCAGGAACAACTAAGGAGTAAATATCAGCTATGCACCAGTAACAGGTTTCCATGAGGTAGGTACTAAGGAATGCACCCAGAAACAACTGAGCAACAAACAGGTATGCAACACTAACAATCCTCCAGGGGATAGGTCCTGTGCAGTACACCCAGAAACAACTTAACAACAAACAGGTATGCAACACTAACAATCCTCCAGGGGTTAGGTCCTATGCAGTACATCCAGGAAGAACTAAGGAGCAAATATCAGGTATGCACCAGTAACAGGTTTCCATTAGCTCGGTACTACGGAATGCACCCAGGAACAACTGAGCAACAAACAGGCATGCACCACTAACAATCTTCCAGGGGATAGGTCCTGTGCAGTACACCCAGAAACAACTAAGGAGCAAATATCAACTATGCACCACTAACAGATTTCCATGAGGTAGGTACTACGGAATGCACCCAGGAACAACGGAGCAACAAACAGGTATGCACCACTAAAAGTCTTCCAGGGGATAGGTCCTATGCAGTACACCCAGAAACAACTAAGGAGCAAATATCAGCTATGCACCAGTAACAGGTTTCCATGAGGTTGGTACTATGGAATGCACCCAGGAACAACTGAGCAACAAACAGGCATGCACCACTAACAATCCCCAGGGGATAGTCCTATGTAGTGAACCCAGAAACAACTAAGGAGCAAATATCAGCTATGCACCACTAACAGGTTTTCATGAGGTAGAATGGACTACAGAATGCACCCAGGAACAACCGAGCAACAAATAGGTATGCACCACTAACAACCCTCCAGGGGATAGGTCCTATGCAATACACCCAGAAACAACTAAGGAGCAAATATCAGCTATGCACCACTAACAGGTTTCCATTAGGTAGGTACTACGGAATGCACCCAGAAACAACTGAGCAACAAACAGGTATGCACCATTAACAATCTTCCAGGGGATAGGTCCTATGCAGAACACCCAGAAACAACTAAGGAGCAAATATCAGCTATGCACCACTTACAGGTTTCCATGTGGTCAGTACTACGGAATGCACCCAGAAACAACTGAGCAACAAACAGGTATGCACAACTAACAGTCTTCCAGGGGATAGGTCCTATGCAGTACACCCAGAAACAACTAAGGAGCAAATATCAGCTATGCACCAGTAACAGGTTTCCATGTGGTCTGTACTACGGAATGCACCCAGAAACAACTGAGCAACAAACAGGTATGCACCACTAACAATCTTCCAGGGGATAGGTCACATGCAGTACACCCAGAAACAACTGAGCAACAAACAGGTATGCACCAATAACAATCTTCCAGGGGATAGGTCCTATGCAGTACACCCAGGAACAACTAAGGAGCAAATATCAGCTATGCACCACTAACAGGTTTCCATGAGGTCGGTACTACGGAATGCACCCAGAAACAACTGAGCAACAAACAGGTATGCACCACTAACAATCCTCCAGGAGATAGATCCTATGCAGTACACCCAGAAACAACTGAGCAACAAACAGGTATGCAACACTAACAATCCTCCAGGCGATAGGTCCTATCCAGTACACCCAGAAACAACTGAGCAACAAACAGTGATGCAACACTAACAATCCTCCAGAGGATAGGTCCTATGCAGTAAACCGAGAAACAACTAAGTAGCAAATATCAGCTATGCACCAGTAACAGGTTTCCATGTGGTCGGTACTACGGAATGCACCCAGAAACAACTGAGCAACAAACAGGTACGCACCACTAACAATCCTCCAGGAGATAGGTCCTATGCAGTACACCCAGAAACAACAGAGCAACAAACAGGTATGCAACACTAACAATCCTCCAGGGGATACGTCCTATGCAGTACACCCAGAAACAACTGAGCAACAAACAGGTATGCAACACTAACAAACCTCCAGGGGATTGGTCCTATGCAGTACACCCAGAAACAACTAGGGAGCAAATATCAGCTATGCACCAGTAACAGGATTCCATGTGGTCTGTACTACGGAATGCACCCAGAAACAGCTGAGCAACAAACAGATATGCAACACTAACAATCCTCCAGGGGATAGGTCCTGTGTAGTACAACCAGAAACAACTGAGCAATAAACAGCTATGCACCAGTAACAGTCCTCCAGGGGATAGGTCATATGCAGTACACCCAGGAACAACTAAGGAGCAAATATCAGGTATGCACCAGTAACAGGTTTCCATGAGGTAGGTACTAAGGAATGCACCCAGGATCAACTGAGCAACAAACAGGTATGCACCACTAACAATCCTCCAGGGGATAGGTCCTATGCAGTACACCCAGAAACAACTAATGAGTAAATATAAGCTATGCACCAGTAACAGGTTTCCATGAGGCAGGTACTAAGGAATGCACCCAGAAACAACTGAGCAACAAACAGGTATGCAACACTAACAATCCTCCAGGGGATAGGGCCTGTGCAGTACACCCAGAAACAACTGATCAACAAACAGGTAGGCAACACTAACAATCCTCCAGGGGATAGGTCCTATGCAGTACACCCTGGAACAACTAAGGAGCAAATATCAGGTATGCACCAGTAACAGGTTTCCATGAGGTCGGTACTACGGAATGCACCCAGGAACAAATGAGCAACAAACAGGCATGCACCACTAACAATCTTCCAGGGGATAGGTCCTGTGCAGTACAACCAGAAACAACTAAGGAGCAAATATCAGCTATGCACCACTAACAGATTTCCATGAGGTAGGTACTACGGAATGCACCCAGGAACAACGGAGCAACAAACAGGTATGCACCACTAAAAGTCTTCCAGGGGATAGGTCCTATGCAGTACACCCAGAAACAACTAAGGAGCAAATATCAGCTATGCACCAGTAACAGGTTTCCATGAGGTCGGTACTACGGAATGCACCCAGGAACAACTGAGCAACAAACAGGCATGCACCACTAACAATCCCCAGGGGGTAGTCCTATGCAGTACACCCAGAAACAACTAAGGAGAATTTTAAAATATCAGCTATGCACCACTTACAAGTTTCCATGTGGTCGGTACTACGGAATGCACCCAGGAACAACTGAGCAACAAACAGGTATGCACCACTAACAATCCTCCAGGAGATAGGTCCTATGCAGTACACCCAGAAACAACAGAGCAACAAACAGGTATGCAACACTAACAATCCTCCAGGGGATAGGTCCTATGCAGTACACCCAGAAACAACTGAGCAACAAACAGGTATGCAACACTAACAAACCTCCAGGGGATTGGTCCTATGCAGTACACCCAGAAACAACTAAGGAGCAAATATCAGCTATGCACCAGTAAAAGGTTTCCATGTGGTCTGTACTACAGAATGCACCCAGAAACAAATGAGCAACAAACATGTCACGACTCACGTGCTGCTTGCGCCTGGAGTTTGCAGATCTTGAGGCGTGGATCTTGAGAGTTCGACTTTGGCCCAAAAAGGGGCGACTCTTTCTGGTAGCCACGGTGCTGTAGGCGAGGAAACGCCAAGGACAGACCGTGACCGTGAGAAAGTAGCGCCAGAGGGAAAAAACCCCTTCAGAAGAAGAGGAAAAAACCTCCCAGAAGATTCGCAGGGGATTCCTGGAACAAGAACAGAGGAACAGGAATCAAAGGAACTGACGTAACACAGAAATGGCGAAATCCAGAGCCAAAGGCTAGGAAATCAGGAGCGAGGACACTAACTGAAACAGAGAGTGTTGCAGCGCAAAGAGGAAAAGAAACACCACCCTTAAATACCATAAAACAGGAAGTGACCCACAGGAAGAAAAAGGACACCATCTTGAATAGGGAAAAGTAGATAGAATAGACTGGAGCAGAAACCATAGAGAATAGGGAAGGAGGAATGCTGGGAAGACAGAGGTAACCTGGGAAGGGGAAAAGACATAAAGGACAGAGGAAGAAACAGACCCAAAAAGGAAGAAAGACAGAAAAAGAAGAAAAAGGAGCCCCAAACAGGTAAGAGGGGTCAGGAGACCCCAACAAGACAGAGGGAGAGAGCAGCGCGAGGCCCCAAGTAAGTCCTGGGGCCTCGCAGGGTGCAAGAAAGGCTCAGGGCGCGCCGCGTCTTAGAGACGCGAAGCGCGGCCCGAGCCGAACGCGCGGCTTGTGCCGAACGCTCGGCTCGCGCCGCGCGGTGCGGCGCGACAAAACAGGTATGCAACACTAACAATCCTCCAGGGGATAGGTCCTGTGCAGTACACCCAGAAACAACTAAGGAGCAAATATCAGCTATGCACCACTAACAGATTTCCATGAGGTAGGTACTACGGAATGCACCCAGGAACAACGGAGCAACAAACAGGTATGCACCACTAAAAGTCTTCCAGGGGATAGGTCCTATGCAGTACACCCAGGAACAACTAAGGAGCAAATATCAGCTATGCACCACTAACAGGTTTCCATGAGGTCGGTACTACGGAATGCACCCAGAAACAACTGAGCAACAAACAGGTATGCACCACTAACAATCCTCCAGGAGATAGATCCTATGCAGTACACCCAGAAACAACTGAGCAACAAACAGGTATGCAACACTAACAATCCTCCAGGCGATAGGTCCTATCCAGTACACCCAGAAACAACTGAGCAACAAACAGTGATGCAACAATAACAATCCTCCAGAGGATAGGTCCTATGCAGTAAACCGAGAAACAACTAAGTAGCAAATATCAGCTATGCACCAGTAACAGGTTTCCATGTGGTCGGTACTACGGAATGCACCCAGAAACAACTGAGCAACAAACAGGTACGCACCACTAACAATCCTCCAGGAGATAGGTCCTATGCAGTACACCCAGAAACAACAGAGCAACAAACAGGTATGCAACACTAACAATCCTCCAGGGGATACGTCCTATGCAGTACACCCAGAAACAACTGAGCAACAAACAGGTATGCAACACTAACAAACCTCCAGGGGATTGGTCCTATGCAGTACACCCAGAAACAACTAGGGAGCAAATATCAGCTATGCACCAGTAACAGGATTCCATGTGGTCTGTACTACGGAATGCACCCAGAAACAGCTGAGCAACAAACAGATATGCAACACTAACAATCCTCCAGGGGATAGGTCCTGTGTAGTACAACCAGAAACAACTGAGCAATAAACAGCTATGCACCAGTAACAGTCCTCCAGGGGATAGGTCATATGCAGTACACCCAGGAACAACTAAGGAGCAAATATCAGGTATGCACCAGTAACAGGTTTCCATGAGGTAGGTACTAAGGAATGCACCCATGATCAACTGAGCAACAAACAGGTATGCACCACTAACAATCCTCCAGGGGATAGGTCCTATGCAGTACACCCAGAAACAACTAATGAGTAAATATAAGCTATGCACCAGTAACAGGTTTCCATGAGGCAGGTACTAAGGAATGCACCCAGAAACAACTGAGCAACAAACAGGTATGCAACACTAACAATCCTCCAGGGGATAGGGCCTGTGCAGTACACCCAGAAACAACTGATCAACAAACAGGTAGGCAACACTAACAATCCTCCAGGGGATAGGTCCTATGCAGTACACCCTGGAACAACTAAGGAGCAAATATCAGGTATGCACCAGTAACAGGTTTCCATGAGGTCGGTACTACGGAATGCACCCAGGAACAAATGAGCAACAAACAGGCATGCACCACTAACAATCTTCCAGGGGATAGGTCCTGTGCAGTACAACCAGAAACAACTAAGGAGCAAATATCAGCTATGCACCACTAACAGATTTCCATGAGGTAGGTACTACGGAATGCACCCAGGAACAACGGAGCAACAAACAGGTATGCACCACTAAAAGTCTTCCAGGGGATAGGTCCTATGCAGTACACCCAGAAACAACTAAGGAGCAAATATCAGCTATGCACCAGTAACAGGTTTCCATGAGGTCGGTACTACGGAATGCACCCAGGAACAACTGAGCAACAAACAGGCATGCACCACTAACAATCCCCAGGGGGTAGTCCTATGCAGTACACCCAGAAACAACTAAGGAGAATTTTAAAATATCAGCTATGCACCACTTACAGGTTTCCATGTGGTCGGTACTACGGAATGCACCCAGGAACAACTGAGCAACAAACAGGTATGCACCACTAACAATCCTCCAGGAGATAGGTCCTATGCAGTACACCCAGAAACAACTGAGCAACAAACAGGTATGCAACACTAACAATCCTCCAGGGGATAGGTCCTATGCAGTACACCCAGAAACAACTGAGTAACAAACAGGTATGCAACACTAACAATCCTCCAGGGGATAGGTCCTATGTAGCACACCCAGAAACAACTAAGTAGCAAATATCAGCTATGCACCAGTAACAGGTTTCCATGTGGTCGGTACTACGGAATGCACCCAGAAACAACTGAGCAACAAACAGGTATGCACCACTAACAATCCTCCAGGAGATAGGTCCTATGCAGTACACCCAGAAACAACAGAGCAACAAACAGGTATGCAACACTAACAATCCTCCAGGGGATAGGTCCTATGCAGTACACCCAGAAACAACTGAGCAACAAACAGGTATGCAACACTAACAAACCTCCAGGGGATTGGTCCTATGCAGTACACCCAGAAACAACTAAGGAGCAAATATCAGCTATGCACCAGTAAAAGGTTTCCATGTGGTCTGTACTACAGAATGCACCCAGAAACAAATGAGCAACAAACATCTCACGACTCACGTGCTGCTTGCGCCTGGAGTTTGCAGATCTTGAGGCGTGGATCTTGAGAGTTGGCCCAAAAAGGGGCGACTCTTTCTGGTAGCCACTGTGCTGTAGGCGAGGAAACGCCAAGGACAGACCGTGACCGTGAGAAAGTAGCGCCAGAGGGAAAAAACCCCTTCAGAAGAAGAGGAAAAAACCTCCCAGAAGATTCGCAGGGGATTCCTGGAACAAGAACAGAGGAACAGGAATCAAAGGAACTGACGTAACACAGAAATGGCGAAATCCAGAGCCAAAGGCTAGGAAATCAGGAGCGAGGACACTAACTGAAACAGAGAGTGTTGCAGCGCAAAGAGGAAAAGAAACACCACCCTTAAATACCATAAAACAGGAAGTGACCCACAGGAAGAAAAAGGACACCATCTTGAATAGGGAAAAGTAGATAGAATAGACTGGAGCAGAAACCATAGAGAATAGGGAAGGAGGAATGCTGGGAAGACAGAGGTAACCTGGGAAGGGGAAAAGACATAAAGGACAGAGGAAGAAACAGACCCAAAAAGGAAGAAAGACAGAAAAAGAAGAAAAAGGAGCCCCAAACAGGTAAGAGGGGTCAGGAGACCCCAGCAAGACGGAGGGAGAGAGCAGCGCGAGGCCCCAAGTAAGTCCTGGGGCCTCGCAGGGTGCAAGAAAGGCTCGGGGCGCGCCGCGTCTTAGAGACGCGAAGCGCGGCCCGAGCCGAACGCGCGGCTTGTGCCGAACGCTCGGCTCGCGCCGCGCGGTGCGGTGCGACAGTAGGCCCCCCTCCCGAAGGCCCTGGTTTGAAAGGAAATAAACGGTGAAAGCGCTGAGTCAGAAGAGGAGCATGAACAGAAGATGCATCTTCCCAAGAACACTCACTGAGAGGATAACCCTTCCAATGAATCAGATACTGCAGATGGGTGTGAAAAAGACGAGAGTCACAAATCTCCTGAACCTCATATTCAGGAACATCATCCACTAAGACAGGAGGAGGACAGGAAAACTGACGGGAATACGGATCTGGTACATAAGGTTTGAGTTGGGAGACATGGAAGACTGGATGAATCTTCCATGTGTGAGGCAAGTGAAGACGGACAGTGACAGGATTAAGCAACTGGAGAATACGGAAAGGCCCGTAATAGCGAGGTGTGAATTTGTTCTGAGAAAGACGTGAGGGTAAGAATTTAGAAGAAAGCCAAACTTTATTCTGTGGATGGTGGTCCGGAGTGGCCCTACGTTTCTTGTCTGCTACTTTCTTCATATATCTCTTGGTGTGTAAAAGATTAGAACGAATCAGTCTATGGATTTGTAGAAGACGTTTGGAAAAATGAGTAATAGCGGGCAAGGGAGTGGGAGACAGAGAAGAAGTAGGAAAAGAGGTAGGATGAAAACCATAAGAACAGAAAAAAGGAGTGGTCTTGGAGGCACTATGGACTGAGTTATTATAAGAGAATTCAGCGATAGGGAGATAAGTGTTCCAGTTGCTTTGAGTTGAGTTGCAAAAACAACGAAGGTATTGTTCTAAGCCTTGGTTCAGACGCTCGGTCTGTCCATTGGTCTGAGGATGGAAGCCCGATGACAGAGCTCTATCGATGTTTAGTGTCTTACAAAAATACCTCCAAAACCGGGAAATGTACTGAGGACCTCTATCAGATATAAGAGTATGAGGAAGTCCATGAAGACGGAAGATATGTTCGATGAATATCTGGCTTAATTCTTGGGATGTAGGTAGCTTTTTCAAGGCAGTGAAGTGAGCCATCTTAGTAAAAGAGTCCACAGTGACCATGATTACCCGGTTTCCTGCTGAGAGTGGTAACGAACACATGAAATCGGTAGAGATGGTGTGCCATGGAGTTGGCGGAACCGGCAAGGGCTGGAGTAATTCCGCAGGTCTGGTTCGGGGAATCTTGACTTGAGCGCATGTGGGACAAGCCTGAACGTATGTTTCAATATCCTGTTTCCAAGTAGGCCACCAGAAAAATCGTGATAACAGTTCTTGTGTGGCCTTGATGCCTCTATGACCAGCAACCGGTGAATCATGACACATTTGTAATGCCTTTTCTCTCACTCTGTTAGTGGGGATGAATAACAGATCGTGATAATAATAGTATCCTTGTCTCTTATGTAAAAGAGGCCTTAAGTTCTCTACTTCATCATCAGATAGATTGGGGTACTCCAGTTGTACCTCCTCCAGAAAAGACTGAGCTACCCCAATGATCTTACTAGGTTCCAGTAGGGGTTGAGCTGGGACAGGAGTACAATCTGGATAACGACGCGATAGAGCATCAGCCAGAATGTTTTGGGAGCCAGGAATATATGTAATGTAGAAATCATACTGGCTGAAGAAGAAGGCCCAACGAGCTTGACGACTATTTTGGCATACGAAATTTCGTAAACATTGTAAGTTTCGATGGTCTGTTCTCACTTCAAAAGGTTCCTTGGAACCCATCAGAAACTGCCTGCATTCAATACAAGCTGTTTTCAGAGCCAACAATTCTCTTTCCAATACTGAGTAATGTTGTTCTGCAATAGAGAGTATATGAGACAAATAGAAAACAGGATGTTCAAGACCATCATCCTCTTGTTGTTGGAGTAGGACGGCACCAATGGCTTTTTCAGAAGCATCGGTGACGACAATAAATCGTTTGTTGGTATCTGGATGTCTTAAGATGGGAGCTTGTGTAAATGCCTTCTTTAAATCCTGAAAAGCTGTTTCAGCAGCTTTAGTCCAGACAAACCCTTTAATAAGATTTTCCTTCTTTAAAGTGTGAGTTATATGGCTAGTTTGTTTTGCAAAGTCTGCGATGAATTGTCGATAGAAGTTCGCCAATCCTAGAAAGCATTGTGTTTCTTTAATAGAAGATGGAGAAGGCCAATCTAGGATAGCTTGTACCTTTTCTTGATCCATGGCTACTCCGGTGGTACTTAAATGATATCCTAGATATTTGACTTCCGTCTGGTCAAACTCACACTTTTCGGGTTTGCAAAATAGTTGATGTGCCCGGAGTCGTTGAAGGACTTGTTTAACATGGGAAGAATGGAGTTCGGGATTTCTGGAATAAATAAGAATATCATCAAGGTAGATTACAACTGTCTGATTCAGGAGATCCGAGAATACTGAGTCCATAAATCTCTGAAAGATTGCCGGGGCATTAGTAAGACCAAAAGGCATTACCCTGTATTCAAAGTGACCAAATGGAGTCCTAAAGGCCGTTTTCCACTCATCTCCTTCTTTAATGCGTAAGAGGTGATAGGCTCCCCGTAGATCTAGTTTGGTAAACCGTTGGGCCCCTCTGACTGCCTCTAAAATGTCCCTTATGAGAGGCAAAGGATAACGATCTTTAATAGTTATTTTATTCAGGCCTCGAAAATCCAGGCAAGGGCGAAGGTCCTTTGTCTTCTTGGGTACGAAAAAGAGAGGAGCCCCGGCCGGAGAAGACGATGGAACAATAAGACCACTTTGAATATTTTCATCCAAATACTCCTTTAGTACTTCCTTTTCAGTTTCCGTGAGGGAATACATCCTGCCAAAAGGAACGATAGTGCCAGGTTCCAAGGGAATAGCACAATCATAATCTCGATGTGGAGGTAACACAGGTTTGGAAGGTTTTTGGAAGACATCTTGAAAATCCAAATAGTGTTCAGGAACTCCTTGGACTGTATTTATGGTCGAACCGGTGGTACCCTCCGTGATTATTGACCTCTTAGGCGACCAATACTTGTCTGAAGCAAAACAGTGCTCGTGACAGAACTGTGAAGACAAGGAAACCGTCCGGGTAGCCCAGTTCACATATGGATTATGTCTGATGAACCACGGGATTCCAAGAATGATGGTATGGTTGGGGGAAGTTATAAGATCAAAGGAGATGTGTTCCTGATGGTTACTGATCTGTAGATTCAGCATCAGGGTAGTTGTATCTACTGGACCCGATGATATCAAAGATCCATCCACCGTGTGTACTTGTTCTGGAATCTCCTTAGGTTGTATAGGAACTTGTTGAGTGGTGGCCCACTTCTTATCCATATAAATACCACTAGCTCCACAATCTAGTAGTGCCATAGTCTTCTCTTGACGGCCATCAGGTAATTGTAACATTACTGGTAAAATGAACAAGGATGTGGTATTGTCGTTGAAAGAACTGATGGAAGGTATAGCTGCTAATCCCGTCCCCTCCCTTCTTACAGAGGATGGGAAGCGGCGTTTCCCGATGGCCTTGATGGACGTACTGGACAGGTACGCAGTATGTGGCCGGCAGAACCGCAGTATAAACACAAACCCTTCTTTCGTCTATCTTCTCGTTCGCTAGCGGAGAGAGGGCCTCGAGTTGTATCCACCTGCATGGGTTCTCTTTCGGTGTCTCTGACAGGAGGGCGAGGTTCCTCAGAACGATGCGGAAAAACTCGTGAGGTGCTTGGTTGAAAAGACCCTCTGCTCTTTCTCTTCTCTGCTCTCCGTTCCTGAAGGCGATATTCGATGGAGAGGGCTTGATCCATCAGGCCACGAAGATCTTCCACTCTGGTGGAATGTACTAGTTCGTCTTTGATTTCTTCTTTGAGTCCTCTACGAAACAAAGTCACCAAAGTACGTTCCACCCAGGTGGTCTCTGCCGCTAGTTGACTAAAGCGTGTAATGTATTGAAGGACATCTTGTGAACCTTGATGAATATCGCATAAGGCCTCTTCTGCTGAAGCCTCCAATCCCGGACGACTAAACATCAGCTTGAAGCGGTTCACAAAGGCGGAATAATCCGACAATACCGGATCGTTAGATGATACCATCGGGGTTGCCCAGGCCAAGGCAGGACCAGATAAAGCACTGATGAGATAACCCACCTTTGTTCTGTCATGGGAGAATTGGGTGGGTCGGAAGGCGAAGTACACTGTCAAGGAGTCAAGGAACTCTCGCAGCTTGGTTGGTTCACCCGAAAAACGATGGGTAGAGGCGGAGAGCGTCGGGACATCACCACTGCGGAAAGCCAAAGCCTGTCGCAGCGCAGCATTCTCACTGCGTAGTTGCTGTAATTCTTGAGCTTGTTGCTGAATTGTAGTTAGCAGAGCTTGATCCGGATCCGCAGCAGCTACCACAGTGTCTTCCATGGTGTTAGAAGACGTCGGGATGGTTAGGCGCTGCAATCTGTCACGACTCACGTGCTGCTTGCGCCTGGAGTTTGAAGATCTTGAGGCGTGGATCTTGAGAGTTCGACTTTGGCCCAAAAAGGGGCGACTCTTTCTGGTAGCCACGGTGCTGTAGGTGAGGAAACGCCAAGGACAGACCGTGACCGTGAGAAAGTAGCGCCAGAGGGAAAAAACCCCTTCAAAAGAAGAGGAAAAAACCTCCCAGAAGATTCGCAGGGGATTCCTGGAACAAGAACAGAGGAACAGGAATCAAAGGAACTGACGTAACACAGAAATGGCGAAATCCAGAGCCAAAGGCTAGGAAATCAGGAGCGAGGACACTAACTGAAACAGAGAGTGTTGCAGCGCAAAGAGGAAAAGAAACACCACCCTTAAATACCATAAAACAGGAAGTGACCCACAGGAAGAAAAAGGACACCATCTTGAATAGGGAAAAGTAGATAGAATAGACTGGAGCAGAAACCATAGAGAATAGGGAAGGAGGAATGCTGGGAAGACAGAGGTAACCTGGGAAGGGGAAAAGACATAAAGGACAGAGGAAGAAACAGACCCAAAAAGGAAGAAAGACAGAAAAAGAAGAAAAAGGAGCCCCAAACAGGTAAGAGGGGTCAGGAGACCCCAACAAGACGGAGGGAGAGAGCAGCGCGAGGCCCCAAGTAAGTCCTGGGGCCTCGCAGGGTGCAAGAAAGGCTCGGGGCGTGCCGCATCTTAGAGACGCGAAGCGCGGCCCGAGCCGAACGCGCGGCTTGTGCCGAACGCTCGGCTCGCGCCGCGCGGTGCGGCGCGACAAAACAGGTATGCAACACTAACAATCCTCCAGGGGATAGGTCCTGTGCAGTACACCCAGAAACAACTAAGGAGCAAATATCAGCTATGCACCACTAACAGATTTCCATGAGGTAGGTACTACGGAATGCACCTAGGAACAATGGAGCAACAAACAGGTATGCACCACTAAAAGTCTTCCAGGGGATAGGTCCTATGCAGTACACCCAGAAACAACTAAGGAGCAAATATCAGCTATGCACCAGTAACGGGTTTCCATGAGGTCGGTACTACGGAATGCACCCAGGAACAACTGAGCAACAAACAGGCATGCACCACTAACAATCCCCAGGGGATAGTCTTATGTAGTACACCCAGAAACAACTAAGGAGCAAATATCAGCTATGCACCACTAACAGGTTTCCATGAGGTAGAATGGACTACAGAATGCACCCAGGAACAACCGAGCAACAAATCGGTATGCACCACTAACAACCCTCCAGGGGATAGGTCCTATGCAGTACACCCAGAAACAACTAAGGAGCAAATATCAGCTATGCACCACTAACAGGTTTCCATGAGATAGGTACTACGGAATGCACCCAGAAACAACTGAGCACCAAACAGGTATGCACCATTAACAATCTTCCAGGGGACAGGTCCTATGCAGAACACCCAGAAACAACTAAGGAGCAAATATCAGATATGCACCACTAACAGGTTTCCATGTGGTCGGTACTACGGAATGCATCCAGAAACAACTGAGCAACAAACAGGTATGCACCATTAACAGTCTTCCAGGGGATAGGTCCTATGCAGTACACCCAGGAACAACTAAGGAGCAAATATCAGCTATGCACCAGTAACAGGTTTCCATGAGGTCGGTACTACGGAATGCACCCAGGAACAACTGAGCAACAAACAGGGATGCACGACTAACAATCCTCCAGGGGATAGGTCCTATGCAGTACACCCAGAAACAACTGAGCAACAAACAGGTATGCACCACTAACAATCTTCCAGGGGATTGGTCCTATGCAGTACAATCAGAAACAACCAAGGAGCAAATATCAGCTATGCACCAGTAACAGGTTCCCATGAGGTCGGTCCTACCGAATGCACCCAGGAACAACTGAGCAACAAACAGGCATGCACCACTAACAATCTTCCAGGGGATAGGTCCTGTGCAGTACACCCAGGAACAACTAAGGAGCAAATATCAGCTATGCACCACTAACAGATTTCCATGAGGTAGGTACTACGGAATGCACCCAGGAACAACTGAGCAACAAACAGGTATGCACCACTAAAAGTCTTCCAGGGGATAGGTCCTATGCAGGACACCCAGAAACAACTAAGGAGCAAATATCAGCTATGCACCACTGACAGGTTTCCATGAGGTAGGTACTATGGAATGTACCCAGAAACAACTGAGCAACTAACAGGTATGCACCATTAACAATCTTCAAGGGGATAGGGCCTACGCAGAACATCCAGAAACAACTAAGGAGCAAATTACAGCTATGCACCACTAACAGGTTTCCATGTGGTCAGTACTACGGAATGCACCCAGAAATAACTGGGCAACAAACAGGTATGCACCACTGACAGTCTTCCAGGGGATAGGTCCTATGCAGTACACCCAGGAACAACTAAGGAGCAAATATCAGCTATGCACCACTAACAGGTTTCCATGAGGTCGGTACTACGGAATGCACCCAGAAACAACTGGGCAACAAACAGGTATGCACCACTAACAGTCTTCCAGCGGATAGGTCCTACGCAGTACACTCAGAAACAACTAAGGAGCAAATATCAGGTATGCACCACTAACAGGTTTCCATGAGATCGGTACTACGGAATGCACCCAGAAACAACTGAGCAACAAACAGGTATGCACCACTAACAATCTTCCAGGGGATTGGTCCTGTGCAGTTCACCCAGAAGCAACTAAGGAGCAAATATCAGCTATGCACCACTAACAGGTTTCCATGAGGTAGGTACTATGGAATGCACCCAGGAACATCTGAGCAACAAACAGGCATAAACCACTAACAATCTTCCAGGGGATAGGTCCTGTGAAGTACACCCAGAAACAACTAAGGAGCAAATATCAGTTATGCACCACTAACAGATTTCCATGAGGTAGGTACAACGAAATGCACCCAGGAACAACTGAGTAACAAACAGGTATGCACCACTAACAGTCTTCCAGGGGATAGGTCCTATGCAGTACACCCAGAAACAAGTAAGGAGCAAATATCAGCTATGCACCACTAACAGGTTTCCATGTGGTCGGTACTACGGAATGCACCCAGAAACAACAGAACCACAAACAGGTATGCAACACTTACAATCCTCCAGGGGATAGGTCCTATGCAATACACCCAGAAACAACTAAGGAGCAAATATCAGGTATGCACCAGTAACAGGTTTCCATGTGGTCGGTACTACGGAATGCACCCAAAAACAACTGAGCAACAAACAGGTATGCACCACTAACAGTCTTCTAGGGATAGGTCCTATGCAGTACACCCAGAAACAACTGAGCAAAAAACAGGTATGCACCACTAACAATCTTCCAGGGGATAGGTCCTATGCAGTACAACCAGAAACAACTAAGGAGCAAATATCAGCTTTACACCAGTAACAGGTTTCCATGAGGTAGGTACAACAGAATGCACCCAGGAACAACTGAGCAACAAACAGGTATGCACCACTAACAATCTTCCCTGGGATAGGTCCTATGCAGTACACCCATAAGCAACTAAGGAGCAAATATCAGCTATGCACCAATAACAGATTTCCATGAGGTAGGTACAACGGAATGCACCCTGGAACAACTGAGCAACAAACAGATATGCACCACTAACAGTCTTCCAGGGGATAGGTCCTATGCAGTATACCCAGAAACAACTAAGGAGCAAATATCAGCTATGCACCAGTAACAGGTTTCCATGAGGTCGGTACTACGGAATGCACCCAGGAACAACTGAGCAACAAACAAGCATGCACCACTAACAATCCTCCAGGGGAAAGTCCTATGCAGTACACCCAGAAACAACTAAGGAGCAAATATCAGCTATGCACCACTAACAATCTTCCAGGGGATAGGTCCTATGCAGTACACCTAGAAACAAATGAGCAACAAACAGGTATGCACCACTAACAATCATCCAGGGGATAGGTCCTATGCAGTACACCCAGAAACAACTAAGAAGCAAATATCAGCTATGTACCATTAACAGGTTTCCATGTGGTTGGTACTACGGAATGCACCCAGAAACAACAGAACCACAAACAGGTATGCAACACTTACAATCCTCCAGGGGATAGGTCCTATGCAATACAACCAGAAACAACTAAGGAGCAAATATCAGGTATGCACCAGTAACAGGTTTCCATGTGGTCGGTACTACGGAATGCACCCAAAAACAACTGAGCAACAAACAGGTATGCACCACTAACAGTCTTCTAGGGGATAGGTCCTATGCAGTACACCCAGAAACAACTGAGCAAAAAACAGGTATGCACCACTAACAATCTTCCAGGGGATAGGTCCCATGCAGTACAACCAGAAACAACTAAGGAGCAAATATCAGCTTTACACCAGTAACAGGTTTCCATGAGGTAGGTACAACAGAATGCACCCAGGAACAACTGAGCAACAAACAGGTATGCACCACTAACAATCTTCCTTGGCATAGGTCCTATGCAGTACACCCATAATCAACTAAGGAGCAAATATCAGCTATGCACCAATAACAGATTTCCATGAGGTAGGTACAACGGAATGCACCCAGGAACAACTGAGCAACAAACAGATATGCACCACTAACAGTCTTCCAGGGGATAGGTCCTATGCAGTATACCCAGAAACAACTAAGGAGCAAATATCAGCTATGCACCAGTAACAGGTTTCCATGAGGTAGGTACTACGGAATGCACCCAGGAACAACTGAGCAACAAACAAGCATGCACCACTAACAATCCTCCAGGGGACAGTCCTATGCAGTACACCCAGAAACAACTAAGGAGCAAATATCAGCTATGCACCACTAAAAATCTTCCAGGGGATAGGTCCTATGCAGTACACCTAGAAACAAATGAGCAACAAACAGGTATGCACCACTAACAATCATCCAGGGGATAGGTCCTATGCAGTACACCCAGAAACAACTTAGGAGCAAATATCAGCTATGCACCAGTAACAGGTTTCCATGAGGTCGGTACTACGGAATGCACCCAGGAACAACTGAGCAACAAACAGGGATGCACGACTAACAATCCTTCAGGGGATAGTCTTATGCAGTACACCCAGAAACAACTAAGGAGGAAATATCAGCTATGCACCACTAACAGGTTTCCATGCCGTAGCATGGACTAAGGAATGCACCGAGGAACAACTGAGCAACAAACAGGTATGCAGCACTAACAGTCTTCCAGGGGATTGGTCCTGTGCAGTACACCCAGAAGCAACTAAGGAGCAAATATCAGCTATGCACCACTAACAGGTTTCCATGAAGTAGGTACTACGGAATGCACCCAGAAACAACTGAGAGACAAACAGGTATGCACCACTAACAATCTTCCAGGGGATATGTCCTATCCAGTACACCCAGAAACAACTAAGGAGCAAATATCAGCTATGCACCACTAACAGGTTTCCATGAGGTCGGTACAACGGAATGCACCCAGGAACAATGAGCAACAAACAGGTATGCACCACTAACAATCCTCCAGGGGATAGGTCCTATGCAGTACACCCAGAAACAAATGAGCAACAAACAGGTATGCACCACTAACAATCTTCCAGGGGATAGGTCCTATGCAGTACAGCCAGGAACAACTAAGGAGCAAATATCAGCTTTGCACCAGTAACAGGTTTCCATGAGGTAGGTACTAAGGAATGCACCCAGGAACAACAGAGCAACAAACAGGTATGCAACACTAACAGTCCTCCAGGGGATAGGTCCTATGCAGTACACCCAGAAACAACTGAGCAACAAACAGGTATGCAACACTAACAAACCTCCAGGGGATTGGTCCTATGCAGTACACCCAGAAACAACTAAGGAGCAAATATCAGCTATGCACCAGTAAAAGGTTTCCATGTGGTCTGTACTACAGAATGCACCCAGAAACAAATGAGCAACAAACAGGTATGCAACACTAACAATCCTCCAGGGGATAGGTCCTGTGCAGTACACCCAGAAACAACTAAGGAGCAAATATCAGCTATGCACCACTAACAGATTTCCATGAGGTAGGTACTACGGAATGCACCCAGGAACAACGGAGCAACAAACAGGTATGCACCACTAAAAGTCTTCCAGGGGATAGGTCCTATGCAGTACACCCAGAAACAACTAAGGAGCAAATATCAGCTATGCACCAGTAACGGGTTTCCATGAGGTCGGTACTACGGAATGCACCCAGGAACAACTGAGCAACAAACAGGCATGCACCACTAACAATCCCCAGGGGACAGTCCTATGTAGTACACCCAGAAACAACTAAGGAGCAAATATCAGCTATGCACCACTAACAGGTTTCCATGAGGTAGAATGGACTACAGAATGCACCTAGGAACAACCGAGCAACAAATAGGTATGCACCACTAACAACCCTCCAGGGGATAGGTCCTATGCAGTACACCCAGAAACAACTAAGGAGCAAATATCAGCTATGCACCACTAACAGGTTTCCATGAGATAGGTACTACGGAATGCACCCAGAAACAACTGAGCAACAAGCAGGTATGCACCATTAACAATCTTCCAGGGGACAGGTCCTTTGCAGAACACCCAGAAACAACTAAGGAGCAAATATCAGATATGCACCACTAACAGGTTTCCATGTGGTCGGTACTACGGAATGCACCCAGAAACAACTGAGCAACAAACAGGTATGCACCATTAACAGTCTTCCAGGGGATAGGTCCTATGCAGTACACCCAGGAACAACTAAGGAGCAAATATCAGCTATGCACCACTAACAGGTTTCCATGAGGTCGGTACTACGGAATGCACCCACGAACAACTGAGCAACAAACAGGGATGCACGACTAACAATCCTCCAGGGGATAGGTCCTATGCAGTACACCCAGAAACTACTGAGCAACAAACAGGTATGCACCACTAACAATCTTCCAGGGGATAGGTCCTATGCAGGCAGTACAATCAGAAACAACCAAGGAGCAAATATCAGCTATGCACCAGTAACAGGTTCCCATGAGGTCGGTCCTACCGAATGCACCCAGGAATAACTGAGCAACAAACAGGCATGCACCACTAACAATCTTCCAGGGGATAGGTCCTGTGCAGTACACCCAGGAACAACTAAGGAGCAAATATCAGCTATGCACCACTAACAGATTTCCATGAGGTAGGTACTACGGAATGCACCCAGGAACAACTGAGCAACAAACAGGTATGCACCAAAAAAAGTCTTCCAGGGGATAGGTCCTATGGAGGACACCCAGAAACAACTAAGGAGCAAATATCAGCTATGCACCACTGACAGGTTTCCATGAGGTAGGTACTATGGAATGCACCCAGAAACAACTGAGCAACTAACAGGTATGCACCATTAACAATCTTCAAGGGGATAGGTCCTATGCAGAACATCCAGAAACAACTAAGGAGCAAATTACAGCTATGCACCACTAACAGGTTTCCATGTGGTCGGTACTATGGAATGCACCCAGAAACAACTGGGCAACAAACAGTTATGCACCACTAACAGTCTTCCAGGGGATAGGTCCTATGCAGTACACCCAGGAACAACTAAGGAGCAAATATCAGCTATGCACCACTAACAGGTTTCCATGAGGTCGGTACTACGGAATGCACCCAGAAACAACTGGGCAACAAACAGGTATGCACCACTAACAGTCTTCCAGCGGATAGGTCCTATGCAGTACACTCAGAAACAACTAAGGAGCAAATATCAGCTATGCACCACTAACAGGTTTCCATGAGATCGGTACTACGGAATGCACCCAGAAACAACTGAGCAACAAACAGGTATGCACCACTAACAATCTTCCAGGGGATTGGTCCTGTGCAGTTCACCCAGAAGCAACTAAGGAGCAAATATCAGCCATGCACCACTAACAGGTTTCCATGAGGTAGGTACTATGGAATGCACCCAGGAACATCTGAGCAACAAACAGGCATGCACCACTAACAATCTTCCAGGGGATAGGTCCTGTGCAGTACACCCAGAAACAACTAAGGAGCAAATATCAGTTATGCACCACTAACAGATTTCCATGAGGTAGGTACAACGAAATGCACCCAGGAACAACTGAGCAACAAACAGGTATGCACCACTAACAGTCTTCCAGGGGATAGGTCCTATGCAGTACACCCAGAAACAACTAAGGAGCAAATATCAGCTATGCACCATTAACAGGTTTCCATGAGGTCGGTACTACGGAATGCACCCAGAAACAACAGAACCACAAACTGTTATGCTACACACAATCCTCCAGGGGATAGGTCCTATGCAATACACCCAGAAACAACTAAGGAGCAAATATCAGGTATGCACCAGTAACAGGTTTCCATGTGGTCGGTACTACGGAATGCACCAAAAAACAACTGAGCAACAAACAGGTATGCACCACTAACAGTCTTCTAGGGGATAGGTCCTATGCAGTACACCCAGAAACAAATGAGCAAAAAACAGGTATGCACCACTAACAATCTTCCAGGGGATAGGTCCTATGCAGTACAACCAGAAACAACTAAGGAGCAAATATCAGCTATGCACCAATAACAGATTTCCATGAGGTAGGTACAACGGAATGCACCCAGGAACAACTGAGCAACAAACAGATATGCACCACTAACAGTCTTACAGGGTATAGGTCCTATGCAGTATACCCAGAAACAACTAAGGAGCAAATATCAGCTATGCACCAGTAACAGGTTTCCATGAGGTCGGTACTACGGAATGCACCCAGGAACAACTGAGCAACAAACAGGTATGCACCACTAACAATCTTCCTTGGGATAGGTCCTATGCAGTACACCCATAAGCAACTAAGGATCAAATATCAGCTATGCACCAATAACAGATTTCCATGAGGTAAGTACAACGGAATGCACCCATGAACAACTGAGCAACAAACAGATATGCACCACTAACAGTCTTACAGGGTATAGGTCCTATGCAGTATACCCAGAAACAACTAAGGAGCAAATATCAGCTATGCACCAGTAACAGGTTTCCATGAGGTCGGTACTACGGAATGCACCCAGGAACAACTGAGCAACAAACAAGCATGCACCACTAACAACCCTCCAGGGGAAAGTCCTATGCAGAACACCCAGAACCAACTAAGGAGCAAATATCAGCTATGCACCACTAACAATCTTCCAGGGGATAGGTCCTATGCAGTACACCCAGAAACAAATGAGCAACAAACAGGTATGCACCACTAACAATCATCCAGGGGATAGGTCCTATGCAGTACACACAGAAACAACTTAGGAGCAAATATCAGCTATGCACCAGTAACAGGTTTCCATGAGGTCGGTACTACGGAATGCACCCAGGAACAACTGAGCAACAAACAGGGATGCACGACTAACAATCCTCCAGGGGATAGTCTTATGCAGTACACCCAGAAACAACTAAGGAGGAAATATCAGCTATGCACCACTAACAGGTTTCCATGAGGTAGAATGGACTAAGGAATGCATCCAGGAACAACTGAGCAACAAACAGGTATGCAGCACTAACAGTCTTCCAGGGGATTGGTCCTGTGCAGTACACCCAGAAGCAACTAAGGAGCAAATATCAGCTATGCACCACTAACAGGTTTCCATGAAGTAGGTACTACGGAATGCACCCAGAAACAACTGAGAGACAAACAGGTATGCACCACTAACAATATTCCAGTGGATAGGTACTATCCAGTACACCCAGAATCAACTAAGGAGCAAATATCAGCTATGCACCAGTAACAGGTTTCCATGAGGTCGGTACAACGGAATGCACCCAGGAACAACTGAGCAACAAACAGGTATGCACCACTAACAATCCTCCAGGGGATAGGTCCTATGCAGTACACCCAGAAACAAATGAGCAACAAACAGGTATGCACCACTAACAATCTTCCAGGGGATAGGTCCTGTGCAGTACAGCGAGGAACAACTAAGGAGTAAATATCAGCTATGCACCAGTAACAGGTTTCCATGAGGTAGGTACTAAGGAATGCACCCAGGAACAACAGAGCAACAAACAGGTATGCAACACTAACAATCCTTAGGGGGATAGGTCCTATGCAGTACACCCAGAAACAAATGAGCAACAAACAGGTATGCACCACTAACAATCTTCCAGGGGATAGGTCCTATGCAGTTCACCCAGGAACAACTAAGGAGTAAATATCAGCTATGCACCAGTAACAGGTTTCCATGAGGTAGGTACTAAGGAATGCACCCTGGAACAACGGAGCAACAAACAGGTATGCACCACTAAAAGTCTTCCAGGGGATAGGTCCTATGCAGTACACCCAGAAACAACTAATGAGCAAATATCAGCTCTGCACAAGTAACAGGTTTCCATGAGGTCGGTATAACGGAATGCACCCAGGAACAACTGAGCAACAAACAGGCATGCACCACTAACAATCCTCCAGGGGATAGTCCTATGCAGTACACCCAGAAACAACTAAGGAGCAAATATCAGGTATGCACCACTAACAGGTTTCAATGAGGTAGCATGGACTATGGAATGCACCCAGGAACAACTGAGCAACAAACAGGTATGCACCACTAACAATTTTCCAGGGGATTGGTCCTGTGCAGTACACCCAGAAGCAACTAAGGAGCAAATATCAGCCATGCCCCACTAACAGGTTTCCATGAGGTAGGTACTACGGAATGCACCCAGGAACAACTGAGCAACAAACAGGCATGCACCACTAACAATCTTCCAGGGGATAGGTCCTGTGCAGTACACCCAGAAACAACTAAGGAGCAAATATCAGTTATGCACCACTAACAGATTTCCATAAGGTAGGTACAACGAAATGCACCCAGGAACAACTGAGCAAAAAACAGGCATGCACCACAAACAATCCTCCAGTGTATAGTCCTATGCAGTACACCCAGAAACAACTAAGGAGCAAATATCAGCTATGCACCACTAACAGGTTTCCATGAGGTAGCATGGACTATGGAATGCACCCAGGAACAACTGAGAAACAAACAGGTATGCAGCACTAACAGTCTTCCTGTGCAGTACACCCAGAAGTAACTAATGAGCAAATATCAGCTATGCACCACTAACAGGTTTCCATGAAGTAGGTACTACAGAATGCACCCAGAAACAACTGAGAGACAAACAGGTATGTACCACTAACAATCTTCCAGGGGATAGGTCCTATCCAGTACACCCAGAAACAACTAAGGAGCAAATATCAGCTATGCACCAGTAACAGGTTTCCATGAGGTCGGTACAACGGAATGCACCCAGGAACAACTGAGCAACAAACAGGTATGCACCACTAACAATCTTCCAGGGGATATGTCCTATGCAGTACACCGAGAAACAACTTAGGAGCAAATATCATCTATGCACCAGTAACAGGTTTCCATGAGGTCGGTACTACGGAATGCACCCAGGAACAACTGAGCAACAAATAGGGATGCACGACTAACAATCCTCCAGGGGATAGTCCTATGCAGTACACCCAGAAACAATTAAGGAGCAAATATCATCAGCTATGCACCACTAACAGGTTTCCATGAGGTAGGTACTGCGGAATGCACCAAGGAACAAATGAGCAACAAACAGGTATGCACCACTAACAGTCTTCCAGGGGATAGGTCCTATGCAGTACACCCAGAAACAACTAAGGAGCAAATATCAGCTATGCACCAGTAACAGGTTTCTATGTGGTCGGTACTATGGAATGCACCCAGAAACAACTGAGCAAAAAAAAGATTATGCACCACTAACAATACTCCATGGGATAGGTCCTATGCAGTACACCCAGAAACAACTGAGCAACAAACAGGTATGCACCACTAACAATCTTCCAGGGAATAGGTCCTATGCAGTACAATCAGAAACAACCAAGGAGCAAATATCAGCTATGCACCAGTAACAGGTTCCCATGAGGTCGGTACTACCGAATGCACCCAGGAACAACTGAGCAACAAACAGGCATGCACCACTAACAATCTTCCAGGGGATAGGTCCTGTGCAGTACACCCAGGAACAACTAAGGAGCAAATATCAGCTATGCAAACACTAACAGATTTCCATTAGGTAGGTACTACGGAATGCACCCAGGAACAACTGAGCAACAAACAGGTATGCACCACTAAAAGTCTTCCAGGGGATAGGTCATATGCAGGACACCAAGAAACAACTAAGGAGCAAATATCAGCTATGCACCACTAACAGGTTTCCATGAGGTAGGTACTATGGAATGCACCCAGAAACAACTGAGCAACTAACAGGTATGCACCATTAACAATCTTCAAGGGGATAGGTCCTATTCAGAACACCCAGAAACAACTAAGGAGCAAATATCAGCTATGCACCACTATCAGGTTTCCATGAGGTAGGTACTACAGAATACACCCAGGAACAACTGAGCAACAAACAGGTATGCACCACTAAAAGTCTTCCAGGGGATAGGTCATATGCAGGACACCCAGAAACAACTAAGGAGCAAATTACAGCTATGCACCACTAACAGGTTTCCATGTGGTCGGTACTACGGAATGCACCCAGAAACAACTGGGCAACAAACAGGTATGCACCACTAACAGTCTTCCAGGGGATAGGTCCTGTGCAGTACACCCAGGAACAACTAAGGAGCAAATATCAGCTATGCACCACTGACAGGTTTCCATGAGGTAGGTACTATGGAATGCACCCAGAAACAACTGAGCAACTAACAGATATGCACCATTAACAATCTTCAAGGGGATAGGTCCTATTCAGAACACCCAGATACAAATGAGCAACAAACAGGTATGCACCACTAACAATCTTCCAGGGGATATGTCCTATGCAGTACACCCAGAAACAACTAAGGAGCAAATATCAGGTATGCACCAGTAACAGGTTTCCATGAGGTAGGTACAACGGAATGCACCCAGGAACAACTGAGCAACAAACAGATATGCACCACTAACAGTCTTCCAGGGGATAGGTCCTATGCAGTATACCCAGAAACAACTAAGGAGCAAATATCAGCTATGCACCACTAACAGGTTTCCATGAGGTCGGTACTACGGAATGCACCCAGGAACAACTGAGCAACAAACAAGCATGCACCACTAACAATCCTCTAGGGGATAGGTCCTATGTGGTACACCCAGAAACAAATGAGCAACAAACAGGTATGCACCACTAACAATCTTCCAGGGGATATGTCCTATGCAGTACACCCAGAAACAACTAAGGAGCAAATATCAGCTATGCACCAATAACAGGTTTCTATGTGGTCGGTACTACGGAATGCACCCAGAAACAACAGAACCACAAACAGGTATGCAACACTTACAATCCTCCAGGGGATAGGTCCTATGCAATACACCCAGAAACAACTAAGGAGCAAATATCAGGTATGCACCAGTAACAGGTTTCCATGTGGTCGGTACTACGGAATGCACCCAAAAACAACTGAGCAACAAACAGGTATGCACCACTAACAGTCTTCTAGGGGATAGGTCCTATGCAGTACACCCAGAAACAACTGAGCAAAAAACAGGTATGCACCACTAACAATCTTCCATGGGATAGGTCCTATGCAGTACAACCAGAAACAACTAAGGAGCAAATATCAGCTTTACACCAGTAACAGGTTTCCATGAGGTAGGTACAACAGAATGCACCCAGGAACAACTGAGCAACAAACAGGTATGCACCACTAACAATCTTCCTTGGGATAGGTCCTATGCAGTTCACCCATAAGCAACTAAGGAGCAAATATCAGCTATGCACCAATAACAGATTTCCATGAGGTAGGTACAACGGAATGCACCCAGGAACAACTGAGCAACAAACAGATATGCACCACTAACAGTCTTCCAGGGGATAGGTCCTATGCAGTATACCCAGAAACAACTAAGGAGCAAATATCAGCTATGCACCAGTAACAGGTTTCCATGAGGTCGGTACTACGGAATGCACCCAGGAACAACTGAGCAACAAACAAGCATGCACCAATAACAATCCTCCAGGGGAAAGTCCTATGCAGTACACCCAGAAACAACTAAGGAGCAAATATCAGCTATGCACCACTAACAATCTTCCAGGGGATAGCTCCTATGCAGTACACACAGAAACAACTTAGTAGCAAATATCAGCTATGCACCAGTAACAGGTTTCCATGAGGTCAGTACTACGGAATGCACCCAGGAACAACTGAGCAACAAACAGGGATGCACGACTAACAATCCTCCAGGGGATAGTCTTATGCAGTACACCCAGAAACAACTAAGGAGGAAATATCAGCTATGCACCACTAACAGGTTTCCATGAGGTAGCATGGACTAAGGAATGCACCCAGGAACAACTTAGCAACAAACAGGTATGCAGCACTAACAGTCTTCCAGGGGATTGGTCCTGTGCAGTACACCCAGAAGCAACTAAGGAGCAAATATCAGCTATGCACCACTAACAGGTTTCCATGAGGTAGCATGGACTACGGAATGCACCCAGGAACAACTGAGAAACAAACAGGTATGCAGCACTAACAGTCTTCCAGGGGATTGGTCCTGTGCAGTACACCCAGAAGCAACTAATGAGCAAATATCAGCTATGCACCACTAACAGGTTTCCATGAAGTAGGTACTACAGAATGCACCCAGAAACAACTGAGAGACAAACAGGTATGCGCCACTAACAATCTTCCAGGGGATAGGTCCTATCCAGTACACCCAGAAACAACTAAGGAGCAAATATCAGCTATACACCAGTAACAGGTTTCCATGAGGTCGGTACAACGGAATGCACCCAGGAACAACTGAGCAACAAACAAGTATGCACCACTAACAATCCTCCAGGGGATAGGTCCTATGCAGTACACCCAGAAACAAATGAGCAACAAACAGGTATGCACCACTAACATTCTTCCAGGGGATAGGTCCTATGCAGTACAGCCAGGAACAACTATGGAGTAAATATCAGCTATGCACCAGTAACAGGTTTCCATGAGGTAGGTACTAAGGAATGCACCCAGGAACAACAGAGCAACAAACAGGTATGCAACACTAACAATCCTCCAGGGGATAGGTCCTATGCAGTACACCCAGAAACAAATGAGCAACAAACAGGTATGCACCACTAACAATCTTCCAGGGGATATGTCCTATGCAGTACACCCAGGAACAACTAAGGAGTAAATATCAGCTATGCACCAGTAACAGGTTTCCATGAGGTAGGTATAACGGAATGCACCCAGGAAGAACTGAGCAACAAACAGGCATGCACCACTAACAATCCTCCAGGGGATAGTCCTATGCAGTACACCCAGAAACAACTAAGGAGCAAATATCAGCTATGCACCACTAACAGGTTTCCATGAGGTAGCATGGACTACGGAATGCACCCAGGAACAACTGAGCAACAAACAGGTATGCACCACTAACAATTTTCCAGGGGATTGGTCCTGTGCAGTACACCCAGAAGCAACTAAGGAGCAAATATCAGCTATGCCCCACTAACAGGTTTCCATGAGGTAGGTACTACGGAATGCACCCAGGAACAACTGAGCAACAAACAGGCATGCACCACTAACAATCTTCCAGGGGATAGGTCCTGTGCAGTACACCCAGAAACAACTAAGGAGCAAATATCAGTTATGCACCACTAACAGATTTCCATAAGGTAGGTACAACGAAATGCACCCAGGAACAACTGAGCAACAAACAGGCATGCACCACTAACAATCCTCCAGGGGATAGTCCTATGCAGTACACCCAGAAACAACTAAGGAGCAAATATCAGCTATGCACCACTAACAGGTTTCCATGAGGTAGCATGGACTACGGAATGCACCCAGGAACAACTGAGAAACAAACAGGTATGCAGCACTAACAGTCTTCCAGGGGATTGGTCCTTTGCAGTACACCCAGAAGCAACTAATGAGCAAATATCAGCTATGCACCACTAACAGGTTTCCATGAAGTAGGTACTACAGAATGCACCCAGAAACAACTGAGAGACAAACAGGTATGCACCACTAACAATCTTCCAGGGGATAGGTCCTATCCAGTACACCCAGAAACAACTAAGGAGCAAATATCAGCTATGCACCAGTAACAGGTTTCCATGAGGTCGGTACAACGGAATGCACCCAGGAACAACTGAGCAACAAACAGGTATGCACCACTAACAATCCTCCAGGGGATAGGTCCTATGCAGTACACCCAGAAACAAATGAGCAACAAACAGGTATGCACCACTAACAATCTTCCATTGGATATGTCCTATGCAGTACACCCAGAAACAACTTAGGAGCAAATATCAGCTATGCACCAGTAACAGGTTTCCATGAGGTCGGTACTACGGAATGCACCCAGGAACAACTGAGCAGCAAACAGGGATGCACGACTAACAATCCTCCAGGGGATAGTCCTATGCAGTACAACCAGAAACAACTAAGGAGCAAATATCATCAGCTATGCACCACTAACAGGTTTCCATGAGGTAGGTACTACGGAATGCACCAAGGAACAACTGAGCAACAAACAGGTATGCACCACTAACAGTCTTCCAGGGGATAGGTCCTATGCAGTACACCCAGAAACAACTAAGGAGCAAATATCAGCTATGCACCAGTAACAGGTTTCTATGTGGTCGGTACTATGGAATGCACCCAGAAACAACTGACCAAAAAAAAGATTATGCACCACTGACAATACTCCATGGGATAGGTCCTATGCAGTACACCCAGAAACAACTGAGCAACAAACAGGTATGCACCACTAACAATCTTCCAGGGGATAGGTCCTATGCAGTACAATCAGAAACAACCAAGGAGCAAATATCAGCTATGCACCAGTAACAGGTTCCCATGAGGTCGGTATTACCGAATGCACCCAGGAACAACTGAGCACCAAACAGGCATGCACCACTAACAATCTTCCAGGGGATAGGTCCTGTGCAGTACACCCAGGAACAACTAAGGAGCAAATATCAGCTATGCACCACTAACAGATTTCCATGAGGTAGGTACTACGGAATGCACCCAGGAACAACTGAGCAACAAACAGGTATGCACCACTAAAAGTCTTCCAGGGGATAGGTCATATGCAGGACACCCAGAAACAACTAAGGAGCAAATATCAGCTATGCACCACTGACAGGTTTCCATGAGGTAGGTACTATGGAATGCACCCAGAAACAACTGAGCAACTAACAGGTATGCACCATTAACAATCTTCAAGGGGATAGGTCCTATTCAGAACACCCAGAAACAACTAAGGAGCAAATATCAGCTATGCACCACTAACAGGTTTCCATGAGGTAGGTACTACGGAATGCACCCAGGAACAACTGAGCAACAAACAGGTATGCACCACTAAAAGTCTTTCAGGGGATAGGTCATATGCAGGACACCCAGTAACAAGTAAGGAGCAAATTACAGCTATGCACCACTAACAGGTTTCCATGAGGTAGCATGGACTACGGAATGCACCCAGGAACAACTGAGCAACAAACAGGTGTGCACCACTAACCATCCTCCAGGGGATAGGTCCTATGCAGTACACCCAGAAACAACTAAGGAGCAAATATCAGCTATGCACCATTAACAGGTTTCCATGTGGTCGGTACTATGGAATGCACCCAGAAACAACTGAACAACAAACAGGTATGCAACACTAACAATCATCCAGGGGATAGGTCCTATGCAATACACCCATAAACAACTAAGGAGCAAATATCAGGTATGCACCAGTAACAGGTTTCCATGTGGTCGGTACTACGGAATGCACCCAAAAACAACTGAGCAACAAACAGGTATGCACCACTAACAGTCTTCTAGGGGATAGGTCCTATGCAGTACACCGAGAAACAACTGAGCAAAAAACAGGTATGCACCAGTAACAGGTTTCCATGAGGTAGGTACAATGGAATGCACCCAGGAACAACTGAGCAACAAAAAGGTATGCACCACTAACAATCTTCCTTGGGATAGGTCCTATGCAGTACACCCATAAGCAACTAAGGAGCAAATATCAGCTATGCACCAATAACAGATTTCCATGAGGTAGGTACTAAGGAATGCACCCAGCAACAACAGAGCAACAAACAGGTATGCACCACTAAAAGTCTTCCAGGGGATAGGTCCTATGCAGTACACCCAGAAACAACTAATGAGCAAATATCAGCTCTGCACCAGTAACAGGTTTCCATGAGGTCGGTATAACGGAATGCACCCAGGAACAACTGAGCAACAAACAGGCATGCACCACTAACAATCCTCCAGGGGATAGTCCTATGCAGTACACCCAGAAACAACTAAGGAGCAAATATTAGCTATGCAACACTAACAGGTTTCAATGAGGTGGCATGGACTACGGAATGCACCCAGGAACAACTGAGCAACAAACAGGTATGCACCACTAACAATCTTCCAGGGGATTGGTCCTGTGCAGTACACCCAGAAGCAACTAAGGAGCAAATATCAGCTATCCCCCACTAACAGGTTTCCATGAGGTAGGTACTACGGAATGCACCCAGCAACAACTGAGCAACAAACAGGCATGCACCACTAACAATCTTCCAGGGGATAGGTCCTGTGCAGTACACCCAGAAACAACTAAGGAGCAAATATCAGTTATGCACCACTAACAGATTTCCATAAGGTAGGTACAACGAAATGCACCCAGGAACAACTGAGCAACAAACAGGCATGCACCACAAACAATCCTCCAGGGGATAGTCCTATGCAGTACACCCAGAAACAACTAAGGAGCAAATATCAGCTATGCACCACTAACAGGTTTCCATGAGGTAGCATGGACTACGGAATGCACCCAGGAACAACTGAGCAACAAACAGGTGTGCACCACTAACAATCCTCCAGGGGATAGGTCCTATGCAGTACACCCAGAAACAACTAAGGAGCAAATATTCGCTATGCACCATTAACAGGTTTCCATGCGGTCGGTACTACGGAATGCACCCAGAAACAACTGAACCACAACCACGTATGCAACACTAACAATCCTCCAGGGGATAGGTCCTATGCAATACACCCAGAAACAACTAAGGAGCAAATATCAGGTATGCACCAGTAACAGGTTTCCATGTGGTCGGTACTACGGAATGCACCCAAAAACAACTGAGCAACAAACAGGTATGCACCACTAACAGTCTTCTAGGGGATAGGTCCTATGCAGTACACCCAGAAACAACTGAGCAAAAAACAGGTATGCACTACTAGCAATCTTCCAGGGGATAGGTCCTATGCAGTACAACCAGAAACAACTAAGGAGCAAATATCAGCTATACACCAGTAACAGGTTTCCATGAGGTAGGTACAATGGAATGCACCCAGGAACAACTGAGCAACAAACAGGTATCCACCACTAACAATCTTCCTTGGGATAGGTCCTATGCAGTACACCCAGAAACAACTAAGGAGCAAATATCAGCTATGCACCACTAACAGGTTTCCATGAGGTAGGTACTACGGAATGCACCCAGGAACAACTGAGCAACAAACAGGTATGCACCACTAAAAGTCTTCCAGGGGATAGGTCCTATGCAGTACACCGAGAAACAACTAATGAGCAAATATCAGCTCTGCACCAGTAACAGGTTTCCATGAGGTCGGTATAACGGAATGCACCAAGGAACAACTGAGCAACAAACAGGCATGCACCACTAACAATCCTCCAGGGGATAGTCCTATGCAGTACACCCAGAAACAACTAAGGAGGAAATATCAGCTATGCACCACTAACAGGTTTCCATGAGGTAGGTACTAAGGAATGCACCTAGGATCAACTGAGCAACAAACAGGTATGCACCTCTAACAGTCTTCCAGGGAATAGGTCCTATGCAGTACACCCAGAAACAACTGAGCAACAAACAGGTATGCACCACTAACAATCTTCCAGGGCATAAGTCCTATGCAGAACACCCATAAACAACTAAGGAGCAAATATCAGCTATGTACCAGTAACAGGTTTCCATGAAGTCGGTACTAACGAATGCACCCAGGAACAACTGAGCAACAAACAGGCATGCACCTCTAACAATCTTCCAGGGGATAGGTCCTGTGCAGTACACCCAGAAACATCTAAGGAGCAAATATCAGCTATGCACCAGTAACAGGTTTCCATGAGGTCGGTACTAACGAATGCACCCAGGAAGAACTGAGCAACAAACAGGCATACACCACTAACAATCCTCCAGGGGATATTCCTATGCAGTACACACAGGAACAACTAAGGAGCAAATATCATCTATGCACCACTAACAGGTTTCCATGAGGTAGGTACTACGGAATGCACCCAGAAACAACTGAGCAACAAACAGGTATGCACCACTGACAATCTTCCAGGGGATAGGTCCTATGCAGTACACCCAGAAACAACTAAGGAGCAAATATCAGCTATGCACCAGTAACAGGTTTCAATGTGGTCGGTACTACGGAATGCACCCAGAAACAACTGAGCACAAACAGGCATGCACCACTAACAATCTTCCAGGGGATAGGTCCTATGCAGTACACCCAGAAACAACTAAGGAGCAAATATCAGCTATGCACCACTAATGGATTTCGGTGATGTAGGTACTACGGAATGCACCCAGGAACAACTGTGCAACAAACAGGTATGCTCCACTAACAGTCTTCCAGGGGATAGGTCCTATGCAGTACACCCAGAAACAACTAAGGAGCAAATATCAGCTATGCACCAGTAACAGGTTTCCATGTGGTCGGTACTACAGAATGCACCCAGAAACAACTGAGCAACAAACAGGTATGCACCACTAACAATCCTCCAGGGGATAGGTCCTATGCAGTACACCCAGAAACAACTATGGAGCAAATATCAGCTAGGCACCAGTAAAAGGTTTCCATGTGGTCGGCACTGCGGAATGCACCCAGAACAACTGAGCAACAAACAGGTATGTACCACTAACAATCTTCCAGGGGATAGGTCCTATGCAGAACACCCAGAAACAACTAAGGAGCAAATATCAGCTATGCACCAGTAACAGGTTTCCATGAAGTCGGTACTACGGAATGCACCCAGGAACAACTGAGCAACAAACAGGCATGCACCACTAACAATATTCCAGGGGATAGGTCCTGTGCAGTACACCGAGAAACATCTAAGGAGCAAATATCAGCTATGCACCAGTAACAGGTTTCCATGAGGTCGGTACTACCAAATGCACCCAGGAACAACTGAGCAACAAACAGACATGCACCACTAACAATCCTCCAGGGGATATTCCTATGCAGTACACACAGAACCAACTAAGGAGCAAATATCAGTTATGCACCACTAACAGGTTTCCATGAGGTAGCACGGACTACTGAATACACCCAGGAACAACTGAGCAACAAACAAGTGTGCACCACTAACAATCCCCCAGGGGATAGGTCCTATGCAGTACACCCAAAAACAACTAAGGAGCAAATATCAGCTATGCACCACTAACAGGTTTCCGTGAGGTAGGTACTACGGAATGCACCCAGGAACAACGGAGCAACAAACAGGTATGCACCACTAATAATCCTCCAGGGGATAGGTCCTATGCAGTACACCCAGAAACAACTAAGGAGCAAATATCAGCTATGCACCAGTAACAGGTTTCCATGAAGTCGGTACTATGGAATGCACCCTGGAACAACTGAGCAACAAACAGGTATGCACCACTACCAACCCTCCAGGGGATAGGTCCTATGCAGTACACCCAGAAACAACTAAGGAGCAAATATCAGCTATGCACCACTAACAGATTTCCATGAGGTAGGTACTACGGAATGCACCCAGGAACAACTGAGCAACAAACAAGTATGCACCACTAACAGTCTTCCAGGGGATAGGTCCTATGCAGTATACCCAGAAACAACTAAGGAGCAAATATCAGCTATGCACCAGTAACAGGTTTCATTGAGGTCCATACTAAGGAATGCACCCAGGAACAACTGAGTAACAAACAGGCAGGCACCACTAACAATCCTCCAGGGGATAGTCCTATGCAGTACACCCAAAAACAACTATGGAGCAAATATCAGCTATGCACCACTAACAGGTTTCCCTGAGGTAGCATGGACTACGGAATGCACCCAGGAACAACTGAGCAACAAACAGGTATGCACCACAAAAAATCCTCCAGGTGATGGGTCCTATGCAGTACACCCAGAAACAACTAATGAGCAAATATCAGCTATGCACCACTAACAGGTTTCCATGAGGTAGGTACTAAGGAATGCACCTAGGATCAACTGAGCAACAAACAGGTATGCACCACTAACAGTCTTCCAGGGAATAGGTCCTATGCAGTACACCCAGAAACAACTGAGCAACAAACAGGTATGCACCACTAACAATCTTCCAGGGCATAAGTCCTATGCAGAACACCCATAAACAACTAAGGAGCAAATATCAGCTATGCACCAGTAACAGGTTTCCATGAAGTCGGCTCTACGGAATGCACCCAGGAACAACTGAGCAACAAACAGGCATGCACCTCTAACAATCTTCCAGGGGATAGGTCCTGTGCAGTACACCCAGAAACATCTAAGGAGCAAATATCAGCTATGCACCAGTAACAGGTTTCCATGAGGTCGGTACTACCGAATGCACCCAGGAAGAACTGAGCAACAAACAGGCATGCACCACTAACAATCCTCCAGGGGATATTCCTATGCAGTACACACAGGAACAACTAAGGAGCAAATATCATCTATGCACCACTAACAGGTTTCCATGAGGTAGGTACTATGGAATGCACCCAGAAAAGACTGAGCAACAAACAGGTATGCACCACTGACAATCTTCCAGGGGATAGGTCCTATGCAGTACACCCAGAAACAACTAAGGAGCAAATATCAGCTATGCACCAGTAACAGGTTTCAATGTGGTCAGTACTACGGAATGCACCCAGAAACAACTGAGCACAAACAGGCATGCACCACTAACAATCTTCCAGGGGATAGGTCCTATGCAGTACACGCAGAAACAACTAAGGAGCAAATATCAGCTATGCACCACTAATGGATTTCGGTGATGTAGGTACTACAGAATGCTCCCAGGAACAACTGTGCAACAAACAGGTATGCACCACTGACAATCTTCCAGGGGATAGGTCCTATGCAGTACACCCAGAAACAACTAAGGAGCAAATATCAGCTATGCACCAGTAACAGGTTTCAATGTGGTCGGTACTACGGAATGCACCCAGAAACAACTGAGCACAAACAGGCATGCACCACTAACAATCTTCCAGGGGATAGGTCCTATGCAGTACACCCAGAAACAACTATGGAGCAAATATCAGCTATGCACCAGTAACAGGTTTCCATGAAGTCGGTACTATGGAATGCACCCTGGAACAACTGAGCAACAAACAGGTATGTACCACTAACAATCTTCCAGGGGATAGGTCCTATGCAGAACCCCCAGAAACAACTAAGGAGCAAATATCAGCTATGCACCAGTAACAGGTTTCCATGAAGTCGGTACTACGGAATGCACCCAGGAACAACTGAGCAACAAACAGGCATGCACCACTAACAATCTTCCAGGGGATAGGTCCTGTGCAGTACACCCAGAAACAACTAAGGAGAAAATATCAGCTATGCACCAGTAACAGGTTTCCATGAGGTCGGTACTACCAAATGCACCCAGGAACATCTGAGCAACAAACAGGCATGCACCACTAACAATCCTCCAGGGGATATTCCTATGCAGTACACACAGAAACAACTAAGGAGCAAATATCAGCTATGCACCATTAACAGGTTTCCATGAGGTAGCACGGACTACGGAATACACCCAGGAACAACTGAGCAACAAACAAGTATGCACCACTAACAATCCCCCAGGGGATAGGTCCTATGCAGTACACCCAAAAACAACTAAGGAGCAAATATCAGCTATGCACCACTAACAGGTTTACATGTGGTAGGTTCTATGGAATGCCCCCAGAAACAACTGAGCAACAAACAGGTATGCACCACTGACAATCTTCCAGGGGATAGGTCCTATGTAGTACACCCAGAAACAACTAAGGAGCAAATATCAGCTATGCACCAGTAACAGGTTTCCATGTGGTCCGTACTACGGAATGCACCCATAAACAACTGAGCAACAAACAGGTATGCACCACTAACAATCTTCCAGGGGAGAGGTCCTAGGCAGTACACCCAGAAACAACTGAGCAACAAACAGGTATACACCACTAACAATCTTCCAGGGGATAGGTCCTATGCAGTACACTCAGAAACAACTAAGGAGCAAATATCAGGTATGCACCAGTAACAGGTTTCCATGAGGTCGGTACCACGGAATGCACCCAGGAACAATTGAGCAACAAACAGGTATGCACCACTTACAATCCTCCAGGGGATAGGTCCTGTGCAGTACTCCCAGAAAATACTAAGGAGCAAATATCAGCATGCACCACTAACAGATTTCCATGAGGTCGGTACTACGGAATGCACCGAGGAACAACTGAACAACAAACAGGTATGCACCACTAACAATCTTCCAGGGGATAGGTCCTATGCAGTACACCCAGAAACAACTAAGGAGAAAATATCAGCTATGCACCACTAACATGTTTCCATGAGGTAGCATGGACTACGGAATGCACCCAGGAACAACTGAGCAACAAACAGGTATGCACCACTTACAATCCTCCAGGGCATAGTCCTATGCAGTACACCCAGAAACAACTAAGGAGCAAATATCAGCTATGCACCACTAACAGGTTTCCATGAGGTAGTATGGACTACGGAATGCACCCAGGAACAACTGAGCAACAAACAGGTATGCACCACTAACAATCCTCCAGGGGATAGGTCCTATGCAGTACACCCAGAAACAACTAAGGAGCAAATATCAGCTATTCACCAGTAACAGGTTTACATGTAGTCGGCACTAGAGGATTTGCACCCAGAAACAACTGAGCAACAAACAGGTATGCACCACTAACAATCTTCCAGGTGATAGGTCCTATGCAGTGCACCCAAAGACAACTGGGCAACAAACAGGTATGCTCCACTAACAACCTTCCAGGGGATAGGTTCTATGCAGTACACCCAGAAACAACTAAGGAGCAAATATCAGCTATGCACCACTAACAGGTTTCCATGAGGTAGGTACTACGGAATGCACCCAGAAACAACTTAGGAACAAACAGGTATGCACCACTAACAATCTTCGAGGGGATAGGTGCTATGCAGTACACCCAGAAACAATTAAGGAGCAAATATCAGCTATGCACCAGTAACAAGTTTCCATGTGGTCGGTAGTACGGAATGCACCCAGGAACAACTGAGCAACAAACAGGTATGCACCACTAACAGTCTTCCAGGGGATAGGTCCTATGCAGTACACCCAGAAACAACTAAGGAGCAAATATCAGCTATGCACCTGTAGGAAAGTACCATCTTGCCTGGCATGTTACCCCCATATTTCACTGTATATATGTTGTTTTAGTTGTATGTGTCACTCGGACCCTGCCAGCCAGGGCCCCAGTGCTCATAAGTGTGCCCTGTATGTGTTACCTGTGTTATGACTTACTGTCTCACTGAGGCTCTGCTAATCAGAACCTCAGTGGTTATGCTCTCTCATTTCTTTCAAATTGTCACTAACAGGCTAGTGACCAATTTTACCAATTTACATTGGCATACTGAAACACCCTTATAATTCCCTAGTATATGGTACTGAGGTACCCAGGGTATTGGGGTTCCAGGAGATCCCTATGGGCTGCAGCATTTCTTTTGCCACCCATAGGGAGCTCTGACAATTCTTACACAGGCCTGCCACTGCAGCCTGAGTGAAATAACGTCCACGTTATTTCACAGCCATTTACCACTGCACTTAAGTAACTTATAAGTCACCTATATGTCTAACCTTTACCTGGTAAAGGTTGGGTTCTAAGTTACTTAGTGTGTGGGCACCCTGGCACTAGCCAGGGTGCCCCCACATTGTTCAGGGCTAATTCCCCGGACTTTGTGAGTGCGGGGACACCATTACAAGCGTGCACTACATATAGGTCACTACCTATGTGTAGCTTCACAATAGTAACTCCGAATATGGCCATGTAACATGTCTAAGATCATGGAATTGCCCCCTCTATGCCATCCTGGCATTGTTGGTACAATCCCATGATCCCACGGGTTTGTAGCACAGACCTGGGTACTGCCAAACTGCATATTCAGGGGTTTCACTGCAGCTGCTGCTGCCAACCCCTCAGACAGGTTTCTGCCCTCCTGGGGTCCTGCCAGGCTTGGCCCAGGAAGGCAGAACAAAGGACTTCCTCTGAGAGAGGGTGTTACACCCTCTCCCTTTGGAAAATGGTGTTAGGGCTGGGGAGGAGTAGCCTCCCCCAGCCTCTGGAAATGCTTTCATGGGCACAGATGGTGCCCATTTCTGCATAAGCCAGTCTACTACGGTTCAGGGACCCCTCAGCCCTGCTCTGGCGCGAAACTGGACAAAGGAAAGGGGAGTGACCACTCCCCTGACCTGCACCTCCCCTTGGAGGTGCCCAGAGCTCCTCCAGTGTGCTCCAGACCTCTACCATCTTGGAAACAGAGGTGCTGCTGGCACACTGGACTGCTCTGAGTGGCCAGGGCCAGCAGGTGATGTCAGAGACTCCTTCTGATAGGCTCCTTCAGGTGTTGCTAGCCTATCTTCTCTCCTAAGTAGCCAAACCCTCTTTTCTGGCTATTTAGGGTCTCTGCTTTGGGGATTTCCTTAGATAACGAATGCAAGAGCTCATCAGAGTTCCTCTGCATCTCTCTCTTCACCTTCTGCCAAGGAATCGACTGCTGACCGCGCTGGAAGCCTGCAAAACTGCAACAAAGTAGCGAAGACTACTACTGCAACTCTGTAACGCTGATCCTGCCGCCTTCTCGACTGTTTTCCTGGTGGTGCATGCTGTGGGGGTAGTCTGCCTCTTCTCTGCACTAGAAGCTCCAAAGAAATCTCCCGTGGGTCGACTGAATCTTCCCCCTGCTACCGCAGGCACCAAAGAACTGCATCACTGGTCCCCTGGGTCTCCTCTCAGCACGACGAGCGAGGTCCCTTGAATCCAGCAACTCTGTCCAAGTGACTCCCACAGTCTAGTGACTCTTCAGTCCAAGTTTGGTGGACGTAAGTCCTTGCCTCCCCACGCCAGACTGCATTGCTGGGAACCGCGTCTTTTGCAGCTACTCCGGCCTCTGTGCACTTCCGGCAGAAATCCTTTGTGCACAGCCAAGCCTGGGTCCACGGCACTCTAACCTGCATTGCACGACCTCCTGAGTTGTCCTCCGGCGGCATGGGACTCCTTTGTGCAACTTCGGGTGAGCAGCATTTCACTCCTCTTTGTAGTGCCTATTGCGGCACTTCTGCGGGTGCTGCTTACTTCTGAGAGGGCTCCTCGTCCTGCTGGGCGTCGTCTCTGTCCCCTGACGCAATTGGCGATATCCTGGTCCCTCCTGTGCCACAGCAGCATCCAAAAACCCTAACCGCACGACTTGCAGCTAGCAAGGCTTGTTTGCGGTCTTTCTTCAAGAAAACATTTCTGCACAACTCTCCACGGCGTGGGGCTTCCATCCTCCAGAGGGGAAGTTTCTAGCCCTTGTCGTTCTTGCAGAATCTTCAGCTTCTACTGTCCAGCAGCAGCTGCTTTGCACCCACAGCTGGCATTTCCTGGGCATCTGCCCACTCTCGACTTGGTCGTGACTTTTGGACTTGGTCCCCTTATTCCACAGGTACCCTCGTCTGGAAATCCATCGTTGTTGCACTGCTGGTTTTGGTCTTTCCTGCAGAATTCCCCTATCACGACTTCTGTGCTCTTTGGAGAACTTTAGTGCACTTTGCACTCACTTTTCAGGGTCTTGGGGTGGGCTATTTTTCTAACCCTCACTGTTTTCTTACAGTCCCAGCGACCCTCTACAAGGTCACATAGGTTTGGGGTCCATTTGTGGTTCGCATTCCACTTTTGGAGTATATGGTTTGTGTTGCCCCTATCCCTATTTGTCCCCCATTGCATCCTATTGTAACTATACATTGTTTGCACTGTTTTCTAATACTATACTGCATATTTTTGGTATTGTGTACATATATCTTGTGTATATTTGCTATCCTCATACTGAGGGTACTCACTGAGATACTTTTGGCATATTTTCATCAAAATAAAGTACCTTTATTTTTAGTATATCTGTGTATTGTGTTTTCTTATGATATTGTGCATATGACACTAGTTGTACTGTAGGAGCTTCACTCGTCTCCTAGTTCAGCCTAAGCTGCTCTGATAAGCTACCATTATCTATCAGCCTAAGCTGCTAGACACCCTATACACTAATAAGGGATACCTGGGCCTGGTGCAAGGTGTAAGTACCCCTAGGTACTCACTACAAGCCAGTCCAGCCTTCTACAGCACCAGTAACAGGTTTCCATGTGGTCGTTACTACGGAATGCACCCAGAAACAACTGAGCAACAAACAGGTATGCACCACTAACAATCTTCCAGTGGATAGGTCCTATGCAGTACACCCAGAAACAACTGAGCAACAAACAGGTATGCACCACTAACAATCTTCCAGGGGATAGGTACTATGCAGTACACCCAGAAACAGCTAAGGAGCAAACAGGAATGTCCCGGTAACAGGCTCCAGGGTATAAGCTCTACTGAACACACACAGGAACAACCAAGCCATAATACACAGGCATGAGCCATTAACAGTCTGCCAGAATACATGGAGGAACAACTAGGCCACAAACAAAAGATATGTTGTGTATATTTGTAAACTGCACTATCACCCACAAGTGTATCCTCGCGCTGAGCAGATGTGAGGAGTTTGAAGGTGATTCTCTTGTTGACTGGTGGCCAATGCAGGTTCTTCAGGTGGTCTGTGATGTGGCAGTGGCTGGGGATGCCCAGGATGAGTCGTGCAGAGGCGTTCTGGATGCGTTGCATCCTCTTCTGTAGTTTGGCCGTGGTTCCTGCGTAGAGGGAATTGCCGTAGTCCAGTTTGTTGCTTATGATAGCTTGGGTGACTGTTCTGGTTTCGGTGGGGATCCATTTGTAGATCGTTCGGAGCGTGCGGAGGTTGTTGAAGCAAGAGGAGGAGATGGCGTTGACTTGCTGGGTCATGGATAGTGAGGGGTCCAAGATGAATCCTAGGGTGCGTGCGTGGTCGTGGGAGTCGGAGTGGTTCCAAGAGTGGCAGGCCACTAGGAGTCATCCCATGCGGAGGGGGTAGAGCCGAAGATGAGGACTTCTGTCTTGTCGTAATTGATTTTGAGGCAGCTGCTCTTCATCCATTCGGTGATGGCCTTCATTCCTTTGTGGAGGTTGTTCTTGGCGGAGTCCTTGGTGAGGGAGAGGATCAGCTTGGTGTCGTCGGTGTATGAGATAATGTTGTGGGATCGGGCGATGTCAGCGAGCAGGGCCATGTAGAGGTTGAAGAGGGTCGGGCTGAGGGACAAACTCTGAGGTACGCCGCAGATAATTTCTGTGGCCTCCAAGTGGAATGAGGGAGGTGGACTCTCTGGGTTCTGCCGGTAAGAAAGGAGGTGACCCAGTCCAGAGCTCTGTACTGGATTCCAGCATTGCTGAGGCTTGAGCGTAGGATGCGGTGGCAGATGGTGTTGAATGCGGCCGAGAGGTCCAGGATGATGAGGGCCGTGGTTTCGCCGCTGTCCAGAATGGTTCTGATGTCGCCGGTGGCGGCGATGAGGGCGGTTTCGATGCTGTGGTTGCTGCGGAATCCGGATTGGGAAGGGTCCATGGTGCGGTTCTCCTTGAGGAAGTGGGTTAGTTGTCTTTTGACTGCCATCTCGATTACTTTTGCCGGGAAGGGGAGCAGGGAGATAGTCCGGAGTTTCTAGAGGTCCTTTGAGTCTGCCTTGTTTTTTTTGAGGAGGGCGTTGATCTCGGTGTATTTCCAGCTCTCTGGGAAGGTGGCGGACTCAAAGGAGCTGTTCATGATCTTCCGTAGTTGGGGTGCGATGACGGAGCTTGCTTTGTTGAGAATGTGGTGAGGGCAGGGGTCAGATGGAGAGTCGGAGTGGATGGTGTTCATGATTTCGATGGTGTCATTGTCATTCATGGGGGTCCAGGAGAGCAGGAGGTTGGTCGGAAGTGAATTTGTGGTGTTGGTGGTTGCTGGGGGGTCTGTGTGCTGAAGCTGTCGTGGATGTCTGCAATCTTATGGTGGAAGTAGGAGGCCAGGGAGTCGCAGAGGTCTTGGGATGGCGGGATGTCATTGACGTTGGAGCTGGGGTTGGGGTTAGAGAGTTCCTTCACGATGTTGAAGAGCTCCTTGTGGCTGTGTGCGTTGTTGATTCGGCCTTTGAAGGCGGTTCTCTTGGCGGCTCGGATGAGTTGGGGGTGTCTGCGGGTGGCGTTTTTGAAGGCTGTGTGGTTGTGCAGAGTCTGATCTTGGCGCCACTTTCTTTCGAGCCTTCAACAGGTTTGCTTAGATTCGTGGAGGTCGACGGTAACCCAGAAGGCCTTTCTGTCAGTGCGCACAGTTCCGCCCAAATTCTACCAATGACCACATGGCAGACTTTTCCTCCCACAAGGCTCCAGAAAATGTCAGCTGGTAATCGCAAGCAAGATTTGGGTTCCCCGGTGTGATTTTCTAAAGCAGAGGGTCGCAGGCAGTCGTGAGCGGTTAACGCCCATCGATATTTGCTGCTGCTCGAGTAGATTTTTGACTTGAACGACAGCAAAATAACTTGAATGGCTGTGTACTCTTGCTGAACGCATGCGCCATTTGCGCTGGTTTCTAAGCGCCACCAGCAATACAATGCAGCACCATCTGTAAATGTTCTGCCGTTTGGGGGAGCTCCACAGAACATCTTGGAGTTTTATGTAACTCTGCAGAATTCCGTGGAGTGAAACTCTGTGAGTTCCTCCCACCGCTAGCTGGCCCTGACATTTGCCCATACCCAGGTGTATTTCATGAGTAACGATTTATTTTGAGAACTATGGCTTTGCCCTGTTTTAAACACCACATGTTGGAGATGTGAGGGTGACTCTATTTAATCTTCGAGTGCAATGTTAAGTTGAAATACTCGTGCAGCAATGGTGTTCACGCCACTTCTTATACAGAATCCAGGAGGCAGGACTGCATGACACGGGCACACATGGCGGCCCAGAGGCAGCCGGGATTATTAGTAAATAGAATGGTCTCTTGAAGTCCCAGAACGGTTCTTTCCCCCTCCAAGTGACTCTGGGAACTATGGAACTTTGCACAAATCGTAAATGTCACCAGGACCAGACCTCAACAGTTCACGGAAGTGAGTGGAGCGCCCCCTCTGTTCACCACAAAAAGCGCCCCAGTATCGATCCGCTGTTCCCGGCAGCAATCTATCAATCGAGAATTGAGTTAAATCTTCGGTGCTGAAAAGACGGGTGACCAATTAGCTGACATCTCCAAATAGCTCTTGGACTGAATTAATTCTTGCACTTAGATTTCATGTTTTATTAATGCGGGGTCCCGATCTGCAATAAGCGCTCTATCTAATGAGGGCTTAAGCATTTACTATCGATTAGAGCAGCGGGGGCTGCAGGTGTACTGGGCATGTCAGAAACCCTCAGAGAGGAGAGGGGGGTTTACAGCAAAAGTGACTAGAAGTCTGTCACTGGGTGAAACGAGTGTTTTTATGTTTAATGATCTGTTTAGGTATTGAAGGGGACAGAACTTTTACGCTGCAATGTTCTGTGCATAATTTATGAACCTACTTGCAATCTTGTATTCGGTGTCGACTGGGACAGAAAATAGGTCCGGGCACAACATAAATGGGGGCTTCATTAGTGGATCAGAAAAGTGAAAAATGTGGCCCAGGATTGTAAATCGGGCAGTTTTAAACTTGTAGAGACACCCTTATAGGCGGGACCACTAGAATTATGCGACAGGAGAGGGACAAATTATGCAGCAGGGTTGAATAAATTATTCTTCAAGAAAAAGCTAATTAAGCGGCATAATGTGGCACATTATTTCGGCATTATTAAACTTGGTGACACTGGGCATTGGTTGCACCGCATTGGTACCATTTTAACACCCAAAAATAGTAATAAGCAACAGAAAAGTGGCTGGACGACCTTTACAAAGTGCCTTTCACTCACGGCAACACGTATCTCTGCAATTTTGGTAACTTTTGAACCGTTTGAGCTAGAAACATTTTCTCTTTTAAATCTGCAGATTGTGTGGCAGAAGGTGGATTATCTGGCAGATGTGGCAAATACATAATTATGCAAAATTTGCCGCACAATCGCATAATTCCAGTGGCCCTGCTTATAGGTGTTTTGCAAGCCATGGAAGAGGACATGCATTTCTATTTGCTGTGGGCAATGTTTGTTTTAATATCAGGAAACCAACAGTAAGAAGCATTTGCAAAGCCAATAGGTCTCGCCTACAAGTGAGCTATTGGCCTTGCCAAATCGTTTGGGATTGGAGAACGGAAGGGTGATGAAGAAGTACAATCATGCGCGCTGCTGGCCGCTTCGTAACACTTTTTTTCCTTTTGTCTCTTGAGAGGAGGAAAAGAAACGGAGACTTGAGAGGAAACAAGGGCAGCAGGGTGGAGGAAGAGGTATGATAGTGCCTACCGCCATGGATCTCATGGCGGTTCCCAACCACCCGAGATCCATGGCGGTATGCAGGGTCCTGATACTGTCTGCGGTCTAGTGACAACCACCGGGCTGGAGACCGCAAACTCCAGCCCAGCGGTCTTCACCGCCATGGCAGTCGGAATGGTGAAGTGGCTTATGACCGCGGCGGTCATAATTCCATTTTTTTTCCGCCGGCCGGTTTGCGGTCTTATCGCCGCTTTACTACCGACCGCCAGGGTCGTAATGACGCCCAAAATGTCTGGAAGAGACATTATCTAGGTGAGACCTAAACTCTGGCCCAGAAGACCTTAAAACCGCCCCAAAAACCGCCAACAAGGAGTCACACATGGACATGTCAGATCGCCCGTAGGCCAGTCCGACCCCGCTTCTATTTATTGTACCCTTGTCTCTAAGGTGAACTGACCTGGAGGGTAAGTTTAGACTTTCCTGGTAAGCTGGAGCCCTCATAAGTGCCTCTTTTTATAGTCAAGCTCCGGAAGAGATTTTCTCTGGACAGGATTTCCCGTTCCTGCACTCTGTTGGTCTCTGCATCCCTTGAGTCTGTGAAGCCCAGCGCGGTGGCCAAGAGTTCTCTGTACATGTTCCAGGTCTCTTTAAAGGGCCCCAAAATGGCCTCAATCATTTTCTTTTAAGAAATCCCACAAAACTTGTCTCTACAGCTCATATGTGTTTCTTATGTTTCTCCTGCCTCAATGTCTAGCTCCAGGAAGGGATGGGAGAGGTGGGGGCATTTTATTACATTTGCATGTTAAACTTGACTGAAAAGGACAGTTAGCTGAACTCTGACCCACTTCCATGCCAACAGGCCATGCACGCAATCTCAGCATCGTCCTCGAACTGACCATGAAGTGGCAAACCAGTGGAATCGTGTCCTCCTGCTTCCACACTCTATGCATGTTTGCAGAATATTCACATGGACCCGTCAACACCAGAAAACCAGTCACTCAGACCCTTGTGACCTGCTGCCTTGACTACGGCAACACACGCTACGCCGGCATCTCCGCCCAACTCCTCAAAAGACTCCAGACCCTACAGAACGAGGCAGAGTCATCCTGGACCTCCCCAAATCCCACCCCACCTCAGAGACCTTCACTGGCTCCCCAGAAGAGATGCCAGGCCACTCACGCCTACAAAGCCTTACACCATCAAGGACCGGCCTACATCAGCCATCGACTAAGCTTCCAAAATCACAGCAGACACCTGCTCTCCTCCTCGCTGGCCAACTCACACACCCCCTGCATCCGTCACAGCCGCAGCGGGGGCTGCTCCTTCTACATCACTACTAAGGCCTGGAACGACCTGCCCGTCCACGTCCGCACAGCACCCTCCCTTACGGACTTCAGAAATAAACCCAAAACCTCGCTCTTAGACAGAGACCTTGCACCCCAGTGCCCAGATACTCCCTAGGGTGACACGGGTGCGCTCTGGAAATGATGATTGAATGACAGTGGGTCCCTCCTTTAGAGGGTGGTGCGGGCCTGGCTTATCCACTGTAAAGCTGGCATCTAAACATCTGGCTGACAGGGCTCAGCTGGCGGCTTTAGAGGAATCTTTACTGCAGCACGTAAACCACGACTCGACTAACTGTAGTATCAGAGGCTAGGGCGGGCAGAGTTCTTAAACAAATTGGCACTTCTGTGTAGTCCTAAACCAGGTGTACCTTTCAAATTTCCAGGGAACATTTTGTGGGCGTCCAGGCCAAAAGGTGTGACCTGTGGCCCAATTGTTGAAGCAGAAAGCAAAAGTGCAGAAAATTATACCATAAAATACCACACCATACTGTCATACTATCATACCATACCGTACTGTATCATACTATACCATACCACACCATACCATGCCATGGCACACCATACTGCACCACATTATACTATACCATACTGTATACAACACCATACCATACTGTCATACTATACCGTACCATACCATGCCACACGATACTGCACCACATTATACTATACCATACTGTATATAACACCATACCATACTGTCATACTATAACGTACCATACCATGCCGTCCCACACCATACTGTACCACATTATACTATACCATACTGTATACCACACCATACCATACTGTCATACTATACCGTACTGTATCATACTATACCGTCCCACACCATACTGCACCACATTATACTATACCGTACTGTATATCACACCATACCATACTGTATCATACTATACCGTACCACACCATACGATGCCATGCCATACCATACTGCACCACATTATACTATACCATACTGTATATCACACCATACCATACTGTCATACTATACCGTACTGTATCATACTATACCATGCCGTCCCATACCATACTGCACCAAATTATACTATACCATACTGTATATCACACCATACCACACCATGCCATGCCGTACTGCACCACATTATACTATACCATACTGTATATCACACCATACCATACTGTCATACTGTACCATACTGTATCATACTATACCATCCCATGCCACACCATGCCATGCCATACCATACCATGCCATGCCATACCATACTGCACCACATTATACTATACCATACTGTATATCACACCATACCATACTGTCATACTATACCATACTGTATCATACTGTACCATACCACACCATACCATGCCGTCCCATACCATACTGCACCACATTATACTATACCATACTGTATATAACACCATACCATACTGTCATACCATACCGTACTGTATCATACTATACCATACCACACCATACCATGCCGTCCCATACCATACTGCACCACATTATACTATACCATACTGTATACCACACCATACCATACTGTCATACTATACCGTACTGTATCATACCATACCACACTATACCACACCATACTCTACCATACTATGCCATACTGTATTCCATGACACACCATACAATGCCGTATCATACTGTACCATATTATACTATACCGTACTGTATACCACACCATACCATACTGTCATACTATACCATACTGTATCATACTATACCATACCACACCATACCATTGTAGGAAAGTACCATCTTGCCTGGCATGTTACCCCCATTTTTCACTGTATATATGTTGTTTTAGTTGTATGTGTCACTGGGACCCTGGTAACCCAGGGCCCCAGTGCTCATAAGTGTGCCTGAATGTGTTACCTGTGTAGTGACTAACTGTCTCACTGAGGCTCTGCTAATCAGAACCTCAGTGGTTATGCTCTCTCATTTCTTTCCAAATTGTCACTAACAGGCTAGTGACTATTTTTACCAATTTACATTGGCTTACTGGAACACCCTTATAATTCCCTAGTATATGGTACTGAGGTACCCAGGGTATTGGGGTTCCAGGAGATCCCTATGGGCTGCAGCATTTCTTTTGCCACCCATAGGGAGCTCTGACAATTCTTACACAGGCCTGCCACTGCAGCCTGAGTGAAATAACGTCCACGTTATTTCACAGCCATTTTACACTGCACTTAAGTAACTTATAAGTCACCTATATGTCTAACCTTTACCTGGTAAAGGTTAGGTGCAAAGTTACTTAGTGTGAGGGCACCCTGGCACTAGCCAAGGTGCCCCCACATTTTTCAGAGCCAATTCCCTGAACTTTGTGAATGCGGGGACACCATTACACGCGTGCACTACATATAGGTCACTACCTATATGTAGCTTCACAATGGTAACTCCGAATATGGCCATGTAACATGTCTATGATCATGGAATTTCCCCCTCTATGCCATCCTGGCATAGTTGGCACAATCCCATGATCCCAGTGGTCTGTAGCACAGACCCTGGTACTGCCAAACTGCCCTTCCTGGGGTTTCACTGCAGCTGCTGCTGCTGCCAGCCCCTCAGAAAGGCATCTGCCCTCCTGGGGTCCAGCCAGGCCTGGCCCAGGATGGCAGAACAAAGAACTTCCTCTGAGAGAGGGTGTGACACCCTCTCCCTTTGGAAAATGGTGTGAAGGCAGGGGAGGAGTAGCCTCCCCCAGCCTCTGGAAATGCTTTGTTGGGCACAGATGTGCCCAATTCTGCATAAGCCAGTCTACACCGGTTCAGGGGACCCCTTAGCCCTGCTCTGGCGCGAAACTGGACAAAGGAAAGGGGAGTGACCACTCCCCTGACCTGCACCTCCCCTGGGAGGTGTCCAGAGCTCCTCCAGTGTGCTCCAGACCTCTGCCATCTTGGAAACAGAGGTGCTGCTGGCACACTGGACTGCTCTGAGTGGCCAGTGCCACCAGGTGACGTCAGAGACTCCTTCTGATAGGCTCCTTCAGGTGTTGCTAGCCTATCCTCTCTCCTAGGTAGCCAAACCCTCTTTTCTGGCTATTTAGGGTCTCTGTCTCTGGGGAAACTTTAGATAACCAATGCAAGAGCTCAGCCGAGTTCCTCTGCATCTCTCTCTTCACCTTCTGCCAAGGAATCGACTGCTGACCGCGCTGGAAGCCTGCAACACTGCAACATAGTAGCAAAGACGACTACTGCAACTCTGTAACGCTGATCCTGCCGCCTTCTCGACTGTTTTCCTGGTGGTGCATGCTGTGGGGGTAGTCTGCCTGCTCTCTGCACTAGAAGCTCCGAAGAAATCTCCCGTGGGTCGACGGAATCTTCCCCCTGCAACCGCAGGCACCAAAAAGCTGCATTACCGGTCCCTTGGGTCTCCTCTCAGCACAACGAGCGAGGTCCCTCGAATCCAGCAACTCTGTCCAAGTGGCCCCCACAGTCCAGTGACTCTTCAGTCCAAGTTTGGTGGAAGTAAGTCCTTGCCTCACCTCGCTGGGCTGCATTGCTGGGAACCGCGACTTTTGAAGCTACTCCGGCCCCTGTGCACTTCCGGCGGAAATCCTTCATTCACAGCCAAGCCTGGGTCCACGGCACTCTAACCTGCATTGCACGACTTTCTAAGTTGGTCTCCGGCGACGTGGGACTCCTTTGTGTAACTTTGGGTGAGCACCGTTTCATGCATCCTCGTAGTGCCTGTTTCTGGCACTTCTTTGGGTGCTACCTGCTGCTGATAGAGCTCCTTGTCTTGCTCGACGTCCCCTCTCTCTCCTGGTCCAATTTGCGACCTCCTGGTCCCTTCAGGGCCACAGCAGCGTCCAAAAATGCTAACCGCACAATTTGCAGCTAGCAAGACTTGTTGGCATTCTTTCGGCGGGAAAACACTTCTGCACGACTCTCCACGTCAAGAGGGATCCGTCCACCAAAGGGGAAGTCTCTAGCCCTTTTCGTTCCTGCAGAAACCGCAGCTTCTTCTGTCCAGTAGAAGCTTCTTTGCACCCGCAGCTGGCATTTCCTGGGCATCTGCCCATCTCCGACTTGCTTGTGACTTTTGGACTTGGTCCCCTTGTTCCACAGGTACCCTCGATTGGAAATCCACAGTTGTTGCATTGTTGGTATGTGTCTTTCCTGCATTATTCCTCTAACACGACTTCTTTGTCCTTAGGGGAACTTTAGTGCACTTTGCACTCACTTTTCAGGGTCTTGGGGAGGGTTATTTTTCTAACTCTTACTATTTTCTAATAGTCCCAGCGACCCTCTACAAGGTCACATAGGTTTGGGGTCCATTCGTGGTTCGCATTCCACTTTTGGAGTATATGGTTTGTGTTGCCCCTATCCCTATGTTTCCCCATTGCATCCTATTGTAACTATACATTGTTTGCACTGTTTTCTAAGACTATACTGCATATTTTTGCTATTGTGTATATATATCTTGTGTATATTTCCTATCCTCTCTCTGAGGGTACACTCTAAGATACTTTGGCATATTGTCATAAAAATAAAGTACCTTTATTTTTAGTATAACTGTGTATTGTGTTTTCTTATGAGATTGTGCATATGACACTAAGTGGTACTGTAGGAGCTTCACTCGTCTCCTAGTTCAGCCTAAGCTGCTCTGCTAAGCTACCATTATCTATCAGCCTATGCTGCTAGACACCCTATACACTAATAAGGGATAACTGGGCCTGGTGCAAGGTGCAAGTACCCCTTGGTACTCACTACAAGCCAGTCCAGCCTCCTACAACCATGCAATGCCACACCATACTGCACCACATTATACTATACCATACTGTATATCACACCATACCATAGTGTCATACTATACCGTACTCTATCATACCATACCACACTATATCATAACATACTGTACCATACTGCATTCCATACCACACCATACCATGGCGTCATACTATACCATACCACACCATACCATGCCATGCCACACCATACTTCACCGCATTATACTATACCATACTGTATATCACACCATACCATACTGTCATACTATACCATACCACACCATACCATGCCATGCCACACCATACTTCCCCACATTATACTATACCATACTGTATATCACACCATACCATGCCTTCATACTATACCATACCACACCATACCATGCCATGCCACACCATACTGCACCAAATTATACTATACCATACTGTATATCACACCATACCATACTGTCATACTGTACAGTACTGTATACCATACCACACTATACCATACCATACTGTACCATACTGCATTCCATACCACACCATACCATGCCGTCCCACACCATACTGCACCACATTATACTATACCATACTGTATATCACACCATACCATACTGTCATACTATAACATACTGTATCATACTATATCATACCACACCATACCATGCCATGCCATACCATACCATACTGCACCACATTATACTATACCATACTGTACATCACACCATACCATGCTGTCATACTATACCGTACTGTATCATACCATACCACACTATACCATACCATACTGTACCATGCTATACCATACTGTATACCATACACCACCATACCATGCTGTCCCATACCATACTGCACCACATTATACTATACCATACTGTATATCACACCATACCATACTGTCATACTATACCGTATCACACCATACCATGTCATGCCACACCATACTGTACCACATTATACTATACCATACCATATATCACACCATACCATACTGTATCATACTATACCATACCACACCATACCATGCCATGCCACACCATACTGCACCACATCATACTATACCATACTGTATCTCACACCATACCATACTGTCATACTATACCATACTGTATCATACTATACCGTACCACACCATACCATGCCGTCCCACACCATACTGCACCACATTATACTATACCATACTGTATATAACACCATACCATACTGTCATACTATACCATACTGTATCATACTATACCGTACCACACCATACCATGCCATGCCATACCATACTGCACCACATTATACTATACCATACTGTATATAACACCATACCATGCTGTCATACAGTAAACCAAAATCGCAGCAATCCTATTAATGTCCTCCTAATAATAAAGTTTCAAGTTCTGTAGTCCAAATTCCAAAATGATCATATCAGCTTAAAGTTCCAAATGAAGATCCGAACTTATTCCAAGAGTCCAGAAATGATCCAGTCCGTCCAAAAGTTGCCATTATTAATTCGTCCGTCAACACGTGTTTCATCCGGGGAATGCCCCTGGATTTCCTCAAGACCCCTAAAATAATATTTCCATAAATGCTACTTTAGTATGCAACTTAAAAATTACATTCCTGATTTTAATCATATTGATATATTCTATATTATGCTTGTATACAGTGGGAACGAAACCAAACCATATTTCTTAGTGATAATTTAGTAATAACAACGTTCATACAATACACCTTATTAGTGATCAAAGTGAACAAGACAAAAACTAATGCGTAATTATTTAATGCTATGTCTGTAAGCATGCACATTCAGAAACATATCACCACATCTGTGATGATTCCCTAACAACCATAAGCATTCTCCATAAATAACCTAAATGTGAAATTGAATATGTAAGATACACTATACCTTCCAAAAAGGCTCAAGTTGTCTATATTATTATTGTGTCTCCCTATACTTCCAAGACCTTTCAATACACTCAGCTGAAATAGAAATAAATACTCAAATGTCATACTCCCCAATATCTTAATTCAGAGTATTGTGCACCAGTATCTCTGCCATTTGACTCACCACTAATCAGTTCCTTTAACTTGCTTTGGGTAAATTTTCGTAACCAATATCTCCATAATAAACATACAGAAATACCAAGTTAACCATTCTCTATGTATTAGCAAAATCCTCAAATTCCAACGTATTGCTAGAAACTATGTATTAGAAATCCAATATCTAAATCCTAACTCACCAGCTGATCCCGGTCGCATATACCGAGCGAGTACCCTCTAGATTATTGAAGCCGAGGCTCTGCGGCTGTAACATATTTAAGCGTCTCTCTATCAAACAAAATAAAAAACGGACTAAACACACTCGCGTCCGTATTCTCAAGCCCATAAAGATAGAAAGCGGACTGTATTTGTCTGTTACTGTTATACCCGCTGAGGCTCCCCTTTGCTATCTTTACCAGGAGCCCCGACCACAATTCTTGCTATGAGCAAATTAAGTGTACTAGCAAATATCTTCGATGTGTGCATACATGGCAGATCCCATCTTCCATGTTTCGCGTGTATCGCTCTGTAGTGTATACTAGTGAAGGAGCAATAGATACAAGCCCTCTCGGCTAAATAGTAAAAAATTATGACCATAGTCATTGCCAATCTATCCAAATTGGTACACTCATCCCTGACTCTAAGTATAACCATACCTATTATTATACTGAGCTCTACCATACATCTAAAAATCAAACTATGTAAAATTACCCACCTATACATTGTAAACTTAATCCATTTACACTGACTACTTATATCCCAAGAAATATTCCATCTCATAATCAGTATTGAGACCCCGCTCAACAGCTCCTAATCTCAATATCCAATTTGATTCCCTTTTCCTTAGAGTTAATTCTCTATTACCACCCCGTGGATTCACTTCACAATAATCAAAACCAAAACATTTAAATGCCTTGTGAACACCCTGTGCACAACAAATCCTCATATGAGAAGCTATGGGATAACGTTCATCTTCTTGACTAATTGCCCTCCAATGTTCTGAGATTCTTACTTTTAACGGGCGTATTGTACTGCCTACGTATATTTTTTCGCATTTGCAAACAATCATATATATCACAAACTTAGTATTGCAATCTATGTGCGATTTTATGAGCATTTTGTTACCACTCACATCATGGAATTCCTTCTTAGGCTGCCACGCCCATTTACATACTGCACAGGATCCACATTTGAAAAAACCCAAATTGCGCTTACTGAGCCAGTCAGATTTGGTTTTATCCAATGGATAGCTAGGACTTAGAATATTATTAAGGGTATTACCCCTTCTGAATACAACCTCTGGTCTATTACCAATATACTTCTTTAGTAATTCATCCCGAGTTAGTATAGACCAATGTTTACTCCTGATCTTTATTAGTTTCTGAGACTTTTCCGTATAATCTAGAACAATCCTAATCTTATGGTCACAGTTTTTTTAACCTACATCACACTTACGTGCACCTGAGCCTAATGTCTGTGTACAAGGTATATTCCACACTTTCCGTTGAGATTTTCGTACATTTGTCTCTGGGTAGCCCCTAGCTAAGAACCTCTGTCCCATGTCATCAATCACCTCATAAAAGTCACTGTTCTTGCTGCAGTTTCTCCTTTCTCTAATCATTTCTCCTAGTGGTATAGCCTCTATCAGATGCTGCGCATGAGCACTGGTAGCATGCAATATAGTGTTACAAGAGGTCGGCTTGGGATATAGTCTACTCTCTATTTTGTTATCCTCAACAAACAATTCCACATCAAGAAATTCTAAGTGGGTCTCACTAAATTTGTGTGTGAATTTAATGTTCACATCATTCTCATTGAGATACTTGCAAAATTCTTCCAATGTGAGTTCATCTCCTGTCCATAGCATAAAACAGTCATCGATGTATCGCCCCCAAGAAAGAATATGAGTGTGCCATCTCGCTGCACACGGGCCCCAAATCCAGATTTCCTCAAACCACCACATTATACTATACCATACTGTATACCACACCATACCATACTGTCATACTATACCGTACTGTATCATACCATACCACACTATACCATACCATACTGTATACCATACACCACCATATCATGCCGTCCCATACCATACCTCACCACATTATACTATACCATACTGTATATCACACCATACAATACTGTCAAACTATACCGTACCACACCATACCATGCCATGCCACACCATACTGCACCTCATTATACTATACCATACTGTATACCACACCATACCATACTGTCATACTATACCGTACTGTATCATACCATACCATACCACACCATACCATACTGTCGTACTATACCGTACTGCATCATACTATACAGATACCATACTGTCCCACATTATACTATACCATACTGTATACCACACCATACCATACTATACCATACTATATACCATACCACACCATACCATGCCGTACTGCACCACATTATACTATACCATACTGTATACCATACCATACAATACTGTCATACTATACCGTACCACACCATACCATGCCATGCCACACCATACTGCACCTCATTATACTATACCATACTGTATACCACACCATACCATACTGTCATACTATACCGTACTGTATCATACCATACCATACCACACCATACCCTACTGTCGTACTATACCGTACTGCATCATACTATACAGATACCATACTGTCCCACATTATACTATACCATACTGTATACCACACCATACCATACTATACCATACTATATACCATACCACACCATACCATGCCGTACTGCACCACATTATACTATACCATACTGTATACCATACCATACGATTCTGTCATACTATACCATACTGTATCATACTATACCGTACCACACCATACCATGACGTCCCATACCATACTGCACCAAATTATACTATACCATACTATATACCACACCATACCATACTGTCATACTATACCGTACTGTATCATACCATACCACACTATACCATACTGTCGTACTATACCGTGCTGCATCATACTATACAGATACCATACTGTCCCACATTATACTATACCATACTGTATACCACACCATACCATACTATACCATACTATATACCATACCACACCATACCATGCCGTACTGCACCACATTATACTATACCATACTGTATACCATACCATATGATTCTGTCATACTATACCATACTGTATCATACTATACCGTACCACACCATACCATGCCGTCCCATACAATACTGCACCAAATTATACTATACCATACTGTATATCACACCATACCATACTGTCATACTATACCGTATCACACCATACCATGTCATGCCACACCATACTGTACCACATTATACTATACCATACCATATATCACACCATACCATACTGTATCATACTATACCATACCACACCATACCATGCCATGCCACACGATACCTCACCACATTATACTATACCATACTGTATATCACACCACACCATACTGTCATACTATACCGTACTGTATCATACCATACCACACTATACCATACCATACTGTACCATGCTATACCATACTGTATACCATACACCACCATACCATGCCGTCCCATACCATACCTCACCACATTATACTATACCATACTGTATATCACACCACACCATACTGTCATACTATACCGTACCACACCGTACCATGCCATGCCACACCATACTGTACCACATCATACTATACCATACTGTATATAACACCATACCATACTGTCATACTATACCATACTGTATCATACTATACCATACCACACCATGCCATGCCATGCCACACGATACTGCACCACATTATACTATACCGTACTGTATATCACACCATACCATACTGTCATACAATACCATACTGTATCATACTATACCATGCCGTCCCATACCATACTGCACCAAATTATACTATTCCATACTGTATATCACACCATACCATACTGTCATACTATACCGTACCACACCATGCCATACCATACCATACTGCACCAGATTTTACTATACCATACTGTATACCACACCATACCATACTGTACCATACTATACTATACCATACTCTATTGTACCATACCACACCATACTGTACTATACTGTACCATTCTATACTATACCATGCCACACCATACCATACTGTACCATACTATTCTATACATACTCTATCGTACCATACCACACCATACTATACTATACTGTACCACACCATACCATACTGTACCATACTATACTATATGTACTCTATTGTATCACACCACACCATATTATACCATACTATACTATACCGTACCACACCATACCATACTGTACCATACTATACTATATGTACTCTATCGTATCACACCACACCATATTATACCATACTATACTATACCGTACCACACCATACCATACTGTACCATACTATACTATACATACTCTATCTTACCATACCACACCATGATATGATATGTCGTACCATACTGTACTACATCGTACTGTATCATACCACAGGACGTGATCACACAGGAAGAGATATCCCGGTATGAGGCGCTGTGGCCTGAGTAGAACATTATCTAATTCTAGTGAGTGCATTTTCCAAACCTACATCCAGTTTGTGTGTCTCATGCTATGACTCGTTGTGGCCGAGCATCACACCAGGCAGTGCTTGACATGGAAAAATAGAAGTGCAGGCACTCTGTGCCGGAGTACCTGCTTGTTTCTGAGAAGTGCCGGTACTCTCCAATAAAAAGCATTACGTTTTTCTTGATATGTGCAAGTACTCCCCCTCTCAAAATAAAAAAAACTGCTGGTACTCAGTACAGTACCGACCCATTTAAAGCACTGGCACCAGGGCATTAACAAATCCAACTAGATTTCAGCACCTAGAGACCCTCGCTAATAGGCGCTATATAAGTGTGGTTAATTGTGCTAGTAGTGGTTCCAACAGAATTACTTTTGTATTCTACTCAGGGACATTTTTAGAACTTTGGAGGCCCTTGTTCGGAACAGCTTTGAACTTATGATCCAATTTCAACTACTTCATGCCCTCCTTGACCAGGTCACTGACCACTCCTCCAACTTCTAAATGTGTTTACAGCTAATATTCAGGGATAGTGCCCTTTGTTTTCAATATTGCAAAACAAAAGCAGCTTGTTAATATTACTGCAAATATTCTCTGCCCCGACTGACATTTCTTATATGTGCGGTCCTGTTTTGATCTATAATAAACATTTTTAATGGATGTTGCATGAAATATAGAGGCATTTCTCTGCAAAATGTCTATTAGAGACTCTGCAACATCACCCATATTAAAAATGAATTAAAAGAAAACAGTATTTTAAAACAATCAGTTTAAGAATTATTCAAGGTCATCAGCACAAGGCTCTCTCCAGAACAGTGCTGGCTCTGTAAGGGGTCCCCTTAAAGGTTAAGGCCCTGTGCCAGAGCCCACTTTGCCCAGGCCTTAAACCGTCTCTGGTTCTACCGACAGAATTGGTCCACCCTTTGTAGGAGGCTGGCCTGGCATGTAGTGGGTACCACAGATACTTACACCTTGTGCCAGGTCCAGTTATCCCTTATTAGTGTAGAAGAGGTGTTTCTAGCAGCTTAGGCTGACAGAAGGTAGCTATGGCAAAGCAGCTTAGGCTGAACTAGGAGACGTGTAAAGCTCCTACTATACCACAGGTGTCATATGCACAATATCATAAGAAAACACAATACACAGAAGTACTAAAAATAAAGGTACTTTATTTTTATGACAATATGCCAAAAGTATCTCAGTGAGTACCCTCAGTATGAGGATAAGATATATACACAAGATATATGTACACAAAACAAAACTATGCAGGTAATAGCAAGAAAAGTAATGCAAGCAGTGTAGAATTACAGTAGATTGCAATAGGAGCATATAGGTATAGGGGAAACACAAACCATATACCCCAAAACTGGAATGCGAACCACGAATGGACCCCAAACCTATGTGAGCTTGTAGAGGGTTGCTGGGACTGTAAGAAAATAGTGAGGGTTAGAAAAATAGGCCACAGAAGTCGTGATAGGGGGATTCTGCAGGAAGAACAAACACCAGCAATGCAACAACAGTGGATTTCGGACCTGAGTACCTGTAAAACAAGGGGACCAAGTCCAATAGTCGCGACAGTGTCGAGAGTGGGAAGGAACCCAGGAAATGCCAGCTGAGGGTGCAAGGAAGCTGCCATCTGTTGGAAGAAGCTTGGTGTTCTGCAGGAAAGAAGAGGACTGGGAACTTCTCCTTTGGAGGATAGATGTCCTACGTCCCGGTGAAGCATGCAGAGGTGTTCCCACCCAGAAAGACCGCAAACAAGCCTTGCTAGCTGCAAGGGTCGCAGTAGAGGTTTTTGGGTGCTGCTGTGGCCCAGGAGGGACCAGGATGTCGCCACTTGGAGGAGGAGACAGAGGGGATGCCCAGCAACTCAGGGACCCTCACAGAAGCAGGCAGCACCCGCAGAAGTACCTGAACAGGCACTTGGAAGAAGAGTGAACCGAAGTCCACGCAAAGTGACAAAAGGGAGTCCCACGACGCCGGAGGACAACACAGAAGGTTGTGCACTGCAGGTTAGAGTGTTGGGGACCCAGGCTTGGCTGTGCATGAAGGAAATCCTGGAAGAGTGCACAGGAGCCAGAGCAGCTGCAAATCACGCGGTACCAGCAATGCAGTCTAGCGTGGGGAGGCAAGTACTTACCTCCACCAAACTTGGACTGAAGAGTCACTGGACTGTGGGAGTCACTTGGACAGAGTTGCTGAGTTCCAGGGACCACGCTCGTCATGCTGAGAAGGGACCCAGAGGACCAGTGATGCAATCTTTTGGTGCCTGCGGTTGCAGGGGGAAGATTCTGTCGACCCACAGGAGATTTCTTCAGAGATGCTGGTGCAGAGAGGAGACAGGCTACCCCCAGAGCATTCACCACCTGGAAACAGTCGAGAAAGCCGTCAGGATGAGGCGATACAACGTTGCTAGTAGTCGTCTTGCTACTTTGTTGCGGTTTTGCAGGCGTCCTGAGCAGTCAGCGGTCGATCCTTTGGCAGAAGGTGAAGAGGGAGATGCAGAGGAACTCTGGTGAGCTCTTGCATTCGTTATCTAAAGAATTCCCCAAAGCAGAGACCCTAAATAGCCAGAAAAGGAGGTTTGGCTACCAAGGAAGGAGGATTGGTTACCAAGAGAGGTAAGAGCCTATCCCCAGGAGCCTCTGACGTCACCTGCTGGCACTGGCCACTCAGAGCAGTCCAGTGTGCCACAGACACCTCTGTTTCCAAGATGGCAGAGGTCTGGGACACACTGGAGGAGCTCTGGGCACCCCTTTCCTTTGTCCAGTTTCGCGCCAGAGCAGGGCTGGGGGATCCCTAAACCGGTGTTGACTGGCTTATGCAGAGATTGGCACCATATGTGCCCACCAAAGCATTTCCAGAGGTTGAGGGAGGCTACTCCTCCCCAGCCCTGACACCTATTTCCAAAGGGAGAGGGTGTGACACCCTCTCTCAGAGGAAATCCTTTGTTCTGCCTTCCTGGGCCAGGGCTGTCTGGACCCCAGGAGGGCAGAAACCTGTCTGAGGGGTTGGCAGCAGCAGCAGCTGCAGTGGAGACCCCGGAAAGGCAGTTTGGCAGTACCCGGGTACTGTGCTAGAGACCTGGGGGATCATGGAATTGTCCCCCCAAAGCCAGAATGGCATTGGGGTGACAATTCCATGATCTTAGACATGTTACATGGCCATGTTCGGAGTTACCATTGTGACGCTGTACATAGGTAGTGACCTATGTACAGTGCACGCGTGTAATGGTGTCCCCGCAATCACAAAGTCCGGGGACTTTGCCCTGAACGATGTGGGGGCACCTTGGCTAGTGCCAGGGTGCCCACACACTAAGTAACTTTGCACCCAACCTTCACCAGGTGAAGGTTAGACATATAGGTGACTTATAAGTTAATTAAGTGCAGTGGTAAATGGCTGTGAAATAACGTGGCTGTTATTTCACTCAGGCTGCACTGGCAGGCCTGTGTAAGAATTGTCAGAGCTCCCTATGGGTGGCAAAAGAAATGCTGCAGCCCATAGGGATCTCCTGGAACCCCAATACCCTGGGTACCTCAGTACCATATACTAGGGAATTATATGGGTGTACCAATATGCCAATGTGAATTGGTAAATTTAGTCACTAGCTTGTTAGTGACAAATTTGGAAAGCAGAGAGAGCATAACCACTGAGGTTCTGGTTAGCAGAGCCTCAGTGAGACAGTTAGGCATCACACAGGGAACACATACAGGGCACATACTTATGAGCACTGGGGCCCTGCCTGGCAGGGTCCCAGTGACACATAGACTAAAACAACATATATACAGTGAAATATGGGGGTAACATGCCAGGCAAGATGGTACTTTCCTACACAACCCCCCCCAAACGAATGATAATAAGACTAGCCATGACCTGATGAGTCTTCATTGTCTAAGTGGAAATATCTGGAGAGTCCATCTGCATTGCAGTGGGTACTCCCAGGTCTATGTTCCACTGTATAGTCCATTCCCTGTAGAGATATGGACCACCTCAACAATTTAGGGTTTTCACCTTTCATTTGTTTTAGCCAAAGTAGAAGTTTGTGGTCTGCCTGTACAATCATGGATTCCCCTCCATTTGTCCTGGAGTGCTCTTGGGGCCACAGGCTCCAATACCCACACCTTCTGTCCTGGTTGGTACTGAATCAGAACAGCCTTCTGGTCATGCCATTACTTCTGGAGCTCTTGGCTGGCCTGAAGGTTTTTACTGGCCTTTTTCATGTATTCAGCCATTCTGGATCTTAGGCCAAATAATTAGTCCACTATGTCCTGTTTGGGAGCTTTTAAAGGTTGTTCCCAACCCTCCTTCACAAGTGTTAGTGGACCTATTACAGGGTGTCCAAAGAGGAGTTCAAAGGGGCTGAAGCCCACTCCTTTCTGGGGTACCTCCCTGTAAGCAAAAAGGAGGCAAGGTAACAGGACATCCCATCTCCTCCTGAGTTTTTCAGGGAGTCCCATTATCATACCTTTGAGAGTTTTATTAAACCTCTCTACCAGTCCATTAGTCTGTGGATGATAAGGAGTAGTGAATTTGTAGGTTACACCACATTCCTTCCACATAACTTTCAAGTATGCAGACATAAACTTGCTACCCCTGTCTGATACAACCTCTTTAGACAAACCCACCCTGGAAAGGATTCCCAGGAGAGCCCTTGCCACTGCAGGAGCTGTAGTGGCCCTTAGAGGAATTGCTTCAGGATATCTTGTGGCATGGTCCACAACCACCAAGATAGACATATTGCCTGAAGCAGTAGGAGGGTCAAGGGGGCCAACTATGTCAACCCCAACCCTTTCAAAGGGGTCCCCAACCACAGGTAGTGGAATAAGAGGAGCCTTTGGTGTGCCACCAGTCTTGCCACTGGCTTGGCAGGTCACACAAGACTTGCAAAAATCTTTAGTGTCCTCTGACATCCTAGGCCAGTGAAACAGGTGGACAAGCCTTTCCCATGCTTTGATCTGGCCCAAATGCCCAGCCAAACGAATGTCATGTGCAAGAGTTAGGAGGAACTCTCTGTACTGCAGGGGAATGACCAATCTCCTGGCTGCTCCAGGTTTTGGGTCCCTTGCCTCGGTGTACAAGAGGTTGTCCTCCCAGTAAACTCTATGTGAGTCACTGACATCACCATTTTGCTGTTTGACAGCTTGCTGTCTGAGACTCTCTAATGTGGGACAGGTTTGCTGTTCCACACTCAGCTCTTCCCTGGCAGGCCCCCCTCCACCCAAAGCTCAGCAGTGTCTGCTGCCAGCTCATCTGGTGAAGGTTCTGCACAGGGAGGAAATTCTTCTTCCTCAGAAGGAGAATCATCTGTAGAGGGAGGGATAGTGGGTAGGGATTTACCCTTGCTACCCCTAGCTTTAGGGAACACTTGGTCCATTGTTCCAGGATCCAAGTTACCCTGTCCTTTTTGCTTTTTGCTTTTTGGCCTGAGCCCTTGTCAAAACAAAAATATGCCCAGGAAGGCTCAGCATTGCTGCATGAGCCTCCAACTCCACTTCTGCCCAAGCTGATGTCTCTAAATCGTTCCCTAGTAGACAGTCTACAGGTAAATCTGAGGCAACCACAACTTTCTTTGGACCAATAACCCCCCCAGCTGAGATTCACAACAGCCATGGGGTGGCTAAGAGTGTTGTTATGAGCGTCTGTCACTTGGTACTGCTGACCAAGTAGGTGTTGTTCAGGGTGCACCAGTTACTCTATCGCCATGGTAACACTGACACCTGTGTCCCTGTAGGCCTGGACCTCCACATCATTTATTAGGGGACGTTGCTTGTACTTATCTATATTAAGGGGACAAGCAACCAAGGTGGCCAAATAAATGGCACCTTCAGAGACTAACACAGCCTCTGTGGTCTCCCTAACAAGACCAACCCCAACTAAATTACCAAAAGTGAGCCCAGCTACTCCCTTGGATTGGCTATTAGTAGGTTTGCTCCCACCACCACTGCTATTACTAGGGGTACTAGAATTTGCAGTAGGGATTGTGGTAGTGGGAGGTTTGGTGTTTTTCTTTGGACAACTGGCATCAATTGTCCAATGGCCTTTGACTTTACACAAATAACACCAAGGCTTTTTAGGTTGATTATTGGAAGAGGATTTGGACCCACCACCCCCACCAGAGGATTTTTGTGGGCCTGATGAAGACTCAGTTTTACTTTTGTCCCCACCATTGTCAGAAGACTTATCATCCTTCTTCTTGCCATCCTTGTCACCCCTTGTATGAACTTTTCTGTTCACTCTTGTTCTGACCCATTTGTCTGCCTTCTTTCCCAATTCTTGGGGAGAGGTCAGATCTGAGTCCACTAGATATTGGTGTAACAAGTCAGACACACAGTTATTCAGAATATGCGCTCTCAGAATAAGATTATACAGGCTTTCATAGTCAGAAACACTACTGCCATGTAACCACCCCTCCAAGGCCTTCACTGAACAGTCTACAAAGTCTGTCCAGTCTTGTGAGGACTCTTTTCTGGTGTCTCTGAACTTAGTCCTGTATTGTTCAGTGGCTAAGCCAAATCCATCCAAGAGTGCATCCTTCAAAACTGAAATTTTTTTAGCATCACTTTCTCTAACAGTAAGGAGCCTATCCCTACCCTTTCCAGTGAAAGATAGCCACAATATGGCAGCCCACTGCCTTTGAGGGACCCCCTGTACCATACAGGCCCTCTCAAGTGTAGCAAACCACTTGTTGATGTCACCCCCCTCCTTGTAAAGGGGGACTATCTTGTGCAGATTCCTAGAATCATGCTCTCTAACAGGATTACTATCAGGAATACTGCTGCTGCCACCATGGGGTCCAAACCCCAATCTCTGTCTCTCCTTCTCCAGGTCTAGGGATTCCCTATCTAAGGCCAGCTGCTGCTGTTTAAGCTTCAGTCTGGTCTCTTCAACCCTCAACTTTTTGAGTTCCCTTTCTAACAAGTTATCCTCAGGGTGGGTGGGTTGGGAATGCTTGGACACAGAAGAGAAATTGGAAACAAAAGAGGGGGATCTGTCCCTAACTTACTGAACCCTAGCAACTTGGCCTCCAGGAATAAAGACTCCCCTACTGTGATGGGAACCTCCATTACTACCAACATTACTAGGTGTCCTGCTAGGGGGCAGATCTGGTTTAGAACCCTCCCCACCTCCCTCAAGGAGATCCCCTGAGTCATATTGGGAACCTTCTATTAACCTCTCATTTGAAGTGCCTGCTTGGGACTCATCATTCACAATAAGCATGTTAAATCGAAACTCTTTTGTAGGGTTCTTTCCTATCACTAAACCTCTATCTAAGCAGAGACTCCTTATGCTCTTGTAATTCAAACTGTCATAAGTAGTATTGACCATTTTAAGAGTAGAGTCTTCTACAGACATGATAGTAAAAGGTTTAGAAATAGTGAGAAGGAAGAACAAGTTTCAGAACTTTTTAAAGAACAGAGAAAAAAACTTTTTCTAACTTTTTAGAAACTTTAGAAGGTTTTAGAATACTTTTCAGCACTTTGTAAAAAGTTTGAGAGAAGAAAAGCAAAATGTTTTGGTTAGGTGTACATACACTGAACTGTTTTGTATATTATTCTCTTATGAAAAGTACACAATGACAAAGTGGTCAGTAGTTACAAGTACTTATCCCACCGCTGCACAACCAATGTAGGAGGCTGGCCTGGCTTGTAGTGGGTACCAGAGGTACTTACACCTTGTGCCAGGTCCAGTTATCCCTTATTAGTGTAGAAGAGGTGTTTCTAGTAGCTTAGGCTGATTGAAGGTACAAATGCAAAGCAGCTTAGGCTGAACTAGGAGACATGTAAAGCTACTACTATACCACTGGTGTCATATGCACAATATCATAAGAAAACACAATACACAGAAGTACTAAAAATAAAGGTACTTTATTCTTATGACAATATGCCAAAAGTATCTCAGTGAGTACCCTCAGTATGAGGATAAGATATATACACAAGATAGATGTACACAAACCAAAATTATGCAGGTAATAGCAAGAAAAGTAATGCAAGCAGTGTATAATTACCGTAGATTGCAATAGGAGCACATAGGTATAGGGGCAACACAAACCATATACTCCAAAAGTGGAATGCAAACCACAAATGGACCCCAAACCTATGTGAGCTTGTAGAGGGTCGCTGGGACTGTAAGAAAACAGTTAGGGTTAGAAAAATAGGTCACAGAAGTTGTGATAGGGGGATTCTGCAGGAAGAACAAACATCAGCAATGCAACAACAGTGGATTTCTGACCTGAGTACCTGTAAAACAAGGGGACCAAGTCCAATAGTCGCAACAGTGTCGAGAGTGGGAAGGAACCCAGGAAATGCCAGCTGAGGGTGCAAGGAAGCTGCCACCTGTTGGAAGAAGCTTGGAGTTCTGCAGGAAATAAGAGGACTGGGAACTTCTCCTTTGGAGGATAGATGTCCTACGTCCCGGTGAAGCATGCAGAGGTGTTCCCACCCAGAAAGACCGCAAACAAGCCTTGCTAGCTGCAAGGGTCGCAGTAGAGGTTTTTGGGTGCTGCTGTGGCCCAGGAGGGACGAGGATGTCGCCACTTGGAGGAGGAGACAGAGGGGACGCCCAGAAACTCAGGTACCCTCACAGAAGCAGGCAGCACCCGCAGAAGTACCTGAACAGGCACTTGGAAGAAGAGTGAACCGGAGCCCACGCAAAGTGACAAAAGGGAGTCCCACGACGCCGGAGGACAACACAGAAGGTTGTGCACTGCAGGTTAGAGTGTTGGGGACCCAGGCTTGGCTGTGCATGAAGGAAATCCTGGAAGAGTGCACAGGAGCCAGAGCAGCTGCAAATCACGCGGTACCCAGCAATGCAGTCTAGCGTGGGGAGGGAAGTACTTACCTCCACCAAACTTGGACTGAAGAGTCACTGGACTGTGGGAGTCACTTGGACAGAGTTGCTGAGTTCCAGGGACCACGCTCGTCGTGCTGAGAAGGGACCCAGAGGACCAGTGATGCAGTCTTTTGGTGCCTGCGGTTGCATGGGGAAGATTCTGTCGACCCACGGGAGATTTCTTCAGAACTGCTGGTGCAGAGAGGAGGCAGGCTACCCCCAGAGCATGCACCACCTGGAAACAGTCGAGAAAGCCGGCAGGATAAGGCCATACAAGGGTGCTAGTAGTCATCTTGCTACTTTGTTGCGGTTTTGCAGGGGTTCTGAGCAGTCAGTGGTCGATCCTTTGGCAGAAGGTAAAGAGGGAGATGCAGAGGAACTCTGGTGAGCTCTTGCATTCATTATCTAAAGAATTCCCCAAAGCAGAGACCCTAAATAGCCAGAAAAGGAGGTTTGGCTACCAAAGAAGGAGGATTGGCTACCAAGAGAGGTAAGAGCCTATCAGCAGGAGCCTCTGACGTCACCTGCTGGCACTGGCCACTCAGAGCGGTCCAGTGTGCCACAGACACCTCTGTTTCCAAGATGGCAGAGGTCTGGGACACACTGGAGGTGCTCTTGGCACCTCCCCTGGGAGGCGCAGGTCACGGGGGTGGTCACTCCCCTTTCCTTTGCCCAGTTTCGCGGCAGAGCAGGGCTTGGGGATCCCTAAACCGGTGTTGACTGGCTTATGCAGAGATGGGCACCATCTGTGCCCACCAAAGCATTTCCAGGGGCTGGGGGAGGCTACTCCTCCCCAGCCCTGACACCTATTTCCAAAGGGAAAGGGTGTGACACCCTCTCTCAGAGGAAATCCTTTGTTCTGCCTTCCTGGGCCAGGGCTGCTTGGACCCCAGGAGGGCAGAAACCTGTCTGAGGAGTTGGCAGCAGCAGCACGCGTGTAATGGTGTCCCCGCACTCACAAAGTCCAGGGAATTTGCCTTGAACGATGTGGGGGCACCTTGGCTAGTGCCAGGGTGCCCACACACTAAGTAACTTTGCACCCAACCTTCACCAGGTGAAGGTTAGACATATAGGTTATTTATAAGTTACTTAAGTGCAGTGGTAAATGGCTGTGAAATAACGTGGACGTTATTTCACTCAGGCTGCAGTGGCAGGCCTGTGTAAGAATTGTCAGAGCTCCCTATGGGTGGCAAAAGAAATGCTGCAGCCCATAGGGATCTCCTGGAACCCCAATACCCTGGGTACCTCAGTACCATATACTAGGGAATTATAAGGGTGTTCCAGTATGCCAATGTGAATTGGTAAATTTAGTCACTAGCCTGTTAGTGACAATTTGTAAGGAGAGAGCATAACCACTGAGGTTCTGGCTAGCAGAGCCTCAGTGAGACAGTTAGTCATCACACAGGGAACACATACAGGGCACACTTATGAGCACTGGGGCCCTGGCTGGCAGGGTCCCAGTGACCCATTGACTAAAACAAAATATATACAGTGAAATATGGGGGTAACATGCCACGCAAGATGGTACTTTCCTACACCCTTGACATGACCTGTGACCCCCTTCTTCTCTGTGTGTTGCTCTGATCACTTTGCATTTCACCCTTTCCCTTCATTCCAGCCCTCCACCAGACATGCCCCATCCTTCTAATTCTGAGACGCGCCTGGAGTAAGCCCAGCGTTACAGTGGCCTCAGAGGTTTCTACAGACCACCTTCCGTGCATGGACCCCCTTCATTCACCGCTGCGTGAGCCACACCTCATCAGCTCATCCCTTCCGAGGCAGTCAGTCCTAGAAGTAGGGTACCTGTAGTCAGAACATCACACCCCACATAAAACTGTGTCCTAAATATTGTTTACAAAAATATTATCAATTGGGATTGATTATCGAAAATGTGCACTCAGTGGAGAAATAGTTTTGCAAATTATGGTTGCAAGGATATTCCTCTATTCAATATTTTGACCTATAACTGTTGGCACGCCATCAGGGCAGTGACGCACCATCAGGGCAGTGACGCATATCAGGACAGTGACGCACCATCAGGACAGTGACACGCAATCAGGGGAGTGACGCACCATCAGGACAGTGACGCACCATCAGGACAGTGACGCACCATCAGGGCAGTGACGCACCATTAGGACAGTGACGCACCAGGACAGTGACGCGCCATCAGGGCAGCACATTTTAGTTAGTTCCTATCCCGTGTATGTGTAAATGGATGGACATATTGTTCAGTGTTGTGCCTCCTGCAGTGCTCTGTGCAGAAAGGGATTTAGATGGGATGAAAATGGTGGAGGCGCTCTAAAAAAGGCGTGACCACAGAAGTGTACACAGGACAGCTTTCCAAGAGGAGTGGCCTATGTTATTAAGGATGTGGCTTAAAACATGTGATCTGAAATCCTGTGTTTCCCACAGTGCACTGCCTTACTAGTACGTTGGTGCCTCTCTGTGAGGTTTCTGTTCTGCATCCAGATATTAGGGGTGGGCGAAATACTCCGTTCCGCTGCCGGAATTGGCAGAATTTTGCCAACACTGTGTTACGCTTGTAAATTTCTGTCAATACCCATATGGCAGAATTTATTCTTGTGCACAGCTCTAAAATGCTACGTTGAAGAGCATGGATGAGATTTCCTATACCGCAGCACGATTTTCGGTCGCTAGGAGGATATCCGACTAGATTTTTCCAATGCGGGCAGTCGCAACCGTTCACGTTCAGAAGGTTGCTGCTCAGGTAGAAAATCTACTTGAGGCAGTAAAATCAACTCATATAGCTGTGCCCCATAGTGCACACTCCTGGCGTTAAATCCTAGTGTGAGCAGTGAGAAAGTACACAACGCAGCCACACACCCACCCAACAGCCATCCACCTCACAACAGCCTCCAGCACATGCACCTTCACCCAAATTCAGCAGACGTACACCTCCTACAACCACTACCTCTTCCTTCACTCCCAAACCCCCTCCATCTTCCCGTCCCAGTGTGTCTAAGAAGCTTTTCCTGGCTAACATTGACCTCTTCCCTTCACCTTCCCCCCCCGTCCTTCCCCTAGGGCCTTCCAGGTCCCAGCCCAGCACCTCAGCCACCAAATCCCCAGGCACAGTGGTGCCAGCAACTGCGGGGTCATCGAGTTCGCCACCCATCAGGGCTGGCAAAGTGCCACGTAGCGAGGCCAAGAACATTCCGCCACTTGCCAAGGTGAAGAAGGTGCCCACCCACTGGTGGAATCTCGCAACATTTTTATGCTGACTCAAATTCCGTGATTTCCCCCCACCCCTACCAGTTATATATAACACAACAATTGATATATGCCTAAAACAAGCCAGAAGTATTGGCTTTAACTATGCACAGGGGAAATTTAAATTAAATTACTCAAGCGAACTAGACTCTTTGGAGACTGAGGTTTGGTGGGAGATGAGTCTTCTTTCTAAAGAGCAGAATTTTGTACCTCTATCCTTGTGGGAAGAGGGCCCCCCAGCCTCCACTCTCTAAAAGTAACCAGTGTCCCATACGTTTTTCCATTCTTCAGCAGAGTTTGGTGTGATGATTTTTGGATGATCTTTAAATCATGACATTTCTCTGTAATTCAAAATTCATAAAATTGCTTTAAATTTTCCTTATGCATTCGTTTAGTTGACAGGAGTCTGGTTTGAGCAGAAAAGGTCATGTCAAGAAACAACTTCTTCTGGAAAAGCCTCCTACTGGTACCACAAGAAGTTTTTACACTCTGTTTTCCTGAATAAAAATATCACATGAAATACTTGGAAGCTGTAATTCACTCTAAAAGAAAAAAAAGATTCCTCATGATTTTGTGAAATTCTTCAAAAACAAATTGCACAGTTTTGATCCCCGCCCCACAATGAGTGCTTATGCAACCAGAAGGATCACTATGGATCTTGGGTGGTCAAGATTGGCTGGTGCATTGGTTTCATGTGTTGGTTCTGCGTGGACAGAGGGGTATAAAATGGGCCCCTGCTGCTCTATCTGCCAAGGATGGCCACCAGCCCTTCAAGGTGCCCAAACCCTTCATTGAATCCCAATTATCTCAAGGACAATGATCATCTGTGAGAAATCGCAGACTTAGAAGCCTCTCATCACATTCTGCAGGAGGCCCCCATTATTTTGTGTTATGTCATTATGTGGACATTCACGCTGATGACGTGTAATCAGTGCTTAATTTGAGCTGGTGGTTTCGGGTGCTGGGCGCCAGCACTTATTTTTGAGGGCCGGCACTTATTTTTCTGTTTACTGTGAGAAAAAGGCACATATGAGAAAGACGGAGGAAAAGAAAGACGGAAAAGCGTCACAAAGGAAGAAAGCAAAAAACTGCAAGAGTGAGCTTAAGGGGCAGGGAGTGCCTGTAAATGGATTGAAGAGGTCCGAGATGGCTTCAGGATTACCTGCCCCAGTATTCTGTGCTCCACATTGAATTGCAGCAGCTGTGTGTTTCAGAGGAGATCTTTGGGCACAGGCGCATTTTTATTTACAGATTAAGCATTGCTTGTTTTCATCCCCTGCAGAGAAACCTTTTATGTTTAGAACAGTGCTTTTCGACTATCTGCTCACCTGGGGCTCACTAGGGCAATATCGGTAAGCTAAGTACATATATATATATATATATATATATATATATATATATATATATATATATTTATATACTCTTCACAGCTCCACATTCGCATACCTTCAAGGTATAGATATTGTTAATGTACATATACGGTATTAACCTACACCTCCCTGTATGACCTTAACTTCACAGGATTGTAGTGGTCGATATTCTGAGTACAATTCTTTGTAGGACAACATATACTCAGTACATGTTAGACCTGGCATCATTGGTGTGGTCTCCCTTAACTTTTTGCCTCTGCTTCCCAGGTTGTTGCTATGAGCTGGACTCTGTTTTTGTTACTCTGGGCACTTTAACACTGCTGACCAGTGCTAAAGTGCAAGTTCTCCCTATGTGAAATTGTATGTGTAATTGGCTTGTCCATAATTGGCATATTTGATTTACTAGTAAGTTCCTAGTAAAGTGCGCTAGAGGTGCCCAGGGCCTGTAAATCAAATGCTACTAGTGGGCCTGCAGCACTGATTGTGCACCTATATGAGTAGCCCTGTAAACATGGCTCAGACCTGCCACTGCAGTGTCTGTATATGTGTAGTTCTAAACTTTCAGTTCGACTTGGCCAGTGTACCCACTTCCAAAGCCTAAACCCTCACTTTTCATACAAATAAGGCACCTCCAAGGTAGGCCTTAGGGAGCCCTATGGGCAGGGTGCAGCGTATGTGAAAGGTGGGACATGTACTGATGTGTTTTACATGTGCTAACATTGAAATACCGCCAAATTCAGTTTTCACTTTTGGAAGGCCTATCTCTCTCAAAGGTTAACATGGGGGCTGCCTTTAAATATCCTTAAAGTGCAGTTTCTCTTTGAGAGCAGATAGAGATTTGGAGTTTGGGGTCTCTGAACTCACAATTTAAAAATACATCTTTCAGTTAAGTTGTTTTTTAGATTGTTAGTTTGAAAATGCCACTTTTAGACAGTAGGCATTGTCTTGCTCTAACCATCCTATGACTCTGCCTTTTGTGGATTCCCTGTCTGGGTCAGACTGACAATTGGGCTGTTTGTGAATCTCCTCCAGACAGTGACACAAAGGGAGCTGGGGTTTAGCCTGCATATCCTAATGAGCCATCTGGGCTAGAGTGGAGGGAGGAGTGGTCACTTACACCTGAATGGGCTGTGCCTGCCCTCACAAAATGCAGTCTCCAACCCCCTGTGTCTGGGTCCTGGACAAGGCAGCATATTGTAAAACAACAGAGTATTTTATTTGAAGTTGGGCAACTTCAAAGGAGGAAAGGGGTTTAAGTATTGGACCCTAAACCCCAGACTTTAGATTTCATCAAGATTTGCTTATGGAACCTAGAGTAACCTCTGCCAAGGAGGAGCTGTAGAGCCGTGGAGAAATGCTGCTCCTGCCTGTGATTGTGCTTTGTTGGGCTATCATGCAGCTGCTGCTTCTGCCTGAAAAAGGGGACAAAGGCTGGACTTTGTGGTATAAGAATATCCAAGGGCTTGGACCGAGCTTGCCCCCTGTTCTGAAGTCTCAGGGCCATCGAAGATGTCCTCTGCCAGCAACTGGACTCTCTTGCTGAGACTCCTGCCCTGCCAAGTGGTGCCCAATCCAGTCCCTGGGCCCTTGAAAGGAGAAGCTGGTGAAAAAACCAAGAAAAGCCAAGTGAACCAACTTCGGATGTCTCCGGACTGACGCTGTTGCCGAATCCCATGACGCCACCTGCAACCAAAGCCATGGTCCGTGCTGGAGTGCAACGACCCTGCAGGCCCCACTTTGCAGCAGCCTCATTGAATTCTGCCACTGGGTCACAACACAGCACGTCGTAACTGCCGGATACCAACTCTGCCGGAGGTACATGGATCCAACGCTTTGCACCAATGCTGCCTCACCTCCACCACTCCACAGCAAAGACCTGATGCCTCTTCGTGATGCCTCTGCTCCTTTGCTCTGCAGCAATGGAACAGATGCTGCCTCGGATCCAGCGATGCAGGGATTCCCGACTCCGTGCACCGGCTTGTTTCCTTATTTTCACAGGGCACTGTACCTGCGGGTCCGTGTGACTCTGTGACCAGCACCATTGGCGTTGCATTGTTGGGAATGACTCAGTTACAACACCGTGACATCACCTCATCAAAGCATTTGTGTTTCTAAGCGCTATTTTTGTTTTTAATCTTTATTTATTCATAACTTGACTTGTGTATGTTGGATTTTTGTCGTTTTGGTCTTGTTTTTTTAGGTAAATATTGGCTATTTTCTTACACCTGTGTGGTGTCCTTTTTGTAGGGTTTCACTGCATGACTAAGGCCCTCATTACAACCCTGGTGGTAAATCCCGCTTTACGCCGTGCAGGAGACCACCAATATACCGTTGCGGCTGCGGAATTCCGCTACAGGTATTACAACTCACAGCTCAGAATCCACCACAATACAGACACCCACACAAGTCCGCCACACCAAGGGTCAGTGATAAACTAGCGATACTAAAACCTACACCGTCACGCCAACAGGAATACGCCCACAGTATCACGACCCACGAATCAACGCGACGGTCTTTGAACTGCGGTAATCCATTGGTGGTTCACACCGCTGCGCTCAAAATACACACACATTTATAAAACACCCCCACATTGGACAGTTCAAAATACACACACCTGACACACACACACACCACACACCCAATCCAATATAAAGCACCCACCCACATCACCCACAAACCCTTACAATCAAAATGTTGAAAGAAGGCCAGAGAGAGAGATTACCTAACACAACACCAGCATCCACAGACACACAACACCATCACTTATACAACATCCACGCACCTCAAACAACACACACCAACACATCCCCTCACACATCACAACAGACAGCACCTCACACATCACCCACACCACATCATGGCACCTCAAAGACACCCCAGGTTCTCTGAGGAGGAGCGCAGGGTCATACGGGTAGAGCCACAGCTATTTGGATCACAGGTGCAGCAGACGTCCATTGCAAGGAAGATGGAGCTATGGCGGAGAATTGTCGACAGGGTCAACGCAGTGGGACAACATCCAATAACACGGGATGACATCAGGAAGAGGTGGAACGACCTACGGGGGAAGGTGTGTTCAGTGGTATCCAGACACCAGATTGCTGTACAGAGGACTGGCGGTGGACCCCCACCTTCTCCCCCACAACTAACAACATGGGAGGAGCAAGTCTTGGCAATACTGCATCCTGAGGGCCTTGCAGGAGTAGCAGGAGGACTGGACTCTGTGAATTTGGAAGGAACTGTTAGTGCATGGCTTAGTGCACAGGGCTGCTCCCTGTATGTTGTGTCCGCCAACGTTAGTGGTGTTGCATGCACTGAACATGTGTTTCTTGTGTCTTTCCCCCCACTTTTTGTTTTGTCTTCCTGTTCTTGCATGCAATAGCATCATCTGGCGGAGGAGCAGTGGCACCGGAGCAGGAGGGAGCTGCAACCCACATGGCCCTGGAGGGTGAAGCAATGGAGTCTGCAGCCACCAGTGGGACAGAGGGGAGCTCCACGACAGGGACAGGAGCATACACCAGCGACAGCAACTCCTCCTCTGATGGGAGCCCCCTTGCGGTGGCGGGCACCTCTGTGCCCACTGCATCAACAGGTACAGCCGCCACCCCCACTACAAGCACCGCCCTCTCAGCAGCCCCTCAGCCTGTGTCCTGTGCCCGCTCACCCAGGAGGGTAGGCATCTCCTTCAGCCCAGGCACCTCAGGCCCTGCCCCAGTCAGCCCTGCTGCCCTCAGTGAGGAGGCTATTGACCTCCTGAGATCCCTCACAGTTGGGCAATCTACCATTTTGAATGCCATCCAGGGTGTGGAGAGGCATTTGCAACAAACAAATGCATACCTGGAGGGCATTCATTCTTGGCAGGTGGCCCAACAGAGAGCATTTCAGGCTCTGGCTTCAGCACTGATGGCAGCTATTGTCCCTGTGTCCAGCCTCCCCCCTGCAACTTCCTCCACCCCGACCCAATCTCCTGTACCTCAGCCTATCCCAACCACACCATCAGACCAGCATGCATACTCATCAACACACAAGAGTTGACATGGCAAACATAAGCACCACACATCCCACAAGCACTCACACAAGCACCATCCTCATGCAGACACAGCAACATCCACTGCCTCCACTGTGTCCCCCTCCTCCACATCTCCCTCCTCCCTCCCTGTCTCGTCTCCACTCACACCTGCATGCACTACATCCTCAGCCACTACCTCCATCACCAGCACGCCCATCAGCACACACCGCTCACGTGCAATTACCACCGCACTACCATGCACACATCCCCAGTGTTTTCTCCCAGTGCGTCTGTGAGCCCTCCTCCCAAAGTACACAAACTCAAGCACACACCCACCCAACAGCCATCCACCTCACAACAGCCTCCGGCACATGCACCTTCACCCAAATTCAGCAGACTTACACCTCCTACAACCACTACCTCTTCCTCCACTCCCAAACCTCCTCCATCTTCCCATCCCAGTGTGTCTAAGAAGCTTTTCCTGGCTAACATTGACCTCTTCCCTACACCCCCACGTCCTTCCCCTAGGGCCAGGCTTTCCAGGTCCCAGCCCAGCACCTCTGCCACCAAATCCCCAGGCACCGTGGTGCCAGCAACTGCGGGGTCATCAAGTGCGCCACCCATCATGGCTGCCAGTGTGCCACGTAGCGAGGCCAAGGACATTCTGCCACCTGCCAAGGTGAAGAAGGTGCCCACATCCTGGAGGGAGAAGCCGCACCTACCAGCCACCAAGGGCTCATCCAAAACAAAAGGGGACAGTGGCAAGACACCTGCGGCACCATCAAAGGTGGGGAAGGCACAAAAGCCGAAGAGCAGGTCAGGACAGGGCTCGGTGGCACCGACTGAGGGACTAGTGTCACCCCTTCTGTTAATGACTACACCAACCTGTACGGCGGTGAACACCGCAACCTGCACCGCCACCAGCATCGCCACCTGCACCGCCACCAGCACCGCCACCTGCACCACCACCTGCACAGCCACCTGCACCGCCACCTGCACGTCTGCAGCCTCAGCAACAGTCCCCAGCATCTTCCTTAGTGGGCAGCCATCCGAGGCTGCAGGAGACGTCCTGCTGTGTCCCTCAACAGGTGCTGACACATGCACCACCGCCAGCACTGCCGCCACAGACACCGCCGCAAGCACCACCAACAGCCCCGTGACATGCTTGGACAGTGGCACCACGGTTGACATGGCTACCATCCCCAGTGGGCAGCCGTCCGAGGCTGGAGGAGACCTCCTGGACCCTGCCCAGCTTCCATGAGGCATAACTCTAATCACTGTTTGCACCTGCAGGTGGAAGGCGAAGCCGGGTGGGGTATGTCTCTGCCTCCATGGCGTATCATGCTACCTGTTCCTAGGCAATCTCGTGGCACACACACACCTATGTGAGGTAATGGGACCAGCCACCCTGCATGTAGAGCATTCTGGGCACAAAGCCCCCTCCAGAACCAGTGGAGAATCACATCCACTACCTCAGTCCTTGGCAGGATGAAGCACTCTGGGCACAAAGCCCCCTCCAGAACCAGTGGAGAATAACATCCACTTGAGAGACTGTGGCTTTGCACTCCCCAGGATAAAGCAGTGGGCAAACCACCCACTGGAAAGACTTGAGAGACTGTAGCTTTGCACTCCCCAGGATAAAGCAGTGGGCAAACCTCCAACTTGAGAGACTTGAGAGACTTGAGAGACGGTGGCTTTGCACTCCCCAGGATAAAGCATTGGGCAAACCACCCACTTGAGAGACTTGAGAGACTGTGCCTTTGCACTCCCCAGGATGCAGCAGTGGGCAACCCACCCACTGGAGAGACTTGAGAGACTGTGGCTTTGCACTCCCAGGATACAGCAATGGGCATGGAGCCCCCTCGAGGAGCAGTGGCGTCGTGCGTTCATCCGACTGAGGTGCCCCCCTCCCCTTCCCCTGAGGTGCCCGTTTATTTTCGATCTGATGCCCAGCAGTGTTCTCTCCGTTTCAAGTCAGGTATCTTGTGTGGGCTTCGCTCATGCATTTTGGGACCACTGGCCCCTGGACAATGATTGGTACACTATCCGGACTTGTGTAGTGGGTGTACATATTTGTATATACTGATGTTTGAACTTTCACTATCTGATTTTTCATGATTACACTTGTTACAAACATTTAATTTTGTCCTTGCGTTCTTCCTGGGGGTGAGGGGGTGTATATGTAATGTTGCAGCATCTATTTGTGTGTATGGTGTTGTGGGTGAGGGTGGGGGTAATGCGTGTTGTGTGTGTGTCACTCTCTTTTCCCTCCCCCTCCCCTGTGTTGTAGGTGTAGTACTCACCGTGGTCATCGACGGCGTCTGTCCTGCTCCTGATACAGCAGGAGGAAGACCAGCATGGGCAGTACGTGTAACTCGGGCTCCATGGTGTCCTGGTTCCTCGTTGGGTGCCGAGAGGTGAGTGGTTTCCCTTCTGTGTACTGTTTCCGCCGTGCTTTTGATAGCGTTAGTTCTGCCCCGGAAAAGGTGGCGGATAGGCGTGTTGAAATACAGTGGGCGGTACTTTGTCCTTCGTCTGTCTGTTGGCGGTTACCACTGCGGTGTTTGTTCCTACCGCCGTGGCGGTCGGAGTGTTAAAGTGGCTGTCTATGTTGGCAGTTTCTGCCATGGTCTTGATTCCATTCTTTTTTCCGCCGGCCTGTTGGTGGTATTACCGCTGCTTTAACACCTTCCGCCAGGGTTGTAATGAGGACCTAAGTGTGTTGGTACAAATACCTTACACATTGTCTCTGGGATAAGCCTTTCTGCTCGTGTCAAGCTACCAAGGGGGTGAGCGGTGTTAACCAGGTGTTTTTCTCCTTTGCCCTGACTAGAGTGAGGGCCCTTGCTTGGATAGGGGTAACCTGACTGCCAACCAAAGACCCTATTTCTAACAGTGAGTAATTTGGGCCAGTGGTTGCGTGGGGACCATGAGCACTCCTTTTTTGGGGACCGGCACTAACTTTTCATCATCAGTCTTTCTGCCATAACAAACAAGTGAAAAACACTCAGAGGGGAAAAGAAAAGGAAGAGAGAGGGAAAACACTGGCAAAGGGAGGGAGCTGGGTGAAAAGAAACCGCGGAGAGAGAGACAAAAAGTGCAGAGGGGGTGGAGTGGTGGATGTAAAGGACATGGGGTGAAAGGAAGACCAGGAAGTATTTGTATTCAGCACACTGATACTGAGCAGCAGCACAGCAGACTTCTGAGGAAAAACTTCAGTCCCAGCACGTATCAGTTTACAAATAAAGCACTGCATCTATTTAAAGAACCAGGAGACTCCACCCCCATTTGGTTGACAATGAAAGTCCTGTTATATTATGTAGAAAATGGTGATCCAAGAGAGAAACCACCAAAAACCCTATCCAACCAAGGGATGCCTTCCTATTTGTAGAAGGATTCCGGCTCACTAGTGGCATGTTTCATCATCAAGTCCTCACCAAGGGCATCTATGGTGTCTGTGTGGGCTCGACCCCCAGATGTTTTTAAAATGGGTTTGACTCTTTTAAGTTCAGGGGCTCACTAACTGTCCCCACTATCATCATTCTTGTTTTTAATCCTGTCCGAGCACCATGAAACCTAATAATCTCTGTAAAGAGGACTGAGACAATTTCACATAGAGCAGAGAGACCATCACTAAAAAATATCTCTAATAAGTGCTTTCTTTTTGGGTAGGTCGAGCCCACCCAGGCACGAGGTGTTGGCAGAGCCTACCCAGACACGAGGCGTTGACCAAGCCCACCCAGACATGCGGCGTTGGTCGAAACCTCCCAGGCATGAGGCGTTGGTCGAGCCTTCATAGACACGAGGCATTGGTTGAGCCCACCCAGACACAAGAGGTACTGGTGGTGTCCACCCAGACACAAGAGGCATTAATTGAGCTTACCCAGACACAGGAGGTATTGATGTAGCCCACCCAGACACAAGAGACTTTGATCGAGCCAACCCAGACACAAGAGGCATTGGTCAATTCCACCCAGACACAAGAGGTATTAATGTAGCCCACCCAGACACAAGAGGTGTTGGTCGAGCCCACCCAGACACAAGAGGTATTGGTGGAACCCACCCAGGCACAAGAGGTGTTGTTTAAGCCCACCCAGACACAAGAGGTGTTGGTGGAGCCCACCCAGACTTGAGATATTGATGTAGCACATCCAGTTACACGAGGTATTGATGTAGCCCACCCAGATACAAGAGGCGTTGGTCGAGCCCACCCAGACACAAGAGGCGTTGGTCAAGCCCAAACACACAAAAGTACACTGTTCCAAAAAAAAATTGGAAATCCACAAGGCACTTCTCTATATTGAAGCAAATGCCCTCAAACATCCATTGGATGTCATGCTTCATCATAGGGCTTGCTCCTCGTCAGACTGGCGCTGCAATGTCTGACGGGCCCCGCAGAGGGGCTCTTTGCCAGAGATCTTTACTGGTAATCCGTGCCTTGGTTTAAAGAAAGTAGTGATAAATTTAAACCTACAGATAAGGAGAGAGCAGGAGAGAAAAAGGATAAAATTGGCTCAAGACCCGCCAAAAACCTACAATTCATTGATCAAGGAAGGGTGCGGTCAAGATTAAAAAATATATGTACTCAGGAGTGGAAAAGAGATAATCCTCAACCACTCTACCGGAAAACAAAGAGATGGTTGAAGGAACTGCCTTCAACCCCTACAAAAGGTCTACATGTTTTGCACCTAAAAAGTCCATACGGATCAAGTGCTGCTTCCTCAGGACCAAACACAAAAACAAAAAACACTTCTCCTAAGCTACAGTGAAAAGCCACATTGTGTCTAAAGATGTATGTAGAGAAACTCGAGTCAACTTACCCAAAAATCTACACATCAGATAATCAAATGTAGGAGGAGACCTGTGGAAAAAAACACAGTATAGGGACCAACCAAATTTTTGATCCAAAAACACACATAAAAGGATGTAACATTTATAAAAAGTGACGTGGCACTCAGTGTTAAAAGTGCTGCCAGGCTCGGTGGAAGTAAAAATTCTAAAGCATCACTGCTTACCATCCTTAATTAAGGACAGGCCTCCATAGGAACAAGCGTGCCTTAAGACTATCGTAGTATCTACATACGTACAGGGAAAATATCAAGTAGTGATGTCAAACAGAGTAAAAGAGTAAACCCTAAGCTAGGCAATGGTTACAAGCATGCCGATGTGTAAGCCTCATGCTAATATACACCATGAAGTCACAAATGTACAGACTGTGTAGATATGGAGGGGTAGTAATTACAAATGAGGCACAGTACCTCAACTGCCTGTTACTACTCTCATATGTCCATGAAAATGCCCGTACAACTTGGTTTTGCCCATATGTTCTATGCAAAAGTAGTTATTAATGGAGTCAAGGAAGTACGAAAGAATTCAAATTGCCCAATCTCAGAAGTCCCAAATGGGCCTTCAACTGCCCGTACTCAAACAAAGCTCACACAACCAACACGCTTCGTAAAAGGCTGGTGTGCGGTACTCAGAAGTCAAAACATAGGCTGGTGTGCGGTACTCAGAAGTCAAAACATAGGCTGGTGTGCGGTACTCAGAAGTCAAAACATAGGCTGGTGTGCGGTCCTCAGAAGTCAAAACATAGGCTGGTGTGCGGAACTCAGAGGTCAAAGGAAGAGGCTGTACACTGGACCATTCAATCTCCCGGTCCCTTATAACACTGTATAGGGTGGTCGTGCTCATCCAGACACAACAGTTGTTCTGGGTCTGATGCAGCAAGCACTAGTGAGCTCCTGATACCTTCTCATCTCAGGTGGGTTCATCATCCCATTGTGAACATGTCTGGCACAGCTGGATATCCAGAAAGCACAAAAGGTGAAGACTAGAAATCAATGTGTCCCTCTAGGTGCAAAGAATTTAAAAACACTCCCATAATCTCCTGAGCCATGTGCCCGAGGTCCTATCTACCCTGGGGTGCAGCTTGGTCATTGAGATTTGGGTGGTGTAAATCTCACATTTCCTAAATAACATAAAAGCAGTGGGCTGCATGCTTCTGTATATAAAGTTAAGCCTCAAATTTGTTTTAGATTTTGTTGGTGGGTTAACCCAGACCTTTCAGGAGAGGGTCGGACAGCCTTGCTGTGTTGCACCTGATTAGTGAAAGTTGGGACTGGGATTAAAACATTTTCCAGGGTTCTTTTCAGCCCACAGTCTAGCTTTGCGTCTGAAAGCATAAATATACCAGGGGTTGTATTACAGAAGTGCCCGAGGGGCATTTGGGCACACTTTGGGGGTCATTTGACCCTGGCGGTCACCGACCGCCAGGGCCAACGACCGCGGAAGCACCGCCAACAGGCTGGCGGTGCTTCCTGGGCCATTCTGACGGCGGCGGTAAATCCACGGTCAGAAAAGGGGAACCTGCGGTTTCCCGCCGGTTTTCCCCTGGCCCAGGGAATCCTCCATGGCGGCGCTGCTTGCCGCGCCGCCATGGGGATTCCGACCCCCTTCCCGCCATCCCGTTCCTGGCGGTTTTTACCGCCAGGAACAGGATGGCGGGAACGGGTGTCGTGGGGCCCCTGGGGGCCGCTGCACTGCCCATGCCACTGGCATGGGCGGTGCAGGGGCCCCCTAACAGGGCCCCATAATGATTTTCAGTGTCTGCTTTGCAGACACTGAAAATCGCGACGGGTGCCACTGCACCCGTCGCACCCCAGCAACTCCGCCGGCTCCATTTGGAGCCGGCTTCATCGTTGCTGGGTCTTTCCCGCTGGGCCGGCGGGTGGCCTTTTGGCGGTCGCCCGCCGGCCCAGCGGGAAAGCCAGAATGCCCGCCTCGGTCTTTTGACCGCGGTGCGGTCATTCGGCGGTTCCCGCCAGGCAGGCGGCTACCGCCGCCCGCCGCGGTTGGAATGACCGCCTTTGTGTGCCCCCCGGGCACTTTGGTATTACCAAAGAGACTGCAGATGCTTGTGTGGCCCCTTCTGTAAGACTGATAGTGCTGGTGCACATAAAGCACCAGCGCTATCACCAGAGGGTGTTCCTTCATTTGCATGGGGGTGTGGCCCACCCGCACCTCCGCGCACACACGTCTATAATACCGCACCCGTGCTGTATTACAGATGTAGGTGCAGAGGCAAAGAAAGCGTCAGGATGCGCACTGACAGTGCGCCACAGAAAAGATGCCGCAGTCAGTGTGCTCCCTGATGGCACCCCTCTGGATGGAGGAAAGAGGGTCTCATGGATCCCCCAGATATCCCCTTGCAGGCGGATGCAGTCACTCACTGCACACGCCTGCAAGGGGATTTCTAATCCCCCTTAAAGTTGCAGAGAGGTTGCCACCTGCACAGTGAAACAAGGAGCTGCTTTAAAGCAGCCATTCATGCTAATATTGCGCAGCTTCGTTGTTTGCGCTGGGCGCACCTTTTAAATGGTTTCCCGGTGCAAACAAGGAAATGCACTGTATATGTGACATGGGCCCAGGAGAGTTGTTCTGTTCTTCTGTCCAGCTCCCGACTACATTCAGCACCTCAAGATAAAAAAATAAAAAAAACAGAAAAGGGAGCCAATAATATTTACACTGTGGGCTGTATGACAGAATATATTCACATTTTAGGTTCATTTCACAAACTCAAATGTATGGCTTTCCAGTATCCACCACAGGACACCAGGCATCTACTACTTCACTACTGCATCACAGCTTTGTACAACTACGCAATAGTAAATCTCATGAGTGGGGAGTCGAGGGTCAGCCAAGCTCTGCCTTCAGGGTTTGTGAATACCCCAAGCTAGTGAGCATCCTCAGACGGCGGTCTGATACCTCCCCACACTGGACACTCAGGGATCTCCTGCACCAGGAAAGGATGACTGCAAAGCCACCTTTCCTAAGGAGAAATGTACTGTTTGTCCAATCTGAGATTTGGCAGTGGTGAAATCCAAAAATATCACACAACCAAGATGGCGCATGACAGTGCCAGTCGTGCACTTCGGACCTCAGACTAGCACCGCTTACTACTGCCAATGTTTGTGAATTCCAAAACATAGTAAATCTGCATCCACACACAGCACTGCTTCCAGGGGTGCAGATGTACTATTATGTTTGAAAATCAGTAAGTATAGATCTTCAACTTCCTAATCCAAAAAATAAACAAGTTAAAACCACCTTTTAGTGACATGAGGATGAGAAAGACCATCACAGACATAGCTGTTCCGACTCAGGTCCTCCAGCTCTTCATATCTTAAATAATCTCCAATAGTAACAGGAAATGACAAAATAGGAACAGGAAATGACAAAATAGGAAGAGGAAGTGAGAATGCTACCTTGGATTGGGAAATCCTAGTTAAAGCAGTCAGCTGTCACAATCTTAGAACAGGATTCCAGGCAAGGCTCTAGACATAAACAGGCAGAGTCTTGAAATGGATATTAAGCAGTGGTTTATCCTGTTCAGGTGACCCTCCAGGCAATCTCTGCCCAAACTTGTCCTGCAGAAATCGTGCCCCCCACATACGTTTGCCACCACCTCCTTGCTTCAAACAATGAGAAACTGAATGATCTGAGAGGGAAACAAATGAAACTCCATTACCTCCGTCAGCATTTGTGAGTCTCTCGTATGATGTAAAATCAGTTGTCTGAATATGCTGTACCGGTGAAGGGGGGTTTGTGATGTCAGGTACTAATTCCCAACCAGGTGAAGCCCACCTACCTAGATTCAGGCTGAGACTGGGACATATCTCCATGGACCCATCGCAGGTCGAGGGTGGGGTCAAACCCAATGCTTACTTTGTGAAAAAATAAGTGCCAGACCCTTGTCATTGGGCCACTGCGGCTTGCAACACCCACTGCCCCTCCCAGCACCCCGATGACAGGACCAACACAGCTACTAAGCATCATTCTCCTCCAAATGTAACAATTCAGACTATTCCAGGCCCCCAAAGCTATAAGAATGGTGTGGTGCGCAGATATTGGACATTTTAGGGTATATTGAATAAACAACAACTTCTGTTGTGCTCATCTCTAAATTAGACAAACAGCGCCACCATGTGGCAGACTATATCATAAGTGCCAGTGTTGACAATTATGTGCCATGTTAAGCACCGGAAACCACTGGCTCAAATTAAGAACTGGTTAATCCTGTCAGAGGCTGGAGGTCTGTAGCACAGTGCACATTTATGTTAGAGCACTAAGGGCCAGATGTAGGAAGGAAAAAATTCGCGAGTCGGAAATTGCGAGTCGCAATTTCGACTCGCTAAATGGTATCTAAGAAGAAAAGGCGACTTCAAATTGCGACTCGCAAATGAAGTTGCACCGCAGATTGTGAGTCCGATGTTTGCGAGGTCGCTTTTTGCGAACACGCAAATTGCGAGTGGGTGTCGCAAATTGCAACTGTGCTGCAAATTGAAAGCAGGTGCAGCAGAACACTCTGGAAAACACTTCCTGGCTCCTGATGATGACATCACAGCCAGGAAGTTTACTAATACACCTGGGAGGAGGGAGGACCACACCCATTTTAAACTGCTGAACTGCAAACAGGAGGAACAGCAGCTACCATGGCAGACACTCCTAGGAAGCGCAAATTGAAATTTGCAGAAAAAGAATGGAGGTGCTGACGGAGGAATGCTGTCAGCACCATGAACAACTTTTTGGGAGGGCAGCCCTCAGTGTGCCAGAGGTGGAATAGAAAAGGATTTGGGCTGAAATACAGGACAAGGTAAACTCCCTGGGTGTGAGCCACCGGAGTATAGAAGAGTTGAAGAAACGGTGGTATGACCTGCGCTCCCGGACCAAGGAGAGGGTGGCAGAGCGGCTCCGGGAGATGAGGGGCACTGGAGGGGGACCATCCACTATACCACCACCCACACCCCTGGAGGAAAGAGTGGAGGAGACCTTGGAGCCAGAGGCAGTGTGCGGGATGGGAGAGCTGGACATGTCAGCGCCAGGACCATCAACCGGTGAGTACCATGAAACATGCATGTACACCCATATATGCCATACCCCCACCCACCTAGTACACAGCAGCATGCACAACCAAAATAGCTCCATTTCAGAGTAGCAAGCACCTGCATGGTGCATTATGGGCAATGTAGTCAACTAGGCAGTTGATAGGCAACAGTTTATTAGGAAGTAGATAACAGATGGTAGATACTGACAGTGTGTTCCCTATGTCCCACAGGTCTCCCACACAACACCACCTCCAGCCACAGCGTCCAGGGGCCACAGGTCAGCCACCAGCCTGCACAGGACTCAAGACCAGCCACCACAGGGACCTGCACCACCCAAACACAGTCCCCTCCTGATGCACCAGTTGCCATACTGGTGAGTGAGCCAGCACCCGGTCCCAGCCACAGTGCCGGTGCACAGGACACGGAGCCTCCACTGCGTCGCAGGCGACGTCTAAATGTCCCTCCAGTGCCGCAGTCTGAGTCAGGGGACGCCTCCATGTCGGCCACCGAGGCTGCACTCCTTCATGGTCAGCGCCTGCAGACACAGGAGATAAGGAACATATCAGGGGCCATGCGGCGCATGGAGCAGAACCAGAACACAGGGCTGCAACTGGTACACGCGGAGCTGCAACAACTCAATACCCATGTTGGCGACCTTGCACTCTCAATGAGAAAACTGGTGGCAGAACTCATCACTGAGAGAGAGGGTGCAAGGCGCCATGACAGGCAGCTAATGCACCGGCTGGACCACATGTCTGCCTCCATCGTCAGGCTGGCAGTGAACACCACTGGCCTGTCACGGCGCACGGTCAGCCTCCAGGTGGACATGGGCCACTTTGCCAGTGATGTGGCACGGGGACTGGGATGTCTCAGGCACGCCCTAGATCTCATGGAGGCACGACAGGTGGCAAGGGGCGCGGCAGACACACCGCAGGACAGCGAGGAGGGCTCCACCGTTAGAAGTGTCTCAGCCAGTGACACCAGGGTGTTGCGCAGTGGTAGCGCAAGGCAGGGCACTGATGACACACCAGGAACCAACCATGCTGGGTGAGGCCGGCGTAGAGTGTGAGCTACACACTGTCCTGGAGTAGAGGCACATGAGGATAATGTGTCCTCATGCCAGGTGGACTTTTACAGCCCCTGAACTGTAGTTTATGTACATAGTTTTTTTGGTGCACATTATTAAATTCCTTGTTTGTTCCACTTCACACCTGGACTCTTTGTGTGTGACATTAGTGAGTGTGGTGACAGCTAGCACGTACCTTCCAAAGTATTGGTTTGCAATGTGGTCCCGTCTCAGTCTGCCTTGATTTGCAATGCTTCTATCACCATGATGGCGATGTGGTAGCTCTTGCTCGTCATCCTCTGAATCTGGGTCTTCTGGGGTGAGAGGTAGCCCACGTCTGGTGGCAATGTTGTGCAGTATAGCGCAGGCACCAACTATCTTGAAAGCTGTTACTGGGTTATACTGGAGGGCAATTCCACTTCTGTGGAGGCATCGGAACCTTGCCTTCAGCAGTCCAAAGGTCCTCTCTATGATATTTCGGGTCCTCCTATGGGCATTGTTGTATCACCTCTCTGTCTCATTGCTGGGTGTTAAGTACGGGGTAAGTATCCATGGTCGTAGTGCATATGCACTGTCACCTGTTTGGCACAAAATGTACAATGTTAGCTGGGCATTGATGGTTTCCACATTGACCTGTGTGTATGTCTTCAAGGTGTATTCAGCTATACCTAGGAGGTATCCGTCTCCAAACTCCACACGTTCTAGGCGTTGGTGTATCCCACTGTGCCTGAAAATGTAGGAGTCATGTGTACTCCCAGGAAATTTGGCAACCATGTCAGTGTTAACATAATGGGCGTCACATACCACCTGGATGTTCAGTGAGTGGGCACACTTCCGGTTGCGGAACAGATATTCCAGATTTGCAGGTGGGCATATTTGTATATGTGTCCCGTCGACAAACCCTCTGACATGGGGGAAGTTGTCAATCCTGTAGAATTCCAACTTGGTGCTGTTGATTTCTGACTCATTCCTGGTTAGGTATATGTATCTGGACATGTGTGTGAGTATGGCATCTAGGAATGATCTGAAGAACCGTGAGAGTGCACTTTGGGATACCCCACCCGCCACGGCAATGACCCCCTGATAGCTACCCGAGGCCAAGAGGTGCAGTGAGCATAGCACTTGCACATGCGTAGGGATGGCGCAGCCGCGCACAGTCTGACGTTGAAGCTGCGGATTGAGTAGATCTATTAAATCTAATATTGCTGCACTGCTAAGTCTATATTTATCATAAATCTCCTCCTCAGTTTGTTAGAAAAGTGTCTGCCTGGTTCTGTATATCTTCTCCTGTCTCTGGCTCCTCCTCCTCCTCTGCTGGGCGGCGTGGGCTCTCCTCCTCACTGCTATCACATATATCTCCGCCATCTTGGGTAACCCAGATGCCTTCTGGGTCTCCTTTTATACTTTGGTTCTGGTTACCACCTGCTCTGAGTTAGTGGTAAATTGGAAGTGCAAAATGGGCTTTTTGCGACTAGTAGCAATTTGCGAGTTGCTATTGCATTTGGTTTGCGACTCGCAAATTGCGACTTCCTATTTGCGGGTCGCAAAATGGGGTCGCAATTTTTGTTAGTCGGTAATGGCTCGCGTCGCAATTTGCGAGTCGGAAATTGGGTTTTTGCATCCCGTTTCCGATTTTGCGGGGTCGCAAATTGCGATTCGGGCCATTTGCGACTCGCAAAAGTTTGCTACATCTGGCCCTAAGTCTCCCTGCGGTTAATCAATCAATCAAGGTTCTTGTAGAGCGCAGCTAATCACCTGTGAGGGTCTTAAGGCACTGGCGGGAAGTAGAAGATCAGTCGAAGAGACACGTCTTGAGATCCTTCTTGAACTGAGGTAGTGAGGGTGATTGCCTGAGGTGTCGGGGAGCGCTCCAGGTCTTTGAGGTGAGGGAAGAGAAGGATCTTCCTCCCGCTGAGTTCTTGCCGATCCTCGGGGTGTGGCGAGGGTCATTCGGGTGGAGCGGAGGTGCCGGGTGGGCGAGTAGAAGGTCAGGTGGTCAGGTGGTGTTTGAGGTATGAGGGTCCGATGTTGTGGAGGGCCTTGTATGCGTGCATGAGGTGAGTAGCGACTCACTGAAACCACGCTCTTCCTCATTCACAACAGATTTACCACTGCAGTGATTTAGTAGCTCCAAGAAACCGTTTTGGTGGAGTGTGCGCTATCTTGGAATAGAAGTACGAATTCACACCTCATTTACCTATGCAAAGGCGAACCTGTGGCCCAGAATGCACCATTCTGCCGCTAGCCCCACATAAATGTGTTTGGACTCGTTGGTACTGGCGCTCTGCAGGTACCAGTTGGATTTTTCACATCCCCTAGCTCTGTGATGAGATGACCTCGATGGGTCCCCCCCCATCACTTTGAAGGTTATTGCAATCACGCCTATATCAGGGTGAAAAATTGCTCTTCCAATACTAAGCTTCCTTGATTATAATTTTTTATTTCTAAAGGTTTGTTTGCTGCTGGTTTTAATTTTCAGTGCAAAGCGGTGACCATTAAACATCGTATGAATAGCGGGGATACGTTTCCATAATTGTGGGCTCCAGGGCTCCCCACCCTCACTCGGAGGTGTCCACATCTTCATGACAGCAGCTCAGTGACCTGGCGCCCCCGTCGCTGCCCGGGACCCCCACAGTCTCTGTGGAGGCTAAAGACGCCATTAGCATTTTAATGCACCTTTTTACATATTTCTGTCCCCTTTGATTGAATTAAGTAACACTTTCAACACAGTCAATTACACTTTCATCTCTCTTTCCTGCAATTTACGAGCTGCCTGCTGAGAATGTCAGTGCCTAATTAACTCGTCTCAGAGTTTCTGGACAGTGACTGTGTGAAGGAGTATCCCGGTTTATTATGCTTCATTTGCATTTTAGGATACCTCTTGAATCCACATTGAGACCCTGAGCATGTGTCCCGGGTGTATATGTCGCTGCAGCAAACATTATACATCAGATGCGTTGCTCAGGAGGACGCTCATTAGCATAACCTGATCTGACCACTTCCGGCGACCCTGGGATCAGTGCTTGAGATGGAAAAATAGAAGCGCAGGCAGTCTGTACCAGAGTACCCGTTTGTTTCTGAGGAGTGCTGGTACTGTATACTAGAGTACCTGCTTGTTTCTGAGAAGTGCTGGTACTGTATACCAGAGTACCCGCTTGATTCTGAGAAGTCCAGGTGCTCGGTACCAGAGTACCTGCTTGTTACTGAGAGGTGCAGGTACTGTTTACCAGAGTACCTGCTTGTTTCTGAGAAGTGCAGGTACTGTATACCACAGTACCCGCTTGTTACCCTGTACCAGAGTTTCTGCTTGTTTCTGAGAAGTGCAGCTACTCTGTACCAGAGTACCTGCTTGTTTCTGAGAAGTGCAGATACTGTATACCAGAGTACCTGCTTGTTTCTGAGAAGTGCAGCTACTCTGAACCAGAGTACCTGCTTGTTGAGAAGTGCAGCTACTCTGTACCAGAGTACCTGCTTGTTTCTGAGAAGTGCAGGTACTGTATACCAGAGTACCTGCTTGTTTCTGAGAAGTGCAGCTACTGTATACCAGAGTACCTGCTTGTTTCTGAGAAGTGCAGGTACTCTGTGCCAGAGTACCCGCTTGTTACTCTGTACCAGAGTACCTGCTTGTTTCTGAGAAGTGCAGCTACTGTATACCAGAGTACCCGCTTGTTTCTGAGAAGGGCGGTACTGTATACCAGAGTACCTGCTTGTTTCTGGGAAGTGCAGGTACTGTATACCAGAGTACCTGCTTGTTTCTGAGAAGTGCAGGTATTACATACCAGAGAATCCGCTTGTTTCTGAGAAGTGCACCTACTCTGTACCAGAGTACCTGCTTGTTTATGAGAAGTGCAGGTACTGTATACCAGAGTACCCACTTGTTTCTGAGAAGTGCAGGTACTGTATACCAGAGTACCTGCTTGTTTCTGAGAAGTGCACGTACTGTATACCAGAGTAACTGCTTGTTTCTGAGAAGTGCAGCTACTCTGTACCAGAGTACCTGCTTGTTTCTGAGAAATGCAGGTACTGTATACCAGAGTACCTGCTTGTTTCTGAGAAGTGCAGGTACTGTATATCAGAGTAACTGTTTGTTTCTGAGAAGTGGAGCTACTCTGTACCAGAGTACCTGCATGTTACTCTGTACCAGAGTACCCGCTTGTTTCTGAGAAGTGCAGGTACTGTATACCAGAGTACCCGCTTGTTTCTGAGAAGTGCAGGTACTGTATACCAGAGTATCTTCTTGTTTCTGAGAAGTGCAGGTACTGTATACTAGAGTACCTGCTTGTTTCTGAGAAGTGCAGCTACTCTGTACCAGAGAATCTGCTTTTTTCTGAGAAGCGCAGCTACTCTGTACCAGAGTACCTGCTTGTTTCTGAGAAGTGCAGGTACTGTATATTAGAGTACCTGCTTGTTTCTGAGAAGTGCAGCTACTCTGTATCAGAGTACCTGCTTGTTACTCTGTACCAGAATACCCGCTTGTTTCTGAGAAGTGCAGGTACTGTATACCAGAGTACCTGCTTGTTTCTGAGATGTGCAGGTACTCTATACCAGAGTACCTGCTTGTTTCTGAGAAGTGGAGCTACTCTGTACCAGAGTACCTGCTTGTTTCTGAGAAGTCGACTACTCGTTTCTGAGAAGTCCAGGTACTCTGTACCAGAGTACCTGCTTGTTTCTGAGAAGTGCAGGTACTGTATACCAGTGTACCCGCTTGTTTCTGAGAAGTGCAGGTACTGTATACCAGAGTACCTGCTTGTTTCTGAGAAGTGCGGGTACTGTATACCAGAGTACCCGCTTGTTTCTGAGAAGTGCAGCTACTCTGTACAAGAGTACCTGCTTGTTTCTGAGACGTGCAGGTACTGTATACCAGAGTACCTGCTTGTTTCTGAGAAGTGCAGGTACTGTATACCAGAGTACCTGCTTGTTTCTGAGAAGTGCAGCTACTCTGTACCAGAGTACCTGCTTGTTACTCTGGACCAGAGTACCCGCTTGTTTCTGAGAAGTGCAGGTACTGTATACCAGAGTACCCGCTTGTTTCTGAGAAGTGCAGGTACTGTATACCCGAGTACCTGCTTGTTTCTGAGAAGTGCAGGTACTGTATACCAGAGTACCCGCTTGTTTCTGAGAAGTGCAGGCACTGTATACCAGAGTACCCGCTTGTAGCTGCTTGTTTCTGAGAAGTGCAGGTACTGTATACCAGAGTACCCGCTTGTTTCTGAGAAGTGCAGCTACTCTGTACCGGAGTACCTGCACGTTTCTGAGAAGTGCAGGTACTGTATACCAAAGTACCCACTTGTTTCTGAGAAGTGCAGCTACTCTGTACCAGAGTACCTGCTTGTTACTGAGAGGTGCAGGTACTGTATTCCAGAGTACCCGCTTGTTACTGAGAAGTGCAGCTACTCTATACCAGAGTACCTGCTTGTTTCTGAGAAGTGCAGCTTCTCTGTACCAGAGTATCTGCTTGTTTCTGAGAAGTGCAGGTACTGTATACCAGAGTATCCACTTGTTTCTGAGAAGTGCAGCTACTCTATACCAGAGTACCTGCTTGTTTCGGAGAAGTGCAGGTACTCTGTGCCAGAGTACCTGCTTGTTACTCTGAACCAGGGTACCCGCTTGTTTCTGACAAGTGCCTGTACTCTCCAATTAAAAGTATTACCTTTTTCTTGGGAACTGCTGGTACTCTCCCTCCGAGAATAAAAACGAACAGTTACTCAGTACTGGACAGTACCGGCCCGTTTAAAGCACTGCCTGGGATAAAACTTTGAGGCCCTAGTAGCCTTGTGAAGGGAGCCTGCCATGTCAGCATAATTCACCTGTGAGCCGGCGTGGGGGTATGGCGGTGGCTGGGTGTTGGTCAGGTGGTTGGGGGTGGTAGAGGCAGCTCTGATCTCCCCTGGTAACTTGGACGAGTTGGTGCGGTCCTGAACCAGGACTAATGTCAACTCTGCCGGGCCCGTGTTTCATGAGAGTAGGGTGGGGGGGGGTGAGAGGAGTGAGGTGGGGAGGTGGACTGGGGGGTGTGGGGGTGGAAGGGTGCTTTCTCTTTGCCTTTCCCTGCATAACTGGGGGACATTCCGCACTGTCCTCAAATGTTTATGCAGGATTCAACTAAAATTGTTCCCCTCTGTGTTTCTGTTTTTTTGGGCAGAATAAGAAAGATGGCTCTTTTTTATTTATTTTAAATTTTTTACAATTTTATATAGCGCGGACATGGCCCGAAGGCATCAGAACGCTTTACAACACATCAGAAACAGGGTTACAGCTGGTTACAATAATAGTAGTTAAACTCAGACATTTAGATCAGAGTAGTATGCAGAAGTTACCACAAGAGACAGTTACAACAATAGGGCAGAAGACATGAACAGCTAAACAAAGCAGATGGGAACACATTGGAGAGAGTAAAGAAGTCTGCTCGAGGGTGAATTAACCAAGATGTCCATCAAGTGGTGGGAGCTTGATGTCCTTTTTGAAAGACAAAGGCAGGTGATTAGGCGGAGTGAGGGATGCAGAGAGTTCCCGATTCTGGGGGTGCTGCCAGACAAGGGCTGATTCATTTGTCATTCTTGCCAGAAGGTGTAGGAAAGTACCATCTTGCCTGGCATGTTACCCCCATTTTTCACTGTATATATGTTGTTTTAGTTGTATGTGTCACTGGGACCCTGGTAACCCAGGGCCCCAGTGCTCATAAGTGTGCCTGTAAGTGTTACCTGTGTAGTGACTAACTGTCTCACTGAGGCTCTGCTAATCAGAACCTCAGTGGTTATGCTCTCTCATTTCTTTCCAAATTGTCACTGACAGGCTAGTGACCATTTTTACCAATTTACATTGGCTTACTGGAACACCCTTATAATCCCCTAGTATATGGTACTGAGGTACCCAGGGTATTGGGGTTCCAGGAGATCCCTATGGGCTGCAGCATTTCTTTTGCCACCCATAGGGAGCTCTAACAATTCTTACACAGGCCTGCCACTGCAGCCTGAGTGAAATAACGTCCACGTTATTTCACAGCCATTTTACACTGCACTTAAGTAACTTATAAGTCACCTATATGTCTAACCTTTACCTGGTAAAGGTTAGGTGCAAAGTTACTTAGTGTGAGGGCACCCTGGCACTAGCCAAGGTGCCCCCACATTGTTCAGAGCCAATTCACTGAACTTTGTGAGTGCGGGGACACCATTACACGCGTGCACTACATATAGGTCACTACCTATATGTAGCTTCACCATGGTAACTCCGAATATGGCCATGTAACATGTCTATGATCATGGAATTGCCCCCTCTATGCCATCATGGCATTGTTGGTACAATTCCATGATCCCAGTGGTCTGTAGCACAGACCCTGGTACTGCCAGACTGCCCTTCCTGGGGTTTCTCTGCAGCTGCTGCTGCTGCCAACCCCTCAGACAGGCAGCTGCCCTCCTGGGGTCCAGCCAGGCCTGGCCCAGGATGGCAGAACAAAGAACTTCCTCTGAGAGAGGGTGTGACACCCTCTCCCTTTGGAAAATGGTGTGAAGGCAGGGGAGGAGTAGCCTCCCCCAGCCTCTGGAAATGCTTTGTTGGGCACAGAGGTGCCCAATTCTGCATAAGCCAGTCTACACCGGTTCAGGGACCCCTTAGCCCCTGCTCTGGCGCGAAACTGGACAAAGGAAAGGGGAGTGACCACTCCCCTGACCTGCACCTCCCCTGGGAGGTGTCCAGAGCTCCTCCAGTGTGCTCCAGACCTCTGCCATCTTGGAAACAGAGGTGCTGCTGGCACACTGGACTGCTCTGAGTGGCCAGTGCCACCAGGTGACGTCAGAGACTCCTTGTGATAGGCTCCTTCAGGTGTTAGTAGCCTTTCCTCTCTCCTAGGTAGCCAAACCCTCTTTTCTGGCTATTTAGGGTCTCTGTCTCTGGGGAAACTTTAGATAACGAATGCATGAGCTCAGCCGAGTTCCTCTGCATCTCCCTCTTCACCTTCTGATAAGGAATCGACCGCTGACCGCGCTGGAAGCCTGCAAACCTGCAACATAGTAGCAAAGACGACTACTGCAACTCTGTAACGCTGATCCTGCCGCCTTCTCGACTGTTTTCCTGCTTGTGCATGCTGTGGGGGTAGTCTGCCTCCTCTCTGCACCAGAAGCTCCGAAGAAATCTCCCGTGGGTCGACGGAATCTTCCCCCTGCAACCGCAGGCACCAAAAAGCTGCATCTCCGGTCCCTTGGGTCTCCTCTCAGCACGACGAGCGAGGTCCCTCGAATCCAGCGACACCGTCCAAGTGACCCCCACAGTCCAGTGACTCTTCAGCCCAAGTTTGGTGGAGGTAAGTCCTTGCCTCACCTCGCTGGGCTGCATTGCTGGGAACCGCGACTTTGCAAGCTTCTCCGGCCCCTGTGCACTTCCGGCGGAAATCCTGTGTGCACAGCCAAGCCTGGGTCCACGGCACTCTAACCTGCATTGCACGACTTTCTAAGTTGGTCTCCGGCGACGTGGGACTCCTTTGTGCAACTTCGGCGAGCACCGTTTCACGCATCCTCGTAGTGCCTGTTTCTGGCACTTCTCCGGGTGCTACCTGCTTCAGTGAGGGCTCCTTGTCTTGCTCGACGTCCCCTCTCTCTACAGGTCCAATTTGCGACCTCCTGGTCCCTCCTGGGCCCCAGCAGCGTCCAAAAACGCCAAATGCACAATTTGCGTGTAGCAAGGCTTGTTGGCGTCCATCCGGCGGGAAAACACTTCTGCACGACTCTCCAAGGCGTGGGGGATCCATCCTCCAAAGGGGAAGTCTCTAGCCCTTGTCGTTCCTGCAGTATTCACAGTTCTTCAGCCTAGTAAGAGCTTCTTTGCACCAACCGCTGGCATTTCTTGGGCATCTGCCCATCTCCGAGCTGCTTGTGACTTTTGGACTTGGTCCCCTTGCTCCACAGGTACCTTCAGACAGGAATCCATCGTTGTTGCATTGCTGATTTGTGTTTTCCTTGCATTCTCCCTCTAACACGACTATTTTGTCCTTAGGGGAACTTTAGTGCACTTTGCACTCACTTTTCAGGGTCTTGGGGAGGGTTATTTTTCTAACTCTCACTATTTTCTAATAGTCCCAGCGACCCTCTACAAGGTCACATAGGTTTGGGGTCCATTCGTGGTTCGCATTCCACTTCTGGAGTATATGGTTTGTGTTGCCCCTATCCCTATGTTTCCCCATTGCATCCTATTGTAACTATACATTGTTTGCACTGTTTTCTAAGACTATACTGCATATTTTTGCTATTGTGTATATATATCTTGTGTATATTTCCTATCCTCTCACTGAGGGTACACTCTAAGATACTTTGGCATATTGTCATAAAAATAAAGTACCTTTATTTTTAGTATAACTGTGTATTGTGTTTTCTTATGATATTGTGCATATGACACTAAGTGGTACTGTAGTAGCTTCACACGTCTCCTATTTCAGCCTGAGCTGCTTTGCTAAGCTACCATTATCTATCAGCCTAAGCTGCTAGACACCCTATACACTAATAAGGGATAACTGGGCCTGGTGCAAGGTGCAAGTACCCCTTGGTACTCACTACAAGCCAGTCCAGCCTCCTACATTGGTTGTGCAGTGGTGGGATAAGTGCTTGAGACTACTTACCACTCTTGTCATTGTACTTTTCATAAGAGAAAAATATACAAAACAAGGTCAGTGTATATACACATAGCCAAAAAGTTTTGCATTTCCTCTTTTCACTCTTTTCTAAGTGCTGAAAAGTACTTCTAAACTTTCAAAAAGTTCTTAAAAGTTTAAAAAGTTTTTTTTCTGTCTTTCCAAAAAGTTCTGAAAACTTTTTTCTCTTTGTCTATCACTTTAACTCTCTCTAAAAAATGTCTGGCACAGGCCAAAAAGTTGAACTGTCCAAACTTGCATATGATCACCTTAGCTGGAAAGGAGCAAGGAGTCTCTGCATAGAGAGAGGTTTGAGTGTAGGGAAGAATCCTTCTTTAGAACTGTTAATTAATATGCTTAGAGTACAGGATAAGGCCATAAGTGCCCAATCTGTAGAAAAAGTAGCTAATGGTTCTCAATCTGATCCAGGGACTCCCCCAGGAAAAGGTTCAGGAAAGAAACTTCTCAGCCTGCCCATTACTAGACAGTCTAGCATAGTTGGTACAGAGGTTGAATCACATCATACTGATGATGTGCTCTCACATTATACTGGTAGCCAAGCTGTTAGGGTGCCCTCTGTAAGGGACAGGTCTTCTTCTGTTCATTCCCATCATACCTCTGTATCTAGAAATGTCCCTCCCACCCACCCTGATGACAGATTGTTGGAAAGGGAGCTCAATAGATTGAGAGTGGAGCAAACCAGACTGAAGCTCAAGAAGCAACAGCTGGATTTGGATAGACAATCTTTAGAAATAGAGAGGGAAAGACAGAAAATGGGTTTAGATACCCATGGTGGCAGCAGCAGTATTCCCCATAGTCATCCTGCAAAAGAGCATGATTCCAGGAATCTGCATAAGATAGTTCCCCCTTACAAGGAGGGGGATGACATTAACAAGTGGTTTGCTGCACTTGAGAGGGCCTGTGCTGTACAGGATGTCCCTCAAAGGCAGTGGGCTGCTATCCTATGGCTATCATTTACTGGAAAAGGTAGGGATAGGCTCCTTACTGTAAAAGAAAATGATGCTAACAATTTCCAAGTTCTTAAGAATGCACTCCTGGATGGTTATGGCTTAACCACTGAACAGTACAGGATCAAGTTCAGAGATACCAAAAAGGAGTCTTCACAAGACTGGGTTGATTTCATTGACCAGGCAGTGAAGGCCTTGGAGGGGTGGTTACATGGCAGTAAAGTTACTGATTATGACAGCCTGTATAACTTAATCCTGAGAGAGCATATTCTTAATAATTGTGTGTCTGATTTGTTGCACCAGTACTTGGTGGACTCTGATCTGACCTCTCCCCAAGAATTGGGAAAGAAGGCAGACAAATGGGTCAGAACAAGAGTGAACAGAAAAGTTCATACAGGGGGTGACAAAGATGGCAACAAAAAGAAGGATGGTAAGTCTTCTGACAAGGGTGGGGACAAATCTAAAAATGAGTCTTCATCAGGCCCACAAAAACACTCTGGTGGGGGTGGTGGGCCCAAACCCTCCTCTAATCAGAACAAGGAAAAGAAACCATGGTGCTATTTATGTAAGATAAAAGGCCATTGGACAACAGATCCCAGTTGTCCAAAGAAAGGCACCACAGCTCCTACCACTACAACCCCTACTGCTACACCTAGTGTCCCTACTAATAGCAGTGGTGGTGGGAGCAAACCTACTAATAGCCAATCCAAGGGAGTAGCTGGGCTCACTTTTGGTAATTTAGTTGGGGTTGGTCTGATTAGGGAGACCACAGAGGCTACTTTAGTCTCTGAAGGGGCTATTGACTTAGCCACTTTGGTTGCTTGCCCCCATAACTTGGAGAAGTACAAGCAACTAACCCTAATAAATGGTGTTGAGGTCCAGGCCTACAGGGACACAGGTGCCAGTGTCACAATGGTGATTGAGAAACTGGTGCACCCTGAACAACACATACTTGGACACCAGTACCAAGTAACCGATGCTCACAACATAACACAAAGCCACCCCATGGCTGTTGTAAATCTCAACTGGGGGGGGGTATCTGGTCCAAAGAAAGTTGTGGTAGCTTCAGATTTACCTGTAGACTGTCTATTAGGGAACGATTTGGAGACATCAGCTTGGTCAGATGTGGAGTTGGAGGCCCATGCAGCAATGCTGGGCATCCCAGGGCATATTTTTGCTTTGACAAGGGCTCAGGCCAAAAAGCAAAAAGGACAGGGAAGCTTGGATCCTGGAACAATGGACCAAGTGCTCCCTAAAGCTAGGGCTAGTAGAAGCAAACCACTTCCTACTATCCCTCCCTCTACAGTGGATTCTACTTCTGAGGAAGAAGAATTCCCTCCCTGTGCAGAACCTACACCAGAGGAGCTGGAAGCAGACACTGCTGAGCTTTTGGGTGAAGGGGGGCCTGCCAGAGAGGAGCTGAGTGTGGCACAGCAAACCTGTCCCACATTAGAGGGTCTCAGACAGCAAGCTGTCAAACAGGCTAATGGGGATGTCAGTGACTCACACAGAGTTTACTGGGAGGACAACCTCTTGTACACTGAGAATAGGGATCCTAAACCTGGAGCTGCCAGGAGATTAGTGATTCCTCAGGAGTACAGAAAGTTCCTCCTAACACTGGCACATGACATTCCCTTAGCTGGACACCTGGGTCAAATGAAAACTTGGGACAGATTGGTACCACTGTTTCATTGGCCTAGGATGTCTGAGGACACAAAAGAATTTTGTAAGTCCTGTGAAACCTGTCAAGCCAGTGGCAAGACAGGTGGCACTCCAAAGGCACCCCTTATCCCACTGCCTGTGGTTGGGGTTCCCTTTGAAAGGGTAGGGGTTGACATAGTTGGCCCCCTTGACCCTCCTACTGCTTCAGGCAATAGATTTATCTTGGTGGTAGTGGACCATGCCACAAGATATCCTGAAGCTATTCCTTTAAGGACCACTACAGCTCCTGCAGTGGCAAAGGCCCTCCTGGGAATATTTTCCAGGGTGGGCTTCCCAAAGGAAGTAGTATCAGACAGAGGAAGCAATTTCATGTCTGCATACTTAAAGGCCATGTGGAAGGAGTGTGGTGTAACTTACAAGTTCACAACACCCTATCATCCACAAACAAATGGACTGGTGGAGAGATTTAATAAAACTCTCAAAGGCATGATTATGGGACTCCCTGAAAAACTCCGCAGGAGATGGGATATCCTTCTACCATGCCTCCTTTTTGCCTACAGGGAGGTACCCCAGAAAGGAGTGGGCTTCAGCCCCTTTGAACTTCTTTTTGGACACCCTGTTAGGGGTCCACTCACACTTGTAAAGGAGGGTTGGGAACAACCTTTAAAAGCTCCTAAGCAGGATATTGTGGACTATGTACTTGGCCTCAGATCAAGGATGGCTGAGTACATGAAAAAGGCCAGTAAAAACCTTCAGGCCAGCCAAGAGCTCCAGAAGCAATGGCATGATCAGAAGGCTGTTTTGGTTCAGTACCAACCAGGGCAGAAAGTGTGGGTCTTGGAGCCTGTGGCCCCAAGAGCACTCCAAGATAAATGGAGTGGTCCACACACAATTGTTGAAAAGAAGGGTGAAGTCACCTACTTGGTTGACTTAGGCACTGCCAGGAGTCCCCTTAGGGTGCTCCATGTCAACCGCCTGAAACCCTACTATGACAGGGCTGATCTCACCCTGCTCATGGCAACAGATGAGGGACAGGAAGAAGACAGTGATCCTCTACCTGATCTCTTCTCTTCCACAGAACAAGATGCTCTTGTGGAAGGTGTAGTTTTGGCTGATTGTCTTACTGCTGAGCAGAAAGATAATTGCATAAATCTCCTAGGACAATTTTCAGAACTCTTCTCCATTGTGCCAGGCACCACTTCTTGGTGTGAGCACACTATAGATACTGGAGACAGTTTACCTGTCAAAAGTAAGATCTATAGGCAGCCTGACCATGTCAGGGACTGCATAAAGCAAGAAGTTCAGAAGATGTTGGAACTAGGAGTGGTTGAGCACTCTGACAGTCCATGGGCTTCTCCTGTGGTACTGGTACCAAAACCCAATTCTAAAGATGGAAAGAAGGAAATGAGGTTTTGTGTAGACTATAGAGGTCTCAACTTGGTAACCAAAACAGATGCTCACCCTATACCCAGGGCAGATGAGCTAATAGATACACTGGCATCTGCCAAGTATCTAAGCACTTTTGATTTGACTGCAGGGTATTGGCAGATCAAAATGTCAGAAGATGCTAAACCTAAGACTGCATTTTCTACCATTGGAGGACATTACCAGTTTACTGTAATGCCTTTTGGTTTGAAAAATGCACCTGCCACTTTTCAGAGGTTGGTGAACACAGTCCTGCAAGGGCTGGAAGCTTTCAGTGCAGCATATTTGGATGATATAGCTGTCTTTAGCTCCAGCTGGGATGATCACCTGGTCCACCTTTGGAAAGTTTTGGAGGCCCTGCAAAAGGCAGGCCTCACTATCAAGGCTTCAAAGTGCCAGATAGGGCAGGGTAAGGTGGTTTATCTGGGACACCTTGTTGGTGGGGAACAGATTGCACCACTTCAGGGGAAAATCCAAACTATTATTGATTGGATTCCCCCTACCACTCAGACTCAGGTGAGAGCCTTCCTAGGCCTCACTGGGTATTACAGGAGGTTCATTAAGAACTATGGCTCCATTGCAGCCCCTCTTAATGACCTCACATCCAAGAAAATGCCTAAAAAGGTATTATGGACAGCAAACTGTCAGAAAGCTTTTGAGGAGCTGAAGCAGGCCATGTGCTCTGCACCTGTCCTAAAAAGCCCTTGTTACTCTAAAAAATTCTATGTCCAAACTGATGCATCTGAATTAGGAGTAGGGGCAGTCCTATCACAACTTAATTCTGAGGGCCAGGATCAACCTGTTGCTTTTATTAGTAGAAGGTTGACCCCTAGAGAAAAGCGTTGGTCTGCCATTGAGAGGGAGGCCTTTGCTGTGGTCTGGGCTCTGAAGAAGTTGAGGCCATACCTGTTTGGCACTCACTTCATTGTTCAGACAGACCACAAACCTCTACTTTGGCTAAAACAAATGAAAGGTGAAAATCCTAAATTGTTGAGGTGGTCCATATCCCTACAGGGAATGGACTATACAGTGGAACATAGACCTGGGAGTAGCCACTCCAATGCAGATGGACTCTCCAGATATTTCCACTTAGACAATGAAGACTCATCAGGTAATGGCTAGTCTTATTGTCCTTCGTTTGGGGGGGGGTTGTGTAGGAAAGTACCATCTTGCCTGGCATGTTACCCCCATTTTTCACTGTATATATGTTGTTTTAGTTGTATGTGTCACTGGGACCCTGGTAACCCAGGGCCCCAGTGCTCATAAGTGTGCCTGTAAGTGTTACCTGTGTAGTGACTAACTGTCTCACTGAGGCTCTGCTAATCAGAACCTCAGTGGTTATGCTCTCTCATTTCTTTCCAAATTGTCACTGACAGGCTAGTGACCATTTTTACCAATTTACATTGGCTTACTGGAACACCCTTATAATCCCCTAGTATATGGTACTGAGGTACCCAGGGTATTGGGGTTCCAGGAGATCCCTATGGGCTGCAGCATTTCTTTTGCCACCCATAGGGAGCTCTAACAATTCTTACACAGGCCTGCCACTGCAGCCTGAGTGAAATAACGTCCACGTTATTTCACAGCCATTTTACACTGCACTTAAGTAACTTATAAGTCACCTATATGTCTAACCTTTACCTGGTAAAGGTTAGGTGCAAAGTTACTTAGTGTGAGGGCACCCTGGCACTAGCCAAGGTGCCCCCACATTGTTCAGAGCCAATTCACTGAACTTTGTGAGTGCGGGGACACCATTACACGCGTGCACTACATATAGGTCACTACCTATATGTAGCTTCACCATGGTAACTCCGAATATGGCCATGTAACATGTCTATGATCATGGAATTGCCCCCTCTATGCCATCCTGGCATTGTTGGTACAATTCCATGATCCCAGTGGTCTGTAGCACAGACCCTGGTACTGCCAGACTGCCCTTCCTGGGGTTTCTCTGCAGCTGCTGCTGCTGCCAACCCCTCAGACAGGCAGCTGCCCTCCTGGGGTCCAGCCAGGCCTGGCCCAGGATGGCAGAACAAAGAACTTCCTCTGAGAGAGGGTGTGACACCCTCTCCCTTTGGAAAATGGTGTGAAGGCAGGGGAGGAGTAGCCTCCCCCAGCCTCTGGAAATGCTTTGTTGGGCACAGAGGTGCCCAATTCTGCATAAGCCAGTCTACACCGGTTCAGGGACCCCTTAGCCCCTGCTCTGGCGCGAAACTGGACAAAGGAAAGGGGAGTGACCACTCCCCTGACCTGCACCTCCCCTGGGAGGTGTCCAGAGCTCCTCCAGTGTGCTCCAGACCTCTGCCATCTTGGAAACAGAGGTGCTGCTGGCACACTGGACTGCTCTGAGTGGCCAGTGCCACCAGGTGACGTCAGAGACTCCTTGTGATAGGCTCCTTCAGGTGTTAGTAGCCTTTCCTCTCTCCTAGGTAGCCAAACCCTCTTTTCTGGCTATTTAGGGTCTCTGTCTCTGGGGAAACTTTAGATAACGAATGCATGAGCTCAGCCGAGTTCCTCTGCATCTCCCTCTTCACCTTCTGATAAGGAATCGACCGCTGACCGCGCTGGAAGCCTGCAAACCTGCAACATAGTAGCAAAGACGACTACTGCAACTCTGTAACGCTGATCCTGCCGCCTTCTCGACTGTTTTCCTGCTTGTGCATGCTGTGGGGGTAGTCTGCCTCCTCTCTGCACCAGAAGCTCCGAAGAAATCTCCCGTGGGTCGACGGAATCTTCCCCCTGCAACCGCAGGCACCAAAAAGCTGCATCTCCGGTCCCTTGGGTCTCCTCTCAGCACGACGAGCGAGGTCCCTCGAATCCAGCGACACCGTCCAAGTGACCCCCACAGTCCAGTGACTCTTCAGCCCAAGTTTGGTGGAGGTAAGTCCTTGCCTCACCTCGCTGGGCTGCATTGCTGGGAACCGCGACTTTGCAAGCTTCTCCGGCCCCTGTGCACTTCCGGCGGAAATCCTGTGTGCACAGCCAAGCCTGGGTCCACGGCACTCTAACCTGCATTGCACGACTTTCTAAGTTGGTCTCCGGCGACGTGGGACTCCTTTGTGCAACTTCGGCGAGCACCGTTTCACGCATCCTCGTAGTGCCTGTTTCTGGCACTTCTCCGGGTGCTACCTGCTTCAGTGAGGGCTCCTTGTCTTGCTCGACGTCCCCTCTCTCTACAGGTCCAATTTGCGACCTCCTGGTCCCTCCTGGGCCCCAGCAGCGTCCAAAAACGCCAAACGCACGATTTGCGTGTAGCAAGGCTTGTTGGCGTCCATCCGGCGGGAAAACACTTCTGCACGACTCTCCAAGGCGTGGGAGATCCATCCTCCAAAGGGGAAGTCTCTAGCCCTTGTCGTTCCTGCAGTATTCACAGTTCTTCAGCCTAGTAAGAGCTTCTTTGCACCAACCGCTGGCATTTCTTGGGCATCTGCCCATCTCCGAGCTGCTTGTGACTTTTGGACTTGGTCCCCTTGCTCCACAGGTACCTTCAGACAGGAATCCATCGTTGTTGCATTGCTGATTTGTGTTTTCCTTGCATTCTCCCTCTAACACGACTATTTTGTCCTTAGGGGAACTTTAGTGCACTTTGCACTCACTTTTCAGGGTCTTGGGGAGGGTTATTTTTCTAACTCTCACTATTTTCTAATAGTCCCAGCGACCCTCTACAAGGTCACATAGGTTTGGGGTCCATTCGTGGTTCGCATTCCACTTCTGGAGTATATGGTTTGTGTTGCCCCTATCCCTATGTTTCCCCATTGCATCCTATTGTAACTATACATTGTTTGCACTGTTTTCTAAGACTATACTGCATATTTTTGCTATTGTGTATATATATCTTGTGTATATTTCCTATCCTCTCACTGAGGGTACACTCTAAGATACTTTGGCATATTGTCATAAAAATAAAGTACCTTTATTTTTAGTATAACTGTGTATTGTGTTTTCTTATGATATTGTGTATATGACACTAAGTGGTACTGTAGTAGCTTCACACGTCTCCTATTTCAGCCTGAGCTGCTTTGCTAAGCTACCATTATCTATCAGCCTAAGCTGCTAGACACCCTATACACTAATAAGGGATAACTGGGCCTGGTGCAAGGTGCAAGTACCCCTTGGTACTCACTACAAGCCAGTCCAGCCTCCTACAGAAGGTCTTGTATATGAATCAGTCAGGTGCAACATCCATGTTTTTGGCAGGAGGTTGGATGGTGGGGGGTGTTAGTCTGGTCCTGAAGTTCTTCGTTCCCATTAGAATTCTGCGGGGTGGTGTGGGTGGTCCTGATGGACAGGTCAGCTCCATGGAAGGCAGGGGGAGGGAGGATAGGTTCGGAGCTGGTCTGCTCGGTGATGCAGGTATGAAGAGATCAAGGAGGATGCAGGGGGTGGGCATTGCGGGACAAGTAACTCCTAGGAGTGGTACAAAATTTGCCAACTTCTGTAGGAGGAGAGGGTCTAGCAGCCCCTAAGAGGCTTGTATCAGGTCGGGATTATTCCTGCATTAATGACGCAATTACTTCAGCTTGGAGACTATTTGCCAAGTGCCCATATGTGTTACTTCTGACGTGTACTGTTAAAGCAGCCTCCTTAATACTAACTGGGCTTTTGTCATAAGCACCCACACTGCTTTGCCCAACTTACTCAATTCCCCCTTTTTAGGGTCGAGCCTGCGTTGCATGCGCTCGTGCATGCGTATCGCAGCGAGACGCTTTAGTGTTTAGAAAAGGGCTCGGAGCCCTGTCAACGTCACGTCAGTGTTTTTTATTGGTTCGTGGGCTTGCCTATTACAATCTGCTTGCTTTCATTAGTCGAAGGCATGCACGCGTCATGCCTTTTCCGGTGGCTAGCCCTCCTCGAGCGCAGCGACCAAGTACAGAAAACCTGCGAGGCTCGCTGTTTTCCATCGGGCTCGTGGACTTCTTTTTCTCTAATTTACGAGCGCAATCTCGCTTGGCAGAAGTCGAGCGCTTTACATAGTTAATTTCACTTTTTCGGGTTATGTACATAAATGCACTTTTGCCCGATGGGTGAAAAGTCGGGTTAGGAGTTTACAACGCGATCAGCTCTATGCTTGTACTTACTGCAGTCATAAGATTACGCAGGTGAGTCCATATCTGCCAAATGAGTAGCCACATTGGCCCATGGAAGATGGCGCAACATATTCAGCCCCTCCCCCTGCCCAGAGGACATTGTGTCTGCCCTCTCACCCCGTGACAAGGTGTTTGTCCACACACGTTCTCACTTCTGTTGAGTCACCTCAGTTCTTTGCAGTGCCCCCCTTAACCTGGGCACCCACCACAAAAACTGATGATGGACTCTGTTCATTAAACGCAATGGAAACAGAGGTAAGCGTGCAGGCCCCGCCCTCTTCTAGCGCGCCAGATATTAGACAGCTTTGCTGGGCTGCACCTGTCACCCCTCAGGCCCTGTGGGGGTCCTGCCCAGTTGGTGCTTTCCAGGGACAGAGAATGAGATACCTCGTGCATAAATCCAAACATGTCAACATGCCTGACTCAGGTGGAAATAAAGCAAAACATGGCTTTATTTTGGCTTTCTCTGGCCTAAACTCACTCTATTAAGTGCAAGCAAAAAGGAAGAATAATTTAACCCGATTTATTTTTCAAAATATAAATTTAATTGTATTTCTATAGCTCTTACTACCACTGACGAGGCAGTGACTCACTTTTCGGTGAGTAGCACGCTACTCTGGATCCCAAAGTGGATTAGCGGTGGATTAGTAACAAGAAATATAAATTGTTAATTGGAGAAGTGGACATGCGAGTCTGTAAATTAGATTGAATAGGAGAAGAGTAAATAGCTTTTCACTGCCTGCAAATGTCAGTCATCAACTGGATTATTTTAATAATGAGGAACATAATAAATCTTTGTGCTTGCATTAGGGAAGCTAATTATCAGAACGTTCTACTGCACGATGTAAATAGTGTGAAATGCAGGAACATTAAACCGATAACACAGTAATACAAGACGTTTCCAAGTCACAGCCATGACCCTGCATGGAGTCTGGGTTCACTGGTGGCCACGTACACACCGCTGCAGCCATGACCCTCCAAGGAGACGAGGTTCACTGGTGGCCACGTACACACCGCTGCAGCCATGACCCTGCATGGAGTCTGGGTTCACTGGTGACCACGTACACACTGCTGCAGCCATGAACCTGCATGGAGTCTGGGTTCACTGGTGGCCACGTACACACTGCTGCAGCCATGAACCTGCATGGAGTCTGGGTTCACTGGTGGCCACGTACACACCGCTGCACCTGCGTGGAGTCTGGGTACACTTGTGACCATGCATGCAGTGCGGCAGCCATGACCCTGCGTGGAGTCTGGGTTCACTGGTGACCACGTACACACCGCTGCAGCCATGACCCTGCATGGAATCTGGTTTCACTGGTGGTCATGCATGCACTGCTGCAGCCATTACCCTGCGTGGAGTCTGGGTGAACTGGTGGTCACACATGCACCGCTACAGCCATGACTCTGCGTGGAGATGGAGTTCACTGGTGGCCAGGTGCACACAGCTGCAGCCATGACCCTGCGTGGAGTCTGGGTTCACTGGTGGCCACGTACACACCGCTGTACCTGCGTGGAGTCTGGGTACACTTGTGACCATGCATGCATTGCTGCAGCCATGATCCTGCATGGAGTCTGGCTTCACTGGTGACCATGTACACACCGCTACAGCCATGACCCTGCGTGAAGATGGAGTTCACTGGTGGCCACGTACACACCGCTGCAGCCATGACCCTCCATGGAGACGGGGTTCACTGGTGGCCACGCGCACACCAATGCAGCCATGACCCTCCATGGAGACGGGGTTCACTGGTGACCTCGGACATACTGTTAAAGCCATGACTCTCCATGGAGACTTGGTTCACGGGTGACCTCGGACACACCGCTGTAGCTATGAAATTGCATGGAGTCTGGGTTCACTGGTGGCCACGCACACACCTATGCAGCCATGACCCTGCGTGGAGTCTGGGTTCACTGGTGGCCATGTACACACCACTGCACCTGCGTGGAGTCTGGGTACACTTGTGACCATGCATACAGTGCTGCAGCCATGATCCTGCGTGGAGTCTGGGTTCACTGGTGACCATGTACACACCGCTACAGCCATGACCCTGCGTGAAGATGGAGTTCACTGGTGGCCACGTACCCACTGCTGCAGCCATGACCCTGTGTGGAGTCTGGGTTCACTGGTGGCCACTCACACACCGCTGGAGCCATGACCCTGTATGGAGTCTGGTTTCACTGGTGGTCATGCACGCACTGCTGCAGCCATGACCCTGCATGGAGTCTGGTTTCACTGGTGGTCATGCACGCACTGCTGCAGCCATGACCCTGCATGGAGTCTGGGTTCACTGGTAGTCACACACGCACTGCTACAGCTATAACCCTGCGTGGAGTCTGGGTTCACTGGTGGCCACGTACACACCGCTGCAGCCATGACCCTGCAATGAGATGGGGTTCACTGGTGGCCACGTACACACCGCTGCAGCCATGACCCTGCGTGGAGTCTGGGTTCACTGGTGGTCACACATGCACCGCTACAGCCATGACCCTGTGTGGAGTCTGGGTTCACTGGTGGCCACGTACACACCGCTGCAGCCATGACCCTCAATGGAGACGGGGTTCCCTGGTGGTCATGCACACACTGCTGCATCCATGACCCTGCGTGGAGTCTGGGTTCACTGGTGGTCACACACGCACCGCTACAGCCATGACCCTGCATGGAGTCTGGGTTCACTGGTGGCCACGTACACACCGCTGCAGCATTGACCCTGCGTGGAGTCTGGGTTCACTGGTGGTCACACACGCACTGCTACAGCCATGACCCTGTGTGGAGTCTGGGTTCACTGGTGGCCACATACACACCTCTGCAGCCATGACCCTCCATGGAGACGGGGTACACTGGTGGCTACGTACACACCGCTGCAGCCATGACCCTGGCTGAAGTCTGGGTTCACTGGTGGTCACACACCCACCGCTACAGCCATGACCCTGCATAGAGTCTGGGTTCACTGGTGGGCACACACGCACCGTTGCAGCCATGACCATGCGTGGAGTCTGGGTTCACTGGTGGTCACACACGCACCGCTGCAGCCATGACCCTGTATGGAGTCTGTGTTCACCGGTGGCCACATATACAAAGCTGCAGCCATGACCCTGCATGGAGTCTGGATACATTTGTGGCCATAAATGCATTGCTGCAGCCATGACCCTGCATGGAGTCCATGTTCACTAGTGACCAAGCACGGGCCGCTGCATCAATCGCACTGAATGAAGTATGATATCACTGGTGACCACGCACACACTGCTGAAGCCATGACCCTGCTTGGAGTCTGGGTTCACTTGTGGCCACACACGCACCGCTGCAGCCATGACCCTGCATGGAGTCTGGTTTCACTGGTGGCCACACACGCACCGCTGAAGCCATGACCCTGTGTGGAGTCTTGGTTAACTGCTGGCCACACGTGCACCACTGCAGTCATGACCCTGCGTGGAATCTGGTTTCCTTGGTATTCATGCACACACCGCTGCAGCCATGACCCTCCATGGAGACGGGGTTCACTGGTGGCCATGTACACACCTCTTCAGCCATGACCCTGCATGGAGTCTGGGTTCATTGGTGGTCACACACTCACTGCTGCAGCTATGACCCTGTGTGGAGTCTGGTTTCACTGGTGGCCATGCACACACCGATGCAGCTATTACCCTCCATTGAGACGGGGTTCACTGGTGGCCACGCACACATAGATGCAGCCATGACCCTCCATGGAGACGGGGTCCACTGGTGGCCACACACACACCGATGCAGCCATGACCCTGCATGGAGTCTGGGTTTACTGATGACCTCGGACATACTGCTAAAGCCATGACCCTCCATGGAGACGGGGTTCAGTGGTGACCTCGGACACTCCGCTGCAGCCATGACCCTCCATGGAGATGGGGTTCACTGGTGACCTCGGACACACCGCTGCAGCCATGACCCTCCATGGAGACGGGGTTCACTGGTGGCCAAGTATACACCACTGCCACCATGAGACTGCGTGGAGTCTTGGTTCATCGGTTACCAGCGACCAAGGTTTCACCAAGTCTGTAAAATGGCATCAGAGAAGGAGAAGAAGCTGCCACAGGCACCTGCAAAGCATTTGTTGAATTAAGGTGACCTCCTCTTCCCCTTCGTTAGGTCTGGTTTACACAGGTTAGGGGGTCGATGAGACACTGGCAGGAGGCCCAGCAGCTCAGTGTAAGCCCTAGCCTCCACCTCTCTGGCAGAAGACCACCCACCATACCTAGACATCCTCCCTGACTGTGGCAGATCTCTGAGGTTCAGGTCCATCTGCTGTGACAGTGCGTGCACTTCTGTCACCAGTAATGCTGAGCTGACTGCCATGCTTTCTCACCCCAAGCAGCACTTCTTTTTCCACAGCAGCCCCTCAAACTGGGGAGTTTGTATCTGAAAAAGAAATACAACACTCAGTGTCACTGATGCTGATGCCACCTTGTAAAGTGCCAGTCTGGTATCCTGTACCTCTCGTGTAATACAGTCTAGGTAAGTACTCCGCGAGGACCTTTTCTGTCCTCTGTCTCTTTCTATTCTCCCATATAATAAAGCCTAGGTAAATATCCTTACAATGATTTTTTGTTCCATCCATTGTCTGGTACTTTTCATGTTAAAACTTTTTTCTCAGTTATTTGTGCCTTGTTTGCTTTAGCTTGGTGTAGACTTTTATGTTCTTCAATTCTTTCACTAAATTCCTGTTTGGTTGGTTTGCTGCTCTCACATTTCTTTCATAGGTACCTTTCAGACAGGATGAAGCCCAGGGTTGCCATGGCCCCCTCCCTGCAGCCTGTTTACCTCTGCATTACAGCAGCCTGGAAGCTCGCGGGCGTCCTCACATCCCTACAGCAGGATTCATTTTCCTAGAGCCTCCCATGTGTGATGTCTTTACTGCTAGGAGTGCTCCATGTTTTCTTACACTAACAAGCACAGAAGATATTTTGTGCACTTACCAACATTATTAAAAATATTAGATTGATTCTGGTCACTAATGGAACAGAGACCCCACTGATTGATCCACCCATAAGGTTATGTTTTATTAGTCTTGTGGTTCCTGAACAATCCACTTTGAAAGCACTTTCAATGCATTAACCTGGATTGGAGGAATGCTATTGTGCTCTAGGGATGGCCAGGAAGGGATGGAGTGCAGCATATTTATGACCTGGTTTGCATCGCTCTTGCACCACGCAACGTCAGCAGTGCCTTTTCCCCCTCAGCATAGCAAGTGCGACAAATGCGCGGGGAAACATTTTCTGAGCAGCGAGCCTGGGGTTCCCACCTCTTCCCTTCTTCAGGGGGGGCCTAAGAAGGATACATGTTTGGGTCCCACTTTTCCTGGTATTTCCCAGGAGGCATCACAGACGTCTTTGAGATACCACATTCTCTGTTGGTGGCAGTGATACTGCGGAATGTGGTGGAACATGGAGGTGTTTAAGGGAGTTAAATGTGTGGGATATATATGTATATAAACAGGTCACTTAGAAAAGAAACAAACAAAGTCAAAAGTGAAGGTAGAACGGCTCTGTTAGAAAAATCGACCAAGCTAAGTGTAGGAGGGTGGACTGGCTTGTAGTGAGTACCAAGGGGTACTTGCACCTTGCACCAGGCCCAGTTATCCCTTATTAGTGTATAGGGTGTCTAGCAGCTTAGGCTGATAGATAATGGTAGCTTAGCAGAGCAGCTTAGGTTGAACTAGGAGACGTGTGAAGCTACTACAGTACCACTTAGTGTCATATGCACAATATCATAAGAAAACACAATACACAGTTATACTAAAAATAAAGGTACTTTATTTTTATGACAATATGCCAAAGTATCTTAGAGTGTACCCTCAGTGAGAGGATAGGAAATATACACAAGATATATATACACAATAGCAAAAATATGCAGTATAGTCTTAGAAAACAGTGCAAACAATGTATAGTTACAATAGGATGCAATGGGGAAACATAGGGATAGGGGCAACACAAACCATATACTCCAAAAGTGGAATGCGAACCACGAATGGACCCCCAAACCTATGTGACCTTGTAGAGGGTCGCTGGGACTATTAGAAAATAGTGAGAGTTAGAAAAATAACCCTTCCCAAGACCCTGAAAAGTGAGTGCAAAGTGCACTAAAGTTCCGGTTTTTTTTGCTGCATATGTTGCATAGGGCAAGTTTTAGGAACAACTGTCTATGATCATGGAATTGCCCCCTCTATGCCATGCTGGCATAGTTGGCACAATCCCATGATCCCACGGGTCTCTAGCACAGACCCGGGTACTGCCAAACTGCCTTTTCAGGGGTTTCACTGCAGCTGCTGCTGCTGCCAACCCCTCAGACAGGTTTCTGCCCTCCTGGGGTCCAGCCAGGCTTGGCCCAGGAAGGCAGAACAAAGGACTTCCTCAGAGAGAGGGTGCTACACCCTCTCCCTTTGGAAAATGGTGTTAAGGCAGGGGAGGAGTAGCCTCCCACAGCCTCTGGAAATGCTTTCATGGGCACAAATGGTGCCCATTTCTGCATAAGCCAGTCTACACCGGTTCAGGGACCCCTCAGCCCTGCTCTGGCGCGAAACTGGACAAAGGAAAGGGGAGTGACCACTCCTCTGACCTGCACCTCCCCTGGGAGGTGCCCAGAGCTCCTCCAGTGTGCTCCAGACCTCTGCCATCTTGGAAACAGAGGTGCTGCTGGCACACTGGACTGCTCTGAGTGGTTAGGGCCAGCAGGTGACGTCAGAGACTCCTTCTGATAGGCTCCTTCAGGTGTTGCTAGCCTATCTTCTCTCCTAATTAGCCAAACCCTCTTTTCTGGCTATTTAGGGTCTCTGCTTTGGGGATTTCCTTAGATAACGAATGCAAGAGCTCAACAGAGTTCCTCTGCATCTCTCTCTTCACCTTCTGCCAAGGAATTGACTGCTGACCGTGCTGGAAGCCTGCAAAACTGCAACAAAGTAGCAAAGACGACTACTGCGACCTTGTAACGCTGATCCTTCCGCCTTTTCGACTGTTTTCCTGGTGGTGCATGCTGTGGGGGTAGTCTGCCTCCACTCTGCACTAGAAGCTCCGAAGAAATCTCCTGTGGTTCGACGGAATCTTCCCCCTGCAACCGCAGGCACCAAAGACCTGCATTACCGGTCCTCTGGGTCTCCTCTCAGCACGACGAGCGAGGTCCCTTGAGCTCAGCAACTCTGTCCAAGTGACTCCCACAGTCCAGTGACTCTTCAGTCCAAGTTTGGTGGAGGTAAGTCCTTGCCTCCCCACGCCAGACTGCATTGCTGGGAACCGTGTCTTTTGCAGCTACTCCGGCCTCTGTGCACTTCCGGCAGAAATCCTTTGTGCACAGCCAAGCCTGGGTCCACGGCACTCTAACCGGCATTGCACGACCTCCTGAGTTGTCCTCCGGCGGCGTGGGACTCCTTTGTGCAACTTCGGGTGAGCACCATTTCACTCCACTTTGTAGTGCCTGTTCTGCCACTTCTGCGGGTGCTGCCTGCTTCTGAGAGGGCTCCTTGTCTTGCTGGGCGCCCCCTCTGTCCCCTGACGCAATTGGCGACATCCTGGTCCCTCCTGGGCCACAGCAGCATCCAAAAACCCTAACCGCACGACTTGCAGCTAGCAAGGCTTGTTTGCGGTCTTTCTTCAGGACAACACTTCTGCACAACTCTCCATGGCGTGGGACATCTATCCTCCAAAGGGGAAGTTTCTAGCCCTTGTCGTTCTTGCAGAAACCTCAGCTTCTACTGTCCAGTAGCAGCTTCTTTGCACCCACAGCTGGCATTTCCTGGGCATCTGCCCACTCTCGACTTGGTCGTGACTTTTGGAGTTGGTCCCCTTATTCCACACGTACCATCGTCTGGAAATCCATCGTTGTTGCATTGCTGGTTTTGGTCCTTCCTGCAGAATTCCCCTATCCAGACTTCTGTGCTCTTTGGGGAACTTTAGTGCACTTTGCACTCACTTTTCAGGGTCTTGGGGTGGGCTATTTTTCTAACCCTCACTGTTTTCTTACAGTCCCAGCGACCCTCTACAAGGTCACATAGGTTTGGGGTCCATTCGTGGTTCGCATTCCACTTTTGGAGTATATGGTTTGTGTTGCCCATATCCCTATGTGTCCCCATTGCATCCTATTGTAACTATACATAGTTTGCACTGTTTTCTAATACTATACTGCATATTTTTGGTATTGTGTACATATATCTTGTGTATATTTGCTATCCTCATACTGAGGGTACTCACTGAGATACTTTTGGCATATTGTCATAAAAATAAAATACCTTTATTTTCAGTATATCTGTGTATTGTGTTTTCTTATGATATTGTGCATATGACACTAGTGGTACTGTAGGAGCTTCACTCGTCTCCTAGTTCAGCCTAAGCTGCTCTGCTAAGCTACCATTATCTATCAGCCTAAGCTGCTAGACTCCCTATACACTAATAAGGGATACCTGGGCCTGGTGCAAGGTGTAAGTACCCCTTGGTGCCCACTACAAGCCAGTCCAGCCTCCTACATTCGTTGTGCAGCGGTGGGATAAGTACTTTGTAACTACTTACCACTTTTGTCATTGTACTTTTCATAAGAGAAAAATATACAAAACAAGTTCAGTGTATGTACACCTAACCAAAAAGTTTTGCATTTCTTTTCTCACTTATTTTCTAAAGTGCTGAAAAGTACCTCTAACTTTCTAAAAAGTTCTTAAAAAGTTTTAAAAGTTTTTTTTTCTGTCTTTCCAAAAGTTCTGAAAAACTTTTTCTCACTTTTTCTATCACTTAAACACTTTCTAAAATGTCTGGCACAGGCCAAACTGTTGATCTGTCCAAACTTGCTTATGATCACCTTAGCTGGAAAGGAGCAGGGAGTCTCTGCATAGAAAGAGGTTTAAGTGTAAGGAAGAATCCCTCTAGAGAACTGTTGGTTAACATGCTTGTTGAATAAGATAAAACCAGAGGTGGCACTTCTGGTGAAAAATTAGCTGATGGTTCCCACTCTGATTCTGGGGCACCCCTAGCAAAAGATGTGGGAGGGAAGATTTCAAGCCTGCCCCCTAGCAAGCCACCTAGCATAACTGGTACTGATGTAGAGTCACATCATACTGATAGTGTTGTCTCACATCACAGTAAGAGTATCCCTTCTCATCATAGTAGAAGTGCTGTTTCTGTTAGCCAAGCTGTTAGGGTGCCATCTGTTAGGAACAGGTCTCCTTCTGTCCATTCTACCCATACTTCTGTTTCAAGGAATGACCCACCCACCCACCCTGATGACAGAGTGTTAGAAAGGGAGCTCAATAGATTGAGAGTCGAACAAACCAGACTGAAGCTCAAAAAGCAACAGCTGGATTTGGATAGACAGTCCTTAGAAGTGGAAAGAGAAAGACAGAAATTGGGTTTAGAAACCCATGGCGGCAGCAGCAGTATTCCCCATAGTCATCCTGCAAAAAAGCATGATTCTAGGAATCTGCACAAGATAGTTCTCCCTTATAAGGAGGGGGGATGACATTAACAAGTGGTTTGCTGCACTTGAGCGGGCCTGTGTTGTACAGGATGTCCCTCAAAGGCAGTGGGCTGCTATCCTATGGCTATCATTTAGTGGAAAGGGTAGGGATAGGCTCCTTACTGTGAAAGAAAGTGATGCCAATAATTTTGCAGTTCTTAAGAATGCACTCCTAGATGGTTATGGCTTAACCACTGAACAGTACAGGATGAAGTTCAGAGAAACCAAAAAGGAGTCTTCACAAGACTGGGTAGACTTTGTTGACCATTCAGTGAAGGCCTTGGAGGGGTGGTTACATGGCAGTAAAGTTTCTGACTATGAAAGCCTGTATAACTTAATCCTGAGAGAGCATATTCTTAATAATTGTGTGTCTGATTTGTTACACCAGTACCTGGTAGACTCTGATCTGACCTCTCCCCAAGAATTGGGAAAGAAGGCAGACAAATGGGTCGGAACAAGGGTGAACAGAAAAGTTCATACAGGGGGTGACAAGGATGGCAAGAAGAAGGATGGTAAGTCTTCTGAGAAGGGTGGGGACAAATCTAAAAAATAGTCTTCATCAGGCCCACAAAAACACTCTGATGGGGGTGGTGGGCCCAAATCCTCCTCAAATCAAAACAAAGAAAAGAAACCATGGTGCTATTTATGTAAAATAAAAGGCCACTGGACAACAGATCCCAGTTGTCCAAAGAAAAGCACCAAGCCTCCTACCACTACAACCCCTGCTGCTACACCTAGTGTCCCTAGTAATAGCAGTGGTGGTGGGAGCAAACCTCACTTTTGGTAACTTAGTTGGGGTTGATCTTGTTAGGGAGACCACAGAGGCTGTGTTAGTCTCTGGGGGGGCTATTGATTTAGCCACCTTGGTTGCTTGTCCCCTTAATATGGATAAGTACAAGCAACTTCCCCTAATAAATGGTGTTGAGGTTCAGGCCTACAGGGACACAGGTGCCAGTGTTACCATGGTAATAGAGAAACTGGTCCACCCTGAACAACACCTACCTAGTTGTGGTTGCCTCAGATTTACCTGTAGACTGTGTACTAGGGAATGATTTAGAGACATCAGCTTGGGCAGAAGTGGAGTTGGAGGCTCATGCAGCAATGCTGGGCATTCCAGGGCATATTTTTGCTTTAACCAGGGCTCAGGCCAAAAAGCAAAAAGGACAGGGTAACTTGGATCCTGGAAGAATGGACCAAATGCTCCCTAAAGCTAGGGTTAGTAAAGGTAAAACACTACCTACTATCCCTCCCTCTACAGTGGATTCAAATTCTGAGGAAGAAGAATTTCCACCCTGTGCAGAACCTACACCAGAGGAGCTGGAAGCAGACACTGCTGAGCTTTTGGGTGAAGGGGGGCCTGCCAGGGAGGAGCTGAGTGTTGCGCAGCATATCTGTCCCACACTAGAGGGTCTAAGGCAGCAAGCTGTCAAACAAGCAAATGGGGATGTCAGTGACTCTCACAGAGTTTACTGGGAGGACAACCTCTTGTACACTGAAGCAAGGGATCCAAAACCTGGAGCTGCCAGGAGATTGGTGATTCCTCAGGAGTACAGAAAGTTCCTCCTAACTCTAGCCCACGACATTCCCTTAGCTGGACATGTGGGGCAAATGAAAACTTGGGACAGGCTTGTTCCCTTGTTTCATTGGCCTAGAATGTCAGAGGACACAAAGGAATTTTGTAAGTCCTGTGAAACCTGTCAAGCCAATGGCAAAACAGGTGGCACTCCAAAGGCACCCCTTATTCCACTGCCTGTGGTTGGGGTTCCCTTTGAAAGGGTAGGGGTTGACATAGTTGGCCCCCTTGACCCTCCTACTGCTTCAGGCAATAGGTTTATCTTGGTGGTAGTGGACCATGCCACCAGATATCCTGAAGCAATTCCTCTAAGGACCACTACAGCTCCTGCAGTGGCAAAGGCCCTCCTGGGAATATTTTCCAGGGTGGGCTTCCCAAAAGAGGTGGTATCAGACAGAGGAAGCAATTTCATGTCTGCTTACTTAAAGGCCATGTGGAAGGAGTGTGGTGTTACATACAAGTTCACTACACCCTATCATCCACAAACAAATGGACTGGTGGAGAGATTTAACAAAACTCTCAAAGGCATGATTATGGGACTCCCTGAAAAACTCCGCAGGAGATGGGATATCCTATTACCTTGCCTCCTTTTTGCTTACAGGGAGGTACCCCAAAAAGGAGTGGGCTTCAGCCCCTTTGAACTCCTATTTGGACACCCTGTGAGAGGTCCTCTAACACTTGTTAAGGAGGGTTCGGAACAACCTTTATAAGCTCCAAAGCAAGACATAGTGGACTATGAACTTGGCCTCAGATCAAGGATGGCTGAGTACATGAAAAAGGCCAGTAAAAACCTTCAGGCCAGCCAAGAGCTCCAGAAGCAATGGCATGACCAGAAGGCTGTTTTGGTTCAGTACCAACCAGGGCAGAAAGTGTGGGTCTTGGAGCCTGTGGCCCCAAGAGCACTCCAAGACAAATGGAGTGGACCCCACACAATTGTTGAGAAGAAGGGTGAAGTCACCTACTTAGTTGACTTAGGCACTGCCAGGAGTCCCCTTAGGGTGCTCCATGTCAATCGCCTGAAACCCTATTATGACAGGGCTGATCTCACCCTGCTCATGGCAACAGATGAGGGACAGGAAGAAGTCAGTGACCCTCTCCCTGATCTCTTCTCTTCCACAGAACAAGATGCTCTGGTGGAAGGTGTAGTACTGGCAGATTGTCTTACTGCAGAGCAGAAAGACCACTGCATAAATCTCCTGGGTCAGTTTTCTGAACTCTTCTCTACTGTGCCAGGCACCACTTCTTGGTGTGAGCACACTATAGATACTGGAGACAGCTTGCCTGTCAAAAGTAAGATCTATAGGCAGCCTGACCATGTCAGAGACTGCATAAAACAAGAAGTGCAGAAAATGTTTGAACTGGGAGTGGTTGAGCACTCTGAAAGTCCATGGGCCTCTCCTGTGGTACTTGTACCAAAACCTCATTCCAAGGATGGAAAGAAGGAAATGCAGTTTTGTGTAGACTATAGAGGTCTCAACCAAGTAACCAAAACTGATGCTCACCCTATACCCAGGGCAGATGAGCTAATAGATACACTGGCATCTGCCAAGTATCTAAGCACTTTTGACCTGACTGCAGGCTATTGGCAGATCAAATTATCAGAAGATGCAAAATCAAAAACTGCATTTTCAACCATTGGAGGCCATTACCAATTCACAGTAATGCCTTTTGGATTGAAAAATGCACCTGCCACTTTTCAGAGGTTGGTGAACACAGTCCTGCAAGGGCTGGAAGCTTTTAGTGCAGCATATCTAGATGATATAGCTGTCTTTAGCTCCAGCTGGGAAGATCACCTGGTCCTCCTATGGAAAGTTTTGGAGGCCCTGCAAAAGGCAGGCCTCACTATCAAGGCTTCAAAGTGCCAGATAGGGCAGGGCAAAGTGGTTTATCTGGGACACCTGGTAGTTGGAGAACAGATTGCATCACATCAGGGGAAAATCCAAACTATTATAGATTGGGTTCCCCCTACAACTCAGACCCAGGTGAGAGCCTTCTTAGGCCTCACTGGGTATGACAGGAGGTTCATAAAGAACTATGGCTCCATTGCAACCCCTCTTAATGACCTCACATCTAAGAAAATGCCTAAAAAGGTATTATGGACAGCAAACTGTCAGAAAGCTTTTGAGGAGCTAAAGCAGGCCATGTGCTCTGCACCTGTCCTGAAAAGCCCCTGTTACTCCCAAAAATTCATTGTCCAAACTGATGCATCTGAATTAGGGGTAGGGGCAGTCTTATCACAACTTAATTCTGAGGGCCAGGATCAACCTGTTGCTTTTATCAGCAGGAGGTTGACCCCTAGAGAAAATCGTTTGTCTGCCATAGAGAGGGAGGCCTTTGCTGTGGTCTGGGCACTGAAGAAGTTGAGGCCATACCTGTTTGGCACTCACTTCATTGTTCAGACAGACCACAAACCTCTACTTTGGATAAAACAAATGAAAGGTGAAAACCCTAAATTGTTGAGGTGGTCCATATCCCTACAGGGAATGGACTATACAGTGGAACATAGACCTGGGAGTACCCACTCCAATGCAGATGGACTCTCCAGATATTTCCACTTAGACAATCAAGACTCATCAGGTCATGGCTAGTCTTATTGTCCTTCATTTGGGGGGGTTGTGTAGGAAAGTACCATCTTGCCTGGCATGTTACCCCCATATTTCACTGTATATATGTTGTTTCAGTTGTATGTGTCACTGGGACCCTGCCAGCCAGGGCCCCAGTGCTCATAAGTGTGCCCTGTATGTGTTACCTGTGGTATGACTAACTGTCTCACTGAGGCTCTGCTATCCAGAACCTGAGTGGTTATGCTCTCTCATTTCTTTCCAAATTGTCACTAACAGGCTAGTGACCAATTTCACCAATTTACATTGGCATACTGGAACACCCTTATAATTCCCTAGTAAATGGTACTGAGGTACCCAGGCTGTTGGGGTTCCAGGAGATCCCTATGGGCTGCAGCATTTCTTGTGCCACCCATAGGGAGATCTGACAATTCTTACACAGGCCTGCCAGTGCAGCCTGAGTGAAATAACGTCCACGTTATTTCACAGCCATTTACCACTGCACTTAAGTAACTTATAAGTCACCTATATGTCTAACCTTTACCTGGTAAAGGTTGGGTGCTAAGTTACTTAGTGTGTGGGCACCCTGGCACTAGCCAAGGTCCTCCCACATTGTTCAGGGCAAATTCTCTGGACTTTGTGAGTGCGGGGACACTATTACATGCGTGCACTATACATATGTCACGACATATGTATAGCGTCACAATGGTAACTCCGAACATGGCCATGTAACATGTCTAAGATCATGGAATTGTCACCCCAATGCCATTCTGGCAATGGGGAGACAATTCCATGACCCCCTGAGTCTCTAGCTCAGGCCCGGGTACTGCCAAATGACCTTTCCCGGGGTTTCACTGCAGCTGCTGCTGCTGCCAACCCCTCAGACAGGTTTCTGCCCTCCTTGGGTCCAGCCAGGCCTGGCCCAGGAAGGCAGAACAAAGGACTTCCTCAGAGAGAGGGTGTTACACCCTCTCCCTTTGGAAAAAGGTGTCAGGGCTGGGGAGGAGTAGCCTCCCCTAGCCTCTTTAAATGCTTTGATGGGAACAGATGGTGCCCATCTCTGCATAAGCCAGTCTACACCGGTTCAGGTATACCCCAGGCCTGCTCTGGCGCGAAACTGGACAAAGGAAAGGGGAGTGACCACTCCCCTGACCTGTACCTCCCCTGGGAGGTTCCCAGAGCTCCAGTGTGCTCCAGACCTCTGCCATATTGAAAACAGAGGTGCTGCTGGCACACTGGACTGCTCTGAGAGGCCAGTGCCAGCAGGTGACGTCAGAGACTCCTTCTGATAGGCTTCTTCAGGTGTTGCTAGCCTATCTTCTCTCCTAAGTAGCCAAACCTCCTTTTCTGGCTATTTAGGGTCTCTGCTTTGGGGAATTCTTTAGATAACATATGCAAGAGCTCATCAGAGTTCCTCTGCATCTCTCTCTTCACCTTCTGCCAAGGAATCGACTGCTGACCGTGCTGGAAGCCTGCAAAACTGCAACAAAGTAGCAAAGACGACTAATGCGACCTTGTAACGCTGATCCTGCCGCCTTTTCGACTGTTTTCCTGGTGGTGCATGCTGTGGGGGTAGTCTGCCTCCACTCTGCACTAGAAGCTCCGAAGAAATCTCCCGTGGGTCGACGGAATCTTCCCCCTGCAACCGCAGGCACCAAAGACCTGCATTACCGGTCCTCTGGGTCTCCTCTCAGCATGACGAGTGAGGTCCCTTGAGCTCAGCAACTCTGTCCAAGTGACTCCCACAGTCCAGTGACTCTTCAGTCCAAGTTTGGTGGAGGTAAGTCCTTGCCTCCCCACGCTAGACTGCATTGCTGGGAATCGCGTGTTTTGCAGCTACTCCGGCTCCTGTGCACTCTTCCAGGATTTCCTTTGTGCACAGCGAAGCCTGGGTCCCCGGCACTCTAACCTGCAGTGCACGACCTCCTGAGTTGTCCTCCGGCATCATGGGACCCTCTTTTGTGACTTCGGGTGAGCTCCGGTTCAATCCACTTCATAGTGCCTGTTCCGGCACTTCTGCGGGTGCTGCTCGCTTCTGAGTGGGTTCCTTGTCTTGCTGGGTGCCCCCTCTGTGTCCTCACGCAATTGGCGACATTCTGGTCCTTCCTGGGCCACAGCAGCATCCAAAAACCCTAACTGTGACCCTTGCAGCTAGCAAGGCTTGTTTGCGGTCTTTCTGCACGGAAACACCTCTGCACGACTCTTCACTTTGTGGGACATCCATCCTTCAAAGGGGAAGTTTCTAGCCATTGTAGTTCTTGCAGAATCCACAGCTTCTACCATCCAGTGGCAGCTTCTTTGCACCCACAGCTGGCATTTCCTGGGCATCTGCTGTAGGAGGCTGGACTGGCTTGTAGTGAGTACCAAGGGGTACTTGCACCTTGCACCAGGCCCAGTTATCCCTTATTAGTGTATAGGGTGTCTAGCAGCTTAGGCTGATAGATAATGGTAGCTTAGCAGAGCAGCTTAGGCTGAACTAGGAGACGTGTGAAGCTGCTACAGTACCACTTGGTGTCATATGCACAATATCATAAGAAAACACAATACACAGTTATACTAAAAATAAAGGTACTTAATTTTTATGACACTATGCCAAAGTATCTTAGAGTGTACCCTCAGTGAGAGGATAGGAAATATACACAAGATATATATACACAATAGCAAAAATATGCAGTATAGTCTTAGAAAACAGTGCAAACAATGTATAGTTACAAAAGAATGCAATGGGGACACATAGGGATAGGGGCAACACAAACCATATACTCCAAAAGTGGAATGCGAACCACGAATGGACCCCAAACCTATGTGACCTTGTAGAGGGTCGCTGGGACTATTAGAAAATAGTGAGAGTTAGAAAAATAACCCTCCCCAAGACCATGAAAAGTGAGTGCAAAGTGCACTAAAGTTCCCCTAAGGACAAAGAAGTCATGTTAGAGGAATAATGCAGGAAAGACACAAACCAACAATGCAACAACGATGGATTTCCAATCTAGGGTACCTGTGGAACAAGGGGACCAAGTCCAAAAGTCACAAGCAAGTCGGAGATGGGCATATGCCCAGGAAATGCCAGCTGTGGGTGCAAAGAAGCTTCTACTGGACAGAAGAAGCAGACGTTTCTGCAGGAACGAAAAGGGCTACAGACTTCCCCTTTGGTGGACGGATCCCGCATGCCGTGAAGAGTCGTGCAGAAGTGTTTTCCCGCCGAAAGAACGCCAACAAGCCTTGCTAGCTGCAAATTGTGTGGTTAGCGTTTTTGGACGCTGCTGTGGCCCAGGATGGACCAGGATGTCGCAAATTGCGCCAGGAGGTAGAGGGGACGTCGCGCAAGACAAGGAGCCCTCTCAGTAGCAGGTAGCACCCAGAGAAGTGCCAGAAACAGGCACTACGAGGATGCGTGAAACAGTGCTCACCCGAAGTTACACAAAGGAGTCCCACGTCGCCGAAGACCAACTTAGAAAGTCATGCAATGCAGGTTAGAGTGCCGTGGACCCAGGCTTGGCAGTGCACAAAGGATTTCCGCCGGAAGTGCACAGGGGCCGGAGTAGCTGCAAAAGTCGCGGTTCCCAGCAATGCAGTCTAGCGAGGTGAGGCAAGGACTTACCTCCACCAAACTTGGACTGAAGAGTCACTGGACTGTGGGGGTCACTTGGACAGAGTTGCTGGATTCGAGGGACCTCGCTTGTCATGCTGAGAGGAGACCCAAGGGACCGGTAATGCAGCTTTTTGGTGCCTGCGGTTGCAGGGGGAAGATTCCGTCGACCCACGGGAGATTTCTTCGGAGCTTCTAGTGCAGAGAGGAGGCAGACTACCCCCACAGCATGCACCACCAGGAAAACAGTCGAGAAGGCGGCAGGATGAGCGTTACAGAGTTGCAGTAGTCGTCTTTGCTACTATGTTGCAGTTTTGCAGGCTTCCAGCGCGGTCAGCAGTCGATTCCTTGGCAGAAGGTGAAGAGAGAGATGCAGAGGAACTCGGCTGAGCTCTTGCATTCGTTATCTAAAGTTTCCCCAGGGACAGAGACCCTAAATAGCCAGAAAAGAGGTTTTGGCTACCTAGGAGAGTGGATAGGCTACTAACACCTGAAGGAGCCTATCAGAAGGAGTCTCTGACGTCACCTGGTGGCACTGGCCACTCAGAGCAGTCCAGTGTGCCAGCAGCACCTCTGTTTCCAAGATGGCAGAGGTCTGGAGCACACTGGAGGAGCTCTGGACACCTCCCAGGGGAGGTGCAGGTCAGGGGAGTGGTCACTCCCCTTTCCTTTGTCCAGTTTCGCACCAGAGCAGGGCTAAGGGGTCCCCTGAACCGGTGTAGACTGGCTTATGCAGAGATGGGCACCATGTGTGCCCATGAAAGCATTTCAAGAGGCTGGGGGAGGCTACTCCTCCCCTGCCTTCACACCATTTTCCAAATGGAGAGGGTGTAACACCCTCTCTCAGAGGAAGTCCTTTGTTCTGCCATCCTGGGCCAGGCCTGGCTGGACCCCAGGAGGGCAGATGCCTGCCTGAGGGGTTGGCAGCAGCAGCAGCTGCAGTGAAACCCCAGGAAGGGCAGTTTGGCAGTACCAGGGTCTGTGCTACAGACCACTGGGATCATGGGATTGTGCCAACTATGCCAGGATGGCATAGAGGGGGCAATTCCATGATCATAGACATGTTACATGGCCATATTCGGAGTTACCATTGTGAAGCTACATATAGGTAGTGACCTATATGTAGTGCACGCGTGTAATGGTGTCCCCGCACTCACAAAGTCCGGGGAATTGGCCCTGAATAATGTGGGGGCACCTTGGCTAGTGCCAGGGTGCCCTCACACTAAGTAACTTTGCACCTAACCTTTACCAGGTAAAGGTTAGACATATAGGTGACTTATAAGTTACTTAAGTGCAGTGTAAAATGGCTGTGAAATAACGTGGATGTTATTTCACTCAGGCTGCAGTGGCAGGCCTGTGTAAGAATTGTCAGAGCTCCCTATGGGTGGCAAAAGAAATGCTGCAGCCCATAGGGATCTCCTGGAACCCCAATACCCTGGGTACCTCAGTACCATATACTAGGGAATTATAAGGGTGTTCCAGTAAGCCAATGTAAATTGGTAAAATTGGTCACTAGCCTGTTAGTGACAATTTGTAAAGAGAGAGCATGACCACTGAGGTTCTGGTTAGCAGAGCCTCAGTGAGACAGTTAGGCATCACACAGGGAACACATACATATAGGTCATAAACTTATGAGCACGGGGGTCCTGGCTAGCAGGGTCCCAGTGACACATAACAAACATACTGAAAACATAGGGTCTTCACTATGAGCACTGAGCCCTGGCTAGCAGGATCCCAGTGAGACAGTGAAAACACCCTGACATACACTCACAAACAGGCCAAAAGTGGGGGTAACAAGGCTAGAAAGAGGCTACTTTCTCACACTAAGGCTGAGCGAGAGAAAGACCACTCTACCGGGGGCCCGTGGAAGTCGGGGGCCCTGGGTCGTTGCCCACTTTACCCACGCCTTAAAACCCCTCTGGATGCCACTAGACAACCAAGGAGCAGGGGCTGAGTGTCACATCCTCCTGGGGGTGCGCTCCTGTAGGGTACATTGGGGACCAGCAGAGGGCGCTCACACTGCCCCTTACCCACAGGGGTTTGACCCACAGAGCCGCAGTTTCTTCTGTTGGCCCCTCCCAGGTCCGACCTTTAGAAGCTGAATCCAAATATAATGGTCAGAAAATAATCGTTTAGTTGTTTCTCGGATTAGGTGCAGACGAAACGCACATTAAACGCCTTTGACTCTTTGATGCATCTCAGGGTTGTTTTAAGCAGGAAGTCAGAAATCGAAGGGCTCGAGGACATTTAATCTCACAACTTGTGTAAGAGCTGCCTCGGTAATTGCTTAACATCTATGTGTACCAACCTTGGCCCCGCAGGAGCCCACACCCCGCAGAAGCCTCAGGAGCCCCCCACTCTCTGAATGTGGGACCCGCGCTCATTAGCGCTCCCCAGAACCGCCTTTACGTCCTTGTTCACATCACGTACTTAATGCTTAGATTTAGATATTGCATTTCCACAAAGGGGCGCAGAGAGCCTGATAATCACAGGCTTTAAACCACCCTCCGCCGTCCGAGCCTGGTCTTTCTTTTATATGTGTCTATGTTCTCCCGGCACAACATGTGCTTTCAATGATGCGCTATCTCAGCTTCTCTCCGGTACGAGGGGGGCTCACACGATGAGCCGCAGTGTATGTTGTAAACTGAGCTCCGGATAATGGTTATATAACATTGTATTTGTATTCTTAGCGGGTTATATGTTTTTGCATTTTATTTCATTGATCATTTTTGGCTAAATGAAATATTTCTTCTACAGCACCCTAAGTCGTTTCGGAATGAGGGATGCGCTCTATAAATATTAAAAGAAAGACATGAGATTCAGTGGGAAACTTCAGATTCTTCCAAAGACGGCCCTGTCCCCTTTCCCGGCCACATTCAGACTTCTCTGAAGGGGGTCAGCACTGCAGAAAGCTCTGCTTAGTTACTTCTGAATAGATACAACCGCCAATAAATGGAAGCAACTCTGTTCCAAAGCTTCTTGCAGTATCACCTGCAGTATGCTGCCCTGTGGGTTTTAAATCGGTGACACACGTCTCGCCCCTCCCTAAAGAGTCAACTACTCACCTGTGTGCAAACAGGTTTTTACCCCCCCACCACCCTCTGAGACTGAAAGGACTCACAAATAGGGTGACAGACTTTCAGAACCAATATGTATAACACATGATTCTTTCGCACACCGGGCCAACCCAGGTGAGACCCAGCCACATCCAGACCAGCCTTGGCCCTCCTACCCTGATACGAACAGTCCAGCCCGAGCTGCCAGTCCAGGTCCTCTCTGGACCAGAGCACAAGCACCCCAGGACCACTCAGGGTGATTGGGTCTCTTCAGCCAGGTGCACGTTGCTCCCAGAGGCACAGTGAGCAAGTAACCCACACCTGGATGTACCCCAAGCTGGTTACTGCATGACACCAAACACATGCAAGGGGTTTGATGTGACGTTGTCATAGCCATGTCTGACACAGGATACTTTAAAGTCCTATGTTTAGTGCATTGAAAGAACCTCATTCAGCCTCAAAGGAGAAGATATAATAGTCAGTAGCATCCGGGTTAACCATCACCCCGTTTACACTTGTTTCAGTCATTCTTTCAATCCATGAAAGCAGTTGAGGACCATTTAACACGCCAACCGAGACCTTCTAAAAGCACTCTGCAGGACATGGCCCTCAGGGAATTATCCTGAGGCTTTTTGCTTTCTCCCCCCATTTTTCTGCTGACTTTCTTTGCATGGCCTCAGGACACAGACCAGGAAGGGGCACTTTCATGAGTGGCTGAGGTGCTGTACCCAGGAGTACCCTGTCAAATGGCACACCACATACACAGGGCGGGTACAGCCCCGGCTACTAGTGGGAGACTGTACTGAGTGTACCAGCCACCAGAAGGGCTTGACAAACATGTATCAGGCCTGCCTTTGCAGGCCTGTGGAGGCACAGTTGCAGATGCACTGTCTCACTCCTTGGCCAAACCTGAGTGGGCCTTACACTACCCCTAGAGCACCCCCTGGAGGGTGGAGCAGGTGTTAGGCAGAAGGCAGGGCAGATACACATGGGTGCTCCACGCCCCGGTAGTGGAGAACCCCCACGTGGGTTTTCCCTACCTAGTAGATTGGCTCTTTCCACAGATTTTGCTGATTCTTTTATAGCGGCCCTAGGGCCTTGGGCACCTTTCCAACTTTAAGTATTGTGTGAAAGTGCGTACACTTTCCTGCATATGTTAGGAAGCGGCACTAACCAGTGTGTGCTAAGCCTACCAATGCAGGCCAGCATGTGCGCTCTTGCACGATGGTGTTTTAACATGCGCTGAGCCTGCCGATGCAGACCAGGGTGGGCGCACTTGCGCCAAGGGTGTTTCTAAATGTATCGAAGAATACCCATGTGTGTTGTCACTACCTCTGAGGGTTGCTCTGCCCATAGACTAACATGAGGGACTGACTGAAATCACTCCCAGCTGTAATAGGGATTGCAGTGAAGCAGCCTCATGGTGTTTCCCATCATTGGATTCACAGTGATGAAACCCTTCCTATGGTAACAGTGGTTTAGTCATTAAAACCTGTGAAATTCCACTTCTGGAAAGTGGGCATTTCTCTGCTCTAAAAGTTTGTTGTGCCATTTTCTGCCTGGCACCAGTCGACACCAGAGTTCGGGGGAGCTGTGGGGGAGATTCCCCAGCAACACCTCCAAACAATAGTCATGCAGCTGGAACAACAGACCTCTGACATCTGAGGGCCTGGCTGGATATACATCGGAGGTTTTGTCACTTGTTCTCTGGTAGCCAGATCATCACCCCATTAAAGTTTAAGATCTGCATTCCACAGCCCCATGGAACCAGGACTGAGATATCTATGGTTTAAAGAGAGAACCTTTGAACTAACCCCCAACTTCAAAACCACACTACAATATACCTACTGGTGCCATACTGCATCACGGTGGAGATACACTTGCAGGGGCATGGGACCGGAGACCATGGACCACGTGGTGCACACTGCCAGAGGAATATTTTGTGCACAAGGAGGATTATTGCCTTAGAGCCCTTCCTGAATCATGGCTGGACTTGGTAGACTGCCTGCTGCTGTGTGGCAATCTGAAGTGTGCTCTACAAGGGTTTGTCGGCTTGCCCCCTATTCTCCTGTGGAGGTCTCAGTGACATCAAAGGCCTCTCGCAAGGGGTCCACACTATCTGCTTGTGACACCCGAAGAGCGGTGCCCTCATAAGTGACCACATCGTCTGCTGGATCCCAAGTGACAGAGTAAAGTGAGCGTGAAACTAAGAATTCTGCCTGGAAACCTGATTGCCTGGAGCGGAGCCCCAAAAGCATTTCCCCCATCTAAGGAGTGTGGCCTCTGCATCGTGGGACCTCAGCACACATAAGCGCATTGTTGGTGGTGAGCGGGTTGCAGGACCCCGCTTCGTCAATCGTGCCACATCTCTCCTGTGCATCACGCCAACTGCATACTCATTGTGTGTGGTGTCCATATCACAGATTGTGACCCTCGGAGGTGGGAACGTAACCATAGTAGTTCCTCATCCTACCTTTGTGGCACTACCGGGCTAGTGCCTGTGTATGTGACCCCAACTGTCTGGTTTGACCCATATCAATGAGCACCGGGCATCGTGCCTCATTTACAGGGAAGTGCTGAATTTGCATCTCTTCGATTGAGCGTGATCGGAACTGGTGTGACTCGTATCAATGCGCACCAGGTGTTGTGCCTCATTTCTAAGGAAGCATGGGAATGGCAATTCTTCATCATAAGTGATTGGAACTGTCTGGTGCAAACCGTGTCAAAGCGCAGTAGGCATTGTGCCTCATTTTTAAGGAGGCACGGAATTTGCAACTCATTCTAGTGTGTGAAGCCAGAGTTGTCTGGTGCGACTCGGATCATCGCTCACCAGACATTGTTCCCGGATTGCCGGGGTGCAACTCTAATCAACGTGTACCTGACGGGGACCTCTACCTTCCAAGAGGCTATCCTGCTACATTCTCCCCTGCATCGATCATTCCTCTTGGGCTCTCGGGATGGCAAACTACCTGCCCTCTCCTCACCCGGCCCCCCTACAACATTGTGTGCCAGATACTATTGCCCAGACTGGGCCGGGTGGAGAGGGTAACTGACTAGGCTGAAGGAATGCTTCCGAGGGTGATCAGAATTGAGTCAAGAGACTGTGCAACCCTTCAACATATTGGATCTCCACCTTGCACATGCAGCAAAGCCTGTTTGAGCAGCACAAGTCTGTCATTAATTAGGTAGTGCATAGTAGAAAGGCTGCAACTGCCAAAGCTGTGATGATGGAGGAGAACAAGTGGTGGGTAGTGGAGTCTCTGATCCAAATGCTAATGTCTTTTGAGATTGTTATAGGATGTCAGGAAGGAGGACAGTACCATGAGCCAAGTGATCCCGTTGTTGCACCTGCTGGAAGAACATTTGTAAAAGGTGGAGGAAACATTTTGCATTGTCAATGAAGCAGCTGCCTCGCCCAACGGCTTAATTCTTCTCCTGAACACATGTCAAAGGCAGAAGAAATATATAGTGTCCTTCTAAGAGTACTTCTGTGACACTATACTGGATCCACGGAACAAAAAAGCAGAGGCAACTTTTATTGCTTTTTCAATAGTGGATGTCTTTATTTACAATAATTGGTTCATCAAGAAAGAGAGTGACCTAGAACTGATCAACCGTTGCAAATTTAAGGCCATAGCAAAACTGATGTGCTGTCTTCATCCTCCAGACAGTGCGGTGTTGTCCCAGAATTAAGAAGCATGTCGCAACTACAGCATCAGCACCCATCAATAATCATAAGTTTGCTTGCTTCTAAACCTACAGAACCAATAGCTTCACTGCTGACATCTATCAAGGGTTGGTTTATGGATATAGAAGGGCTTAGATCAAGTGCTCAGGATCAGGTAATGCCAAAACAACAAGTGTCAAAATTGACACTGCAGAAGATAGTACAAGACTTTTAGGGTGACCCAAAGAGGTCTACCTGGATTAAGACCCATTCACGTATTCCATTGGAAGAAGGAACAATGGGCTGAATTTAGGTGGCTGTCAATAAAGTGCCTGGCATGTCTTGTAGCCAGTGTATCTTTGGAGGGTGTGTTCAGTGTAGCTGGAGTAATTATCATGGTCAGAAGTGCTAGTCTCTCCCTTCAAAACCTCGAGAGAATGTTTATGAACAAACATTTCACACCAAGAAAGTATAAGGCTCCTGCATGAACAACTGTGGACTAGGGAAGTTTCTTGGGTATCAGAAGTATATAGTGAATGACCATTCTCCAGATGACCTCCAGGAATTGAAGGATTAAAAAAACTAGGCCTGGGCAGAGTTCATGGAGTTCCACTCTGCTGAATTCCGCTGAGCTGCTAAAAAGCTTAGTGTAATTCTGCGGAGGTGGAGTTCTGTGTGCCGCAGAGTGCCCCCCTCTCCCGAACGTGCCGAATCTTGGAAGCGCTAAGCAGGGTCAGGCCTGGTGAGCTAAGCCCATCCCTACTTAGTGCTTCAGAGATCGGGCACATTCAGTAGAGAACTGTAGGCAGTGAAAGCTGCTGTTTCAGGCCTCTTGTGCACCAGCCTGCCCTTATGCACTGCACACGGGGCAGGCCTGTGCACAAGAGGCCTGTGCAGGCCGGTTCAAAAGAGGCGTTGGCCGGGCAGTGCACAAGAGGCCTGAAACAGCAGCTTTCTCTGCCTATGGCCCTGGCCTGAATTCAGGCCAGGGCCGTAGGCAGGGATAGCTGAGGATTCAGGCTTCTTACGCACCAGTGTGCACACTAAAGAAAAAAGTGAGGACTTACCTGGGTTCTCGCAGGGGGTTCTTGTTGCCAGCACTGAGGCCTGGCTCCCTGCCTCCCTCTGGTCCCAGAATCCATTCCGGAGCTGCCGGCGAACAGCTTCATCGACGTCCGGTGAGTGCGCACTGCAGCCCAGTTATAAGCTACACAGTGCAAGCGCAGACAGTCTGCTCTTGCGCTGTGTGGCCCATAACTGAGGTCATTGCGCATGCTGCAAGCTCCGCTGGTGGGGCTAGCGGAGTTTGTTGGTGAACTCTGCACTCCAAGCGGAGTGTGGAGTGCCAACAACTCTGTTAGCTCCACCAGCGGAGCTCACTGCCCACCCGTAAAAAAAACACCAAAAAAGTATTCTATACAAAAAAAAAAGATAAAACAAAAAAACAGGAAAGCGGTTTTATCTTTATATTTAATGTGTGGCTAATAAAACTAAACCTAAACGGACCAATGTGCATGGCACATGTAAACAATCAAAGAGGACTTAGACATTGCCCGGTGACGAGTGGCAAGTGGTAACAAAGAAAGAAACTAATTCAATCTTTGAGCTACCCATGGGCTTTGCAGTGAGGAGTTAATGGTATTCAGATCAGTAATGGATGCCTTTAGACCATTTGAAAAAAACAAGATGCCTGCTTCCCATGCCTAACCATTACCTAACCTTGCATCCTATGCTCAGCTGAAGTGAGGATGCAAAGGACTGTACTTATATATGTCTGTTACATGGGAAACAGAGAAATATAGATGGGTAGTTGAACACACCACACGTGACAGCTATCTTACATCAATGAATGTGAAATGATGGCCCACATGGTGAGTGTGAAGAGCTGTGCCTTGCTAAACTTAGTATTTCATGCTTGGATTCTCATTTGGTTAAGGATGAATGCGGGGCTGCTACTTGCTGAGCATGTTGATAATTTGCATTCCAGCACCTCAAACAAGCCTATCCTGTGCACTGGAAGTGGGAAACAGTTATTTACAATAATGCAGACTAAAGGCTTGAGCAGGAAATACTTGTGCTTGTCAAACTGCGGTGGACATGATGATGATGGGCACAGCTAACCTTTTTTTTGTTTGGATGATAATTCATTTAGGGAACTTGCAGCTTAGTTATGTCGGATCAATGGCACCAGCTAAATACTATTATTGTTTGAGTGATCATGGCACATGGATGTAGCTAGTTGTCTGGTTGTGTGGGTTCGGTCTGTGATTGGCTCTTAGTCTGTAGTACACCAGCCTATTCTCTGCACTCTGAACCCTCATGCACCTCTTTTACCTTGAATCAGAAATATTGTCCTTTTATCTTCTCATTCTATGGCCCTTCTCTTCTGCAAAGACTAGGAATCTCCACGGTGCTCCCGGTCTGCACTTCACTGCGACTCCCAAGACAGCCAGTGCCAGAAGGATGCAGATGCACCACTTTTATAAATAATCATTTGTCTTAACTTTCTATTATCAATATTTTCAAACGGACATTAGTTTAGATAGCTACATCTAACTTGGGAGCCTTTGGCTGTTAAAGTCTAGCAGGTTAACTTAACTGTGATCTTCCTTCCACGATAGATGTGCTGCTCTCATGAATGTGCTGAAGGCTGTCAGTTTAAAGTCTTACCTAACTCCTCCATCTATCCAGTCATCAATGCCTAGCCTTCTTACCTCAGGTTGTAAGATCTCTTGTGCAGTAATCTCTTTCCACCACCAACACATCTCACACTTGGTAGGCCGAATTTAGAGCACACATCCTTAAACTATTGCAGGAGAGGTTCGGAAAATGGCTAGTTTTTCCACATCACCCCCCTTATTTAGGCCAAAAGGGACATCATTGTGCAGACTATAAATTAACAACGGTAGACAGGCCAAGGATAAGCATTGCACACTTTTGCGTCCACTGTCTATATCCGAGAGAGAATCAATCCACCTGCTCATTCCACCAAAGCTAACCACCTTTAGTGACTTCAATGTTCTTTACTCTTACTTTAGTAAGTGAGTCCCTCTTTACACTGTGTGGATGTATGCTGTTCTTTGTCTAGGGGTTTTACACTCTGTGTTTTTTTTGTTGCATGTTGCAGGATGAGGATCCTTATTTGATGATTCTCTTGCAACATTCCCATTAGAAGAACCTTGTTGTGCAAGTGACATCTTCTCTTTTGAGGCCTGTTAGGACCGTCAGCAGTTACCCCCTCTAGAAACCCCCTGTGTCCTTTCTGCTCAGGTAAGAACACTCCTGTGCCTGTCACATCTTGTGAGTGACAGACCTCTGGTGTGTCTCAATCTGTTGGTCTAATACTCCTGTAACTCACATACCTCTTAAGTGACTACACTGGGCCCTATAAGTGTGTCATCCTGCCGCTTCTGTGCCTGTCACATCTTGTGAGTGACAGACCACTGGTATGTCTCAATCTGTTGGTCTAATACTCCTGTAACTCATATTTCTCTTAAGTGACTACACCGGGCCCTCTATGTGTGTTATCCTGTCAATTCTGTGGCAGTCACATCTTGTGAGTGACAGACCTCTGGTATGTCTCAATCTGTTGGTCTAATACTCCTGTAACTCACATACCTCTTAAGTGACTACCCTGGGCCCTCTAAGTGTGTCATCCTGCCGCTTCTGTGCCTGTCACATCTTGTGAGAGACCTCTGGTATGTCTCAATCTGTTGGTCTAATACTCCTGTAACTGACATATCTCTTAAGTGACTACACTGGGGCCATCTAAGTGTGTTTTCCTGACACTTCTCTGCCTGTCACATCTTGTGAGTGACAGACCTCTGGTATGTCTCAATCTGTTGGTCTAATACTCCTGTAACTGACATATCTCTTAAGTGACTACACCTGGGCCCTCTAAATGTGTTATCCTGCCGCCTCTGTGCCTGTCACATCTTGTGAGTGACAGACCTCTGGTATGTCTCAATCTGTTGGTCTAATACTCCTGTAACTGACATATCTCTTAAGTGACTACACCTGGGCCCTCTAAATGTGTTATCCTGCCGCTTCTGTGCCTGTCACATCTTGTGAGTGAGAGACCTCTGGTATGTCTCAATCTGTTGGTCTAATACTCATGTAACTGACATATCTCTTAAGTGACTACGCCGGGGCCCTCTACCTGTGTTATCCTGCCGCTCCTGTGCCTGTCACATCTTGTGAGTGACAGGCCTCTGGTATGTCTAAATCTGTTGGTCTAATACTCCTGTAACTCACATACCTCTTAAGTGACTACACTGGGCCCTCTAAGTGTGTCATCCTGCCGCTTCTGTTCCTGTCACATCTTGTGAGTGACAGACCTCTAGTATGTCTAAATCTGTTGGTCTAATAATCCTGTAACTCTTATACCTCTTAAGTGACTACACTGGGCCCTATAAGTGTGTCATCCTGCCGCTTCTGTGCCTGTCACATCTTGTGAGTGACAGACCTCTGGTATGTCTCAATCTGTTGGTCTAATACTCCTGTAACTCATATTTCTCTTAAGTGACTACACCGGGCCCTCTATGTGTGTTATCCTGTCAATTCTGTGGCAGTCACATCTTGTGAGTGACAGACCTCTGGTATGTCTCAATCTGTTGGTCTAATACTCCTGTAACTCACATACCTCTTAAGTGACTACACTGGGCCCTCTAGGTGTGTCATCCTGCCGCTTCTGTGCCTGTCACATCTTGTGAGAGACCTCTGGTATGTCTCAATCTGTTGGTCTAATACTCCTGTAACTGACATATCTCTTAAGTGACTACACTGGGGCCCTCTAAGTGTGTTATCCTGACACTTCTCTGCCTGTCACATCTTGTGAGTGACAGACCTCTGGTATGTCTCAATCTGTTGGTCTAATACTCCTGTAACTCATATTTCTCTTAAGTGACTACACCGGGCCCTCTATGTGTGTTATCCTGTCAATTCTGTGGCAGTCACATCTTGTGAGTGACAGACCTCTGGTATGTCTCAATCTGTTGGTCTAATACTCCTGTAACTCACATACCTCTTAAGTGACTACACTGGGCCCTCTAAGTGTGTCATCCTGCCGCTTCTGTGCCTGTCACATCTTGTGAGAGACCTCTGGTATGTCTCAATCTGTTGGTCTAATACTCCTGTAACTGACATATCTCTTAAGTGACTACACTGGGGCCCTCTAAGTGTGTTTTCCTGACACTTCTCTGCCTGTCACATCTTGTGAGTGACAGACCTCTGGTATGTCTCAATCTGTTGGTCTAATACTCCTGTAACTGACATATCTCTTAAGTGACTACACCTGGGCCCTCTAAATGTGTTATCCTGCCGCCTCTGTGCCTGTCACATCTTGTGAGTGAGAGACCTCTGGTATGTCTCAATCTGTTGGTCTAATACTCCTGTAACTGACATATCTCTTAAGTGACTACGCCGGGGCCCTCTACCTGTGTTATCCTGCCGCTCCTGTGCCTGTCACATCTTGTGAGTGACAGACCTCTGGTGTGTCTCAATCTGTTGGTCCAATAGTCCTGAAACTCACATATCTCTTAAGTGACTGCACCGGGCCCTCTATGTGTGCTATCCTGCCGCTTCTGTGCCTGTCACATCTGGTGAGTGACAGACCTCTGGCATGTCTCAATCTGTTGGTCTAATACTCCTGTAACAGACATATCTCTTAAGTGACTACACCGGGCCCTCTAAGTGTGTTATCCTGCCGCTTCTGTGCCTGTCACATCTTGTGAGTGACAGACCTCTGGTATGTCTCTATCTGTTGGTCTAATACTCATGTAACTGACATATCTCCTAAGTGACTACACCGGGCCCTCTAAGTGTGTCATCCTGCCGCTTCTGTGCCTGTCACATCTTGTGAGTGACAGACCTCTGGTATATCTTAATCTGTTGCTCTAATACTCCTGTAACTCACATATCTCTTAAGCGACTACACCGGTCCCTCTAAGTGTGTTATCCTGCCGCTCCTGTGTCTGTCACATCTTGTGAGTGACAGACCCCTGGTATGTCTCAATCTGTTGGTCTAATACTCCTGTAACTGACATGTCTCTTAAGTGACTACACCGGGCTCTCTGAGTGTGTTATCCTGTTGCTCTTGTGCCTGTCACATCTTGTGAGTGACAGACCTCTGGTATGTCTCAATCTGTTGGTCTAATACTCCTGTAACTGACATGTCTCTTAAGTGACTACACCGGGCACTCTGAGTGTGTTATCCTGTCGCTCCTGTGCCTGACACATCTTGTGAGTGACAGGCCTCTGGTGTGTATCAATCTGTTGGTCTAATACTCCTGTAACTGACATATCTCTTAAGTGACTACACCAGGACCTCTAAGTGTGTGATCCTGCCGCTCCTGTGCCTGTCACATCTTGTGAGTGACAGACCTCTGGTATGCCTCAAACTGTTGGTCTAATACTCCTGGAACTCACATACCTCTTAAGTGACTACACCGGGGCCCTCTAAGTGTGTTATCCTGTCGCTTCTGTGCCTGTCACATCTTGTAAGTGACAGACCTCTTGTATGTCTCAGTCTGTTGGTCTAATACTCCTGTAACTGACATACCTCTCAAGTGACTACACCGGGCCCTCTAAGTGTGTTATCCTGTCACTCCTGTGCCTGTCACATCTTGTGAGTGACAGACCTCTGGTATGTCTCAATCTGTTGGTCTAATACTTCTGTAAATGACATACCTCTTAAGGGACTACACCGGGGACCTCTAAGTGTGTTATCCTGCCGCTTCTGTGCCTGTCACATCTTGTGAGTGACAGACCTCTTGTGTGTCTCAATCTGTTGGTCTAATACTCCTGTAACTGACATGTCTCTTAAGTGACTACACCGGGACCTCTAAGTGTGATATCCTGCCGCTCCTGTGCCTGTCACATCTTGTGAGTGACAGACCTCTGGTATGTCTCAATCTGTTGGTCTAATACTCCTGTAACTCACATACCTCTTAAGTGACTACACTGGGCCCTCTAAGTGTGTCATCCTGCTGCTTCTGTGCCTGCCACATCTTGTGAGTGACAGACCTCTGGTATGTCTCAATCTGTTGGTCTAATACTCCTGTAACTAACAATCCTGCCGCCTCTGTGCCTGTCACATCTTGTGAGTGACAGACCTCTGGTACGTCTCAATCTCTTGGTCTAATACTCCTGTAACTGACATGTCTCTTAAGTGACTACACCGGGACCTCTAAGTGTGTTATCCTGCCGCTCCAGTGCCTGTCACATCTTGTGAGTGACTGACCTCTAGTATGTCTCAATCTGTTGGTCTAATACTTCGGTAACTGACATATCTCTTAACTGACTACACCAGGACCTCTAAGTGTGTGATCCTGCCGCTCCTGTGCCTGTCACATCTTGTGAGTGACAGACCTCTGGTATGCCTCAAACTGTTGGTCTAATACTCCTGTAACTGACATATCTCTTAAGTGACTACACCAGGGCCCTCTAAGTGTGTTATCCTGTCGCTTCTGTGCATGTCACATCTTGTGAGTGACAGACCTCTGGTATGTCTCAATCTGTTGGTCTAATACTCCTGTAACTCACATATCTCTTAAGTGACTACACTGGGCCCTCTAAATGTGTCATCCTGCTGCTTCTGTGCCTGTCACATCTTGTGAGTGACAGACCTCTGGTATGTCTCAATCTGTTGGTCTAATACTCCTGTAACTGACAATCCTGCCACCTCTGTGCCTGTCACGTCTTGTGAGTGACAGACCTCTGGTATGTCTCAATCTGTTGGTCTAATACTCTTGTAACTGACATATCTCTTAAGTGACTACACCGGGGCCCTCTATGTGTGTTATCCTGTCGCTCCTGTGCCTGTCACATCTTGTGAGTGACAGACCTCTGGTACGTCTCAATCTGTTGGTCTAATACTCCTGTAACTGAAATATCTCTTAAGTGACTACACCGGGACCCTCTATGTGTGTTATCCTGCCGCCTCTGTGCCTGTCACATCTTGTGAGTGACAGACCTCTGGTACGTCTCAATCTGTTGGTCTAATACTCTTGTAACTGACATATCTCTTAAGTGACTACACAGGGGCCCTCTATGTGTGTTATCCTGTCGCTTCTGTGCCTGTCACATCTTGTGAGTGACAGACCTCTGGTATGTCTCAATCTGTTGGTCTAATACTCCTGTAACTCACATATCTCTTAAGTGACTACACTGGGTCCTCTAAGTGTGTCATCCTGCCGCTTCTGTTCCTGTCACATCTTGTGAGTGACAGACCTCTAGTATGTCTAAATCTGTTGGTCTAATAATCCTGTAACTCTTATACCTCTTAAGTGACTACACTGGGCCCTATAAGTGTGTCATCCTGCCGCTTCTGTGCCTGTCACATCTTGTGAGTGACAGACCTCTGGTATGTCTCAATCTGTTGGTCTAATACTCCTGTAACTCATATTTCTCTTAAGTGACTACACCGGGCCCTCTATGTGTGTTATCCTGTCAATTCTGTGGCAGTCACATCTTGTGAGTGACAGACCTCTGGTATGTCTCAATCTGTTGGTCTAATACTCCTGTAACTCACATACCTCTTAAGTGACTACACTGGGCCCTCTAAGTGTGTCATCCTGCCGCTTCTGTGCCTGTCACATCTTGTGAGAGACCTCTGGTATGTCTCAATCTGTTGGTCTAATACTCCTGTAACTGACATATCTCTTAAGTGACTACACTGGGGCCCTCTAAGTGTGTTTTCCTGACACTTCTCTGCCTGTCACATCTTGTGAGTGACAGACCTCTGGTATGTCTCAATCTGTTGGTCTAATACTCCTGTAACTGACATATCTCTTAAGTGACTACACCTGGGCCCTCTAAATGTGTTATCCTGCCGCCTCTGTGCCTGTCACATCTTGTGAGTGAGAGACCTCTGGTATGTCTCAATCTGTTGGTCTAATACTCCTGTAACTGACATATCTCTTAAGTGACTACGCCGGGGCCCTCTACCTGTGTTATCCTGCCGCTCCTGTGCCTGTCACATCTTGTGAGTGACAGACCTCTGGTGTGTCTCAATCTGTTGGTCCAATAGTCCTGAAACTCACATATCTCTTAAGTGACTGCACCGGGCCCTCTATGTGTGCTATCCTGCCGCTTCTGTGCCTGTCACATCTGGTGAGTGACAGACCTCTGGCATGTCTCAATCTGTTGGTCTAATACTCCTGTAACAGACATATCTCTTAAGTGACTACACCGGGCCCTCTAAGTGTGTTATCCTGCCGCTTCTGTGCCTGTCACATCTTGTGAGTGACAGACCTCTGGTATGTCTCTATCTGTTGGTCTAATACTCATGTAACTGACATATCTCCTAAGTGACTACACCGGGCCCTCTAAGTGTGTCATCCTGCCGCTTCTGTGCCTGTCACATCTTGTGAGTGACAGACCTCTGGTATATCTTAATCTGTTGCTCTAATACTCCTGTAACTCACATATCTCTTAAGCGACTACACCGGTCCCTCTAATTGTGTTATCCTGCCGCTCCTGTGTCTGTCACATCTTGTGAGTGACAGACCCCTGGTATGTCTCAATCTGTTGGTCTAATACTCCTGTAACTGACATGTCTCTTAAGTGACTACACTGGGGCTCTCTAAATCTGTCATCCTGCCGCTTCTGTGCCTGTCACATCTTGTGAGTGACAGACCCCTGGTATGTCTCAATCTGTTGGTCTAATACTCCTGTAACTCACATATCTCTTAAGTGACTACACCGGTCCCTCTAAGTGTGTTATCCTGCCGCTCCTGTGTCTGTCACATCTTGTGAGTGACAGACCCCTGGTATGTCTCAATCTGTTGGTCTAATACTCCTGTAACTGACATGTCTCTTAAGTGACTACACCGGGCACTCTGAGTGTGTTATCCTGTTGCTCTTGTGCCTGTCACATCTTGTGAGTGACAGACCTCTGGTATGTCTCAATCTGTTGGTCTAATACTCCTGTAACTGACATGTCTCTTAAGTGACTACACCGGGCACTCTGAGTGTGTTATCCTGTCGCTCCTGTGCCTGACACATCTTGGAAGTGACAGGCCTCTGGTGTGTATCAATCTGTTGGTCTAATACTCCTGTAACTGACATATCTCTTTAAGTGACTACACCAGGATCTCTAAGTGTGTGATCCTGCCGCTCCTGTGCCTGTCACATCTTGTGAGTGACAGACCTCTTGTATGTCTCAGTCTGTTGGTCTAATACTCCTGTAACTGACATACCTCTCAAGTGACTACACTGGGCCCTCTAAGTGTGTTATCCTGTCACTCCTGTGCCTGTCACATCTTGTGAGTGACAGGCCTCTGGTATGTCTCAATCTGTTGGTCTAATACTTCTGTAAATGACATACCTCTTAAGGGACTACACCGGGGACCTCTAAGTGTGTTATCCTGCCGCTTCTGTGCCTGTCACATCTTGTGTGTGACAGACCTCTTGTGTGTCTCAATCTGTTGGTCTAATATTCCTGTAACTGACATGTCTCTTAAGTGACTACACCGGGACCTCTAAGTGTGTTATCCTGCCGCTCCTGTGCCTGTCACATCTTGTGAGTGACAGACCTCTGGTATGTCTCAATCTGTTGGTCTAATACTCCTGTAACTCACATACCTCTTAAATGACTACACTGGGCCCTCTAAGTGTGTCATCCTGCTGCTTCTGTGCCTGCCACATCTTGTGAGTGACAGACCTCTGGTATGTCTCAATCTGTTGGTCTAATACTCCTGTAACTGACAATCCTGCCGCCTCTGTGCCTGTCACATCTTGTGAGTGACAGACCTCTGGTACGTCTCAATCTCTTGGTCTAATACTCCTGTAACTGACATGTCTCTTAAGTGACTACACCGGGACCTCTAAGTGTGTTATCCTGCCGCTCCAGTGCCTGTCACATCTTGTGAGTGACTGACCTCTAGTATGTCTCAATCTGTTGGTCTAATACTCCGGTAACTGACATATCTCTTAACTGACTACACCAGGACCTATAAGTGTGTGATCCTGCCGCTCCTGTGCCTGTCACATCTTGTGAGTGACAGACCTCTGGTATGCCTCAAACTGTTGGTCTAATACTCCTGTAACTGACATATCTCTTAAGTGACTACACCAGGGCCCTCTAAGTGTGTTATCCTGTCGCTTCTGTGCATGTCACATCTTGTGAGTGACAGACCTCTGGTATGTCTCAATCTGTTGGTCTAATACTCCTATAACTCACATATCTCTTAAGTGACTACACTGGGCCCTCTAAGTGTGTCATCCTGCTGCTTCTGTGCCTGTCACATCTTGTGAGTGACAGACCTCTGGTATGTCTCAATCTGTTGGTCTAATACTCCTGTAACTGACAATCCTGCCACCTCTGTGCCTGTCACGTCTTGTGAGTGACAGACCTCTGGTATGTCTCAATCTGTTGGTCTAATACTCTTGTAACTGACATATCTCTTAAGTGACTACACCGGGGCCCTCTATGTGTGTTATCCTGTCGCTCCTGTGCCTGTCACATCTTGTGAGTGACAGACCTCTGGTACGTCTCAATCTGTTGGTCTAATACTCCTGTAACTGACATATCTCTTAAGTGACTACACCGGGACCCTCTATGTGTGTTATCCTGCCGCCTCTGTTCCTGTCACATCTTGTGAGTGACAGACCTCTGGTACGTCTCAATCTGTTGGTCTAATACTCTTGTAACTGACATATCTCTTAAGTGACTACACAGGGGCCCTCTATGTGTGTTATCCTGTCGCTTCTGTGCCTGTCACATCTTGTGAGTGACAGACCTCTGGTATGTCTCAATCTGTTGGTCTAATACTCCTGTAACTGACATATCTCTTAAGTGACTACACCGGGCCCTCTAAGTGTGTTATCATGCTGCCTCTGTGCCTGTCACATCTTGTGAGTGACTGACCTCTGGTATGTCTCAATCTGTTGGTCTAATACTCCTGTAACTGACATATCTCTTAAGTGACTACACCGGGGCCCTCTAAGTGTGTTATCCTGCCGCCTCTGTGCCTGTCACATCTTGTGAGTGACTGACCTCTGGTATGTCTCAATCTGTTGGTCTAATACTCTTGTAACTGACATATCTCTTAAGTGACTACACCGGGCCCTCTAAGTGTGTTATCGTGCTGCTTCTGTGCCTGTCACATCTTGTGAGTGACTGACCTCTGGTATGTCTCAATCTGTTGGTCTAATACTCCTGTAACTGACACATCTCTTAAGTGACTACACCAGGACCTCTAAGTGTGTGATCCTGCCGCTCCTGTGCCTGTCACATCTTGTGAGTGACAGACCTCTGGTATGCCTCAAATTGTTGGTCTAATACTCCTGGAACTCACATATCTCTTAAGTGACTACACCAGGGCCCTCTAAGTGTGTTATCCTGTCGCTTCTGTGCATGTCACATCTTGTGAGTGACTGACCTCTGGTATGTCTCAATCTGTTGGTCTAATACTTCTGTAAATGACATACCTCTTAAGTGACTACACCGGGGACCTCTAAGTGTGTTACCCTGCCGCTTCTGTGCCTGTCACATCTTGTGAGTGACAGACCTCTTGTGTGTCTCAATCTGTTGGTCTAATACTCCTGTAACTGACATGTCTCTTAAGTGACTACACCGGTGTAGGAGGCTGGACTGGCTTGTAGTGAGTACCAAGGGGTACTTGCACCTTGCACCAGGCCCAGTTATCCCTTATTAGTGTATAGGGTGTCTAGCAGCTTAGGCTGATAGATAATGGTAGCTTAGCAAAGCAGCTCAGGCTGAACTAGGAGACGTGTGAAGCTACTACAGTACCACTTAGTGTCATATGCACAATATCATAAGAAAACACAATACACAGTTATACTAAAAATAAAGGTACTTTATTTTTATGACAATATGCCAAAGTATCTTAGAGTGTACCCTCAGTGAGAGGATAGGAAATATACACAAGATATATATACACAATAGCAAAAATATGCAGTATAGTCTTAGAAAACAGTGCAAACAATGTATAATTACAATAGGATGCAATGGGGAAACATAGGGATAGGGGCAACACAAACCATATACTCCAAAAGTGGAATGTGAACCACGAATGGACCCCAAACCTATGTGACCTTGTAGAGGGTCGCTGGGACTATTAGAAAATAGTGAGAGTTAGAAAAATAACCCTCCCCAAGACCCTGAAAAGTGAGTGCAAAGTGCACCAAAGTTCCCCTAAGGACAAAATAGTCGTGTTAGAGGGAGAATGCAAGGAAAACACAAATCAGCAATGCAACAACGATGGATTCCTGTCTGAAGGTACCTGTGGAACAAGGGGACCAAGTCCAAAAGTCACAAGCAGCTCGGAGATGGGCAGATGCCCAAGAAATGCCAGCGGTTGGTGCAAAGAAGCTCTTTCTAGGCTGAAGAACTGTGAATACTGCAGGAACGACAAGGGCTAGAGACTTCCCCTTTGGAGGATGGATCCCCCACGCCTTGGAGAGTCGTGCAGAAGTGTTTTCCCGCCGGATGGACGCCAACAAGCCTTGCTACACGCAAATCGTGCGTTTGGCGTTTTTGGACGCTGCTGGGGCCCAGGAGGGACCAGGAGGTCGCAAATTGGACCTGTAGAGAGAGGGGACGTCGAGCAAGACAAGGAGCCCTCACTGAAGCAGGTAGCACCCGGAGAAGTGCCAGAAACAGGCACTACGAGGATGCGTGAAACGGTGCTCGCCGAAGTTGCACAAAGGAGTCCCACGTCGCCGGAGACCAACTTAGAAAGTCGTGCAATGCAGGTTAGAGTGCCGTGGACCCAGGCTTGGCTGTGCACGAAGGATTTCCGCCGGAAGTGCACAGGGGCCGGAGAAGCTTGCAAAGTCGCGGTTCCCAGCAATGCAGCCCAGCGAGGTGAGGCAAGGACTTACCTCCACCAAACTTGGGCTGAAGAGTCACTGGACTGTGGGGGTCACTTGGACGGTGTCGCTGGATTCGAGGGACCTCGCTCGTCGTGCTGAGAGGAGACCCAAGGGACCGGAGATGCAGCTTTTTGGTGCCTGCGGTTGCAGGGGGAAGATTCCGTCGACCCACGGGAGATTTCTTCGGAGCTTCTGGTGCAGAGAGGAGGCAGGCTACCCCCACAGCATGCACAAGCAGGAAAACAGTCGAGAAGGCGGCAGGATCAGCGTTACAGAGTTGCAGTAGTCGTCTTTGCTACTATGTTGCAGGTTTGCAGGCTTCCAGCGCGGTCAGCGGTCGATTCCTTATCAGAAGGTGAAGAGGGAGATGCAGAGGAACTCGGCTGAGCTCATGCATTCGTTATCTGAAGTTTCCCCAGAGACAGAGACCCTAAATAGCCAGAAAAGAGGGTTTGGCTACCTAGGAGAGAGGAAAGGCTACTAACACCTGAAGGAGCCTATCAGCAGGAGTCTCTGACGTCACCTGGTGGCACTGGCCACTCAGAGCAGTCCAGTGTGCCAGCAGCACCTCTGTTTCCAAGATGGCAGAGGTCTGGAGCACACTGGAGGAGCTCTGGACACCTCCCAGGGGAGGTGCAGGTCAGGGGAGTGGTCACTCCCCTTTCCTTTGTCCAGTTTCGCGCCAGAGCAGGGGCTAAGGGGTCCCTGAACCGGTGTAGACTGGCTTATGCAGAATTGGGCACATCTGTGCCCAACAAAGCATTTCCAGAGGCTGGGGGAGGCTACTCCTCCCCTGCCTTCACACCATTTTCCAAAGGGAGAGGGTGTCACACCCTCTCTCAGAGGAAGTTCTTTGTTCTGCCATCCTGGGCCAGGCCTGGCTGGACCCCAGGAGGGCAGCTGCCTGTCTGAGGGGTTGGCAGCAGCAGCAGCTGCAGAGAAACCCCAGGAAGGGCAGTCTGGCAGTACCAGGGTCTGTGCTACAGACCACTGGGATCATGGAATTGTACCAACAATGCCAGGATGGCATAGAGGGGGCAATTCCATGATCATAGACATGTTACATGGCCATATTCGGAGTTACCATGGTGAAGCTACATATAGGTAGTGACCTATATGTAGTGCACGCGTGTAATGGTTTCCCCGCACTCACAAAGTTCAGGGAATTGGCTCTGAACAATGTGGGGGCACCTTGGCTAGTGCCAGGGTGCCCTCACACTAAGTAACTTTGCACCTAACCTTTACCAGGTAAAGGTTAGACATATAGGTGACTTATAAGTTACTTAAGTGCAGTGTAAAATGGCTGTGAAATACCGTGGACGTTATTTCACTCAGGCTGCAGTGGCAGGCCTGTGTAAGAATTGTCAGAGCCCCCTATGGGTGGCAAAAGAAATGCTGCAGCCCATAGGGGTCTCCTGGAACCCCAATACCCTGGGTACCTCAGTACCATATACTAGGGAATTATAAGGGTGTTCCAGTAAGCCAATGTAAATTGGTAAAAATGGTCACTAGCCTGTTAGTGACAATTTAAAAGTAATGAGAGAGCATAACCACTGAGGTTCTGGTTAGCAGAGCCTCAGTGAGACAGTTAGGCACCACACAGGGAACATATACATGCACACCTATGAGCACTGGGGCCCTGTGTGACAGGGTCCCAGTGACACATACATATAGGCCACAAACCTATGAGCACTGGGGTCCTGACTAGCAGGATCCCAGTGACACATAACAACCATACTGAAATCATGGTGTTTTCACTATGAGCACTGAGGCCTGGCTATCAGGATCCCAGTGAGACAGTGAAAACAGTGACAAACACCCTGACATACACTCACAAACAGGCCAAAAGTGGGGGTAACAAGGCTAGAAAGAGGCTACCTTCTCACACAACCCCCCCCCAAACGAAGGACAATAAGGCTAACCTTGGCCAGTTGAGACTTTATTGTCTAAGTGGTGATAAGTAGAGAGTAGCTCTGCAATAGACTGGTTACTCCCTTTATCATCCACTATATGGTTACTTCCCTGTGGGGATGTAAACCCCCCTGTTTGAAGTTTTTTAGCTAAGCAACAATGTGAAGATGTATTTTCAGAGTTTCTATCAGTAAGTTTTAGTTTAGAGCAGTGGGAATTGTCCACTGAACCTATTTGTAGTGATGGAAATGCCAGACAGGGATGCTGTCTCAGAAAAGCCATAGCTGGGCAAAAACTTTGTCCATATGGCTGGAAGAGAGAACAGGGATGCTGTTTCTCTTGGGTTGGAGCAGGGCAGGGATGCTGTCCTATCAGCTCCACACTAGGGCAGGGATGCTGTCCTAAGTGTTGTGAGGCAGTGCAGGGTTTCTGCACTAAAGTTTCTCTGGGAGGGTTGGAGGGATGCTCCATGTTAACTAAAATGGTGCTCTTTTTCTCACCAATGTTAGTTATCCCACAGAGAGGTACTTCCACCTCAGGGAGTCCAGCTTTGCCAGCTGATGATTCCCTTGGAACAGGTGCCACCCCAGGAGAGGTTTCTCCCACCACAGGAATAGTATCCTGAATGGTAGGGTGGTTAGGGGATACTGTGATACCCTTTTTACCTGTTGATGGAGAGGGGTCCTGAGTTTTCAGGCCTTTTCTCCTTTGCTTTTTCATTTCACTTGAAATGAGAGGGAACAATTCCTCAGGGATGCCCAGCATGGCTGCATGGGCATAAAACTCTACATCAGCCCAACCTGAGGCCTCTAGGTCATTACCTAAGAGACAGTCTACAGGTAAGCTAGGTGATACCACCACCTGCTTAGGGCCAGTAACTCCACCCCAACTAAACTGAATTATAGCTAAGGGAAGAAACTTAGTGGAGTTATGGACATCAATAATCTTATACTGTTGTCCAATGATGTGTTGTTCAGGAGGCACTAGGTTTTCAGTCACCAAAGTGAAACTGGCACCTGTGTCCCTGTAGGCCAAGGCCTCAACACCATTTATTGAAACTGTCTGCCTGTACTTATCCATTGTAAGGGGACAAGCAGCCAGTGTGGCAAGGCCAATGCCACTAGGTGTGACAGAAACTGTCTTGGGACTGATTACATCAGTTTCCACTATGGACCCATAAGTGAACCCAACTACACCCTTTGCTTGACTGTTGCCAGCAGTCCCACCACTAGTACCACTACTGCTAGGGGCACTAGAGCTTGATGTATTAGTGGTGGTAGGCTCAGGGGGTTTACCTGGACAGGACTTATCCCCTGGCCTATGGCCTCTGTTTTTACACACAAAGCACCAAGGCTTTTTAATGTGTGCAGGTTGGGAAGAAGAGGAAGAATTTGTTTTATCCCCACCCTCTGAAGAGTGTTTAAGATTTGAAGTGGGATCTTTGGTTTTACCCTTATCCCCATGCTTATCTTGAGATTTTTCACCATCTTTCTTCTTATTGCCATCTTTGTCACCCCCTGTATGAACTTTTCTGTTCACCCTTGTTCTGACCCATTTGTCTGCCTTCTTTCCCAATTCTTGGGGAGAGGTCAGATCAGAGTCTACCAGGTACTGGTGCAACAAATCAGACACACTATTATTAAGAATATGCTCTCTCAGGATTAAGTTATACAGGCTGTCATAATCTGTAACTTTACTGCCATGTAACCACCCCTCCAAGGCCTTCACTGCCTGGTCAATGAAATCAACCCAGTCTTGTGAAGACTCCTTTTTGGTATCTCTGAACTTGATCCTGTACTGTTCAGTGGTTAAGCCATAACCATCCAGGAGTGCATTCTTAAGAACTTGGAAATTGTTAGCATCATTTTCTTTTACAGTAAGGAGCCTATCCCTACCTTTTCCAGTAAATGATAGCCATAGGATAGCAGCCCACTGCCTTTGAGGGACATCCTGTACAGCACAGGCCCTCTCAAGTGCAGCAAACCACTTGTTAATGTCATCCCCCTCCTTGTAAGGGGGAACTATCTTATGCAGATTCCTGGAATCATGCTCTTTTGCAGGATGACTATGGGGAATACTGCTGCTGCCACCATGGGTATCTAAACCCATCTTCTGTCTTTCCCTCTCTATTTCTAAAGACTGTCTATCCAAATCCAGCTGTTGCTTCTTGAGCTTCAGTCTGGTTTGCTCCACTCTCAATCTATTGAGCTCCCTTTCCAACAATCTGTCATCAGGGTGGGTGGGAGGGACATTTCTAGATACAGAGGTATGATGGGAATGAACAGAAGGAGACCTGTCCCTTACAGAGGGCACCCTAACAGCTTGGCTACCAGTATAATGTGAGAGCACATCATCAGTATGATGTGATTCAACCTCTGTACCAACTATGCTAGACTGTCTAGTAATGGGCAGGCTGAGAAGTTTCTTTCCTGAACCTTTTCCTGGGGGAGTCCCTGGATCAGATTGAGAACCATTAGCTACTTTTTCTACAGATTGGGCACTTATGGCCTTATCTTGTACTCTAAGCATATTAATTAACAGTTCTAAAGAAGGATTCTTCCCTACACTCAAACCTCTCTCTATGCAGAGACTCCTTGCTCCTTTCCAGCTAAGGTGATCATATGCAAGTTTGGACAGTTCAACTTTTTGGCCTGTGCCAGACATTTTTTAGAGAGAGTAAAAGTGATAGACAAAGAGAAAAAAGTTTTCAGAACTTTTTGGAAAGACAGAAAAAAAACTTTTTAAACTTTTAAGAACTTTTTGAAAGTTTAGAAGTACTTTTCAGCACTTAGAAAAGAGTGAAAAGAGGAAATGCAAAACTTTTTGGCTATGTGTATATACACTGACCTTGTTTTGTATATTTTTCTCTTATGAAAAGTACAATGACAAGAGTGGTAAGTAGTCTCAAAGCACTTATCCCACCACTGCACAACCAATGTAGGAGGCTGGACTGGCTTGTAGTGAGTACCAAGGGGTACTTGCACCTTGCACCAGGCCCAGTTATCCCTTATTAGTGTATAGGGTGTCTAGCAGCTTAGGCTGATAGATAATGGTAGCTTAGCAAAGCAGCTCAGGCTGAACTAGGAGACGTGTGAAGCTACTACAGTACCACTTAGTGTCATATGCACAATATCATAAGAAAACACAATACACAGTTATACTAAAAATAAAGGTACTTTATTTTTATGACAATATGCCAAAGTATCTTAGAGTGTACCCTCAGTGAGAGGATAGGAAATATACACAAGATATATATACACAATAGCAAAAATATGCAGTATAGTCTTAGAAAACAGTGCAAACAATGTATAATTACAATAGGATGCAATGGGGAAACATAGGGATAGGGGCAACACAAACCATATACTCCAAAAGTGGAATGTGAACCACGAATGGACCCCAAACCTATGTGACCTTGTAGAGGGTCGCTGGGACTATTAGAAAATAGTGAGAGTTAGAAAAATAACCCTCCCCAAGACCCTGAAAAGTGAGTGCAAAGTGCACCAAAGTTCCCCTAAGGACAAAATAGTCGTGTTAGAGGGAGAATGCAAGGAAAACACAAATCAGCAATGCAACAACGATGGATTCCTGTCTGAAGGTACCTGTGGAACAAGGGGACCAAGTCCAAAAGTCACAAGCAGCTCGGAGATGGGCAGATGCCCAAGAAATGCCAGCGGTTGGTGCAAAGAAGCTCTTTCTAGGCTGAAGAACTGTGAATACTGCAGGAACGACAAGGGCTAGAGACTTCCCCTTTGGAGGATGGATCCCCCACGCCTTGGAGAGTCGTGCAGAAGTGTTTTCCCGCCGGATGGACGCCAACAAGCCTTGCTACACGCAAATCGTGCGTTTGGCGTTTTTGGACGCTGCTGGGGCCCAGGAGGGACCAGGAGGTCGCAAATTGGACCTGTAGAGAGAGGGGACGTCGAGCAAGACAAGGAGCCCTCACTGAAGCAGGTAGCACCCGGAGAAGTGCCAGAAACAGGCACTACGAGGATGCGTGAAACGGTGCTCGCCGAAGTTGCACAAAGGAGTCCCACGTCGCCGGAGACCAACTTAGAAAGTCGTGCAATGCAGGTTAGAGTGCCGTGGACCCAGGCTTGGCTGTGCACGAAGGATTTCCGCCGGAAGTGCACAGGGGCCGGAGAAGCTTGCAAAGTCGCGGTTCCCAGCAATGCAGCCCAGCGAGGTGAGGCAAGGACTTACCTCCACCAAACTTGGGCTGAAGAGTCACTGGACTGTGGGGGTCACTTGGACGGTGTCGCTGGATTCGAGGGACCTCGCTCGTCGTGCTGAGAGGAGACCCAAGGGACCGGAGATGCAGCTTTTTGGTGCCTGCGGTTGCAGGGGGAAGATTCCGTCGACCCACGGGAGATTTCTTCGGAGCTTCTGGTGCAGAGAGGAGGCAGGCTACCCCCACAGCATGCACAAGCAGGAAAACAGTCGAGAAGGCGGCAGGATCAGCGTTACAGAGTTGCAGTAGTCGTCTTTGCTACTATGTTGCAGGTTTGCAGGCTTCCAGCGCGGTCAGCGGTCGATTCCTTATCAGAAGGTGAAGAGGGAGATGCAGAGGAACTCGGCTGAGCTCATGCATTCGTTATCTGAAGTTTCCCCAGAGACAGAGACCCTAAATAGCCAGAAAAGAGGGTTTGGCTACCTAGGAGAGAGGAAAGGCTACTAACACCTGAAGGAGCCTATCAGCAGGAGTCTCTGACGTCACCTGGTGGCACTGGCCACTCAGAGCAGTCCAGTGTGCCAGCAGCACCTCTGTTTCCAAGATGGCAGAGGTCTGGAGCACACTGGAGGAGCTCTGGACACCTCCCAGGGGAGGTGCAGGTCAGGGGAGTGGTCACTCCCCTTTCCTTTGTCCAGTTTCGCGCCAGAGCAGGGGCTAAGGGGTCCCTGAACCGGTGTAGACTGGCTTATGCAGAATTGGGCACATCTGTGCCCAACAAAGCATTTCCAGAGGCTGGGGGAGGCTACTCCTCCCCTGCCTTCACACCATTTTCCAAAGGGAGAGGGTGTCACACCCTCTCTCAGAGGAAGTTCTTTGTTCTGCCATCCTGGGCCAGGCCTGGCTGGACCCCAGGAGGGCAGCTGCCTGTCTGAGGGGTTGGCAGCAGCAGCAGCTGCAGAGAAACCCCAGGAAGGGCAGTCTGGCAGTACCAGGGTCTGTGCTACAGACCACTGGGATCATGGAATTGTACCAACAATGCCAGGATGGCATAGAGGGGGCAATTCCATGATCATAGACATGTTACATGGCCATATTCGGAGTTACCATGGTGAAGCTACATATAGGTAGTGACCTATATGTAGTGCACGCGTGTAATGGTTTCCCCGCACTCACAAAGTTCAGGGAATTGGCTCTGAACAATGTGGGGGCACCTTGGCTAGTGCCAGGGTGCCCTCACACTAAGTAACTTTGCACCTAACCTTTACCAGGTAAAGGTTAGACATATAGGTGACTTATAAGTTACTTAAGTGCAGTGTAAAATGGCTGTGAAATACCGTGGACGTTATTTCACTCAGGCTGCAGTGGCAGGCCTGTGTAAGAATTGTCAGAGCCCCCTATGGGTGGCAAAAGAAATGCTGCAGCCCATAGGGGTCTCCTGGAACCCCAATACCCTGGGTACCTCAGTACCATATACTAGGGAATTATAAGGGTGTTCCAGTAAGCCAATGTAAATTGGTAAAAATGGTCACTAGCCTGTTAGTGACAATTTAAAAGTAATGAGAGAGCATAACCACTGAGGTTCTGGTTAGCAGAGCCTCAGTGAGACAGTTAGGCACCACACAGGGAACATATACATGCACACCTATGAGCACTGGGGCCCTGTGTGACAGGGTCCCAGTGACACATACATATAGGCCACAAACCTATGAGCACTGGGGTCCTGACTAGCAGGATCCCAGTGACACATAACAACCATACTGAAATCATGGTGTTTTCACTATGAGCACTGAGGCCTGGCTATCAGGATCCCAGTGAGACAGTGAAAACAGTGACAAACACCCTGACATACACTCACAAACAGGCCAAAAGTGGGGGTAACAAGGCTAGAAAGAGGCTACCTTCTCACAACCGGGACCTCTAAGTGTGTTATCCTGCTGCTCCTGTGCCTGTCACATCTTGTGAGTGACTGACCTCTGGTATGTCTCAATCTGTTGGTCTAATACTCCTGTAACTGACATATCTCTTAACTGACTACACCGGGACCTCTAAGTGTGTGATCCTGCCGCTCCTGTGCCTGTCACCTCTTGTGAGTGACAGACCTCTGGTATGCCTCAAACTGTTGGTCTAATACTCCTGGAACTCACATATCTCTTAAGTGACTACACCAGGGCCCTCTAAGTGTGTTATCCTGTCGCTTTTGTGCATGTCACATCTTGTGAGTGACTGACCTCTGGTATGTCTCAATCTGTTGGTCTAATACTCCTGTAACTGACATATCTCTTAACTGACTACACCGGGACCTCTAAGTGTGTGATCCTGCCGCTCCTGTGCCTGTCACCTCTTGTGAGTGACAGACCTCTGGTATGCCTCAAACTGTTGGTCTAATACTCCTGGAACTCACATATCTCTTAAGTGACTACACCAGGGCCCTCTAAGTGTGTTATCCTGTCGCTTTTGTGCATGTCACATCTTGTGAGTGACTGACCTCTGGTATGTCTCAATCTGTTGGTCTAATACTTCTGTAAATGACATACCTCTTAAGTGACTACACCGGGGACCTCTAAGTGTGTTACCCTGCCGCTTCTGTGCCTGTCACATCTTGTGAGTGACAGACCTCTTGTGTGTCTCAATCTGTTGGTCTAATACTCCTGTAACTGACATGTCTCTTAAGTGACTACACCGGGATCTCTAAGTGTGTTATCCTGCCGCTCCTGTGCCTGTCACGTCTTGTGAGTGACTGACCTCTGGTATGTCTCAATCTGTTGGTCTAATACTCCTGTAACTGACATATCTCTTAACTGACTACACCGGGACCTCTAAGTGTGTGATCCTGCCGCTCCTGTGCCTGTCACATCTTGTGAGTGACAGACCTCTGGTATGCCTCAAACTGTTGGTCTAATACTCCTGGAACTCACATATCTCTTAAGTGACTACACCAGGGCCCTCTAAGTGTGTTATCCTGTCGCTTCTGTGCATGTCACATCTTGTGAGTGACAGACCTCTGGTATGTCTCAATCTGTTGGTCTAATACTCCTGTAACTCACATACCTCTTAAGTGACTACACTGGGCCCTCTAAGTGTGTCATCCTGCTGCTTCTGTGCCTGTCACATCTTGTGAGTGACAGACCTCTGGTATGTCTCAATCTGTTGGTCTAATACTCCTGTAACTGACAATCCTGCCGCCTCTGTGCCTGTCACATCTTGTGAGTGACAGACCTCTGGTATGTCTCAATCTGTTGGTCCAATACTCCTTTAACTGACATATCTCTTAAGTGACTACACCGGGGCCCTCTATGTGTGTTATCCTGTCGCTCCTGTGCCTGTCACATCTTGTGAGTGACAGACCTCTGGTACGTCTCAATCTGTTGGTCTAATACTCCTGTAACTGACATGTCTCGTAAGTGACTACACCGGGACCTCTAAGTGTGTTATCCTGCCGCCTCTGTGCCTTTCACAACTTGTGAGTGACAGACCTCTGGTATGTCTCAATCTGTTGGTCTAATACTCCTGAAACTGACATATCTCTTAAGTGACCACACCGGGCCCTCTAAGTGTGTTATCCTGCCGCTTCTGTGCCTGTCACATCTTGTGAGTGACAGACCTCTGGTGTGTCTCAGTCTGTTGGTCTAATACTCCTGTAACTGACATACCTCTCAAGTGACTACACCGAGCCCTCTAAGTGTGGTATCCTGTCGCTCCTGTGTCTGTCACATCTTGTGAGTGACAGACCTCTGGTACGTCTCAATCTGTTGGTCTAATACTCCTTTAACTGACATATCTCTTAACTGACTACACCGGGACCTCTAAGTGTGTGATCTTGCCGCTTCTGTGCCTGTCACATCTTGTGAGTGACAGCTCCCTGCCAGAGCTTGAACTCTCCCTCTGACACTTGTTCACTGAAGTCCTGGTCTATATTTCCTCCTTTTTCCCGCAGCGCAGGAGAGTTACAGCAGCTCTGAGATATGCCCTGCTGCTCTCATCCCCTCTGCTGCTGAACTTTCCTGGTGCCTACATCCACGCACACACCTCTGCACCAGAGCGTACAGGTGTGTGGGATGTCTATACGAAGACACAGGTTAAAACTTTCCCCACTTTATATTCTATGTGTGCTGTACAGGTCGACAGACATGCAAAGTTAGAAAAAATTGGATAAACGAAATCTGTTCCCCAACTTAGCACTGCTCCGAGGAGGTGGAACTTCCTGGTGCAAAGCCCTGGTTACAAATATTCATAGATATGGTTTTGTGTTAAAAATCCTAAATTGTTTCTGGAGAATGTCTATGCACCACCCATGGGTCGCCCCCGGACGCAAGTAGTGCAAAGCACCAAAGGACTACTTCGCGTTACTTTAGGGTTACTTTTCAGTGCGAAGAAAGTAATTTACAAATTGTGCTAGTTTGCATTGCTTTTGGTACATTTTCACAGGTGCGCAGTGTTGATAAATCTGGCCCCTAGACCTCACTGAGACAGGCGAACCTTTCACATTTCACTAAAAGACGCTCCTCATTGGGCCCTGATTCTGTGACCGCGTTTATTGCAAATAAAATCATGTGTCCTATGTAGAAAAGTTCCCCTTTGAAAGCATCCTGTTTACAATTTATAAGCAAAAAAGGTAAACTTTCACCTGTGAAATGTGATTATTCAGGAATTACATCGCTGTAGTAAAGATTGTGTTTAATTATGCAAATTAAATACACTGTCTGCATTTTAAGACCAATTATTTGTAATTGCTGAGTTATTGGTTTTCTTTGAAGAATCTGTCAATCTTTCTGTCACATAAGTCACAGTTCAAGTACCTCGGATTGCAGATGACTACCCTGTGCACACATTGTACTCCCTCTGGAACTGAGCTATGCGCAAGGCACTGCGCTGTGTTCTAGGCACTATACGATGCCCAGACACCTCTTCTGGACACTGCACTAACCAGTGGCGTATGTTGTGCTCGGGTGGGCAGTAAACTGCAGAGATTTGAATACTTTTACACACACTAATCTACTGAGTGCGCTGGACGCTGTCCTGCACAAGGCCCTATACTGCTGTTTACCCTCCGAATACGGCCCTGAACCTCACTCCGAAGGCTGTCGGGCTCACTCCTCTGCATTCATCTCTGCACTCTGGAGTGTACAGTCCTCTGTTTACTTCCACATTCTGCTTTGCATGCACTTCTTCACTGTGGGCTGCACAATGTCGTAGTATTGCTGTGCGTTGTCAGTCCTTAATTTGTAAAGCATTAAGGGCCAGATGTATCAACAAACCATTTTGCGATTGGGTAATAGCGATTTTTAAGAAATCGATATTTCTGAATCGCAAAATGCCATGTATCATATTTGCGATTCGGTAATAGCGATTTCTTAAAAATCGCAAATGCTATTACTGAATCGCAAATTGCGATACCGGCCCCATTCGCACCTATGGGCCTGTAGCTCCACATTTGCAAATGTTTTGCATTTCCCAAATTGCAAATTCCTAACTGGAATTCTCAAATTTGAGAAATGCAAAACCCAGGGTGCTGGGGGCCTAAGGCCACCTCTGCTGCACCCCAAGAATTTTTTTAAGGACATGTAAGGTGCAGACATGCCTAATGGGCATGTGTGCGTTTCATGTCAATGTTAAAAATGCATTAAGGAAAAGCTTGATACATGTGGTTTAGAAATCGCAAATAAGGATTCCTTATTTGCAATTTTTTATTTCGAGAATCGCAATTTGTGATTCTATAAACAGGCTCGCAATTTTAAGGAATCGATATTTTAGCGATTCCTTAAAATTGCATAGCGAATGCCTTTCATACATACTGAAAGGCATTTTTGCGTTCGCAAACGGCCATTCGCACCGTTTGCGAATGCAAAAATGCTTGATACATCTAGCCCTAAGTGCCGGTGCTCAGAGTTTTGTTCATAAACTCGCGGCCACGGTTATCGAATGTCAGGTGCAGTGGTGTTGGAACAATTCTCAGAGTGGGGTGCTACCTTTAATGTTATAACCCTGAAGTCATGGGATTGTTAAAAATTAAAGCATCATACCAAACCGTGTAGTAAACGTGCCACGCCCACTCAGCGGCAGAGTGGTATTGTGTCTGGTGGTGCAGTTTGGAGCACAGGTGAGGCAGCGCATCGCCAGTTACAGACTCACATCTTCCATTGAAGTTGCCACTACATTTGCATAGACCTGACGATTCACTGGTAAAACTGAGTACCGCATAAAATGATCATGTGTGGAAACCGGGTATCATCAAATATTCATCATCTGCACATCACCAAGCAAAGTGTCTTCATTTGATCCTATTAAAATCTTTGTTTCCATCACACTTCAGAATTACAAAAAGGAATAATGTGTCCTTTCCTAATTGCTGATATAATTTGAAATATGTGTATAGTTCTTTTGATGTTTAAATGTTATTGTGTGTTAGAAAACACTGACATCCTGCAGCCTTTCCTTCCCTGTGCCGCAGCAGGATTGTCACCAAGATCACTTTTGTGAAGTCCTCTAACTTTGCAGTCAGATAAATTCAAACACACCCCAGCAGTGAGCAGCAATCTGTCAGAGGCCACTTGTCCTTTGCCTTTGAAAGCCCAGGAAACCTGACAACAGAAACATACAGTTTAAAGGCGTCTTTACTACTCATTCTGGGCCCTGGCTTGATTATTTCTAGGGGCCCGGCAGCATCCTCAGTGCATTCTCTCCCCCCACCAAATGCCACGAATGCTCAATCTTGATTCCACCTCACTCCTCTTCCAGAGACGCCCCGCCCCTTTACCTCACTCTTTCAGATTCTTTCATCCCTTGCTTTATTTCTTTTCACTGTTTTTCTGTCTTTCACTTTGCATTTCCCTCTCCCATTTTGTCTTTTTCTCTTTCTTGATTTGGGTCAAAGTCTGATGTGGAAAAATGAGAGCCAGTCCCAAAAAAAGGCCCACCTCAACCACTGGATCAAATTAAGCACTATGCGCACATCTCTAAAGTGCTGTGAACGCTTTTCTGCACAGTACCTGCATACGGCACTCCAGAGAGTGCTTCATATTGGCGCACTCTTGCAATGGATGACGGTCCACGCACTGAGTTTTTAACTAGACCTATCACTAGACCTGACATCCTTGGTGTACTTTCCCCCAAACATTTTGCTTTCACCCCCCCTTCTTGCTGAATTATTTTTTATTTGGTTTTAGGACTCTGTGCAGTTTAACACTGCTAACCAGTGCTAAGGTGCTTCCGCTCTCTCCTTAAAGCATGCTAACAGTGGCCTATACCTAATTGGCACATTACATTTAGTGGTCAGTGCCCAGTAAATAATACTACATGAACCCATGGACTGTAAAATTGTACTAGTGCACCTGCATCACTCAATGTGAGTCCCACTAAAGTAGCATTTTAAAATTTGCTTCAAGCCTGCTACTGCAGCCTGTAGTGCAGTTTTAAACTGTCATTTCAACCCAGCAAATAAACCTTTTGCCCAGCCTAAACCTTCCCTTTTAAATCACCCCTAACATAAGCATTAAAGGCTACTAGGGCTCTTAAGGCAGAGGAAAGGGTGCAGTGTATTTAAAAAGTAGCACGTGTTCTTATGTTTACTTGTCCTGGTAGTGAGCAACTTCTAATGCCATTTTTCACTGCTTCAAGGCCTCTCTCTCCCACTGACTAACAGTGTTACCTTATTACATTTAATAAGTGATAACTTTGGATTGGGAGCAGATGGAAACATACTGTTTACACTGAGTTATGTGACTGTGAATGGCTCTACATTTGGTATTTGTGTTTTGCTTGCAGACAGTAACACAAAGGGGCTTTGGTGTGGAAAGGATGGACCATCCTGGCAGGAAGACTGGGAGGGGTTGTACCAAGTCCCAGTTAAATTTTAAAAGGCTTTGCCTCTTGCACATGCATAATAATCGAACACCGGGCCTGCACTGTCTTTTGTGACCCCAAACGTCTTGGAGCCTTGACAAGGGAAGAAGGGAAGGCTTTCCAGAACCAGATGTGTGGGTTGTATAGGGGCCTTCTTACCTCACCCCCTAATTCGAAGACTGGCACCATGTATAAATATTGGACTTCCAGAGCCACTATTCAGAACATCCCTGGACCTGTGGACATTAAAGAAGGACTGCCATGCTGCCAGAGCATTGCCTTGCTGTCTGAGAAGGAAGACTGGACCTGCTCACCTTCATCCCAGCCTAACTTGAGTGACTACAAGGATCAGTTGGCTAACCTTCTGTTTGAGCTACAGAAACAGAACAAGCTCCAGAAGCCTCCCTGCAACTGCCCAGTTGACCTGCTGCAACTGGACCTGCCTGGACCTGCAACTGGACCTGCCTGGACCTGCAACTGGACCTGCCTGAGCCCTGTTGACCTCCGCAGGAGTGAGTTCCGGATACCAATAGGTGCCCCCACATCGTGGACCCTTTCCTGGCATTAGTCAGAGCTCATCCCAAGAAGTACAAATGAAATCCTGAAGTTTGCGCTCTTCGCACTGGGACTCTGTCACCTGCGACAACCACCAATGCAAACCTGTGGTGAAGACCTGCTCTTTGCGTTACAGCGATCACCAGCAACCACCAGCAACACAAGTTCTCCACCTCGTGCTACAGCAACCACAGCCTCAGTGGCCGCCAATGTGAAGCTCTGACAACAACCATCCATGTTGCATGACTGGCTGTTTGTGCTACAGTGATGACAGTCCAGGCCAACCAGTCTGCTCTTCATGCTGAAGCGACAACCGTCCACTGCATGCTGCCTGCTTACTGCGACCTCCTCCAATGCGGAAGGAACTCTTTGTGCCGCTCTTTGAGAAGGTAGCTCTTTCAGCGGCACTAACCTGGGCCTGTATCCGACCCGTGCCCCATCGTGGTCAGCCTGAACCTGTGACTTTCCCCCAGTGTAGCATGACCAGATGACCACGAGGGGCACTTTGTGCTATTAGGTGCTTTACTCCCCTAAAACTTTAAAACTGCTTATCCCTGCTTCTACTGATTAGATATTTGTTGTTCTGGTATCATTTTATTTATTACAATTTATTCTATCAGTATACATTGGTTTGGCATTTTTCGTTTGTTGTGCACATTGCCTCTAAGTTAAGCTAGACTGCTTTGTGACAAGCTTGTAGAGGGTAAAGCACAGCTTAATTTAGTGACGTTTGTGGTTCACCCTGATAAGGACTGTGGTTGTTGCCTGAGAGGGACTTCCACCCCCCCTTAATATCCCAGTTTCTCACACCTATTAAAATGGCCTGTATGGAATTCATGTAATTTCCTTTTGCAGCATAAATTAAGTCAAATTCCTAATACACGAACTGACAATTTTTTAAAATGCATTTTTCACAAAAAAACCGCACTAAATTGCATGTAACTCATGGTTTGTTGATTGACGTTGTTGCTGTGCTCCCTCGATAGGCTTTTAACCCAAATGACAGCTCAATGATGGCACCTGACATATCTCAGGCACTTCTGGTAGTTCCATGCTTGACAGATTCCTCACTATAACATTTCATGCAACAAGCACATTGTTGAATCCGGGAGTTCCACGAGTTTACAATGGCGTAACTGACATTCTCCCAGGTCTACTAATGAACATTGGTTTGGCTCAGAGAACGAGCAGCACAAATCAAGCCATAGTTATGAGAGCCTAAAAAGGCGTGTGAAACAAGCGGTGTGAGGTCTGATATCACGTATCCAGTGGTTAATTTGTAAGAATGAGCGTCGGTGCACAAAGTTCTTCTCAGGAGCCGATGGATGGTTCCGTCAGATGGAGATGTCTGAGTGCCAGCTCTGGCAGTTTTGAATTCACCTCAGGCCTCTTTAATCCACCACCAGACACTGCTGCCCCTTAGCTCATTCTTGCAGGTTCCTGCTTTCTCCCTTTGGGACAGTTTTATCTCCCTTCCTCATTTTGTGTTTTTTGCTTTGTTGCTTTTAGGAAATGTCCGATCAGGAAAAATAAGTGCAGGTCCCCAAAAATGAGTGGCGGTGGCCCTCACCGGCAACCACCTCCTCAAAGTAACCACTGCACGTAGTCATATGTTGTAAAGTATTGCAGTGCCATGGTGATGCATCAAGGATTTGCAAAGTGGAAGGCGGTTTATCATGACAGCAGATGGATCCAGGTGAAGGCAGTGTAGAGCAAACGTATATGTCAAGCCGGTGTTATGAGAAGTATACATGGCTATAATACATATCTCATTACAATAATCTAGTTACAGTAAAAACATCAGCCAGGTAGGAAAGCGCTTGCAAAACATTGATAAACCAATCCCGGGTGTAAGCATGATGTCCCACGTATCCTAGTTTAAATCTTCTCCCACTTTTAAATAACTTAAACACTGCCGGAACAAAGGTAGGAAGTTTGTCAGTCACGTGCTGTTGTGCCTGGACAATAACAGAAAATATTATTACTGTTTGGTCTTCTTATCAGAAATTTAGGGGAGAGGAGCTGATCCCTTAAATTAGGACAGGGCATCTAGAACTATAAAAACATGACACATCTCCCAATGTCAAATGACTCTAGAGGTAGCCCATTTTCATGGGTGTCCAGTGGGATAATCACATTGGGAACAAAGGGCCGTATGTACGAACGGATTTAGCATTTCTACACGGGCCGAATCGCAGTGTAGGTCCATTAAGAAATGCTAAATTGCCTTTCCATTTGTACAAAGGCAAACAGGGAATCGCAAAACACGATTTCTACCCAGGACAAATCATATTTTGTGATTACCTAAATAAGAAATCACAAATAGGGATTTTCCGTTTGCAATTTCCTAAGCACATGTACAAAGTATTTCCTAAATGGGAAATGGGCATTTAGAAAATGCCATCACCATCGACTCCAAGTCAATGGTAACCATGTAGCGCACGAGCCCCTAGGGCATTTGTGAGCTTTATACGTGCTCTACTTTTCTTTGGGGTGCATCAAGGGGGGGGCATAGGTTCATAGGCACTTTTGGCTTTGCTTTTCCTAATTTGTGATTTTAGGCCTATAGGAAAGAATAGTGTAGCATTTCATGAATAGGGATTTCCTAGTAGGAATCGCTATTAGGAAATCTCTATTTTTGTACGTTCCATTTTGCATTTCCTCAGTAGCGATTTCTTAGGATTCGCTTTTTAGGAAATACACAAGAGGAATTTGGTACATATGTACCAAAGTGCGTTGATTTTAAGTTGGAGCTGACAGGGGGACATTTGGTAGTGATTCCATACAAGGGACGTAATTCCTCATTCATGCGCAGGCGTGGGTCATAAATCTGAATCATTGGATGAGCCGGGGTCTATTAAATAGCTGGATAGAGTCCACTTGAATCAGTCAATCCTTCTACTAAAGGAAGAAATCCTTCTACTAAAGGAAGAATGATATTAATGGAGTAAAAGATGAATAAAAATAAAGGTGAATCTATTGCTAATGGCTTCTGTGGCGGCCATGATGAGGCAAGTGTCACTTTATTCTTGTAATCTATGTCATATGATAGTCCTGTTCAGTGAAGTCATATAAACCCCTGAGCACTGATGGAAGAAGACATATTGATATGGACACTAAAGAGAGTGATAGAGAGTGATATTGGATATTATACCATATTTTCCAAGCTAACAAGGAGAGGGTTGCTGATCTGAGACACTGTGTGGCTGGAGCCAAGAGGGAGAAACTATATAAAGATGATTACGGTTCACTTCCTACTATATGTCTCCTAATTTTAATATGGACCTATTTTAATGGTTCGAGAAAGTTAAATTTTTAATTGATATAAACCAGAAACAGTAATTAAACAATTGAAGGGGGTAGCGGGTCACCCCCAGGATGTTTCAGTAACTTGACTGGTGCGCCTGGTTTTGCCAGATATTTATTGGTTTCCGAAATTTATCCAGATAGTTATTGATTTCTGATATCCACATAGAGCAGAATTAGTCACAGTGGGAGGGGAGTGCTTCAGACAGACCCAAGCACAGATTCAATGTAATGGAATGAAAGACAGAGGCAGGTGAGTACTCACCATAAACCAAGGAGCTGGGTGAAGGGAGGGCTGGGGGCGGGGGGCAAGGAAGAGTTAATGTAACTCCAACAAACGAGGTTTATGATTCCTCCCACAGGAGAGCAGCTTTGAGTTCAATTTGATGGTGTCAGGTACTTGTACATGTAAAAAAATCATGTCTAGTTGTAACCTAAGGTTTAGGTAAAACTCACTAGGACTGAAGATATACCCAGAGTGAGGATATTTATTCATTTTTAACTGGTTGAAGAAGTCACTGGAGAAGAGAAACAGACATTTTGTGGACATCAAATAAATTACGTAATTTACATTTTTCAAGGTTGTTTTGTTCAAGGCTTTGAAGACTTTGAGATACAATTCTATGTTGTCAGTGCACTGTGGTGTAGAAATGTCACTGTCATGTAACCAGAGTCAGGGTGGTTATGTGGATATTAAATAGGAGAGAGGGGGTTCATCCTGGGGGCACCCCACTGACCACAGGGTAGGAAGAACATGCAAAGGAGTCGGGGTTTACACGTTGGGATCTCACTGGACGGATTTAAAGCAATGTAGTACTAGAACTTCAATCCCTATTCTGAAAAACAGAATATGCAACAGAGAAGAGTGGTTATGGCGTCAAACACTGAAGGCAAAGCCAACCAAAGTAGCAGAGAGGCTTCACCTTCATCTAAGATAATGAAGATGTCATCTAAGCTGTTTAGGATGGATGTGTTGGTGCTGTGCTTTGATCTGAAGCTAGATTCTGCGTCGTTTAATAGGTTCTCGGAAATAGGTCAGTAGTTGTCTTTCTGTGCCAATTTCCATAATCACAGGCAAAAAGGGTAGCTTAATGACATGCTGGAATTCTGTAACTCATCCTAGTCAAGGTTTGATTCCTTGAGGAAGATGGCGACTTGATCCAACTTAAGAAAGGCCAAAATATGTTTTCTCCATGAGAAGTGCTCACTATTATGAGAGGATAAATTATGTCTCTGTATCTATGGATTAGGGTTACTGGCAGAGAGTCCTCAATGTGAGTTGATGGGTTGATTGTTTCTAAGAGAGATTAAGTCCAGTAGGTGCAAGGTGGAACATATTGTGACTGATCGATGAGGTAAGCAACTGTTAACAGCTGTGGGAGATATTTGTGGATTCTTCTTTTCCTGAGAAGAACTCAGTGACATTTCCAGCACTGGTGGGTAAGGTCTTAGCTTTAGTTAGGAGTGTGTCAGAAGTACCAGTTTCTCTTCAGATTTCCTATATTTTTCCGGCTGTTTTGCTGCTTGAACTTAGATCCTCAGAGTGCCAGGGTGCATGAGGTGTGTCTGATGGAATGACAGGAGGGCGCAACCCTGCTGATAATAATCTTCTTCAGCTTGATGTAAAAGATAGTGTTGCAGTGTAGTGTAGTGTAGAGTAGTGTAGTGTACTGTTGTGAATAGTCGTTTTTCTGGGTGATAACTTGGAGTTCCTCTGAGATATTGTGGATGAAAAATGTGTTTAAAGGGTCTGACCCATATTTTGAGTGGTTTGTCTCGACCTCATTTTTGGAACTTGGGTTTAGAGATCTGAAATTCATTTGAATGATGGTTGGACCTGCCCAGATCTATTTGTTCATATACAGTAAGGAGATCTGGACAGCAATACTTTTGTTATGAGTTAGACCAATTATGTGCTGGATAAATTTGAAACAAATACCAAATTCCTTAACTTTTCTGGTTAGAGGGTTTTTTATCAGTGGCTCTGGAACATTGAAATCACTAATTAATAAATTCTTGGAGCAGTGAAGCTCCATTACTGAAGTGAAATCTTGGGAGGGATCAGTGAAATAGGGAACATGTCCTGAGGGTTGAATATATGATGGATAAGTATCATGTGTTTTTGTGATATGCGCTGGATGTGAGTGACAGAAGGTCAAGTGAGGAAAAGAATGGGGTGGTCCTGAGGTTGTTCTTTGTTCAAGACTGACTATCCCTGAAGGATTAAGCTGTTGATGCCCAGGAGCGGTGTGGGAGATAGACAACTTTCAATGGTGAAGACTAACTCTGGGTTGAGTAAGTTTAGGAGGTTCACAATTTAACATCCATGTACTATTACTGAGCTGTCTCTGATGAGCATCTTACAGTCGTGAGTTTTGCGGACAACGGCTCATTAATGGATGTTTATTGTTCAGTTGATTATGGTATGTATAGTTTTTAGTTTTGAGATATAATGGTTTTAGAGCCATTTATGGTCTACATGTTGTATTCTATATGTACTCTAAGGGGTTTGAAGTCAGCATCCTTCAGAGATTGGTTTATTTGGCTCAGGAAACTTCAACCATTGGCTGGAGGCATTGTCATTCACATCCTGGATCAGCCTGCAGAAGTAGTTCAGTCGCACATCTGTCTATTGGCTGCTTGGTGTGTCCTTCCACCTCCATTGCATGTCATGAGGTACTATTTCATATCTGTGAATACCGCTGTTCATATATTTTCATGCAAGTTGTGTTTTGTGAGTCTCCTCCTCATCTTTATTGTTTAATTAGCATGACAGTATAAATTATAACTTGAGTGCAGTTTTCCTTTATATACATGGGAAAGCGAAATAAAGTTGTCATGAATTTGCCTTAATCACATACACTCTGCTACTTAAAGATGCCCACTCCACCACTGGAATAAACGAATTGCCTAATTTCCAAGTGCATTTCAAAGTGGCTGCTGGTCCCTGAATGAGGCATGAGGTGCAATATTGGGAGCTGGTCATTGCGCCCCGCTGGGGTCATCCCTGCGTCCTGCTTGCTATTTCCCAAGGTGTCCTGATTGATGTTCACCACACCATTCCTACCTCCCTCACTCCACCATCCTTATCACCCTGTCCTGCTCGGCTTGCTGTCCCCGCTTGCATCATCCCACCTCCCACTTCAACCCGCTCGCCTGCTCCCGCCACCACCTGGTCGCATCCTTCCTGCCCGCCAGTGGCTCTCAGCAGCCGGATGCTAGATGGCAGCATACTCAAAAATATTGTTTTTACTTTCTGTATTTATTTTAAGCATTGAGAGACCAAAATGTTACCTTCACAGACTGCACTGAAAATCCATGCTACATAGGTGCTGCATTTCCAGACTCCCTTTTTCAGAAGGTGGGTGTAATGCATAGAAGTTGGACATGAGCAGCAGTCATCCAAGTTTAGCATCAGTTGCCCATTTTCTGTTTAATTCTGAGTTGCTTCAATTGTTAGCATCACAATTGGTTATGCATTCACCATTCTCCTGTCACAGCTACTGGCTTCACCAATGCTTGTTTAGATGAGGAATCGAAGCTTGTAATGAATAAAAAGAGTACAAAATTGTCAGCTCATCCCTGAAATGGATGCGTGTGAGACGTCCAAGCCTCGCCGGCCCATGTGCAGGTAAGAGAAGTGACTGGAGTTTGCCGGCCTGATTGCAGTATTCCATGCAGCACTCTTTGGAGCACAGAGGCACTTATGAGGATTGCGAACTTTGAGGGCTCCACGTGGACTACAGGCCAGCTAGCAGGCACAGACTCTGAAAGACCTAACCATGCTTGTACCCAGGGAAGAGTTGTGTCCTCAGAATAACCAGTTTATAAATGCAACCAGCCTCAGACCACGCTCACTCCCCGGATACAGAACCCAGCAGATGAGAATGGGAACAGACACCACTTCACATCGGATTCATATTCTGCAGACAGGAGCATCTTAATTACCCTAATTGAGCTAGGGATGCATATTTTTGTGTTAATCAAGTATCCAAGGTGGGGGTTGGATGTGGGGGGAGCAGTATCCTCAGAAGACCTCTGTATATAGAACCACCTCACAGCAGGGTGTCAGCTCAGTGATACAAGTGCAACTCTCAGGAGAGCTCTGTGTGTGGCACGGTCTCACGGTGGGATGTGAGCTCAGTGATACATGTGCAAGCCTCTGAAGACCTCTGTGTGTGGAGAGCCTCGGTGGGGTGTGAGCTCAGTGATACATGTGCAAGCCTCTGAAGACCTCTGTGTGTGGCAGAGCCTCACGGTGGGATGTGAGCTCAGTGATACATGTGCAAGCCTCTGAAGACCTCTGTGTGTGACAGAGCCTTGGTGGGGTGTGAGCTCAGTGATACATGTGCAAGCCTCTGAAGACCTCTGTGTGTGGCAGAGCCTTGGTGGGGTGTGAGCTTAGTGATACATGTGCAAGCCTCTGAAGACCTCTGTGTGTGGCAGCGCCTCGGTGGGGTGTGAGCTCAGTGATACATGTGCAAGCCTCTGAAGACCTCTGTGTGTGGCAGAGCCTCGGTGGGTTGTGAGCTCAGTGATACATGTGTAAGCCTCTGAAGACCTCTGTGTGTGGCAGAGTCTCACAGTGGGATCTGAGCTTAGTGATACATGTGCAAGCCTCTGAAGACCTCTGTGTGTGGCAAAGCCTCGGAGTGGTGTGAGCTCAGTGATACATGTGCAAGCCTCTGAAGACCTCTGTGTGTGGCAGAGCCTCGGTGCAGTGTGAGCTCAGTGATACATGTGCAAGCCTCTGAAGACCTCTGTGTGTGGCAGAGCCTCGGAGTGGTGTGAGCTCAGTGATACATGTGCAAGCCTCTGAAGACCTCTGTGTGTGGCAGAGCCTCGGTGCAGTGTGAGCTCAGTGATACATGTGCAAGGCTAAGAAGACCTCTGTGTGTGGCAGAGCCTTGGTGGGGTGTGAGCTCAGTGATATATGTGCAAGCCTCTGAAGACCACTGTGTGTGGCAGAGCCTTGGTGGGATGTGAGCTCAGGGATACATGTGCAAGCCTCTGAAGACCTCTGTCTGTGTGTGGCAGAGCCTCGGTGCGGTGTCAGCTCAGTGGTACATGTGCAAGACTCTGAAGACTCTGGCCCTGATTCTGATTCTGGCGGGCGGCGGAGGCCGCCTGCCAGAATTCCGCCCTCCAAAATACCGCGCCGCGGTCAAAAGACCGCGGCGGGTATTTCAAGTTTTCCCCTGGGCTGGCGGGCGGCCGCCAAAAGGCCGCCCGCCAGCCCAGGGGAAAACGACCTTCCCACGAGGATGCCGGCTCGTAATCGAGCCGGCGGAGTGGGAAGGTGCGACGGGTGCATTTGCAGCCGTCGCGTATTTCACTGTCTGCGAAGCAGACAGTGAAATACTTGTAGGGGCCCTCTTACGGGGGACCCTGCAGTGCCCATGCCATTGGCATGGGCACTGCAGGGGCCCCCAGGGGCCCCGTGACTCCCCCTCCCGCCATCCGGTTCCCGGCGGGAGAACCGCCAGGAACTGGATGGCGGGAGGGGGAGTCGGAATCCCCAAGCCGGCGCAGCAAGCTGCGCCGGCTTGGAGGATTCCTGGGGGCAGCGGGAAACCGGCGGGAGACCGCCGGTTTCCCTTTACTGACCGCGGCTAAGCCGCCGAGGTCAGAATGCCCCGCGGGGCACCGCCGGCCTGTCGGCGGTGCTCCTGCGTGCCGCGGCCCTGGCTGTTCTATACCGCCAGGGTCGTAATGAGGGCCTCTGTGTGTGGCAGAGCCTCGGTGGGGTGTGAGCTCAGTGATACATGTGCAAGCCTCTGAAGACCTCTGTGTGTGGCAGAGCCTTGGTGGGGTGTGAGCTCAGTGATACATGTGCAAGCCTCTGAAGACCTCTGTGTGTGGCAGAGCCTCGGTGCGGTGTTAGCTCAGTGATACATGTGCAAGGCTCTGAAGACCTCTGTGTGTGGCAGAGCCTCGGTGGGGTGTGAGCTCAGTGATATATGTGCAAGCCTCTGAAGACCTCTGTGTGTGGCAGAGCCTTGGTGGGGTGTGAGCTCAGAGATACATGTGCAAGCCTTTGAAGACCTCTGTGTGTGGCACGGCCTCACGTTGGGGTGTGAGCTCAGTGATACATGTGCAAGCCTCTGAAGACCTCTGTGTGTGGCAGAGCCTCGGTGGGGTGTGACCTCAGTGATACATGTGCAAGCCTCTGAAGACCTCTGTGTGTGGCAGAGCCTCGGTGCAGTGTGAGCTCAGTGATAAATGTGCAAGCCTCTGAAGACCTCTGTGTGTGGCAGAGCCTCGGTGGGGTGTGAGCTCAGTGATACATGCGCCAGCCTCTGAAGACCTCTGTGTGTGGCAGAGCCTCGTAGCGGTGTGAGCTCAGAGATACATGTGCAAGCCTCTGAAGACCTCTGTGTGTGGCTGAGCCTCACGGTGGGATGTGAGCTTAGTGATACATGTGCAAGCCTCTGAAGACCTCTGTGTATGGCAGAGCCTCTGTGCAGACTGAGCTCAGTGATACATGTGCAAGCCTCTGAAGACCTCTGTGTGTGGCAGAGCCTCGGTGGGATGTGAACTCAGTGATACATATGCAAGCCTCTGAAGACCTCTGTGTGTGGCACGGCCTCACGGCGGGGTGTGAGCTCAGTGATACATGTGCAAGCCTCTGAAGACCTCTGTGTATGGCAGAGCCTCACTGGGGTGTGAGCTTAGTGATACATATGCAAGCCTCTGAAGACCTCTGTGTGTGGCAGAGCCTCGGTGCAGAGTGAGCTCAGTGATACATGTGCAAGCCTCTGAAGACCTCTGTGTGTAGCTGAGCCTCACGGTGTGATGTGAGCTTAGTGATACATGTGCAAGCCTCTGAAGACCTCTGTGTGTTGCAGAGCCTTGGTGGGGTGTGAGCTCAGTGATACATGTGCAAGCCTCTGAAGACCTCTGTGTGGGGCAGAGCCTTGGTGGGGTGTGAGCTCAGTGATACATGTGCAAGCCTCTGAAGACCTCTGTGTGTGGCAGAGCCTTGGTGAGGTGTGAGCTCAGTGATACATGTGCAAGCCTCTGAAGACCTCTGTGTGTGGAAGAGCCTCAGTGGGGTGTGAGCTCAGTGATACATGTGCAAGCCTCTGAAGACCTCTGTGTGTGGCAGAGCCTCGGTGAGGTGTGAGTTCAGTGATACATGTGCAAGCCTCTGAAGACCTCTGTGTGTGGCAGAGCCTCGGTGGGGTGTGAGCTCAGTGATACATGTGCAAGCCTCTGAAGACCTCTGTGTGTGGCAGAGCCTCGGTGCAGTGTGAGCTCAGTAATACATGTGCAAGCCTCTGAAGACCTCTGTGTGTGGCAGAGCCTCGGTGTGGTGTGAGCTTAGTGATACATGTGCAAGCCTTTGAAGACCTCTGTGTGTGGCACAGCTTCATGGTGGGATGTGAGCTCAGTGATACATGTGCAAGTCTCTGAAGACCTCTGTGTGTGTCAGAGCCTCGGTGCAGTGTGAGCTCAGTGATACATGTGCAAGCCTTTGAAGACCTCTGTGTGTGGCAGAGCCTTGGTGGGGTGTGAGCTCAGTGGTGCATGTGCAAGCCTCAGAAGACCTCTGTATGTGGCACGGCCTCAGGTTGGGGTGTGAGCTCAGTGATACATGTGCAAGTCTCTGAAGACCTCTGTGTGTGACAGAGCCTTGGTGAGGTGTGAGCTCAGTGATACATGTGCAAGCCTCTGAAGACCTCTGTGTGTGGCAGAGCCTCGGAGTGGTGTGAGCTCAGTGATACATGTGCAAGCCTCTGAAGACCTCTGTGTGTGGCAGAGCCTCGGTGCAGTGTGAGCTCAGTGATACATGTGCAAGGCTAAGAAGACCTCTGTGTGTGGCAGAGCCTTGGTGGGGTGTGAGCTCAGTGATATATGTGCAAGCCTCTGAAGACCTCTGTGTGTAGCAGAGCCTCGGTGGGGTGTGAGCTCAGTGATATATGTGCAAGCCTCTGAAGACCACTGTGTGTGGCAGAGCCTTGGTGGGATGTGAGCTCAGGGATACATGTGCAAGCCTCTGAAGACCTCTGTCTGTGTGTGGCAGAGCCTCGGTGCGGTGTCAGCTCAGTGGTACATGTGCAAGACTCTGAAGACTCTGTGTGTGGCAGAGCCTCGGTGGGGTGTGAGCTCAGTGATACATGTGCAAGCCACTGAAGACCTCTGTGTGTGGCAGAGCCATGGTGGGGTGTGAGCTCAGTGATACATGTGCAAGCCTCTGAAGACCTCTGTGTGTGGCAGAGCCTCGGTGCGGTGTTAGCTCAGTGATACATGTGCAAGGCTCTGAAGACCTCTGTGTGTGGCAGAGCCTCGGTGGGGTGTGAGCTCAGTGATATATGTGCAAGCCTCTGAAGACCTGTGTGTGTGGCAGAGCCTTGGTGGGGTGTGAGCTCAGTGATACATGTGCAAGCCTTTGAAGACCTCTGTGTGTGGCACGGCCTCACGTTGGGGTGTGAGCTCAGTGATACATGTGCAAGCCTCTGAAGACCTCTGTGTGTGGCAGAGCCTCGGTGGGGTGTGACCTCAGTGATACATGTGCAAGCCTCTGAAGACCTCTGTGTGTGGCAGAGCCTCGGTGCAGTGTGAGCTCAGTGATACATGTGCAAGCCTCTGAAGACCTCTGTGTGTGGCAGAGCCTCGGTGGGGTGTGAGCTCAGTGATACATGCGCCAGCCTCTGAAGACCTCTGTGTGTGGCAGAGCCTCGTAGCGGTGTGAGCTCAGAGATACATGTGCAAGCCTCTGAAGACCTCTGTGTGTGGCTGAGCCTCACGGTGGGATGTGAGCTTAGTGATACATGTGCAAGCCTCTGAAGACCTCTGTGTATGGCAGAGCCTCGGTGCAGACTGAGCTCAGTGATACATGTGCAAGCCTCTGAAGACCTCTGTGTGTGGCAGAGCCTCGGTGGGATGTGAACTCAGTGATACATATGCAAGCCTCTGAAGACCTCTGTGTGTGGCACGGCCTCACGGCGGGGTGTGAGCTCAGTGATACATGTGCAAGCCTCTGAAGACCTCTGTGTATGGCAGAGCCTCACTGGGGTGTGAGCTTAGTGATACATATGCAAGCCTCTGAAGACCTCTGTGTGTGGCAGAGCCTCGGTGCAGAGTGAGCTCAGTGATACATGTGCAAGCCTCTGAAGACCTCTGTGTGTAGCTGAGCCTCACGGTGTGATGTGAGCTTAGTGATACATGTGCAAGCCTCTGAAGACCTCTGTGTGTTGCAGAGCCTTTTTTGGGGTGTGAGCTCAGTGATACATGTGCAAGCCTCTGAAGACCTCTGTGTGGGGCAGAGCCTTGGTGGGGTGTGAGCTCAGTGATACATGTGCAAGCCTCTGAAGACCTCTGTGTGTGGCAGAGCCTTGGTGAGGTGTGAGCTCAGTGATACATGTGCAAGCCTCTGAAGACCTCTGTGTGTGGCAGAGCCTCAGTGGGGTGTGAGCTCAGTGATACATGTGCAAGCCTCTGAAGACCTCTGTGTGTGGCAGAGCCTCAGTGAGGTGTGAGTTCAGTGATACATGTGCAAGCCTCTGAAGACCTCTGTGTGTGGCAGAGCCTCGGTGGGGTGTGAGCTCAGTGATACAAGTGCAAGCCTCTGAAGACCTCTGTGTGTGGCAGAGCCTCGGTGCAGTGTGAGCTCAGTAATACATGTGCAAGCCTCTGAAGACCTCTGTGTGTGGCAGAGCCTCGGTGTGGTGTGATGTAGGAGGCTGGACTGGCTTGTAGTGAGTACCAAGGGGTACTTGCACCTTGCACCAGGCCCAGTTATCCCTTATTAGTGTATAGGGTGTCTAGCAGCTTAGGCTGATAGATAATGGTAGCTTAGCAGAGCAGCTTAGGCTGAACTAGGAGACGTGTGAAGCTACTACAGTACCACTTAGTGTCATATGCACAATATCATAAGAAAACACAATACACAGTTATACTAAAAATAAAGGTACTTTATTTTTATGACAATATGCCAAAGTATCTTAGAGTGTACCCTCAGTGAGAGGATAGGAAATATACACAAGATATATATACACAATAGCAAAAATATGCAGTATAGTCTTAGAAAACAGTGCAAACACTGTTTTGTTACAATAGGATGCAATGGGGAAACATAGGGATAGGGGCAACACAAACCATATACTCCAAAAGTGGAATGCGAACCACGAATGGACCCCAAACCTATGTGACCTTGTAGAGGGTCGCTGGGACTATTAGAAAATAGTGAGAGTTAGCAAAATAACCCTCCCCAAGACTCTGAAAAGTGAGTGCAAAGTGCACCAAAGTTCCCCTAAGGACAAAATAGTCGTGTTAGAGGGAAAATGCAAGGAAAACACAAATCAGCAATGCAACAACGATGGATTCCTGACTGAGGGTACCTGTGGAACAAGGGGACCAAGTCCAAAAGTCACAAGCAACTCGGAGATGGGCAGATGCCCAAGAAATGCCAGCGGTTGGTGCAAAGAAGCTCTTACTAGGCTGAAGAACTGTGAATACTGCAGGAACGACAAGGGCTAGAGACTTCCCCTTTGGAGGATGGATCCCCCACGCCTTGGAAAGTCGTGCAGACGTGTTTTCCCGCCGGATGGACGCCAACAAGCCTTGCTACACGCAAATCTTGCGTTTGGCGTTTTTGGACGCTGCTGGGGCCCAGGAGGGACCAAGAGGACACAAATTGGACCTGCAGAGAGAGGAGACGTCCAGCAAGACAAAGAGCCCTCACTGAAGCAGGTAGCACCCGGAGAAGTGCCAGAAACAGGCACTACGAGGATGCGTGAAACGGTGCTCGCCGAAGTTGCACAAAGGAGTCCCACGTCGCCGGAGACCAACTTAGAAAGTCGTGCAATGCAGGTTAGAGTGCCGTGGACCCAGGCTTGGCTGTGCACAAAGGATTCCCGCCGGAAGTGCACAGGGGCCGGAGTAGCTTGCAAAGTTGCGGTTCACAGCAATGCAGCCCAGCGAGGTGAGGCAAGGACTTACCTCCACCAAACTTGGGCTGAAGAGTCACTGGACTGTGGGGGTCACTTGGACGGTGTCGCTGGATTCGAGGGACCTCGCTCGTTGTGCTGAGAGGAGACCCAAGGGACCGGTAATGCAGCTTTTTGGTGCCTGCGGTTGCAGGGGGAAGATTCCGTCGACCCACGGGAGATTTCTTCGGAGCTTCTGGTGCAGAGAGGAGGCAGACTACCCCCACAGCATGCACAAGCAGGAAAACAGTCGAGAAGGCGGCAGGATCAGCGTTACAGAGTTGCAGTAGTCGTCTTTGCTACTATGTTGCAGGTTTGCAGGCTTCCAGCGCGGTCAGCGGTCGATTCCTTATCAGAAGGTGAAGAGAGAGATGCAGAGGAACTCGGCTGAGCTCATGCATTCGTTATCTAAAGTTTCCCCAGAGACAGAGACCCTAAATAGCCAGAAAAGAGGGTTTGGCTACCTAGGAGAGAGGAAAGGCTACTAACACCTGAAGGAGCCTATCAGCAGGAGTCTCTGACGTCACCTGGTGGCACTGGCCACTCAGAGCAGTCCAGTGTGCCAGCAGCACCTCTGTTTCCAAGATGGCAGAGGTCTGGAGCACACTGGAGGAGCTCTGGACACCTCCCAGGGGAGGTGCAGGTCAGGGGAGTGGTCACTCCCCTTTCCTTTGTCCAGTTTCGCGCCAGAGCAGGGGCTAAGGGGTCCCTGAACCGGTGTAGACTGGCTTATGCAGAATTGGGCACATCTGTGCCCAACAAAGCATTTCCAGAGGCTGGGGGGAGGCTACTCCTCCCCTGCCTTCACACCATTTTCCAAAGGGAGAGGGTGTCACACCCTCTCTCAGAGGAAGTCCTTTGTTCTGCCATCCTGGGCCAGGCCTAGCTGGACCCCAGGAGGGCAGCTGCCTGTCTGAGGGGTTGGCAGCAGCAGCAGCTGCAGTGAAACCCCAGGAAGGGCAGTCTGGCTGTACCAGGGTCTGTGCTACAGACCACTGGGATCATGGAATTGTACCAACAATGCCAGGATGGCATAGAGGGGGCAATTCCATGATCATAGACATGTTACATGGCCATATTCGGAGTTACCATGGTGAAGCTACATATAGGTAGTGACCTATATGTAGTGCACGCGTGTAATGGTGTCCCCGCACTCACAAAGTTCAGGGAATTGGCTCTGAACAATGTGGGGGCACCTTGGCTAGTGCCAGGGTGCCCTCACACTAAGTAACTTTGCACCTAACCTTTACCAGGTAAAGGTTAGACATATAGGTGACTTATAAGTTACTTAAGTGCAGTGTAAAATGGCTGTGAAATAACGTGGACGTTATTTCACTCAGGCTGCAGTGGCAGGCCTGTGTAAGAATTGTCAGAGCTCCCTATGGGTGGCAAAAGAAATGCTGCAGCCCATAGGGATCTCCTGGAACCCCAATACCCTGGGTACCTCAGTACCATATACTAGGGAATTATAAGGCTGTTCCAGTAAGCCAATGTGAATTGGTAAAATTGGTCACTAGCCTGTTAGTGACAATTTAAAAGTAATGAGAGAGCATAACCACTGAGGTTCTGGTTAGCAGAGCCTCAGTGAGACAGTTAGGCACCACACAGGGAACATATACATGCACACCTATGAGCACTGGGGCCCTGTGTGACAGGGTCCCAGTGACACATACATATAGGCCACAAACCTATGAGCACTGGGGTCCTGACCAGCAGGATCCCAGTGACACATAACAAACATACTGAAAACATAGTGTTTTCACTATGAGCACTGGGGCCTAGCCATCAGGATCCCAGTGAGACAGTGAAAACAGTGACAAACATCCTGACATACACTCACAAACAGGCCAAAAGTGGGGGTAACAAGGCTAGAAAGAGGCTACTTTCTCACACAACCCCCCCCCCAAACGAAGGACAATAAGGCTAACCTTGGCCAGTTGAGACTTTATTGTCTAATTGGTGATAAGTAGAGAGTAGCTCTGCAATAGACTGGTTACTCCCTTTATCATCCACTATATGGTTACTTCCCTGTGGGGATGTAAACCACCCTGTTTGAAGTTTTTTAGCTAAGCAACAATGTGAAGATGTATTTTCAGAGTTTCTATCAGTAAGTTTTAGTTTAGAGCAGTGGGAATTGTCCACTGAACCTATTTGTAGTGATGGAAATGCCAGACAGGGATGCTGTCTCAGAAAAGCCATAGCTGGGCAAAAACTTTGTCCATCTGGCTGGAAGAGAGAACAGGGATGCTGTTTCTCTTGAGTTGGAGCAGGGCAGGGATGCTGTCCTATGAGCTCCACACTAGGGCAGGGATGCTGTCCTAAGTGTTGTGAGGTAGTGCAGGGTTTCTGCACTAAAGTTTCTCTGGGAGGATTGGAGGGATGCTCCATGTTAACTAAAATGGTGCTCTTTTTCTCACCAATGTTAGTTATCCCACAGAGAGGTACTTCCACCTCAGGGAGTCCAGCTTTGCCAGCTGATGATTCCCTTGGAACAGGTGCCACCCCAGGAGAGGTTTCTCCCACCACAGGAATAGTATCCTGAATGGTAGGGTGGTTAGGGGATACCGTGATACCCTTTTTACCTGTTGATGGAGAGGGATCCTGAGTTTTCAGGCCTTCTCTCCTTTGCTTTTTCATTTCACTTGAAATGAGAGGGAACAATTCCTCAGGGATGCTCAGCATGGCTGCATGGGCATAAAACTCTACATTAGCCCAACCTGAGGCCTCTAGGTCATTACCTAAGAGACAGTCTACAGGTAAGCTAGGTGATACCACCACCTGCTTAGGGCCAGTAACTCCACCCCAACTAAACTGAATTATAGCTAAGGGAAGAAACTTAGTGGAGTTATGGACATCAATAATCTTATACTGTTGTCCAATGATGTGTTGTTCAGGAGGCACTAGGTTTTCAGTCACCAAAGTGAAACTGGCACCTGTGTCCCTGTAGGCCAAGGCCTCAACACCATTTATTGAAACTGTCTGCCTGTACTTATCCATTGTAAGGGGACAAGCAGCCAGTGTGGCAAGGCCAATGCCACTAGGTGTGACAGAAACTGTCTTGGGACTGATTACATCAGTTTCCACTATGGACCCATAAGTGAACCCAACTACACCCTTTGCTTGACTGTTGCCAGCAGTCCCACCACTAGTACCACTACTGCTAGGGGCACTAGAGCTTGATGTATTAGTGGTGGTAGGCTCAGGGGGTTTACCTGGACAGGACTTATCCCCTGGCCTATGGCCTCTGTTTTTACACACAAAGCACCAAGGCTTTTTAATGTGTGCAGGTTGGGAAGAAGAGGAAGAATTTGTTTTATCCCCACCCTCTGAAGAGTGTTTAAGATTTGAAGTGGGATCTTTGGTTTTACCCTTATCCCCATGCTTATCTTGAGATTTTTCACCATCTTTCTTCTTATTGCCATCTTTGTCACCCCCTGTATGAACTTTTCTGTTCACCCTTGTTCTGACCCATTTGTCTGCCTTCTTTCCCAATTCTTGGGGAGAGGTCAGATCCGAGTCTACCAGGTACTGGTGCAACAAATCAGACACACAATTATTAAGTATATGCTCTCTCAGGATTGTGTTATACAGGCTTTCATAATCAGTAACTTTACTGCCATGTAACCACCCCTCCAAGGCCTTCACTGCCTGGTCAATGAAATCAACCCAGTCTTGTGAAGACTCCTTTTTGGTCTCTCTGAACTTTATCCTGTACTGTTCAGTGGTTAAGCCATAACCATCCAGGAGTGCATTCTTAAGAACTGTAAAATTATTGGCATCATTTTCTTTCACAGTAAGGAGCCTATCCCTACCTTTTCCACTAAATGATAGCCATAGGATAGCAGCCCACTGCCTTTGAGGGACATCCTGTACAGCACAGGCCCTCTCAAGTGCAGCAAACCACTTGTTAATGTCATCCCCCTCCTTATAAGGGGGAACTATCTTGTGCAGATTCCTGGAATCATGCTCTTTTGCAGGATGACTATGGGGAATACTGCTGCTGCCACCATGGGTATCTAAACCCAACTTCTGTCTTTCCTTCTCTAATTCTAAAGACTGTCTATCCAAATCCAGCTGTTGCTTCTTGAGCTTCAGTCTGGTTTGTTCCACTCTCAATCTATTGAGCTCCCTTTCTAACAATCTGTCATCAGGGTGGGTGGGAGGGACATTTCTAGATACAGAGGTATGATGGGAATGAACAGAAGGAGACCTGTCCCTTACAGAGGGCACCCTAACAGCTTGGCTACCAGTATAATGTGAGAGCACACCATCAGTATGGTGTGATTCAACCTCTGTACCAACTATGCTAGACTGTCTAGTAATGGGCAGGCTGAGAAGTTTCTTTCCTGAACCTTTTCCTGGGGGAGTCCCTGGATCAGATTGAGAACCATTAGCTACTTTTTCAACAGATTGGGCACTTATGGCCTTATCCTGTACTCTAAGCATGTTAATTAACAGTTCTAAGGAAGGATTTTTCCCTACACTCAAACCTCTCTCTATGCAGAGACTCCTTGCTCCTTTCCAGCTAAGGTGATCATATGCAAGTTTGGACAGTTCAACATTTCTTCCTGTGCCAGACATTTTTTAGAGAGAGTTAAAGTGATAGAAAAAGAGAAAAAAGTTTTCAGAACTTTTTGGAAAGACAGAAAAAAACTTTTTAAACTTTTAAGAACTTTTTGAAAGTTTTAGAAGTACTTTTCAGCACTTAGGCAAGAGTGCAAAGAGGAAATGCAAAACTTTTTGGCTATGTGTATATACACTGACCTTGTTTTGTATATTTTTCTCTTATGAAAAGTACAATGACAAGAGTGGTAAGTAGTCTCAAGCACTTATCCCACCGCTGCACAACCAATGTAGGAGGCTGGACTGGCTTGTAGTGAGTACCAAGGGGTACTTGCACCTTGCACCAGGCCCAGTTATCCCTTATTAGTGTATAGGGTGTCTAGCAGCTTAGGCTGATAGATAATGGTAGCTTAGCAGAGCAGCTTAGGCTGAACTAGGAGACGTGTGAAGCTACTACAGTACCACTTAGTGTCATATGCACAATATCATAAGAAAACACAATACACAGTTATACTAAAAATAAAGGTACTTTATTTTTATGACAATATGCCAAAGTATCTTAGAGTGTACCCTCAGTGAGAGGATAGGAAATATACACAAGATATATATACACAATAGCAAAAATATGCAGTATAGTCTTAGAAAACAGTGCAAACACTGTATAGTTACAATAGGATGCAATGGGGAAACATAGGGATAGGGGCAACACAAACCATATACTCCAAAAGTGGAATGCGAACCACGAATGGACCCCAAACCTATGTGACCTTGTAGAGGGTCGCTGGGACTATTAGAAAATAGTGAGAGTTAGCAAAATAACCCTCCCCAAGACCCTGAAAAGTGAGTGCAAAGTGCACCAAAGTTCCCCTACGGACAAAATAGTCGTGTTAGAGGGAAAATGCAAGGAAAACACAAATCAGCAATGCAACAACGATGGATTCCTGACTGAGGGTACCTGTGGAACAAGGGTACCAAGTCCAAAAGTCACAAGCAACTCGGAGATGGGCAGATGCCCAAGAAATGCCAGCGGTTGGTGCAAAGAAGCTCTTACTAGGCTGAAGAACTGTGAATACTGCAGGAACGACAAGGGCTAGAGACTTCCCCTTTAAAGGATCGATTCCCCACGCCTTGGAGAGTTGTGCAGAAGTGTTTTCCCGCCAGATGGACGCCAACAAGCCTTGCTACATGCAAATCGTGCGTTTGGCGTTTTTGGACGCTGCTGGGGCCCAGGAGGGACCAAGAGGTCGCAAATTGGACCTGCAGAGAGAGGGGACATCGAGCAAGACAAAGAGCCCTCACTGAAGCAGGTAGCACCCGGAGAAGTGCCAGAAACAGGCACTATGAGGATGCGTGAAATGGTGCTCGCCGAAGTTGCACAAAGGAGTCCCACGTCGCTGGAGACCAACTTAGAAAGTCGTGCAATGCAGGTTAGAGTGCCGAGGACCCAGGCTTGGCTGTGCACAAAGGATTTCCGCCGGAAGTGCACAGGGGCCGGAGTAGCTTGCAAAGTCGCGGTTCCCAGCAATGCAGCCCAGCGAGGTGAGGCAAGGACTTACCTCCACCAAACTTGGGCTGAAGAGTCACTGGACTGTGGGGGTCACTTGGACGGTGTCGCTGGATTCGAGGGACCTCGCTCGTCGTGCTGAGAGGAGACCCAAGGGACCGGTAATGCAGCTTTTTGTTGCCTGCGGTTGCAGGGGGAAGATTCCGTCGACCCACAGGAGATTTCTTCGGAGCTTCTGGTGCAGAGAGGAGGCAGACTACCCCCACAGCATGCACAAGCAGGAAAACAGTCGAGAAGGCGGCAGGATCAGCGTTACAGAGTTGCAGTAGTCGTCTTTGCTACTATGTTGCAGGTTTGCAGGCTTCCAGCGCGGTCAGCGGTCGATTCCTTATCAGAAGGTGAAGAGAGAGATGCAGAGGAACTCGGCTGAGCTCATGCATTCGTTATCTAAAGTTTCCCCAGAGACAGAGACCCTAAATAGCCAGAAAAGAGGGTTTGGCTACCTAGGAGAGAGGAAAGGCTACTAACACCTGAAGGAGCCTATCAGCAGGAGTCTCTGACGTCACCTGGTGGCACTGGCCACTCAGAGCAGTCCAGTGTGCCAGCAGCACCTCTGTTTCCAAGATGGCAGAGGTCTGGAGCACACTGGAGGAGCTCTGGACACCTCCCAGGGGAGGTGCAGGTCAGGGGAGTGGTCACTCCCCTTTCCTTTGTCCAGTTTCGCGCCAGAGCAGGGGCTAAGGGGTCCCTGAACCGGTGTATGCTGGCTTATGCAGAATTGGGCACATCTGTGCCCAACAAAGCATTTCCAGAGGCTGGGGGAGGCTACTCCTCCCCTGCCTTCACACCATTTTCCAAAGGGAGAGGGTGTCACACCCTCTCTCAGAGGAAGTCCTTTGTTCTGCCATCCTGGGCCAGGCCTGGCTGGACCCCAGGAGGGCAGCTGCCTGTCTGAGGGGTTGGCAGCAGCAGCAGCTGCAGTGAAACCCCAGGAAGGGCAGTCTGGCTGTACCAGGGTCTGTGCTACAGACCACTGGGATCATGGAATTGTACCAACAATGCCAGGATGGCATAGAGGGGGCAATTCCATGATCATAGACATGTTACATGGCCATATTCGGAGTTACCATGGTGAAGCTACATATAGGTAGTGACCTATATGTAGTGCACGCGTGTAATGGTGTCCCCGCACTCACAAAGTTCAGTGAATTGGCTCTGAACAATGTGGGGGCACCTTGGCTAGTGCCAGGGTGCCCTCACACTAAGTAACTTTGCACCTAACCTTTACCAGGTAAAGGTTAGACATATAGGTGACTTATAAGTTACTTAAGTGCAGTGTAAAATGGCTGTGAAATAACGTGGACGTTATTTCACTCAGGCTGCAGTGGCAGGCCTGTGTAAGAATTGTCAGAGCTCCCTATGGGTGGCAAAAGAAATGCTGCAGCCCATAGGGATCTCCTGGAACCCCAATACCCTGGGTACCTCAGTACCATATACTAGGGAATTATAAGGCTGTTCCAGTAAGCCAATGTGAATTGGTAAAATTGGTCACTAGCCTGTTAGTGACAATTTAAAAGTAATGAGAGAGCATAACCACTGAGGTTCTGGTTAGCAGAGCCTCAGTGAGACAGTTAGGCACCACACAGGGAACATATACATGCACACCTATGAGCACTGGGGCCCTGTGTGACAGGGTCCCAGTGACACATACATATAGGCCACAAACCTATGAGCACTGGGGTCCTGACCAGCAGGATCCCAGTGACACATAACAAACATACTGAAAACATAGTGTTTTCACTATGAGCACTGGGGCCTAGCCATCAGGATCCCAGTGAGACAGTGAAAACAGTGACAAACACCCTGACATACACTCACAAACAGGCCAAAAATGGGGGTAACAAGGCTAGAAAGAGGCTACTTTCTCACATGTGAGCTTAGTGATACATGTGCAAGCCTTTGAAGACCTCTGTGTGTGGCACGGCTTCACGGTGGGATGTGAGCTCAGTGATACATGTGCAAGCCTCTGAAGACCTCTGTGTGTGGCAGAGCCTCGGTGCAGTGTGAGCTCAGTGATACATGTGCAAGCCTTTGAAGACCTCTGTGTGTGGCAGAGCCTTGGTGGGGTGTGAGCTCAGTGGTGCATGTGCAAGCCTCAGAAGACCTCTGTATGTGGCACGGCCTCAGGTTGGGGTGTGAGCTCAGTGATACATGTGCAAGTCTCTGAAGACCTCTGTGTGTGACAGAGCCTTGGTGAGGTGTGAGCTCAGTGATACATGTGCAAGCCTCTGAAGACCTCTGTGTGTGGCAGAGCCTCGGAGTGGTGTGAGCTCAGTGATACATGTGCAAGCCTCTGAAGACCTCTGTGTGTGGCAGAGCCTCGGTGCAGTGTGAGCTCAGTGATACATGTGCAAGCCTCTGAAGACCTCTGTGTGTGGCAGAGCCTCGGTGGGGTGTGAGCTCAGTGATATATGTGCAAGCCTCTGAAGACCACTGTGTGTGGCAGAGCCTTGGTGGGATGTGAGCTCAGGGATACATGTGCAAGCCTCTGAAGACCTCTGTCTTTGTGTGGCAGAGCCTCGGTGCGGTGTCAGCTCAGTGGTACATGTGCAAGACTCTGAAGACTCTGTGTGTGGCAGAGCCTCGGTGGGGTGTGAGCTCAGTGATACATGTGCAAGCCACTGAAGACCTCTGTGTGTGGCAGAGCCTTGGTGGGGTGTGAGCTCAGTGATACATGTGCAAGCCTCTGAAGACCTCTGTGTGTGGCAGAGCCTCGGTGCGGTGTTAGCTCAGTGATACATGTGCAAGGCTCTGAAGACCTCTGTGTGTGGCAGAGCCTCGGTGGGGTGTGAGCTCAGTGATATATGTGCAAGCCTCTGAAGACCTGTGTGTGTGGCAGAGCCTTGGTGGGGTGTGAGCTCAGTGATACATGTGCAAGCCTTTGAAGACCTCTGTGTGTGGCACGGCCTCACGTTGGGGTGTGAGCTCAGTGATACATGTGCAAGCCTCTGAAGACCTCTGTGTGTGGCAGAGCCTCGGTGGGGTGTGACCTCAGTGATACATGTGCAAGCCTCTGAAGACCTCTGTGTGTGGCAGAGCCTCGGTGCAGTGTGAGCTCAGTGATACATGTGCAAGCCTCTGAAGACCTCTGTGTGTGGCAGAGCCTCGGTGGGGTGTGAGCTCAGTGATACATGCGCCAGCCTCTGAAGACCTCTGTGTGTGGCAGAGCCTCGTAGCGGTGTGAGCTCAGAGATACATGTGCAAGCCTCTGAAGACCTCTGTGTGTGGCTGAGCCTCACGGTGGGATGTGAGCTTAGTGATACATGTGCAAGCCTCTGAAGACCTCTGTGTATGGCAGAGCCTCGGTGCAGACTGAGCTCAGTGATACATGTGCAAGCCTCTGAAGACCTCTGTGTGTGGCAGAGCCTCAGTGGGATGTGAACTCAGTGATACATATGCAAGCCTCTGAAGACCTCTGTGTGTGGCACGGCCTCACGGCGGGGTGTGAGCTCAGTGATACATGTGCAAGCCTCTGAAGACCTCTGTGTATGGCAGAGCCTCACTGGGGTGTGAGCTTAGTGATACATATGCAAGCCTCTGAACACCTCTGTGTGTGGCAGAGCCTCAGTGCAGAGTGAGCTCAGTGATACATGTGCAAGCCTCTGAAGACCTCTGTGTGTAGCTGAGCCTCACGGTGTGATGTGAGCTTAGTGATACATGTGCAAGCCTCTGAAGACCTCTGTGTGTTGCAGAGCCTTGGTGGGGTGTGAGCTCAGTGATACATGTGCAAGCCTCTGAAGACCTCTGTGTGGGGCAGAGCCTTGGTGGGGTGTGAGCTCAGTGATACATGTGCAAGCCTCTGAAGACCTCTGTGTGTGGCAGAGCCTTGGTGAGGTGTGAGCTCAGTGATACATGTGCAAGCCTCTGAAGACCTCTGTGTGTGGCAGAGCCTCGGTGGGGTGTGAGCTCAGTGATACATGTGCAAGCCTCTGAAGACCTCTGTGTGTGGCAGCGCCTCGGTGGGGTGTGAGCTCAGTGATACATGTGCAAGCCTCTGAAGACCTCTGTGTGTGGCAGAGCCTCGGTGCAGTGTGTGCTCAGTAATACATGTGCAAGCCTCTGAAGACCTCTGTGTGTGGCAGAGCCTCGGTGTGGTGTGAGCTTAGTGATACATGTGCAAGCCTTTGAAGACCTCTGTGTGTGGCACGGCTTCACGGTGGGATGTGAGCTCAGTGATACATGTGCAAGCCTCTGAAGACCTCTGTGTGTGGCAGAGCCTCGGTGCAGTGTGAGCTCAGTGATACATGTGCAAGCCTTTGAAGACCTCTGTGTGTGGCAGAGCCTTGGTGGGGTGTGAGCTCAGTGGTACATGTGCAAGCCTCAGAAGACCTCTGTGTGTGGCACGGCCTCAGGTTGGGGTGTGAGCTCAGTGATACATGTGCAAGTCTCTGAAGACCTCTGTGTGTGACAGAGCCTTGGTGGGGTGTGAGCTCAGTGATACATGTGCAAGCCTCTGAAGACCTCTGTGTGTGGCAGAGCCTCGGTGCGGTGTTAGCTCAGTGATACATGTGCAAGGCTCTGAAGACCTCTGTGTGTGGCAGAGCCTCGGTGGGGTGTGAGCTCAGTGATATATGTGCAAGCCTCTGAAGACCTCTGTGTGTGGCAGAGCCTCGGTGGGATGTGAGCTCCGTGATACATGTGCAAGCCTCTGAAGACCTCTGTGTGTGGCAGAGCCTCAGTGCGGTGTGAGCTCAGTGATACATGTGCAAACCTCTGAAGACCTCTGTGTGTGTGTGGCAGAGCCTCGGTGCGGTGTCAGCTCAGTGGTACATGTGCAAGACTCTGAAGACTCTGTGTGTGGCAGAGCCTCGGTGGGGTGTGAGCTCAGTGATACATGTGCAAGCCACTGAAGACCTCTGTGTGTGGCAGAGCCTTGGTGGGGTGTGAGCTCAGTGATACATGTGCAAGCCTCTGAAGACCTCTGTGTGTGGCAGAGCCTCGGTGGGATGTGAGCTCCGTGATACATGTGCAAGCCTCTGAAGACCCCTGTGTGTGGCAGAGCCTCAGTGCGGTGTGAGCTCAGTGATACATGTGCAAACCTCTGAAGACCTCTGTCTGTGTGTGGCAGAGCCTCGGTGCGGTGTCAGCTCAGTGGTACATGTGCAAGCCTCTGAAGACTCTGTGTGTGGCAGAGCCTCGGTGGGGTGTGAGCTCAGTGATACATGTGCAAGCCACTGAAGACCTCTGTGTGTGGCAGAGCCTTGGTGGGGTGTGAGCTCAGTGATACATGTGCAAGCCTCTGAAGACCTCTGTGTGTGGCAGAGCCTCGGTGCGGTGTTAGCTCAGTGATACATGTGCAAGGCTCTGAAGACCTCTGTGTGTGGCAGAGCCTCGGTGGGGTGTGAGCTCAGTGATATATGTGCAAGCCTCTGAAGACCTGTGTGTGTGGCAGAGCCTTGGTGGGGTGTGAGCTCAGTGATACATGTGCAAGCCTTTGAAGACCTCTGTGTGTGGCACGGCCTCACGTTGGGGTGTGAGCTCAGTGATACATGTGCAAGCCTCTGAAGACCTCTGTGTGTGGCAGAGCCTCGGTGGGGTGTGACCTCAGTGATACATGTGCAAGCCTCTGAAGACCTCTGTGTGTGGCAGAGCCTCGGTGCAGTGTGAGCTCAGTGATACATGTGCAAGCCTCTGAAGACCTCTGTGTGTGGCAGAGCCTCGGTGGGGTGTGAGCTCAGTGATACATGCCACAGCCTCTGAAGACCTCTGTGTGTGGCAGAGCCTCGTAGCGGTGTGAGCTCAGAGATACATGTGCAAGCCTCTGAAGACCTCTGTGTGTGGCTGAGCCTCACGGTGGGATGTGAGCTTAGTGATACATGTGCAAGCCTCTGAAGACCTCTGTGTATGGCAGAGCCTCGGTGCAGACTGAGCTCAGTGATACATGTGCAAGCCTCTGAAGACCTCTGTGTGTGGCAGAGCCTCAGTGGGATGTGAACTCAGTGATACATATGCAAGCCTCTGAAGACCTCTGTGTGTGGCACGGCCTCACGGCGGGGTGTGAGCTCAGTGATACATGTGCAAGCCTCTGAAGACCTCTGTGTATGGCAGAGCCTCACTGGGGTGTGAGCTTAGTGATACATATGCAAGCCTCTGAAGACCTCTGTGTGTGGCAGAGCCTCGGTGCAGAGTGAGCTCAGTGATACATGTGCAAGCCTCTGAAGACCTCTGTGTGTAGCTGAGCCTCACGGTGTGATGTGAGCTTAGTGATACATGTGCAAGCCTCTGAAGACCTCTGTGTGTTGCAGAGCCTTGGTGGGGTGTGAGCTCAGTGATACATGTGCAAGCCTCTGTCGACCTCTGTGTGGGGCAGAGCCTTGGTGGGGTGTGAGCTCAGTGATACATGTGCAAGCCTCTGAAGACCTCTGTGTGTGGCAGAGCCTTGGTGAGGTGTGAGCTCAGTGATACATGTGCAAGCCTCTGAAGACCTCTGTGTGTGGCAGAGCCTCGGTGGGGTGTGAGCTCAGTGATACATGTGCAAGCCTCTGAAGACCTCTGTGTGTGGCAGAGCCTCAGTGAGGTGTGAGTTCAGTGATACATGTGCAAGCCTCTGAAGACCTCTGTGTGTAGCAGAGCCTCGGTGGGGTGTGAGCTCAGTGATACATGTGCAAGCCTCTGAAGACCTCTGTGTGTGGCAGCGCCTCGGTGGGGTGTGAGCTCAGTGATACATGTGCAAGCCTCTGAAGACCTCTGTGTGTGGCAGAGCCTCGGTGCAGTGTGAGCTCAGTAATACATGTGCAAGCCTCTGAAGACCTCTGTGTGTGGCAGAGCCTCGGTGTGGTGTGAGCTTAGTGATACATGTGCAAGCCTTTGAAGACCTCTGTGTGTGGCACGGCTTCACGGTGGGATGTGAGCTCAGTGATACATGTGCAAGCCTCTGAAGACCTCTGTGTGTGGCAGAGCCTCGGTGCAGTGTGAGCTCAGTGATACATGTGCAAGCCTTTGAAGACCTCTGTGTGTGGCAGAGCCTTGGTGGGGTGTGAGCTCAGTGGTACATGTGCAAGCCTCAGAAGACCTCTGTGTGTGGCACGGCCTCAGGTTGGGGTGTGAGCTCAGTGATACATGTGCAAGTCTCTGAAGACCTCTGTGTGTGACAGAGCCTTGGTGAGGTGTGAGCTCAGTGATACATGTGCAAGCCTCTGAAGACCTCTGTGTGTGGCAGAGCCTCGGTGGGGTGTGAGCTCAGTGATACATGTGCAAGCCTCTGAAGACCTCTGTGTGTGGCAGAGCCTCAAGGTGGGATGTGAGCTTAGTGATACATGTGCAAGCCTCTGAAGACCTCTGTGTGTGGCTGAGCCTCGGTGGGATGTGAGCTCCGTGATACATGTGCAAGCCTCTGAAGACCTCTGTGTGTGGCAGAGCCTCAGTGCGGTGTGAGCTCAGTGATACATGTGCAAACCTCTGAAGACCTCTGTGTGTGGCAGAGCCTTGGTGGGGTGTGAGCTCAGTGATACATGTGCAAGCCTCTGAAGACCTCTGTGTGTGGCTGAGCCTCCCTGTGGTGTGAGCTCTGTGATACATGTGGAAGCCTCTGAAGACCTCTGTGTGTGGAGAGCCTCGGTGGGGTGTGAGCTCAGTGATACATGTGAAAGCCTCTGAAGACCTCTGTGTGTGGCAGAGCCTTGGTGGGGTGTGAGCTCAGTGATACATGTGCAAGCCTCTGAAGACCTCTGTGTGTGGCAGAGCCTTGGTGGGGTGTGAGCTCAGTGATACATGTGCAAGCCTCTGAAGACCTCTGTGTGTGGCAGAGCCTCGGTGGGGTGTGAGCTCAGTGATACATGTGCAAGCCTCTGAAGACCTCTGAGTGTGGCAGAGCGTTGGTGGGGTGTGAGCTCAGTGATACATGTGCAAGCCTCTGAAGACCTCTGTGTGTGGCAGAGCCTCACGGTGGGATGTGAGCTTAGTGATACATGTACAAGCCTCTGAAGACCTCTGTGTGTGGCAGAGCCTTGGTGGGGTGTGAGCTCAGTGATACATGTGCAAGCCTCTGAAGACCTCTGTGTGTGGCAGAGCCTCGATGAGGTGTGAGTTCAGTGATACATGTGCAAGCCTCTGAAGACCTCTGTGTGTGGCAGAGTCTCACGGTGGGATCTGAGCTTAGTGATACATGTGCAAGCCTCTGAAGACCTCTGTGTGTGGCAGAGCCTCAGAGTGGTGTGAGCTCAGTGATACATGTGCAAGCCTCTGAAGACCTCTGTGTGTGTCAGAGCCTCGTTGCAGTGTGAGCTCAGTGATACATGTGCAAGCCTCTGAAGACCTCTGTGTGTGGCAGAGCCTCGGTGGGGTGTGAGCTCAGTGATATATGTGCAAGCCTCTGAAGACCTCTGTGTGTGGCAGAGCCTTGGTGGGATGTGAGCTCAGTGATACATGTGCAAGCCTCTGAAGACCTCTGTGTGTGTGTGGCAGAGCCTTGGTGCGGTGTCAGCTCAGTGGTACATGTGCAAGACTCTGAAGACTCTGTGTGTGGCAGAGCCTCGGTGGGGTGTGAGCTCAGTGATACATGTGCAAGCCTCTGAAGACCTCTGTGTGTGGCACGGCCTCACAGTGGGATGTGAGCTTAGTGATACATGTGCAAGCCTCTGAAGACCTCTGTGTGTGGCAGAGCCTCGGTGCGGTGTTAGCTCAGTGATACATGTGCAAGGCTCTGAAGACCTCTGTGTGTGGCAGAGCCTCGGTAGAGTGTGAGCTCAGTGATATATGTGCAAGCCTCTGAAGACCTCTGTGTGTGGCAGAGCCTTGGTGGGGTGTGAGCTCAGTGATACATGTGCAAGCCTTTGAAGACCTCTGTGTGTGGCAAGGCCTCACGTTGGGGTGTGAGCTCAGTGATACATGTGCAAGCCTCTGAAGACCTCTGTGTGTGGCAGAGCCTCGGTGGGGTGTGAGCTCAGTGATACAGGTGCAAGCCTCTGAAGACCTCTGTGTGTGGCAGAGCCTCGGTGCAGTGTGAGCTCAGTGATACATGTGCAAGCCTCTGAAGACCTCTGTGTGTGGCAGAGCCTCGGTGGGGTGTGAGCTCAGTGATACATGCGCCAGCCTCTGAAGACCTCTGTGTGTGGCAGAGCCTCGTAGCGGTGTGAGCTCGGAGATACATGTGCAAGCCTCTGAAGACCTCTGTGTGTGGCTGAGCCTCACGGTGGGATGTGAGCTTAGTGATACATGTGCAAGCCTCTGAAGACCTCTGTGTGTGGCAGAGCCTTGGTGGGGTGTGAGCTCAGTGATACATGTGCAAGCCTCTGAAGACCTCTGTGTGTGGCAGAGCCTTGGTGGGGTGTGAACTCAGTGATACATATGCAAGCCTCTGAAGACCTCTGTGTGTGGCACGGCCTCACGGCGGGGTGTGAGCTCAGTGATACATGTGCAAGCCTCTGAAGACCTCTGTGTGTGGCAGAGCCTCAGAGGGGTGTGAGCTTAGTGATACATGTGCAAGCCTCTGAAGACCTCTGTGTGTGGCAGAGCCTCGGTGCAGAGTGAGCTCAGTGATACATGTGCAAGCCTCTGAAGAACTCTGTGTGTAGCTGAGCCTCACGGTGTGATGTGAGCTTAGTGATACATGTGCAAGCCTCTGAAGACCTCTGTGTGTTGCAGAGCCTTGGTGGGGTGTGAGCTCAGTGATACATGTGCAAGCCTCTGAAGACCTCTGTGTGTGGCAGAGCCTTGGTGGGGTGTGAGCTCAGTGATACATGTGCAAGCCTCTGAAGACCTCTGTGTGTGGCAGAGCCTTGGTGAGGTGTGAGCATCTTAATTACCCTAATTGAGCTAGGGATGCATATTTTTGTGTTAATCAAGTATCCAAGGTGGGGGTTGGATGTGGGGGAGCAGTATCCTCAGAAGACCTCTGTATATAGAACCACCTCACAGCGGGGTGTCAGCTCAGTGATACAAGTGCAACTCTCTGAAGACCTCTGTGTGTGGCAGAGCCTCACGGTGGGATGTGAGCTCAGTGATACATGTGCAAGTCTCTGAAGACCTCTGTGTGTGGCACGGCCTCACGGTGAGATGTGATCTCAGTGATACATGTGCAAGCTTCTGAAGACCTCTGTGTGTGGCACGGCCTCACGGTGGGATGTGAGCTCAGTGATACATGTGCAAGCCTCTGAAGACCTCTGTGTGTGGAGAGCCTCGGTGGGGTGTGAGCTCAGTGATACATGTGCAAGCCTCTGAAGACCTCTGTGTGTGGCAGAGCCTCACAGTGGGATGTGAGCTCAGTGATACATGTGCAACTCTCGGGAGACCTCTGTGTGTGGCTCGGCCTCATAGTGGGATGTGAGCTCAGTGATACATGTGCAAGCCTCTGAAGACCTCTGTGTGTGGCAGAGCCTCGGTGGGGTGTGAGCTCAGTGATACATGTGCAAGCCTCTGAAGACCTCTGTGTGTGGCACAGCCTGACGGTGGGATGTGAACTCAGTGATACATGTGCATGTCTTTAAAGACCTCTGTGTGTGGCACGGCCTCACGGTGGGATGTGAGCTTAGTGATACATGTGCAAGCCTCTGAAGACCTCTGTGTGTGCTGCAGAGTCTCACAGTGAAGTATCAACTCAGAGATACAAGCATAAGACTCAGAAGACCTCTGTGTCTGGCACAGACTCACTGTGTGATGTGAGCTCAGTGGTACAAGTGCAAGTCTCAGAAGACCTCTGTGAGTGTCAGAGCTTCACAGTGGATGTCAGATTAGCGGTACAAGTCTCAGAGGACCTCAGTCTGTGGCACAGCCTAACAGGGAGATGTGAGCTCAGTGATACAAGTGCAAGTCTCAAAATACCTGTGTGTGTGGCAGAGCCTCAGGGTGGGATGTCAGTTCAGTGGTACAAGTTCAGGTCAAGTTCAGGTCTCCGAAGACCTCTGTGTGTGGCATGGGTTTAAAAATGAGATTTCCTGTGTTACTTTAAACTGTTATAGACTACAAGTTCTGTTTCAAGCAGTGTTTATTCCACCTTTAGGGGAGCTGTAGAAACTGCTTTTTTCTGTTCCACCAAACTAATGTAATCAAATTCATTCATAAATAAGAAATACATACACATATTTACATACATAGAGGGGCTCTGCACCACCCCTCTTAATCTAATGGTCTGACTGACACATTTTCCTTCAGCCCACAATAGTATAGGGGATTGCATAGAGTGTTGAGCAATGAATCATCAGCCTACAGCCAATGGCTATCTTTACTTCTCAACCATTGTCTGTGTTCACTATGAGTGACAGAATTTTGCTTGTGCACAAGTTTACAACTGCTTACAAAGTATCCCATTCAATGCCAGTGAGAGTAGGCCAATCTTTGCATTAGCTTCTGCTTCATCTCATGTTTTAAATGTACTTAGTTTTGTGATTGCTCATTTTCTACTTATTGCTTTTGCAGACATATGCACACCACATTTAGAGAGCAGCATGTTTACCCTTTAGTAGTTTTACAGTGTTAATGCTCCATGTATATGTTTGCAAAACACACATTAAAAACATTTGATTCTGTCCAAGGCTAGACTCATTGAACTTGACAATGCTTGTTTTTTTAATCTCTTATTCATCCTAAGCTTTTCTTGCGGTGGGCACCAGGATAGTACCTCTAAACTATTGCTTTGAATATGGCACCCATCAGCATTCTGGGATGTGAGACGAGAGACCAATACTAAAAGGGTTCCAAGGTCTAGTTGGGTTTAGACCTTAGTCCTACCGTTTGACCCTGAGAGTTAAAGACACCCCCGTTGCCCTGTGTGGGGGTCTCTACTGTGAACTGGGCATGTGCCCAACCATGATTCACAGTGTCCATTGCCCTGTGTGTGGGGGTATCTACTGTGAATGAACCCTAACATAATTCACCACATCCCTTTCACCCTATGTTGGGGTCTCTATGTGAATGTTCCTAGTCCCATGTGTGGGGGTCTCTACTTTCACCCTAGTCACCTTGTGTGGGGGTGTCTATTGTGAATGACCCTACTATTATTCACTGTGTCCCTGTCGCTCTGTGGGGGGTCTCTACTATGAATGAGCCTACTATGATCACTGCACCTGTTGCCCTGTGTGTGGGGGTCCCTGCTGTGAATGAGCCCTACCATGATTCACCACACACGTTGCCCTGTGTGTGGGGGTCCCTGCTGTGAATGAGCCCTACCATGATTCACCACACACGTTGCCCTGTGTGTGGGGGCCTCTACTGTGAATGAGCTGTACCATGATTTACTTCGACCCTGCTGCCCTGTGTGGGGGTCTATACTGTGAATGACCCTACTATGATTCACTGTGCCCCTGTCACCCTGTGCGGTGGTCTCAACCGTGAATGACCCCAATCATGATTCACTGCACCCCTGTCGCCCTGTGTGGGGGCCTCCACTGTGAATAAGCCGTACCATGATTCACTGTCCCCTGTCGCCCTTTGTGGTAGTCTCTAAGCGAATGAGCCCTGCCGTGATTCACTGCACCCTGCTGCCCTGTGTGGGGAGCGTCTCTACTGTGAATGAGCCATAGTATGATTCAATGGGCCTCTGTCACCCTGTGTGTGGGTCTCTACTGTGAATGACCCCTACCATGATTCACTGTGCCCCTGTCACCCTGTGTGAGGGTCTCTACTGTGACTGAGCCCAACCATGACTCACTGTGCCACTGTCACCCTGTGTGAGGGTCTCTACTGTGAATGAGACCTACCAAGATTTACCATACCTATCACCCTCTGTGGAGGCCTCTATTGTGAATGAGCCCTACCTTGACTCACTGCGCCCCCATCGCCCTGTGTGGGGGTCTCTATCCGAATGAGCCCTACCAAGATTCATTGTGCCCCTGTCTCCCTGTGTGAGGGTCTCTACTGTGAATGAGCCCTACCATGACTCACTGCGCCCCCTGCCACCCTGTGTGTGGGTCTCTACTGTGAATGAGCCCTACCATGATTCACCTCACCCCTGTCGCTCAGTGTGGGGGTCTTTACTGTGAATGAGCCCTACCATGACTCACTGCACCCCTGTCGCCCTGTGTGAGGGTCTCTACTGTGAATGAGCCTTACCATGATTCAACGCACCCCTGTCGCTCAGTGTGTGGGTTTCTACTGTGAGTGAGCCCTACCATGATTCTATGCACCCGTGTCACCCTGTGTGAGGGTCTCTATTGTGAATGAGCCCTACCGTGAATCACTGCGCCCCTGTTGCCCTGTGTGGGGGTCTCTACTGTGAATGAGCCCTACTATGATTCACAATACCTATCACCCTGTGTGGGGGTCTCTACTGTGAATGAGCTGTAACATGATTTACCGCTCCCCTGTCACCCTGTGTGAGGGTCTCTACTGTGAATGAGCCCTACCATGACTCACTGCACCCCTGTCACCCTGTGTGAGGGTCTGTACTGTGAATGAGCCCTACCATGACTCACTGCACCCCTGTCACCCTGTGTGAGGGTCTCTACTGTGAATGAGCCCTACCATGATTCACCGCCCCCTCTGTCACCCTGTGTGGGTCTCTACTGTGAATGAGCCCTACCATGATTCACCACCCCCTCTGTCACCCTGTGTGGGGAGCGTCTCTACTGTGAATGAGCCCTACCATGACTCATTACACCTCTGTCACCCTGTGTGAGGGTCTCTACTGTGAATGAGCCCTACCATGATTCACTGCGCCCTGTCACCATCTTTAGGGGTATCTGTGTGAATGAGCCCTACCATGACTCACTGCACCAACGTCACCCTGTGTGTGGGTCTCTACTGTGAATGAGCCCTACCATGATTCACCGCCCCCTCTGTCACCCTGTGTGGGGAGCGTCTCTACTGTGAATGAGCCCTACCATGACTCATTACACCTCTGTCACCCTGTGTGAGGGTCTCTACTGTGAATGAGCCCTACCATGATTCACTGCGCCCTGTCACCATCTTTAGGGGTATCTGTGTGAATGAGCCCTACCATGACTCACTGCACCAACGTCACCCTGTGTGTGGGTCTCTACTGTGAATGAGCCCTACCATGATTCACTGCGCCCTGTCACCATCTTTAGGGGTATCTGTGTGAATGAGCCCTACCATGACTCACTGCACCAACGTCACCCTGTGTGGGGGTCCCTGCTGTGAATGAGCCCTACCATGATTCACCACACACGTTGCCCTGTGTGTGGGGGCCTCTACTGTGAATGAGCTGTACCATGATTTACTTCGACCCTGCTGCCCTGTGTGGGGGTCTATACTGTGAATGACCCTACTATGATTCACTGTGCCCCTGTCACCCTGTGCGGTGGTCTCAACCGTGAATGACCCCAATCATGATTCACTGCACCCCTGTCGCCCTGTGTGGGGGCCTCCACTGTGAATAAGCCGTACCATGATTCACTGTCCCCTGTCGCCCTTTGTGGTAGTCTCTAAGCGAATGAGCCCTGCCGTGATTCACTGCACCCTGCTGCCCTGTGTGGGGAGCGTCTCTACTGTGAATGAGCCATAGTATGATTCAATGGGCCTCTGTCACCCTGTGTGTGGGTCTCTACTGTGAATGACCCCTACCATGATTCACTGTGCCCCTGTCACCCTGTGTGAGGGTCTCTACTGTGACTGAGCCCAACCATGACTCACTGTGCCACTGTCACCCTGTGTGAGGGTCTCTACTGTGAATGAGACCTACCAAGATTTACCATACCTATCACCCTCTGTGGAGGCCTCTATTGTGAATGAGCCCTACCTTGACTCACTGCACCCCCATCGCCCTGTGTGGGGGTCTCTATCCGAATGAGCCCTACCAAGATTCATTGTGCCCCTGTCTCCCTGTGTGAGGGTCTCTACTGTGAATGAGCCCTACCATGACTCACTGCGCCCCCTGCCACCCTGTGTGTGGGTCTCTACTGTGAATGAGCCCTACCATGATTCACCTCACCCCTGTCGCTCAGTGTGGGGGTCTTTACTGTGAATGAGTGTAGGAGGCTGGACTGGCTTGTAGTGAGTACCAAGGGGTACTTGCACCTTGCACCAGGCCCAGTTATCCCTTATTAGTGTATAGGGTGTCTAGCAACTTAGGCTGATAGATAATGGTAGCTTAGCAAAGCAGCTCAGGCTGAACTAGGAGACGTGTGAAGCTACTACAGTACCACTTAGTGTCATATGCACAATATCATAAGAAAACACAATACACAGTTATACTAAAAATAAAGGTACTTTATTTTTATGACAATATGCCAAAGTATTTTGGAGTGTACCCTCAGTGAGAGGATAGGAAATATACACAAGATATATATACACAATAGCAAAAATATGCAGTATAGTCTTAGAAAACAGTGCAAACAATGTATAGTTACAATAGGATGCAATGGGGAAACATAGGGATAGGGGCAACACAAACCATATACTCCAGAAGTGGAATGCGAACCACGAATGGACCCCAAACCTATGTGACCTTGTAGAGGGTCGCTGGGACTATTAGAAAATAGTGAGAGTTAGCAAAATAACCCACCCCAAGACCCTGAAAAGTGAGTGCAAAGTGCACCAAAGTTCCCCTAAGGACAAAATAGTCGTGTTAGAGGGAGAATGCAAGGAAAACACAAATCAGCAATGCAACAACGATGGATTCCTGTCTGAAGGTACCTGTGGAACAAGGGGACCAAGTCCAAAAGTCACAAGCAGCTCGGAGATGGGCAGATGCCCAAGAAATGCCAGCGGTTGGTGCAAAGAAGCTCTTACTAGGCTGAAGAACTGTGAATACTGCAGGAACGACAAGGGCTAGAGACTTCCCCTTTGGAGGATGGATCCCCCACGCCTTGGAGAGTCGTGCAGAAGTGTTTTCCCGCCGGATGGACGCCAACAAGCCTTGCTACACGCAAATCGTGCGTTTGGCGTTTTTGGACGCTGCTGGGGTCCAGGAGGGACCAGGAGGTCGCAAATTGGACCAGCAGAGAGAGGGGAAGTCGAGCAAGACACAGAGCCCTCACTGAAGCAGGTAGCACCTGGAGAAGTGCCAGAAACAGGCACTACGAGGATGCGTGAAACGGTGCTCGCCGAAGTTGCACAAAGGAGTCCCACGTCGCCGGAGACCAACTTAGAAAGTCGTGCAATGCAGGTTAGAGTGCCGTGGACCCAGGCTTGGCTGTGCATGAAGGATTTCCGCCGGAAGTGCACAGGGGCCGGAGTAGCTTGCAAAGTCGCGGTTCCCAGCAATGCAGCCCAGCGAGGTAAGGCAAGGACTTACCTCCACCAAACTTGGGCTGAAGAGTCACTGGACTGTGGGGGTCACTTGGACGGTGTCGCTGGATTCGAGGGACCTCGCTCGTCGTGCTGAGAGGAGACCCAAGGGACCGGAAATGCAGCTTTTTGGTGCCTGCGGTTGCAGGGGGAAGATTCCGTCGACCCACGGGAGATTTCTTCGGAGCTTCTGGTGCAGAGAGGAGGCAGACTACCCCCACAGCATGCACAAGCAGGAAAACAGTCGAGAAGGCGGCAGGATCAGCGTTACAGAGTTGCAGTAGTCGTCTTTGCTACTATGTTGCAGGTTTGCAGGCTTCCAGCGCGGTCAGCGGTCGATTCCTTATCAGAAGGTGAAGAGGGAGATGCAGAGGAACTCGGCTGAGCTCATGCATTCGTTATCTAAAGTTTCCCCAGAGACAGAGACCCTAAATAGCCAGAAAAGAGGGTTTGGCTACCTAGGAGAGAGGAAAGGCTACTAACACCTGAAGGAGCCTATCAGCAGGAGTCTCTGACGTCACCTGGTGGCACTGGCCACTCAGAGCAGTCCAGTGTGCCAGCAGCACCTCTGTTTCCAAGATGGCAGAGGTCTGGAGCACACTGGAGGAGCTCTGGACATCTCCCAGGGGAGGTGCAGGTCAGGGGAGTGGTCACTCCCCTTTCCTTTGTCCAGTTTCGCGCCAGAGCAGGGGCTAAGGGGTCCCTGAACCGGTGTAGACTGGCTTATGCAGAATTGGGCACATCTGTGCCCAACAAAGCATTTCCAGAGGCTGGGGGAGGCTACTCCTCCCCTGCCTTCACACCATTTTCCAAAGGGAGAGGGTGTCACACCCTCTCTCAGAGGAAGTTCTTTGTTCTGCCATCCTGGGCCAGGCCTGGCTGGACCCCAGGAGGGCAGCTGCCTGTCTGAGGGGTTGGCAGCAGCAGCAGCTGCAGTGAAACCCCAGGAAGGGCAGTCTGGCAGTACCAGGGTCTGTGCTACAGACCACTGGGATCATGGAATTGTACCAACAATGCCAGGATGGCATAGAGGGGGCAATTCCATGATCATAGACATGTTACATGGCCATATTCGGAGTTACCATGGTGAAGCTACATATAGGTAGTGACCTATATGTAGGGCACGCGTGTAATGGTGTCCCCGCACTCACAAAGTTCAGTGAATTGGCTCTGAACAATGTGGGGGCACCTTGGCTAGTGCCAGGGTGCCCTCACACTAAGTAACTTTGCACCTAACCTTTACCAGGTAAAGGTTAGACATATAGGTGACTTATAAGTTACTTAAGTGCAGTGTAAAATGGCTGTGAAATAACGTGGACGTTATTTCACTCAGGCTGCAGTGGCAGGCCTGTGTAAGAATTGTCAGAGCTCCCTATGGGTGGCAAAAGAAATGCTGCAGCCCATAGGGATCTCCTGGAACCCCAATACCCTGGGTACCTCAGTACCATATACTAGGGAATTATAAGGGTGTTCCAGTAAGCCAATGTAAATTGGTAAAAATGGTCACTAGCCTGTCAGTGACAATTTGAAAGTAATGAGAGAGCATAACCACCGAGGTTCTGGTTAGCAGAGCCTCAGTGAGACAGTTAGGCACCACACAGGGAACATATACATGCACACCTATGAGCACTGGGGCCCTGTGTGACAGGGTCCCAGTGACACATACATATAGGCCACAAACCTATGAGCACTGACACATAACAACCATACTGAAAACATGGTGTTTTCACTATGAGCACTGAGGCCTGGCTATCAGGATCCCAGTGAGACAGTGAAAACAGTGACAAACACCCTGACATATTCTCACAAACAGGCCAAAAGTGGGGGTAACAAGGCTAGAAAGAGGCTACCTTCTCACAATGAGCCCTACCATGACTCACTGCACCCCTGTCGCCCTGTGTGAGGGTCTCTACTGTGAATGAGCCTTACCATGATTCAACGCACCCCTGTCGCTCAGTGTGTGGGTCTCTACTGTGAGTGAGCCCTACCATGATTCTATGCACCCGTGTCACCCTGTGTGAGGGTCTCTATTGTGAATGAGCCCTACCGTGAATCACTGCGCCCCTGTTGCCCTGTGTGGGGGTCTCTACTGTGAATGAGCCATACTATGATTCACAATACCTATCACCCTGTGTGGGGGTCTCTACTGTGAATGAGCCCTACTATGATTCACAATACCTATCACCCTGTGTGAGGGTCTCTACTGTGAATGAGCTGTAACATGATTTACCGCTCCCCTGTCACCCTGTGTGAGGTTCTCTACTGTGAATGAGCCCTATCATGACTCACTGCACCCCTGTCACCCTGTGTGAGGGTCTGTACTGTGAATGAGCCCTACCATGACTCACTGCACCCCTGTCACCCTGTGTGAGGGTCTCTACTGTGAATGAGCCCTACCATGATTCACCGCCCCCTCTGTCACCCTGTGTGGGGAGCGTCTCTACTGTGAATGAGCCCTACCATGACTCATTACACCTCTGTCACCCTGTGTGAGGGTCTCTACTGTGAATGAGCTGTAACATGATTTACCGCTCCCCTGTCACCCTGTGTGAGGGTCTCTACTGTGAATGAGCCCTATCATGACTCACTGCACCCCTGTCACCCTGTGTGAGGGTCTCTACTGTGAATGAGCCCTACCATGATTCACCGCCCCCTCTGTCACCCTGTGTGGGTCTCTACTGTGAATGAGCCCTACCATGACTCATTACACCTCTGTCACCCTGTGTGAGGGTCTCTACTGTGAATGAGCCCTACCATGATTCACTGCGCCCTGTCACCATCTTTAGGGGTATCTGTGTGAATGAGCCCTACCATGACTCACTGCACCAACGTCACCCTGTGTGTGGGTCTCTACTGTGAATGAGCCCTACCATGATTCACTGCGCCCCTATTACCCTCTGTTGGGGTCTCTATGTGAATGAGCCCTACCATGATTCACCGTACCAATGTCACTCTGTTTGGTGGGTCTGTGGTGCAAATGAGCCCTCCCAAGATTTACCACACTCATCACCCTGTGTGAGGTCTCTACTGTGATTGAGCCCTACCATGATCCACCTTCGTTCACTTGAATAGTAGCAGCTTCCCAGGAGCCTTCATCCCTCCTCACAAGAGCTCAGCTCCTCCGATACTAAGAGTAACGCCCTCCAGTGCTCACCACTACATCCATCAAGGACATTACCTTGAGATGGACCTGCACAGACCTCCCAGCAGTGGTTCTACTCCAAGATCTCCCTGGGATCAGGTTTATTCATAATCCTCTCACCCAGTGGGTCACATCCTTTATGAGAGCAATTATGGCAAAATATATTTTTTAGGTTTCACCTCGATGACAGTCAGAGCCATCGGTGGCAGAAGAGGGCATGTTCCCTGAAGCTACTGTGCTCCTCTCCTTGCCACTGCACAACAAAAAAACAATCTCTTTCCCACACAATCTACTTCCTATTAATGCTTGTTTGTGCTATAGGGCTATTATTAGTCAATACTGCCTGGGTCAATGATGCTTAGGTAGGGCCAATAATGCTCATTATCACGTGGAGTCATTAGCACTAATTCCGTGTGGGGGTTATTGGGTGCTTTAATGCTCCTTACCGAGTGTGGGAGGCAGTGTGTCCATCCACAGCCCCTCCACTTGATTCTTGGCAGCCCACAGAGAGGGTCAGTCAGCGGGGGTAACTAGGGACCAGCCTCCCACGATCTGTGGCCGGGCCCAGGAAGCTGCCCACAGACTCTGGCTGCCCTTCATGGAGACGGGTGGGATCTGTGGGTGGTTCCTTAGTGGGGCGCCTGAAAAACATGATCTGCTGGGAATGGGGTCGTGAGCTCAGGGAGCAGGGAACTGTGTAGCGGTGGTTCTTGGACTGCAGGGGAGGGGGCATTAGGGTGGGACCTCCAGTGATCAGTAGCAACTGTCCTGTGTGGTGGTGGGGACACTTTCCCGCTACCACGAAGTGCCACTCATGTGAGCCACTGTCAGCTTTGTTCTTCCGGTAACATGCAAAGTTTGATGAAGTTGCCATCATCTAACTTTGCAATTAACTTCTCTCAATTTACTCTCCAAAATCAGTTTCTCAGTCACAGGAGGAGGGGTCGCTGACCCGAGACCCAAAGCTTGGGACAGAAGTAGCTGATCCGGCCATGGGGCCAAGAATGCCTTTTGTAAAGCAAACGTTTTCATGTGTCTCAATAAAATTACATTTTAACAATTGAAAATATTCGAGCTGCAGCGTGTATATGTCGAAGGTGTGAATACCAGAGGAAAGCTGTAAATATTTCAACAGCTCTAAAGCTGGAGCTAAAGGAAGCCTTAACTCCTGGTGACAAGGCCGGGGCCGGTGGAGCGCCAAGAGGCAGTACACCGGCAGGAAAGCGCTCCGGGCTGATGTGGTGGCTGACGCTGCCCTTGTTTTGGTTCGGTTTCGTTCTCTAATGAACCCTAGTCTGTTGTTTGCTGCTGGCAACTTCCAGCGAAGAAGTTATCTCGGAATAGGAGCCTCAGCGTTTGACCTGAAATGTGAGGTACATTGCAGCCACTTAGAGAAGGGCGCGCTCTGCGCCTAACAAGGGGTGACACATTCAGGGGGCATCTGCCAGGCGCTGCCTCGCGGCCTCCAATCAGCTCTAGCCTGAAGCCAACCCCGGAAGCAGAAGCTGCTCCACTCAGTGTCACCAGAAAGGGGCAGTGATGGTGACATCAGTGACCTGACAGCAGTACCTGCCTGAGGCCAGCAGGGAGACAGGCAAACTGTTAGCACAATTTACAGAAGTCCCTGGAGCTCTTGTCTCTTCCTGCAGAAGCTCTTACTTAAACTGGAAAAGTTACCTGCAAATAGTTGCAGATTGTAGAGGGACCAGACAATGAATCACATCCTCATTCCTGATGCAGTGTTGTCATTATTGTAACTGCTGTATTCAAATAATTCCAACTCCTCACCCACACTTTCAAGGCACTACATCACACGGGCCGGTACGTCAACAGTTGCATCTGCTTCCACAAACCTTCCCGACACCTCCGCTCGTCCACACTCCTGCTTGCATAAATCAAATGCTTGCGCGAAACCGATCCGGCGGTCGAGATGTTGTGTAGCCATTTTAAGTATAGCTCCATGCACGTTAGTTTAACATACAAGGCCGCAGTGCACTTTTCCCTAGATACATTTTATTCAGCTTCGCACTGTTATTTTACAATAACCAGTTTATTTCTTCTATCACACTGTTTAGCTTAGCTCAGCACTGTATTCTCAAATAATGCATTCTTGATCAGCCTGTGCTTCAGTCAAGGCTACAGTCTGGTACATTGCAGGTAAAGGTGGTAGAAGTTTAGTCTCCAGTATTAGTAGAAAATACACATCCTTACGTAGGGACATTTTCTTAGAACATCTGCGTGTTAGTTATAAAAATACTTTCTAGTTCTAGTACACGTCAAGAGGGAGATTCCAGCCAGGGAACCACAACTGTATGCTGAATGCCCCGATGCAGATGCTGACGCAGATTACAGGCCTTTGCTCAGGTATGAGGGTCGATGTCCTCCCGGGGGAACCTGAAAGGCAGGCTTAGAGCTTCACATGCTGTGCTCCAAATATAACTCAGAGAGAGAATAATCTAGCGGCACTATGATAGCCTTATTCTTGTGTTTCACGCTCATCATCACTATTTTAATATTATTGTGTTGTGTAGTCCTGGTTATTGCAGCTCTCGCTTTGCTATCCAAAATGCAGTTGTTTTATTAAACCAATCTTTAAAACTTATACTGCCTTTTCTCATTTATATCTGTGTATGAGAGAACCGGTTGTGACCTGAGTGACCTCGACTTCCCTGAGAAGTACTGAGATGTCATGCACTCGGCTGCCCAATTGTCTCTACCATTTGGGAGAGGTGAGGCACTGCTAGTTAGCCAGAGCAAAAACCCGGATTTGGAGAGACAAGCGTCATCCACCGTGGGTCAGACTCAGTCCCCCACACTGGACGATCTTGCTGCTCAAAATCCAGTAGTCTCATTAGGATAATGAGAGCCTTCTCGTACATCACTCCTAAAATGTGGGTCGATGCACCACTATGCACAGGAGCCTCCTCCTTACTGCTTGAAATCCAGCAGAAGACCGGGGTTTTCGAGCAGTCCCGCTAGGCCCTAGGAGTGCCTCGACTCCCACCTGCTCAGCACCAGGAGTCCCTCCCTTCTCAGAGGGCGCTCCACAAATCTGTATAACATGACAACACTCAACACAACACACACTACTTATTATTATTAATGATATCATTATAATGGTAATGTGTTTTAGATCTCACTACCAATAGCTTTATCCATAAGGCAGCTGTTTTTCCCATGACTGTTAGGGACTTCATCCTTTACAGTGCATCATGTGCATTGTTACCAGAACAGCAGTAGCTGTCAGGGACTATTTGTTGAACATAGAAGTCATCCTAAAAACAAAGCTTCATAAACTAAACTCAACCCTGAAGGCTCTGATATTTGAGCCCAGGTCCTGCCAAAAAACTCAATAACAAAATCTACTTTTGCTTCTCTCATTCCAGTGCACTCCGATGATTACCATTACAGAGTTTTTGGAAGCAAGACCCCCACATTAAAAGATAATGTCCACGGCAAAATGACCACCACTCAAGCTAATGGGCGTGGAATAGGTGATGCTCACGTACCTGCATATCTTAAGTTACTGTGCTGTGGTCAACTGTGAACCTACCTTGTGAGGGTATCTAGTTGGCACTGTGTTACACATGGCAAGCTCTGTCAACAGTTCACACAACATCCAACAACCCCCTGAGGCAAGTGTTTTGCTCTTAGAATGCCACTTGCTAAATTCCACTGGTGTAGGTGGAACAGCAAGTGAGTGTAAACCATCTTGGGCAAAGGGCAGAGCTCACATCTGTATTAGGAACATTTTAAGAAGGGGCGTAACTTGATCAGTAAGATTAGGGGGAGCATCAAATTTCCCAACAGACAGGCTTGCATACCATGATAAAATATATTATTTAGGAAGGAGAGCATGAGAGGGATTAAGAGGCAGTTGAAAGGGAGAGCAGTGTGGATTGTTAGTGTTACTTAAAAGATAAGTTGTAAAATAACCAGCACTTTTACGAACTTCAAAACGAGCAGAGCGAGTGTAGGAAAGTACCACCTTACCTGGCATGTTACCCCCATTTTTACTTATAGGTATATTTGTTTTTGCCTGTGTCACTGGGATCCTGCTAGACAGGACCTCAGTGTTTATGCTCTCACAGCTTTTCAAATTGTCACTGCAGGCTAGTGACTAATTTTACCAATTCTGATTGGCACACTGAAACACCCTTATAATTCCCTAGTATATGGTACCTAGCTACCCTGGGTATCGGGGTTCCAGGAGAACCCTATGGGCTGCAGCATTTTGTTTGCCACCCATAGGGAGCTCAGACAATTCTTACACAGGACTGCCATTGCAGCCTGAGTGAAATAACATCCACGTTATTTCACAGCCATTTTACACTGCACTTAAGTAACTTATAAGTCACCTATATGTCTAACCCTCACTCAGTGAAGGTTAAGTACAAAGTTACTAAGTGTGAGGGCACCCTGGCACTAGCCAAGGTGCCCCCACATTGTTCAGGGCAATTTCCCCGGACTTTGTGAGTGCGGGGACACCATTACATGCGTGAACTACATATAGGTCAATACCTATGTGTAGCTTCACAATGGTAACTCCGAACATGGCCATGTAACATGTCTAGGATCATGGAATTGTCCCCCCATGCTGAATCTGGTATTTGGGTGCCAATCCCATGCATCCCCAGGGCTCCAGCATGGACCCCGGGTACTGCCAAACTAGCACTCTGAGGTTTTCTCTGCAGCTACTGCTGCTGCCAACCCTCAGACAGGTTTCTGCCCCCTGGGGCCTGGGCAGCCCAGTCCCAGGAAGGCAGAACAAAGGATTTCCTCTGAGAGAGAGTGTTACACCCTCTCCCTTTGGAAATAGGTGTTAAGGGCCTGAGAGGAGTAGCCTCTCCTGGCCTCTGGAAATGCTTTCAAGGGCACAGATGGTGCCCTCCTTGCATAAGCCAGTCTACACTGGTTCAGGGATCCCCCCAGCCCTGCTCTGGTGCAAAACTGGACAAAGGAAAGGGGAATGACCACTCCCCTGACCAGCACCTCCCCAGGGGAGGTGCCCAGAGCTCCTCCAGTGTGTCCCAGACCTCTGCCATCTTGGATGCAGAGGTGTGAGGGCACAATGGACAGCTCTGAGTGGCCAGTGCCAGGAGGTGACGTCAGAGACCCCTCCTGATAGGTGCTTACCTCTCTCTGTAGCCAATCCTCCTCTGAGGGCTATTTAGGGTCTCTCCTGTGGGTTTTTCGTCAGATAACGAATGCAAGAGCTCACCAGAGTTCCTCTGCACTTCTCTCTTCGACTTCTGCCAAGGATCGACCGCTGACGGCTACAGGAAGCCTGCAAAACCGCAACAATGTAGCAAGAAGGCCACCAGCATATTGTAGCGCCTCATCCTGCCGGCTTTCTCAACTGGTTCTTGGTGTTGCATGCTCTGAGGGCTGTCTGCCTTCACCCTGCACTGAAAGCCAAGAAGAAATCTCCTGTTGGTCGACGGAATCTTCCCCCTGCTAACGCAGGCACCAAACTTCTGCAACTAAATATAGGTACACTGTTCCAAATGAAATATATAAAGACAGGGGAGACCCGTAGTCCCAGGAGCGAGAACCCTCAAGCATCCATTGGATGACTGGCATCATCATCGGGAATAGCTCCTCACTAGGCTGGCGCTGCAATGCCTAGTGGGCACCCCGATGTGGGGGCTCTCAGCCAACTTTTGAGACAGTGACTAAAAGAGTTCCACTATGCAGAATAAAGGTGCTGTAAGTCACCATCAACAACAGAAAAAGAGGTCTAAAATTGGTTATTCATCCGTTAAACTCCATCATTTACTCAGTCTAATCTACAAGGATGAAGACCAAGATTAAAAACATAGTTATGAAAGTATAGAGGAGGATTATGCTCCAAAAGCCTTTCAAAATGTATATGAAAAAGGTAGAGTATTCTGAATATTGAAAAGAACCTCTATAATATGGTCAACATGTTTCGCGTCTATTGGTCCAACCGGATCCATTGACGCTTCATCAGGACCTACAATACTAAATAGCAAACCTCTTTGAAGTAAGCATCATTGATAAAGATACAGTAACACCGGCCACTTACTTAAGATGACTGGTAATACAGGTACCCACCCCCTATTCGAGAACAAGTTCCATGGGTAGAGCGTCTCTGGGGACTCAAGTAGACAAAATTCTGTCACTGGTCCTGAAGTGGGACCTACCCTCGGAGACCGCTGCCCGGAAACGGCTACAGGAAGCCTGCAAAACCGCAACAATGTAGCAAGAAGGCCACCAGCACATTGTAGCGCCTCATCCTGCCGGCTTTCTCAACTGTTTCTTGGTGTTGCATGCACTGAAGGCTGTCTGCCTTCACCCTGCACTGAAAGCCAAGAAGAAATCTCCTGCTGGTCGACGGAATCTTCCCCCTGCCAACGCAGGCACCAAACTTCTGCATCACTGGTCCTCTGGGTCCCCTCTCATCTTGACGAGCGTGGTCCCTGGAACACAGGAGCTGGATCCAAGTGTCCCCGGAAGTCCAGTGGGCCTTCTGTCCAAATTTGGTGGAGGTAAGTCCTTGCCACCCCACGCCAGACAGTAATCCTGTATACTGCGTGAACTGCAGCTGCTAGGGCTTCTGTGCACTTTTGCAAGACTTCCTTTGTGCACAGCATAGCCCAGGTCCCCAGCACTACGTCCTGCATTGCCCAACTCGCTAAGCTGGAACCCTCTTTTTGTTCGTTCGTTCGTTAGCTTTATTTCAGTAAAAATAAATACCATAAAAGCACACCACAATTCACAGTTTTACAAAGCAGCAAGTTGTGTACAAAAAGTTTCAAACATAAGAGGTTGGACTACATAAAAAAATATTAAACATGAGGATTTTACCTCTGGAAGTTCAAACCGTATTATAAGATCGTATAATAGTGCAAGATTTTGTATGTTAGATATCAAGATTCAAATACAAGCCTAACCGAACATATCACAAAAAAGGAACATTTCTATTTAAAAGTATAAGAATATCTAAGCATAAAAAATACTTTTAGACAATAAAAGTATATATATTAAGCATAAAAATAATTTTCCCTTTAAAAATTCAAACCATATTATAAGATCATATGAGAATGCAAAATTTTGCATAATAAGTATCAAGAATCAGATACAAACTTAGCCAGACATATCACATATAATAAGACATTTCTATTAAAAAAAATATATAAAAAATATCTAGACATAAAAATACTTTAAGCGATAAAAGGTAATAGGTGCCTATATTTTGCCAGACAGCAAGCCACTGGAACGGATGGGTCAGATTTAAAAATTCTCAAAGCCAGTGGACAGTTCTTGAAACCCATTTTCCTACACAAGGGAATAATCCAACGAACTCTCTGATTATGATATGCAGGACATTGAAAAAGAACATGGGTTATAGATTCTTCCCTGGCACAACCCATTGGGCACATCTTCGAAGTGCAGCTAGTGTTGGCCCATTTGTGTGTTAGAATGCGCAAAGGGAGAGAGCCTATCCTAAATCTAATATACAATGCACGTGCACGTGGAGAGAGAACTATGTCCATATATTGTGCGGATTCATAATGGCATTTTATTTGTAAGAAACTGCCCGTCATGGAAGATGGTGAAACAACAGACAATTGTGAAAGATGCACATGGAGCCAAAATGCATCCTTTAGTATCTGTGTTGCATTTTTTGGAATAGATAGCGGATCCTTCCAGTAAGAACCCTCTTTTGTTGTGCTGAGACAACGGCTGTGCTCAGAATTTCTGGACGCCTGTTCAGGTGCTTCTGTGGGTGCTGCCTGCTTCTGCGTGGGCTCTCTCTGTTGCTGAGCACCCCCTCTGTCACCTCCTCCAAGGGGGGACCTCCTGGTCCTTCCTGGGCCCTGGCAGCACCCAAAATCCTCAACCGCGACTCTTGCAGCTAGCAACGCTTGTTTGCGGTCTTTCTGCGTGGAAACAACTCTGCATCCTCCAGCATGCCGTGGGACATCTTCTGACCAAAGGAGAAGTTCCTGGCACCTTCCGTTGTTGCAGAATCTTTGCATTCTTCCACCCAGAGGCAGCCCTTTTGCACCTTCATCCGGGGTTTAATGGGCTCCTGCCCCCACTGAACACTTGCATGACTCTTGGACTTGGTCCCCTTCCTTTGCAGGTCCTCAGGTCCAGGAATCCGTCTTCAGTGCTTTGCAGTCAGTTGTTGTCTTTGCAGAATCCCTTATCTTGACTTTACTGTCTTTCTGGGGTCGTAGGGTAACTTTACTCCTACTTTTCAGGGTCTTGGGGTGGGGTATCTTGGACACCCTTAGTGTTTTCTTACACTCCCAGTGACCCTCAAAACACTACACTAGGCCTGGGGTCCATTCATGGTTCACCTTCCACTTTTGGAGTATATGGTTTATGTTGCCCCTAGGCATATTGTCTCATATTGCATTCTATTGTGTTCTACAGTGTTTGCACTATTTTTCTAACTGTTTTCTTACCTGATTGTGGTTTGTGTGTATATTTTGGGTATTTTACTTACCTCCTAAGGGAGTATATCCTCTGATATACTTTTGGCATATTGTCACTAAAATAAAGTACCTTTATTTTTATTAACTCTGAGTATTGTGTTTCTTATGATATAGTGCTATATGATATAAGTGGTATAGTAGGAGCTTTGCATGTCTCCTAGTTCAACCTAAGCTGATCTGCTATAGCTACCTCTATCCGCCTAAGCTGCTAGAACACTTCTAATCTACTAATAAGGGATAACAGGACCTGGCACAAGGTGTAAGTACCACTAGGTACCCACTATAAGCCAGGCCAGCCTCCTACAGCGAGAGAGAGTGTGTGTGTGTTTTAGTCTGTGTACATGTCAAAATCCTAGGTGAGATCCGACAGACACCTCACAATACACTCATGAAAGTGTTTGTACCTATCTATTTGCTGGAAAATACATTATCAGGGAGTTGTAACATCCCACTGAAGGTACCCCCTGATTTCAAGGCGTGAGCGGAGTGATCAAACTCTTCAATGATCATTATTAAATGTCTATTTACCTACACAATGCATATATACACCCATCATTCAATAGACCCACCTTTGACACTCCTCTTTCTCTCCCTAGTGAACCACCTTATGTTTTGCTTCTCAACCATCCATATTGCAGACTTCCTTTCCCTCACAGATTATTGACCTCTCCTCTCTTTTTCCAGAATCCCTCCCCTGTCGGTCTGATTAGCCACAGTGAAATAAGGACTATGAAAGCGGCACTTTGAACTAGAACTCCCAGAATGCCCCTGTGATTATAAAAGACAGAGACATGAGAACCATGTCTGCATACAAACTGAAACCACCTGAGGAAGATCAAATGTCAAAACATGTCGTGGTGTTTGATGTCCTGCTCTGTGAATAAATGGAATCTGCTAGTCCATACCACTGGGAGTGCAGCGGTTCTTGCTGGATTATTTTGTGAGCGTTGTAGTCTTAACCCTATGCTGGCACCGGCAGTAAGAGCGCTCCGCTTTATAGGCCATTTGTTGTGCAGCAAGATTATTGTATTGCGTGTTGCACAATATCACCGTGCAACGGCGTGGACATGTAGACTATACTTCCGAACTGTGGCACCCAGAATCCTGGGATGAGGCACTGAACAAAAGCCAGGATTTTGGGGCTGCAAGACCAACTAGTAGCCTTTCTTTACACATGAGATGGCATATTGCTGTATCACAGTGACTGGACAGTGTTGGGTCAATGATGAATGGTGGGCTGTGTCACTGTCCAGATACATCATCCTGAGACGCCACTGTTACACTATATGGATGTCACATCCACACCTGAAAGGAGAAATATAATATGCATCCACTCACACAGCACACTTATCCATTCAAATATTCAAAATTAAAATTACATGAAACATTTACACACACTTGCAACTTAAATTCATACAATTACAGCTCATGTGCAGGGTGTAAGTAATAACAAATGCAGGAGTCCACACCTTGATAATCACATGCATCTATGTATGCCTTTAAAATAGTTTTCTGGTACCACTAAGGACATTTTTAGAACTTCAGACATGTTTCCCATTCATTTATTTTGTGTACCTATGTACTTTCTCTGTGTTGTGAAATTCTCTGACTCTGCGAAGTAGGCAGAGAACTCCGTAGTGTAGTCAGAGAACATCATAGCGAGAGCACAGATTTCCACCAAAAGAGAACAACAGGATATGACATATAAGACGACAGTTCATGAAACATCCCAGTACTATAATTCCAACCTACTCAATTCTGATACTCTTTTTTTGAACCAGAAATCGTTTAAAGGGTTAAGGGTTGTCAAGAGGGGAGGCCCAGTTTCTTGCCGGAAGAATTGTACCTCATCACAGATAGTTTCCTCCAAAGGTATCCTCGGCACTCCAGGGGACCTGACATCCAGCTGGCTTCTTTCTCCTACATGTAGGTAGGACTTTTTAATAGCAGCCGATCCAGCTACAATACACAATTAGATTTGCTCCACCACAATATTGAACCATTCTTTCCCAATTTTCAAACTTCATTCACTAACCATCAAAGCTAACAAGAAGAAGATTGTATATTTCTGTATATTCTAGTAATCATCAGAACATGATTTCTCATTGCCGGATCATGTCAACTTTATCATTACAGCCATGTGGACCACTGCTCAATTACCATCCTCCTATGGGGCTTCAATATCCCAGGAACATCAACAAAAACTGAATACAATCCAAACTGAAAGAAACCTGCACACTCAGTGCTCTTGCACACGTGTATCTCTCCAGACACACAACAAAGGCAGGTCCTCTGCCCCCTCGACGCGGATCCGGTTTCTGCCCTTCTGGTTAAGGATGGACCCCCGCCCAGTTTAGAGATTCCCACCACATCTGCAGAGGTTGCTTTCACTGAAAGCACTTCCACTGATGCGTCGAAAGCACTTTTAGAAAAATTGATTGTTGCAGGAATTTGTTTATGAAAAGGAAAGACAAGAGTGGTCCAGATGGAAGGGAGGTTGTTTCCTTGCAAGTGTGGACCATTGATGAATGTCCCTTCCTGTTTCCACTGTGTGCACCTGACTTGGGAGTCCTGTTGTCAACAGACTGAACCTCCAGATACAATAGATGGGTATGGGAACCACCAGTCTGGTGGGGCTGAAGCTTTGTCCATGTGTGTCGGTGCCCAGAGCAGCCGAGCTTTACTGTCTTCTCCCCAAGCCACCCCACATGTCAATAAAAGGGTACATTTATACCTGTCAATTCTGTGTGGAGACCTCTGAAGTACATTTCAATGATAGAACAATCTCAGGTACTCAGAACCCCAATCATCGCGCTCTCTACGGAAAGACTGTTCCACCACCCAAGTCTCTCGCAACCTCGGAAAGAACCTGTGTTCCCTTCATCAATCTAAGTATTACAAGAAACCCATCCTGAAGGCCTCCTATCATAGAAAGCTTTTTTTGAAACCGTTAAGTGTTATATTCTATGTGTGCATGTTTTGTTTGTAAAGTATGTGACTCAGTGTGTCTGAGTCAATGGGTGATTATGATTGTGTGGGAGGGAAATGTTCCCCGGACCATGCTATAAAGTGGCCCTAGCAGAAGCTGTGCTCCTACCCTCAGTAATAAGATGGCAAAATGGTGGCCCAGTCCTTATGGTTCCCACCATCACCACATTGTAGGCATTCTTGGCATTAATGAGGCTACAGCTGGCAAAAGGGTGGCAGTGGCTTTGTGGTGATCATCTGTACATAGTGCGGTCATAACTGTGGCTTTCCGTAGTATATCTGCAACCTTGGCACTGTAGTCTCAATTCATGATATATTATGTGTTTTCTTGCATAACTCCCTTTCCCTGAGAAAATGGTGTCCATTCTTGCCATTTTATAGACAATCTTCATAGAGTTTTGGCTATCCCTGCGTTAATGAGGACCCTGCTGTAATAGTGTACACCTGTAGGAAAGTACCCCCTTTTTGACATGTTACCCCCATTTCTGCCTGATGTTAGTGGGTTTGACTGTGTTCACTGGGATCCTGCTAACCAGGACCCCAGTGATTATGCTCTCTCTCCTCTAAATTGTGTCACTGCAGACTGGTAACCTAGTATTTCACCCAAACTTGTCATACTGGTGCCCCTTTATAAGTCCCTGGTATATGGTACCTAGTACCCAGGACATTGGGGTTCTAGGGGATCCCTATGCCCTGTAGCATTTCTTTTGCCACCCAAAAGGAGCCCATGCAAAGGCTTCTACAGGACTGCCATTGCAGCCTGTGTGAAACGGTGCATGCACCATTTTACTGCCATTTACACTGCACCAGGTAACTTATAAGTCATCCTTATTGCAGGCCTTCCAGCCCTGAAGGCTGGGTGCAGAGTACCTGTGTGTGAAGGCACCCCTGCACTAGCAGAGGTGCCCTCACATCCTCCAGGGCCATTTTCGCGGACTTCGTGAGTGCGGGGACGCCATTTTACGAGTGCACTGGACATAGGTCACATCCTATGTCCAGCTTCACAATGGTAACTCCGAATATGGCCATGTTTGGTATCAAACATGTTTTAATCATACCCCAAGGCTTTGGCAAGCATTGGTTGTATGATTCCATGCACTCTGGGGGCTCCGTAGAGGACTTCCAGTATTGCCATTACAGCCTCCTGAGGTTTCCAGGGAGCCCCAACTGCTGCCACTTCACAGACAGGTTTCTGACCTCCTGTTGCTTGAGAAGCTCAAGCCCAGGAAGGCAGAAAAAAGTATTTCCTTTGGGAGAGGGTGTTACACCGTCTCCTTTTGGAAATAGGTGTTACAGGCATGGGAGGGGTAACCTCCTCAAGCCACTGTAAATGCTTTGAAGGGCACATATGGTGCCCTCCTTGTATAATCTAGTCTACACCAGTTCAGGGACCCCCAGTCCCTACTCTGGCGTGAAACTGGACAAAGGAAAGGGGAGTGACCACTTCCCTGTCCATCACCACCCCAGAGGTGGTGCTCAGAGCTCCTCCAGAGGGTCCCTGGGTTTTGCCATCTTGGATTCCAATATGGCAGGGTACTCTGGGAGCATCTGAGTGCCACTACCAGCAGGTGACGTCAGACCCCCCCCTGATAGGTGCTTACCTGTGTAGCTGACCAATTCCCCCTTCAGGGCTATTTAGGGTCTCTCTCTTGGGTCGTTCTTCAGATTCAGATTGCAAGACTCCAGCAGGAATCCTATGCATCCTGTACTTCACCTTCTCACCGAAGAAACTGCAACAGGTCCCCCCAGGAACCCTACAACTGCAACAAAGAAGCAAAGACGACTTCTGCAACATTGTATCTTCAGTTCCTGCCAAAAACTGTAACTGTTTCCAGATCGTGCATCCTCCGAGGACTGCCTGTCTTCAGCCTGCAAAAGAAGAATGAAGGAATCTCCCTTGAAGTGAAGAAGTCACTTCCCTGCTTCATCAGGCATGTAGGAGGCTGGCCTGGCTTATAGTGGGTACCTTGTGGTACTTACACCTTGTGCCAGGTCCAGTTATCCCTTATTAGTAGAATAGAGGTGTTTCTAGCAGCTTAGGCTGTTAGAGGTAGCTATGGCAAAGCAGCTTAGGCTGAACTAGGAGACATGCAAAGCTCCTACTATACCACTTATATCATATAGCACAATAACACAAGAAAACACAATAATCAGAGTTACTAAAAATAAAGGTATTTTATTTTAGTGACAATATGCCAAAAGTATCTCAGAGGATACCCTCACTTAGGAGGTAAGTAATATACACAAATTATATGTACACAAACCCAAAACAGGTAAGTAACAGTAAGAAAAGTAGTGCAAACAATGTAGAATTACAATAGAATGCAATAGGTAGACATAGGCTTAGGGGCAACACAAACCATTTACTCCAGAAGTGGAATGCGAATCACGAATGGACCCCAGGCCTATGGGGGGTGGTAGAGGGTCGCTGGGAGTGTGAGAAAACAGTAAGGGTGTCCAAAATACCTCACCCCAAGACCCTGAAAAGTAGGAGTAAGGTTACCCTACTACCCCAGAAAGACAGTATAGTCGAGATAGGGGATTCTGCAAGAACCACAACTGCTACCAAATCACTGAAGACAGATTCCTGGACCTGAGGACCTGTAAAGGAAGGGGACCAAGTCCAAGAGTCACGCGAGTGTCCGGGGGGGCAGGAGCCCACTAAACCCCAGATGAAGGTGCAAAAGGTCTGCCTCTGGGTGGTAGAAGCCAAAGATTCTGCAACAACGGAAGGTGCCAGGAACTTCTCCTTTGGTTAGAAGATGTCCCACGGCGTGCTGGAGGACGCAGAAGTATTTCCATGCAGAAATACCTCAAACAAGCCTTGCTAGCTGCAAGAGTCGCAGTTGAGGATTTTGGGTGCTGCTTGGGACCAGGAAGGACCAGAATGTTGCCCCTTGGAGGAGGAGACAGAGGGGGCGCTCAGCAACTCCAAGAGCCCACACAGAAGCAGGCAACATCTGCAGAAGTACCTCAGCAGGCACTTAGAAGACCTGAGGCAGCAGTCAACTCAGAGTCACAAAGGAGGGTCCCACGACGTCAGAGTCCAACTCAGCAATTTGGGCAATGCAGGATGGAGTGCTGGGGAACCAGGCTAGGCTGTACCGAAAGGAAGTCCTGGAAAAGTGCACAGAAGCCGGAGCAGCTGCAAATCAGGCAGCACACAGTTTTGCTGTATGGCGTGGGGAGGCAAGGACTTACCTCCACCAAATTTGGATAGAAGGGCCACTGGACTGTGGGAAACACTTGGACGCAGCTCCTGTGTTCCAGGGACCACGCTAGTCAGGATGAGATGGGACCCAGAGGACTGGTGATACAGAAATTTGGTGCCTGCATTGGCAGGGGGGAAGATTCTGTCGACTCACAGGAGATTTCTTCTTGGCTTTCAGTGCAGGGTGAAGGCAGACAGCCCTCAGAGCATGCACCACCAGAAAACAGTCGAGAAAGCCAGCAGGATGAGGTGCTACAAAGTTGCTGGTAGTCGTCTTGCTACTTTGTTGCGGTTTTGCAGGCGTCCTGGAGCCGTCAGCGGTTGATCCGTGGCAGAAGTCGAAGAGGGAAGTGCAGAGGAACTCTGGTGAGCTCTTGCATTCATTATCTGAGGAAAAGCCCAGAGGAGAGACCCTAAATAGCCCAGAAAGGAGGATTGGCTACTGAGAAAGGTAAGCACCTATCAGAGTGGGTCTATGACGTCACCTGCTGGCACTGGCCACTCAGAGCTGTCCATTGTGCCCCAACAAATCTGAATCCAAGATGGCAGAGGTCTGGGACACACTGAAGGAGCTCTGGGCACCTCCCCTGGGAGGTGCTGGTCAGGGGAGTGGTCACTCCCCTTTCCTTTGTCCAGTTTTGCGCCAGAGCAGGGCTGGGGGATCCCTGAACCGGTGGAGACTGGCTTATGCAGAGATGGGCACCGCCTGTGCCCATCAAAGTATTTCCAGAGGCTGGGGGAGGCTACTCCTCCCTTGCCCTTCACACCTATTTCCAAAGGGAGAGGGTGTAACACCCTCTCTCAGAGGAAATCCTTTGTTCTGCCTTCCTGGGACCAGGCTGCCCAGGCCCCAAGGGGGCAGAAACCTCTCTGAGGGGTTGGCAGCAGCAGCAGCTGCAGTGGAGACCCCGGAAAGCAATTTTGGCAGTATCCGGGTTCTGTGCTAGAGACCTGGGGATGCATGAAATTGTCCCCCCAATACCAGAATGGTATTGGGGTGACAATTCCATGATCCTAGACATGTTACATGGCCATGTTCGGAGTTACCATGGAGACGTTAAATTTAGGTATTGACCTATATGTAGTGCACACATGTAATGGTGTCCCCGCACTCACAAAGTCCGGGAAATTTGCCCTGAACAATGTGGGGGCACCTTGGCTAGTGCCAGGGGGCCCACACTCTAAGTAACTTGGCACCTAACCTTCACCAAGTGAGGGTTAGACATATAGGTGACTTATAAGTTACTTATGTGCAGTGAAAAATGCCTGTGAAATAACGTGGACATTATTTCACTCAGGCTGCAGTGGCAATCCTGTGTAAGAATTGTCTGAGCTCCCTATGGGTGGCAAAAGAAATGCTGCAGCCCATAGGGATCTCCTGGAACCCCAATAGCCTGGGTACCTAGGTACCATATACAAGGGAATTATAAGGGTTTTCCAGTGTGTCAATGAGAATTGGTAAAATTAGACACTAGCCTGCAGTGACAATTTTTAAAGCAGAGAGTGCATAAACACTGAGGTTCTGGTTAGCAGAGCCTCAGTGATACAGTTAGGCACCACGCAGGGAACACATATAGGCCACAAACTTATGAGCACTAGGATCCTGGCTAGCAGGATCCCAGTGACACATATCAAAACACACTGACAACATAGAGTTTTCACTATGAGCACTGGGCCCCGGCTAGCAGGACCCCAGTGAGACAGTAAAAACACCCTGACATATACTCACAAACAGGCCAAAAGTGGGGGTCACAAGGCTAGAAAGAGGCTACCTTCCTACACCCCTCTGCAGCAATGACTGGTGGCGTGGGTCCCCACTCCTGATGAAGTGTGTGGATCCAGCAACATGGGTGGTGGAGTGAAGTGGTCCCCATGGTCCTGACGTTCAACTGTGCACCTTTGGCAGAGGTAAGAGCTTGCCTCCCCCACGCAAGAAAGTACCCCTGTGCACCACGTGTTTTGCAGTTGCCAAGGCTTGTTGACATCCTTCCATGAACTTCTTCGTGCACTGTGCAGCTCCGGCCCCCAGCACTCCTTTCTGCGATGCACAGCCTCCTGCATGATTCTCCGGCTGCGTGGGATCCCTTTGTGTAGTGCTGCGTGGGCCTCCTTTCGCACCTTCCTTGTCCCCGCGCTGTGGGACTCCTGTTAGTGCTGCCTGGTCTTCTGAGGGCTCTCTGAGTTGTCCCTCTGACTCCCCCTTTTGGGTAGAGTCTACCAGGTCCCTCCTGGTCCTGGGCAGCACAATTTTCCACTAACTGTGAGCTTTGCGTGTGCCAAGGCTTGTTGACGGAATCCAGAAACACAAACCAGACTGCAATCATTCATCTAGTGTGGGACATCATCTGCACCAACCAGGAACCTGCATCTGTCTTGGGTGCAGTTCTCCATCAGTGGTTCTTCTTTTGCACCTTCATCCGGGTTAGCAGGGGCTCCTGTTATCCCTGGACTCTTCAGTGCTTCTTGGACTTGGTCCCCTTCTTCTACAGATATTCAGGTCCAGGAATCCATTGTTGGTGTCTTGCAGTCTCTTCTGGTTCTTGCATAATCTTGTTTCTCGCGCTCTTGTGTGTTCTAGGAAAGGTACTGTGATTTACTCCTGCTTTCCTGGGCTCTGGGGTGGGTTCTATTACTTACCTTTGGGGTTTTCTAATACTCCCAGGACCCCTCTACATACTACACTTGCCTAGGTGGGAAACCGACTTTCGCATTCCACTTTCTTAGTATATGGTTTGTGTTCCCCCTAGGCCTATTTCGAACTATTGTGATTTTCACTAATTGCACTGTTTTCTAACTGTTTTTACAGCTATTTCTGCATACTAGTGTATGTAATTTGTTTAATACTTACCTGCTAAGGGAGCATAGTCTCTATGGTATTTTTGGCATTTGTGTCACCAAAATAAAGTACCTTTATTTTTGTAACACTGAGTATTTTCTTTCATGAGTGTGAGTACTGTGTGACTACAGTGGTATTCCATGAGCTTTGTATGTCGCCTAGATAAGCCTTGGCTGCTCAGCTACCCCTAGAGAGCCTGGCTTCTAGACACTGACACATTTCACTAATAAGGGATACCTGGACCTGGTATAAGGTGTAAGTACCTTAGGTACCCACTACAAACCAGGGCAGCCTCCTACAGCACCCTTTACATATTGTTGGAGTTTAGCAGAAAATCGTGGGTCTCCTTGGCATAAAGGTGCCCATCTGTGACGTTGTGAGCTTCTTGACATAATTCTGAGTCTCCCTGGCACAATGGTAAGGGAATCCCTGCCCAAAAGAACAGAGGAGGCGAAATATGACCATTTATGGTAGCTGCAAATGTGGGGACTTGATAAAGATGACAAGCCGGTCGTAGGGCCAAACATGTATACACTGCAAAGCTGACATTTCCTCACAAAATCTTGAATTTTTTCTGCACATGAAAAACGTTTGTTAGATGGAATTGGGAAAATTCAGACTGAAAACGTTCTATTTGATAGCAAAATGTCTGCCTTTCCAAAAACTGAATAGCCTATTCAGGGGTGCAAAATTAATATATTTAAAAAAATATATTTAAAGTTGATATCGAAGTGGTATTTGATGTTGAATTTGCAAGATTTGTTGCTGGACAAATCTGTTGTTTCATGAACTATGTGGCTTCCTTTTATTCTCTGTAGTTCTAGGTGTGTGTGATAGTATCACAGCTTCTCTCTGATGCCTGAACACAGCGCTTAATTTGTAAAAAATTAAGTGCTAGGTCCAGAGGTATTATTCACCGGTCCCCTACAGGTTCCATAAGCCACAGTACTTTATGCTACAGGTTTAAAGTTATTTTGTTTCAGCATATATTAAATAGCGTTGCTGCTTTAAAATACACACACAGAAACACCAAGCGGAGAAGTGTGGCTCAATGGTTAGAGCGGCAGACCCTGAAGCAGAGATCTGGCACGGACCAGGGTTCAATTCCCACCTCAGCAGGTCTTGGGCTCAATTCCCTTGGACCAGATAATTCTCGCCTCGGTGCCTAATCTAATTAATGAGTCCCACTCTGCAACTCTGGGCAATAGCTTGCTTAATCTCCACAACGGCCCCAACAGCGCTTGGATGCCTGGCTTCACCCTGGGGGCACCTCACAGGGAAAAGCCAGGAGGGGTTCCATAGCGGTATGCGTACAGCGCCTTGAGACCCTAACGGGTGAGTAGTGCGCTATACAAGTGCTAATTTACATTTTTAATTTACATTTACAAGCCATGGTTCCTCTTGAAGGTGCTGGTATTTAAAAAAAAAAAAAAAAAAAAAAGTGCGATAGAAAGAGTGTAAATTGCTGTAGATATCAGTGAGAGTGAAACCTCTTCCGTGTCGCTCGCCAAGGTTGCGTTACATTATAAGACCCTCACCAGCTCCATGAGTGGCGCGTTCTTTACCTCTGGTGTACTAGTGGCCGATAGCGTCATCGTTGGCTGCAGCCAGGAGGAGGTCTCACCGCTGGATGCGGAGACATGGCGGGATCTGCAGAAAGTTGTGTTAAAGGTGAAAGTGATTTAAAACTACCTCCATAGCCAGGTAAATTCTTAACCTGTTATAACTGGGATAGTGCAAAGGATTAAAAACATCTGTGATGTGATGGGAACAAATTACATGTCCCTCACATGCAAAGGTCAACACGTTTCGGCCTACTTGTATCCAGGTATCAAGTCGGCTTTCGTCAGGACCAATCAGGCCTGGCATTCAGGACGGGGAAGTGGATGCGATTGGAGTGAGACCAGCTTGCTCTAGAAAATTATCCAGAAATGTGCAGATTCCTTTCTGCAACTCTTTGGGACCAATCTTTCCCTGCTTGAAGGACCTACAGGCAAGCCTTTTGGGTCCATGAATCAATGTACTTGAGCACAGAAGATTCTAGAAGGTAATGTCATCCCTGATCTATTGGGATCTGTATCGAGATCGGTCCTGGAGAAAGCCAATTACATCTCCGGGTGCATGTAGGCTGAAACATGTTGACCTGTTGATTTGAGCTGAGGGTCTTACAATGTATGGGCAACCCTGGTGAACGATGTTCAAGTGTTTACAAATAAGTGTTGATGCTGAGCACTGGAAAACACAGGAGCAAATTAAGCACTGCCTGAAGATGGAACCTTGGTGCCCCTGCCAGCTTCCTGGTCTGATCCTGTTCCTGTAGATTGTCTCTATTTTGAGAAGTGTTGTTGCTGTGAGGTCTGTCTAGCTTTGCTATCTATGGCTTGTGATTCTGAAATATGTACGACTTTTAATCCCCTCCCCCCAAAACAAACAGCTTCCCAGCTGATTCCCAGTCATAACATGCTGGGGTTGCACTTTGAAAGGTACTTAAAGTGCAATAAATGGAAATAGAACTGTTATAGGAAATGCAAAAAGTGAAACTGTTGGACCTCAGCACCTCTGTGCCTCTAAGGCTTGTGTGACACCGATAAACACATTAGAGTATCTCACTGGTGCCTGCTTCACAAACATTGACTTTTAGGTGTATTATGTGAGGGTGGTTTGGTAAAGGTTTCTCGTGGGTAGAAGCCGCCTGCGTTCCCCACCACTTCCAGAGTCCTCCAGGGGGTCCTGCTGTGTAGGTGAAGGTGGGGCTGGGGGGGAGCCCAGAAGAACATGCCCACTCTGCCCTGGACATTGGCACCTTTACTGTTCTTTTGGACCCTTCTCCACCGCTTCTTGTACTCCCTGAAGGCATCGGGTATGATTTCAGGCGACTCACACCTTCCCATCGCCATCTGTTCTTGGAGATAATACCCCCCCTCAGTGCTGTCTTTTGTAATCCGTCTCTCCTCCTGGCACCAGCAGCCTGTTTTCTTGGTGCTTTTATTGAGACGAACGGATCAGACCTTCCTGCCTGATAGCAAAGCACTTTTCAGGTCACATGACAAACTATCCTTTCTACTTTAATGCGAACTTTCAATGAGAGAATATTTGTAAATTGCATGATATAAACTCTCACTTCTCCTAAGAGCTGTCTAATCCTGTAACAGAAATCATTTTTTTAACACTTAATAATGTCAAACTCATTTCCTCCCTTTGTTTTTCCAGACGGTCTTCTATTTCACTGTCATTTCTTTTGCAGACACTGTTTGCTTTTCTCTTCTTTCCTCACTCTCTTCTCTTTTGAAACTTTTGTTCGTCCCAGTTTCAGTGATCTTTGCACAATAGATGTGTCCATCTTCTTCTTGGCATTTGACTCACTTCCTTTCTTGTCTGCTCAAGGGACTGTGTCGGTTTCACTTCAGAAAGGGTTCAGCTCCTGTATTCTCTGCCTACCCCCTGTTGATATCTTTTCTACTGAGAAGGAACAATTACTTTCCATCATCTTAATCCTCAGGGAAAGACCTTTCTGTTCTAACAACACAAGTTTCCTGGCGTTCCAGCAAGGACGTGCTGCACAGTCATGTGTTTTCAGGCCAAACAAAGCCTTTCCAAGGCATGTGGGTTCTTTAAAATTAATTCATTTACTTGATTATCAGTAATGTATTTTCTATAATATATGGAGCCTGCAGTCCCTATATAAAATGGAGGGCTCTAACAGTTGAGTTGTGAGGCCTTGAGCCACCTGTAATAAGAACATGATGTACCCATTCAATTGTAATACATTATTGCAGTTGAGTTGTAATTAGGCCTGGGAGGAGTTTGCAAAGTGACCAAAAAAACTCTGCCGCGCTACACGAAGGTCTGCACGTGGCAGAGTGGTTTAGGTCACATCGTTCGCACTGATCTTTAGTGCCCGAAGTTTGTCCCGCGTTGTAAAATCAGCACAAACCGCACCACGCGCAGCGCAGGGGGGCGCTGCTTCTTTTCTGCCGCTAGAATACATTTTCTACTCGAGCGGCAGCTTCCTCAACACGAACGGAAGGTTTCTCAAGGCAAGCTGTAGCAACCATCCGTGACCGACCGCATTGAGACATCTCCCCGGAAGGTGGTCTGGAGTAAGATTTTCATCGCGGTCACAAACTTAACGTTGGCAAGTGCAAGCAAGGAAAAACTCTGCTATACAGAGTTTTTCACAACTCTGTGCACTAAGCGGAGCGTGGAGTGGGAAAAACTCCACAAACTCCGCAGGCGGAGCGGAGTTCACCGCCCAGCCCTAGTTGTAATGCCCTCATGCGTGCTGCCAGCTGCCAAGGTGAAAGTCAGGTCACTGAGCATCACTGAACCTACAGAATAAACAACTCAAACAGAGCTGACTTTTCATTCTTATCCCTTTTTCTGACATGAACACTCATCAACAGAAAACAGACATTTATAGAAACATTACTATGTTTTCCACTCTATGGGTCATTACAGGAAAGGTAGAATTGTTGCATGTTTTTACGCATTCTAAGCTGGAGCATCCTGAATATGAGTTACATTAAACAGATTCTAATATCTTTTTACAACACATTACTGACTTTGTGGTGTATTCAGTTTGCTCTGCAAGTTTCACTTTTATTTTTTGGTGTCTCCAACCATATTATCTCTTTCCTTCAAAATAGCAAGATTCCAAGGATTTAAGCAGGTTTTATGAAGGGAGTTGGTGTGTCCATGTTCTAAAGGAATAAAATATCCCCTGCCTTTCGTTATAAGGATATTGCAAGTCAACTCATTCTGCTACATGGTAACGCGACATCTCTGGAACTTATGATGAGTGGCAGACAGTACGTCAGAGCATACCTAATGTGCCAACCAAAGACAAGTGATCTCTACACACAGCAGAAATCCCAGCAAAAGCTAGTTACCATAGGCAGTGTTTTCTTCCTAATAACTTTTGCGTCTTTTAACAAACTTTGAATAAACTTTCCAAAAAAGAAGATCATCCACCTCATGTTCTACCTGAAAAGCTTCAGGTTGATCTATCAAGTGGGTGCCTAGAAAAAGGGAGGGCTCTCAAAACACATTTCCTCATACAGTCTCTGAAGGGATTTTTGAACAGCACTACAGACAAAATTACTGAACAGAATTACATCAAATTTGGCAGAAAGCTAGATCTTTATCCAGGAAGTGTGCTTTTTAGGATTTAGTGTAAATCTGTTCACTAGTTTTTGATAAAATAAGGTTCATATTTCATAGAGATCTAGATGGTTGGGTTTGCAGAACTCCCACTGGAGGGGGCTTTTTTCCCAAGTGCATCCTTTCTCTTGGTGAAGAGAGAGGGTCCCAGGAATCCTGCATAAGCTATAACCAAAGCTTAACCTCTTAGGTGCTGGGCCTTTTCACCCCCAGTGCTCAGCCCTTTTGTGGCTCTTTGGGGTAGTTCGCGCTTAGGCCTTCATTACTTTTTGTCCACATAAGCCATCAATTCAAAATTGGCGTCCTTTTTTTCCAACATCCTAGGGATTCTAAAGGTACCGAGAGTTTGTGGGTTCCCCTGGAGGAGACCAAGAAATTAGCCGAAATACAGCTAAAATTTCGTTTTTTAAAAATAAAATGGGAAAAAAGGGCTGCCGATGAAGGCTTGTGTTTTTTTTCCCTGACAATTGCACCAACAAAGGGTTTGGGGTGCTAAAATCACCATCTTCCCAGCTTTCAAGAACAGGCAGACTTGAATCAGAAAACCACATTTTTCAACACGGTTTTGGCAATTTTACTTGGACATACCCCTCCAGTTAGTGACAGAAATGGGTGTGAAACCAATACTAGATCCTGGAAAGCTAAGCATTTCTGAAACATAGACAAAATTCTGAATTCAGCAAGGGGTCATTTGTGTAGATCCTACAAGGTTTTCCTACAGAAAATAACAGCTGAAATAAAAAAATATTGAAATTGAGCTGGAAAATTTCTCCACGTTTTACTCTGTAACTTTTTCCTGCAATATCAGAATTTTTAAAGCAATATATTGTTACGTGTGCTGGACTCTTCTGGTTACAGGGATATATAGGGCTTGTAGGATCATCAAGATCCCTAGGTACCCAGAGCCAATAAATGAGCTGCACCTTGCAATGGGTTTTCATTCTATTCTGGGTATACAGCAATTCATTTGCTGAAATATAAAGAGTGAAAAATAGCTATCAAGAAAACCTTTGTATTTCCAAAAAGGGCACAAGATAAGGTGTTGAGAAGCAGTGGTTATTTGCACATCCCTGATTTCCGGAGTGCCCATACTAGCATGTGAATTACAGGGCATTTCTCAATTACACGTCTTTTTAACACACTGTCTTACATTTGGAAGGAAAAAATGTAGATAAAGACAAGGGGCAATAACACTTGTTTTGCTAATCTGTGTTCCCTCAAGTCTCCCGATAAAAATGGTACCTCACTTGCGTGGGTAGGCCTAATGCTCGCGACAGGAAAAGCAACATGGATACATCACATTTTAATATTGAAATCTGACGTGTTTATTGCAAAGTGCCTACCTGTAGATTTTGGCCTCTAGCTCAGCCGGCACCTAGGGAAACCTACCAAACCTGTGCATTTTTGAAAAACTAGACACCTAGAGGAATCCAGGATGGGCTGACTTGTGGGGCTCTCACCAGGTTCTTTTACGCAGAATCCTTTGCAAACTTCGAAATTTGACCAAGAAAACACTTTTTCCTCACATTTCAGAGACAGAAAGTTCTGGAATCTGAGAGAAGCCACAAATTTCCTTCCACCCAGCGTTCCCCCAAGTCTTCCGACAAAAATGGTACCTCACTTGTGTGGGTAGGCCTAGAGCCTGCAACAGGAAATGCCACAAAACACAATGTGGACACATCACATTTTTCTAAAGAAAACAGAGCTGTTTTTTACAAAGTGCCTAGCTGTAGATTTTGGCCTCTAGCTCAGCCGGCACCTAGGGAAACCTACCAAACCTGCGCATTTTTGAAAACTAGACACCTAGGGGAATCTAGGATGGGCTGACTTGTGGGGCTCTCACTAGGTTCTGTTACTCAGAATCCTTTGCAAACCTCAAAATGTGGCCAAAAAAACACTTTTCCCCCACATTTCGGTGACAGAATGTTCTGAAATCTGAGAGGAGACACAAATTTCCTTCCACCCAGCGTTCCCCAAGTCTCCAGATAAAAATGGTACCTCACTTGTGTAGGTATGCCTAGGTCCTGCGACAGGAAATGCCCCAAAACACAACGTGGAAACATCACATTTTCCCAACAAAAACTGAGCTGTTTTTTGCAAAGTGCAGAGCTGTGGATTTTGGCCTCTAGCTCAGCCGGCACCTAGGGAAACCTACCAAACCTGTGCATTTTTTAAAACTAGACACCTAGAGGAATCCAGGATGGGGTGACTTGTGGGGCTCTCACCAGGTTCTGTTACCCAGAATCCTTTGCAAACCTCAAAATGTGGACAAAAATCACTTTTTCCTCACATTTTGGTGATAGAAAGTTCTGAAATCTGAGAGGAGCCACACATTTCCTTCCACCCAGCATTCCCCAAGTCTACCGATAAAAATGGTACCTCACTTGTGTGGGTAGGCCTAGCGTCTGCGACAGGAATAGATCACGCAATGGTCAATGTTGGTCCTTCCATGAGGCAACGGTTGACCCTGGGGTGATCCATTCCTGGCGCAGGCACTAGGTATAGGCACTCATTTGGGATAGTGTTTTTATCAGGACAGGTGAGGAATCACTGGGTGGTAGGAATTTTGTGGATCCCATCATATTCCTATAGTTTGTGTGACAGAAATGCAAGAAAAATACAGTTTTTATTCAACATTTCAGCTTTGCAGGGTATTCTGGGTAAGAAAACTTTGGGGAATCCACACAAGTTACACCTCTGTGGACTCCCCCAGATGTCTAGTTTCCAGAAATGTTGGGTTTAGTATGTTTCCCTATATGGCCGCCAAACCCAGGACCAAAAACACAGGTGCCTGCCTTACAAAACCAGTTTTTTTTTGTGATAGATAATTTTGATGTCTCCACAATATGATTTGGGCGGTGGAATTTGGGGCTAAACTAAATTGGGGAGCTCCCAAGAGAGCACTCTCCCTCTGTTCTTGCTGCCGCATTCACCTGCTCTCTGGGTTGGGCTAACCCACTATTGCCCCGTTGCACAGACTGTGCTTGCGAAGGGACAGCAGGACTGTCCTCATCACCTCCCTCATAATTTACTGGAAGATGAGTTATCGAATGGGACTCCTCCGACTGAAAAATCACTCCCAAAGTCTGCGCCATTGTCCTATCCCTCAGATGCTGTCTCAGTATCTGCTGTCTCAGTCTCTGATCCTATGTCAGAGCTGTCCTCTATAACCCGAGAGATGGCGTCAGCAGCAGTCACCCATCAAGATGCCATCTCTGCTTTTGGCTAAACTGTTGCTCTAAAACACTAGCCTACGTAGACAGTCGCAAAATTGCTGGTGTGTGTGTGATACGTGCAACAGTAGAGGTCACCTTACCTGCGCTTCTTCCCTCAATCAGCACGTTCTTTCAAGACACTCAAACACCTTGTCACATACCATTCGTCACAGTCTTTAGCACCTCCTGCGCCCAGTACAAGAATCATAATTGATGCTCCCACTCCCTACTCCTCGGATTCCCACATTACCACCCAGCAAAAGTGCCCTTCATCTCTCCATAGCCGCTCCCACCCCGCACATGCATTTCATTTGTATTATAGCGCAGGTAGTGGCTGACTTTACTAATGTACTTAGTTATTTACATAAAATACAGATTTGCTCTTTGCAGTAGTGATATAAACCTTCTGCGCTTCTTTATGGCACTAAAACTGCCACTAGACAAAAGTCTGATCCTTTTGTAGCAGAAACATAATCACAAGACTTACTTGACTTATTTATTGCTGCCTAAAAGCTACAGTTGAAATACGTCAGTTGAAGTAAGTGCATTGCTTTGAAGACGCAGGCTGCAACTGCAAGATAACTGGTGGCAAATATATATATATATATATATATATATATATATATATAGAGAGAGAGCGAGAGAGAGATCACTTTTATATGTGGGTCTGGTTTTCCTGGGGGCCGATCGCAATCCCCAAGGAAACCACACATGCATTGACAAAAGTGATCTATATATATATATATATATATATATATATATATATATATATATATATATATCCACATGTCCTTATGTGCACGTTGGGTGTGGTATATAGTTGGTTTGTGAGACACTCTCAATTGTTACGTGATCAAGGCTATGGCTGAAACGCGTTGTTCTGGGAGGAAGCATTGGTGAATAAAGTCTTTTGGACCTCCACTTGGTGTCCGGTAACTTTCTGCATGTAACAGGAGGATTGTTGGTAATAATATCTATACATATATATATAGATCTATATATTTTTTTGTAGTTGTATGGTTTCCTTGGGGGCCAAAATGGCCCCCAGGGAAACCCTACAACTACTAAAAAAAAGTATTGCCCCCACAGGGGGTCGCCCTGCCCACGGGCGACCCCCCTGTCAATTTCTTTCTTTTCTTTTTTAAATTAGCCCCCAGAGGACACCTACCTCCATATAAAAAAATATGTCCTGGGGGGGCAGGAGGAGAGGGCCATTTTCCGAGGGGGCCGACCCCCCCCCCAAGTGAAATCCCTCGCGGCGCGTTGCCGTCACAAAGGGGCGGGTGGGGGGAGACATTGAAGAGCTTCTGTGTCTCCCGGGGTTTTAAAAAAAATATATATTTTTAACTCCCTCCCTGATTTCGGCCACTGGTCGTGACCCTCACCATGGAGGTAGTGCGGGCATCGGACAGTGGCCGACGCCCACAGCAAAGGGGTTAAAGCCATGTTATAGTGAGAAATTGTAAATGTATCTCACTTTACATTACAAAAAAACCTTAAATATTCACTGAACAAAACAATGGTTAATGTAATGTTATAGTTAGGTAAAATTTCAGTGACAACCTAACGTTTTAAACTTCAGAAAATACTGAAGTTCACCAATTATAGGTATCTCTAGAACCATATCCTGTGCCCTGAAATAACTATAACTCGCCCCGCCATGTGTAGTCTTTTCATCAATAATGTCATTTTTGATGTTGCAGTTATTTTATCAATAATGTCATAGATCATGTCATGAGTGATGTATTTCGTTGGGTAAATACCAGTACATGATGAGACAGGCCCTGAGCCCAACTCCTCGCAAGCAAGCATTCCCATGACCTGCGCTAGGCCCTGTAATCAACCTCTTGTAAGCAGCAAACCCCATGCCACCTACGGCCTTCTGGTATGTACAGCATATGGTTGGTCTCGCAGGTCTTGCACATCCTAACTGGACTCAGGCAGACTTGCTGACTTTGTCAATGAGGCATAAAACCAAAATATAAGAAGTGAGCATATTGGCTTTTTGAAGGAATGAGCATATCTGTCTGTCTGTCTGTCTATCTGTCTTGTTGTGTAGCTGTTTTAGCCATGTTCTGAACATGTTGTTTTAGCTAACTAGGCCTGCAGCTGTGCACTTTCAACCATCTACATTTTATGCGGCATTGCTTTGTTTTTCTAGCAATAGCTTCATTTGCGGGGCTGTTTTATTCCTCTCTATCTTATTATCCTTTCACCTACAAAAACATTGTGTTCTTAGTAGGACATGCAGCTCACTTTGTGCTTTCTCCAAGGCTATAGTCACATACGGTTGCCAACAAACGTGGTACGCTGTGTCTCCTCCATTCATAGAAAACAACACACTCAGACATGGGGACCATTTCTTAGAATGTCAGCAGTTTTATTATAAAACACCCCTTAGTCCCAGACACGTAAGAGGGACATTCCAGATAGATGACCACAACCGTAGGTTGATCGCTGCAAGCTTCGCGACAGCTCCCTGCTTAGACGGCCAAGCCCTGAACAGGATGGGGACAGTGTCTCTTTAGAACTCAGGCCTTTTCTTCAGGTATGAGGGATGATGTTCTTCCAGGGGGAAACCCGAAAGGCAGATTAGGCTTAGTATGCTGTGCTCATTCCTAGCATAGGCTAGGGGTTATAGATCCACTCCCCTGTTTAAACAGCATGGTAGGACTGTTCTTGTGTTTTAAAGTTTTAGTCACATACCTGCTCCTATTGTCTTTCATTATCCTTGTTATTACTATGCACATGTTTTTATTTAAGATGCAGATATTTTAATAAATGCTTATTTAAATATCTTCTGCCTCTGTTGTCTTTACCCGAGTGAGATTTTAGTAACTGAGAGAAAGGGATACGATCAGATGTACTACGATTCCCTGGGGAGTCTATCTTACCATGCGCTAGGTTGCCACAGTCATCTCGGTCAAAGATGGGGCACTGCTTGTTAGCCAGAAACCCTGTATTAGGCCGACAAGTGTCACCAAGTGTGGAATTGTACTCAGTACCCACAACCTAGGCGATCCTACCGCCTGAATCCAGTAGCCTCATTACCCTAATGAGAACCTACGCGACATGGCGCCACAAACGTTTGGTCAGGTACTAAAAATCAGATCCTCCTCAGTATCTCTGTCCCACTGAAGGCTAAAGTCACCTCGATGCTATATACGGAGACGTCCGTGGTATTGAGGATTTCCTCCTCAGCTAGGTAGCTGAGACCTATCCTGAGCTGTAGGTTGTTCAAGCTTGAACCATAAAAGGATTGATCCCCAGTGGTGTCCTTGTCTCTTAACACAATAATATGGTGAACCCTCAGCGGGTACCAATAGTATTAAATATGAGAGGCCCCCTAACTGCACATTTATTGGCAAACGACAAATCGGCCCAGGCGGGGTGCAGTTACATTTCTTGTTGAAGCTCACGCTGCCTATAGAACAGAAACATTCTTTTCTTGGGTCACCTTTCCAGCAGTGGATGGGAAGACAAATACATTTCATAATTTTACACCAGCGAACCCTCCTGCACAATATAGAGCTTATGCATCCTTAAAGATACCTTTACCCCACACAATCTTAACAGTTAGGTTACGTCCATTGAGTAATGCTGGCCCGACCTGGCCTTTATTGGCCACATATACACCACATCTTGACGCAGCAGCAAAGGCGGTAGCTGAGGTCCACCGCTGATATACAGAAGTCACAACATATAGATTGTTAGTACAATTTGTCATGCAAATGTCAGCTGCTCCAGCAAAAGCACATGCAGCAGTGCCAGGTATAAACCCTGCAACTGTACATTCTATCATGGGTAAAGTACCCGCCAAACAGGAGGAGATTCCATACGGGACCTCAGGATAAAAATAGAATTTTGACAATGTGCTTGCCTTTCAGGATGGTTCACACAATTGAAAATTGCAACACATGGGGCACAGTATTTGCCGCGCTCTACACACCCACACACGGTACACCAACACTTGCCAATCTTCCGGAAGTGTTGAAACAAATTCAGGATGAATACGGGGCAGCCCTAAATTCGGGGATACAATAAATAGGTAATTTTGCCACTGTATTTTCAAACATAGACTGACAGTGCGCACGCAGCTCCGTGACGTTCCGGCACAGGATCAGGAACGTGAGCTGCCAAAAATGATTGCTGAAATACACTCCAGTATAGGTCAAGATAGTTTGGGAGCCAGACGGACTAAGCCACAAGTACAAGGTAGATCCAATAAGGATACTGCCAAACAAACACCTGAGGGGTCTAAAAAACGCTGGGATAAAAAAACAACAAACGCCTAGAAAAGAAAGGGAGAATCTCCGCATTCGGAGACCCCACAAAATATATACAACCTTAGAAATAGCGATAACATAAAAATACCTGACAGATATCAGATATCAGTATACTGATACACACCAATCTCGTTCCTTTCAGGACTCACTGGAAAAAAGAAGAGAGGTGGGCGGTGAGATCAGCGGACTGAGTACGTGAAACCGAGAAAGGACTCACAACGCTCATCAGAAGTTTCAGTTAAAAAAGAAGAGAAACTTCCACAACAGAAACCACAGTTAAAAAAGAAAAAAGTGGCAGCAGTTGCGCTTCGTCATGCCACTCAAGAAGAGGGCTTTACTAAAGAACAAGAAGTGGGCACTAGCGCTGCTCAACAGTGCAGCAGAAGTCACAAAGTTCGCAGGGATCTTCTGGAGCATCTATAGGTGAAAGCAACGGATGACTATCTACAAGTAGGGACTGCGGGCATGAGTATCTTCACAAAAGATAGAGTGTATAAAGTAACTATTCAATTAGAAGGGGACATAGAATGCATAATAGACGCCATCTTTTATGATATTTTGCTGGCCGAAAAAGATTGCCCACCAGTATTTGTCCGAGATCTCCCATATGGAGAGGACATTATTGAAAAATCCTTTTCGCCCCTTGTGCCGAACGAGCTCTTTGAAAAATATGCCATTGATTGGACAGTAGTGCAGGCACCTGCACTATATCGCAATCATGTAGGGTGGGACGAAGATTCCCCCTACCATATAATACCAATAAAATCACCACCTCAGCCCCAACCTGAATATCCAATCAAATACGAGGCGAGAGCCCCGGTGAGGGAAATCCTCCCACAATTACAGTACCAGGGTGTCATTGAGCCCTCAGACTCATCAATGAACAATCCATTATTTCCAGTCGCTAAACCCGACAACTCACATAGAATAGTCTTAGACTATAGGCATTTAAATAGTCACACAAAAACATATGCTATACAAAACGCACATAGTACAGCATTAATGAATAACATTGTGCAAAGAAAATACAAAACAACCCTGAAGGTATCCAATAGGTTTTTCTGCAAAAACATAGCACCTGAAAGTAGGTACTTAACAAGTTTCATCACTTTAGACTCTCAATAAAGATTTTGACGACTCCCACAAGGCTACAAGAACAGTCCTGGACTGTTCTCAACTCGTGTGACATCAATATTACATAATATGGACCCTGAGGCATTGTCCTATGTGGATGATGACCTCATAAAACTTTTTAGATGGGGTAGCCTGCGTTGTTGTAGGATTTGCCAACATTGGCTACACATTTACAACTTTTTTTTTTTACAGTACAAACTTCAATAAAACAAAAATAGCCTTTCTCAGTGTCCTATTTCTCGGATACGAGTTGTTGGGTGAAGGCAAGAGCCTGGCGCCCCAATTTTTAGAAAAATGCACACAACTACCAAATACAATAAAGAAGCTCTGGTCAGTGTTGGGCTTTCTGAATTTTGGCAGAACATATATTACAGACTATGCACAATGCATTAAACCATTATATGTCCTAATACATCTTCACTTTATCAGCAAATTCTGGACAGTGAACACACACGCATTCTCAAGGCATTAAAAAAAGACATGCTTGAAGCAAAACATTTACACACAAGGGACAACAAAAAACATTTGGTCATCAGAGTAATTGCTGGTGCCATTGGTTTCATCTATGTGACATTCACTGAAGGTGAGACTGTCCCAATTGCATATAAATCACACCTATACTCTACAGCCGAACAATGTTTTGCTCCCACTGAGAAAATTCTCACTGCTGTTCAGTTGGCTGTCATTAAAGAAAGACCACTAGCCCAGGGGAAACACATTACTGTTGTATCTCCAATTCCAGCCCTTGAGGCTGTTACCAAAGCAAGTTTCCCGAATGCTAAAGCATTACATCCACTTTGGATTCAATGGGCAACGTCTCTGACAACAACTGATGTTGATTACGTGTTTGACTCCAAATTACACACCCAAGAATTCCTACAATACGAACTGGAATACCCTGTTCCATCAAATACACTGCCTATTGAACAATACAAAACAAATTTGTACACCGATGGTTCAGCACAACCTGCTCTAGGCACTAAACACCAATACTCAGCTGCTTGCGCAGTTGTGAGTGGGTATATGAAGGATGGCATGTTCCATCCAGAAAAAAAATACACACAGACTCTAGGGTACTGTACGGCACAACTCCCAGAGATTAGCGCTCTGGTGATGGAACTAAAACATACGGATCCTGAGCAGATGACTCTGATTATCTGTGATTCATACCACTGTGTCCAGTCCTTTAATGAATATCTGCATTACTGGAGACAAAATGGGTTCAGAGATTCAAAAGATAATACCATAAAACACAGAATTCTCTTGGGGAAGGTAGTGAATATGAAGGAAAAACTACTGAATGTCCATGTTGTACATACACTAGGACACCAACGTATTGGAATACACGTTGAAGGCAACACTTTGGCTGATGAAGCAGCAAAGTCTGCAGTAGCAATGGCTTCTGTCACAGCAGTAACACTCTCTAAAACAGGAGTGGATGATGAAATATTAGCAGCTCTAGGAGCGACGGCTGAGGGCAAACCTATGCCCAAAGCCTATCACACTAAATATTCCTACCGGATGGGCGGCATGTTTGACGCAGAAGTAAAGATTCCAGGTGTGGGGGTCCGAGTGATTCCCAACAAAGATTTAAGGCCAGAGATAGTAAAAAACAGGGCATGAGGGAGTTGCATCTGCACATGCTGGTGTGGCAGTTACAATTTCAATATTGCAATCAGGCTATTGGTGGCCAGGTCTTTACAAACAGGCCAAGCAGTATGTCCTTTGCTGTGACATCTGCCAACAAATAAAAGGCTCCATTAAATGCCCACCGAAGATACTCCTCTTAATTTCCAACAAAGCTTTACAATCTGTGTACTTGGACCATTTTGATCCCCTGACACCAGACAGAGCATACAAATACATACTAGTCGCTGTAGACTCATGCTCCAGATTTCTATGGGTATGGCCACAACACTTCGCTGACGTTTGAACTATTATTAGAGATTTGCAAGTCTTTGTTGGTACATATGCTGTAGCGGCTTTACATTCACACCGGGGCCCTGCTTTTGCCTCAAGGGCTTACAGAGATAGGATGGCTTTGTTAGGGGTCCAACTGCATTACTCGTCTCCATTTCATCCTGAGGGAAATAGTGTTGTGGAGCGACAAAACCCCGATCTAAAGCAATCCTTAACAGCAAGAGTATTAGGCACGGGTCGTAGATGGCTTACACACCTGTATGGAGTTCAGAGAACACTTAATAATCTGCCTAGAGGGTCCCTGGGGGGAGGGGTACGTCATATGAGTGCCTGTTTGGAGCTCAAATGTATGTTCCAGATCTTGATGGTCCTGGCATGGAGGTGGCAGATATGCCTTTTGACATAAAGGAGCGTGTCACTGTCTTTCAGGAGTTACATCACTTCTGTGATAACAATGCATCTGCCAGTGTTGCCTCCTCTGGAATTAGGGATGTGCCAGAAACATCTACCGGCTGGATTCCCAAGCTGGAGGATCTAATATGTGAAAAGATTGCTGTGAAAAAGGAGTTTGGTCCTTCTTATCGTACACCGGTCCAAGTACTGGGAATTCACTGTATCAGAATTGTTATTCTACCACCGCTGCCTGGTTCGAAAGAGAAACGCGCTGTCTCCATTGACAATATCAAGATACACCATGTGGCCGATCCTGCACAGCAGACCTAGAGGACTCCTGAGTAGTGCCTGACTCCCTCCCACTACAGACCCTCCAATGAAGGAATAAAAGGGCAGGATAATACAGCAAAGATCCAAAAAAGGCCCCAGAAGAGTTTTGAGTTAAAGAATTCCAAGACCTCTTCAGATCAGAAAATAAGTTTTTATGGGTGGAATTCCAGAACACTCTTTCATCTGCCTGTACTCTCGGGGCACAAGAATAGGGACTCTGTATGTCCCAGGAAATCCTTGCAGGTGGTCACTCCAAAGATTGAATATTTTAGACCTTGGGGGGGTTATTACCAGGAGGACAGTGTAGAACACTCCCATCTATCCCTTATTTGTGAGGTAGACTGAGAAGTTAGGCTGGTCATCCTTGAAGGGGGTAGGAATCACTTCTAGAGAGTCACAGTGAATTATGTCCCTGTCCCTGTCCCTGTCCCTGCTCTGCAATAGCTACCAAAGTATTGATCTCTGGGTAATTTTATCACTTTGAGGGTTCACCGTGAGAATGGTTGTTATTATTCATTGAGGTGAGTATTCACCAGCCCCAAGTAATAATCCAATTCCTTAAACCTGTGTAAAGTAATTGTTACATGCATTCCCCAGGGACCTTTGGGTTGTAGTAATATATGAGTGAAGGTTTGTTTGTAGAGTTGCTCTAAATAGCGTATAATATTGGGTAACATTTCTTTCACCACCATGCAATATCTATGAATGTGGGCCGCTCATAATGGGAAAATAATTCTGAACTCTAATTTTCTTATTCATATTCTTATTTTTGTTCTTGGTCTTATGTTTCTGATGTGCCCTTGTGAGCTCATCCTATATCATTTGCTGGTGATCACTGAGAACTTGCTGGGAAGTTTTATGAACTTTTTATTATCATCGCCCTAAGGACGACTAATTCATCTGGATTGCTTTGTTGTCATTGTTTCTTCTGTCATTGAGCAGTGCTTCGCCCTTGACAGTACCGGGTTGAAATGTTATAAAAATATATAGATTTATAGATGGGTAACAGTAAATTACAGGGATGTTTTTCACTGAGGGCTTCTGAGTGAGATCAGATGGACCACAAGAGCAAAGCTTGAGTTGTCTATGATGTCACTCAGAACCCTGAGGTGAAAAAAATCCCCGTAATTCACTTTTTACCCATCAACTTTTATGTCTTGCTTGGCCCCAAAATCATCTTACCCACTTTCAACTGCTACTCAGGGGCAGAGGAGCAATGGGGGAACTATATATAGCACTCTCCTCCCTGTGCCAAATTAAAAAAAACACCTTACCTGCAATCCTTAACCAACCTCGACCATCTTTACTGTCTTTCTTCCCCTTCCTGCAGCTATGCTCTCTGCTTTCATTCAAAGCAAAAAAGCAGAGCTGTGGGGACAGGCTCCCAGAGAACCCTGTTAACCTGACCCTGGAAGGCCTTTATGACATCACAACATTGGGTATGTCACATAATATTGAGTACACACAAGCGTGACATTGGTGTAATGTTATGCTCATGTCTGTTTCATATAATGCATGTTCCTTTGTAACGGTATCTTTGGAAATTGCTAAACAGTAATGATGCACGCGCGCTCTGTTGTAATGTTTCGAATGAACGGGAGCATGGGTTGAACAGTGAAGTTGTTAGATATATATTTATGTGTGTGGGTTGACAGTGGGGATTCATTTGTTTGGGCTCCTGTACATTTGAACATCTATGCAGAGGCGGACCCTCTGTTATGGCGGCGGAGCGTCACCCCAGTGCTGAAAGGCAGAAAAATAAAACAATAATAAAAGTACTTTGCTATCATTTTATTTTTCCGCTTCCAGAGGGCAGGGTGGGCCAGCAACCCCCACGTCACTAGGGAAGAGGAGTAGTGGTGGTGCACTTTAAATGCACGTGGCAGTTTGGTCATCCATTTGAGGCTGGCCAAACTGATATGCGCACTGCAAACTCTCCACCTGAGCTATATTTTACAGCCAGGTGGAGACCAAGCGCAGGCTCCCACTCCCTCTCTGAGTGGCATTTCAGCCCGCTCAGGCCGATCCCAGTGTTTCTCTCATGCTGTCACCCAGCATGAGAGAAGTGTCTTGATTGGGTAGGGCAGGGAGCAGAGAAGCACCGAGGCTGTGGGAGCACCGAGGTGGTGTCTGGTCGCTCAAGTATGTGCTTTTAAAAAGATTAATGTATTATTCTCCCGCCAACCACCACTCCGCGCACTGCCCCTCCGTCCGTGTCTGGCAGCGGCCACCACAGCATCTATGCCATATGGAAAATAAACAGAAGGTTAAAGGAAAATACTTGTGTCTGTTTGGAAGCCATTAAGGGGTTAATCTGGATTTTCCTTCCATAACCAGTTTTGTTATCAACTGTTTCTCTTTCAAAGCAGTGAGTTATGACATTTAGAAACAGATATAAACGGTAGAGGGTCTCTATGGGAGACATACATAACAATGTGATCGTTGGCTGATTTACCAATATTGCTATCCATAGGGCACATGTACAAAATCTCGGAATTGTGATTCCAATTAGGAAATCACAATTTGTAATGTAAGAAAACTGAAAAGTTTTCAATAGTAATTCCTAATGGGTCGCAAATCAACCTACCTCATGAATATGCATGAGATAAGTCACAATTTGTAGCCCATTAGGAATAATAGGAGTCAGCAAATCATCAGGTCCGTGATTGCTTTTTAATAAATCAACTTGTTTTTTTTTGTTTTTTGTTTTGTTTTTTGCAATCAGTTTTCCTTAAAGGAAAACTGGATGCATTTAAAAAGAAAAAATGAAACTTTGAAGTTTCATGTTTTAAGAGCAGACAGTGGTCCCTGGAACCACTGCCTGCTCTTAAAAGATACTTGTTTCCCATTCTCAAAGGGGAAGGGTTCCCTTGAGGACTCTTGTGAATGGGTTACCAGCTAATTCAAAGAGTCAATATAAGTATTTTGTGACCGTAATTCAGTCGCAACACATTCATGCAACCCATTGAGATTCGGTAGTTGGAAGGGACGCCGTAAATACACCCCTTCCAAACATCGAGTTGCAAACACAAACTGTGGTTTGGTAACCTGTTACCAAATTGCAATTTGTGTCTTGTACATCTTTAAAAGCAGTTTTTCAATCGGATAAGGCCCGATCGCGCTGTTTCCAGCTGCAAGAATGGTTGGTTCATTCGGCCTTAAGTTCCTTATATCGAAGAGTCACAGACGTGGTGCTGAGGGTGAGATGGAGCGTTGCAACTAGCAAAAGAAATGGGGCTGCGGTGCCAAGGCAGAAATTCTATCTACCCATGAAAACTGGGGTGTCTTCCATCCACACTCTGAGCTTAGGTAGGGCAGTAAGGAGACTGATGCAGAGCCAACAGTAGAAGCTGATGGATGGTCCCACTGGTTGGAAAATCTTACTGTCTGCAGCATTCACCACTCGCGTCCACTTATGTGGCCACATTTGCTGGTGGGCGTTCCATACGTAGTGTGGTTCTGTCCCTTGCAGTGTTCGCCTGATTTCCAGATCTCCATCTGAAGTCAGAGGCAGCTTCTGCTGGTGTGAATCTGTGCTTGCAGTTGGCACTGTCTTGCCTTCAAGTCTGCAGCTAGTCTTGAAGAGCTAAGTCTGCTCTCATGGTTGTGGCCACAGAAGGACCTCTCCATGTTTGAGTTTCTCTACTGGCGAAAGATGTTAGTGTTGAGTGGTGTACTATAGTCTTCCAGAAGGGAAAATGGATTTCTCTACTTCTTGCCTGCCTTGCCTGGGCAAACTGAGGATCCATTTTTGTAATGCCTTTATGCCTGGTAATTTTTGCCTGGTAGAAACAGATATTGCTCTCAAATGTCGTTGGTATTCTCCCATATTCTTTTGCAGACTCCAAGCCCCCATTCTTCATGTGATCCCGACTCAGCCGCAAATATGAGTTTATACCTGAATCAGGATTAAAAGAAGTGTACAACTTCACACCAAGCAGTTTTTTTCCTTTACACATTTTGTCAGGTAACATCTGACAGAATTTGTGCACGAACTAACCCACAAGATTTTATTTTCCAGTTTAAAATAGAGGACAAAGTACGGTATTATCGCGTTAACCTCTGTCCCAAGTGATGCAGATCTCGATGAGCATTAGCACTGCACCAGTAAAGAGTGCATCCTACAGAATCGGTATTTACTTAGGGCCTGATTGGATATAATGCACTTATAATACGGCTGACAGGATATCCGTCATGTTTGTAATGGAGTAACCTATCGGCCAAACTCTAAATCAGGCCCTTAGTGTGATCCTAAACTCCACCAGGATCAGCCTTTCTATCTCAAAGTTCACACCAGCAAAAGTGAAGCTTTGCCATCACTGGTTCAAGGACTCCTTGTTGTTCTGTCTCATAGTCTAGGTGGGAGCATCTGTTTCCGACCTTCCCACAGCCACACAGGTCCGCACTAACAAGGTCACACCTCGGCTCTCGCCCCAGAGCCTTCTCTGCATCTAATCCGCTTCCAGGTGGATCTGTGAAAGAAAGTTCTCACCGTGATATCTCATCTTCTAGATCTATATTTCGCAGAAATATAATTAATTGGCTCATTGTCCTTTTTAATTGATTTTTCAACCCTTTTGAAGTTGTAATACACAGTAATAATTTATCTTTCAAGAGCTGCATCTTCACTCAAGGTCTCTATCTCTCCTGGGCAGGCCACAGCATCAGGCTATTGTCTGGGCACCTTCTGATGCAAGAGGCAGCATCCATGTCCCAGTGTGGGCCAAGGAACAGGCACCAGCCATGGGCAAGGGTGGAGGGCACCTTCAAGGAGAGGTAACGGAACAAGGCGGTGGAGAGGAGAGAGAAGAGCTTTCTAGCAGGGCAATGTCTAATTTAAATAATTTATAAAGTGCATGGCTACCCGAAGGCTTCCCAGCCACTCAGTGATTCATTCATTCAGCTGTTATAGAACTTTGATGCAAAGCACTTTCACCGTGGTGCCATACTTGGAGGGCTCTGGTAAGGTCTGATGCATTTTTCTTTTTTTTTGGCCATTTTATATAGCGCAAACACAACCTGAATGTATTACAGAGCTTTACATGAGCACCAGCTACATTGCACAATGTCACATTATTTTTTTGAGATGGGGAGACTCAGGGGAATATTTAGCAAATATTTCCATTGCCCTTGTGCCATGCAAGGTAGTTCAAGGGCGACACAAAACCTAGAATGATATTTACCCAGCCATGCAAGTACCTGGCCCCGTGTGGCTTGGTAATCTGGAGTAACGCAGGGCAGTACAAGCCGCTAGCTTTCATTACTCTGCCCCAGGGAGGCTGGGTGTTCCCACGCATCGACTCATGCATTTTCACACAATCCCAGATTTACCAAGATTTGTTAACCTGGGAATGTGACAAAACTGTACGCCTTCCCAGGGGAGGCGTAACAAGGAGAAATATATTTTTCTCCTTGTTTTTCTCCTCTTTCCATGTCTGTTGTATTCTGCAGCACACATAGAAGAAGGGAGCAGCCTCAGAGGATTGTTTTGTGCAGGAAGGTGTCCCTTCTTGCACAAAAACGATCCTGTATGCAATGCAGAGACTTTTGCACCATAGTGCAAGTGTGCCAGCATTGGAGCTACACAGCAGTTTGTGCACCAGCACGGGCAGAGTGCAGGAATGCTCCAAATCTTGAAACATATGGTGCATTCCTGCCGTCTGTCTTTCAAGCAGCACCGTACAGCAAGGTGTGATTTGCCTAGAACAATTTTTAAAACCATATTTTTCTGTTCTCTGCTATTAAATAAGATACAAGCAAAAGTCTTCGAACTGGTGAGTAAATCTCGCCACCCGAGCACTAATCCTCAAACTGGTGGGTAAGCCCTTGCAAATGAACACTAGTTTCCAAGCTGAGTGGTAAGACCTGTCAGCCAAGCACTAGTCTTCAAACTTTGGGGACAGCCTCGCCACCAGAGAACTAGTCTCTAAACTGAGGGGTAAGCTCCATCATCCAAGGACTAGCCTTCAAATTATGTGTTTAGCCCCATCACCCGAATACCAGTCTTCAAATTGCAGGGTGGACCCCGTCACCTAAGAACTAATCTTTAAACTTTGTGGTGAGTCACTTCACCTGAGCACTAGTCTTCAAAGTGTGAGGTAAGCCCCACCATTTGAGCACTTGTCTTCAAACTGCAGGGTTAGCCCTGTAACATAAGCACTAGGTTTTAGAGTGTGGGGTACACCTGGCTTAAAGTATGGGGTAAGGTCCCCCCACACGAGAACTAGACTTCACAGCGAGGGGTAAGCCCTGCCACCCCAGCACTAGGATTCAAACTTCAAGGTTAACTAGATTACCTGAGCACTAGTCTTCAAACTCAGGGTTACCACCACCACTCAAGCACTAGTCTTCAAAGTGTTGGGTAAACCCCACCACCGAACACTAGGCTTCAAAGTGTGAGGTAAACCCCACCACCGATCACTAGGCTTCAATGTGTGAGGTAAACCCCACCACCGATCACTAGACTTCAAAGTGTGAGGTAAACCCCACCACCGATCACTAGTCTTCAAAGTGTGAGGTAAACCCCACCAGCGAGCACTAGACTTCAAAGTGTGAGGTAAACCCCACCACCGATCACTAGACTTCAAAGTGTGAGGTAAACCCCTCCACCGATCACTAGTCTTCAAAGTGTGAGGTAAGCCCTACCACCCAGCACTAGTCTTCAAAGTGTGAGGTAAACCCCACCACCGAGCACTAGTCTTCAAAGTGTGAGGTAAACCCCACCAGCGAGTACTAGACTTCAAAGTGTGAGGTAAACCCCACCACCGAGCACTAGACTTCAAAGTGTGAGGTGAGCCCCACCACCGATAACTAGTCCTCAAAGTGTGAGGTAAGCCCTACCACCCAGCACTAGTCTTCAAAGTGTGAGGTAAGCCCTACCACCCAGCACTAGACTTCAAAGTGTGAGGTGAGCCCCACCACCGAGGACTAGTCTTCAAAGTGTGAGGTAAACCCCACCACCGATCACTAGACTTCAAAGTGTGAGGTAAACCCCACCACAGAGCACTAGGCTTCAAAGTGTGAGGTATACCCCACCAGCGAGCACTAGACTTCAAAGTGTGAGGTGAGCCCCACCTCAAGAGCACTACCCTTCAAAGCGGGTGCCTTGAAAAGTCCTGTGGGCCAGAAGTCCCAGAAGAGGAAATGGTAAAAACTGCACTCTTCAACAATCATTGCAAATTTACATATCCCTAGCTCTTCCAATGGACACAGGAATGTGACGGGAAGAACTGTGGCCAGATCACAAAACATTTTTGGCTGGTGCTATTTAGTGTTTGCCAGTGGCGTAACATAAGCACCTGAGCTCCAGGGGTCCCCTCCAGCAAAAGCGGTAGGTGTTGGGCCTTTATAGACTTTGCAGCGGGGTCCTCAAGTTTTGTTATGCCACTGTTGTTAGGTCTAAACATTTTTGACTGCCATATTATGAAAACAGAGTTCTGGAGGTGGTAGTGTGTGAAAAGAACATTTGGGCACATTTGTCATGTGGTGTCTTGTTGTGGTGGAGATGTGTTCTGTTTTTTTAATGTTTCTGTCTTCTTGTGCTGCATTATTGTAATATGATTGTGTTTTGTTGTGCAGCAGTCTTTTGTGTCATTCTATTTTGACTACTTTGTTATGTGCCACATTTATGTTTAAATTGTGACAGTATGTTGCATTGTGAATAATATTGTGCTATGTTTAGTTGCAGTACTTAATTTGTAAAAGTGTAAATGCCAGTCCCCAATGAATTTTCTCAGGAGGCAACCATGGTTGGTATTAGTCGTACTGTCACTGCCAGCACCTCAAAATACTATCACACAACACAAGTGTCCCCTAATGTTGTATGGGCTAAAGTTGCTGCTTTTATGATTTTTTTTAAGTATGCTGGATATGCTGCCAGACAGCGCCACCACATGGCAGACTGCCATATATAAGTTCCAGTGTTTAGAAATAAGTGCCGGTGCTAGGCACCGGCAAACACCTGCACAAATTTAGCATTCTGTAGTGGTTTATTGTAGAGATGTCAACAAATGCTGCTATATTTCCTTTGAAATGCAAGGTCTTTCCCACAGCAGTTAATAATTCACCACAGTCTAAGATGGTAACTTACTGTTGTCCCGCTCTATAACCACATAAGACACCAGCGTGCGAGCGGAGCCTGCATCGGCCGCCAGTGCTCACTTTGTGACACAGCCCTCAAAGTTTTCAGGTGACCCGGAAACCCAACATCCTTTCACAAACATGCTCATCAGAATGTGTAATAAAAACAGTACATTGAACATTACTGCAACTTATAAAATGTCAGATGTGTTAACGTCAGAAAATAAAAGATGACCATTAAATTCAGTTCGTCAGAAGATTTTTGGGTGATATGTATGTAGATTTTCCCACCCTCAGAGGTCCCTGATGTTTTTGATTTTTTTGATGTTTTTGATTTTATAAAAAAAGAAGACACAACAAAGAACACAGTTTCTTCCTGAGCTCCCCCTCCCATCTCAATTGAAGTGTTTGGCATCCTTGCAGTGATTGAAACCGCATGTATTTGATTTCAATCTCATTTATAGACATTCTGATCAGAGACAAGGGGTCGTAGATTATTAGAAATTGCATGTCAAAAGCTTTAAGTGCACATAATTTGCCAGAGCTACTTACAAGGTGTTCGTGGTGTTTCAACTGTCCTGGACAAACAGCATTTTGCCTACTGGAGCACCCCCTTTACGCATGACACGTTTTCTTTTCTTGTAATCTTTGGAGGCGGGGGAATGGTAACTTGCAGAATTCAGTGGGGCATAATAATGCAGAATTCTAAGAGGTTACACATAATTATGTGAGAAGAGTAATTCTGTGGTTAGCGCTATTTCTTAAGCAAGAATGCCCCCTTACAACTAAAATGGGCACAAGAAGTTATCTATCTAAAGGCAACAGAGCACGAATAGCGAACATCCTCTCCCACTCGCCTAAGGTGCTCTTTGGGAAGGATTTCCCCCCAACTTACTCTCAGCATTTAGTGCTATTTTCACAGTGCCAAATGCACCTTTGCATTAAAAATGGATGCAAGGATTTATTTTGCACTAAGAAACAGCATTGAATGCAGCAGAACACAATTAGCAAGCTCCAACGGCCGCGCGTGCTTGGTAAATGTGCTCTCCTGCAGGATCCTTTCCCCCCAAATTACTCTTAATTACACGAGCAGGAACAATCACATTATCGGTAATTCCGCTTCAAGGAGTAGCACAGAATTATTGAAATTACTCAGATTACTCCAGCATGACTGAAATTCTACTTGGGCCTAGTAATCCATCACCACCATTACGCAGTACCTTAAAGCAACAGCCTTATCACGCCAAGAAAGCGCTGGCACTGCTCCCCAGTTACGCAACTCTCACAAACCAAACCAAACTCACACAGCCAAACTACAGTACATACCAGTTGCGGTTCCTCCGGGGGAGTTGTGATGCTTGTTTCCGAGAAGTGCTGGTACTCTCCAATTAAAAGTATTACGCTTTTCTTGAGCTGCGCCGCTACTCTCCCTCTCAAAATAAAAAAGTGCCGGTACTCAGTACCGGACAGTACCGGCCCATTTAAAGCACTGGTAATAGCATTATTTTATTACCATTTTCATTTTGACGTTTTCTGCCAGCAAACAAAGTGCGAGGGCGGTGCCAGTGTGTAGCTGCTGCCAACGACTGGCAGCAGTGAGGCATGGCCCCTTTGTTTGAAGTGCGCATGATGGTTTGGCTGCCTACTTTGCTACGGCCAAAGCGACATGCGCATTTCAAACATCTCCTTGGGGAGCAGGCAAAGGCCTACAGCGCCTTTGGAGCATGGAACCAGCCTGCTCCAGCCAATCAAGACGCTTTTTTCATGCTGCATAACAGCATGAAAACAGTGTCTTGATTGGATGAGGGAGTTGGCTGTGGGCTTCACGCTCTGAGGACATGCTGCAGCACTTCGAGTGAGGCAAGTGTTTTTAAAAAAAATATTTATATCGGTGTGCATGTTATGTGTGCATATTACGTGTGTATGTTATGTATGTTATGCGTGTATGTTGTAGTTTTTTAAGCCCCTCTCATTTATTTTGCTGCCAGCTGCCATTGGTACATAGGTAGTATAATAAAGCGCCATAAGGTGTAGCTTCTGTAAGGCCCGGCGCGGGCTTTGTCAATATTATACAGATCCAAGCGATGGAATATTTTACCAGATAGGTACTGACTTGCTGACTTTCTTTGGGCTTTGCATAAGTGGCTTTTCGCTGAAATGCTTACAGGCTTTGCCTGAATACTGACATTTACACCCATTAAAATACAGCACAGCCGTGCATCTTCTCTCCCTAAAATAGAGCTTCCAAGGGGGTTCCTTCTGTGGACCTGCTTATTTCTTCTCTTTCAATATGTTCTCTCAATTTCATCCATCCATCTCTTCATTCAGTCTCTCCGCCCCCCCACCCCCCACTAATGTAACGAAACTGGAGCACCCCTACCCGCGCAGAACAGAACATCTTTTTTTAGCATTTTTATTTTCCATCTTTTCTCATTTCCTCTTCAATCTCTGCATTTACGCATAACTGTGTGAGATGCGATACTCATAATTTAATGCTATATTTAAGTACAAAATTAGCCTTCGTGTAAATTTTGATGCAAGAACATAATTTGTGCGACAAAAATAGTTCAAAAACTGTAACACCCTGAACTACTGCTGCTCGTGTTCAGTGTGTCCTATGTCTTCACACTAAGGGGGTCATTGCAACCCCGGCGGTCAGCGATAATGTGGCAGTAGTGCAGCCAACAGGCTGGCGGTACTTACCACAAATGGACCACTCTGACCGCCATGGCAGTAACAGTCGCCAGGCTGGAGATATCCATCTCCAGCCCGGCGGCCGCCATTGTGCCGCCTGTGGGATTATGACTCCCCCTACCGCCATGGTTTTGGCGGTAGACCATATCAGTGACAGGAAATTCCTTCCCTATCACTGATAGGGGTCTTCCCCCTACCTCTCCAGATACTCCCCCACCTCTCCAAACCTCCCAACATCCACGCCCCCTTCACACACACACATGCATACACACTCATTCACACATACATACACGCATGCATACATCCGCACACACTTCCAAACATACACGCAGACACGCATTCACATTTCACAACATATACGCATTCACAGGTCTGTACATGCACACATGCATTCAACACTGAAAAACACACACGCATACATTCACACACCTCCACACACACACAACACCCCCTCCCCTGTCGGAGACCCGACTTACCTGGATCCATGGGGTCCTCCGGCAGGAGACGGGATGGAGAGTTGCTACCACCAGCAGCGCCTGCCAGCAGAACACCGCCAGGCCGTACATGTGTCATGATACAGTCTGCGGCGGTCTACCGGCGTGGCGCTGCTGGTAGTAGCAGCGCCACCTTACCACCATCCACCATTATGGCCTCAGCTGGATTTCCACCATCCTTGTGGCTGAAATCCAGCTGTGGTCATATTATGGCGGACGGCTGGTAGCCGCGGCGACAGGCTTTTAGTGTCCATCGCCGCAGTTGTAGGCATTTTTTTCCTCCGATGTTGTAATGAGCGCCTAAATGTTTCCAGTGAGTAGCATGATTTCAGCAGATGTTTCCAGTGAGTGGCACAGACTACACTAAACAACACAATTAGGTGGCGTAGTTGAATTTTTGTCCAGGACTGAACAGGAGTAGAAATTAACCAAATTAGTAATATTGTGCTCATAAGATATCCTGGACCACTGTTATTCATATTTTAAAGAAAAGGTATAGGGTGCATATATATTTAAAAATCTTTATTGTACTAGTTTCAAATTTCAATGCAAAGCACCCTCTCCGGGGTCACCGATGTGCCGCCCCCCTCAGACTGTACATGGGCACTGTGTGACCGGCTCTCTTAGATCTTTCAGGCCTCTTGCAAAGGGTTTCATTATAAACAAACGAAAGATTGCTGCAATCCAGTCATTTAAATAAAAACAAAGCCTATAAGTTATATTAAACCATCAAATAACCCATGAACATGATCTGTTTAGAACACCATAATACTAAGGAGCAGATTTCAGGAAAGTGGAGCTGCTCCCAGTGCAGACCACGTTCCATGCGCCCCTTAGTGCCCCCTACCGCCACCATGTGTGCGCGTATCTAAACTACAGCACACCATGGCGCAGGGTAGGGGGCAATAGCATCAAAATGTTTGACACAATTGATGTACTGTCCAGGGTTAGCACCAAAATGTTGGCGTTAGCCCTTAGGGGCCCGTTGTAACCAATGGGAGAGCCCTCTTTTAACGCCTGCTATAAGCAGGCGTTAAAAGTGCAGAACAAAATGACGCAAAGAAATCTCGTCGATTTTTTTGCGCCATTATTCCTGCCCCCCTAACAGGGGAACATCTCCTTTGCATACATTATGCCTGGTGCAGGCACAATGTAGCGCAAAGGGTTACAAAGTGGTGCAATGCATGCATTGAGCAACTTTGTGAATCTGGCGCGGGAAAGACCACCTTAGCTTCAAAAATTGGATGCTAATGCATCGTTAAAGTGGCGCTAGGCCCTCTTAATTCTGGGCCTAAAGTCATTCATGTACGATCCTGCAAAAGTCTTGCCAGAGTCTCAGAAGGCTCTCACGAGCGCAAAGGCCCGCACATGAAAGAGTCTTGGTTAGATGAAACCAATGTCAAAGTTTATTCTTGGAAATACCCACCTTCCTTTCTCTTTTGAGGGTAGCAAGTTAATGCCTATAGGCCTACTCCTGAGACCAGACACCATCCTTCCTGAAGGTGTAATAGGACTCTTTGGGGAGCACCGAAGGCGTCTTCTTCAGATTACAAAGACGAGGCCGGGGACATCATCCTTCTCGCCTCTCAGGACATACAAAGAGTCTACTGTTTTGGAGTTCATTCGGCTTTGCTGCAGGAGCAAAGGAACTGTCTGTTAAGCACGTAACGTGCAAGCTACGCCACAAAAAATTTACCTGTGGTGAAAACAACATTGCAACTTTTGCACAACATAATGTTTTAAGCTAAAATAACACATAAATTCAGCAGTTATAGTTAGCATTGCTGGCTATAACATGCGCACTGGCAGCACACTGCTTATGACTGCACGCATTGCATGACTCATGACATGTTCAATGACATCACTGATGACATTACTGATGACATCTCAAATGACATCACTGATGATGTCATCTTACACTTTGTAAATTAGTGCAACACTAGAGATGTGAAAACAGCACAGAATAATGTGAGGCATCATTTATATCACAATACCCTTAGTTGAAGCACTTTTTCATTATGTACAACTTTGACCCTATATCCGCACACTTCATGAGTAAGAAAGTTCATGTTGACAATCAACAAAACATAGTCCCATACCACACACAGTATTAAACAGCACACATCTGTTAAAAGAAAATATACTTCCTCCAGACAACCAAGCCCTGTTACATAGCCAGTGCTTTACTCTAGACAGCCTTTAGCCTGTATCAAAGAGGTCACACGTGTTCAACCTCTCATATGATATGAAGTGCACAGGAGTCCAAACGTAGGTGCTGTAACAGTGCTGACCCTATGGAGAGAGCTTACCGTGTGCTAAAGCCCAGTTCTCATGATGAATGAAACACACATTGTTAAACAAGTAGTCACTATAGGACAAGGACAGAGTACTCGCTCTAAATACACAAGGCCTGGAGATGCTAAAGGTTTACTATTCACAGCCTCCATGTTCCTCTTAAATCTATAGAGATAGCCTACCTTTTGTGGCAAATCAAGCTCATGGACATGGGTAAGTGCCTGGTGCATACAATGTTCTGTCCTATGTAGACATTGCCATCCTGAGACAATTCCCTCAAAATACTCAAGCCTGCTTACAAAACCCATGCCCAGATTTTATAACATTTGACGCAGTGCAGTGCAGCAAGACCACGTGTTCTGCTGCGTCAAATAAATAGATCAGAAATGCATCACAAACAAGAGGGGACAGGGAGAATTGTGGTCAGGTCCAGTGTGCAGTCCCCCTCAACATGAGTCTACAATAAAAAAAAAGCACACAGTTCCTAAAGAAAGATGGGCACTTCTAATTTAGAAGCAAGAACCCTCACACATCCATTGGATGTCATGCTTCATCATTGGGTCTGCTCCACGTCGGGCTGACGCTGCAATGCCCGACGGGCCCCTACACGGGGGCTCTGTGCCGGAGTTCTTTTCTCAGAAGCATGCCACAAGGGTCAGAAAGTGAAGAGTCAGACTTACTGTGCAAAACAGAGAGAACTAGAGCTAAAATTGACTCGAGGGCCGCTAAATAAAATTTTATTCAGGAGTGCGGACCTCGGACAAGGTTAAAAACAAGAGGAGTACCAGGAAAGTGATGTTCCTATACTCTAACTGAGAGGGGTATCGAGGACAATGGCTTCCGCCCCCACTAAAAGGTCGACATGTTTCACGCCTCAGCTGTCCAAAAGGATCAAATGGGCGTTTCATCAGGACCACAATAAACAGTTCTTCTAAAAAAATGAAAATATTAGTTATACATATGAGAGACTGGACTCACATAAACAGCTACGCAAAAGGAAAAAGCCTCATTCTGAATCAAAACCTAGAAAAGAACAGATACCAACAAGCAAAAATGAATCAAATATCACTAAAGTGAAACAAGTCATATAACAACCCTCTCCAAATATGAAATACCCTATCTAGATTTTTTTGCCACCCAATTTTGGGATTTTCTCCTTTTCTGGAATAATAGCACCGCTAGATTTGAGATGTTTCTAATCTTTCTCAATAACGACTAGATACTGATGCGATTACCTATGTTCTGCTTTTGTTATTATTCCCACCAAAGGTGATGACAGTCCTTTGGCCAGTACTTGACCCATGATGCCTGTTCCTTAAAGGGAGGGTGAGTACTACATCTTATTTGCCTAGATGGGGTACTTCATGCCCCCTTTCCTTTAATATACATGGTTTGACCCCAGGGGTTGGGGCCCCAGGTACCCAAAGGCCAAACCTTGCTGCTCACATCAAAGGCTCTGTGCAGCGTTGTGTTAATTTCCTCCAAGTGGGTTGGCCACAGGGCCTCCCGCAACGCATGGCTGAAGGTGGTGTGCAGCGGGATATTGGCTTCCTGTGGGGGGTGTTGTCCAGGGGACCTGGATGCAGTCCAGGCCGTGTAGCCAACCTTGACATGGGGTTAGCTGTCTGTGGGGGGAAAGCTGCATCCAGGCCCTGAGACCAAACACTGCTGCATATGGCCAAGGGCCAAGCGTGGCGGGAGTTAGCTTCACGCATAGTAATAAAATATTACTTTATATTTTTTTAAAAAACTAGCAATTCACTTAAATAACAAAGGTTAAAGTAACATTATAGTTAGGTGAAATGTTCAGTAACAGCGTAAACTTTAAACTCAAAAAACGCCTAAATTCACCAGTTATCATTATAGTTATCTCAAATAATAACTTAACTCATGCCCCAACGTGAGTATAACTCACCCCCTCCCCATGCACTGCCAATTATCCCATATATTACATCACTCAAGACATCTTCTATAACATCATTGATTTTATCACTGCAACACTTACAATGAAACTATGGACAAGAAAACTGTGCATGGCAGGGGCACGAGTTATAGTTACCTTACGGCATAAGTTATAGTTACCTTAGGGCATGAGTTATAGTTATCTTAGGGCACGAGTTATAGTTACCTTAGGGCATTAGTTATAGTTACCTCAGGGCATGAGTTATAGTTATCTTAGGGCACAAGTTATAGTTACCTTAGGGCATTAGTTATAGTTACCTTAGAGGATGAGTTATAGTTATCTTAGGGCACGAGTTATAGTTACCTTAGGGCATTACATATAGATACCTTAGGGCATTAGTTATAGTTACCTTAGAGGATGAGTTATAGTTATCTTAGGGCATGAGTTATAGGTATCTTAGGGCACGAGTTATAGTTACCTTAGGGCATTAGTTATAGTTACCTTAGGGCATGAGTTATAGTTATCTTAGGGCACGAGTTATAGTTACCTTAGGGCATTAGTTATAGATACCTTAGGGCATTAGTTATAGATACCTTAGGGCATGAGTTATAGTTATCCTAGGGCACGAGTTAAAGTTACCTTAAGGCATTACTTATAGTTACCTTAGGGCATGAGTTGTAGTTATTTTATGGCACGAGTTATAGTTACCTTAGGGCATTAGTTATAGTTACCTTAGGGCATTAGTTATAGATACCTTAGGGCATGAGTTATAGTTCTCTTAGGGTACGAGTTATAGTTACCTTAAGGCATTAGTTATAGTTACCTTAGGGCACGAGTTATAGTTACCTTAGGGCATGAGTTATAGTTACCTTAGGGCATTAGTTATAGTTACCTTAGGGCACGAGTTATAGTTATCCTAGGGCACGAGTTATAGTTTCCTTAGGGAATTAGTTATAGTTACCTTAGGGCATGAGTTATAGTTCTCTTAGGGCAAGAGTTATTGTTACCTTAGGGCATTAGTTATAGTTACCTTAGGGCACAAGTTATATTTACCTTAGGGCACGAGTTATAGTTACCTTAGGGCATTAGTTATAGTTACCTTAGGGCATGAGTTTTAGTTATCTTAGGGCAAGAGTTATAGTTACCTTAGGTCGCGAATTATAGTTACTTGAGACAACTGGTGAATTTCCGTGTTTTTTTAAATTATTTTTTTATATTAAAACGCTATGTTTTTACTGAACATTTCACCTAACTAAAACATTAATTTAACCTGTTTTTTGTAGTCATCCCACCCCTACACCCTCCAGTTGTCTGTATTGACTCTTCTCTCCCAACCCCGCCCTCCTGTTATCTGTGTTGCCCGTCCACCTGCCATAAGAAACCGAAATGCAATGACACGGCCAGCGCTGGCCACGTCATATCACTTTCTTTAAGCTTTCTGGTCCTGCGTCATATCGCTTACTTTATAACTTTCAGCCATGAGGCACAGCAGCCAGGCTGCTCTACAATATGTCTAAAAGACATAGGTGAGGATTTTGGCTTTGCCAATGGATGTTAACCCTGGTGCAGGACACACAACAACCTGTAAGAGGCGCTGAGGATTATTTTATGGTGCTCTGGGAATCCTGCAGAACCTCTGGTTCAGTTCCTCATTATCAGAAGCAACGAGAGGGTGGCACGGAGTGAACAGCTCCGCGGTGCCTTCTGCAATGCTCACGCCTGAAGCGCGGTGCTTAATAGCTTCGCACACGCTCATTATGTTTATTTGAACGGATAATGGTTCCCACAGTGGACATGATCAGTAAGATTGTTGATGTTCACTGTCAGGCAGCAGTTTCTGCATTTTAATTATGCATCTCAGAGCTCCATTCTTGTGAAACGAAGACGCTTTACTGTTGATATCCTTTTCATCTGCAGCGTCGGGAGGTCTGTGTATCCTAAGCTCACCCCTATCTGGTGCCCACCCTTAGCCCCGCCCGTGTGTAAAGGTGTGTCAAGGACCTGTGTGGGGTGTCTTCTGTGTAGTCCCTACACACTTATCTTACTTTGAAAGGGAAGGGGACACAACAGTATACTCCTGCCTCCTCTGCCTGTTTTTTCTTTTTTTTTTTTGTCCAGGGTATTGGTTGAAGTGGGCGGGATCTATTAGGAACAAAGGGCCAGATGTACTAAGCGCTTTTGCATGTATTAATGGGCAGAGTCACAATTTCTGCTTGTTAAGAAATGCAAAACAGCCTTTCCCTATGTACAAAGGCCTTTAGGGAATCACAAATAGGGACTACCTATTAGGGATTCCTATTCAGATGTACAAAGCATTTCCTAAATGCGATTTGGGCATTTAGGAAATGCAATTACCATCGACTTGAAGTTGATAGTAACCATGTGCAATTAACAAAAAACAAAAAAACACTCTAAAATGTTTTTTTAATTTTTTTAATTGCAATAGAGCAAACACATGCTCCTTGGGCATGTGTGTGCTCTACATGTGCACCGGTATTTTTAGGGTGCACCAAGGGGTCCTTTTGCCCATAGCCATCCTTGGTTTTGCATTTCCCAAACAGCGATTTAAGAAATCGCTGTTTGGGAAATACAAAACCGACCCATTGTCTCAAATGGCATGGGATTTCTTATTTGGGATTTCCTACTGGGAAATTGGTATCTTTGTAAATAGAATTTTGCGTTTCCTAAATAGCGATTTGTATGAAGTCGCTGTTTAGGAAATTTAAAATTGCATTTAGTGCATTTTAGTACATCTGTCACAAGGTTCCGAATCTTTTTTAGATTTACAAAAACAGTTCCCTTACTTTTTGTTAAAAAAACAATGTTCCTGAACTGTCAATGCAGATCTTGAGGTTCCTCTTGCTGAAAGGGCAGGGAGGGGATCTCCTGTACTGTGAAGACAGGGGAGAGCTGGAGAACAACCCTTTTTACCAGCCTGCCTGCTCCCTGAAAGACATGTAGAGGCTGCCTTGGAAACGATATTTAGCATTTTAATTGTTGAACTCATTTGATGCTTCCTTTTGAGAAGTAATGTAAGGGTGTTACCAGCTGAGGTCTGGGTTGAGTCCAGTAATTAGTTTGTAAAAGAACAAGGGGCATATTTATACTCCATTTGCACCAAACTTGCATCATTTTTTTTTACACAAATTCAGCGCAAACCTAACTCTGTATTTATATTTTGACGTTAGATAATTCAAATGCTAAAATATTGGAGTTTGCACCATTTTTTGGATGTGTTAACCTACCTTGCGTCAATGAGATGCATGAAGGTGTTCCCGTGTAAAAAATTGTGGTATCCCCATAGCCCCATATTTATCCCCCCATGCTGAAATGACGCACGGATGGGAAGAGGGGCCAAATAATGGTGCAAAGCTTGCTTTGCACCAATATTTAACATTTGGGACAGACCAGGCGTTAGGGGACCTGTGGAGCCATTTCCATAGTTAAATACCATGGAATGAGTCCACAGGTGTCCTTCCCCAACTCCAGGAACACCCACACCAGAGGGACACCAGAGGGACACCAGAGGATGGGAGACCCCATCCCAGGTAAGTAAGGTAAGTATAGGAAAGTATTTAAAATAAAACAAAAACTAAGGGGGTCATTCTGACCCTGGCAGTAAAAGGCAGTTACCGCCGGTCAGAAGACCGCCATAACACTGCCGCGGCCGCGGTAACCCGCCACGGTCATTCTGACCCACAACTGCCAAACCGCCAAAAACCCGACCTCCACTGAAGGCCGCCACATCAGCGGTCAGCGATAAACTGGAGATGACCAAACCTCCACCGTCACGCCAACAGAAATACGCCCATGCCATTACGACCCACCAATCCACGCGGCGGTCTTTCAACCGCGGTATCCCATTGGCGGTACACACCGCCGCGGTCAAAATACACACACCTTTACAAAACACAGCCACATTGGATAATTCAAAATACACACACCTGATACACATACAAACACCACTCCCACACAATCAATACGATATAAAACACACACCCACATCACCCACAAACCCCCACAAATCGAAATTCAGAGACAAGGCGCAATACACAGAGAGAGAGCACAGGGAACGCAAACCACAACACACACAGGAACCCAACATCATCCCCCACACTACATCTACACACAAAACACCACACACCACTACACTCATCACCACAAACACTACCCCACACCTCATCCACACCACCCCATGGCACCCCAAAGACACCCCAGATTCTCGGACCAAGAACTCAGGGTCATGGTGGAGGAAATAATTAGGGTAGAGCCCCAGCTCTTCGGCACACAGGTGCAGCACACCACAATAGCCAGGAAGGCGGAGCTATGGCAAAGGATCGTCAACAGGGTCAACGCTGTGGGACAGCATCCCAGAAATCGGGAAGACATCCGAAAGCGCTGGAACGACCTACGGGGGAAGGTGCGGGCGATGGTGTCAAGACACAACATCGCTGTGCAGAAGACTGGCGGCGGACCCCCACCCACTCCTCCCGAATTCACAGCATGGGAGCAAGAGGTCTTGAACATCCTGCATCCTGAGGGCCTCGCTGGAGTAGGTGGAGGAATGGACTCTGGTAAGTCTAATCTCAACTACTTCCCCCCCCCAACCACCAGCATGCCAACCCCCACCCCCACCCTCACCCCCAACCCCCCAGCACATATCCTCCCTGCTAATGTCTCACCAGCACAACCCACCCAAACCAACACCAACCCCTGAATGCCAACACAAACCTTGGACACCCATCACCTAAGCATGACCACTGCACATACCCACCCCCCCCCCAAACCACCCTCACAACTCCTCCCACAAGGGAATGCCAGCACTGGGGGACAAGGGCACCCACAATTCGCACGCCATGGCACACACAGAAGCAATAACCATACTTTTTTACCCCTGCAGGGCCCGAACGCCAAGACACCGGCCCGGAGGGTCCAGAAATGTCCATCCCACCCCCAGAACAGGCCCCCAGTGATGACAGCAGCTCTGTCGACCTAGAACCTGATGACCAGCCCGGACCATCGGGGACCTCTAGACAGTCGGTTCCCCTCAGGCAGCCACAGGCCCCAGCAGACCTACCCCCTCTGGAAACCCCAGCACAGCACCCACCCAGCGGGCCCATGCCTCTGTCTCCAGGACAGGTCAAGCAGCGGTGTGTCTACCACTACAGGGCACCCAGGGCAACCAACCACCCCAACAACAACAGGGACCTGGGGGCAGTGGTAGTGGGCACACCGTCCAGGGGACAGAGGCCCAGGAACAAAGGGGAACTGGGAGGGCTGCTGTGCGACAGAGGGAGGACAGGCCTAGGGAACCCACTGTCCAAGAGGCCCTCACCACCATAATGGGAGCATACCACCACTCCCAAGAGACGATGGCGACGGTCCTGGCCAGGTTCCAGGAGATCCAGGCCATGCAGGAGGGCCAGTACATGGGGTTCTGGGAAGAACTGCGCAGCATCAGTTCCGCAATGGGTACAATCGTGGTGGCACTCAACCAGATTGTCACCACATTGCGGGACCATGTGGCCCCCCAAAGGGCCCCTGCCACTAGCATGGAGGAAGAACAGCCCACCACCTCCGCCGGCGCTAGTGGTCAGGAGGCCCCGACACAAGAGCAACGGCCCACCCGGACCCCACCCCCTGCAGAACATGAAGCACCCCGCAAGAAAGGCCTGAGATCGAGGAAGAAGACATAGTAGGATGTCAAGACCCCCGCCATGCACGGATCCCCCCAGATGTCATCCCACTGTCCCACTTGTTCACCCTGTCCAACCTTGAACTGCCCCTGCTCCACCTTCCACAGGCATATGGACAATGCACCTGTGCGAACGTGAGTCTGGACTCTGCCATGGACATGCCTCCACCATCACCCTTTTTGAACTATACACCAATTTTTGCACTTCAATAAACACAATTATTGCACAAAAACCATCTGGAGTCTGCTATTTTTTTTTTTAACCAAATGTATTCGATATAACCAACCAAAAATGACCAAATACATTGTGATGACAACATACCAGTGTCACACAGCGGTAGTCCATGGGGAAATAAACCAGAGGGCACTCCGTGGGGACCACATCACTGAAATAGGAAGGCAAATTCACAACTAAGTTACCATACATTGGGGTAAAAGGTCAGACAGTAGAGAGCCAGTACTGTTACAGAGATAATAAAATGCAGGAGTAGATTCTTACCTGTGTGCTACTGGAAATACTGCAGTATCACTCTGTCCCTGTTGTCTGTGTCGTCCTCTTCGTCTTCCTCCTCTTCACTCTCCGCAGGCTCCACAGCGGCCACAACACCACCATCTGGACCATCCTCCTGCAGGAAAGGCACCTGGCGTCGCAAAGCCAGGTTGTGAAGCATGCAGCAGGCCACGATGATATGACACACCTTCTTTGGTGAGTACATTAGGGATCCACCTGACATATGCAGGCACCTAAACCTGGCCTTCAGGAGGCCGAAGGTCCGCTCGATCACCCTCCTAGTACGCCCATGGGCCTCATTGTACCGTTCCTCTGCCCTTGTCCTGGGATTCCTCACTGGGGTCAATAGCCAAGGCAGGTTGGGGTAACCAGAGTCACCAATTAGCCACACACGCTGTCTCTGTAGCTGTTCCATCACATAAGGGATGCTGCTATTTCGCATGACGTACGCGTCATGCACTGACCCTGGGAACTTGGCATTTACATGGGAGATGTACTGGTCAGCCAAACAGACCACCTGGACATTCATGGAATGATAACTTTTTCGGTTCCTGTACACCTGTTCATTGTCTTTTGGGGGGACCAAAGCCACATGGGTACCATCAATGGCACCAATGATATTGGGAATGTGTCCAAGGGCATAGAAATCACCCTTCACTGTAGGCAAGTCACCCACCTCAGGGAAAATGATGTAGCTCCGCATGTATTTCATCAGGGCAGACAACACTCTGGACAACACCCTTGAAAACATAGGCTGAGACATCCCAGATGAAATGGCCACTGTAGTTTGAAATGATCCACTAGCCAAAAAATGGAGTACTGACAGCACCTGCACTAGAGGCGGAATCCCTGTGGGTTGGCGGATGGGTGACATAAGGTCTGGCTCCAGCTGGGCACACAGTTCCTGTATAGTGGCACTGTTGAGTCTGTAGGTGAGTATGACATGTCGTTCTTCCATTGTCGACAGGTCCACCAGCGGTCTGTACACGGGAACATTCCTCCGTCTCCTCGCAAGTCCCAGCGGACAGTGCCTAGGAAGGACAACATGGAGCACAGAGTCAATCAACCCACAGGTAAGTTCCCACAGCCTGCACAGTACACGAATCTCTCTGGATTGAATAGCTTGTATGAGTGTTGATGCAAGGCCTAGCCATGTGTGACGCAGTAGGAATTAAGCCATGTGGGCCCTTGAAATGGCGGCTGCCTGACCTGTGAAGTGTGACAATGTGAAGTGAGGTCATTGCGATGGCGTGGCACGCCGTGGCGGTAGGCGGTCGAAGACCGCGGCGCAAAGCAGCATTGGTTAACATTGAACCCTATGGGTTTCAGGAGCCAATGACGATGTGCGCCGGCGGTCGCGGTACGCACCGCCGCGGTACGCACCGCCGCGGGCGTGACCGCCATTTTCTCTCTGCTTAATCACACGAGACCTGATCATCCACAGGAGAGGACCTATACTGCAAGTGCTGCTGTGACCTCGGTCTGGAAGTGACAATGGCTGCTGCGACTGGGTAAAGGGCCCCCGCCTTCAGTTCCGAAGAGTTGGAGAAGCTCGTGGACGGGGTCCTTCCCCAGTATGCGCTACTCTACGGTCCTCCAGACCACAGGTGAGTACACGGGGCCAATGCATAGTGGGCAATGCCTGTGATGAGTGGGGTGGATGTACGATGGAGGGGAGGGGAGGGGAGGGGAGCGAATTACGAATGCATGGCATGACAGATGAGAGCATGTGCCACCTGGCAAGTTTGGGGAGGGGGACCACTCACATCGAGCATGCAGAAAAGTGATGATGTTTCTTTTCCCCCCTGTACATGTCACATAGGTCAGCGCCCATCAAAAGATCGATATTTGGCGTGCCATCGCCAAGGACGTCCGGGCCCTGGGGGTCCACAACAGACGGGGCACGCATTGCCGCAAGAGGTGGGAGGACATCCGTCGCGGGAGCAGGAAGTCCGCCGAGGCTCTGCTGGGGATGGCCTCCCAACCTAGGAGGGGTGCCAGTCGTACCTTGACCACCCTGATGTCCCAGATCCTAACGGTGGCCTACCCCGATTTAGATGGGCGCTTGAGGACATCACAGCAGACACAAGGGGGTGAGTACCAGCACATTCAGCTAAATTTGCGCGCAGTGGAGGTGCCTGGGTGGGGGAGGAGGGCTGTGGGTATCCCTAGGCCAGGGCGATTTCTGTAGGCTAGGCCCCTCCGTGAGGTATGGTCCTGTGCCCCCGCCCCCCACCTCTGTAGGGTGCCTAGTAACGCTATTCATGGACCTGTGTATTCTGTGTGGGCAGTTGTCACCCGTAGGCTTGTAGGGCATGTCCCAGGGAATGAGTAGTGTACCCCAAGTGCGCAGCGTAGTGCAGGGGGCTTCTGTGTCTGTCCTCTCCGCCAACGGTGTCCCCAATGCATGCACTCAACTTGTCTTTATTTCTCCATCCCCCCCCCATTTTCTTTGTTTTTCGGTGAATGTGTGCATTAGCATCATCAGGCGGAGGAGAAGTGGCATCGGCGCAAGAGGGAGCTGCATCTCACATGGCCCCGGAGGGCCATGCAACAGACTCCGACATGACCAGTGAGACGGAGGGCGAGGGGGGCTCCACCACGGGGACCCGTGCAGACGTAAGTGACAGCGACATGTCCTCGGATGGGAGCTCCCTTGCGGTGGCGGCAACATCCGTGCCCACCGCAAAAACAGGTACAGCCACCACCCAGCGCACCAGCTCCGCCATCCCAGCAGCCCCTCGGCCTTCGGCCCGTGCCCGCATGGCCAGGAAGGCGGCCATCTCCTTCGCCCCAGGCACCTCAGGCCCTGCCCCAGTCACCCCTGCTGCCCTCAGTGAGGAGGTCATTGACCTCCTGAGGACCATCATTGTTGGGCAGTCTACCCTTTTGAATGCCATCCAGGGTGTGGAGAGGGAGGTGCATCAAAGCAATGCATACCTGGAGGGCCTTCATTCGGGTCAGGCTGCCCATCAGTGATCGTTCAACGCTCTGGCCTCAGCACTGACGGCAGCGATTGTCCCTGTCTCCAGCCTCCCTCATCTAACTCCCTCCACCCAGTCCCTGTTCCTCTGCCTATCCCATCCACACCTACAGACCAGCCTGCACACACCTCAACACCCAAGGGAAGCTCATCCAGACATAAGCACCACAGAACACACAAGCATTCACACAAGCAACATACAGATGCAGACATGCCAACAGCCACTACCTCCTCTGTGTCCCCCACCTCCTCGTCTCCCTCCTCCCTCCCTGTGACGTCTACACTCACACCTGCATGCACACCACCATCAGCCAGTACACCCATCACCAGCACACCCTCCACACCAGTCCGCACACGTGCAGTCACCACCCCCACTGCCATGTACACGTCCCCTGTGTCCTCTCCCAGTGTGTCTGTCACCCCTGCTTCCAAACCACACAAACGCAGACAGGCACCCAACCAACAGCCATCCACCTCACGTCAGCCTCCAGCCCAAGTACCTGCACCCAAAGACACCAGACTTGGCTCTCCTACAACCACATCCTCTTCCTCCACTCCCATACCCACTCCAGCTACCCTTCCCATGGCTCCTAAAAAACTAATCCTCTATAAACTGGACCTCTTTTCCTCACCTGACCCACCCCCTCCATCTCGTAAGAGTTCCAAAAACACCTCAGCCACCACCAGCCCAGCAACTACCAAGAACGTCGTGGCTGGTTTTTGGAGTCCACCCTTTCCTTGTGCAGGGACATCGGCCAGCAGCAAAGGCACAGCCAGCCCCCCCCCCGGAAGAGGAGCAAAAAACTGAAGGGCAGGCGCGACAGGCCTGAAACGCCTGCCCCCAAGGAGGGTACCCTTGCACCGTCACCTGCCACATCGGGTAAGGGAGCCAAGGGCCACGGAGAGTCTGCCAAGGAGGGCAAGGGCAGCAAAGCGCAAAAGGCAGGGAGCAGCCGACCTGGCCATGAGGGCCCCACCAGCCCCATTCCGGGGGTATCGGAGGAGACCCAGGGCCCCAGGACTCCATCACAGGAGGGCCCCGCAACGGAAAGGTCCGATGCTGACTGAGCAGGAAGTATTGGCCAGGTGTGGTTCACTCGAAACACAAGACAGGCACCGCTGAACAGGGCCCCGCCAAGACAGGCACCGCTGAACAGGGCCCCGCCGTGAGGAGCACCGCTGAATAGGGCCCCGCCGTGAGAGCACCGCTGAACAGGGCCCCGCCGTGAAGGGCACCGCTGAACAGGGCCCCTCCGTGAGGAGCACCGCTGAACAGGGCCCCGCCGTGAGGAGCACCGCTGAACAGGGCCCCGCCGTGAGAAGCACCGCTGAACAGGGCCCCGCCGTGAGGAGCACCGCTGAACAGGGCCCCGCCGTGAGAAGCACCGCTGAACAGGGCCCCGCCGTGAAGGCCACCGCTGAACAGGGCCCCGCCGTGAGAAGCACTGCTGAATAGGGCCCTGCCGTGAGGAGCACCGCTGAAAAGGGCCCCGCCGTGAAGGGCACCACTGAACAGGGCCCCGCCGTGAGAAGCACCGCTGAACAGGGCCCGCCGTGAGGAGCACCGCTGAACAGGGCCCGCCGTGAGAAGCACCGCTGAACAGGGCCCCGCCAAGACAGGCACCGCTGAACAGGGCCCTCCTGTCAAGCACCTCTCCGCTGGGCCCTCCTGTAAAGCACCGCTCCGCTGGGCCCTCATCTCAAGCACCGCTCCGCTGGGCCCTCCTGTCAAGCACCGCTCCGCTGGGCCCTCCTGTCAAGCACCGCACCGCTGGGTGCTCCTGTCAAGCACCGCTCCGCTTGGCCCTCATCTCAAGCACCGCTCCGCTGGGCCCTCCTGTCAAGCACCGCTCCGCTGGGCCCTCCTGTCAAGCACCGCTCCTCTGGGCCCTCATCTCAAGCACCGCTCCGCTGGGCCCTCATCTCAAGCACCGCTCCGCTGTGCCCTCCTGTCAAGCACCGCTCCGCTGGGCCCTCCTGTCAAGCACCGCTCCGCTGGGCCCTCCTGTCAAGCACCGCTCCGCTGGGCCCTCATCTCAAGCACCGCTCCGCTGGGCCCTCATCTCAAGCACCGCTCCGCTGGGCCCTCCTGTCAAGCACTGCTCCGCTGGGCCCTCCTGTCAAGCACCGCTCCGCTGGGCCCTCCTGTCAAGCACCGCTGGCCCATTGGCAGGCCCGGTTCTGTGTCGGGCAGGGCTTCACGAGGCACTCTGCCCACCATGCCTCCTCCATGACCAGTGGACTCTGTAATCCACCTGATGGACTGTGGCTTTGCACCCCCCAGGATGGCACAGTGGGCAATCCACCCACTGTAGAGACTTGAGAGACTGTGGCTTTGCACTCCCAAGGATGGCACAGTGGGCATGGAGGCCCTTCGTGGATCTGGCATCGTGGACTCATGTGGCTGAGGTGCCCCCCCTTCCCTTCCCCCTGAGGTGCCAGTATTTTATTTTTGTGATGCCCCAGCAGTGTTCTCTCCAATGGACTCGATCTCGTGTGTGGGCTTTGCCCATGTGTTGCTGCACATTGGCCCACGGACATTTGGACTTTGCAAAACTGTGCCGGACTTTTGCTACTTGCATATATATAGTTCTAGATGTGTATTAATTCTTTATATATTGGTAAGTTCGCTATACTTAATTATTGATATAATATAGTTCTATTTTTACAATCATTGCCTTTTGTCTTTGCATTTTTGTTTTGGGGGTTTGGGGGTGTCACTCTGACTTTTCAATCTGCATTGGTGTGTAGGTATTTCGGTGGGGGTGAGGGTGGGGGTGGGTGTGTGGCGTATGTGTGTGCCCGTAACCTTTCCTCCTCCCCCCTCCCCTGTGTCGTAGGTGCAGTACTCACCGTTGTCGTCTGCGGCGACGTTCGTGATCCTGGAAGAAGAGCAGGAAGGCAATGGCTGGGAGGATGTGGAGTTCCGGTTCCATGCTGTCCCGATTCCGCGTGGAGTGTGTCGAGGTGAGCGTTTTCCATTGGAAATGTCTGTTTCCGCTGTGTTTTTATCGGCGGGGCTCCCGCCCCGGAAAAGGTGGCGGATTGGTGAGTTGTGATAGGGTGGGCGGTACATTGTCTGCCACCTGGCTGTTGGCGGTGACCGCCGCGCTGTTTGTTTGTGCCGCCGTGGCGGTCGGAGTGTTAAAGCGGCGGCCTGTGTCGGCGGTTCCCGCCAGGATCAGAATTCCATTTTTTGGACCGCCAGCCTGTTGGCGGGTTGGCCGCCGCTTTAACACTGACCGGCAGGGTCAGAATGACCCCCTAAGTGCCTTTGGGGGCCCTGAAATGGGCCCCCTGCATGGCACAGGGTGAAATGGTCATGCCCAGGAGACACTGGTCCCCTGTGCTGGCCATTGGAGTGGTGGGCATGGCTCCTGTCTTTTCTAAGACTGGAGTCATGTGGCATGGATGGTTTTGTGTCAGGAAATTACGCTAGTCTGCTTAACAGCATTTTTCTTGCCTCTAACCATCCTAGCATCATTTTTCAAGGCAAAACCCCCATCCTGTGTACCGCCACCCCCACCCAGCTAACGCCATTTTTCCTGACGCTTGTCCAACCTTAGCGCTGGCTTGCGGGATTCCAATAATTGTCACAGGTTTCTTTCTTTCGCATTCTTCTTCTTAATCCTTTGTGTGTTTTTCACTCTCTTGCTCTGGGTTCAAGTCTGATGAGGAACGAACATAAGTGCAGGTGAGCTCCGGCAGACATGTTTACATCCGGTGCAGTCTCACTGCGTATTCCCCAAAGCAGCCAGCAGGAGCCAGTCTTGTGATTGGTTGAACACACAGAGATCTTCAGTGAACACCATCACAAACAATTTTCACAACAAAATAGAGTGCATTTACCAAAGACTACATCAGCTCGCATTTATTTTCCAGTTAAGGTGTGTATTCATTTTATATGCATTATAATTAAGGTAACAAGGAAACCAGCTACAATTAATTATCATTCATGGACCTATATGCATTATACGTGTCCAGGAAAATGAAAGAGCAACACAATAGTTGCAGATTAATTTGCTTTTTTTAGACACATCATTGGCCGCGCTCCCAACAAACTGACCACCTCCTGCAGTGCACGCAGACACACTTTAGCTGCTGTGCAGGGACCTCCAATCTGCTTCTCAGGTCCTCTTTCCTGATGCATTCGCCGCACTCATGCCTTCACTCCCTCGAGGGCCATACTGCAAAGGCGGGTATTGTGGCGGTGCCCAAGGCAAGTGACCGAGGCCACGTGTGGGCGGCTTTTTGCCTCCTAATTTTGACAATATTCAGGCGGCTTATGGTGCTCCTCTGGACTAGAGAGGCCACAGCAGCCCCTATTTATCCAACACAGGCCATTGGCCAGCACGCTGTCATGTACAGATTAACAATAGCACGTTGTCACATGCAGAATAACAAGTGCACATTATCACATACAGAATAACAATCACACATTGTCAGATACAAAATAACAATGGCACACTGTCACATACAGAATAGCAATAGCATCATGTCACATACAGAATAACAATGGCACATGGGCCCTCATTTGGACCTCGGCGGTCTTTTTCAAAGACCGCTGAGATACTGTTGTGCTGAAAACCGCCAGTGCAGGCGGTTTTCCGCGCGGCATATTATGCCTGCTGGCAGCTCTCCGTCCTTTTTCGGACAGAGAGCCACGAGCAGCATTACTGGTGGTCAGCGGGGAAGTAGAGGCTGCTCCACCTTCACCGCCCCGTCATCAGAACACCGCCCACCGAATCACGTTCCATGATTCGGGGTGGCGGTGTTCTGGTGACGGGGAGCTGGTGGCGGAGCAGCCCCCATGGATCCCGTCCCGTTCCGGAGGATCAGCGGACAAGGTAAGTTGATCGTCCGTTAGGGGAGGGAGGTGGGGGGTGTTGTGTGTTGTGTGTGTGCATGGGGGTGTGCGTGTGAGTATGTAGAGGAGGTGTGTGAGTGTGTGTATGCATGCGGGGGGTGTTGTGTGTAAGGGAAATGTGTGCGGGTCGGTCTGTGTGCATGTCTGTGTGTGTGTGGGTATGGGTTGTTGTAGTGTATGTGTGCGTGTAGGGGTGTGTGTCTGTGCATGTTGAGGGTGGGGTTGGGGAGGGGAGGTGTCTGTGCATGTTGGGGGTGGGGGTGGGGAGGGGGCTCCTGCCACCTTTGGGGGTGGCAGGGAGATGGAGGGTGTGGGGGGAGGACTCGGGGTTGAGACCCCTATCTGTGCCAGGGAAGGAATTCCCTGGCACTGATAGTGCCTACCGCCATGTATTTTGTGGCGGTTCCAAACCACTCGAAATCCATGGCGGTATGCAGGGTCCTGATACCACTGGCAGTCTGGTGACGGCCGCTGGGCTGGAGACTGAAGTCTCCAGCCCAGCGGTCATCACCTCCCTGGCGGTCGGAGTGGAGAAGTGGCGGATGACCATGGCGGTAACCGCCATGGTCATAATTCCCTTTTTGTTTTTCAGCCGGCCTGTTGGCGGTTTTGCCGCCACTTCTCCCCGTCCGCCAGGGTCATAATGAGGGCCATGGTCTTGTACGGAATAACAATGGCACATTATCACCTACAGAATCACAATTGCACTCTGTCACCTACAGAATCACAAAGGCACACAGTCATATACAGAATAATAATGGCCCACTGTCACCTACAGAATAACAATGGTACACTGTCACCTACAGAATAACAATAGCACACTGTCACCTACAGGATAACAATGGTACACTGTCACATACAGAATAACAATAGCACACTGTCACATAGAGAATAACAACAACACACTGTCACCTACAAAATACCAATAGCACACTCTCACCAACAGAATAGCAATGGCACACTCTCACCTACAAAATAACAGTAGCACACTTTCACATACAGAATAACAACAGCACACTGTCACCTAGAGAATAACAATGGCACACTGTCACATACAGAATAACAATAGCACACTGTCACATACAGAATAACAGTGGCACACTGTCACTTACAGAATAACAATGGTACACTGTCCCCTGCAGAATAACAATAGCACACTGTCACCTACAGAATAACAATGGCACACTGTCACATACAGAATAACAATAGCACACTGTCACATACAGAATAATAGTGGCACACTGTCACTTACAGAATAACAGTGGCACACTGTCACTTACAGAATAACAATTGCACACTGTCACCTACAGAATAACAATTGCACACTATCACCTACAGAATAACAATAGCACAATGTCACATACAGGATAACAATGGCACACTCTCACATTGTCAGGGAGACCAGATCCTCGGGGCCTGCGCACGTTCCCAACATGTCTACCACTAGACAGCTCCAAAGCTCCGATAGAAGTATCACAGAGCCTGAGAGAGTCCAAGTGGGGAAAAGGGGATTAGGAAGGGAACAGTTGGGAAGGAGACCTGTAGGAAACAAAGGTTAAACAACACAATATCAAGATATAATCACATTGAGGTTCATAAAAACTCTCTGTTGAAATCTAGGGTTCAATGATACTCAGAACATGAAATGACACTCTGTTGAATCTAGGGTTCAATGATACTCAGAACATGAAATAACACTCTGTTGAATCTAGAGTTCAATGATACTCGGAACATGAAATAACACTCTGTTGAATCTAGGGTTCAATGATACTAGGAACATGAAATAACACTCTGTTGAATCTAGAGTTCAATGATACTCGGAACATGAAATAACACTCTGTTGAATCTAGAGTTCAATGATACTCGGAACATGAAATAACACTCTGTGAATCTAGGGTTCAATGATACTCTGAACATGAAATAACACTCTGATGAATCTAGGGTTCAATTATACTCGGAACATGAAATAACACTCTGTTGAATCTAGAGTTCAATGATACTCGGAACATGAAATAACACTCTGTTGAATCTAGGGTTCTATGATACTCGGAACATGAAATAACACTCTGTTGAATCTAGGGTTCAATGATACTCGGAACATGAAATAACACTCTGTTGAATCTAGGGTTCTATGATACTCGGAACATGAAATAACACTCTGTTGAATCTAGAGTTCAATGATACTCTGAACATGAAATAACACTCTGTTGAATCTAGAGGTCAATGATACTCAGAACATGAAATAACACTCTGTTGAATCTAGAGTTCAATGATACTCGGAACATGAAATAATACTCTGTTGAATCTTGAGTTCAATGATACTCGGAACATGAAATAACACTCTGTTGAATTTAGGGTTCAATGATACTCAGAACATGAAATAACACTCTGTTGAATCTAGGGTTCAATGACACTCTGAACATGAAATAACACTCTGTTGAATCTAGGGTTCAATGATTCACAGAACATGAAATGACACTCTGTTGAATCTTGAGTTTAATGATACTCGGAACATGAAATAACTCTGTTGAATCTAGAGTTCAATGATACTCGGAACATGAAATAACACTCTGTTGAATCTAGAGTTCAATGATACTCGGAACATGAAATAACACTCTGTTGAATCTAGAGTTCAATGATACTCGGAACATGAAATAACACTCTGTTGAATCTAGAGTTCAATGATACTCGGAACATGAATGAACACTCTGTTGAATCTAGGGTTCAATGATACTCAGAACATGAAATAACACTCTGTTGAATCTAGGGTTCAATGATACTCGGAACATGAAATAACACTCTGTTGAATCTAGAGTTCAATGATACTCGGAACATGAAATTACACTCTGTTGAATCTAGGGTTCAATGATACTCGGAACATGAAATAACACTCTGTTGAATCTAAAGTTCAATGATACTCGGAACATGAAATAACACTCTGTTGAATCTAGAGTTCAATGATACTCGGAACATGAAATAACACTCTGTTGAATCTAGGGTTCAATGATGCTCTGAACATGAAATAACACTCTGTTGAATCTAGGGTTCAATGATACTCGGAACATGAAATAACACTCTGTTGAATCTAGAGTTCAATGATACTCGGAACATGAAATAACACTCTGTTGAATCTAGGGTTCAATGATACTCGGAACATGAAATAACACTCTGTTGAATCTAGAGTTCAATGATACTCGGAACATGAAATAACACTCTGTTGAATCTTGAGTTCAATGATACTCGGAACATGAAATAACACTCTGTTGAATCTTGAGTTCAATGATACTCGGAACATGAAATAACACTCTGTTGAATCTTGAGTTCAATGATACTCGGAACATGAAATAACACTCTGTTGAATCTTGAGTTCAATGATACTCGGAACATGAAATAACACTCTGCTGAATCTAGAGTTCAATGATACTCGGAACATGAAATAACACTCTGCTGAATCTTGAGTTCAATGATACTCGGAACATGAAATAACTCTCTGTTGAATCTAGAGTTCAATGATACTCGGAACATGAAATAACACTCTGTTGAATCTAGAGGTCAATGATACTCGGAACATGAAAAAACACTCTGTTGAATCTAGAGTTCAATGATACTCGGAACATGAAATAACACTCTGTTGAATCTTGAGTTCAATGATATTCGGAACATGAAATAACACTCTGTTGAATCCAGAGTTCAATGATACTCGGAACATGACATAACAGTTAGACTGAAGAAACATGAGTGGCCTAAAACTAGACTCTAACTGGGCCTCAGGAAATCTAGGTACCTGGAAAAGAATCAAGAATGGTTAATACAATGTTTCATATGGACTTTTCATGAGTTGTTACATACTGTCTAGGAATACAAGAACTTTCTAGAACAATGTCTCAGAACAAACACTGCCTCATTACATGAGGACAAAAGGCAATCCAAACATTCCCTGGAAAACAACAGGAATTGTACTAAGGACCTAACATGCACATAGAATGTAACATCTTGAATTTAACACCTTTGCAGAAAATTCAAGGGTCCTGGATAATTGTGTGCACTTCAGGAAACACTACACATCAAAGTTTTGATTGCCATGAAATGATCGCGCACATTGTAAGCGATCTGAACATCGAGATTTAAATGCGGGAAATTAATTGCGCACACTGCCAATTCCAACAAGTACATGCAAATGCCATGAAATGATCACGTACACTGTAAGCGATCTGAACATCAATATTTAAATGCGGGAAATGAATCTCGCACACTGCTGATTCCAACAAGTACATGCAAATGCCATGAAATGATTGCGCACACTGTAAGCGATCTGAACGTCAAGATTTAAATGCGGGAAATGAATTGCGCGTCTTGCCGATTCGAATGCCACCATGTAAATGGCAAGAAATGGTCACGCACAATGAATATCAAGAGTTAAATGCACGGAATGAATTGCTCATCTTTGCCGATTTGAATGGCACCATGTAAATGCCAAGAAATGGTAGCGCACAATGAGTATCAAGAGTTAAATGCAATGAATGAATCGCGCGTCTTGTCGATTCGAATGCCTCCATGTAAATGCCAAGAAATGGTTGCGCACAATGAATATCAAGAGATAAGTGTACAGAATGAATTGCACGTCTTGCTGATTCGAATGTCACCATGTAAATGCCAAGAAATGGTCACGCACAATGAGTATCAAGAGTTAAATGCAAGGAATGAATCACACATCTTGCCGATTCGAATGCCACCATGTAAATGCCAAGATATGGTCGCGCACAATGAATATCAAGAGTTAAATGCACAGAATGAATTGCGCGTCTTGCCGATTCGAATGTCAATATGCAAATGTCTAAAAATGGTCGCGCACACTGTTGCCGATCCGAATCTCAAAAGTCAAATGCCAAGAGTGAATTGCGTGTCTTGCCGATTCAAATATCGACATGCAAATGCCAGAAACCTCGAGCACATTCACACAGACAAGGAAAAATCTTCCAACATGAAAACTGGGCCCAAAAACTCGAATGCCTTTGAAAACGGGATCGGGGGCCCAGCCCGACCTCCGTCTTACCGCCCTGATCAAGGATCACCAATACAATGAAGGGCAAAGGCCTGGAAGATCAAGGTAGGCCTCCGAAACAGGAGCTCAGGAAATTGCTGCTGCTCTGCACCGGGACCTCTGAATAGTGAGCACGTGGAGCTGGGCTGGCTCCTTTATATAGAGTCTGGCCCAGCCCACAAACCACACCCAGTCATGCTGCAGGGAAAGCTTCTAGAAGGTCCTAGAAAGGGACCACACCCTGATACACTCTGGAAGCCTGCAGCAATACTTTGCAAATGAAAATTATTTGCAAACATCATTAATAGTGGTTTCAATGTATATCTCTGCAATGCAAAAGGTTAACAAACTGCATATAAACCAATGCATGAATGGTACACTGTCACATACAAAATAACAATAGCACACTGTCACATACAAAATGACAATGGCACACTGTTGCCTACAGTATAACAATAGCCCATTATGGAAGGAGCCAAGATGGCGGCCGGGACGGTCGCTTGATCCGAGCGCTCCGTTCCCGGCCACTTCGGGATATCCTGGCAGGCGCCCCCCCAGCGGCCTGACAGGGTGGGCCGGGACGGCCGGGACGGCAGCGCGGCTGGGGGAGACCGGGGCATTCAGCTCGCGCTGCGAGCGCGCTCCGGACCCCGCGGGGCGAGTCTGGGACTCGTCGGCCCGCGCCGAGAGCGGTGAGAGGCGGGGGGAGCTGCGGCTGCGCCCCCGGTCGCGATTTCACCGGGCGCGGCCGCTGCCTGCCTCCCCGCCTGCTTGAGACCGGGAGAGCAGGGGAGGCGCGTCCGGCGGAGGATTGTGCAGTCTTGCACTGCCGGGCGCCCTGGGACTCCGTCTTGAGGAGCTTGGGCGCCATCTTTGATCTCGGCGGCCGGCGGGGAGAAGGGCGGCGGAGGAGCAGTGAGGAGGCCCGGCGGAGCAGACGCGGAGCGGCGGCGGCTCAGCAGGCAGCGGGGAGTCCAGGACCAGAAACTTTGGGCATCTGAATAAAAAAAAAAAAAAAAAAAAAAAAAAAGAATAAAAATAATAATAAGGTGACGAGGGCGCCCACGAGTAGGGGAACACCAAACTTCACGGAGGGGGTAATCCTAGGGGGCGGCAAGCGCCCCCCCCCCTCACTCCACCGCTCCACCCACGCAACTTGGCAAGACAGAAGCGCACTGCGTGCTCCTGGGAGCACAGCTTATCCACCACAGGCAGAATGGATGGCTGGGCTGGACTGTAGATGCGTGGACTGTTCTGGACTTTCTAGCAGTGGGTCCCTGCCACAAGGGTTCCTAGCTGCACGAGGCATATTCGCAGCACCCCGCGAGCGTCCCAACCCGGGACCTCTCCCGTGCCTCGGCGCCTCATCCGGCCGTCCAGCAATTCTCCCCTCTATCTGAGGGAAACCTCTGACACCAAGCCCCGCCGCCACACAAGAAGAAACAAGCGCTCTTCCCCAAGGACAGTATCCCCTACACATTTCGACACGCCTGGCGGACAGCCCCATGGGAACGCTGAGTTAGACCATTGAACTTATCAATGACTGCAGTATTTGTCACTGAACACACAGGCCAAAATTAGCCAAATCAGGACTGGATGCTCCTTTGCTTTACTGCCTAATCGCAAGCCCATCAGTGCGAAATCCCTGCGGATCGGGAGGCACCCCCCTGACAGCCAAAATGGCCGGTAGAGCCAAGTCAACCAAGAACCCAGATCGAACAACCCAAGCGATAACGCCAACAGATCAACAACTTGGCCCATCCTTACAATCTCTGGAAAACACACTTCTAGCGCATTCAGCCCAGTTCGAGAAAGTATTGCAGGCAATACTGGACACTAAGGCGGTCATTCTGACCCTGGCGGTCAAAGACCGCCAGGGCGGAGGACCGCGGGAGCACCGCCGACAGGCCGGCGGAGCTCCAATGGGGATTCCGACCGCGGTGGTAAAGCCGCGGTCGGACCGGCAACACTGGCGGTCTCCCGCCAGTGTCCCGCCGCCCCATTGAATCCTCCAAGGCGGCGCAGCTTGCTGCGCCGCCGAGGGGATTCCGACCCCCCCTACCGCCATCCAGATCCCGGCGGTCCGACCGCCGGGAACCGGATGGCGGTAGGGGGGGTCGCGGGGCCCCTGGGGGCCCCTGCAGTGCCCATGCCACTGGCATGGGCACTGCAGGGGCCCCCGTAAGAGGGCCCCTACAAGTATTTCACTGTCTGCTGCGCAGACAGTGAAATACGCGACGGGTGCAACTGCACCCGTCGCACAGCTTTCACTCCGCCGGCTCGATTCCGAGCCGGCTTCATCGTGGAAGCCTCTTACCCGCTGGGCTGGCGGGCGGCCTGAAGGCGGCCGCCCGCCAGCCCAGCGGGAATGTCAGAATTACCGCCGCGGTCTTTCGACCGCGGAACGGTAACCTGACGGCGGGACTTTGGCGGGCGGCCTCCGCCGCCCGCCAAGGTCAGAATGAGGGCCTAAGTCATCACTGGAGGGCAGAATTGATGCAGTCGTGCAAGACCTGAACCTCCTGCGAGTGGATCATCGCAGCCTAGCCGAAAAAGCAAAAACAACTGAAGCTGAGATAGCGGAACTAACCCCAATAGTGCAAGGGAATCAAAAACAAAGTCAGCGCATGGATGAAGAGCTGAAGATACTCTGGAGAAGATCCGAGGAAATGGAGAGCAGGGCGCGCCGAAATAACGTGAGATTTCTGGGATTCCCGGAAAGTATGCGTCAACCGGAATCAGAAATCTCCCTAGAGCAGTGGCTAATTAAAGAGGTGTTAAGTGGGGCTCCATCCAAGTTTTTCTCAGTTGAAAGGGCTTACAGAGTTCCGGGTAGGCCTCCGGCCCCTGGCCAGCCCCCCAGACCATTGATTGCCAGGTTCTTAAACTACAGAGATCGAGATGCAATATTGCAACAATTCCGCAATAAGGGCCCGTTCAAGTATGAAGACTCGAACATCAATGCTTACCCTGACTTCACGCAAGAGGTGCAGAATCGGCGTAATTCTTTTGTTAAAATCAAGCAACGCTTACGAGAACAGAACATAAAATATGCCCTGCTCTTCCCAGCCAAGTTGAGAGTAGTGATGGAGGACCGTACCCATATATTCACCAGTACCGAGGACGCCTGGACATGGCTCCATGCCAAGGGCCTTGCACACCCCCGGGAAGACGCAGATGAGGACGAGAAATGGGGGAGATCCACTGCAGGGACGAGATCCAAACGGCGTACCAGAGGCCAGCCCAATGTCCGGCAAGCAGCAGAGGAAAGAGCAAAAGTGCTTAAAGAGACGCCACTACACATGCAAAGCAGCAATATAACTCCCGGTGGGCTTGTGGAGCTGGAACTGGATTTAGACACAGCCAGCTCCGTATCCACGGTAACTGGAGAACTAGGTGGGCCGAAGGTCACTCCGAGATCTGCGGATGATCTATAAACTAGTCGCTCAGATCCAGAGTGAACACTAGGGATGGCACTCGTACCAGGAAAATCTGCAGAGACTCCACGACACTGCCGAGTTGCGGGGACAGAACGCTTCCAACAATATACATCTTTGATATAAACACTAAGGCCCTCATTCTGACCCTGGCGGTCGGCGGAGAGACGGCGGTCGGACCGCGAACAGACCGGCGGTATTAAAAATGGCATTCTGACCGCGGCGGTCCCCGCCGCGACCGACCGCTACTTCTCCACTCCGACCGCCACGGCGGTCATGACCGCGGGGCTGGAGTTTGCGCACTCCGGCCCGGCGGTCGTCCCAAGACCGCCAAGGGTATTATGACCCTGCCTACCGCCGCGGTTTCTTGCGGGCGGGAACCGCCGTGCGAACCATGGCGGTAAGCACTATCGGGGCCAGGGAATTCCTTCCCTGGCACTGATAGGGGTCTCCCCCACCCCCCACTACCCACCCGAGTCCTCCCCCCACACCCTCCACCCCCCTGCCACCCCCCAGAGGTGGTACGAACCCCCTCCCCACCCCCACCCCGACATGCACATACATGTACCCCGACATGCACACACCCCCAACATGCACATATACACACCCCCTACACACACATACACAACGGGGACACATACCCGCACACATACATGCCGACATGCGCACCTGCCGAACAGCACACATTACCCATAGACACAGCAGCACCCCCCGCCCGCATACACGCACTCACACACCCCCTCTACACACTCACACGCACACCCCCATGCACGCCCACATCACACAACACCCCCCCACCCCCTCCCCTCACGGACGATCAACTTACCTTGTGCGTTGGTCCTCCGGGAGGCGACGGGAGCCATAGGGACGTGACCGCCAACAGAAGACCGCCAACAGAAGACCGCCACACAGAAATGTGGGTCGTAATTCTGTGGGCGGTGTTCTGCTGGCGTGGCGGTGGAGGTTGACCAGTCTCCACTTTCCCGCCGACCGCCAGTGTGGCTGCTGGCGGTTTTCCGGCGGAACGCTCCCAGCGGTCAGAATGCGCACAGCGGCACACCGCCGCGGTCGGCGGTCTTCACCGCGGCGGTAACTCAGCGGTCTTGCGAAAAGACCGCCAAGGTCAGAATGAGGGCCTAAGATAAGTGACTTGGGGCACAAACAGGTGGCAAGAGGCGGGCGGGTGGGGCCAGAAGGAACGGAAACATGCCGAGGGGGGCGCCTGAAGATATTGGCAGACTTAGGGCCTGATTCTAACTTTGGAGGACGGTGTTAAACCGTCCCAAAAGTGGCGGATATACCACCTACCGTATTACGAGTTCCATAGGATATAATGGACTCGTAATACGGTATGTGGTATATCCGCCACTTTTGGGACGGTTTAACACCGTCCTCCAAAGTTAGAATCAGGCCCTTAGTCTGCGGCATGATGTGAACCCCTTACAAGAGCCACATCTGTAAGATATGAGAATCCCACTAAGTAAATCGAACTGGATAATAGTTATGTTACGCATTTTTAAGTTTTGTAGTTTCATTGGAGTTGTAAGTAGCATAGGGGGTTTAACTAGGGGGGTGGGGGTTAGTAGTTTAGTAGAAATGCAGCGATCGGAATCACTTAATGCACTAAAGATGGACCTGCACCCGTTATATCTAAATGTTAGCAGCAGAAAGGCAGAGACCAGATGGGCCAACATTAAAACCCAGGCTCATGTCACAGCAACATATCCCCTGCACCCTATAAGATGTCTTCTAGAAGCAACATGGGGAACCAGTATATTATATTAACATGGAATGTCAGGGGCCTAGGGACCCCGAACAAACGGGCTAGAGTGCATGCTCGACTTAAGAGACTAGGAGTGCATATAGCTATTTTGCAAGAGACACATATGCTGGAGGGGGATCTACGAGACGTGCGAGTGAAGTGGGGGGGCCAGCTGATTGGCACAACATATTCGACCTTTGCGAGAGGGGTGCTGATCTGGATAGCAGCGGGAGTTCCATTCCTCATGTCAACACACAAGATAGACCAGGGAGGGAGGTACGTAGTAATGGAGGGCAGATTAGATGGTTTATCAAATGGCTGTGGTCGGGGTATACGCCCCAAACAGTGGCACAATAGGCTTTCTCACCACTCTCACCCCAACGTTGCTGACCCACCCCATGCCCCTTGCCATCTGGGGTGGGGATTTTAACAGCACCCCAGTGGCAGCATTAGATAGAACTAGCGCCCACCAGAGCGCATCAACTAATAGGAAGCTCGTAAGTCCCCTGCAAGAATGGGCAAATGTTATGGGCCTATATGATGTATGGCGGTTAGGCCATCCAGAGCAAAAAGAATATTCATTTTATTCGGTCCCACACAATACCCACACTAGAATTGACATAATATGGGGCACTCGCGAAATAGGGGCGCTGATAACTGAATCCGAATACTTGGCAAAGACAGTCTCGGACCATGCGCCTCTGCGGTAACCCTGAATTGGGGCAGGGCACGTCAGGTAATACCCACTTGGAGATTCCAGGCGGAAGCTCTACAAGACCAAGCATTCGCTACATCACTGGGGGAAACTATAGGCCAATATTGGGAAATAAACGCTATGGTGGTCATTCTGACCTCGGCGGTAAAAGGCGCCTACCGCCGGTCAGAAATCCTCCATAATCCCGCCGCGGTCGCAGAAACCCGCCACGGTCATTCTGACCCGCAGAAGGCAAACCTCCGAAAATCCGACAGCCACAACAGACCGCCAGACCAGCGGTCGGCGGAAAAGTGGAGGTGACAAAACCTCCACCGTCACGCCAACAGAAATACGCCCATGCCATTACGACCCACGAATCCACGCGGCGGTCTTTCAAACGCGGTATTCCATTGGCGGGACACACCGCCACGGTCAGAATACACACAAACGAACAAAACTCAGCCACATTGGCCGATTTGAATTCCACACACCTGATACACATACACACACCACTCCCACACACACAATACAATATAAAACACACACCCACATCACCCACAAACCCCTACGACCAAAAATTCTGAAAGAAGGCCAGAGCGAGACACCACCATCCACAAACTAGCAGCCACAGCCACTCAACACCATCACCCACACACTATCCACACACAAAACAACACACACCACCACACTCAACACACTTAACTACACATACTCCACCCCACACATCATACACACCACCCCAGGGCACCCCAAAGACACCCCTGCTTCTCAGACGAAGAACTCAGGGTCATGGTGGAGGAAATCGTTCGGGTAGAGCCCCAGCTGTTCGGCACACAGATCCAATACACCAGCATTGCCCGGAGGACGGAGCTATGGCAGAGGATTGTCGACAGGGTCAACGCTGTGGGACAGCACCCCAGAAATCGGGAAGACATCAGGAAGCGATGGAACGACCTACGGGGGAAGGTGCGTTCCATGGTATCCAGGCACAACATCGCCGTGCAGAAGACTGGCGGAGGACCCCCACCTCAACCCCCACAATTTACAACATGGGAGGAGGAAGTCTTGAACATCCTGCATCCTGACGGCCTCGCAGGAGTCGGCGGAGGAATGGATACTGGTAAGTTGAAGCTTCAATACTGCTTCGCCCCCACCTGCATGCCAAATCATACCCCAACCCTCACCCCCATCCTCGAACCCCACCCTCACCCCCACCCCCATCCTCACCCCCACCCTCACCCCCACCACCATCCTCACCCCCACCACCATCCTCAACCCCACCCACAGCACACCTATTCCCTGCCAATGTCTCACCATCACAACCCACACATCCAAAAACCTAGGCCTGCATGCGTCCACTAAGCATGGACACCCATCACCAAAGCATGCCCAATGCATATACACATCCCCCCCACAAGCCACCCTCACCAAAGCCCCCACACACGAATGCCAGCACTTGGGGACACGGGAACCCACAGATACACCCATATGCCACACATTGAAACTATAACCATACCTCTATACCCCTGCAGGACCCGACCGTCAACACACCGCCGCGGAGGGCCCAGAATTCTCCACACCCCCCACCCAAGAGGCCGTCAGCGATGACAGCAGCTCTGTCGACCTGGACACCGATGACCAGCCCGGACCATCGGGGACCTCTGGACAGTCGGTTCCCCTCACACAGGCCCAGGCCACTACAGACCCAAACCCCTCTGGGAACACCAGCACAGCTCCCACCCAGCGGGCCCATGCCTCTGTCTCCATGGCGCGTCAATCTGCGGTGTGTCTACCACTACAGGGCACCCAGGATAACCCACCACCCCAACAACAACAGGGACCTGGGGGCAGTGGTAGTGGGCACACCGGCCAGGGGGCAGAGGCCCAAGGAAACAGGGCAACTCGGAGGGCAGCTGTGCGACAGGGGGGGGACGGGCCCAGGGAACCCACTCTCCACGAGGCCCTCACCACCATCATGGGAGCATACAACCGCTCCCAGGAGACGATGGTGACGGTACTGGCCCGGTTCCAGGAGATCCAGGTACTGCAGGAGGAACACTATCGGGGGTACAGGGAGGACATCTGAGCCCTCACCTCCACCCTGGTTACCATGGTAGGGCTGCTGCAGGACCTCATCAACACCAGGACGGACACTCAACAACACCAAAGGGCCCCTGCCACTAGCCTGGACCAAGAACAGCCAACCACCTCCGCCGGCGCTAGTGGACAGGAGGCCCCCGCACAGCAGCAGCCCACCAGACCCCCACCTCCTGCAGGAGAAGAACCACCCCGCAAGAGGGCCCTGAGATCTCGCAAGAAGACAGAGTAGGATGTCAAGACCCCCGCCAGCAAAGGATACCACCTGATGTCATCCCACTGTCCCACATTGTCACCCTGTCCATCCTTGAACTGCCCATGCTCCATCTCTCCACAGGCCTCTGGACAATGCACCTGTGTGACTGTTACTCTGGACTCTGCCATGGACATTCCTTCACCATAGCCCCCACCCACTTGAAACCACCCATCCCATTTTGAGCACTTAAATAAACACCTATTTTGCACAAAACTATCTGGAGTCTGGCTGTGATTTCAAAATATTGTAATTGACATGACAGTGCAAATATGTCCTTGTACATAGTGAAGTCAACAAACAGCTGCCACAAAGCTGTAGTCCATGGGGAAACGAAGCACAGGACTCGTAGTGGGGACCCCAGATCTGAAATAGGGAGGGAAAAGCCACAACTCAGTCATCATACACTGGGGCAAATAGACAGGCAGCAGAGATGCAGGAGAGTAGTTCACATTTACTAAATTATCTTTGAATTGTTACCTGTGTCCTATTGGAAGTACTGTTCAATGATTCTGTCCCTGTTGTCTGTTTCAGCCCCGTCGTCTTCCTCCTCGTCACTCTCCTCAGGTTCCACCGCTGCCACAACACCACCGTCTCGACCATCCTCCTGCAGGAAAGGCACCTGGCGGCGCAAAGCCAGGTTGTGAAGCATGCAGCAGGCCACGATGATGTGACACACCTTCTTAGGTGAGTACATTAGGGATCCACCTGTCATATGCAGGCACCGAAACCTGGCCTTTAGGAGGCCAAAGGTGCGTTCGATCACCCTCCTAGTACGCCCATGGGCCTCATTGTACCGTTCCTCTGCCCTGGTCCGGGGATTCCTTACTGGGGTCAGTAGCCACGACAGGTTGGGGTACCCAGAGTCCCCCAATAGCCATACACGGTGTCTCTCTAGCTGTTCCATCACGTAAGGGATGCTGCTATTCCTCAGGATGTAGGCGTCATGCACTGACCCTGGGAATTTGGCATTTACATGCGAGATGTACTGGTCAGCCAAACACACCACCTGGATGTTCATGGAATGGTAACTTTTTCTGTTCCTGTACACCTGCTCCCTGTCTCTTGGGGGAACCAAAGCCACATGGGTCCCATCAATGGCACCAATGACGTTGGGAATATGTCCAAGGGCATAGAAATCACCTTTCACTGCAGCCAATTCGCCCACCTCAGGGAAAAGGATGTAGCTCCTCACGTATTTCATCAGGGCAGACAACACTCTGGATAACACCTTCGAAAACATGGGCTGAGACATCCCAGAAGCAATTCCCACTGTTGTCTGAAATGACCCACTTGCCAAGAAATGGAGTACTGACAGGACCTGCACCAGAGGGGAATCCCTGTGGGTTGGCGGATGGGGGACATCAGGTCGGGCTCCAGCTGGGCACACAGTTCATGTATAGTGGCACGGTTAAGACGGTAGGTCAGGATAATGTGGCGTTCTTCCATTGTCGACAGGTCCACCAGCGGTCGGTACACGGGAGGATTCATCCGTCTCCTCGCCAAACCCAGCGGACGGTGCCTAGGAAGGACAACATGGAGCACACAGTCAAGCAACCCACAGGTACGTACTCACAGCTAGCACAGTAAACGATTCTCTATGCAGTGAATGGCGTGTCTGAGTGGCTATGCAAGGCCTAGGCCTGTGTGACGCAGTTGAAATTGAGCCATGTGGACCCTCGAAATGGCGGCTGCCTGACCTGTGAAGGGTGACAATGGGATGTGAGGTCAATGCGCTGGCGTGGCACACCGCGGCGGGCGAAGACCGCGGCGCGAAGCCGCATTGGTTAACATTGAAGCCTATGGGTTTCAGGAGCCAATGGCGAAGGGCGCCGGCGGTGGCGGTACGCACCGCCGCGGTACGCACCGCCGCGGACGTGACCGCCATTTTCTATCTACTTATCCACTTGCGACTTGAACTTTCACAGGAGAGGACCTATACTGTAAGTGTTGCTGTGACCTCGGTCTGGAAGGGACAATGGCTGCTGCGCCTGGGGAAAGGGCCCCTGCCTTCACTGGAGAGGAGTTGGAGAAACTTGTGGATGGGGTCCTCCCCCAGTATGCGCTACTCTACGGTCCTCCAGACCAACAAGTGAGTTTAATTCAATCTGGATTTGGGGCCACTGGCTGGCTTGGGGGCCTGGCGGGGGGCCTGGCGGGGATGGGGGGGCATGTTGGGGCTGGCGGGGGGCCTGGCGGGGATGGGGGGCATGTTGGGGCTGGCGGGGGGCCTGGCGGGGGCCTGGCGGGGATGGGGGGCATGTTGGGGCTGGCGGGGGGCATGGCGGGGGGCCTGGCGGGGATGGGGGGCATGTTGGGGCTGGCGGGGGGCCTGGCGGGGGGCCTGGCGGGGATGGGGGGCATGTTGGGGCTGGCGGGGGGCCTGGCGGGGATGGGGGGCATGTTGGGGCTGGCGGGGGGCATGGCGGGGGGCCTGGCGGGGATGGGGGGCATGTTGGGGCTGGCGGGGGGCCTGGCGGGGGGCCTGGCGGGGATGGGGGGCATGTTGGGGCTGGCGGGGGGCCTGGCGGGGATGGGGGGCATGTTGGGGCTGGCGGGGGGCATGGCGGGGGGCCTGGCGGGGATGGGGGGCGTTGGGCCACTGGCAACGAAAATGCAGACAAACTTGAACATGGTATTTCTCCCTCCCTGTACGTGTCACAGAGGTCCGCGCCCATGAGAAGATCGGGATTTGGCGTGCCATCGCCAAGGAAGTCCGGACCCTGGGGGTCCACCATCGACGGGGCACCCACTGCCGCAAGAGGTGGGAGGACATCCGCCGCGGGACCAAGAAGACCGCCGAGTCTCTGCTGGGGATGGCCTCCCAACGTAGGCGGGGTGCCTGCCGTCAACTGACCCCCCTGATGTTCCGGATCCTGGCGGTGGCCTACCCTGATTTGGATGGGCGCGTGAGGGCAGCACAGCAGACACAAGGGGGTGAGTACAAGCATTATCTACTCTGTTGTCGCGCAGTGGAGGTGTCTGGGTGGGGGAGGAGGGCTGTGGGTCCCCCTAGGCCAGGGCGATATCTGTAGGCTGGGCACCCCCGTAAGCCCCTGTGTCCCCAGCCACCACCCTCAGTAGTTTGTCAGTACAGCCATCCCTGGGCCGTGTCATCCATGGGTGCAGTTGTCAACTCTAGGCGTGTAGGGCATGTTCCACGGAATGCGTAGCGGACCCCAAGTGCGCAACTTAGTGCAGGGGGCATCTGTGTCTGTCATGTCTGCTAACTGTACCGGAGATCCATGTACTCAATATCCCTTTATTTCTCTCCGCCCCCCCCTTTTTGTTTGTCTTTCTGTGCTTGTGTGCATCAGCATCATCAGGCGGAGGAGAAGTGGCATCGGGGCAGGAGGGAGCTGCATCTCACATGGCCCAGGAGGGCCATGCCACAGAGTCTGACTGGACCAGTGAGACGGAGGGCGAGGGGAGCTCCACAACGGGGACGACTGGACCCTGCAGCGAGACGGACACGTCCTCGGAAGGGAGCTCCCTTGCGGGGGTGGCACCATCCGTGCCCCCCGCCATTACAGGTACATCCGCCACCCAGCGCACCATCTCCGCCCTCCCAGCAGCCCCTCAGCGTTCGCCCCGTGCCCGCTCTGCCAGGAAGCCGGGCATCTCCTTCGCCCCAGGCACCTCAGGCCCTGCCCCTGTTACCCCCGCTGCCCTCAGTGAGGAGGTCATTGACCTCCTCCGAACGCTCATTGTTGGGCAGACTACCCTTTTGAATGCCATCCAGGGGGTGGAGAGGGAGGTTCATCGCAGCAATGCGTACCTGGAGGGCATTCATTCGGGTCAGGCTGCCCATCAGCGATCGTTCCAGGCTCTGGCCTCAGCACTGACGGCAGCCATTTTCCCTGTCTCCTGCCTCCCTCTACTAACTCCCTCCTCCCAGTCTCCTGTTCCTCTGCCTGTCCCACCCACACCATCAGACCAGCCTGCACACACCTCAACACCCAAGAGAAGCTCATCCAAACATAAGCACCACAGATCACGCAGACATTCACACACGCAACATTCCGATGCAGACATGCCAACAGTCACTACCACCTCTGTGACCCCCACCTCCTCGTCTCCCTCCTCCCTCCCTGTGACGTCTACACTCACACCTCCATTCACCTCACCATCAGCCAGTGTTTCCATCACCAGCACACCCTCCACTCCAGTCCGCACACGTGCAGTCACCACCCCCACTGCCATTTACACGTCCCCTGTGTCCTCTCCCACTGTGTCTGTCACCCCCTCTTCCACACCACACAAACGCAGCCACCCACCCACCCAACAGCCATCCACCTCACGACAGCCTATCCCTCCTGCACCTGCACCCAAAGACAGCAAACGTGACTCACCTACAACCACATCCTCTCCCTCCACTCCCATTCCCACTGTACCTATCACTCTCCATTGTCCCAAGAAACTCTTCCTCGCCACTGCTAACTTCTTTCCTGACCCTGAGCCCCCCCCTCCTTCTCGTCGGGGTAAGAAGAGCACCTCAGCCACCACCAGCCCTGCAGCCCCCTTGACAAGGGTGCAGGGGTATTGGAGCCCACCAGCCCGCATGTCTGGATCTTCGCCCAGCAGCAAGGGGACAGCCAGCCCACCCCCTGGGAAGAGGAGCAGAAGGCGGAAGGGGCGCCGCAGGAGCCCGGCTTCTACATCCCCCCCGGACACCACCCAGACACAGTCACCAGCCACAGCTCCAAAGGGAGGAAAGGGCCACAGACTCCCGACTAAGGAGGGCAAGGGCAGCAAGTCGGAGAGGTCAGGCTGCAGGCCTGCTGCCCAGGAGGAGCCCACCACCCCCATAGCCGCTGCCCAGGGAGGACCCAGCCCAGCTGGCCAGGAGGGCCCCACCACCCACAGCCCAGGTGGGCATTGAAGGAGCACCATCCCCGCTGCCCAGGAGGGCACCACCAGGCAATAAGCAGTTGGCCATAGACCGGCCGCCGTCTCAAGCACCGCTGAACTGGGCCCCGCCGTCTCCAGCACCGCTCCGCTGGGGACGGCCGTCTCAAGAACCGCTGAACTGGGCCCCGCCGTCTCAAGCACCGCTGAACTGGGCCCCGCCGTCTCAAGCACCGCTGAACTGGGCCCGCCGTCTCAAGCACCGCTGAACTGGGCCCCGCCGTCTCCAGCACCGCTCCGCTGGGGACCGCCGTCCCAAGAACCGCTGAACTGGGCCCCGCCGTCTCAAGCACCGCTGAACTGGGCCCCGCCGTCTCAAGCACCGCTGAACTGGGCCCCGCCGTCTCCAGCACCGCTCCGCTGGGGACCGCCGTCTCAAGAACCGCTGAACTGGGCCCCGCCGTCTCAAGCACCGCTGAACTGGGCCCCGCCGTCTCAAGCACCGCTGAACTGGGCCCCGCCGTCTCAAGCACCGCTGAACTGGGCCCCGCCGTCTCAAGCACCGCTGAACTGGGCCCCGCCGTCTCCAGCACCGCTCCGCTGGGGACCCCCGTCTCAAGAACCGCTGAACTGGGCCCCGCCGTCTCAAGCACCGCTGAACTGGGCCCCGCCGTCTCAAGCACCGCTGAACTGGGCCCCGCCGTCTCAAGCACCGCTGAACTGGGCCCCGCCGTCTCCAGCACCGCTCCGCTGGGGACCGCCGTCTCAAGAACCGCTGAACTGGGCCCCGCCGTCTCAAGCACCGCTGAACTGGGCCCCGCCGTCTCAAGCACCGCTGAACTGGGCCCCGCCGTCTCAAGCACCGCTGAACTGGGCCCCGCCGTCTCAAGCACCGCTGAGCTGGGCCCCGCCGTCTCAAGCACCGCTGAACTGGGCCCCGCCGTCTCCAGCACCGCTCCGCTGGGGACCGCCGTCTCAAGAACCGCTGAACTGGGCCCCACCGTCTCAAGCACCGCTGAACTGGGCCCCGCCGTCTCAAGCACCGCTGAACTGGGCCCCGCCGTCTCAAGCACCGCTGAACTGGGCCCTTCAAGGCAAGACCCGCTGAACTGGGCCCTTCAAGGCAAGAAGCGCTGAACTGGGCCCTTCAAGGCAAGAAGCGCTGAACTGGGCCCTTCCAGGCAAGAACCGCTGGCCCTTTGGCAGACGTGGCAGGGCAGGATCTGTCTCGGGCAGGGCTGCAGGATGTCCTCTGGCCAACATGCCTCCTCCAGTGGCAGTGGAGTCTGTTATGGACTGTTTGGACTGTGGCTTTGCTCTCCCCAGGATGGCCCAGTGGGCAGGCCACCCACTGTATGGACTGTATGGACTGTGGCTTTGCACTCCCCAGGATGGGCCAGTGGGCAGGCCACCCACTGTATGGACTGTATGGACTGTGGCTTTGCACTCCCCAGGATGGCCCAGTGGGCAGGCCACCCACTGTATGGACTGTATGGACTGTGGCTTTGCACTCCCCAGGATGGCCCAGTGGGCAGGCCACCCACTGTATGGACTGTATGGACTGTGGCTTTGCACTCCCCAGGATGGCCCAGTGGGCAGGCCACCCACTGTATGGACTGTATGGACTGTGGCTTTGCACTCCCCAGGATGGCCCAGTGGGCAGGCCACCCACTGTATGGACTGTATGGACTGTGGCTTTGCACTCCCCAGGATGGCCCAGTGGGCAGGCCACCCACTGTATGGACTGTATGGACTGTGGCTTTGCTCTCCCCAGGATGGGCCAGTGGTCATGGAGTCCCCACGTGGATCTGGCGTCGTGTACTCAAGTGGCTGAGGTGCCCCCCCTTCCCTTCCCCCTGAGGTGCCTGTCCTATTTTCTTTCTGATGCCCCTGCAGTGTTCTCTCCGTGGAGTTCTTGTCGTGGGACTGGGCCTTGCCCCTTTGCACAGGACCCCTGTGGTCCACGGACAGTGGTTGGACTACATTTAGTAGCTGTATATATTTTGTACATAGTTTATTTATTTATTGGGATTACTGGTGTCCATATTTCAATATATCTGCCCGTTTATGATCTCTTCTTTTGGTCTTTGCATTATTTCGGAGGGGGGGGTTTGTGGGTTGTGACAGTGATCTGTGGGAATGCATTGATGTGTGTGTTGTAGTGGGTATGGGTGGGTGGGTGTGTGCCGGTAATCTTTTCCCTCCCCTGTGTCGTAGGTGCAGTACTCACCGATGTCTTCCGCGCCACCGGGCGTGCTCCTGGTACAGGAGCAGGTATAGGAGTGCGGGGATGACCTGCAACTCGGGTTCCATACTGCCGGAATCTCGCGTGGAGTGCGTAGAGGTGAGCGTTTTCCCGTTCGTAGTCTGTTTCCGCCGTGTTTTTATCGGCGGTGCTCCCGCCCCGGAAAAGGTGGCGGATTGGTGGGTCGTGATAGGGTGGGCGGTACATTGTCTGCCGCCTGGCTGTTGGCGGGGACCGCCGCGCTGTTTGTTTGTTCCGCCGTGGCGGGCGGAGTGTTAATGCGGCGGGCTGTGTTGGCGGTTCCCGCCAGGGTCAGAATTGCATATTTTGGACCGCCGGCCTGTTGGCGGCTTGGCCGCCGCATTATCACCGACCGCCAGGGTCAGAATGAGGGCCTATGTCTGCAACAACCCGGGCGATAGAATGGGATGCCCACAAAGTAGTGGCCCGCGGAGTATGTATGTCCACTACGTGGGGAGTGAGACGCTCCTTAAAGGCGGAAATTAGCAAACTTGAGAAGGAGCTGCGGGATGTGGAAAAAGCGGTAGCACGGGGGGAAATTACCAGTATTGCCCTGAAAGAAAAGCGCTTAAAATATAATGAGGCAGATAGCAGGCTCCGCTGCCACGACTATAAATATTACTTAACCAGGTTGCAAACGGAAGGAGATAGATCAAGCAGAATGCTAGCGTGGCTACTACGTGAGGATAGACAGCAGGCCCCGATAGGGGCCATCCGGGTGGGCGCGCAAGAAATGGCTACTACACAAGCAGAAATAAACGAGGTGTTTAGGAATTATTACTCTAACCTATACACTAAACGTACTGCGTGCACGGCTACACAACTAGAGGCCTTTCTGGCGGACTCCTTCCTACCCCAGCTACCACAACCAGATAGAGATGGAATCGAAACCCCTATAACAATAGCAGAAATAGAACTAGCCCTTGCACAGCTACCCAGGAACAAAGCGCCTGGCACTGACGGTCTCCCTTCGGAGTATTACAAAGCCTATTTACCCAGTTTGAAATCTCATCTGCTAGGAGTGTTCCAAGAGGCGTGGACTACAGAAAGCTTGCCCACATCTCAAAGGGAGGCTCTGATAGTAGTACTCCCTAAACAGGGTCGAGACCACACAGATGTGAAATCTTATAGACCACTATCGCTGCTGAACACAGACTGCAAAATATTAGGCAAAATATTGGCCAACAGGTTGGCCCCCCTCATGCACTTACTGATACATGCAGATCAGAGTGGCTTCATTCCCAAGCGTAACACCTTCCTGAATATTCGAAGATTGTTGGGCATAATAGGAGACACCCCCAAGAATGCACAGGAGGAAATGGTGCTCTCATTAGACATAGAAAAGGCCTTTGATACGCTCGAGTGGGACTTTCTGTTGGCCACGATGGCCCGTATGGGAATAGGCCCTAACTATATCCGCTGGGTTCGGACATTGTACTCTAGCCCGAACGCGAGGGTGAAATCAGGCGGGGTGATTTCTGATAGTTTCCCTATCTCTAGGGGGACACAGCAGGGATGCCCCTTATCCCCGCTACTGTTTGCCATAGCAATGGAACCATTAGCGGCAAAAGTTCGCCTCATGGAGCATGAATGGGGAATTATTAGGAACGGGGTACATCACACGATTTCACTATATGCAGATGATGCGTTGATATATATCAGGAACGGCTGTGCAGCTATCCCATCTGTAATATCTTTATTGGCTGAATTTGGAGGCCTATCTGGCCTTGTGGTAAACTGGGAGAAGTCGTGTGTCTTTCCCCTGGTAAAAAGGGCTCCTAATAATCATGATCCCCCAGTGACAGGACATCTTAAGTGGTGCCCTACAACATTTAAATACTTAGGGATAAACATATATCATGCCACGGAAGACTTAAGAGATGGGAACCTGGGGAAGGCGCTAACATCTATAAAAGGCTCCCTACAATTCTGGAACAAGCTCCCTCTCTCGCCACCCGGCAAGGTGGCGATTGCTAATATGTTGATTCTACCTAGGCTTTTATATTACTTTGCGGCCCTACCGATAATTATTCCCAAAAGATTCTTCAGCAATCTAAACACAGCATTGCTGCAGCTCATTTGGGGAGGTGGCAGAGCGCGAGTGGCGCTACCCACACTACAATGTCCGCTGGACAATGGTGGCCTAGGAACCCCGAATTTTGAAAAATACTATGCAGCCGCACAACTTCAATGGGTCCAATATTGGATCCACAGTCCAGAGCAAGCGGAACCTACGAGCCTAGAGCCTCGGCGGAACGGGACTCCTCTTTTAAATTGGCTGTCGACGAAGCCCCCCAAAGTGGCACTGGTCAACCCACTGCTTGCAGCTGCGTACGCGTGCTGGGCCAGATACGTGCAAAAAAGAGCAGATAAGCTCCCATACTCTCCACACGTACCGCTGAATTACCTGTTAGTGGGGAACGCAGCCAGAATGCAAGCTGCAAAGCAGTGGAACGAAGCAGGAATACTGACCGTAGGGGATTGCTACGAAGACGGTAAACTAATGACGTTCGAGGCCCTTCAGGCCCTCACGGAGATAAATCCGGGACAGTTCCTGACATATCATGCCGTATGTCACGAAATCAGGAAAATTTGGGGAATGGGCACCTCGGAACCAGAGATCTCCCCTGTGCTTCACCAGCTTCTACAACACAGCGATCAAACTAAAACAATATCCAATCTATATAGAATCCTCAACAAGACCCCTGATACAGAGACAGGGAAAACATGGGATAGATGGAACGCAGTACTCCCCACCCCGATCCCACTGGAAGACTGGCCCAAGGCCCTATCCCACATCAGAGGTGTGTCAAGGAATCCCAGATTTAGATATACCCAATTCAATTACACCCATCAAACATATCTTTCCCCAGCCAGAATAAAGCGCATGTTCCCTGATGCAGCATCAATGTGCCCCAGATGCAGATTGCCGTCAGCATCCTTTTTCCACATGGTATGGGATTGCCCGAATATACAAACGGCCTGGGCGGAGGTGGTAGAGGAGGTATCTGGGCTTACGGGACTGGCACTGGTAGCAGACCCCGGGTCCTGCCTGTTGGGACTTAGGAAGAGACCAAAAAAACAAAGACATTTACATAAATTTATAGACCTGGCCTTTTTAATGTATAAAAGGTTAATAGCAATGCATTGGAAAGCCTCTATGGCTCCCGATCTGAAATCCTGGCACTCTCTAATAACACGCTGGGCGCGCACTGAATATCAGGTACTAAAAAGAATGGTGCGTGAAGGGCGGCAACACACAGGTTGCTCCACATGGGAGGATATGGTAACAAAGCTGGAGGCCAAAAACGATGAAAAGCCTCCTTAAATTGGGGTGCGCGTATTCGCAACAACCACAGCATAAATTCACCTGCACCCCTCATCACGGGAACAGAACTCATAAGACACCCAGACAACACAGTGCACATGCATCACATCCGCCCATCTCTCTAGTAATAAATGCCCACTAAGACTATGTCACCACAGTGGTAGCGCGGCGCGGGGAGCAGAAAACCAGGGGAGCCACTCGCATACACTAACCTAGTTGATGCCCCTTCCCTCAGACACTCAGGGAACCCATGAACGTAAAGCAAGGTCCACACTGGTCTCAAACGAATGCCTATATAAAATAAACAGTGAAGGATAAACCTAGGGAGGGTGCAGCCAGGAATGATATTGCAAGACCAGAAGCGTTCCGTGAAGTGCATAGAGGGGTTGTGTGTATTTGTTTTAAGACTTAGATAATTAATCATCGTTTTGGTTTATCCTGTGGTTGCAAACTGAACAATTTGTATCATATTTCGAAATATAAAACCAATAAATATATAAAAAAAAAAAAAAACAATAGCCCATTATCACACACAGAATGACAATAGAACACTGTCACATACAGAATAACAGTGGCACATTGTCACATACAAAATAACAATGGTACACTGTCACCCACAGAATAACAATAGCACGTTGTCATCTACAGAATAACAATAGCACACTGTCACAGACAGGATAACAACAGCACACTATCACAGACAGGATAACAATGACACATTATCCGTGCAGAATAAGAATAGCACATTGTCACCTACAGAATAGCAACACCACACTGTCACACCCAAAATAACAATAGCACACTGTCACACACAGAAGAACAATTGTACACTGTCACATACAGAATAAAATGGCACACTGTCACATACGGAATAACAATGGTACACTGTCACCTACAGAATAACAATGGCACACTGTCACATAAGGAATAACAATAGCACATTGTCACCTACGGAATAACAATGGCACATTATCACCTACGGAATAACAATGAGACAGTATCACATGCAGAATAACAGTGGAACATTATCACATACGGAACAACAATGGCATAGTATCACATGCAGAATAACAGTGGCACGTTGTCACCTACGGAATAACAATGGCACAGTATCACATGCAGAATAACAGCGGCACGTTGTCACCTACGGAATACCAATGGCACAGTAGCACATGCAGAACGAGAATGGCATGTTGCCACCTACGGAATAACAATGGCACAGTATCACATACAGAATAACAGCGGCACGTTTCCACTTACGGAATAACAATGGCACAGTAGCACATGCTGAATAACAATGGCACGTTGTCACCTACGGAATGACAATAGCACAGTATCACATGCAGAATAACAGCGGCACGTTGTCACCTACGGAATAACAATGGCACAGTATCACATGCAGAATAACAGTGGCACGTTGTCACCTACGGAACAACAATGGCACAGTATCGCATGCAGAATAACAGTGGCACGTTGCCACCTACAGAATGACAATGTGCCAGCCCGAGCAGGGTAGCGTGCGGTGCACTCCCTCCTGCATGCAGAATAACATTGGCACGTTGCCACTTATGGAATAACAATGGCAGAGTAGCACATGCAGAATAACTGGCACGTTGCCACCTACGGAATAACAATGGCACAGTATCACATGCAAAATAACAGTGGCACGTTGCCACTTATGGAATAACATTGGCACAGTAGCACATGCAGAATAACTGGCACTTACCACCTACGGAATAACAATGGCACAGTATCACATACAGAATAACAGCGGCACGTTGTCACCTATGGAATAACAATGGCACAGTAGCACATGCAGAATAACAATGGCACGTTGCCACCTACGGAATAACAATGGCACAGTATGACATACAGAATAACAGCAGCACGTTGTCACCTACGGAATAACAATGGCACAGTAGCACATGCTGAATAACAATGGACGTTGTCACCTACGGAATAACAATGGCACAGTATCACATGCAGAATAACAGTGGCACGTTGCCACCTACAGAATGACAATGTGCCAGCCGGGGCAGGGGTCGCGTGCGGTGCACTCCCCCCTGCCCCAGCCTGAGGGCACGACAAGGAGGCAGCGCCTTTAAGCAGTAGACGCCACGCTTCCCTCTCAAGGGGGAGTGGCGGGGGACATTGAGAGGGTTCTGCTTTTGTCCAGGGGGTGCCGCTATCATTAGTGTGGCCTGTGCAGCGGAACAGCGGCCTGAGGCAAGAGACCTCCCCCCGCTGTTGTGCACGCCCTCTCACACCCGCCTTCTCAGTAAGTGGTTTTAGCAGGAATGCAAGTGGCAGCGAGACTGGTGGAAAGACATGGGGCCTGATTACGAGTTTATGTGCTGTTTATCACCCCTGATAAATAAGGAGTCCATAGGTATGTTATTTGTCAGGTGGTGCAATAGCTTGCACTATTGTTTGTTTGGCTTAATAACGTGCTGATTTGGGATTTTAATGCACCAAAATCCGCAGGATACATTAAATCCCAGATTCACAAACCTGTCACAGAACCAGCAGCCACAAGTTCTGCGCTGCGCTGCGTGACGGGCAGAGAGCAGGAGAGCGCCATATCTACGCCTCTCTCCTAGCTCTCCCTAGCGCGGGAGCAGAATTTTGCCTCCAAGTGCTACGCACGCAGCTTTGCGCCACAATGGGATGGTGTGTGCGTGAGCCTAGCATAGCATTTTGTACTGGAAGGGATCCCTTCTAGAACAAAATACTGTATTTAGACTTCATTTAAAAGTTTTCCTACTTTCTGTGCTGCACAGTGCAAAGTCAGAAAAGAGAGAAGAAATGAAAACATTCCTCCTTTTAACGTGTGCTTTCCAGCAGCATTATTTTTGGCACAAAACCTTGTCTACTAAAGTTAGTAGATAGGATTTTGTGTCAAAAAGCATGATTGGTAGTTCAGGAACGCCAAACCAACGCAAATACCAATTTGCGTTAGTCTGTAAATCCCGATAAAGGTTTTGCTTCCGGTTTGCTTTACAAAAGTACCTAATTTAGTAGTTACCATGGCAACAGCCTTGCCCATTGGACATGATGATTTCAGGATTCCAAGAGCCAGTGGCCTTAGGAAGCTATGAGGACATTGAGTGTGGGCAATCTTTACAGATACCTGAGGTCAAGCAGAATGTTCCTAAAGTGGTCCTAGTGGTAGTTTGCTTACCTTTGCCCTCAGGGTCTGAACGCTCACACATTCACATGATTTCATTGTCATGGTTCAGAAGTAATCACAAAGAGATTTATTTTCATCAATTTGATTACTACCCGGTCCAAGGTGACTTAGGGCCTCATTACCGCTGCTGTGGCTGTCCGACTACCACATTATGAGTTTGGCGAGCGGACTCACCAACAGACCGCCGTCTGCTCCAGGATCCTTGATCCCGACTGGGTGACGGCGGTCTTGGTTATAATCAGCCAGGGCACCTCTAAACTCAGCGCCGCCCTGCTGCATAGAACCTTGTTCCCCACCATGAAAAGGCTGGCAGAGAACAGGTGGCGGGGGCTCCCCTGCCCAGCACCATGTGCAGACAGTGCGCATCCTGAGGGTGCTGGTCGGCCCCCCCTGTGCTACTAGAGAGCACTAAGCTCCTTTAATGGAGCCGAGTGCTATCTAGTAGCTCTGTTCCCACCGGTCAGACTGGCGGGAACGCTCTATTTCAAGGTTTCTGCCAGTCAGCCAGGCTGGTGGTAACCTTGTAATAAGACAGGGAGGACACCATAGCGGGGGTTTCCTCCTCGTGAATTTGGCGGTCCCGTGTTGGCACCGCCAAACTAATAATAAGCCCCTTGGGCCATGTTTAGTTAATGTATAATGCTTGTATTGACTGTTGTTATTAAGAAAAAAACAAGTGGGTTGCCTCTACATCAAAGTTACTATTGCAATGTTGGTGTGGAACCTGGATGATCTATACCACATATAGAATCATAAACAGAATATCTTAGACATTATGAGAGGCTAGCTAAAGGAGTTATTAGACCATCTGTCAAAATCCATGGTTCGCACTCAAAGCGAGAATGTCGGATGAGTACGGAGACGAAGAGACCATAGGTGTCTACAGAGCACAGGCTCAAAATTTAAATTAAATTGCATAATTTTCATTATTTCAGGAAATTTGTGTTGTGTGCTTTACAAAATCACAGAAATAAAGCCATTACAGCTTTAATTATGCATCACGTGCACTTGTGCCAAAAATTGATGCAAGGACACATTTTATGCTAAATATAGAACAAAATGAATGATTAGCATTTCATGTAATTATGTGCAATTTCACATACCTTTGATGAAAATGTGCATAATTATAAAAAGGCAAATTGTGAACACTTCAGATACCCCTACCTGTGATACCTATTCTGCAGAAGGTAAGCAACAGAGGTGAGGTGAACTACCATTCCCAAGATGCTGCTGGACTCTCTCGAGAATTGCAGCCATCTTGATGCTTCGGGCTTGGGTGCCTCATGTTCTACGGCGTTCATTGTTGAAATCATCTGGTTTTGTGACATCAGATCTTCGCTGGGTTCATCTGGTTCTGTGTTACTCTTTCCTGTGCCCTCTGGTGTTGTGCTATGAACTCTATTCTGGAGTCATCTGGTTTTGTGTAATTAACTTATACCGGAGTTTCTTTTAATTCTGCAAACTCCAAACTACAAACTTTCATAGGTTTAACTCTATGGTACAGGCTTTGTTGCATCCCATGGCTCATCTGTGGTAGGGAAGTATTACTAGAAGTGATCAGGAGTGAGATGCACAATATTAAATGTATATTCATTATGTTGCAGATAATGGACTGTCTAGGTTTAGAAATATTGAAATCACAGATTTAGCTTCCAATCTGCTGAAGGTAGTTATAGTGACTAGAACACATACTTTACTAAAAGGTATTTTATGCAGAGTTTCTAAAGATGTATTTACTTTCAGCTGTAGAAATTCATACTCTTGTCAGATAATGCAGAAATTATTTCAAGGTGTATCAAGGGAAATATTGCAACCAATGAATTGTGATCTTCCTGATTTATCTGAAAGAATATTCTCACAGCACAGGTTGAGACTGGCAGGATGACCAAGCAAGGTGAGGATATCTGGGGCCTGATTTACAACTTTCTGGAGCAGGGCAGCACCTCAAGGCTTCTTGCTGCACTGTCCTGTGTCAAAGGAGAGGGCAGGAATGTGCTGAGTTATTGAAATAGGGCGAATTCCTGTCCTTTCTGCCTGGGCCGGCGCACAGATTGGTGCCTTGAGCCAACACAGGCACTCTTGCACCATGTTAGCAGGTTTTGTGCAGGAAGCGGCATCTTCCTGCACTAAATCAATCAATGGAGGCGGTTTCCTCTTCATACTTGTGCTGCAGAATGCAGCGCACATAGAAAGAGGAAAAAACAAGGAGAAGTAGAGGTATTTCTCCTTGTTACGCCTCTGCTGGGGAGGGGCACAGTTTTGATGCATTCCCAGGTTTACCCGTCCTAGCAAGTCTGGGAATGTGTTAAAACCCATGGGCGGATGGGTGTTGCATGGGATCACCCACTGCAATGCCCATGGAATGCCTCCTTGACGTAGAGTAAGGCAACTGTAAAAGACTGTAAACTTCGCACTTGTATAGCGCACTACTCACCTGTTGGGGTCTCAAGGCGCTGTACACATAGTGCTGTGGAACCCCTCCTGGCTTTTCCCTGTGAGGCACCCACTCCTGGGAAACTCCCAGGGTGAAGCCAGGCATCCAAGCGCTGTGAGGGCCGTTGTGGAGATTAAGCAAGCTATTGCCCAGAGTGGGACCCATCAATTAGATTAGGCACTGAGGCAAGAGTTATCTGGTCCAAGGGAATTGAGCCCAGGACCCACTGAGGCAGGAATTGAACCCTGGTCCTGGGCCAGATCGCTGCATTAGGGTCTGCCGCTCTAACCATTGTGCCACACTTCTCCACTGCCTTGCCTTACTCCATACCTATAAGGCCATGAAAAGCAATGCTGAGTAGGTTTGCGTCACCTCATAGATATGATTGAGAGGCCTGCACCACTGGAGGTCATAAAAAGGGAAGCTCTGGTAATGCAGGACTTTTCTAAATGAGGCCCTTGTGTCTCTGGTTCTCTCTCTTGTCCCAGATGCACTTCCTTCGATCTACTGCTGACCAGCATACTAATCCTTTGCAGCATTGATAGTGGATCCAATGAAAGCAGGATATTTGCATTGCTCCTGTGGGATCAGAATTAGCAAGTGATTGAAAACCAGGGTCGGTGGTGAGCTCTGCTCCGCTGGCGGAGTGAACAGAGTTTTTTGCACTCCGCACTCCACTGGAGCACAGAGTTTGGCAAAAAACTCTGATAACCCTGGAGCGGATTGGAGATCACCGGCATGTGGCCCAGGGCAACCGGCTGCACTTTACACTTGATCCAAAATGAAGACATTTGCAGTGCGGCATGCTAGGAGAGCCCCACCTGAGGATTTGATTTCTACCAGTCGGCGTGGAGCTTCTGCTGCAAGCTACTGCTACAAGATGCTGCTGAGGGGTTCCACCAGCTCCAGTTCCAGCCCCTCCCCCTTTTCACTCTCTTCAGCAGCCCAGGAGTAGGGGGCAGAGGAAGGCAGAGAGTTAGGCCGCTAGCTACGGGGACTCTGGACCCAGCAGCATTGAGACCCCCGTTTCGCTTTCTATTTTATGTGCACCCAGGAGCCAGCACTGGGCCACGTCATTGTTTACATTTGAGGGCGGTGTGCATGGAAAAATTGAAACTATTCGAAGCATAGCTTCAACAAAAGCTTTGTTGTGCCAAGAACACCCTGTTCCCTCTTTTCAGGAAAGAGGCAAATTATTAAAAAAGTAATTTGTTAACACTGTTTTTGGAAATGTCTAAATGGCAGCCAATGTTTCCTGTTATTTTAGCTTCTACTTCTATTTCAGTTACCTACTTTCAGTTTGTGGGACAAAGATGGGGAGACCCATGGGAAGCTGTAAATTTCTGATAATTAGACAGAATTTCCAATTCAGTAAGGGGTTATTGGTGTAGATCTTTCATCATTTTCCCAAAGACACTAAGGGGGTTATTCTAACTTTGGAGGAGTGTTAATCCGTCCCAAAACTGACGGTAAAGTGACGGATATACCACCAGCCGTATTACGAGTTCCATAGGATATAATGGACTCGTAATACGGCTGGTGGTAAATCCGTCACTTTTCCGTCACTTTTGGGACGGATTAACACCTCCTCCAAAGTTAGAATAACCCCCTAAGGGCCTGTTTAAGACTTTGGCGGTCCCACCATGGTGGACCACTGGTCCTGCCACCAGTTGCCTCTACACATCAGCAACACTCATCGCACTCAACCATGGCTATGACGTCCCCCCAAACATATTACAATATTCCCGCTGGGCTGACTGGTGGCAATATTGTATTACGCATTCACTGATGGGAACAGTGCTATGATATTGGCCTCGGCTCCTTTCAGGGAGCCAAGGCCAATATTGTAGCATTCCAGCACCCTCGGATTGAGGACTGTCGCAAAGCAGGCAGTGTGCATTCCAGTGGTGGTGGAAAGGGGGGCCCCAACATGGCCCCCTTGCGACCCCCGACACTGGCTTTCCACCAGCCTTTCGATGGTGGGGTCCCCACCATGGAAAGGCTGGCAGAAAGCTGAGTTGTAATCAGCCAGTCGGCACTGAGTTCAGAGCCGTACTGGCTGTGTACAACTCAGGCCGCCTTAACCACGTCGGGAACCATGTTCTTGGCAGGGACGGTGGTCTAAAGTCAGATCCGCCCACCAGGGTTGTAATGTGGGGGTCAGACCACCTGAAGTGCAGCGGTCCGACTGTCACTGAAAGTGTGGCGGTCCTCGGGCTGCCACACTCGTAATTAGGTCCAAATTGTTGAAAATAAAAAAACTAGTGAAAGTAATAGAAAGAATTGACAATCTTTTCATCTGTATGTTTTGTCCCTGTGGTGGATCTACAAAGGTAACATACTAATATTTCTGACAGATGCTTCCGGTCACAGGATATACGGAGTCTAAAACATGTGATATACCCTAACCCATGGGTACTCACAAACATTTTCCCAGGGGCCAAAAAGTTTGATCTGTGATGTGCCCGAGGGCCGCATCAATGCCAGCGGAATGGTGGTCGGGCAAGAGGGTTGGGAGGACTGGCGGTTAAGTATTGGTAGGTAAAGCAAATGATATACATCTAGTGGCTGAATTGAGCAATATAAAACTAGAAAATCTGGGATTAATCTTGGCTTCCGCACTTTTGCAAATTGTGTGATCCTAGGCAATTGCTTAATATTAGGTTCAGGGTCTGCATTGTACAAATATGCTCCTGTGTTTGACTTAATAAACTATAATGCTGTTCATCTATAATAGTAACCCAGATCACTCAAAAAGTGCACATAACATCTGACTCGCTTGTTTCATTCAATATTGGCGAATTTGTCAAGGTAAAGGTGAACATTTATGTTTCTAAATTCTTGTTTGAAAACTATCACATAAAATGAATACTTCTCGTTGTACTGATACAATAAATTATACTTAGGTGAAATGGACTGCATGTTAAGTCAGTACACTTTTTGAATTTTGTAGTGACTGTTACATTTTTACACTTTTGCTGCAAGATGTCTTTAAAAATGAACTTGCTTCTAAAGTGAAGCTCAGGACTCCCTGGTTACTTCCTTTCCGTAACACCAGTTAACCTTGAAATAAACAATTGTCTCTCTACGATCGCGTGAACAGCAACCCTATACTCCTGTAGTCCAGGGGGCCGCATGTAAAGGTCAAGGGGGCCGCATGCGGCCCCCGGGCCGTACTTTGAGTATCCATGCCCTAACCCATATATCGAGATCCAGCTTCTAATGATTTTTCTTTGTATACTGACCATGTTTGGGAATCATGGTATTTGTATGAATCAGAAATTGATTGCCTAATATAATGTAATTTAGAGGGTGTTTTGCAAAATGTGTTCTTTCTTGTACACTTACATTGGGATGGCAAAATCTGAGAGATATTGAATCAATAATATCAAATGTTCTACTATAGTATTTTTCCACACTTCTCTCAATAAAAACAGTGTCTTACTTGCATGGGTTGGCCTATCACCCATAACAGGAAACCCCCAAAATGTACCTTGAAGTCATCAAGATTTTTCTGGGGATGTGGAGAGCTGTTGTAATTGAGGGACTGGTAAAAGTCCTATCAGACAGCGCTTCTACACTTTTTTGTAATAAAAACAACGCTCAACTAGTGTGGATGGACCTATTGCCTACAACAGGAACTAGTTAAAATTACGTTCATGTGAAGTCAATGTACTACTTATGAGGTCATAATTACAGTACTGGTCTGGTCCTATGACGTGTACTAGGTCCACCCACACATGCAGGTGGTATTTGAAGTGAGGGTCCGCAGGGTGAACTTTGGCCAGTGGCTAGACGTTCCTGGGAATTCTATCACATAAATGTGGGATTAATAGTATTTTTTGAATTACGCTTTGATGTTTGCAGGACAATCTGGTTAAGAAAATGTGCTGGGATTCATGCAAGTCACAGAATCCTGGATTCCTCTGTTTCTCTAGGTTTTAGAAAAGCCACAGTCTCTTTGTGCCGGATGAACCTGGGCAGAAATGTAATTATCACAAAACATACCTCCCTGGATTTTCCTGAGTCTCTAGATTTCATAAATGGCCAAATGTGCGGACAACCAACATGAGTGTCCATGGAGTACTGTGTGTCACCGCCAACAAAACAAATAGCAAGCTCTGAGGGAAGCTCTTCCCTCACAACTGAGCCAAAAAAGAAAATACCTCTTGTGCATGTACCAGAGGCTTGTTCTGCCTTAAGTGTTTGAAGGTAGTGCACAGGATATGAACAGCACATCAAATGCATTAAAGAGGTTTAGCTTTTAAGATAAACAAACCCATTACCAAACTTCACACATCAGAAACTGCCTTCATGTGGCCCAGAGAAGTTTATTAACCTTATTGTTTTGGAAAAAAACTTTTCTTGTACTCCTATTTTGCATCTTCTATTTTGAGCAACATCTGTAGTCTTCATGTTTTTGCCTATTTGTCTCAGACATATTCCCTCAAAAAGTGAACACAATGCACGGACGCGCAGCACAACATCTTACGCTGCCATTTACGTCCCTGTTTCTGTGTTTTTTTACGATTTTTTTGCGTGCTGTGGTGAATATTGGTGAGTTTTGCAGTTTGTGACTCTGTTTTTGTTTTTTGTTTTTTATTTTTTGGTGGCATCAGACCTCCTGCCCTGCATTATTTTTTACGGCCAGGGCGGTTGATTCGGCTGTCATGGCTGAAGAGGGCCGGCACAGTGTTCTTCCGTCACAGTCTGAGAGTCACTGTCAACACTATAATTTATGTTCACAACTGAGATTGTGGAGCATGGCTATCACGCGCCCATTCAGTCTATGCCACGTAGGCAAGGTCTCTTCTGATTTGTTAGCTTGAACTGTCAGTCACTTGCTAAGCACAATCTGGAAGTGTTCAATCTCATGGTGGACTACAAACTTGGTGTCATCTTTCCAAGGGGGACGTGGCTTCAGGAGTGATCCAGAGCAACCTCCCTGATCTGGCCAGTGAACTGCTCTGCCACCTCGTAGCTCCACCGGCAAGTGAAGCCCTTCTGTCCCTGAACTCTGACCTCAAGCACTAGTTCTAGGCCCTCCTCCACCTGCATGCTTGTGCCTGCGCCTCATCCCTGGTGTCCAGTGGGAGTGCTCTGCTCTTCTGCTAGGCTGCCCTCTGCCTCTCTTCTCCTTTCCCCTCTCCGACCCCGAAACACCTGAAGTGCATCCTTCTCAACGTCCACTCCCTCCATAAAAATGCCACCAAGATCTGGGACCTCCTTGAATAGCACCACCCCAGATGTTGCGTTCTTCACCAAGACCTGGACAAACACCACCTCAGGCCCGGACATCGCCATCCCCCAGGGATACAGGATCCCCGGAAAGACCACGCCAGCCACCCTGGGGGAGGAATCACCATCGTCCACAGGTCCAACCTCTGCCTGAACACACACTCCAAAGACTCCGAAGAATCCACAAGCCTGATAGAACACCTCCATTTCAAGCCACACACCAGCCAGACATCCGCTATCAGGATAACCGTCATCTCTGCTCCCCCCCGGACCTCATACACCATTCGCCCATTCCATCACGGACTGCATCTCCGCACAAGCCATCACAGGCAACAACTACACCCTGCTGGGAGACCTCAACTTCCACCTTGAGAATCCACAAGACCCCAACACTGCATCCCTCCTAGACAACCTCCACAACATAAGACTCTGACAGATCGTGACAGAGCCAACACACTCAGCAGGACACACCCTCAATCCCATCTTCACTACAGAAACCTCAGCTACCTTCAGCCACACCACGGAACACCCATGGACAGATCACCAATGCATCCACTTCACCTTCAACACAACCACCGTCATCAGACCCCAACTCAAACCATCGCATAGAAACTGGACAAGAATAACCACCGTTTAGCTCACCATCACTCTCGCCATCTCCACCCCACCACTGTACACAACAAAGACTCAAACACCGCAGCACGCACCTTCCACAAATGGATCGCCGACTGCGCCAACACCATAGCCTCTCTCAAAAAGAACAACAGCATCCATGCAAAGAGAGCCAGCTGATTTACCCCCGAACTCCAAGAATATAGAAGCACTTGTCGCCGCCTCGAGAAAATCTGGAGAAACACCAGAAGCCCACAGCAACTTCAGAGCCACCACCACCGCACACCACCAACTCATCAGAAACACCAAAAAGAAAGCAATACAAGACAGAATCTCCTCACAAGCACATAACTGCAAGGAACTCTTCAGCATCATCAAGGAGTTCACCCAACCCAACAGTGAAACAGCAGACATCCCACCCTCACAGGACCTCTTTGACAGACTCAACACCTACTTCTGCCACAAAATCAAAACCATCTACGACAGTTTCAGCAAGGACAACCTACACGCAGAACCCCCTCTACCAAACCCCACGCCAACAAACCAACAATCTCCACCTGGATACCCAGGTGGAGATTGTTGGTTTGTTGGTGTCGGGTGAAAACACTGAAGTCTATACACTCTGGGCCCCACACGGACCCATGTCCCCATTACATCTTCAACAGAGCTGGAGACACCATTGCCCCCAAGCTGAGCCTCACCATCTACCACTCACTGGCTGCCGCCACCTTCCCTGATGACTGGAAATACGCCAGATCAACCCCCTCCTCAAGAAACCCTCAGCATACCCCATCGACCACAAAAACCTCAGGCCCATTCGCCCTACTTCCATTTCCTGCGAAAGTAATTGAAAAAGCAATCAACAGCCAACTCACCACATTTATAGAAGACCACAACATCCTCCACATCTCCCAACCTGGATTCAGGACAAACCACAGCACTGAAACAGCCCTCCCGGTCGCAACAGATGCCATCCGCTCCCTAATGGACAAGGGAGAGATGGCGGCACTCATCCTACTAGACCTCTCGGCAGCTTTCGACACAGTCTCCCATCACACCCTGATAAGAAGGCTCCATGAAGCCGGCATCAGAGACAAGGCCCTCGACTCGATCCAATCCTTCCTCTCTGTCAGAACGCAACGAGTGAGACTCGCCCCCTTCCTCGCAGATCCCACACCCACCACCTGCAGAGTGCCCCAGGGATCTTCCCTCAGCCCCACGCTGTTCAACGTCTATATGGTCCCGCTAGCAACCCTCATCGGAAGCTACGGAATCAACATCATCTCCTACGCTGGTGACACCCAACTCATCCTCTCCCTCTCTAACGAACCAGACAAGGCCAGACACAACTTCCACGAAGGCATGGAAGCAGTCGCCAACTGGATGAGAAACATCTGCCTTCAACTCAACACAAACAAGACAGAAGTACTCATCATGGGCCCTCAACCCAATGCATGGAATGACTCCTGGTGCCCACCCACCCTCAGAAACACACCCACCCCCGCCAGCCAAGCCCGCAACCTTGGAATCATCCTGGACCCCAACCTCAGCATGAACCATCAAATCAACTCAGTCACCTTCACTTGCTTCCGCACCCTCTGCCTACTACGTAAGTCCTTCAAGTAGATGCCCCTCGAACATAGAAAGACCATCACACACGTCCTCATCATCAGCACCCTGGACTACGGCAAAGCACTCTACTCTGGAATCAACAAAAAACTCACCCGCAAATTGCAAAACATCCTGAACGCCGCCGCCAGACTGGTCCTCGACCTACCCCGACATTGCCACATCTCGCAACACCGACGTACACTGCACTGGCTCCCCATAGAGAAAATAATCACCTTCAGGATCCTCACCCACGCACACAAAGCCCTCCACAACACCAGACCTGCCTACCTTAACCAGTGACTCAACTTCCACGTACCCCACTGGACCCCACGCTCAGCCCAGCTCTCTCTCGCAGAAGTACCCCGCATCAGGAACACCAGAACAGGAGGGCGCACCGTCTCCTACTTCGCAGCCACTGCCTGGAATGCCCTACCCATCCACATCAGACAAACCACCTCCCTCCTCAGCTTCATGAAGGACCGGAAGACATGGCTTTTTTAAACCACCTCACCGGTATACGCTACACGTCCCCCCCTAGAGCCTTGAGACCCTAACGGGTGAGTAGCTGCACTTTACAAGCACTGATTGATTGATTGATCCAGACCTGACATTGCTTGGCTCTCCCTGGTAACTATTGTCCAGTCTTGCTATCCCTGACTTTGATGCCATTATTTCTTTAATTAGAATTTCTAACAATTGTGTGTTTTCTGGCTCCCACATATATATCATCTTCGGGACCTGCAAACAGGTGGAATTAGAAGATGCTTTTTCTTGCTAAATTAATATGTTGGGTGATCTCAATATTCATTTTGATGACCCTAGTTGTGCAGCTGCATCTTATCTTCCTAGAGACAGAAACATTCTAGAATAAGTACAATTAGTAACACATCCATGTACTCTGCTGGCTATATTTTAGACCCTATTGTCTAGGGGTTGGCAGAAAGTTCCGTTCTGCCACCAGAATGGGCAAAATTTTGGCCACTCTGTTAGTCTTCAATATGGAGCTCCGGGTAAATTCCACCAAATATTGTGTGCCAGAAGTTTTGTGCCATGAGGCTCCAGAATATGCGACCTGGCAAGCGAGATTTGGCATCCCCTAGTGTGATTTTCTAATATGGACGGTCACTGGCATTCGTAAGCAGTCGCGGTCACAGGGCTGCCGTTCGAGTAGATTTGCTGCCACTCAAGCAGATTTTTTACTCGAGCAGCAACAACATCAACTCAAATGGTTGTGCACTCTTCAGCAACACATGGTGCCATTCCTGTTGATATTCAGTGCAGGTCACGCTACTAGAACTAAATTGTAGTGCGAGCTGCATACTTTCTACCAGTTGGAAGAATTATGTGGAGTCTTGCAGAGTTTTCTGTAACTCTACAGAACTGAATGGAGTGAAACTTCATGTGTTCCCCGTACCCGTATTATTTTCCCAAACTTGCCCTCTCTCTTTGTTGAGCTTTCTATCATTTACTGAGGATGGATGTTTTCTCCATTTTGGCAGTATTTTGTCGAGCAAGGCTCTTGACACATTACTTAAGTGCTGGTCTAAGCTCAACTCTACTGTCTTTTGCAAACTTCTTTGGAACAGTGTTCCTGGGATGGAAGGTTCCCTTTACAACTACACAAGGCAAATGAATACTTGGGTTACAACAACGTTAGACGTACGTTTACGAGAGGCTGTAGCTTCAAAGTGGTAGGCCTTGGGTCTGAGTTGAACTGATGGAGCTTGACCTGGTGTGTTCTTCCGGTCAGGAAGGAGGCTATCCACTTGAGGCCTGGTCCTTGGATTCTGGTTTTGTGAAGTCCGGAGACAAGTGTGTTGTAGGAGACTGTGCTGAAGGAAGCATAGAGCTCCAGGAGGATGGGTATAGCATTGTAGCCTCAATCTAGTATGACGCAAACGTCGTCTTTCAGATAGTACGTGAACAATCGGTCCTTCATGTTGGTCCTCCAGGTTATTCCCACTGTTGAGTAATGTGCTCAGGGCAGGTGACTTGCTTGGAGGGCTTTCACATCCTACCAAGAGTCTGTCAGACCGCCTCCTCAAAGCCTTGCTGGACCTGGAGGCCATGATGTATGCACATGTCCTCCTTGGAGAACTGAAGACCCGGGCTGGGGGAAAAACTATCAACCTCTTATCTGACCAGTACATTAAACTGTTAACATCTGATAAATCCTCCTCACCGCTGACCTACCAAAATGCTCATGATAAGGAGGTGCACCAAGGAGTATGTTTTAGGGCTACGAAGCAGCCTTTGAGGGAATTGACAGGCGGATATTGTGGTCAAAACTAGCAGATCAATGCATCCTCTAAAAAACAACTCAGGGTGCTTATAATGATAACGGGTGTCAAATGGGGTCAAATTCCGTCCCTACCTGGAAGTATTGTAAAACAATAGGGAGGGTGCATAACAGACTCTAGAAAGAACCCACAATTACAGAAACATAGATAATTTCCCCCCAAATTAGACACCTGCGCCTATAGGTTTTAACTTACAGTGAGGATGCCCTAATTCTGGATGGCACTTTTTGGTCTCAGTAGCTCACGGTGTCTCTAGGACAAAAACCAGATGCACGGTACTGACAGGGGCATAAAAACAGCACAACAGTCAGTGGGTATTTGGGGATTTACTATTTATACCATCATCTAACTCTGAGGTTGTAGGAAGGAGGAGGCCACCGGTGACATGAGAAGAGCCTAAAAATCAAGCTAATACCTTAACGTATGAACGGAGATGCTCGCGCGAAAACCAGGCCACTCCAACGTTGGCTCCGCTCCCATCAGTAACTACTCCTGAGGTGATGCCAGGCCTGGTCTAGGGTTCATGGTCTTTCCTAAGGTATCAGTCTGGCTAGATAGGACCAGGGTGCGGGCACCACTGGAGCATCTTAGGGGCAGGGATGATGGTGGCTGACTTGAATGATGAGTCCACTCTATCTAGAGTAGATTTACTAGACCACTGCAGTCCGGCTTACTTTTGCACAGAACTCACATCCCTTTATTTTCACTGTGATGGAGAGGTTGGCTTGTAGGAAGCACGTGGGACTGCATGGAGGTGGGCGGCGGGATCCCCCCTCCACTGGCTCCTTAACTTTGTTTTCCATCCTGTGGAGCAGAGTTTCTTACATTTCACACAATGTAACATCACAAGACAACTTGCTGTGTGAAATGGAGACAACAGAAATGTGACTTCTTCACAAACAAATGGCCCATGAAGGATGCACTTTCATGATCATGTTTTATAAGATTTTGAGTTCTGAAAGCTTTACTTCTTGTAAACAAGGGTACTGCTAATCATGCTTGATAGCAAGGAACACTTTACCTCCTCAAGCTTGCAATGATAGTATTTTTGTGGAAGGTTAACAGTAAGATGTGCTCTACTGTCCTTAGAATGAAAAGGGTCTCCCTGCAGGGTGGAGAATGCTAGAGGTTTATTTCAAAGCAGTTGGGGCCAAAAACTGTTCATCTCCAAAGAAGAAAGAGATAAGTGCAGACTTTTCACAAACACAAATCTCCCGCCTGCATGACAGAAAAGGGAGGACTGTGCTCCCTAATTAACCTACTGTAGCTGAAAAATCTCTATTTTCTGACAAATTCTCTCAGCATTGGCAGAGAAGCCAGCTGGTCCCAGGTCACCAGGAGGACCACTGCCCCAGCCAGGCTTCCTCACCAGGATGTCCCTGCTAAGAATTCTTCGGATGAGTAGTGGGTGCCACCTTCCCCGCGTAGGGAAAACTGGCCAAAGAATCAATTCAGTGAGTCTGTTCAAACTGGACCCTCAAAATATTATCAGTAAAAAGTGATGTATTGGCTGTACCGAGCCAAATAACCCCAGAGCTGTTCCTAGAAACTCCAAGCCTAGGGTTGGTAAAACATATTAATCTCACGGTGAGCACGATTCAACAAGTGCTAAATTCACAAGTCATTGCAGGAACCCAAGCCAACTAAAAACCAAGAAAGCATCCTTTATGACTGGAAACAAACCACTGTGCATAAATTATACAAAATAGGCAAGATGTCTGGACCTCTGCACTGGAGGCCACCAGCACCGTGTCTGCTTTGCATAATTTATGTGGCACCGCCCAGTGGCTCCTGTCTCTTGGCTGTGCTGGTTTTGTGGAGAGGGGAAGGCAGAGTAAAAGCTTTGTAGGGGCTGCTCCTTTCCAGCTTATGGTTATACATTGTTGTGGGTGATGTGGCCTAATGAGAATTCATCGAGCTGTGGCCTGTTTCACGAGCGGTGCTGCGGTGATGGGAAAGCATCAGAGGAGAGATTACTCTGAGCAGCAGGGCTTGTAATCTCTCAAAACACCCCAACTCAAAGCGTACAGCCCTCTGTGCCTAATGGTTTAGATTCAGCTGGGTTTTGTTCAGAAAATAAGGGCCTGCGCCCTGAGTGATTCCGCGAAGCCTGCAATTTGCAAATGTACATTGTCAGCGCGCAGAATCACAGCTCTGCACAGTGCAACCGTCCTCTGAGAGGCGCCCACCACTCCTCACCCACTTGTCATCAGCACAGCAAGGAGGCCTTCAAGTTGTGTGCACTGCACTGAGAGCTGGAGTGAGATTTGTGACACTCACAAAATGTTTTATTCAATTTGGTTATATTGTCTCATTTGTGAAATGCAGACAGGTTCGAGTAGAAAATATCTCGGCGCATTTCTGTGTGACCCACTGCTCTGACAGGTAATTGCCTGTTTTCAATGCGCTTGTGAGAAATGTTCATAAGAAAAGTGGCCAAATGCATTTTGCAAATTATATGTCATTTCATTTGATCAGTGCGAAATATTCATGTAAAAATGTGTGAAAATGTTGTGAAAAGCTTATTTTTAGCGCCCCTTATTCCTAGTTGAAACTTGGACTGTGGGTAAAGACACACACAGAAAGCGCCGGTGTTGTGAACCTCTGTTGTGTTACTGCCGTGGCGACACAGCCACGTTCTCACAGGAGTCAGGCTGAGGGACTGCGGGCCACATTTACAGAAAGTGTTGCAGTTCAGCAAGTCACCCTTCTGCGCTGCATCACTGGGAAAGTGCAGGAACGCGCCATGTTCCTGTCCTTTTCACACAACGGGCTGCCTAGCACCAACACAAGCGCCCTTGCACCATGGTGCAGGGGTGCCTCCGTTGCATACATGAAGGGACACCTTCCTGCACAAAAACAATCCTGAGAGCCATTTCCTATTTCTGTGTGCTGCAGAATGCAGCACACATACAAAGAGGGAGCAACGAGGAGAAAAAAAATATTTGTCATCGTTACGCCTCTCCTGGAGAGGGATATCTATTCAGCACATTCCCAGGTTTACCAGGTTCGGTAAATCTGGAAATGCATCAAAAACCATGGGACTTGTGTGGGAATACCCAGGCAACGTCCATGGAATGGCTCTCTGGCACAGAGTAAGGCCATGCGGTGATTTGCGCCGTGTTGCCTTACACCATATCTAGGAGGCCATTCAAAGCCACGCAAAATGGCTTAGCTTGGCCACTAATATATGACTGTGGTTTGGGCCACACGTGTACCACATTGCGTGGTACAAGCATGCCGCAAACCGCTCATAAATCTGCCCCTTGGTGTTATTATTTCCGCAATGCAGAAGTTTCCAACAGAAGAATTTCTGAAGTCCACAGTGAGCGCTGATGACAATGGTCAGTTTGCTGAAGAGATAGGCTCTGATGTACTAAAAAAACACATAACCGATTTGCAAATCTGTGGCAAGCCACATTGCAGACAGTAACAAAGGACTGTAATATCTACTAATGTGAAAAAGGGAATCCATAACCGAAAAAATTACAAGATCAGACCAGTCAACTTAAAAATGTATTTCATAGTGTGAGGTAGGGGCGCTCTGCTCTTCACCAAGAGTCCCTCCCCCTCCAAAGAAACAAAAAACAAAGCTTTGCTGCTGAGGCTGTTGCCAGTGTCATGGAGTGTTTTCAGACCACTTCATGGACATTGGCTGCTCAGAGCTTCCAAAGAGAAGCTGGGAAGTCACTTTGGTCAGTGGTCTCCAGCTTGTTTTCTCTGCTACCGTGTGATTCCGGCTCCTCACCGACTGACCGAAGGTAACCGAAATCGTTTGACACACTGTGGCACCGTGTGAGTTTCCAGGTCCGTAAATCGTAAAAATGCACCCCTGTTCAAGATGTTTTTAGATAATTGTGAATCAGTATTCCAATGTACTAAGGAGTCACAATTTACAAATAATCGTAAAACATCCAAATTGCGTGTGCTAATCACCATCAGGTGGACGCAGTTGGTGACCAGGTGACGGTATGCCACAGCATCTCGAACATTCACAGTGGCTGCTCTCTGGGTGATGGTGGTGAGCAGGTGGGAGCAGAGTCTTGGGCAGAGACACCAGGGACAAAGCTTGGTCAGTAAGATTGGGGGGTGTAAGCTTCAGATGTCCCAAAAATCACGCTGGCACTTGTTAAATACATTATGTAAAGCGGGACACAGGGTGGGGGAGGGGGAGGAGAAGAGAGAGGGGAGTGGGAGAGAGAGAGATTTTACAGAATACATTTTTCAGGGGCTGTAACACCCCCAAACAACCCCCCAAATCCCCCTCCCTCCCCCCGCCCCACGAAGCTACGCCTCTGAGAGGCTCCCTGTTTGGTCAGACACCTGAGGAGGCTTATACCACAGACAGGCCGAGCATGGTTGTCATACTAGATGTAATTAAGGAGTTACAAGCTCTGCTAGCGAGGCAGACCGAATGCAACCAAACAACCTTGAACCTGCGGAGGTTTTGTGCTCCCTACATCTTGCTGCATCAGAGGGTTATCGAGGCACTATGGGGGTTATTCCAACTTTGGAGGAGGTGGTAATCCGTCCCAAATGTGACGGATTTACCACCAGACGTATTACGAGTTCCATAGGATATAATGGACTCGTAATACGGCTGGTGGTATATCCGTCACTTTACCGTCACTTTTGGGACAGATTACCACTTCCTCCAAAGTTGGAATAACCCCCTATAGCTGGAGCAGAATGACTATCAGAAAGCTCTTTCAAGCGCTCTAGACATTTCATCGGTGCAAAAGTGACTGGGTCAATGTACATATCAGTTTCCCACATACCACAGGAGAACTGCACAATTGAACTTTTATCAAATTGCACTTTTACGTAATGTCGTAGGATGTGTAGATGGGACATATATGTGTGTCTGGCCTCCCTCGACTGCAGAGTACATTTACAAGAATGGGAAACGGCAGCAGTCCCTTGACATCTATGTGATGAGCAATACAGGTTGTATTATTACAGGTATAGTTGCCTGGTATCCCGTCAGCACATGCGGCCCTCTCTTTTTCTGTCACTGTTAATTTAGCAATCGTCTATCAAGGAGAGAGATGGGAGATCTCGCTGCGCTGTCATTCACTCAAGTACTCAGTGCCTTTCATTCATACCTATGCTCCTCTGTTACACGTGATGTGAGTACACCAGTCACCCATGGATTCTTACTCCATACCTTAATCCACAGAATCAAGGGGAGACATGGGAGGTGGAGTGTTGTGTGGTGAGTCTCGCAATGCATGGCGCAGTCATTCACTCAAGTACTCAGTGCATTACATTCATACCTATGCTCCTCTGTTACAGGTGATGTGAGGACGCCAGTCACCCATGGATTCTTAATCCATACCATAATCCACAGAATCAAGGGGAGGGATGGGAGGTGGAGTGTTGTGTGGTGAGTCTCACAATGCATGGCGCTGTCATTCACTCAAGTCCTCAGTTCATTACATTCATACCTATACTCCTCTGTTACAGGTGATGTGTGTACTCCAGTCACCCATGGATTCTTAATCCATACCATAATCCACAGAATCAAGGGGAGAGATGGGAGGTGGAGCGTTTTGTGGTGAGTCTCACAATGCATGGCGCTGTCATTCACTCAAGTACTCAGTACATTACATTCATACCTATACTCCTCTATTATAGGTGATGTGAGTACGCCAGTCACCTATGGATTCTTACTCCATACCTTAATCTACAGAATCAAAGGGAGACATGGGAGGTGGAGTGTTATGTGGTGAATTTCACACTGCATGGTGCTGTGTCATTCACTCAAGTACTCACTACATTACATTCATACCTATTGTATGAGGCTGGCCTGGTTTGTAGTGGGTACCTTGGGTACTTACACCTTGTACTAGGTCCAGTTATCCCTTGTTAGTGAATGTAGTAGTGTTCTAGCAGCTTAGGCTGATAGAGGTAGTTATATCAGAGCAGTTTAGGCTGAAATAGGAGACATGCAAAGCTCATGCAATACCACTTATAGTTACACAGTACTTATACACAAGTAAAGACAATACTCAGTGTTACCAAAAATAAAGGTATTTATTTGGGTGACACAGTACCAAAAATATCTTAGAGACAATACTCCTTCTGGAGGTAAGTATTATACACAATATATACACTAGACACAAAAAGTAGACAAGTAAATAGTCACAGAACAATCCAACAGTAGGAAATCCTATAGAATGCAATGGAAGAAAATAGGTCTAGGGGCAACACAAACCATATATTGAAAAAGTGGAATGTGAATCACAAATTCCCCTCTAGACAAGTGTAGTGTGTGCAGAATCACTAGGAGAGTAAGAATACAGTAAAGGTAAGTAAATTACCCCACCCCAGAGCCCAGAAAAGCAGGAGTAAAGTACTGCAAGTTTCCTTAGGACACACTACACCTCGTTTTGGGGATTTTGCAGCAGCCAACCAAGTCTGCAAAGAACAACTGCTAGATTATTGGACCTGAAGGTCTGCAAAGGAAGGGGACCAAGTCCAGAAGTTGAAAGAAGTTCCAGGAAGGACAGGAGCCCCTGCCAACCCAGAAGAGGGTGCAAAAGAAGAGTCCCTGGTTAGCAGAAGACTGCAGAAATGCACCCTAGGAAGATGCCAGCGGGTTTCTGCATGATGCAAACGATGTCCCACGGCATGAAGATCGTTGCAGATGAGATTTCATGATGGAAGGCGCCAACAAGCCTTGGCCAAAACAAAAGTGTGTTTTTCATCAAAATGATGCTGGATGGATCTAGGAGGGACCTAGGGCCTCAACTCTGTGTGAGGAAGAGGAGGGGACTCTCAGCACTTTAGAAAGCACCCAGGATGCCAGCCAGCACCCCCAGAAGCCACAGTATCCGGGCTCAAAGGAGTTGCAAAACGCAGCTGATGCAGCACATCAAAGGAAGGTCCCACGCCGCCGGAGAACAACTCAGCGAGTTGAGCATCACAGGGTGGAGTGCTGGGGACCTGGCCAGGCTGTGCATGAAGAAATTTTGCAAAGAGTGCACAGAGGCCTCAGGAGGCAAAGAAGACTCAATACACAGGTGTACCATCGTTCTCAGGGAAGGCAAGGTCTTAATTCCTCCAAATTGCGTCAGCAGGACCTCAGGACTGCCTACGTCGATGATGTCTACCCTCTGTGTCCTTAGGTGCATGCTCATCACAGTGAGAGGAGTCCCAGAGTACCAGTCATCACCTTGGAAGGTGCCTGTTTGGAGCAGGGGAGTGACTCGGTCACTCCACAGGAGATTTCTTCAGTCCTTCTGGTGCAGGATGGAGACTGGGAGTCCCCAGAGCATGCACACCATAAAAACTGTTGCAGTTGCTGACTTGGAGCTGAGGTTGCTGAAAAAAAGTGTCTCTTGTAGACACTTTGTTGCAGTATTTCTTGGAGCAGGCTGCGGCTGATCCGAGGTCAGAAGAGTCTGAAGTTATTGCAGAGGATTCCTGAAGGAAACTTGCAAGCAGAATCTGAAGAGAACCCACAGGAGAAACCCTAAATAGCCCTGAGAGGGGGATTGGCTACCATATCAGGTATGGACCTATCAGGAGGGGTCTCTGAGGTCACCTGCTGGCACTGGCCACTCAGAGTCCTCCAGAGTGCCCCCATACCTTACAAAGCAAGATGGCTGAAGTCTGGGACACACTGGAGGAGCTCTGGGCACCACCCTTGGGGTGGTGATGGACAGGGGAGTGGTCACTCCCCTTTCCTTTGTCCAGTTTCCCACCAGAGTAGGGGAGAAGGGGTCCCTGAACCGGTGTAGACTGGTTTATGCAAGGAGGGCGCCATCTGTGCCCTTCAAAGCATTTCCAGAGGCTGGGGGAGGCTACCCCTCCCCAGTCTGTAACACCTATTTCCAAAGAGAGAGGGTGTAACACCCTGCTCTCAGAGGAAATGCTTTGTTCTGCCTTCCTGGGACTGGGCTGCCCAGACCCCAGGAGGGCAGAACCCTGTCTGTGAGGTGGCAGCAGTTGTTGCTGCAGTGCAAGCCTCAGAGAGCTGGTTTGGCAGTACTGGGGGTCCATGGTGGAGCCCCGGGGATGCATGGAATAGGCTCCCCAATACCATATTTGGAATGGGGGTCAATTCCATAATCTTAGACATGTTACATGGCCATATTCAGAGTTACCATTGTGAAGCTACATATAGGTATTGACCTATATGTAGTGCATGCATGTAATGGTGTTCCTGCACTCACAAAGTCCGGGGAAATGGCCCTGAACTATGTGGGGGCACCTCTGCTACTGCAAGGGTGCCCTGACACTTAGTAACTTTGCACCTAACCTTCAGCAAGTGAAGGTTAGACATATAGGTGACTTATAAGTTACTTAAGTGCAGTGAAAATGGCTGTGAAATAGTGTGTGCACTATTTCACGCAGGCAGCAATGGCAGTCCTGTGTAAGGGTTTGTCTGAGCTCCCTATGGGTGGCAAAAGAAATGCTGCAGTCCATATGGATCTCCTGGAACCCCAATGCCCTGGGTACCTAGGTACCATATACTAGAGACTTATAATGGGGGTCCAGTGTACCAATTGAAATTGGTAAATGAAGTCACTGGCCTACAGTGACAAATGTAAAAGCAGAGAGAGCAAAAGCACTGAGGTTCTGGTTAGCAGAGCCTCAGTGACACAGTTAGGCACTACACAGGCATACACATTAGGCCACAAACTATCGGCACTGGGGTCCTGGCTAGCAGGATCCCAGTGAGACAGGCAAAACACACTGCATTTAGGGGGTCATTACAACATTGGCGGTAAAAGCCGCTTACCGCCGCGCAGAAGGCCGCCAACACACCACCGCAGTCGCGGAATTCCGCCATGGTCATTATGACCCCCAGCTCGGAATCCGCCAAAATCCAGACAACCACACAAGTCCGCCACACCAAAGGTCAGTAATAAACTGGCGATAACAAAACCTCCACTGTCACGCCAACAGGAATACACCCACACTATCACGACCAATGAATCCACACGGCGGTCTTTCAACCACGGTATTCCATTGGTGGTACACACCGCCGCGCTCAAAATACACACACATTTACAAAACACAACCACATTGGACAATTCCAAATACACACACCTGATAGACATACACACACCACTCCCACACATCCAATACAATATAAAACACACACCCACATCACCCACAAACCCTTACGACCAGAATTGCGACAGAAGGCCAGAGAGAGACACCACCTAAAAGAACAATAGCATCCACAGGCACCCTACACCATCACTCACACAACATCCACACACCTCACACAACACACCTCTAAATATCACCCCACACATCACAACACACACCCCCCCACACATCACCCACACCACCCCATGGCCCCGCAAAGACACCCCAGGTTCGCTGAGGAGGAGCTCAGGGTCATGGTGGAGGAAATCATCTGGGTAGAGCCACAGCAATTCGGATCACAGGTGCAGCACACCACCATAGCTAGGAAGATGGAGCTATGGAGCAGAATCGTGGACAGGGTCAACGCAGTGGGACAGCATCCAAGAACTAGGGATGACATCAGGAAGAGGTGGAACGACCTACGGGGGAAGGTGGGTTCCGTGGTCTCAAGACACCACATCGCCGTACAGAGGACTGGCAGCGGACACCCACCTCCTCTCCCACAACTAACAACATGGGAGGAGCAGGTCTTGGCTATACTGCATCCTGAGGGCCTCACAGGAGTAGCTGGAGGAATGGACTCTGGTAAGTCAAATCCTTCATTACTTCATCCCCCACCCACCTGCACGCTATCACATACCCCCACCCTCGCCCTCACCCCCATCACTCCAACTCCTCACATATGTCCCAATATCACAAACCACACATCCCAAACCCAAGCCCTGCATGTAACACCAAAGCATGGACACCCATCACCAAAGCATGTCCACTGCACATACCCATACACCCCCCTAAACCATTATCACACAAGGTCCTACATAGGAATGTAAGCACTGGGGTACAGGGTCACCCACCATTTGCACACCATGGCACACACTGATGCAATAATTATGCCTTTACACCCCTGCAGGACCCATACCCAACGTCACCGGACAGGAGGGTCCAGACATGTCCACTCCACCCACAGAAGAGGCCCACAGTGATGACAGCAACTCTGTCCAACTGGATCTAGATGACCAGCCCGGCCCATCTGGGACCTCGGGACAGTCGGTTCCCCTCACAAAGTCACAGGCCACCACAGAGCTTCCCCCCTTTGGAAACACCAGCACAGCACCCACCCACCCAGCGGGCCCATACCTCTGTCCCCAGGACACGTCAAGCAGCAGTGTGTCCACCACTACAGGGAACCCAGGCTAACCCACCACCCCAACAACACCAGGGACCTGGGGGCAGTGGCAGTGGGCACACGGTTCAGGGGACAGAGGCCCAGGGAAACAGGGAACTGGGAGGGCTGCTGTGCGACAAGGGGAGGACAGGCCCAGGGAACCCACTCTCCACGAGGCCCTCTCCAACATCATGGGAGCCTACCACCATTCCCAGGAGACAATGGCAACGGCACTGGGCAAGTTTCAGGAGACCCAGCGGCTGCAGGAGGAACAGTATTTGGGGTTCAGGGAGGAACTCAAATCCATCAATTCCACCGTGGGCACCATTGTAGGGGTGCTGAAGGAACTCGTCAACACCAGGGACACTGTGGCACAACAAGGGGCCCCTGACACTAGCCTGGATGATGAACTGCCCACCACCTCCACTGGTGCTAGTGGACAGGAGGCACTGCCACAGGAACACAACACCAGCACCCTACCCCCTGCAGATGGAGAACCACCCCGCAAACGGTCCCTGAGATCCAGGACAAAGCCAGAGAACAATGCCAAGACCCCCGACAAAAAATGAGACCACCCTGATTGTCATCCATTTGTTCCACCTTGTCACCCTGTCCATCCTTAAACTGACCCAGCTCCACTTCCTATGCCCCTTTGGACAATGTACCTGTGAGACTAATAGACTGGACTCTCTCATGGACATTCCTCCACCATCACCCCTGACCATTTTACAACCCCCTCCAATATTTAGCACTTAAATAAACACCTTTAAATCCCAAAACTATATTGGAGTCAGTCTGTGCTTTCACAAATGTGTATTTGCAATAACTGGAAAAATGCTATATCCATTGTATTGTCAACATAGCTATGTCACACAGCTCTAGTCCATGAGGAAACAAAGCAGATGTCACACAGTGGGACCCACATCTGTGAAATTGAAAGGGAAAGTGACAACTCAGGGTCCATACACTGTGTGAAAATGACAGACAGATGAGAGGTAGAAGGAACAAACAGATGTAGCAGGCAGTGTTGTCTTCTTACCTGTGTCTCACTGGAAGTATTGTTGGATCACCGTGTTCTTGTTGTCTATGTCCTCTTCTTCTGCTTCCTCGTCTTCACTGTCCACAGGCTCCACAGCTGCAACAACACCTCCATCTGGACCATCCTCCTGCAGAAAAGGCACCTGTCGTCGCAAAGCCAATTTGTGAAGCATACAGCAGGCCACGATGATCTGGCACACCTTCTTTGGTGAGTAGAATAGGGAACCACCTGTCATAGAAGGCACCTGAACCTGGCCTTCAGGAGGCCGAAGGTCCTCTCTATAATCCTCCTCGTTCGACCATGTGCCTCATTGTAGCATTCCTCTGCCCTTGTCCTTAGATTCCTCACTGGGTTCAGTAGCCATGACAGGTTGGAGTAACCAGAGTCACCTGCAAATATCGAGGGACAACTGTGAGACACACACTAACTCTTAGGGACATCCCCAGACCCAGACACCTAGTCACACTGTATTGGGTCCATGGCCTCACCTAATAGCCACACATGGTGCCTCTGGAGTTGCCCCATCACATAAGGGATGCTGCCATTCCACAGAACGTAAGTGTCATGCACTGAGCCAGGAAACTTGGCATTCACATGGGAGATGTACTGGTCTGCCAAACACACCATCTGCACATTCATCGAATGGTAACTCTTCCGGTTTCTGTACACCTGTTCACTCCTGCCTGGGGGACCAAGGCCACATGTATCCCATCAATGGCACCTATGATATTGGGATATGTCCCAGGGCATAGAAGTCACCTTTCACTGTAGGCAAATCCTCCACCTGAGGGAAAATGATGTAGCTCCGTATGTGTTTCAGCAGGGCAGACAACACTCTGGACAACACGTTGGAAAACATAGGCTGGGACATCCCTGATGCTATGGCAACTGTTGTTTGAAAAGACCCACTTGCCAGGAAATGGAGTACTGACAGCACCTGCACTAGAGGGGGGATTCCTGTGGGATGGCGGATAGCTGACATCATGTCTGGCTCCAACTGGGCACACAGTTCCTGGATTGTGGCGCGATCAAGTCTGTAGGTGATGATCACATGTCGCTCCTCCATTGTCGACAGGTCCACCAGTGGTCTGTACACCGGCGGATGCCGCCATCTCCTCACCTGCCCCAGCGGACGTTCTCTATGGAGGAGAACAGTGAGCAGAGAGTCAACCAACACTGAGGTACGTAAACACAACTTTATATGAAATTTTTTCAAAATCGACATATGGCTGTCTTAGTGTATAATCAAGGCCTATATATGTGTGACGCATTTAAAAATAATGCCATGTGGCCCCCTGAAATGGCTGCTGCCTGACCTGTAAGGTGGGACAAGGGGATATGAGGTAATTGCGCTGGCGTTGTACACCGTCGCGTTAGGCGGTCGAAGACCGTGGCGCAAACCTGCATTGGTTAACATTAGACCCTATGGGTCCCAGGAGCCAATGACTATGTACGGCGGCGGTGACGGTACGCACCTCCGCGGACGTGACCGCCATTTTCTCTCTGTTCAATCACTTGATACCTGATCTTCGACAGGAGAGGGCCTACACTGCAAGTGCTGCTGTGACCTCAGTCTGGAAGAGACAATGGCTCGTGTGTCTGGGGAAAGGGCCCCTGCCTTCTGCATGGAGGAGTTGGAGAAACTAGTGGATGGGGTCCTCCCCCAGTACACACTACTCTACTGTCCTCCAGGCAAACAGGTGAGTACACTCTGAGCATGCTGTATGGGCAACGGCTGTTTGGAGTGGTGTGGATGAAAAATGGGGGGGGGAATGAGGCGTGCTTTAAAACGACGGTGAATGCATGTGCGACATGGCAATTGTAGGGATGCGGGCCAATGACTATGATGGTGCGGGCGCTTATATCTTCTCCTTTTCCCCTGTGCTATACGTGTAGGTTGGCGCCCACCAGAAGAAGGATATTTAGCGTGCCATCGCCAAGGAAGTCCAGACCCTGGGGGTCTACCACAGACGCAGCACCCACTGCCGGAAAAGATGGGAGGACATACGCCGCTGGAGCAAGAAGACAGCGGAGGCCTAGCTGCGGATGGACTCCCAACGTGGGAGGGGTGCCCATCGCACCATGACCCCCCTGATGTTCCGGATCCTGGCGGTGGCGTACCCGGAGTTGGATGGGCGCTTGAGGGCATCACAGCAGCCACAAGGGGGTGAGTACACTCTCATTCAGCTGATTCACCGCGCAGTGGAGGTGTCCGGGTGGGGGAGGTGGGCTGTGGGTTCCCCTAGGCCAGGGCGAGTTTAGTAAGCAGGGTCCCTTCTTAAGGCAGGTCCTGTGGCACCCCACCCTACCTGTGTACAGAGCCAACTACACCTAGTCAGGCTCCTGTGACATCCATGTGTGCAGCAATCGGGCATAGCCTTGTAAACCATGTCCCTGGGATTGATTAGGGAACTTCACTGTTGGGCAGTTTACTATTTTGAATGCCATCCAGGGTGTAGAGAGGCAGTTGCAACAAACCAATGCATACCTGGAGGGCATTCATTCTGGTTAGGCAGCCCATCAGCGAGCTTTTCAGACTCTGGTCTCTGCACTGATGGCAGCCATTGTCCCTGTCTCTAGCCTCCCCCCTCCAACTTCCTCCACCCAGACCCAAACCCCTGTACCTCAGCCTATCCCAAGCACACCCTCAGACCAGCATGCACACACGTCAACACACAAGGGAAGCTCAGGAAAACATAAGCACCACACATCCCACAGGCACTCACGCAAGCATCATACACATGCAGACATACCAACAGCCACTGCCTCCACTGTGTCCCCCTCCTCCTCGTCTCCCTCCTCCCTCCCAGTCTCGTCTCCACTCACACCTGAATGCACTACATCGTCAGCCACTACCTCCATCACCAGCACACCCACCACCACACCCCGCTCACGTGCAGTCACCACCCCCACTACCATTCACACATCCCCTGTGTCCTCTCCCAGTGTGTCTGTGAGCCCACCTCCTAAGGTACACAAATGCAGCCACACACCCACCCAACAGCCATCCACCTCACGACAGCCTCCAGCCCATTCACCTTCACCCAAAGTCACCAAACATATACCTCCTACAACCACTACCTCTTCCTCCACTCCCAAACACCCTCCATCTCCCCATCCCAGTGTGTCTAAAAAACTTTTCCTGTCCAACGTTGACCTCTTCCCCTCACCTCCCCCACCCCTTCAGTCTCCTAGGGGCCCGCCTCTCCAGGTCCCAACCCAGCACCTCAGCCACAACATCAGCGGGAGCAGTGGTGCCCGTAGTGACCGGCTTCTGGAGTGCGCCAGGCAGCAGGGCAGCCAGTGTGCCAAGGAGCCAGACCATGGACAGTCCCCCACCTCAAAAACACCAAAAGTTGGCCAGTGCCCGGCAGGAGAGAGGAAAAAGATCTTCAAACAAAGCCGCTCCCAGGGGTACAGGTGGGAGTGTGGATCCAGCTGCGCCACCATCCAATGTGGGGAAGTGGCACACTAAAACTGGCAAGTCTGGGAAAACCTGCACGGCGGACAAGACCGCCACCAGTACCGCTGCCAAGGACACCGCCGCCACCAGCACAGCTGAACAGGACACCGCCGCCACTAGCACCGCTGCCAAGGACACCGCCGCCACCAGCACAGCTGCCAAAGACACCGCCGCCACCGCTGCCAAGGAGTCCACCGCCACCAGCACCGCTGAACAGGACACCGCCACCACCAGCACCGCTGCCAAGGACACCGCCGCCACCAGCACCGCTGCCAAAGACACCGCCGCCACCGCTGCCAAGGAGTCCACCGCCACCAGCACCGCTGAACAGGACACCGTCGCCACCAGCACCGCTGTCAAGGACACCACCGCCACCAGCACCACTGAACAGGACACCGCCGCCACCAGCACCGCTGCCAAGGACACCGCCGCCACCAGCACCGCTGAACAGGACACCGCTGCCACCAGCACCGCAGCCCAGGACACCGCCGCCACCAGCAGCGCTGAACAGGACACCGCCGCCACCAGCACCGTTGCCAAGGACACCGCCGCCACCAGCACCGCTGAACAGGACACCGCCGCCACCAGCACTGCTGAACAGGACACCGCCGCCACCAGCACTGCAGGCCACTGAGCGCCAAAGATTCCGACGCTACTGGGGCCGGCATGAGCAGGATGAAGCATTCTGGGCACAAAGCCCCTTCCAGAACCAGTGGAGAATGACATCCACTACCTCTGTCCTTGGCAGGATGAAGCACTCTGGGCACAAAGCCCCTTCCAGAACCAGTGGAGAGATACATCCACTACCTCTGTCCTTGGTAGGATGAAGCACTCTGGGCACAAAGCCCCCTCCAGAACCAGTGGAGAATGACATCCACTTGAGAGACTATGGCTTTGCACTCCCCGGGATAAAGCAGTGGGCAACCCACCCACTGTAGAGACTTAAGAGACTGTGGCTTTGCACTCCCCAGGATGCAGCAGTGGGCAAACCACACACTGTAGAGACTTGAGAGACTGTGGCTTTCCACTCCCCAGGATGCAGCAGTGGGCAAACCACCCACTGTAGAGACTTTAGAGACTGTGGCTTGACACTCCCCAGGATGCAGCAGTGGGCAAACCACCCACTGTAGAGACTTGAGAGACTGTGGCTTTGAACTCCCCAGAATACATCAATGAGCATGGAGCCCCCTCGTGGATCTGGTGTTGTGCACTCATCTGGCTGAGGTGCAAATCCCTTCCCTTCCCCCTGAGGTGCCTGTTTTATTTCTATCTGAAGCCCCAGCAGTGTTCTCTCCGTCTTGTTCGGGTATCTTGTGTGGAGCTCGCCCATGCATTTTGGGCCCAGTGGTCCACGGACTATGATGGTGGAATCCCTTGGACTTGTATTCTTGGTGTATATATTTGTTTCTCGTGTGAATATCTTTATATATGTATATGTTTTTGATTCATTTCTTTGAATATATTACAATCATTCGACTCATTTCCTTTTGTACTTGCATTCTTCCAGGGGGTCAGGGGGTGTAACTGTAATGTATCATGATGTATTAGTGTCTGTGTTGTAGTGGGTGAGGGTAGGGTTGTTGCCTGTTGCGTGTGAGTGTCACTCCCTTTTCCCTCCCCCCTCCCGTGGTCTTCGCCGCCGGCATTCATGTTCTTGGTAGAGGAGCAGGAAGCCAAAGGCAGGTAGAATCTGAAGTTCCGGTTCCATGCCGTCCTGGTTCCTCGTGGGGTGTGTAGAGGTGAGCGTTTTCCCTTCTGAGTCCTGTTTCCTCTGTGTTTTTTTTTGCGGTGAATCTGCCCTGGAAAAGGTGGTGGATTGGACTGTTGTAATTCTGTGGGCGGTACATTGTCCTCCACCTGTCTGTTGGCGATTACCACTGTGGTGTTTGTTTGTACCATCTTGGCGGTCGGAGTGTTAAAGTGACTGTCTATCTTGGCGGTTTCCGCCACGGTCGTGATTCCAAATTTTTTTCCGTCGGCCTGTTGGCGGTTTTACCGCCGCTTTAACACCGACCGCCAGGGTTGTAATGACCACCATAGTTCTTTATCAATGAGCACTGGGTTGCTGGCTAGCAGGATCCCAGTGACAGTAAAAACACACTGACACGCTCAAAAACAGGCCAAAAGTGGGGGTAACCATGCTAGAAAGAGGCTACTTTCCTACACCTATGCTCCTCTGTTACAGGTGATTTGAGTATGTCAGTCACCCATGGATTCTTACTCTATACCTTAATCCACAGAATCAAGGGGAGAATGGGAGGTGGAGAGTTGTGTGGTGAGTTTCACAATGCATGGCGCAGTGTCATTCACTCAAGTACTCAGTACATTACATTCATACCTATGCTCCTCTTTTACAGGTGATGTGAGTACGTCAGTCACCCATGGATTCTTACTCTATACCTTAATCCACAGAATCAAGGGGAGAATGGGAGGTGGAGAGTTGTGTGGTGAGTTTCACAATGCATGGCGCAGTGTCATTCACTCAAGTACTCAGTACATTACATTCATACCTATGCTCCTCTTTTACAGGTGATGTGAGTATGCCAGTCACCCATGGATTCTTACTCCATACCTTCATCTACAGAATCAAAGGGCAGCGTCGCTACAAACAAGCACTGAAAGAGACAAGAGTTATAATTGAAAGGACCATTGGCAGTTGTTGATATTTCAGAACATTGCTGTGCTCAGGGATTGTCTCAGGAAACAAGGGACGCTAAGCAAGTGTGACTCAAATCCAAATAAACACCCTGAAATCACAGCCTTGGGATAAAGAATATAAAAAAAAGAACGCTTTTGTGATTTACAAGATTTGCTCCTGTTTATTCACAGGTACCTTTCAAACTCTTTCCTAACTCGAAACAATTTATTTAAGTTAAGGTAAAAGCAAACAGTTTTTTTTCATATTTGTAAGCTATATGTAGTAAACATATATTTAGAACTATGGCCCTCATTATGAAATTGGCTGACTGCCGCCAACAGAACGCCGCAGCGGCTGATAACTGCCAAGCATATTATGACACACAAATACCATTCCGTCACTATACAGCCACACACACAAGTCCTCCAGCAAAAAGGTCAGTGATAAACTGGTGGTAGCAAAACCCACACCGTTACGCCAACAGAACCACGCCCACAACATTATGACCTGCGAATCACCGTGGTGGACATTCAATGGCGGTAAACCATTGGCGGTACATACCTCTGCGCTCAAAATACAGACACTGAAACAAAACTACACCACATTGGACAATTCAAACTGCTCACACCTGACACACGTACGCCCACCACACCCACATCACTATATAACACACACCCACATTACCCACAACCATTTACAACTAGAAAGAATTGCAACCAGAGAGACATACAGCAAGAGCACCCTCACAACCAGAGCCACACAACATCACCAGCTATACACCATCCACGCATCTTACATCACTCACCCACACCACTCACACTACACCCAGGGCACCACAACAACACCCCAGCTTCTCAGAGGAGGAGCTAAGGGTCATGGTGGAGGAAATCATCCGGGTAGAGCCACAGCTATTTGGGTCACAGGTGCAGCAGACATCCATTTCTAGTAAGATGGACCTGTGGTGGAGAATCGTGGATAGGGTCAACGCTGTGGGTCAGCACCCCAGAACAAGGGATGACATCAGGAAGAGGTGGAACGACCTATGGAGGAAGGTGCATTCCGTGATTGCAAGACACCACATAGCTGTACAGAGGACTGGCGGTGGACTCCCACCTCCTTCCCCACAACTAACAACATGGAGGAGCAAGTCTTGGCAATACTGCATCCTGAGGGCCTGGCAGGAGTAGGAGGAGGACTGGAATCTGGTAGTCAAATCTCTATTACTATCACCCCCCCTACCTGCATGCCATCACAGACCCCCACCCTCGTCCTCACTCCCATCACTTCACCACCTCCAACATACCCCACCACATACCCCACCATCACAACCAACTCATCCCAAAACCAAGCCCTGCATGCAACACCAATGCATGGACACCCCTCACAGACCTGCATGGACACCTATCACCACTGCATGCACACTGGAGAGAATCACCTAGCCCACCAAATAGCAGCTCACACAAAGACAAATCTGTCAGGGCAACAACAACCATAGAGGGCAACACACCCATGCACAATATGTCACACGCAGAAACAATAACACTGCATTCACATCCCCACAGGTACTCCAGCCAAATGTCACCGGAGAAGAGGTGCCAGCAACATCCAGTCCCCCCCAGAAGAGGACCACAGTGATGACATCAGCTCTGCTCGCCTGGATGTGGATGACCAACCTGGCCCATCAGGGATCTACAGACAGTCGGTTACCCAGGCACAGTCACACACCGCCACAGAGCCTCCCCCCTCAGGAAACACAACTACAGCACCCACCCAGTGGGCCCATACCTCTATCCCCAGGACATGTCAATTAGCAGGGTGTCCAGGCCACCCCACAAACACAGGACGATCAGGGACCGTCGGGTCAGTGGTAGTGGGCACACTGTTCAGGGGACAGAGGCACAGGACAACAGGGAAGCTGGGAGGACTGCTGTGCGACAAGGGGAGGACAGGCCAAGGGAACCAACTCTCCAGGAGGCACTCACAGCAATCCTGGGAGCATACCAACATTCCCAGGATACGCTGGGCCAGATGCTCTGCAAGTTGCAGGAAGGACAGTACCTGGGGATCACGGAGGACTTCGAAGGACATCAACACCACCTTTGTCTCCATTGGAGGGGTGATGGCAGCCATGGCCAACACTATGAGGGAGGCAGTGGTACACCACTGGGCCCCTGACACTAGCCAAACCGATAAACAGCCCTCCACCTCCGCTGCCGCTAGTGGACAGGAGGCCCCGCCACAGGACCAACAGGCCACCAACACTCCTCCTCCTGTAGAAGGAGAACCACCCTGCAAACGTTCCCTGGGATCCAGGCAGAAGCCAGAGACTATTGCCAGGACCCCGCCAGGAAATAAGACTCTCCTGATTGTCACCTTTCTGTCCCACTCTGTCACCCTGTCCACCTTGAACTACCATTGCTCCCCATCCTATGCCCCCTTGGACAATGCACCTGTGATACAAATAGACTGGACTCTACCCTGGACTTTCCTCCATCACCAACCCAGTCCATTCCACTACCCACTCTACTTCTTAGCACTTTCATAAACACCATTTGAAAAAATACAAGTATGGAGTAAGTCAAATGATTTAAGTATGTATTCGTTTTTCCAGGTTTAAATATTGCAATTCAACTATACAGTAATGCATACATAGGAAAGACCTGTAGTTGGCTGCAGCAACACACCAGGAGCGATAGTGAGGCACAAATATCTGCAAATAGAGATGCCAAAGGGTACAGTGAGTGGGCATAGAAGTAGGAATAACAGCCTGCCAGTGACAATATCATACACAAAACAATCAATTAAATGTGAATTTACACTGTCTTACCTGTGTGTCATTGGAAGTATTGACGAATTATTGCACTTCTGTTGTCCTCATCCTCATTCTCTGCCTCCTCATCTTCACTGTCCACAGGGTTCAGTGCTGCCACACGGCCATCTCAGCCTCCTCCTCCTGCAGGAAAGGCACCTGGAGACGCAAGGCAAGGTTGTGAAATATAGAGCATGCCACGATGATCTGGCAGACCTTCCTGGGTGAGTAGCACAGGTCATGAGCCTGTTAGATGGAGGCAACCAAACCTGGCCTTCAGGAGGCCAAAGGTCCTCGCTATAATTCCTCTTTTTTCGCCCCCATGTGCCTCATTGGAACGTTCCTCTGCCCTTGTCCTGGGATTCCCCACAGGGGTCAGTAGCCATGAGAGGTTGGGGTAACCAGAGTCACCTGCAAATATTGAGGGACAACTGCTGGCCACACACTAACCCTTAGGGCCCACACCATACCCATACACCAACATATAATGGGTGGGAACCAGGGCTCACCTACTAGCCACACCCTGTGCCTCTGGAGTTGAGCCATCACATAGGGGATGCTGCTATTCCTCAGGATAAAGGCATCATGCACAGACCCAGGATATTTAACATTGACGTGGGAGATGTACTGGTCAGAAAAGCACACCATCAGCACATTCATGGAATGAAAGCACTTTCGATTTCTGAACACCTGTTCATTTCGCCAGAGAGGGAGGGAGGACAAATGCAATATGTGTTCCATCAATTGCCCCAATAATGTTGGGGATATGTCCCATTGCATAGAAATCAGCTTTCACAGTGGCCAAATCCCACACCTGGGGAAAGAAATGTAGCTGAACATGTGTTTAATCAGGGCAGACAACACTCTGGCCAGCACTGTTGAGAACATTGGCTGAGACATTCCTGCTGCCAAGCCCACTGTCACTTGGAAGGAGCCAGTTGCCAGGAAATGGAGCACTTGCACAGGAGGGGGGATCCCGATGGGGTGACGGATAGCAGATATCAGGTCAGGCTCCAACTGGGCACAAAGCTCTGTGATTGTGGCCCTTTCCAGTCTATAGGTGAGGATAATGTGCCTGTCCTCCATTGTTGCCAAGTCCACCAGGGGTCTGTACACGGGGGGTGTCTCTATCTCCTATTCATCCGCAGCAGTTTGCAATCTAGGGGGCAAATAGGTTAGCTGCTGGTCATTATCTCTTAATTGCAACCACTACAGTTCAATGCATGTTGTGATTGTAACGTTAATTTGTTGGAGGTTTCCAAATGGTGCATTTGTGTACTGTGACGCAGGTAGGATCCATGGCCTGCCCACCCCTGAAATGGCGTCCGCCTGTTCTGTATAGAGAGACAGGTGGATTTGAGGTAATTCCACTGACGTTGTGTGCCGTTGTGGGAGGCGGTCGAAAACTGCTGTGCAACTCCCTATTGGTTAACCGTGGGCCTATGGGGTACAGTGGCCAATGGTGATGTACGCTGGCGGTGATGGTATGCACCACCGCAGACGTCACCGCCATTTTCTATCTGTTCACTCACTTGCTACCTGACCTTCAACAGGAGAGGACCTACACTGTCTGTGCTGCTGTGACCTGTGTCTGGAACTGACCATGGTTCCTGTGACTGGGGAAAGGGCCCCTGCCTTCACCTCGGCGGAGTTGGAGAGACTGGTGGATGGGGTTCTACTCCAGTACCAAATGCTGTATGGGCCTCCAGACCAACAGGTGAGTACACCGTGAGTATGATGCATGGTGTGTGAATGCATGGAGTGCTGTGTGTGAAGGCCTCATGTAGGGGGTGGCTGGTGGATGGGCCCTGGGAAGCGTGCATCTGGAGCTGGATGGGCGCTTGGGGGCATCACAGCAGCCACAAGGGGGTGAATACATTGCCCCAGTATACAACTTTCACATGGTGGGGTGGGATCTGGGTGGGGGGTGTGGGTCCTGTGGGTGCCCCTAGGCCAGGCCTGGTATAGCAGGGTTGGTCCCATGTTGGGCAGGGTTCTGATGTGAAAGTACTCCAACCAAGCTAGTAGACATCCAGCACTGGGCAGGGGTCTGTGGGTCTCAGGCATGCTGCAATTGGCGTTAGGTTTCCCTATCCATGGCCTGGTGACTAGCATTGTGACTGTTAGTGCATTTCTTAGTGCATAGGGCTGTTCCCTGTGTGTGAGTGTGTTGTTTACGCCAACGGTGGTGTACTTGGTAGCAATGACCAAGTGTATCCTTTGTGTCTCCCCCCACTTTTTGTTTTGTCACCCTGTCCTTATGTGCATTATCTTCATCTGGTGGAGGAGCAGAGGCACCAGCGACGGACAGAGATGGATCCCACAGGACCCAGGATGCCGAATCTACTGAAGATGAGGGCACCAGTGGGTCAGAGGGTGAGGGGAGCACCACGGCAGAGACAGGAGGGGACAGTTCGGACACGGATTCCTCCTCCGATGGAAGCTTCCTGGTGGTGGCGGACACCTCTGTGTCCACCCCATCTACAGGTACAGCAGCCACCCCCCATACCAGCACCGCCCTCCCAGCAGCCCCTCAGCGAGTTTCCCGTGCCCGCTCACCCAGGAGGGTGGGAATCTCCTCCGCCCCAGGCACCCCAGTCCCCGTCCCAGTTAGCCCTGCTGCCCTGAGCGAGGAGGCTATTGACCTCCTGCAATCCATCTCTGTTGGGCAGTCAACCATTGTGAATGCCATCCAGGGGCTGGCAGCCCAAATGCAACAGACAAATGCATTCCTGGAGGGCATTCACACTGACATGGCGGGCCAGTATAGGCTCTGGCCTCCTCTCTGATGGCAGCCATTGTCCCTGTTTTTAGCCTCCACCCTCCAACTTCCTCTATCCAATCCCATTCCCCTCAACCCCAACATATCCCAAGCACCAGTCAGACGAGCATGCACCCAGGACAACACACAAGAGTGGACATGGCAAACACAAGCACCACACTTCATCCCACAGGCACTCACACAAGCACCTTCCAGAATCAGACATACCAACATCCACTGCCTCCACTGTGTCTGACTCCTCGTCGTCCACCTCCCTCCCAGTTGTGTCTCCACTCACACCTGCAAGCACTACATCCTCATCCACTACCCCCATCACCAGCACACCTAACAGAACACGCCCCTCACTGGCAGACACCACCTCCACTTCAATGCACATATCCTCTGTGTCATCTCCCACTGTGTCTGTGCCCTCTCCTCCCAAAGTACACAAACGCAAGCACTCAGACACCCAACAGCCATCCACCTCACAACAGCATCCAGCCCATGCACCTGCACCCAAACACAGCAGACTGACACCTCCTACCACCCCTCCCTCTTCCTCCACTCCCAAACCATCTCCCTCTTCCCACCCCAATGTCCCTAAGAATCTTTTCTTCTCCACCATTGACCTCTTCCCTCCCCCTCCCCCACCCTGTCCCTCATGTCAGGCCAGGGCAGTCAAACCCCAGGCAAGCACCTCACCCACCCAGTCACGGGCACAGTAGTGTCCCCGGCTACTCCAGGTGGGAGAGGATCCCGGGCACCAGGGAGCACACTGAAAGGGTGCCTGCACCAAGTGCTGCAAGGAAGGGCAAGGAGGCACCCCCAGCTGCTAAAAGGAAAGGCAAGGAGGCACCCCCAGCTGCTGAAAGGAAGGGCAAAGAGGCACCCTGAGCTGCTAAATGGAAGGTCAAGGAGGCATCCCCAGCTGCTAAACGGAAGGGCAAGCTGCAATGCCCGGTTGCTGAAAGGAAGGACAAGGGGCCTGCACCAGCAGGCAGAAAGGACAAGAGGCCGGTCGCTGGGACTCAGTGGGAGACCCCACCACCAACCATGGTGGTTCAGCCGTCCAAGGCTGCAGGAGAAGGGCTGGAGCCTCCCCCCCCACTGCCAGCACCGCCACCAGCACCACTGCCAGCACCAGCAGCCCCAGTGGGCAGCCGTCCAAGGCTGCAGGGGAAGGGCTGGAGACTCCCCCTACCACTGCCAGCACCGCCACCAGCACCACTGCCAGCAGCAGCAGCCCCAGTGGGCAGCCGTCCGAGGATGCAGGGGAAGGGCTGGCGCCTCCCACCACCACTGCCAGCACCGCCACCACCACCGCCACCGCCACCAGGAGCAGCAGCCCCAGTGGGCAGCCGTCCGAGGATGCAGGGGAAGGGCTGGAGCCTGCCCTCACCACTGCCAGCACTGCTACCAGCAGCCGCAGCTCCAGTGGGCAGCCGTCCGAGCCTGCAGGGGAAGGGCTGGAGCCTCCCTCCACCACTGCCAGCACCGCCTCCAGCACCGTCACCAGCAGCAGCAGCCCCAGTAGGCAGCCATCCAAGGCTGCAGGGGAAGGGCTGGAGCCTCCCCCCACCACTTGCAGCACCGCCACCTGCACCGCCACCAGCACCGCCACAAGCACCACTGCCAGTAGCAGCAGCCCCAGTGGGCAGCCGTCCGAGGCTGCAGGGGAAGGGCTGGAGCCTCCCTCCACCACTGCCAGCACCGCCTCCAGCACCGCCACCAGCAGCAGCAGCCCCAGTAGGCAGCCATCCGAGGCTGCAGGGGAAGGGCTGGAGCCTCCCCCCACCACTTGCAGCACCGCCACCTGCACTGGCACCAGCACCGCCACCAGGACCACCACCAGCACCACTGCCAGTAGCAGCAGCCCCAGTGGGCAGCCGTCCGAGGCTGCAGGGGAAGGGCTGGAGCCTCCCCCACCTCTGCCAGCTCCACCAGCACCACCACCACTACCACCACTGAGCAGCCATCACCGCCGGGCGACAGTGTGTAGTCCTGCCTCCATGGGCTGTTGTGTGGCCTGGCCCCAGAAAATCCTGTGGGTCTGACACCTGGATGTGAGACTGTGACCTTGCACTCCCCAAAATCTGCATCACAGGGCACAATGTCCCCTCCAGAACCAGTGGAGAAGCCAACCACTCACCCTATCCTCCACAGGAAGTAGCTCACTGGGCACAATGCCCCCTCCAGAACCAGTGAAAGAAGCCATCCACTCACCCCATCCTCCACAGGAAGTAGCTCACTGGGCACAACGGCCCCTTCAGAACCAGTGGGGAAGCCATCCACTCACCCCATCCTCCACAGGATGAAGCTCACTGGGCACAATGACCCCTCCAGAACTAGTGGAAGAAGCCATCCACTCACCCCATCCTCCACAGGAAGTAGCTCACTGGGCACAATGCCCCCTCCAGAACCATTGGAGAAGCCATCCACTCACCCCATCCTCCACAGGATGAAGCTCACTGGGCACAATGCCCCCTCCAGAACCAATGTAAGAAGTCACCCATTTGAGAGACTGTGACTTTGCACTCCCCAGGACCAGGCAGTGGGCAAATTACCCACAGGACCAAGCACAGGGCATGTTTCCCCCTCCAGGACCAGTGGCGTTGTAACATTTTCCGGCGGAGGTGCCCCCCCATAGGTGCCTGTCTATTTTCGACCTGATGCCCCTGCAGTGTTCTCTCTGTGTTGTTGCAGGAGTAAGGTGGGGCCTTGGACTATGTGATGTGGCCCCGTGACCCACGGACATTGAGGACTGGGCAGTGTCCCTACATTTGGAAATATGTATATACTTGTTGATTTTGATGCACGTATTTATAGTGTTTTATCTTATTACACTCAATTTAATCAATTCCTTTTGTCCTTGCATTATTACTGAGGGGAACGGGGTGTATATGTACTGTTATTGCATCTGGTTATGTGTATGGTATTGGGGGTGGGAGGGTTGCATGTGTGTGTCACTCTCTTTTTCCTCCCCCCATCCCCTGTGTGCTAGGCGGCAGTACTCACTTTTGTCATCTTCACCAGCGTTGGTGTTTGTAATGGAGCAGAAGGTAGACGAGCATGGGGAACACATGCAACTCGGGCTCCATGGCGTTGTGGTTCTTCCCTGAGTCTCCACAGGTGAGTCCTTTGACTTCTGAAATTTGTTTCCGCCAGACTTTTGGTGTCGTTGGTACCGCCCTGGAAAAGGTGGCAGATTGGTCTCTCATAATTCAGTAGGCGGAACATTGTCTTCCGCCTGGCTGTAGGCGGTTACCGCCATGGTGCCTGTTGATTTCGCCCTGGCGGTCGGTGTGTTAAAGTGGCTGTCTGTCGGAGCGGTTTCTGCGCTGGTCATAATTTCATATTTATTACCGCCAGCCTGTTGGCGGCATTAACGCCACTTTATCACCAACCACCACAGTCGCAATGAGGGCCTATTTCTTTTAACACCAGTAGACCTGACTTTGGGCCCCTTCCTAACAGCACCATCAGCATGCCTTCTCTGATGCTTGCAGCAGTGTTACCTTCTCGCACTGACACACTAGAGCAGCGGTCTTCAAGCCTTTCAATGCCCCCCAGTGGAAACAAATCATAACAGTCCCTCTACGAATTTTTCACACTTAATATATTAAATTGGCAATGTTTAAATGTGTCTAGGCTTATTTCATCATTGCAGTTAGGTTCTGTTTTGAAAATGGAATCAAACACATGATGGCAAACACACAATTCTGGTCAGGCAGTCCCTACTAATCTGTAAAAGTACCCACAGTGTGATTATTAGAAGTGGGGGTTGGTGTGGGAGTTTTGAAGAGTAGTTGGAGTCCCTTCCCTTAGGATACCCTCTCCCATCTTGGGTATAAATGACACAACATGTTAGGGATGGCCCATGACAAAGATGTTTACTTTTGCTCAGTTTTAATTTTTTCAGCCTAAAACAAAGCACTGCTATCAGCATAAAGTTTCTATCAGGCGCGTCCCATCCTTTAGGGTGGAGGGGCCATGCCCCCCCCACCTTTTGCCCCTCATGAAGAGTGTCCGTCAGGCTGAACAAAGGTCAGCCTGACAGACACTCTTCATGTTCAGGTCAGGCAGCCAGGAGCAGAGGTGCAATTTGCATAGTCTCCTGGCTGCCTGAGCTGGCCTGAGCTGACCTTTGCTGACCTTTGCTGGGCTGAAGAGGTCACAGCTCCTAGGGGTGTGACCTCCCCAGCTCAGCAAAGGTGCCTTGAGGCCCTCCCCTGGGTGACGAGGAAAGCGTCACCCATTGAATTAGACCTGGGCGCTTCAGGTTTAAGCCCTGAAGCGCCCAGGGCAAGTGTCAATCAGTGACACCTCGTCACAGAGTGGGATGGGGTCAGCAGTCTCACTGACCCCATCCCACTCTGTGACGAGTTGGGACTGCGGGAAGGCAGCAGTCCGAACCCTCCTGGGACCTCGAGGCTGAAGGTAAGTGTGTGTGTGTGTGTGTGATGTTTTAAAATGAATGTTTGGTGCGTGCGTGCATGTTTGAATGTTATGAGTGTTTTTAATGGATGTGCGTGCGTTCCTGTGTGTGTGAAAGAATGAGTGTGTGCTTCCCGCCCGCCCGCCCCCCTCCCTCCTAAACGTGGCGGCTGACACTGGTTTCTATTGGCGAGAGCCGGTACCCACCCTGGGATCATTTGAGCCCCCCCACACATTTGAAGAGTCCTGGACTAAAAACATCCGCACTGTCAGGCAGTGATAGGACATCCCTAGTCCAGCACTAGTGGTTTTCAGCTCTTCCAAGACACAGTCTGCGTGTTTACACAGCGTCTACACCTGGTTGTTGTACTTGCAGCTAAATGCACCACACCACATTGCAAAGCCGAAGGTGAGTCTGTGTGGCATTACTGAGTTCTCTGTATCATTCCTTCCTCTACATAGTGATTCAACAGCATCAGAAATGTTATTCATTCCGCGGCCACGGGTTTAAACCTGTTATGTAAAGTTTTTTGTAAATCACCCAAGAGGTTAATTCAGAATAGTTTTATGCTGCTGTTTCTGCACTCCAGGCATGACATCTTCCAGCTTACTGGAATGCTGCGTCAATGCTGCAGCATGGTCCCTCTCTGTTGATATACCACCTACTTCCTGAGCATGTAGCCTTGCAGGCCGGGGAAGCGCAGCCGGACCGCTGCAGGACCAGCACCAAAACTGTGCATTAAGGCCTGATTGATGGGCGTGATTTAAAGGGACCAATCAACAGTCCCCCTGGGGATCTCCGCTGGGGTTGAAAGGCCAGGAGTGCTCCCAAGGAGTCAACAAGCCTTTGCCAATGGCCGTGGAATTCACGGGGCACTCGCCCGTCTGGGAGGGATTTGAGTGGTTTTATACCTCACAGAAGTCTCACCTTCTGTTGTCCCTCTTTAGCTATTAGATGTATGTGAGCCTTGACATTTAAATTCGTTTTTAGTGAAATATCCAGCAATTTGGTACATTCTCCACCTAGAGATTTGCCCCCAGTGCTGTAAGAGTTGAGTCAGTCTTCACACCCATCCTTTCCATGAGGATTCTTAATGGGTTTCAGTGGTTCAGCATCTCCACAAGTCAAGGAGGGTGAGAAGGCAGGGGTCTCCCTCACCTATCACACAAAGGCTATCTTAGACTCCTTGGAGTAGATTGATAAATATCAAGAAGGTCTTGGTCAACAAAAGATGTGCCTGAGCTGAGACTCTGCACAGGATTTCAACACTTTTACCAGGAAGGGTAAGTTAGACTTTGGCAGATGGAAGGCGCTCATTTCTTGTACCAGTGGCAGGCGTTTCTATTTTTGGAGAGTGTGAGATATTGTCTTCAGGTAGTGGCCATGGTCAGCTAGGTCCAGTGGACAGTTACCAACGAGCTGGTACTTTCTGGGATACTAGTATTAATCAGTTCCGGAAAGTGGCATAAATCCACCCAGTACCTCCTGGTGTGTAGAACAAACCTCAACCTCAGCTGTTTGTACCTCCTGTGTATGGTGCGAGGTCAAGCAACATGGATTCACCTGCTGTTACCGCTTCAGTTTCAGGCAAAATCGAATTCACCTGCTGTTACCGCTTCAGTTTCAGGCAAAATCGAATTCACCTGCTGTTACCGCTTCAGTTTCAGGCATCAGTTATACACCGTTGGTTACCCCTTCATTTTGAGGCAACACTGATTCACCTGCTGTTACCTCTTCAGTTTCAGCCAGAAATAATTCACCTGCTGTTACCGCTTCAGTTTCAGGCAAAACCGAATTCACCTGCTGTTACCGCTTCAGTTTCATCCAGAGCTAATTCATCTGCTGTTACCTCTTCAGTTTCATCCAGAGCTAATTCACCTGCTGTTACCTCTTCATTTTCAGCCACAGATAATTCACCTGCTGTTACCGCTTCATTTTCAGCCAGAGCTAATTCACCTGCTGTTACCGCTTCAGTTTCAGCCAGAGCTAATTCACCTGCTGCTCCTGCTTCATTTTCAGCCAGAGCTAATTCACCTACTGTTACCGCTTCAGTTTCATCCAGAGCTAATTCACCTGCTGTTACTGCTTCAGTTTCAGCCAGCGATAATTCACCTGCTGTTACCGCTTCAGTTTCAGCCAGAGTTAATTCACCTGCTGTTACCGCTTCAGTTTCATCCAGAGCTAATTCACCTGCTGTGATCCACACCCACACGGACAACACTCTCAAGACCGCCGAACACCTACACTTCCGGATCCACACTGACCCCAACACCACCCTCAGGGGAACGCTCATCTACCGACCCCCAGGACCAAGAGCACCCTTCAGCGACTCCATCGCCGACCTCACGAGCACCCACGCGCTCAACTCTACGGACTACATCGTCCTTGGAGACCTCAATTTCCGCTTGGAGAACAACAACGACGCCAACACCACATCCCTGATTGACAACCTCTCCAACCTCGGCCTCAGACAACTGGTCAACACACCCACCCACACCGCCGGCCACACGCTCGATCCAATCTTCTCCGCAAGCAACCAGGTCACCTTTAGCCACACCACCGAACTCCACTGGACCGACCACCACTGCATCCACTTCACATTCAAGAAGCACATCGAACACCACCGCACCCAACTACCACCCCACCGCCGTTGGAGCAAAGTCTCCGAAGACCAACTGACCAGCACCCTCGCCCAGAACCCGCCCACCGACTCCACCGACCCAGACACCGCCGCTCTCAACCTACGACAGTGGATCAACGACTGCGCCAACACCCTCGCACCACTCAGGAGGTCCAGAGACAACCAAGGAAAGAAAAAAGCCGCCTGGTTCACTGACGAACTCCTCACCTCCAAACGCACCTGCCAGAAACTAAAGAAGAAATGGCTCCTTGAACACACACCCGACAGCCTGGCAGCCCACAAGGAGACCACCCGCAAGCACTGTCAGCTAATCCGACTCGCCAAACGTTCCCACTTCACAGAACGCCTGAACAACAACGCACACGACATCAAAGAACTTTTCTACATCGTGAAAGAGCTCTCCAACCCCAGCGCCAACGTCAACGACATCCCACCATCCCAAGAACTCTGCGACGCCCTGTCCACCTTCTTCTATCAGAAGATCACCGACATCCACAACAGCCTCAACACCACGCCTCCGTCAGACCCCACCCCCAACAACTCCACCTGCGCCAACCGCGACACCGCCTGGACCCACGTAGATGACGCTGAAACTTGCAAGATCATGAACTCCATCCACTCAGGATCCCCTTCAGACCCAGGCCCCCACCATGTCTACAACATAGCCAACTCTACCATCGCCCCCCAACTTCGAAAGGTCATCAACTTATCCTTTGAAACCGCGACCTTCCCGGACAGCTGGAAGCACGCCGAAATCCACGCCCTCCTCAAGAAACCCAAGGCAGACCCCAACGACCTCAAAAACTTCCGACCGATCTCCCTCCTCCCCTTCCCGGCGAAGGTCATTGAGAAGATCGTCAACGCTCAGCTCACCCACCACCTCGAGGACAACTCCATCTTGGACCCCTCCCAGTCCAGTTTCAGACGCAACCACAGCACCGAGACTGCTCTCCTCGCCGCCACAGATGACATCAGACAGCAAATGGACAACGGCGAAACTTCAGCCCTCATCCTCCTGGACCTTTCCGCAGCCTTCGACACGGTTTGCCACCGCACCCTACTAACACGCCTCCACGAAGCCGGAATACAAGAAAAAGCCCTCCACTGGCTCTCCTCCTTTCTCTCCGGCAGAACCCAGAGAGTCTGACTTCCACCCTTCCGCTCCGATGCCACCAACATCATCTGCGGCGTACCCCAAGGCTCCTCTCTAAGCCCGATGCTGTTCAACGTCTACAAGGCCCTCCTCGCATAACTGGCCTGTCAGCACAACCTCAACATTCTCTCCTACGCCGACGACACCCAGCTCATCCTCTCCCTCACCAAAGACCCACACACCGCCAAAGCCAACCTCCACGAGGGATTGAAGTCCATCGCCGAATGGATGAGAAATAGCCGCCTGAAGTTGAACTCCGACAAGACGTAGGTCCTCATCCTCGGACACACCCCCTCGGCCCTGGACGACTCCTGGTGGCCCACCGCACTGGTACCCCCTCCAACACCAGCCAACCACGCACGCAACCTGGGTTTCGTCCTCGACTCCGCCCTCACCATGTCCAAGCAGGTCAACGCAGTTTCCTCCTCCTGCTACAACACCCTCCGCATGCTCCGTAGAATCTACAAATGGATCCCGACGGAAACCAGAAAAACTGTGACCCTGGCCCTCGTCAGCAGTAGACTAGACTACTGTAACGCTCTATAAACAGGCATCCCAGCGAAAGACATCTGACAACTCCAACACATCCAAAACGACTCCGCCCGACTGGTCCTCGACGTACCCCGCCGATGTCACATCTCCCACCACCTGAAAGACCTCCACTGGCTCCCCGTGGACAAGAGGATCACCTTCAAGCTCCTCACCCACGCTCACAAGGCACTCTACCACGCCGGACCAGCCTACCTGAATAACAGACTCAACTTCTACACCCCCTCCCGCCAACTCCGCTCCGCCAACCTCGCCCTCGCCATCGTTCCCCGCTTCCAACGCAAGACCTCCGACGGCAGATCCTTCTCCTACCTCGCCGCCAAGACCTGGAACACCCTCCCGATCCCCCTGCGACAGACCCAGGACCTTCTCACCTTCAGGAGACTCCTCAAGACCTGGCTCTTCGACCAGTAGCAGCAGCCTCCCCCCCCCCTCAGCGCCTTGAAACCCTAACGGGTACGTAGTGCACGCTATAAATATTGTGATTGATTGATTGATTGATTGCTGTTACCGCTTCAGTTTCAGCCAGCGATAATTCACCTGCTGTTACTGCTTCAGTTTCATCCAGAGCTAATTCACCTGCTGTTACCGCTTCAGTTTCATCCAGAGTTAATTCACCTGCTGTTCCTGCTTCATTTTCATCCAGAGCTAATTCACCTGCTGTTACCACTTCAGTTTCAGCCAGCGATAATTCACCTGCTGTTACTGCTTCAGTTTCAGCCAGCGATAATTCACCTGCTGTTACTGCTTCAATTTCAGCCAGAGCTAATTCACCTGCTGTTACCGCTTCAGTTTCAGCCAGAGCTAATTCACCTGCTGTTACCGCTTCAGTTTCAGCCAGAGCTAATTCACCTGCTGTTACCGCTTCAGTTTCATCCAGAGCTAATTCATCTGCTGTTACCTCTTCAGTTTCATCCAGAGCTAATTCACCTGCTGTTACCTCTTCATTTTCAGCCACAGATAATTCACCTGCTGTTACCGCTTCATTTTCAGCCAGAGCTAATTCACCTGCTGTTACCACTTCAGTTTCAGCCAGAGCTAATTCACCTGCTGCTCCTGCTTCATTTTTAGCCAGAGCTAATTCACCTGCTGTTACCGCTTCAGTTTCATCCAGAGCTAATTCACCTGCTGTTACTGCTTCAGTTTCAGCCAGCGATAATTCGCCTGCTGTTACCGCTTCAGTTTCAGCCAGAGCTAATTCACCTGCTGTTACCGCTTCAGTTTCAGCCAGCGATAATTAATCTGCTGTTACCGCTTCAGTTTCAGCCAGCGATAATTCCCTTGCTGTTACTGCTTCAGTTTCACTTACCGCGTCAGTTTCATCCAGAGCTAATTCACCTGCTGTTACCGCTTCAGTTTCATCCAGAGTTAATTCACCTGCTGTTCCTGCTTCATTTTCATCCAGAGCTAATTCACCTGCTGTTACCGCTTCAGTTTCAGCCAGCAATAATTCACCTGCTGTTACTGCTTCAGTTTCAGCCAGCGATAATTCACCTGCTGTTACCGCTTCAGTTTCAGCCAGAGCTAATTCACCTGCTGTTCCTGCTTCATTTTCATCCAGAGCTAATTCACCTGCTGTTACCGCTTCAGTTTCAGCCAGAGCTAATTCACCTGCTGTTACTGCTTCAGTTTCAGCCAGAGCTAATTCACCTGCTGTTACCGCTTCAGTTTCAGCCAGAGCTAATTCACCTGCTGTTACTGCTTCAGTTTCAGCCAGCGATAATTCACCTGCTGTTACTGCTTCAGTTTCAGCCAGAGCTAATTCACCTGCTGTTACTGCTTCAGTTTCAGCCAGCGATAATTCACCTGCTGTTACCGCTTCAGTTTCAGCCAGAGCTAGTTCACCTGCTGTTACCGCTTCAGTTTCAGCCAGCGATAATTCACCTGCTGTTACCGCTTCAGTTTCAGCCAGAGATGATTCACCTGCTGTTACCACTTCAGGTTCAGCCAGAGCTAATTCACCTGCTGTTACCGCTTCAGTTTCCGGTAACACTGATTCACCTTCTATTACAGCTTCATTTTCAGGTATCACTTATACACCGTTTGTTACCGCTTCATTTCCAGGCAACACTGATTCACCTGTTGTTACTGCTTCATTAAATATATATACATATATATATATATTATATTTTTAAAATGTTCCTTATACTTTACCTTAAGGCAGTCTCCACAGTCAAAGCAGAGATATCCATGGGGTAAACTACGGAGGAAAAAATAAGTTATGCTTCTATTTAAATTGAAAATAAATATTGAATATAACTGTATGTAAAATATTAATGCTAATATAATTCTTAATTATTCATTTATTTTGTAGAACGAAAAAATTCCCACATAAAGAAAAAATATTATTTATTACCAAATATTAAAAACGATGTCCTTGAATAATTAAAATTTAGTTATATGTTACTAAAATTGTTACAGTAATTTTAAAATTAAGAATATATTATTAAAATATTATATAATCATAAAATAAACATGTACTATTAATACACACATATATATATATATATATATATATATATATATATATATATATATAAATAATTTAAATTTAGTAATTCTTTAATTATTATCAATAATTTAATTTAACATTATTTGCTATGGGGTTTTATTTGAATTCCCAACCTCCACTGATTTCTATAGGAGGGTGTTGCAGTACCGGTGGTTTCCCATGTGTGGTGCTTAACTTTTTTGTTTTTTTTTTAGTTGAAACTTACACTCAGATGTTGTGGATAGGAAAAGATTGTAAACTTACTCAAAAGGCCTATTGTGTGCAGAAAAAAAGATGTCAGAAACTAACGAGGGAAGGCGATGAGAGAGAGAGAGAGAGAAGCGAATCCAAGATATAGATGAGAAAGGGAGGAAGAGGGCTGGAGAGAAAGGAACGATAGATGGGTTGGGTGAAGGAAAAAGTAGGATGTACATAGGAAAGATGGTAAGGGACAAGTGACAGAGGGAGAAATGGAGATAAAAACAGGGGAGAGCAAGAACATTTGGAGTTTGAGGAGATATGTAGGAATGAGTGAGAAAGAGGAATAACAGAGACAGTGGAAGTGGATGGGGGAGCAAGAGTGCAAGGGAGGAAGGATGAGAGGAGAGAGGAATAAGAATGGGGTGAGAGAGAGAGAGAGGAAAATCACATAGAATGAGGAACCCAGATGCATACGCAGTGGCAAAGCGATATTTAGTGCCACAGGTGCAGTGGCACCAGATCTCAGGGTTGGGAGGAGAGCATTGTACTGTTGCTATCACTGCCTTTTAATAGAGGGACCATTTCCCTTTTGGTTTCACTAGGACTCATGGTCTCCTTGCTCTGCCACTGGAAACATCTAGATCAATGACCTGTTGAAGTTCGATCAGAGGAGGACTCCTAGGTTTGGAGTCTCGGCTGAAAGGACCCTGGCCTGAAGCCAGGTAACTACTACAAGTAATGCTTGAGTTTCCAGTATTTTATAAACTTCTCGACCATAGTTTGTCACAGTAAGTGTGGTTCTCACCAATCAAGGCTACCAATTGCAGCCAATGACCCCTGTCTTTAAATCTCAGCTGTATCTGTGTTAGGGGTGGCTGAACAATTCTGATCTGCCGGCGGACTTTGCAGAGTTTTGCCCACTCCATGCTCCACTTGGAGAGAGGAGTTCTGCCAGAACTCCACCAACCACTGCGTGTTGGAGTTTTGTTCTCATGCACGGCTCCCCAACATTAAGTTGGTGAGTGAAAGTGAGAATTTGCATCCCCTAGCACGATTTTTGGGTGGTAGAATGCCTCCCAACAAAATTTCTCAGCGCGGGATGTTGCAGCAGGTCTCACCCCCTCACGTTGAGAAAGCTGCCGCTCGGGTAGAAAGTGACTCGAGCAGCAGAAAGAAGCAGCATCCTCTGGCGTGCCACATGGTGCAGTACACGCTTACTTTACAGTGCAGAACATGCTTCTGGTGTTAAAAATCAGTGCGAGGACCACAAAGTGCCCGAATCCGCCCACTCGTGGAACTCCATGAAATATGGTGGAGTTTTTAAGCACCTCCGTGGAATTCTGCAGTCTGAAACTCCACAAGTTCCGCCCAGGCCCAATCTTTTTGCATGAAAATGATGAAACATTAGCTTTAAAGCAGTGAGATGAAGGAAACTTGCCAAAATATAATGTGCTGTTACTTGAAGGTAAAGGCTTGCCCCTGATAGATGCTCAGAGTAATTAAGATGCAGGTGTTACGCACACATCAGTGGTTCACCTGCAGCTGGCACGCTCTTCTTCCTCAGGGCTTTGATTTCCTGGTGACTGTTGTCAGCGCTGAGACTGCAGCCCAGGCTCTGCTCCCCCCGGAGAATCAATATCTCTGTCTTCATCACCAGGCACCTGGGAACATCTTCATTCCTGAAATCAGCCACTGGAGAGGATATCTGACAGTTGTTGCTTAGCTGAGAGCTTTAATCCGTGAAGAGAGAGTAATGTGTCAAGTGTGAGCCCGTGTGATGAACTAACGCTGTCACTCGAGGGAGAACGTGAAAAGTAAATTAGGAAAATCGGACAGACATTTTCTTCATGATTAGCTTCCATGATTGTGACACTAATTCTAGCCTTGTTCAAAGGCTGCCTCATCCAGGGCTGAGATCCTAGAAGGAGAGTTAGCGGTGGGAAGTACGCACCGTGGTAATGACTGAGGTCTTAGAAGGACAGTCAGCGGAGGGGGAGCCCAACGCTCTTCAACATCTACATGGCCCCGCTTGCAGCCATTGTCAGAGGCCACAGAATACACATTGTGGCAAACGCCGATGACACACAACTCATCAAATCCTTCACTGAAGACCCAGACAAAGCCAAGAGGAACTTTCACACCGGAATGAAAGCTGTGGCTGCCTGGATGAGGGAGAGCTGCTTCAAACTCAACTCAGACAAGACCGAGCTCATCATCTTCGGAAACTCCACTTCAGCCTGAGATGACTCCTGGTGGCCCACATCACTCAGTGTCCCACCTACTCCGACTGACCATGCCCGCAACTTGGGAATCATCCTCAACTCCTCCCTAACAATGACCCGACAGGTAAACGCAGTCACCTCTTCCTGCTGGCACACCCTTCACCAACTGCGCAAAACCTTAAAACGGATCCTGGATGACAGCCGCAAGATAGTCACCCACGCCCTAGTCACAAGCAAGCTCGACTACGGCAGCACACTCTACACCGGCACCATGACAAAGAACATCAGGAAACTACAACTCATCCAAAACGCCGCCGCCAAACTCATCCTGACACCTGAGACTCCTCCATTGGCTCCCGGTGGAGAAGTGAATCAACTTCAAACTACTCACCCACACCTACAGGGCCCTTCACAACATTGGACCAGCCTACATGAATCATTGCATTTCTTTTCATAACCCCTCCAGACCCCTCCGATCTGCCCAGCAGGCACCAGCCACCATTCCACGCAACTGGAAAACCACTGCTGGAGGAAGATATTTCACCTACCTCGCAGCCAAGAGCTGGAAGAACCTACCCATGCACCTCAGACAAAGCCCATCACTCACCATCTTCAGGAACAACCTCAAGACATGGATCTTCAAATGAGGCCCAGACCCACCACCAGTACCTTGAGACCCGCAGGGGTGAATAGGTGCGCTTTATAAAAACTGATTTATTTAGGGGACTGCGCACACTGATTATGGCTGAGATCCTAGAAGGACAGTCAGCGGTGAGGACTTTATACCCTGGTCATGGCTGAGGGCCTAGAAGGACACTCAGTGGAGAGGACTGTGAACTCTGTTCATGGCTGAGGTCCTAGAAGGACAGTCAGCAGCGAGGACTGTGCACCCCGGTCATGGCTGAGGTCCTAGAGGGACAGTCAGTGGCAAAGACTGCACAACTGGTCATGGCTGAGGTCCTAAAGGACAGTCAGCGGCGAGGACTGCACACCCCAGTCATTGCTGATCTCCTAGAAGGACAGTAAGCAGAGAGGACTGTGCACCCCAGTCATGGCTGAGTTTCTAGAAGTACAGTCAGTGGTGAGGACTGCGCACCCAATCATGGCTTCGATCCTAGAAGGACAGTCAGTGACAAGGACTGCGCTCCCCAGTCATGGCAGAGGTCCTAGAGGGACAATCAGTGGCAGGGACTGCACACCCCGGTCACGGCCTAGGTCCTCGCCATTGAAAAAGTGGTTTCTGAAGGATATCAGTGAGATTAATCCTAACACTTTGAAGGTGTTCCATGACACAACCAAGAACGAGAAAAGCCTTACAGGAACTAGCTAACAACAACAACATAGTCATAAAACCAGCAGCTATGGGAGGCGCTATCGTAATCCAGACCTTAGAAAACTATTGTAAAGAATGTTTAAGACTATTGGGTGACAAGGCCCTCATAACTACAAAAAACTCAGGGAGGACCCTACTGATTTCCTAAAGACGAAGATCCACAGCATGGTGGAGCAAGCTTTAGCGCACAACTGGATTTTCCAGAAAGAAGGAGATTTCTTAATTAATACAAATCCAGTAACTCCTTGTTTCTACACTATCCCCAAAATTCACAAAAACCTTCAATCACATCCTGGTAGACCCATCGTATGAGGTATCAATTCTATTTTGGAACCTCTGTCTCGTTTTGCAGATGCCTTTTTAAGACCCATCATCCAAAACACAGATACCTACTGTAAGGAAATGCCTCCTTGGCATGGTTACCCCCTGACTTTTTGCCTTTGCTGATGCCAAGTTATGATTTGAAAGTGTGCTGAGGCCTGCTAACCAGGCTCCAGCACCAGTGTTCTTTCCCTAAAACTGTACTTTTGTTTCCACAGTTGGCACACCCTGGCTTCCAGGTAAGTCCCTTGTAACTGGTTCCCCTGGTACCAAGGGCCCTGATGCCAGGTTAGGTCTCTAAGGGCTGCAGCATGTCTTATACCACCCTGGGGACCCCTCACTCAGCACAGACGCACTGCTTATCAGCTTTTGTGTGCTGGTGGGGAGAAAATGACCAAGTCGACATGGCACTCCCCTCAGAGTGCCATGCCAACCTCACACTGCCTATGGCATAGATAAGTCACCCCTCTAGCAGGCCTTACAGCCCTAAGGCAGGGTGCACTATACCATAGGTGAGGGCATAGGTGCATGAGCACTATGCCCCTACAGTGTCTAAGCAAAACCTTAGACATTGTAAGTGCAGGGTAGCCATAAGAGTATATGGTCTGGGAGTCTGTCATACAAGAACTCCACAGCACCATCATGGCTACACTGAAAACTGGGAAGTTTGGTATCAAACTTCTCAGCACAATAAATACACACTGATGCCAGTGTACATTTTATTGTAAAATACACCCCAGAGGGCATCTTAGAGATGCCCCCTGAAACCATACCGGACTTCCAGTGTGGGCTGACTAGTTTTAGCAGCCTGCCACACACCAGACATGTTGCTAGCCACATGGGGAGAGTGCCTTTGTCACTCTGTGGCTAGTAACAAAGCCTGTACTGGGTGGAGGTGCTTCTCACCTCCCCCTGCAGGAACTGTAACACCTGGAGGTGAGCCTCAAAGGCTCACCCCCTTTGTTACAGCACCCCAGGGCACTCCAGCTAGTAGAGTTGCCCGCCCCCTCCGGCCACGGCCCCACTTTTGGCGGCAAGGCCGGAGGAGATAATGAGAAAAACAAGGAGGAGTCACTGGTCAGTCAGGACAGCCCCTAAGATGTCCTGAGCTGAGGTGACTCTGACTTTTAGAAATCCTTCATCTTGCAGATGGAGGATTCCCCCAATAGGATTAGGGATGTGCCCCCATCCCCTCAGGGAGGAGGCACAAAGAGGGTGTAGCCACCCTCAGGGCTTGTAGCCATTGGCTACTAACCCCCCAGACCTAAACACACCCCTAAATCAGGTATTTAGGGGCTCCCAGAACCTAGTAAAATAGATTCCTGCAACCTAAGAAGAAGAAGGACTGCTGAGGTGAAAATCCTGCAGAGAAGACGGAGACACCAACAGCTTTCGCCCCAGCTCTACCGGCCTGTCTCCCCACTTCAAGAAAAACTGCAACAGCGACGCGTTCAACAGGGTCCAGCGACCTCTGAAGCCTCAGAGGACTACCCTGTATCTAAAAGGACCAAGAACTCCCGAGGACAGCGGCTCTGCTCCAAAGAAGAAACATCTTTGCAACAAAGAAGCAACTTTTAAAGAACACACGTTTCCCGCCAGAAGCGTGAGACTTTGCACTCTGCACCCGACGCCCCCTGCTCGACTTGTGGAGAACCAACACTACAGGGAGGACTCCCCGGCGACTGCGAGCCCGTGAGTAGCCAGAGTTGATCCCCCTGAGCCCCCACAGCGACGCCTGCAGAGGGAATCCAGAGGCTCCCCCTGACCGCGACTGCCTGCTTCTAAGAACCCAACGCCTGGTAAGGACACTGCACCCGCAGCCCCCAGGACCTGAAGGATCCGACCTCCAGTGCAGGAGCGACCCTCAGGTGGTCCTCTCCCTTGCCCAGGTGGTGGCTACCCCGAGGAGCCCCCCCCCCCTTGCCTGCCTGCTTCGCTGAAGAGACCCCTGGGTTTCCCATTGAACTACATTGCAAACCTGACGCCTGTTTGCACTCTGCACCCGGCTGCCCCCATGCCGCTGAGGGTGTACTTTTTGTGCTGACTTGTGTCCCCCCCGGTGCCCTACAAAACCCCCCCCGGTCTGCCCTCCGAAGACACGGGTACTTACCTTCTGGCAGACTGGAACCGGGGCACCCCCTTCTCCATTGAAGCCTCTGTGTTTTGGGCACCACTTTGACCTCTGCACCTGACCGGCCCTGAGCTGCTGGTGTGGTAACTTTGGGATTGCTCTGAACCCCCAACGTGGGCTACCTTGGACCCATCTTTGAACCCTGTAGGTGGTTTACTTACCTGCAAAACTAACAAACACTTACCTCCCCCAGGAACTGATGAAAATTGCACTGTGTCCAGTTTTAAAATAGCTTATTGCCATTTGTGTGAAAACTGTATATGCTATTTTGCTAATTCAAAGTTCCTAAGTAAAATACCTTTCATTTAAAGTATTGTTTGTAAATCTTGAACCTGTGGTTCTTAAAATAAACTAAGAAAATATATTTTTCTATATAAAAACCTATTGGCCTGGAATTGTCTTTGAGTGTGTGTTCCTCATTTATTGCCTGTGTGTGTACAACAAATGCTTAACACTACCCTCTGATAAGCCCACTGCCCGACCACACTACCACAAAATAGAGCATTAGAATTATCTCTTTTTGCCACTGTCTTACCTCTAAGGGGAACCCTTGGACTCTGTGCATGCTATTTCTTACTTTGAAATAGTACATACAGAGCCAACTTCCTACACCTACCTTAAAGATACAAAGGACATGCTGTGTCTTTTGAAAGACAGACCTTTTGATCCAGCAAATCAAATACTAATAGGACTAGATGTGGAAAGCCTATACATAAGCCTTCCTCACACTGACCCATTACACATAATTGAGGAGGTTATCTTTGACTTAGTTTGGGACTACCAAACACCTCGGAATGTGGTTCTGGAATGCTGTTTCTGGGTCCTAACCAAAACAGTTTTTGTATTTGAGAAAAATTTGTACCTTCAGAAACACTGGACCAGCATGGGAAGCACCTTCGCTTCAAGTCTGGCCAGTCTCTATGTCCATCATTCAGAGAAAGAGAGAATCCTAAACCCCACCAATCCATACCGAGACAACATATTATTGTGGAAAAGATATATTGATGACGTATCGGTTATCTGGAAGGGGGGTGAGACACAAGTGGTGACATTTTTAGAGTGGTTAAACAGACGGGGCCAGTTCTTGAGATTCACCCACAAAATGAGCAAGGAACATTTGGTTTTCCCGGATTGAAACATTATAGCCACCAATGGTGCTCTTAAAACAACCACCCATGAAAAACCAACAGCCAAAAACAGTTTACTCCTGTTTGTTAGTGCTCACCCCTGCCATTTGAGAGAGAACCTACTGTTTGGACAATTTCTCAGATTGAGAAGGAATTGCTCAGAGATATCAGATTACAAAAAACAAGCCCAGAGTCTAGCATCTAAACTAGAGGCTAGGAAATACCCAACAAGACTAATCAACCAAGCCATGAAGCTGGCTCGCAATAACAGAGAATCCCTTCTGGACACCCCTCACCAAAAAGACAAGGAGGAAAGACCGATATGTATCACAACATTTAACATAGCCTTCAATCAAGTAAGCAAAATCATCAACAAACATTGGCGCATTCTCAATAGTGGCTCATTAAATATTCCCATTCATATAAACACGGAAAGAGTATTAGAGACATGCTTGTACACACCCGCCTACGCCATCTTCATAGTAAACCAGAAGATATCAACTACCTACCACAACCCAATGGTCATTATTCATGTGGGAATTGTAGCGTGTGCCATCTAACAAAGGTCACTAAACAGGTCACCTTTAACGACAGCGCAACATGGGACATTAGAGACTTCTTCAATTGTAACACTCAGCGAGCAGTATACATGATCACTTGTCCATGCAACCTACATTTTGTGGGGATGACCACCCACAAGGTTAAGAATTGCATCTGCGAACACCGTAGAAACCTGAGATGTGGACGGGCTACGACTAAACTTTTGACTCATTTCAAAGAGAAAGCACACACAGTGGAGGATCACCAGTGGGTTACCCTAGAACACGATAAAGAGATCAATTGTGAGTCTACACTATTCGAAAAAGAACAACAATGGGTTTATAAACTATGCACACACCCACTTGGCCTCAATGAGAACATACCTTGGAGCCAGCTGAAGAATTATTAACATCACATTAATCATTAGTCAGATATACATTTCCTGAAATGAATAGTACACCTAGGCAGCACAAAAGGTCCTATGTCCATCTCATTCCTTTACATTCCATAGTGTCACAAAGAGCAAACCCTTAACAATAAATATTAACCACTCACATATATATCACCATCATAATAAGAAGGGAATGAGTAACCCTTCGTTAAACACAAGAAAGAAACTCCCATATAATTATCAAAACAATAAGGGAATTCCCAGTTCTGCCTCTGTAAGCCCATGAAGCCCCAATGACCTCTGTGCAATTACAGGCACCCACAAGGGATACCTCATTATAGGGTCCTCGCGGACCCCCCTCTGTTCCACGGGAGGCCGCCATCTTGGGGAAGTTAGCGGTCTTGTGCTACACGCTTTAGCATGCCGAGATAAAAGAGCTACTGCACATTTAAACTCGGCTCCCATGTGATCATTCAAGTTTCAGACCCCGGAACGGTGAGCATTAGGTACAGAGAGGGAGTGTCGCTTTGAGGAAAGTGTGACTACAAGAACACACCTCTACTGGTGGAGCTATGATATGAGAATCCAAATACTACCGAGTAGGTTACGTATGCACCACGTGAATGCTGTTTGGTGGGTTTCACATGTTTACATGTTTAAAAGTTTTAAATGTAGTATGTCTTGTACTGTTGATTGTGAGAGTACTTTAGTCTCTCAGTCCTGATATTCACAAGTGCCATTTCCCACGAGTGGGGTGAAGTTTGCAAATAGGTGGCACCACACCACAAATAACATAAATAGCGGCCCATTACAAATGGGGGCTATGATAACTATGCCTCTCTTGTATTTCCACAGGTATCAGTGACGTACACCATAAACAATAGGTATCATCTTATGACACCACATCAGTAAGGTGAATTGCACCATATCACAGAGCAAGTATGTGTTTATGCTTTTATTAGAGGTAGTCAAACTAGGAGTGGCACCAGGGAGTCCACCTTGGTCCTGAAGAGGAGCATAGGGGTAATGCTCCGAAACATGTAGATTAGGAAGTCAGGTACATTACATCCCCCACTTCCCGCAGTCCCTTTTTAATCATACAGCCTCCAAGAGATCTATTAATCATTGGAATTGGTAGGAGACAGGTATTTTTAACTCACCCAAGGCCACACCACTGCTATCCCTCCTGTGATTCACATTGACAAGACTACATCAGTGCTCCCACATATACCGTAGGTCTTAGCACGGCCGCTCCATAGCAGAACGGGAAGAAACCCAATGATGAAACATGCCACCAAGGGATACCCCTGGTGGGTGAGACTTTTTCTAAAAATAAAATCTTTTTCCTGTCCATCCTGTGGTAATTCTTTTAGCTGGGCCTCTTTTGTAATGAGGTCCTAGAAGGACAGTCAGTGGAGGGGACTGCACACCCCAGCCATGGATGAGGTCCTAGAAGGACAGACAGTGGCAAGGCCAGCGACTCCCGGTCTTGGCTGAGGTTCTAGAAGGACAGTCAGCAGAGAGGACTGCGCACCCAGGTCATGGATGGAGGTCCTAGAAGTGCAGTCATCAGTGAGGACTGCACACCACGGTCATGGCTAAGGTCCTAGAAGGACAGTCAGCGGTGGGGACTGTGCACCCCGGTCATGGCTGAGGTCCTAGGTGTAGGAGGCTGGACTGGCTTGTAGTGAGTACCAAGGGGTACTTGCACCTTGCACCAGGCCCAGTTATCCCTTATTAGTGTATAGGGTGTCTAGCAGCTTAGGCTGATAGATAATGGTAGCTTAGCAGAGCAGCTTAGGCTGAACAAGGAGATGTGTGAAGCTACTACAGTACCACTTAGTATCATATGCACAATATCATAAGAAAACACAATACACAGTTATACTAAAAATAAAGGTACTTTATTTTTATGACAATATGCCAAAGTATCTTAGAGTGTACCCTCAGTGAGAGGATAGGAAATATACACAAGATATATATACACAATAGCAAAAATATGCAGTATAGTCTTAGAAAACAGTGCAAACAATGTATAGTTACAATAGGATGCAATGGGGACACATAGGGATAGGGGCAACACAAATCATATACTCCAAAAGTGGAATGCGAACCACGAATGGACCCCAAACCTATGTGACCTTGTAGAGGGTCGCTGGGACTATTAGAAAATAGTGAGAGTTAGAAAAATAACCCTCCCCAAGACCCTGAAAAGTGAGTGCAAAGTGCACTAAAGTTCCCCTAAGGACAAAGAAGTCGTGTTAGAGGAATAATGCAGGAAAGACACAAACCAACAATGCAACAACGATGGATTTCCAATCTAGGGTACCTGTGGAGCAAGCGGACCAAGTCCAAAAGTCACAAGCAAGTCGGAGATGGGCATATGCCCAGGAAATGCCAGCTGTGGGTGCAAAGAAGCTTCTACTGGACAGAAGAAGCTGCGGTTTCTGCAGAAACGCAAAGGGCTAGAGACTTCCCCTTTGGAGGACGGATCCCTCTCGCCTTGTAGAGTCGTGCAAAAGTGTTTTCCCACCGAAAGAACGCCAACAAGCCTTGCTAGCTGCAAATCGTGCGGTTAGCGTTTTTGGATGCTGCTGTGGCAAGACAAGGAGCCCTCTTAGCAGCAGGTAGCACCCGGAGAAGTGCCAGAAACAGGCACTACGAGGATGCGTGAAACGGTGCTCACCCGAAGTTACACAAAGGAGTCCCACGTCGCCGGAGACCAACTTAGAAAGTCGTGCAATGCAGGTTAGAGTGCCGTGGACCCAGGCTTGGCTGTGCACAAAGGATTTCCGCCGGAAGTGCACGGAGGCCGGAGTAGCTGCAAAAGTCGCGGTTCCCAGCAATGCAGTCTAGCGAGGTGAGGCAAGGACTTACCTCCACCAAACTTGGACTGAAGAGTCACTGGACTGTGGGAGTCACTTGGACAGAGTTGCTGGATTCGAGGGACCTCGCTCGTCGTGCTGAGAGGAGACCCAAGGGACCGGTAATGCAGCTTTTTGGTGCCTGCGGTTGCAGGGGGAAGATTCCGTCGACCAACGGGAGATTTCTTTGGAGTTTCTAGTGCAGAGAGGAGGCAGACTACCCCCACAGCATGCACCACCAGGAAAACAGTCGAGAAGGCGGCAGGATCAGCGTTACAGAGTTGCAGTAGTCGTCTTTGCTACTATGTTGCAGGTTTGCAGGCTTCCAGCACGGTCAGCAGTCGATTCCTTGGCAGAAGGTGAAGAGAGAGATGCAGAGGAACTCGGATGAACTCTTGCATTCGTTATCTAAAGTTTCCCCAGAGACAGAGACCCTAAATAGCCAGAAAAGAGGGTTTGGCTACCTAGGAGAGAGGATAGGCTAGCAACACCTGAAGGAGCCTATCACAAGGAGTCTCTGACGTCACCTGGTGGCACTGGCCACTCAGAGCAGTCCAGTGTGCCAGCAGCACCTCTGTTTCCAAGATGGCAGAGGTCTGGAGCACACTGGAGGAGCTCTGGACACCTCCCAGGGGAGGTGCAGGTCAGGGGAGTGGTCACTCCCCTTTCCTTTGTCCAGTTTCGCGCCAGAGCAGGGCTAAGGGGTCCCCTGAACCGGTGTAGACTGGCTTATGCAGAATTGGGCACATCTGTGCCCAAGAAAGCATTTCCAGAGGCTGGGGGAGGCTACTCCTCCCCTGCCTTCACACCATTTTCCAAAGGGAGAGGGTGTAACACCCTCTCTCAGAGGAAGTTCTTTGTTCTGCCATCCTGGGCCAGGCCTGGCTGGACCCCAGGAGGGCAGATGCCTGTCTGAGGGGTTGGCAGCAGCAGCAGCTGCAGTGAAACCCCAGGAAGGGCAGTTTGGCAGTACCAGGGTCTGTGCTACAGACCACTGGGATCATGGGATTGTGCCAACTATGCCAGGATGGCATAGAGGGGGCAATTCCATGATCATAGACATGTTACATGGCCATATTCGGAGTTACCATTGTGAAGCTACATATAGGTAGTGACCTATATGTAGTACACGCGTGTAATGGTGTCCCCGCACTCACAAAGTCCAGGGAATTGGCCCTAAACAATGTGGGGGCACCTTGGCTAGTGTCAGGGTGCCCTCACACTAAGTAACTTTGCACCTAACCTTTACCAGGTAAAGGTTAGACATATAGGTGACTTATAAGTTACTTAAGTGCAATGTAAAATGGCTGTGAAATAACATGGACGTTATTTCACTCAGGCTGCAGTGGCAGGCCTGTGTAAGAATTGTCAGAGCTCCCTATGGGTGGCAAAAGAAATGCTGCAGCCCATAGGGATCTCCTGGAACCCCAATACCCTGGGTACCTCAGTACCATATACTAGGGAATTATAAGGGTGTTCCAGTAAGCCAATGTAAATTGGTAAAATTGGTCACTAGCCTGTTAGTGACAATTTTGAAAGAAATGAGAGAGCATAACCACTGAGGTTCTGATTAGCAGAGCCTCAGTGAGACAGTTAGGCACTACACAGGGAACACACACATATAGGCCACAAACGTATGAGCACTGGGGTCCTGACTAGCAGGGTCCCAGTGACACATAACAAACATACTGAAAACATAGGGTTTTCACTATGAGCACTGGGCCCTGGCTAGCAGGATCCCAGTGAGACAGTGAAAACACCCTGGCATACACTCACAAACAGGCCAAAAGTGGGGGTAACAAGGCTAGAAAGAGGCTACTTTCTCACACTAGGACAGTCAGCAGTAAGGACTGCTCACCCTGTTCCTGGCTGAGATCCTAGAAGGACAGTCACGGGTGAGGGGTGTGTAGCCTGGTCATGGCTGAGGTCATAGTGGGACAGTCAGCAGCGGGGACTGTGCACTCAGGTCATGGCTGCGGGTCAGTGGTGGAGACTGATCACAGCGCTGTCATTGAGGCAAGAAGCTAGCCAAGTTTCATTTGTAATGTACAGATAAAATCCCTTCTGTGGTCAGTAAAGCCAGCAGGGAGGCGCTGATACCAAAACGTTTACTGTTAGGAACAAGTACTGGCAAAGCCGATAGGACACACCTATGCAAGAGCCATTGGCTTTGCCAATATGATTTAGCCATGTTATACACCAGCTTGGCAGCTGTTTAGCCTGGCTAAAGGTGTCCTAAAGGACAGTGGCGTGGAGTGGAGTGGAGTAAAGTAGAGTGTCATGAAGTTGAGTGGGGTATTATGGAGTGGCATAGAGAGGTGTATAGTGGTGTAAAGTTGAGTAGCATGGAGTGGAGTGGCATGGAGTGGCATAGAGTGGAGTGGCATAGTGTTGTGGAGTGTGGTGGAGGGAGTAGAGTGTCATAGTGTGAAAGGGAATAGAGTGTTGTAGAGCTGAGTGGTATAGAGTGGAGTATAGTGTCGTAGAATGGAATGGCATAGAGTGTTGTTGAGTGGTAAAGAGGAGAGTGGAGTGGTATAAAGGGTGTTGTGTAGAGTGGAGTAAACTGCTGTAGAGTATAGTGGTGTAGAGCAGAGTGGATTGCCATAGAGTGGAGTATTGTAGTAGAGTGGAATGGCATATCGTAGCGTAGAGTACAGTGTCATAGAGTGGAGTGGCATAGTGTCAGGGTGGAGTGGCATAGAGTGGCACAGAGTGGAGTGATGTAGAGTGGAGTACTGGAGTGGCATAGAGTTAAGTAGTGGAGTGGAGTAGAGTGGAATAGTGTGTCACAGAATAGAGTGGAGTAACTGGAGTAAACTGGCAATGAGTGGGCGAGAGGGAGTTGCATAGAGTTTTGTAGAGTGGAGTACTGTCCAAGAGTGGCATAGAGTGGAGTAGAGTAGTGTGGAATGCATAGAGTGCAGTAGAGTGTCATAGAGTGAAGTGGTGTGAAGTACAGCCGTCAGAATAAATTGGCATAGAGTACAGTGGTTTAGAGTGCATTGGTTTTGAGTAAAATGGTGTAGAGTGCATTGGCGTAGAGTGTAGTGGCGTAAAGTAAGTAGGGTGGCCCAGACTAGGGGTGCAGGGTAGAGTAGAGTGACGTACAGTGCAATGACAAAGAGTGGAGTGGCACAGGGTGGAGTGAAGCAGGGTGAAGAAGAGTGGTGTAGAGTGCCATGGCATAGAGTAGATTGTTTCAGAATAGAGTTAAGTTGTGCAGTGTAAAATTGAGTGGTGCAGGGTGGATTGCAGAGGTGTAGCATAAAATCGCATACAGTTCACTGGTGTTGAGTAAATTACAGTGGCATATGCTGGAGTGACGTAGAGTGCATTGGCATAGAGAGGAGTGATGCAGAGTGGAGTTTAATAGCATTGAGTGCAGTGGTGCAGAATAGTGCAGAGTTAGTGGCAGAGAGTGCAGTCTTGCAGAGTAGAGTGTCTTAGAGTGCAGTGGTATAGACTGCCGTGGCATAGAGTGTTGCAAAGCAGCAGTGACATACAGTACAGTGGTGCAGGGTAGAATAGAGTGACTTAGAGTGCAGTGACGTAGAGCACAATGGTGTGGAAAAGCATAACATGCAGTGGTGTAGAATGAGTGGTGTCAAGTGTTGCACAGTACACTATAGTGGTGTAGTGTGCAGAGATGCAGATTAGTTAGCAAAGAGTGCAGTGGCCTAAAGTGGATTGGTTTTGAGTAAAGTGGTGTAGAGTACATTGGTAGGGTGCAGTGGTTTAGATTGCATACAGAGCAATGGCATAGAGTGGTGTAGGGTGGTGCAACAGAGTAGAGAGGCATAGAGCACAGTGGTGTAGAGTAGATTGTTTCAGAGAAGAATGAAGTGGCATTGAGTAAAGTGCTGCAGGGTAGAGTGGAATGGCATAGAGTATTGGCGTAGAGGCCTTTTTGTAGAGCGGAGTGGTGCAGAGTGGAGTGGAGTGGCCTCGGCTGGAGTGTTGTAGAGTGCAGTGGTGCATAGTAAAGTAGAGTGCATTGGCTCAGAAGACAGTAGTGCAGGGTAGAGCAGAGAGGTGTAGAGTAAAGTGGCATAGAGTGACATAGAGTAGAGTGATCCAGTGGCATAGAGCGCAGTTGTACGCAGTAGATTGTAGTGGCATAGAGTGACATAGAGTAGAGTGATCCAGTGGCATAGAGCGCAGTAGTACACAGTAGATTGGAGTGGCATAGAGTGACATAGAGTAGAGTGATCCAGTGGCATAGAGCGCAGTTGTACACAGTAGATTGGAGTGGCATAGGGTGACATAGAGTAGAGTGGAGTGGCCTAGGCTGGAGTGTTGTAGAGTGCAGTGGCAAAGAGTGCAGTGGTGTATAGTAAAGTACAGTGGTGCAGAGTAGAGCAGAGAGGTGTACATTAAAGTGTCATAGAGTGCAGTTGTACACAGTAGATTGGTGTGACGGAGTGCAGTGGCATAGAGTGACATAGAGTAGAGTGATCCAGTGGCATAGAGCGCAGTTGTACACAATAGATTGGAGTGGCATAGAGTGACATAGAGTAGAGTGATCCAGTGGCATAGAGCGCAGTTGTACACAATAGATTGGAGTGGCATAGAGTGACATAGAGTAGAGTGGAGTGGCCTAGGCTGTAGTGTTGTAGAGTGCAGTGGCAAAGAGTGCAGTGGTGTATAGTAAAGTACAGTGGTGCAGAGTAGAGCAGAGAGGTGCACATTAAAGTGGCATAGAGTGCAGTTGTACACAGTAGATTAGAGTGACGGAGTGCAGTGGCATAGAGTGACATAGAGTAGAGTGGTCCAGTGGCATAGATTGCAGTTGTACACAGTAGATTGGAGTGACGGAGTGCAGTGGCATAGAGTGACATAGAGTAGAGTGGTCCAGTGGCATAGAGTGCAGTTGTACACAGTAGATTGGAGTGACGGAGTGCAGTGGCATAGAGTGACATAGAGTAGAGTGGTCCAGTGGCATAGAGAGCAGTTGTATACAGTAGATTGGAGTGGCATAGAGTGCAGTGGCATAGAGAGACAGAGATGAGAGTGGTCCAGTGGCCTAGAGTGCAGTGAAGTAGAGTGCAGTGGAGCAGCGCAGAGCGCTGCAGTGTAGAGTGGCGGAGAGTGTAGTGCTCCAGAGTAGAGTTTTGTAGACTGCAGTGGCGTAGAGTACAGTGGCGCAGAGAGTAGTGGCATAGAGCACAGTGGAATAGCAATCGAGGAAACGGTATCCTTGTGTCAGTAAAAACAATTTCAAAGGGAAGCAGTTAATTGTCTTCAGTGTGTCTTTGATGCCAGATTGTTCTTGTGGGACAGCACCTGTTGCACAAATAGAAAGAGTGACCTATAAGAGTAGGTGCAAAAGGTAGGGACGGGAGAAAGAGATGCCTGCTAATAAGAGTTATGAAATAGTACTGATGGGGATTTGTTGTTTTGAAAGAACACGTTGGCATAGGTTAGAGGTGATAACGCAAGTGGGTCAAATCTATTTGAATTAAAAGATGCTCCACGGGAGACGTAGTGTGTCCTGGGATGCAGTGGTATTAATTAAATAAATGTACATTGATCTTATTTTTGGCATGAGGTGTTACTGCACGTAGTACGTGTAATGTAATTGAGGTGCATTAAGTGATGTTGTATAGGCTAGGGCTGGAAAACTAATGAAGAGTGAGAGGCCTGTTTGTGTTACTCATGTGATTTAAAAGTGAAAGAAAGGGCCAGAAAGAGCACATGTATTCCATTGTTGTCCGTGGTGAAAGGCCGTGGAGGATGCAGGGTAATGGTTGTTTGAGCATGTGGTGAGGTGTAAGTGGACACAGTTTCAGGCAAGGTGTTAAAGGTCCCTAAAGGCAGGTTGTGCAGCTTTGAGTGGGAGACGGAGAGGAGGTTGGAGGTGCCCGGGCCTGCGGGTGGGTGGAGGTGGGTTTCTCAGAGTGGCTCTAAGATTGTGGTGTAGGTTTGTTTAGAAGGGTTGTGCAGCTTTGGGTGGCAGACGGAGAGGAAGTTGGAGGTGCTTGGGCCTGCGGGTGGGTGGAGGTGGGTTTCTCAGAGTGGCTCTAAGATTGTGGTGTAGGTTTGTTTAGAAGGGTTGTGCAGCTTTGGGTGGCAGACGGAGAGGAGCTTGGAGGTGCTCGGGCCTGCGGGTGGGTGGAGGTGGGTTTCTCAGAGTGACTCTACGATTGTGGTGTAGGCTTGTTTAGAAGGGTTGTGCAGCTTTGGGTGGCAGATGGAGAGGAGCTTGGAGGTGCTCGGGCCTGCGGGTGGGTGGAGGTGGGTTTCTCAGAGTGACTCTACGATTGTGGTGTAGGTTTGTTTAGAAGGGTTGTGCAGCTTTGAGTGGGAGACGGAGAGGGGATTGGAGTTGCTTGGGCCTGCGGGTGGGTGGAGGTGGGTTTCTCAGAGTGGCTCTACGATTGTGGTGTAGGTTTGTTTAGAAGGGTTGTGCAGCTTTGGGTGGCAGACGGAGAGGGGCTTGGAGGTGCTCGGGCCTGCGGGTGGGTGGAGGTGGGTTTCTCAGAGTGGCTCTAAGATTGTGGTGTAGGTTTGTTTAGAAGGGTTGTGCAGCTTTGGGTGGCAGACGGAGAGGAGCTTGGAGGTGCTCGGGCCTGCGGGTGGGTGGAGGTGGGTTTCTCAGAGTGACTCTACGATTGTGGTGTAGGTTTGTTTAGAAGGGTTGTGCAGCTTTGGGTGGCAGACGGAGAGGGGCTTGGAGGTGCTCGGGCCTGCGGGTGGGTGGAGGTGGGTTTCTCAGAGTGTCTCTACGATTGTGGTGTAGGTTTGTTTAGAAGGTTTGTGCAGCTTTGAGTGGGAGACGGAGAGGGGCTTGGAGGTGCTCGGTCCTGCGGGTGGGTGGAGGTGGGTTTCTCAGAGTGGCTCTACGATTGTGGTGTAGGTTTGTTTAGAAGGGTTGTGCAGCTTTGAGTGGGAGACGGAGAGGGGCTTGGAGGTGCTCGGTCCTGCGGGTGGGTGGAGGTGGGTTTCTCAGAGTGGCTCTACGATTGTGGTGTAGGTTTGTTTAGAAGGGTTGTGCAGCTTTGGGTGGCAGACGGAGAGGGGCTTGGAGGTGCTTGGGCCTGCGGGTGGGTGGAGGTGGGTTTCTCAGAGTGACTCTACGATTGTGGTGTAGGTTTGTTTAGAAGGGTTGTGCAGCTTTGGGTGGCTGACGAAGAGGGGCTTGGAGGTGCTCGGGCCTGCGGGTGGGTGGAGGTGGGTTTCTCAGAGTGACTCTACGATTGTGGTGTAGGTTTGTTTAGAAGGGTTGTGCAGCTTTGGGTGGCAGACGGAGAGGAGCTTGGAGGTGCTTGGGCCTGCGGGTGGGTGGAGGTGGGTTTCTCAGAGTGACTCTACGATTGTGGTGTAGGTTTGTTTAGAAGGGTTGTGCAGCTTTGGGTGGGAGACGGAGAGGAGCTTGGAGGTGCTCGGGCCTGCGGGTGGGTGGAGGTGGGTTTCTCAGAGTGACTCTACGATTGTGGTGTAGGTTTGTTTAGAAGGGTTGTGCAGCTTTGGGTGGCAGACGGAGAGGAGCTTGGAGGTGCTCGGGCCTGCGGGTGGGTGGAGGTGGGTTTCTCAGAGTGACTCTACGATTGTGGTGTAGGTTTGTTTAGAAGGGTTGTGCAGCTTTGAGTGGGAGACGGAGAGGGGATTGGAGGTGCTCGGGCCTGCGGGTGGGTGGAGGTGGGTTTCTCAGAGTGGCTCTACGATTGTGGTGTAGGTTTGTTTAGAATGGTTGTGCAGCTTTGGGTGGCAGACGGAGAGGGGCTTGGAGGTGCTCGGGCCTGCGGGTGGGTGGAGGTGGGTTTCTCAGAATGACTATACGATTGTGGTGTAGGTTTGTTTAGAAGGGTTGTGCAGCTTTGAGTGGGAGACGGAGAGGGGCTTGGAGGTGCTCGGGCCTGCGGGTGGGTGGAGGTGGGTTTCTCAGAGTGACTCTACGATTGTGGTGTAGGTTTGTTTAGAAGGGTTGTGCAGCTTTGGGTGGCAGACGGAGAGGGGCTTGGAGGTGCTCGGGCCTGCGGGTGGGTGGAGGTGGGTTTCTCAGAGTGACTCTACGATTGTGGTGTAGGTTTGTTTAGAAGAAGCAGGACGGTTAATGTTACAACTTGTGCATTTGTGCATAAAAGCATGAAGGAATGACGTTACAGTCCTGGAGCCAACAGCCTTCCTGCCGCAATGCAGGTTAGGACTTTGTAAAAGCATCGGGAGTGGGGAGGAGTGAGGTGAGTCTAGGGCAGTGGTTTTCAAACTTGTTAATGCTGCGTCCCCCCAGTGGGAAAAAATAAATCATCGGTGCCCCCTCAGAATTCTTCATAACTATTCTTTTAAGTTGGCAATGTTTAAAAGTGTCTAGACTTATTTAAACATTGCAGTTAAGTTCTGTTACCTTTTTAGAAATGCATTAACATTTTACTGCTCAAAACAAAGCACTATTTTCTGCATAACCCATCTTTTGGCCAAAGCCTGCCTCCCCCTCCCCACCGGGATCACTTGAGGTTCCCCTGGGGGTCCAGCTTCTCAGTTTGAAGACCCCTGGTCTAGGGACAGAAGAGGAATATGTAAATGGGTGAAATGAAGTTGTGGTTTTTGTTCATTGTGTTTGTGGTGGGCATGATGCCACATATGTAATGTCCGGACGGGTGAGTGCTACTCAGAATGACTGATGAAGAGAGAGGTGTATTGTTGGTGTGTGTGTCCCTAATAATTGGTGATAAGTTGTGGAGTTACTAAGCAATAGCCATATCTTATACGGTATCATGGCGCTAGGGTCAAAATGTATATCCTGGTGAAGCATTGGCATAGGTTTAATGTTTCCATGAGCTCTTCTTGTCCTGGTGACGCTGGACTTGCTGTTTATAAAGTAAGGTCCTGGACGTACATGTTCAAAGATGAGGAAGAAAGATGTGGACTGATGTACTTAGAAGAGCAGTGATCAGGTGTTTGTGAAGAACAACTTTGCCTTTTTGCCTATGCTGTATGTATCTGGGTGTAAATTACAGACTTCGGCACATTTAGAAGCGCCTTCGCATGTCAGCTTTGATTCTAATCAACAACATGCAGGTGGAGAGGGTTTTTATATTTATTTATTTATTTTTACCTCCAGCTAGACCAAAGAGAAAGGCTGAAGTTAAGAGGCCATCAGGCCTCAGTTTGTTCCAATCTGATCCTGACTGGGTGCGGTCTGAAGGCTCATTCTTGGATCCACATGGAGAGGAGGGGAGGAGAGGCTCACAGCTTGTTATCACTTCACAGGTGCTTATCGGAGGCAGCTCTTGACTTTGTTCAGTCCCTGTTTATAAGAGAAATGTACGCACTGTAAGAATGTCAGGAGTGGTGGTCTGTCCCAGTCTCCGCACAAATACCAATGTAAATGCCACTATTTTATTTCTTTTATAGCGCTGCTCATACCAGTACAGGGTGTCAGAGCGCTTTACGTAACATACATGTTATACATTGGCAGTTAATCGTGTAAGTATGTAAATCTATGTACAAGACGTTTGTTGCATAAAAGAGTCAGGGTTACAAACTGGAGAAGTACCACGCCCTCTACGGCTCACTGTGCTGCATTACAAGATTCACAATTTCATGACTGCAGATGACAAAGGGATCTCAGTGATTAAAGCAGTAACCCAGTTACCCATCTAGCTAAAATAAAAATCCGTCATCTGCTTATTACATGATGTACTGTATGAGGGTTATATTACAGCCTCGGAGATGGAGCATAGGAGGGGCGCGGGTGGGTTCCATGGAGAGAGTAATCTGCATTCCTCTTCCTTATAAACACTCTCACTCTGAAGTCAGATGAAAGCAAAGTAGACACTAAGGTCCCTTGGGAGACACACTTGACCTCTGTTTTTGAAAGCACAGCAAATGTTAAAAGATAAAAACAATAGGCCTTGTTAGACCTGACAGCCTTAAGGTGGTCACCCTCAACTTTTTGCCTGCCTCCCTCCACTTTTTGACACTGTTTTTGCTGATCTTAGGACTCTGCGCACTTTAACACTGCTAACCAGTGCTAAAGTGCATATGCTCTCTCCCTTAAAAACATGGTGATATTGGCTCATACCCAATTAGTTTATTTAATTTACTTATAAATCCATAGTAAAAGTGCACTACATGTGCCCAGGGCCTGTAGATTAAATGCTACTAGTGGGCCTTCAGCACTGATTGTGGGCCTGTGTGTGCAGTTTCACTGCCAATTCGACTTGGCATTTAAAGGTACTTGCCAAGCCTTAAAACTCCCCTTTTTCTACATATGTCAACCCTAAGGTAGGTCCTAGGTAACCCAAAAGGCAGGGAGCTGTGTAGGAAAAAGGCGGGACATGTACCTTTGTAGTTTATGTGTCCTGGTAGTGTAAAACACCTAAATTCATTTTACACTGGTGTGAGGCCTGCTCCTTTCATAGGCTAACCCTAGGCCTATTCTCATATACTGTTTGAGTGGTAAATTCTGATCTGAAAGGAGTAACAAGGTCATATTTAGTATGGCCAGAATGATAATACAAAATCCTGCTGACTGGTGAAGTTTGATTTAATATTACTATTTTAGAAATGCCACTTTTAGAAAGTGAGCATCTCTCTGCACTTAAATCCTTCTGTGCCTTACAATCCACATCTGGCTGGGTTAGTTGACAGAACCTTGTGCATTTCACTCAGACATCCCCAAACACAGGATGGTCAGTCACACCTGCACACATCTGCATACTGAATGAGCCTTCCTGGGCTGGGAGGGTGGAGGGCCTGACACTTACATGTCAAAGGACAGTGGCCTGCCCTCACACAATGGGCTGCCAAACCCCCTTCTGGGACCCTGGCAGACAGGATGGAACTGAAAGGGGACCTTCTGCACTTCTAAGCCACTCTTTGAAGTCTCCCCCACTTCAAAGGCACATTTGGGTATTTAAACAGGGCCTCTGACCCTACCAACTCAGACACTTCTTGACAAAATATCTACTGGGAAAGGAACTCTGAACCAGAACCTGCAACCTGCCAGGAGAAGCTGCCTGGCTGCCCAAAGGACTCACCTGACTGCTTTGCTGAAAAGTACTGCTGACTTGCTGTTGCCTTGCTGCCTTGTTGCCCTCTGGCTCTGCTGAGTAGTACTCTCCAAGGGCTTGGATTGAGCTTGCCTCCTGTTTTCCTAAAGTCTCAGGGCCAAAAAGACTTCATCTCTTCAAAGAACTCCTTGTGCGATGAAAATTGACGCACAGCCCGCCGGAATCGATGCACAGCCTGCCCAAATCGATGCACAGCCTGCCGTGCGGTGAGAAAATGACCACAACACTGAACCAGAACAACGCAACCGGGCTCCCCGAGTGGAGATCGACGCAGCGCCAGCGTTGCGACCGGAACTTCGACACATGGCCCACTGGATCGACGCAAAGCCGAGCTGGAATGACACAGCCTGACTTCCTGTGAGAGGAATCGACGCAGTGCCTTCCGTGCGACAGAAATTCCCCCGCCTCGTCCACCGGATTGACGCAGCTCCTGTGGCTTCGCCCTGCACACCCAGGATTTCTCTGCATCATCCCAGGGGCGTCCAAATACCTTGCAACCCAAAGAGGATCCAAGTCTGTGCTCCGGAAATCGACGCAAAGCCCTTGTTGTGAGAAAAACCTTCGATGCACCGTCTGTGTGCGCCCTGAGAAACTGACGCACACCTCCCCGTTTTCCATGCATCTCCTCCTCTGTGGTCCCGTGCGGATAATTTAGTCGCAAACCAGGTACTTTGTGACTGTATTTATCATTACAAAAGTAATATTTCAACTCGTACTTATCAAACCTTGATCATTTCGACCTTATTCTATTCAGATAAATATTCTTGTGGTGTTTATACTGTGTTATTGTATGATTTATTGTACAAATACTTTACACATTGCCTTCTAGGTTAAGCCTGACTGCTCAGTGCCAAGTTACCAGAGTGTGGTCACAGGATAATTTAGATTGTTTGTGCCTTAACCTGACTACAGAGAGGGTCCTTCCTTGGACAGGGGTTAACCTGACTGCCAACCAAAGACCCAATTTCTAACAGGCCTGTTTATAGAAAGCGAGTTCATGGAAGAATGCAGTAAACACGCCTTAGGCAGCGGGAGGGGCAAACTGAACCTGGAGAGCCTGAAGAAAATACATCCAGCAAATAGAAAGTCAGAAAATGTAAGCTACAAACCAAAAAGTCAATGGTAATAAGTGGCCGGAATGCATTCCTTGGTCAACTTTCTGAAAGTCTCCAAGATGTGTTTAGCAAAGCACACAGCTGCACTGTCTGATAGGCTGCAGCCTAAAAAGGAAATATTCAGAAAAGGGATTTTGGTCAGCCCTATTCAGTTATTGCTTGAGGATAGTGTCAAACAATTTTTGGATCAGCCTAGATTAATATTTCTTGTTTGCCAGCCTTCAGTCTATCTCATTGCTTCATGTGGGAGCATGCACATATGAGCTTTTTCTGCAATGCATGGACTTTGCAGAGCCCTTGCATTGCAATATCTTGGGATGGAAATGTTTCCTGTGTTACAGTGGAGATCATGTGCCCCTGATCCCTGTTAGACTAGGAAAGTTATGGTATGTGTCTGCAGGTCTTTGATTTTTTACCCCAGGGCTCCAGTGTAAAGATGTGAGATGACAGGGCATGGCTCCGAGTTCCAGAGAGTCATCCAAAGGGCTACTATCTTCTACTGGACTGAAACGGACTGTCAGTGGTGGCAGCAAATCATTATAGAAAGAGGGATTGGAAACTGCCCGCTGGCCTTTTTATATCAACAGACTCCTTCCCTCCGCTCATTTGGACACAGTTGGAGAGTGCTTGTCTGTGCTTGATGTATGTAGTATGGTGATCTTGGGAATGTACTGTTCTTCACTGGATGGGAGGTCCATCCTATGAAGACTGTACATAGATGTGACACAAGATCGAACGAAGCCTGCTGAGGCTCTTTGTTGGATTGACAGAAGCACTGGAACATTCCAAAGGCTGGCGTTTGAAGTGGTCCAGTACCTATTAGCTGGAGTTTGAAGGGCAAGGGCCTCCACTTCCCCTTCCTCTCTGCTTGGCAGTGTTATTAAGACCAGTATCTGCAATGGAAAGTGAGAAAGCCTCTCCCACTCACCTTTGCCATATTTCTTTTTCTTCACTAAGGGCACACTTAGTTACACCCCTTCTTCATGCTCATTAGCCATTAAACAAAATTGGTTGGAACATAATGTGTGAAATCCTCCAACAAACTGAATATCAGATGTTACCCAGGGGCTCTAGAATTCACAACCTTATCTGCCCACCCAGAATGTACAAAGGACAGAACTCCCTCCCATCGGTTGGCCAGGGATTTGTCACTGACCACTATCCAGGTCACACACATCAGCGTGCAGGAGAAGATTTTGGGATTTCATGGCTGGTTTCCTTGACAGTCAGCTCCCATGCCAGATTGGGAATACCAGAAACTAGGCCCTACAAGGAGAGCGGAAGGCTGCATGGAAGAAGGAGGTTTTGCCACAGTGATCCTGGAGATTGAAATGCTTCCCTCAGAAGAGGGTCTCTTTTGTGAAGTCATCAGCCTAGCAGCCTTGTGATTAGGAGCTGTGCATGGGATGCGGGTCCTAACCTTGCTAAGGACCCCCATTGTCCTTGGTTGGATCCATTCTTGTCATGAGCCCTGGGGCCAGCCATACAACTGGGACAGAGTTTTATCAGGACAAGAGGGGGAACGCTGTGTGGTGAGACTTTTGTTGATGCCTGAGCCAGGCCTAAGTACTGCATTGCAAAATTAGGTTATATTTGTGGCAGGAAATGTTGATGTCTCTAACTTGCCTAAGTACCCCATTGCCAAATCAGGTTATTATTGTGATAGGAAATGTTGATGTCTCTGCATTGCGTATTGGTGCTTTTCCTGTTGTGGGCGTTAGGCCCACTCATACAAATGTGGCACCATTTTTATCATAAGACATGTAGAAATGAAACGTGGTAGGAAATTTGTGGCTCCCGAAAGATTATGGAAATTTATCTCACAAAAGATATGAGGAAAATGTATGCTTTTAACTAAAGTTTGAAATTGAGGTTTGTAAGGGCTTCTGGGTAAAAAACAAAATGAGTGATCCACCCACCCCACTCCACCATGGACTCCATTGTTTGTCGTTTTGTCAGAAATATCTGGAGTTGGTAGATGTGCCTGCGTGCAGACCAAGGCGTACTCCACGAAAAAGCTGGTTTTGATTGGAAAAATTTGATCAGTCCATGTTGTGTTTTGTGCCCTTTCCTGTTGTGGGTGCTTGACCAACCCATACATGTTGGCTACAGTTTTATTAGGAGACATGTGTGAACTCTGGGTGGTCGGAAGTCTATGGATCCTCAAAGATCATGCAACTTACCTTCAAAAATATGTGAAGAAAATGGGTGTTTTAACCAAAGTTTGATGTTTGCAAGGGTTTCGGGGTAAAAAAAACAAAAAATACGTGTGAGATCCCCATCCTGGATGGTTATGGGTGTCTTGTTTTCAGAAATGTCTGCATTTGGTAGGTTTCTCTGGATGGTGGCCAAGCCCTGGCCCAAAATCAACAGCTACCCACATTGCAAAAAAGGGTTGGTTTTTAGTAGAAAATGTTGATCTGCTAACATTACATTTTGGGTCGTTTCCAGTCCTGGGTGCTTGGCCCATCCACTCAATGGAGGTAACACAGAATAGTAAAACATTAGTACTGAGTGGATTTCTCTTCATTTGTGGCTTCCAAATCTAGGCCAGTGTGCAAGAAAGATCTGTTGCAAAATGCCCTCTGAATCACTTGATAGTATAGTGTAGGAGGCTGGCCTGGCATGTAGTGGGTACCAGAGGTACTTACACCTTGTGCCAGTTCCAGTTATCCCTTATTAGTGTAGAAGAGGTGTTTCTAGCAGCTTAGACTGATAGAAGGTAGCTATGGCAAAGCAGCTTAGGCTGAACTAGGAGACATGTAAAGCTCCTACTATACCACTGGTGTCATATGCACAATATCATAAGAAAACACAATACACAGAGTTACTAAAAATAAAGGTACTTTATTTTTATGACAATATGCCAAAAGTATATCAGTGCGTACCCTCAGTATGAGGATAAGATATATACACAAGATATATGTACACAAACCAAAATTATGCAAGTAATAGCAAGAAAAGTAATGCAAGCATTGTAAAATCACAATAGATTGCAATAGGAGCACATAGGTATAGGGGCAACACAAACCATATACTCCAAAAGTGGAATGCGAACCACGAATGGACCCCAAACCTATGTGAGCTTGTAGAGGGTCGCTGGGACTGTAAGAAAACAGTGAGGGTTAGAAAAATAGCCCACCCCAAGACCCTGAAAGGTAGGTGTAAAGTGCACCTACTACCCCCAAAGAGCACAGAAGTCGTGATAGGGGGATTCTGCAGGAAGAACAAACACCAGCAATGCAACAACAGTGGATTTCCAGACCTGAGTACCTGTAAGACAAGAGGACCAAGTCCAAGAGTCGCGACAGTGTCGAGAGTGGGCAGGAGCCCAAGAAATGCCAGCTGTGGGTGCAAGGAAGCTGCCACCTGTTGGAAGAAGCTTGGTGTTCTGCAAGAACGAAGAGGACTAGGAACTTCCTCTTGGAGGATGGATGTCCCACATCGTGTTGAAGCTTGCAGAGGTGTTCCCATGCAGAAAGACCACAAACAAGCCTTGCTAGCTGCAAGGGTCATGGTTAGGGTTTTTGGATGCTGCTGTGGCCCAGGAGGGACCAGGATGTCGCCACTTGGATGAAGAGGGGGTGCCCAGCAAGTCAGGGAGACCTCACAGAAGAAGGCAGCACCAGCAGAAGTACCTGAACAGGCACTTGGAAGAAGAGTGAACCGGAGTCCACGCAAAGTCACAAAAGGGAGTCTCACGACACCGGAGGACAACTCAGAAGGTTGTGCACTGCAGGTTAGAATGTTGGGGACCCAGGCTTGGCTGTTCATGAAGGAAATCCTGGAAAAGTGCACAGGAGCCGGAGGAGCTGCAAATCTCATGGTACCCAGCAATGCAGTCTAGCGTGGGGAGGCAAGGACTTACCTCCACCAAACTTGGACTGAAGAGTCACTGGACTGTGGGAGTCACTTGGACAGAGTTGCTGAGTTCCAGGGACCACGCTCGTCGTGCTGAGAGGGGACCCAGAGGACCAGTGATGCAGTCTTTTGTTGCCTGCGGTTGCAGGGGGAAGATTCCGTCGACCCACAGGAGATTTATTCAGAGCTCCTGGTGCAGAGAGGAGGCAGGCTACCCTCAGAGCATGCACCACCTGGAAACAGTCAAGAAATCCGGCAGGATGAAGCGATACAAGGTTGCTAGTAGTCGTCTTTGCTACTTTGTTGCGGTTTTGCAGGTGTCCTGAGCAGTCAGCGGTCGATCCTTTGTCAGAAGGTGAAGAGGGAGATGCAGAGGAACTCTGCTGAGCTCTTGCATTCGTTATCTGGTGAGATCCCCAAAGCAGAGACCCTAAATAGCCAGAAAAGGAGGTTTGGCTACCTAGGAAGGAGGATTGGCTACCAAGAGAGGTAAGAGCCTATCAGAAGGAGCCTCTGACGGCACCTGCTGGCACTGGCCACTCAGAGCAGTCCAGTGTGCCACAGACACCTCTGTTTCCAAGATGGCAGAGGTCTGGGACACACTGGAGGAGCTCTGGGCACCTCCCCTGGGAGGTGCAGGTCAGGGGAGTAGTCACTCCCCTTTCCTTTGTCCAGTTTCGCACCAGAGCAGGGCTGGGGGATCCCTGAACCGGTGTAGACTGGCTTATGCAGAGATGGGCACCATCTGTGCCCATCAAAGCATTTCCAGAGGCTGGGGGAGGCTACTCCTCCCCAGCCCTCACACCTATTTCCAAAGGGAGAGGGTGTTACACCCTCTCTCAGAGGAAGTCCTTTGTTCTGCCTTCCTGGGCCAGGGCTGTCTGGACCCCAGGAGGGCAGAAACCTGTCTGAGGGGTTGGCAGCAGCAGCAGCTGCAGTGGAGACCCCGGAAAGGCAGTTTGGCAGTACCCGGGTTCTGTGCTAGAGAACCGGGGGATCATGGAATTGTCCCCCCAATGCCAGAATTGCATTGGGGGGACAATTCCATGATCTTAGACATGTTACATGGCCATGTTCGGAGTTACCATTGTGACGTTGTACATAGGTAGTGACCTATGTACAGTGCACGCGTGTAATGGTGTCCCCGCACTCACAAAGTCCGGGGAATTTGCCCTGAACGATGTGGGGGCACCTTGGCTAGTGCCAGGGTGCCCACACACTAAGTAACTTTGCACCTAACCTTCACCAGGTGAAAGTTAGACATATAGGTGACTTATAAGTTACTTAAGTGCAGTGGTAAATGGCTGTCAAATAACGTGGACGTTATTTCACTCAGGTTGCACTGGCAGGCCTGTGTAAAAATTGTCAGAGCTCCCTATGAGTGGCTAAAGAAATGCTGCAGCCCATTGGGATCTCCTGGAACCCCAATACCCTTGGTACCTCAGTACCAAATACTAGGGAATTATATGGGTGTACCAGTATGCCAATGTGAATTGGTAAATTTTGTCACTAGCCTGTTATTGACAAATTTGGAAAGCAGAGAGAGCATAACCACTGAGGTTCTGGTTAGCAGAGCCTCAGTGAGACAGTTAGGCATCACACAGGGAACACATACAGGGCACATACGTATGAGCACTGGGGCCCTGCCTGGCAGGGTCCCAGTGACACATAGACTAAAACAACATATATACAGTGAAATATGGGGGTAACATGCCATGCAAGATGGTACTTTCCTACACAACCCCCCCCCCAAACGAAGGACAATAAGACTAGCCATGACCTGATGAGTCTTCATTATCTAAGTGGAAGTATCTGGAGAGTCCATCTGCATTGGAGTGGGTACTCCCAGGTCCATGTTCCCCTGTATAGTTCATTCCCTGTAGAGATATGGACCACCTCAACAATTTAGGGTTTTCACCTTTCATTTGTTTTAGCCAAAGTAGAGGTTTGTGGTCTGTCTGAACAATAAAGTGAGTGCCAAACAGGTATGGCCTCAACTTTTTCAGTGCCCAGACCACAGCAAAGGCCTCCCTCTCAATGGCAGACCAACACTTTTCTCTAGGGGTCAACCTTTTGCTGATAAAAGCAACTGGTTGATCCTGGCCCTCAGAATTCAGTTGTGATAAGACTGCCCCTACCCCTAATTCAGATGCATCAGTTTGAACAATTAATTTATTGGAGTAACATGGGCTTTTTAGGACAGGTGCAGTGCCCATGGCCTGTTTGAGCTCCTCAAAAGCTTTCTGACAGCTAGCTGTCCACAATACCTTTTTAGGCATATTTTTACTGGTGAGATCATTAAGTGGGGCTACTATGGAACCATAGTTTTTAATGAATCTCCTGTAATACCCATTGAGGCCTAGGAAGGCTCTCACCTGGGTCTGTGTTGTAGGGGGAACCCAATCCATGATTGTCTGGATTTTCCCCTGTAGTGGTGCAATCTGTTCTCCACCTACCAGGTGTCCCAGATAAACCACCTTTCCCTGCCCTATCTGGCACTTTGAGGCCTTGATAGTGAGGCCTGCCTTTTGCAGGGCCTCCAAAACTTTCCAAAGGTGGTCCAGGTGCTCATCCCAGGTGGTGCTAAAGACAGCTATATCATCTAGATATGCTGCACTAAAAGCATCCAACCCTTGCAGGACTGTATTCACCAACCTCTGAAAAGTGGCAGGTGCATTTTTCAAACCAAAGGGCATCACTGTAAATTGGTAGTGCCCTCCTATAGTTGAAAATGCAGATTTAGGTTTAGCATCCTCAGCCAATTTGATCTGCCAACACCCTGCAGTCAAATAAAAGGTGCTTAGATACTTGGCAGATGCCAGTGTATCTATGAGCTCATCTGCCCTGGGTATACAGTGAGCATCAGTTTTTGTTACCTGATTGAGACCTCTGTAGTCTACACAAAACCTCATCTCCCTTTTTCCATCTTTTGAGTGAGGCTTTGGTACAAGCACCACAGGACTCGTCCATGGGTTTTCAGAAGGTTCAACCACTCCTAGATCAAGCATTTTCTGAACCTCTTGTTTTATTCAGTCCCTGACATGGCCAGGCTGCCTATATATTTTACTTTTGACAGGCAAGCTGTATCCAGTATCAATTGTTTGTTCAAACCAAGATGTGGTGCCTGGCACAGTTGAAAAGAGTTCAGAAAAGTGTCCAAGGAGATTTATGCAGTTGTCTTTCTGTTCTGCAGTCAGACAATCTGCTAAAACTACTCCCTCCACTAAAGCATCCTCTTCAGTGGAGGAGAAGAGATCAGGGAGAGGGTCACTCTCTTCTTCCTGTCCTTCATCTATTGCCATGAGCAGGGTGAGATCAGCCCTGTCATAGTAGGGTTTTAGACGGTTGACATGAATCACCCTAAGGGGACTCCTGGAAGTGCCCAGGTCTACCAAATAGGCGACCTCGCCCTTTTTCTCAACAATTAGATGGGGTCCACTTCATTTGTCCTGGAGTGCTATTGGGGCCACAGGCTCCAATAGCCACATCTTCTGTCCTGGTTGGTACTGGATCAGAACAGCCTTCTGGTCATGCCATTGCTTCTGGAGTTCTTAGCTGGCCTGAAGGTTTTTACTGGCCTTTTTCATGTACTCAGCCTTTCTGGATCTTAGGTCAAGTACATAGTCCACTATGTCCTGTTTGGGAGCTTTTAAAGGTTGTTCCCAACCCTCCTTCACAAGTGTTAGTGGACCTCTTACAGGGTGCCCAAAGAGGAGTTCAAAGGGGCTGAAGCCCACTCCTTTCTGGGGTACCTCACTGTAAGCAAAAAGGAGGCAAAGTAACAGGACATCCCATCTCCTCCTGAGTTTTTCAGGGAGTCCCATTATCATACCTTTGAGAGTTTTATTAAACCTCTCTACCAGTCCATTAGTCTGTGGATGATAAGGAGTGGTAAATTTGTATGTTACACCACATTCCTTCCACATAGCTTTCAAGTATGCAGACTTAAAGTTGCTACCCCTGTCTGATACAACCTCTTTTGGGAAACCCACCCTGGAAAAGATTCCCAGGAGGGCTTTTGCCACTGCAGAAGCTGTAGTGGTCCTTAGAGGAATTGCTTCAGGATATCTTGTGGCATGGTCCACAACCACCAAGATAAACCTATTGCCTGAAGCAGTAGGAGGGTCAAGGGGGCCAACTATGACAACCCCTACCCTTTCAAGGGGGACCCCAACCACAGGTAGTGGGATAAGGGGAGCCTTTGGTGTGCCACCAGTCTTGCCACTGGCTTGGCAGGTCACACAAGACTTGCAAAAATCTTTAGTGTCCTCTGACATCCTAGGCCAGTGAAACAGGGGGACAAGCCTTTCCCATGTTTTGATCTGGCCCAAATGCCCAGCCAAAGGAATGTCATGTGCCAGAGTTAGGAGGAACTCTCTGTACTGCAGGGGAATGACCAATCTCCTGGCTGCTCCAGGTTTTGGGTCCCTTTCCTCTGTGTACAAGAGGTTGTCCTCCCAGTAAACTCTATGTGAGTCACTGACATCCCCATTTTGCTGCTTGACAGCTTGTTGTCTGAGACCCTGTAGGAGGCTGGACTGGCTTGTAGTGAGTACCAAGGGGTACTTGCACCTTGCACCAGGCCCAGTTATCCCTTATTAGTGTATAGGGTGTCTAGCAGCTTAGGCTGATAGATAATGGTAGCTTAGCAAAGCAGCTCAGGCTGAACTAGGAGACGTGTGAAGCTACTACAGTACCACTTAGTGTCATATGCACAATATCATAAGAAAACACAATACACAGTTATACTAAAAATAAAGGTACTTTATTTTTATGACAATATGCCAAAGTATCTTAGAGTGTACCCTCAGTGAGAGGATAGGAAATATACACAAGATATATATACACAATAGCAAAAATATGCAGTATAGTCTTAGAAAACAGTGCAAACAATGTATAATTACAATAGGATGCAATGGGGAAACATAGGGATAGGGGCAACACAAACCATATACTCCAAAAGTGGAATGTGAACCACGAATGGACCCCAAACCTATGTGACCTTGTAGAGGGTCGCTGGGACTATTAGAAAATAGTGAGAGTTAGAAAAATAACCCTCCCCAAGACCCTGAAAAGTGAGTGCAAAGTGCACCAAAGTTCCCCTAAGGACAAAATAGTCGTGTTAGAGGGAGAATGCAAGGAAAACACAAATCAGCAATGCAACAACGATGGATTCCTGTCTGAAGGTACCTGTGGAACAAGGGGACCAAGTCCAAAAGTCACAAGCAGCTCGGAGATGGGCAGATGCCCAAGAAATGCCAGCGGTTGGTGCAAAGAAGTTCTTACTAGGCTGAAGAACTGTGAATACTGCAGGAACGACAAGGGCTAGAGACTTCCCCTTTGGAGGATGGATCCCCCACGCCTTGGAGAGTCGTGCAGAAGTGTTTTCCCGCCGGATGGACGCCAACAAGCCTTGCTACACGCAAATCGTGCGTTTGGCGTTTTTGGACGCTGCTGGGGCCCAGGAGGGACCAGGAGGTCGCAAATTGGACCTGCAGAGAGAGGGGACGTCGAGCAAGACAAGGAGCCCTCACTGAAGCAGGTAGCACCCGGAGAAGTGCCAGAAACAGGCACTACGAGGATGCGTGAAACGGTGCTCGCCGAAGTTGCACAAAGGAGTCCCACGTCGCCGGAGACCAACTTAGAAAGTCGTGCAATGCAGGTTAGAGTGCCGTGGACCCAGGCTTGGCTGTGCACGAAGGATTTCCGCCGGAAGTGCACAGGGGCCGGAGAAGCTTGCAAAGTCGCGGTTCCCAGCAATGCAGCCCAGCGAGGTGAGGCAAGGACTTACCTCCACCAAACTTGGGCTGAAGAGTCACTGGACTGTGGGGGTCACTTGGACGGTGTCGCTGGATTCGAGGGACCTCGCTCGTCGTGCTGAGAGGAGACCCAAGGGACCGGAGATGCAGCTTTTTGGTGCCTGCGGTTGCAGGGGGAAGATTCCGTCGACCCACGGGAGATTTCTTCGGAGCTTCTGGTGCAGAGAGGAGGCAGACTACCCCCACAGCATGCACAAGCAGGAAAACAGTCGAGAAGGCGGCAGGATCAGCGTTACAGAGTTGCAGTAGTCGTCTTTGCTACTATGTTGCAGGTTTGCAGGCTTCCAGCGCGGTCAGCGGTCGATTCCTTATCAGAAGGTGAAGAGGGAGATGCAGAGGAACTCGGCTGAGCTCATGCCTTCGTTATCTAAAGTTTCCCCAGAGACAGAGACCCTAAATAGCCAGAAAAGAGGGTTTGGCTACCTAGGAGAGAGGAAAGGCTACTAACACCTGAAGGAGCCTATCACAAGGAGTCTCTGACGTCACCTGGTGGCACCGGCCACTCAGAGCAGTCCAGTGTGCCAGCAGCACCTCTGTTTCCAAGATGGCAGAGGTCTGGAGCACACTGGAGGAGCTCTGGACACCTCCCAGGGGAGGTGCAGGTCAGGGGAGTGGTCACTCCCCTTTCCTTTGTCCAGTTTCGCGCCAGAGCAGGGGCTAAGGGGTCCCTGAACCGGTGTAGACTGGCTTATGCAGAATTGGGCACCTCTGTGCCCAACAAAGCATTTCCAGAGGCTGGGGGAGGCTACTCCTCCCCTGCCTTCACACCATTTTCCAAAGGGAGAGGGTGTCACACCCTCTCTCAGAGGAAGTTCTTTGTTCTGCCATCCTGGGCCAGGCCTGGCTGGACCCCAGGAGGGCAGCTGCCTGTCTGAGGGGTTGGCAGCAGCAGCAGCTGCAGAGAAACCCCAGGAAGGGCAGTCTGGCAGTACCAGGGTCTGTGCTACAGACCACTGGGATCATGGAATTGTCCCAACAATGCCAGGATGGCATAGAGGGGGCAATTCCATGATCATAGACATGTTACATGGCCATATTCGGAGTTACCATGGTGAAGCTACATATAGGTAGTGACCTATATGTAGTGCACGCGTGTAATGGTGTCCCCGCACTCACAAAGTTCAGTGAATTGGCTCTGAACAATGTGGGGGCACCTTGGCTAGTGCCAGGGTGCCCTCACACTAAGTAACTTTGCACCTAACCTTTACCAGGTAAAGGTTAGACATATAGGTGACTTATAAGTTACTTAAGTGCAGTGTAAAATGGCTGTGAAATAACGTGGACGTTATTTCACTCAGGCTGCAGTGGCAGGCCTGTGTAAGAATTGTCAGAGCTCCCTATGGGTGGCAAAAGAAATGCTGCAGCCCATAGGGATCTCCTGGAACCCCAATACCCTGGGTACCTCAGTACCATATACTAGGGGATTATAAGGGTGTTCCAGTAAGCCAATGTAAATTGGTAAAAATGGTCACTAGCCTGTCAGTGACAATTTGGAAAGAAATGAGAGAGCATAACCACTGAGGTTCTGATTAGCAGAGCCTCAGTGAGACAGTTAGTCACTACACAGGTAACACATACAGGCACACTTATGAGCACTGGGGCCCTGGGTTACCAGGGTCCCAGTGACACATACAACTAAAACAACATATATACAGTGAAAAATGGGGGTAACATGCCAGGCAAGATGGTACTTTCCTACACAACCCCCCCCCAAACGAAGGACAATAAGACTAGCCATTACCTGATGAGTCTTCATTGTCTAAGTGGAAATATCTGGAGAGTCCATCTGCATTGGAGTGGCTACTCCCAGGTCTATGTTCCACTGTATAGTCCATTCCCTGTAGGGATATGGACCACCTCAACAATTTAGGATTTTCACCTTTCATTTGTTTTAGCCAAAGTAGAGGTTTGTGGTCTGTCTGAACAATGAAGTGAGTGCCAAACAGGTATGGCCTCAACTTCTTCAGAGCCCAGACCACAGCAAAGGCCTCCCTCTCAATGGCAGACCAACGCTTTTCTCTAGGGGTCAACCTTCTACTAATAAAAGCAACAGGTTGATCCTGGCCCTCAGAATTAAGTTGTGATAGGACTGCCCCTACTCCTAATTCAGATGCATCAGTTTGGACATAGAATTTTTTAGAGTAACAAGGGCTTTTCAGGACAGGTGCAGAGCACATGGCCTGCTTCAGCTCCTCAAAAGCTTTCTGACAGTTTGCTGTCCATAATACCTTTTTAGGCATTTTCTTGGATGTGAGGTCATTAAGGGGGGCTGCAATGGAGCCATAGTTCTTAATGAACCTCCTGTAATACCCAGTGAGGCCTAGGAAGGCTCTCACCTGAGTCTGAGTGGTAGGGGGAATCCAATCAATAATAGTTTGGATTTTCCCCTGAAGTGGTGCAATCTGTTCCCCACCAACAAGGTGTCCCAGATAAACCACTTTACCCTGCCCTATCTGGCACTTTGAAGCCTTGATAGTGAGGCCTGCCTTTTGCAGGGCCTCCAAAACTTTCCAAAGGTGGACCAGGTGATCATCCCAGCTGGAGCTAAAGACAGCTATATCATCCAAATATGCTGCACTGAAAGCTTCCAGCCCTTGCAGGACTGTGTTCACCAACCTCTGAAAAGTGGCAGGTGCATTTTTCAAACCAAAAGGCATTACAGTAAACTGGTAATGTCCTCCAATGGTAGAAAATGCAGTCTTAGGTTTAGCATCTTCTGACATTTTGATCTGCCAATACCCTGCAGTCAAATCAAAAGTGCTTAGATACTTGGCAGATGCCAGTGTATCTATTAGCTCATCTGCCCTGGGTATAGGGTGAGCATCTGTTTTGGTTACCAAGTTGAGACCTCTATAGTCTACACAAAACCTCATTTCCTTCTTTCCATCTTTAGAATTGGGTTTTGGTACCAGTACCACAGGAGAAGCCCATGGACTGTCAGAGTGCTCAACCACTCCTAGTTCCAACATCTTCTGAACTTCTTGCTTTATGCAGTCCCTGACATGGTCAGGCTGCCTATAGATCTTACTTTTGACAGGTAAACTGTCTCCAGTATCTATAGTGTGCTCACACCAAGAAGTGGTGCCTGGCACAATGGAGAAGAGTTCTGAAAATTGTCCTAGGAGATTTATGCAATTATCTTTCTGCTCAGCAGTAAGACAATCAGCCAAAACTACCCCTTCCACAAGAGCATCTTGTTCTGTGGAAGAGAAGAGATCAGGTAGAGGATCACTGTCTTCTTCCTGTCCCTCATCTGTTGCCATGAGCAGGGTGAGATCAGCCCTGTCATAGTAGGGTTTCAGGCGGTTGACATGGAGCACCCTAAGGGGACTCCTGGCAGTGCCTAAGTCAACCAAGTAGGTGACTTCACCCTTCTTTTCAACAATTGTGTGTGGACCACTCCATTTATCTTGGAGTGCTCTTGGGGCCACAGGCTCCAAGACCCACACTTTCTGCCCTGGTTGGTACTGAACCAAAACAGCCTTCTGATCATGCCATTGCTTCTGGAGCTCTTGGCTGGCCTGAAGGTTTTTACTGGCCTTTTTCATGTACTCAGCCATCCTTGATCTGAGGCCAAGTACATAGTCCACAATATCCTGCTTAGGAGCTTTTAAAGGTTGTTCCCAACCCTCCTTTACAAGTGTGAGTGGACCCCTAACAGGGTGTCCAAAAAGAAGTTCAAAGGGGCTGAAGCCCACTCCTTTCTGGGGTACCTCCCTGTAGGCAAAAAGGAGGCATGGTAGAAGGATATCCCATCTCCTGCGGAGTTTTTCAGGGAGACCCATAATCATGCCTTTGAGAGTTTTATTAAATCTCTCCACCAGTCCATTTGTTTGTGGATGATAGGGTGTTGTGAACTTGTAAGTTACACCACACTCCTTCCACATGGCCTTTAAGTATGCAGACATGAAATTGCTTCCTCTGTCTGATACTACTTCCTTTGGGAAGCCCACCCTGGAAAATATTCCCAGGAGGGCCTTTGCCACTGCAGGAGCTGTAGTGGTCCTTAAAGGAATAGCTTCAGGATATCTTGTGGCATGGTCCACTACCACCAAGATAAACCTATTGCCTGAAGCAGTAGGAGGGTCAAGGGGGCCAACTATGTCAACCCCTACCCTTTCAAAGGGAACCCCAACCACAGGCAGTGGGATAAGGGGTGCCTTTGGAGTGCCACCTGTCTTGCCACTGGCTTGACAGGTTTCACAGGACTTACAAAAATCTTTTGTGTCCTCAGACATCCTAGGCCAATGAAACAGTGGTACCAATCTGTCCCAAGTTTTCATTTGACCCAGGTGCCCAGCTAAGGGAATGTCATGTGCCAGTGTTAGGAGGAACTTTCTGTACTCCTGAGGAATCACTAATCTCCTGGCAGCTCCAGGTTTAGGATCCCTTTGCTCAGTGTACAAGAGGTTGTCCTCCCAGTAAACTCTGTGTGAGTCACTGACATCCCCATTAGCCTGTTTGACAGCTTGCTGTCTGAGACCCTCTAATGTGGGACAGGTTTGCTGTGCCACACTCAGCTCCTCTCTGGCAGGCCCCCCTTCACCCAAAAGCTCAGCAGTGTCTGCTTCCAGCTCCTCTGGTGTAGGTTCTGCACAGGGAGGGAATTCTTCTTCCTCTGAATTAGAATCCACTGTAGAGGGAGGGATAGTAGGAAGTGGTTTGCTTCTACTAGCCCTAGCTTTAGGGAGCACTTGGTCCATTGTTCCAGGATCCAAGCTTCCCTGTCCTTTTTGCTTTTTGGCCTGAGCCCTTGTCAAAGCAAAAATATGCCCTGGGATGCCCAGCATTGCTGCATGGGCCTCCAACTCCACATCTGACCAAGCTGATGTCTCCAAATCGTTCCCTAATAGACAGTCTACAGGTAAATCTGAAGCTACCACAACTTTCTTTGGACCAGATACCCCCCCCCAGTTGAGATTTACAACAGCCATGGGGTGGCTTTGTGTTATGTTGTGAGCATCGGTTACTTGGTACTGGTGTCCAAGTATGTGTTGTTCAGGGTGCACCAGTTTCTCAATCACCATTGTGACACTGGCACCTGTGTCCCTGTAGGCCTGGACCTCAACACCATTTATTAGGGTTAGTTGCTTGTACTTCTCCAAGTTATGGGGGCAAGCAACCAAAGTGGCTAAGTCAATAGCCCCTTCAGAGACTAAAGTAGCCTCTGTGGTCTCCCTAATCAGACCAACCCCAACTAAATTACCAAAAGTGAGCCCAGCTACTCCCTTGGATTGGCTATTAGTAGGTTTGCTCCCACCACCACTGCTATTAGTAGGGACACTAGGTGTAGCAGTAGGGGTTGTAGTGGTAGGAGCTGTGGTGCCTTTCTTTGGACAACTGGGATCTGTTGTCCAATGGCCTTTTATCTTACATAAATAGCACCATGGTTTCTTTTCCTTGTTCTGATTAGAGGAGGGTTTGGGCCCACCACCCCCACCAGAGTGTTTTTGTGGGCCTGATGAAGACTCATTTTTAGATTTGTCCCCACCCTTGTCTGAAGACTTACCATCCTTCTTTTTGTTGCCATCTTTGTCACCCCCTGTATGAACTTTTCTGTTCACTCTTGTTCTGACCCATTTGTCTGCCTTCTTTCCCAATTCTTGGGGAGAGGTCAGATCAGAGTCCACCAAGTACTGGTGCAACAAATCAGACACACAATTATTAAGAATATGCTCTCTCAGGATTAAGTTATACAGGCTGTCATAATCAGTAACTTTACTGCCATGTAACCACCCCTCCAAGGCCTTCACTGCCTGGTCAATGAAATCAACCCAGTCTTGTGAAGACTCCTTTTTGGTATCTCTGAACTTGATCCTGTACTGTTCAGTGGTTAAGCCATAACCATCCAGGAGTGCATTCTTAAGAACTTGGAAATTGTTAGCATCATTTTCTTTTACAGTAAGGAGCCTATCCCTACCTTTTCCTGTAAATGATAGCCATAGGATAGCAGCCCACTGCCTTTGAGGGACATCCTGTACAGCACAGGCCCTCTCAAGTGCAGCAAACCACTTGTTAATGTCATCCCCCTCCTTGTAAGGGGGAACTATCTTATGCAGATTCCTGGAATCATGCTCTTTTGCAGGATGACTATGGGGAATACTGCTGCTGCCACCATGGGTATCTAAACCCATCTTCTGTCTTTCCCTCTCTATTTCTAAAGACTGTCTATCCAAATCCAGCTGTTGCTTCTTGAGCTTCAGTCTGGTTTGCTCCACTCTCAATCTATTGAGCTCCCTTTCTAACAATCTGTCATCAGGGTGGGTGGGAGGGACATTTCTAGATACAGAGGTATGATGGGAATGAACAGAAGGAGACCTGTCCCTTACAGAGGGCACCCTAACAGCTTGGCTACCAGTATAATGTGAGAGCACATCATCAGTATGATGTGATTCAACCTCTGTACCAACTATGCTAGACTGTCTAGTAATGGGCAGGCTGAGAAGTTTCTTTCCTGAACCTTTTCCTGGGGGAGTCCCTGGATCAGATTGAGAACCATTAGCTACTTTTTCTACAGATTGGGCACTTATGGCCTTATCTTGTACTCTAAGCATATTAATTAACAGTTCTAAAGAAGGATTCTTCCCTACACTCAAACCTCTCTCTATGCAGAGACTCCTTGCTCCTTTCCAGCTAAGGTGATCATATGCAAGTTTGGACAGTTCAACTTTTTGGCCTGTGCCAGACATTTTTTAGAGAGAGTTAAAGTGATAGACAAAGAGAAAAAAGTTTTCAGAACTTTTTGGAAAGACAGAAAAAAACTTTTTAAACTTTTAAGAACTTTTTGAAAGTTTAGAAGTACTTTTCAGCACTTAGAAAAGAGTGAAAAGAGGAAATGCAAAACTTTTTGGCTATGTGTATATACACTGACCTTGTTTTGTATATTTTTCTCTTATGAAAAGTACAATGACAAGAGTGGTAAGTAGTCTCAAGCACTTATCCCACCACTGCACAACCAATGTAGGAGGCTGGACTGGCTTGTAGTGAGTACCAAGGGGTACTTGCACCTTGCACCAGGCCCAGTTATCCCTTATTAGTGTATAGGGTGTCTAGCAGCTTAGGCTGATAGATAATGGTAGCTTAGCAAAGCAGCTCAGGCTGAACTAGGAGACGTGTGAAGCTACTACAGTACCACTTAGTGTCATATGCACAATATCATAAGAAAACACAATACACAGTTATACTAAAAATAAAGGTACTTTATTTTTATGACAATATGCCAAAGTATCTTAGAGTGTACCCTCAGTGAGAGGATAGGAAATATACACAAGATATATATACACAATAGCAAAAATATGCAGTATAGTCTTAGAAAACAGTGCAAACAATGTATAATTACAATAGGATGCAATGGGGAAACATAGGGATAGGGGCAACACAAACCATATACTCCAAAAGTAGAATGTGAACCACGAATGGACCCCAAACCTATGTGACCTTGTAGAGGGTCGCTGGGACTATTAGAAAATAGTGAGAGTTAGAAAAATAACCCTCCCCAAGACCCTGAAAAGTGAGTGCAAAGTGCACCAAAGTTCCCCTAAGGACAAAATAGTCGTGTTAGAGGGAGAATGCAAGGAAAACACAAATCAGCAATGCAACAACGATGGATTCCTGTCTGAAGGTACCTGTGGAACAAGGGGACCAAGTCCAAAAGTCACAAGCAGCTCGGAGATGGGCAGATGCCCAAGAAATGCCAGCGGTTGGTGCAAAGAAGTTCTTACTAGGCTGAAGAACTGTGAATACTGCAGGAACGACAAGGGCTAGAGACTTCCCCTTTGGAGGATGGATCCCCCACGCCTTGGAGAGTCGTGCAGAAGTGTTTTCCCGCCGGATGGACGCCAACAAGCCTTGCTACACGCAAATCGTGCGTTTGGCGTTTTTGGACGCTGCTGGGGCCCAGGAGGGACCAGGAGGTCGCAAATTGGACCTGCAGAGAGAGGGGACGTCGAGCAAGACAAGGAGCCCTCACTGAAGCAGGTAGCACCCGGAGAAGTGCCAGAAACAGGCACTACGAGGATGCGTGAAACGGTGCTCGCCGAAGTTGCACAAAGGAGTCCCACGTCGCCGGAGACCAACTTAGAAAGTCGTGCAATGCAGGTTAGAGTGCCGTGGACCCAGGCTTGGCTGTGCACGAAGGATTTCCGCCGGAAGTGCACAGGGGCCGGAGAAGCTTGCAAAGTCGCGGTTCCCAGCAATGCAGCCCAGCGAGGTGAGGCAAGGACTTACCTCCACCAAACTTGGGCTGAAGAGTCACTGGACTGTGGGGGTCACTTGGACGGTGTCGCTGGATTCGAGGGACCTCGCTCGTCGTGCTGAGAGGAGACCCAAGGGACCGGAGATGCAGCTTTTTGGTGCCTGCGGTTGCAGGGGGAAGATTCCGTCGACCCACGGGAGATTTCTTCGGAGCTTCTGGTGCAGAGAGGAGGCAGACTACCCCCACAGCATGCACAAGCAGGAAAACAGTCGAGAAGGCGGCAGGATCAGCGTTACAGAGTTGCAGTAGTCGTCTTTGCTACTATGTTGCAGGTTTGCAGGCTTCCAGCGCGGTCAGCGGTCGATTCCTTATCAGAAGGTGAAGAGGGAGATGCAGAGGAACTCGGCTGAGCTCATGCCTTCGTTATCTAAAGTTTCCCCAGAGACAGAGACCCTAAATAGCCAGAAAAGAGGGTTTGGCTACCTAGGAGAGAGGAAAGGCTACTAACACCTGAAGGAGCCTATCACAAGGAGTCTCTGACGTCACCTGGTGGCACCGGCCACTCAGAGCAGTCCAGTGTGCCAGCAGCACCTCTGTTTCCAAGATGGCAGAGGTCTGGAGCACACTGGAGGAGCTCTGGACACCTCCCAGGGGAGGTGCAGGTCAGGGGAGTGGTCACTCCCCTTTCCTTTGTCCAGTTTCGCGCCAGAGCAGGGGCTAAGGGGTCCCTGAACCGGTGTAGACTGGCTTATGCAGAATTGGGCACCTCTGTGCCCAACAAAGCATTTCCAGAGGCTGGGGGAGGCTACTCCTCCCCTGCCTTCACACCATTTTCCAAAGGGAGAGGGTGTCACACCCTCTCTCAGAGGAAGTTCTTTGTTCTGCCATCCTGGGCCAGGCCTGGCTGGACCCCAGGAGGGCAGCTGCCTGTCTGAGGGGTTGGCAGCAGCAGCAGCTGCAGAGAAACCCCAGGAAGGGCAGTCTGGCAGTACCAGGGTCTGTGCTACAGACCACTGGGATCATGGAATTGTCCCAACAATGCCAGGATGGCATAGAGGGGGCAATTCCATGATCATAGACATGTTACATGGCCATATTCGGAGTTACCATGGTGAAGCTACATATAGGTAGTGACCTATATGTAGTGCACGCGTGTAATGGTGTCCCCGCACTCACAAAGTTCAGTGAATTGGCTCTGAACAATGTGGGGGCACCTTGGCTAGTGCCAGGGTGCCCTCACACTAAGTAACTTTGCACCTAACCTTTACCAGGTAAAGGTTAGACATATAGGTGACTTATAAGTTACTTAAGTGCAGTGTAAAATGGCTGTGAAATAACGTGGACGTTATTTCACTCAGGCTGCAGTGGCAGGCCTGTGTAAGAATTGTCAGAGCTCCCTATGGGTGGCAAAAGAAATGCTGCAGCCCATAGGGATCTCCTGGAACCCCAATACCCTGGGTACCTCAGTACCATATACTAGGGGATTATAAGGGTGTTCCAGTAAGCCAATGTAAATTGGTAAAAATGGTCACTAGCCTGTCAGTGACAATTTGGAAAGAAATGAGAGAGCATAACCACTGAGGTTCTGATTAGCAGAGCCTCAGTGAGACAGTTAGTCACTACACAGGTAACACATACAGGCACACTTATGAGCACTGGGGCCCTGGGTTACCAGGGTCCCAGTGACACATACAACTAAAACAACATATATACAGTGAAAAATGGGGGTAACATGCCAGGCAAGATGGTACTTTCCTACAGACCCTCTAATGTGAGACAGGATTACTGTGCCACACTCAGCTCTTCCCTGGCAGGCCACCCTCCACCCAAAAGCTCAGCAGCGTCTGCTGGCAGCTCATCTGGTGAAGGTTCTGCACAGGGAGGAAATTCTTCTTCCTCAGAAGGAGAATCATCTGTAGAGGGAGGGATAGTGGGTAGGGATTTACCCTTGCTACCCCTAGCTTTAGGGAACACTTGGTCCATTGTTCCAGGATCCAAGTTACCCTGTCCTTTTAGCTTTTTGGCCTGAGCCCTTGTCAAAGCAAAAATATGCCCAGGAATGCCCAGCATTGCTGCATGAGCCTCCAACTCCACTTCTGCCCAAGCTGATGTCTCTAAATCATTTCCTAGTAGACAGTCTACAGGTAAATCTGAGGTAACCACAACTTCTTTGGACCAGTAAACCCCCCCCCAGTTGAGATTCACAACAGCCTTGGGGTGGCTAAGAGTGTTGTTATGAGCGTCTGTCACTTGGTACTGCTGACCAAGTAGGTGTTGTTCAGGGTGCACCAGTTTCTCTATTACCATAGCAACACTGGCACCTGTGTCCCTGTAGGCCTGAACCTCAACACCATTTATTAGGGGAAGTTACTTGTACTTATCCATATTAAGGGGACAAGCAACAAAGGTGGTCAAATCAATGGCACCTTCAGAGACCAACACAGCCTCTGTGGTCTCCCTAACAAGACCAACCCCAACTAAATTACCAAAAGTGATCCCAGCTACTCCCTTGGATTGGCTATTAGTAGGTTTGCTCCCACCACCACTGCTATTACTAGGGGCACTAGAATTTGCAGTAGGGGTTGTGGTAGTGGGAGGTTTGGTGTTTTTCTTTGGACAACTGGCATCAGTTGACCAATGGCCTTTACTTTACACAAATAACACCAAGGCTTTTTAACTTGATTTGAAGAGGATTTGGACCCACCACACCCACCAGAGGATGTTTGTGGGCCTGATGAAGACTCAGTTTTACTTTTGTCCCCACCCTTGTCAGAAGACTTACCATCCTTCTTCTTGCCATCCTTGTCACTCCCTTTATGAACCTTTCTGTTCACTCTTGTTCTGACCCATTTGTCTGCCTTCTTTCCCAATTCTTGGGGAGAGGTCAGATCTGAGTCCACTAGATATTGGTGTAACAAATCAGACACACAGTTATTCAGAATATGCTCTCTCAGAATAAGATTATACAGGCTTTCATAGTCAGAAACTTTACTGCCATGTAACCACCCCTCCAAGGCCTTCACTGAACAGTCAACAAAGTCTTGTGAGGACTCTTTTCTGGTGTCTCTGAACTTAATCCTGTATCGTTCAGTGGTTAAGCCAAATCCATCCAAGAGTGCATCCTTCAAAACTGCAAAATTGTTAGCATCACTTTCTCTAACAGTAAGGAGCCTATCCCTACCCTTTCCAGTGAAAGATAGCCACAATATAGCAGCCCACTGCCTTTGAGGGACCCCCTGTACCATACAGGCCCTCTCAAGTGCAGCAAACCACTTGTTGATGTCATCCCCCTCCTTGTAAGGGGGGACTATCTTGTGCAGATTCCTGGAATTATGCTCTCTAACAGGATTACTATCAGGAATACTGCTGCTGCCACCATGGGGTCCAACCCCCAATCTCTGTCTCTCCTTCTCCAGGTCTAGGGATTCCCTATCTAGAGCCAGCTGTTGCTGTTTAAGCTTCAGTCTGGTCTCTTCCACTCTCAACTTTGTGAGTTCCCTTTCTAACATGTTGTCTTCAGGGTGGGTGGGTGGGGAATGCTTGGACACAGAAGATAATTTGGAAACAACAGAGGGAGATCTGTCCCTAACTGACTGGACTCTAATAACCTGGCCTCCAGGAATAAAAACACCCCTACTATGATGGGAGCTTCTATTACTACCAGCATTACTAGGTGGTCTGCTAAGGGGCAGATTTGGAACAGTACCCTCCCCACCTCCCTCAAGGTGATCCCCTGAGTCAGAATGGGAGCCATCTATTAACTTCTCATTTGAAGTGCCTGCTTGGGACTCATCATTCACAATCAGCATGTTATATAGAAACTCTTTTGTGGGGTTCTCTCCTACCACTAAACCTCTATCTAAGCAGAGACTCCTTAGGCTCTTGTAATTCAAATTGTCATAGGTAGTATTGACCATTTTAACAGCAGACTCTACATCAGACATGATAGAAGAAGGTTGAGAGACAGTGAGAAGAGAGAAAAATCTTCAGAACTTTTTAAAGAACAGAGAAAAAACCTTTTTCTAACTTTTTAGAAACTTATTGAAGTTTAGAGAAACTTTTCAGAACTTTGAAAAAAGTTTAAGAGGAGAAAAGCAAAACTTTTTGGTTAGGTGTACGTACACTGAACTTGTTTTGTATATTATTCTCTTATGAAAAGTACACAAAGTGGTAAGTAGTTACAAGTACTTATCCCACCGCTGCACAACCAATGTAGGAGGCTGGCCTGGCTTGTAGTGGGTACTAGAGGTACTTACACCTTGTGCCAGGTCCAGTTATCCCTTATTAGTGTAGAAGAGGTGTTTCTAGCAGCTTAGACTGATAGAAGGTAGCTATGGCAAAGCAGCTTAGGCTGAACTAGGAGACATTTAAAGCTCCTACTATACCACTGGTGTCATATGCACAATATCATAAGAAAACACAATACACAGATATACTAAAAATAAAGGTACTTTATTTTTATGACAATATGCCAAAAGTATATCAGTGAGTACCCTCAGTATGAGGATAAGATATATACACAAGATATATGTACACAAACCAAAATTATGCAGGTAATAGCAAGAAAAGTAATGCAAGCAGTGTAAAGTTACAGTAGATTGCAATAGGAGCACGTAGGTATAGGGGCAACACAAACCATATACTCCAAATGTGGAATGCGAACCACGAATGGACCCCAAACCTATGTGAGCATGTAGAGGGTCGCTGGGATTGTAAGAAAACAGTGAGGGTTAGAAAAAAAGCCCACCCCAAGACCTTGGAAGGTAGGTGTAAAGTGCACCTACTACCCCCAGAGAGCACAGAAGTTGTGATAGGGGGATTCTGCAGGAAGAACAAACACCAGCAATGCAACAACAGTGGATTTCCGGACCTGAGTACCTGTAAGAGAAGGGGACCAAGTCCAAGAGTCGCGACAGTGTCGAGAGTGGACAGGAGCCCAAACAAATACCAGCTGAGGGTGCAAGGAAGCTGCCACCTGTTGGAAGAAGCTTGGTGCTCTGCAAGAACGAAGAGGACAAGGAACTTCCCCTTTGGAGGATGGATGTCCCACTTCGTGTTGAAGCTTGCAGAGGTGTTCCCACGCAGAAAGACTGCAAACAAGCCTTGCTAGCTGCAAGGGTCGCGGTTAGGATTTTTGGATGCTGCTGTGGCCCAGGAGGGACCAGGATGTCGCCACTTGGATGAGGAGACAGAGGGGGTGCCCCGCAAGTCAGGGAGCCCTCACACAAGCAGGCAGCACCCGCAGAAGTACCTGAACAGGCACTTGGAAGAAGAGTGAACCGGAGTCCACGCGAAGTCACAAAAGGGAGTCCCACGACGCCGGAGAACAACTCAGAAGGTTGTGCACTACAGGTTAGAGTGTCTGGGACCCAGGCTTGGCTGTGCACAAAGGAAATCCTGGAAGAGTGCACAGGAGCCGGAGCAGCTGCAAATCATGCGGTACCCAGCAATGCAGTCTAGCGTGGGGAGGCCAGGACTTACCTCCACCAAACTTGGACTGAAGAGTCACTGGACTGTGGGAGTTACGGAGTTCCAGGGACCACGCTCGTCGTGCTGAGAGGGGACCCAGAGGACCAATGATGCAGTCTTTTGTTGCCTGTGGTTGCAGGGGGAAGATTTCGTCGAACCACGGGAGATTTCTTCAGAGCTCCTGGTGCAGAGAGGAGGCAGGATACCCCCAGAGGTAGTGACCTATGTACATTGCACGCGTGTAATGGTGTCCCCGCACTCACAAAGACCGGGGAATTTGCCCTGAACAATGTGGGGGCACCTTGGCTAGTGCCAGGGTGCCCACACACTAAGTAACTTTGCACCTAACTTTCACCAGGTGAAGGTTAGACATATAGGTGACTTATAAGTTACTTAAGTGCAGTGGTAAATGGCTGTCAAATAACGTGGACGTTATTTCACTCAGGCTGCACTGGCAGGCCTGTGTAAGAATTGTCAGAGCTCCCTATGGGTGGCAAAAGAAATGCTGCAGCCCATAGGGATCTCCTGGAACCCCAATACCCTGGGTACCTCAGTACCATATACTAGGGAATTATATGGGTGTACCAGTATGCCAATGTGAATTGGTCAATTTAGTCACTAGCCTGTTAGTGACAAATTTGGAAAGCAGAGAGAGCATAACCACTGAAGTTCTGGTTAGCAGAGCCTCAGTGAGACAGTTAGGTATCACACAGGGAACACATACAGGGCACATACTTATGAGGACTGGGGCCCTGCCTGGCAGGGTCCCAGTGACACATAGACTAAAACAACATATATACAGTGAAATATGGGGGTAACATGCCAGGCAAGATGGTACTTTCCTACATATAGGTAACCACTTATTCAGAGGTGCACAAATAACTACTGATCCTATGTGCAGTCTTGTGTACATTTCAGAAATACATAGGTGTCTTTCATATCCATGTTTCATCCATTATATTTTACCATATGAATTTGCTGTATAGTTGGTAGACAATGAAAAAGCTCAGTTGTTGGCACTTTGGATATCACATGGTTTAGGAGAACCTACAGGCCCTTTATATCCCACCAATAATAATGGTCTATTGGTAACAGAATGTTGGTTTTTGTATATCATCCATTGCCACAGTTTCAATATTTTAATCAAGAGTAAAGTTTTTGGGGGGAACCTCCATGGATCTACACAAACAACCCCTTGCTGAATTCAGATTTTCAGTTTTCGTTTCAGAGATTTACAGCTTTGTAGGATCACCCAGGGGTTTTACATATCTTTGTAACACAAACTGCAAGTAGACTACACCAACAAACATTAGGAAAAAGGGACAACCTTTTTGAAAAACATAAAGACAGTGCCAACAAGTGATTTTGATACAGTTATGTTTGTTCTTGAAAGCTGAGAAGAGGGTGAAACTAGTACACCAAGGCCCTCATTACAACCCTGGCGGTCGGTGTTATAGCAGCGGTAACACCGCCAACAGGCCTGCGGTAAAAAAAATGAGATTACGACCACAGCGGAAACCGCCAATATAGACAGCCACTTTAACACTCTGACCACCACGGCGGTAGCAACAAACACCACGGCGGTCACAGTCAACAGACAGGCGGAAGACAATGTACCTCCCACACTATTATGAGAGGCCTATCCGCCAGCTTTTCCGGGGCGGTACCAACGACATCAAAAGCATGGCAGAAACTGTACAACGAAGGCGAACCACTCACCTTTCGACACTCCACGAAGAACCAGGATGCCATGGAGCCCGAATTGCAGATCTTCCCCATGTTGGTGTATCTACTAATACACCAGGAAGTAGAAAGAAGGCGGTGGCGGCGATGAGGGTGAGTACTGCACCTAGCACACAGGGGAGGGGAGGAGGGAAAAGAGAGTGACACACACACGTGGCACGCAACATCCCCACCCTCACCCAGAACTACATACACACAGACACATCCAACAACAATACAGATACACTCCGTCACCCCCTGGAAGAACGCAAGGACAAAAGAAAATAATTCTAACCAGTGTTATATTGGAACATTCAGATATAGCAAGAGAAAATCAAATAATCACTATATACAAAAGTTCACATTATATACACAAGGCCGTACACTGTCCCTTGTAAATGTCCGTGGACCACTGGCCCCAAAAAGCATGGGCAAAGCCCACACGACACCTGCCTCAAAACTGCCTCAAAACGGGGCATTAGGTAAAAAAAAACACAGGTACCTCAGGGGGGAAGAGGAGGGGGGCACCTCAGCCGGATGATGGTACGACGCCACTGCCCCTTGAGGGGGCTCCATGCCCACTGCTTGGCCCTGGGGAGTGCAAAGCCACAGTCTCTCAAGTGGGTGCCACTGCTTGGTCCTTGGGATTGCAAAGCCACAGTCTCTCAAGTCTCTCAAGTGGGTGGGTTGCCGACTGCTTGGTCCTGGGGAGTGCAAAGCCACAGTCTCTCAAGTGAGTGGTTTTCCCACTGCTTGGTCCTGGGGAGTGCAAAGCCACAGTCTCTCAAGTCTCTCAAGTGGGTGGGTTGCCCACTGCTTGGCCCTGGGGAGTGCAAAGTCACAGTCTCTCAAGTGAGTGGTTTGCCCACTGCTTGGTCCTGGGGAGTACAAAGCCACAGTCTCTCTAGTGGGTGCCTTTCTCCACTGGTTCTGGAGGGGGTTTTGTGCCCAGAGTGCTTCATCCTGCCAAGGATTGGGTGAGTGGATGCCTTTCTCCACTGGTTCTGGAGGGGGCTTTGTGCCCAGAGTGCTTCATCCTGCCAAGGACTGGGTTAGTGGATGCCTTTCTCCACTGGTTCTGGAGGGGGCTTTGTGCCCAGTGTGCTTCATCCTGCCAAGGATTGGGTGAGTGGATGCCTTTCTCCACTGGTTCTGGAGGGGGCTTTGTGCCCAGAGTGCTTCATCCTGCCAAGGATTGTGTGGATGCCTTTCTCCACTGGTTCTGGAGGGGTCTTTGTGCCCAGTGATGCTGCACCTGGGGTGTGGCAGTTAACATCCTCTCACCTGGGTGTCTGAGACACGAGATGTACATGGAACAGGTAGCATGATACTCCCTGGAGGCAGAGCCACACTCCATCCTGCGGCGACTTGGGCTGACAACTGCAGGTCGTGCCAGTGCTGGTGGTGGTGCCTCAAGTGGCGTGTCCAGGGTCCAGGACATCACCTGCAGCCTCAGACGGCTGCCCACTGGTGATGCTGCTGACGTCCTATATAGTGGTACCGGCTGGGTGCGTGGCAGTGCAGATGGTGGTGCATGTGGCGGTGGCTATGGCGGTGGCTGCGGCAGTGGCTGCGGCGGAGATGCTGCCGGTTCTGGCCATGGTGTAGTTGTCTGTTGTGGTGGAGGGAGACACCATACCGTCTCCGGCATCCTTGTATGGCTGATCCTTGGGGAGGATGCTGCAGACTGATGTTGTGGCAGCGGCGATGCAGGTGGCGTTGCAGGTGGCAGTCGTTGCGGCGGTGGTGACTGTGGCACAGGTCGCTGGCATCCCAGAGGAAATGGTGGTCACCAGCCCCTCACCAGGAGGCATCATCCCCTGAGGTGACTTGCCCTTTGTGTCCCTTCCCCACCTTGGCAGTTGCAGCTGGGACCTTGGCACTGTCCTCTCTGTGTTTGGGTGAGGCCTTGCTGGGTGGGTGGTGTGACTTTCCCCTGCTGAAAGCCAGCCCCTTTTTGACCTTGGCAGGTGGTGGAATCGGGTGGTCCTTCACCTCTGTAGGTGGCACACTGGCAGCTCTGACGGTTGCCCCCTTCGACCTACCCCGACTTGCACGGATCACAGCAGACGCAGATGTGGTGGCTGAAGTGCTGGGCTGGGATCTAGACATCCTGGCCCTAGGGGACGGGAGGTGCAGGGAAGAGGTTCAAGTTAGCTAGGAAATGTTTTTAGACACACTGGGACGGGAAGATGGAAGGGGTGTGGGAGTGGAGGAAGAGGTAGTGGTTGTAGGAGGTGTACGTCTGCTGAGTTTGGGTGAAGGTGCATGGGCTGGAGGCTGTTGTGAGGTGGATGGCTGTTGAGTGGGTGTGTGCTTGCATTTGTGTACTTTGGGAGGAGGGCTCACAGACACACTGGGAGAGGACACAGGGGACGTGTGAATGGTAGTGAGGGTTGTGATTGCACGTGAGTGGTGTGTGGTGATGGAGACAGTGGCTGATGATGTAGTGCATGCAGGCATGAGTGGAGACGAGACTGGGAGGGAGGTGAAGGATGTGGAGGAGGGGGACACAGTGAAGGAAGTGGATGTTGGTATGTGTGCATGGGGATGGTGCTTGTGTGAGTGCCTGTGTGATGTGTGGTGCTTATGGTTTCCTGAGCCACTTATGTGTGTTGATGTGTGTGCATGCTGTTCTGAAGGTGTGCTTGGGATAGGCTGAGGTAGAGGGGATTGGGTCTGGTTAGTGGAAGTTGGAGGGCGGAGGCTGGACACAGGGACAATGGCTGCCATCAGTGCTGAGGCCAGAGTCTGAAATGCTCTCTGTTGAGCCGCCACGCCAGAATGAATGCCCTCCAGGTATGCATTTGTTTGCTGAAAATGCCTCTCGACACCCTGGATGGCATTCAGAATGGTTGACTGCCCAACAGTGAGGGATCTCAGGAGGTCAATAGCCTCCTCACTGAGGGCAGCAGGGCTGACTGGGGCAGGGCATGAGGTGCCTGTGGCAAAGGAGATGCCCACCCTCCTGGATGAGCGGGCACAGGAAACACGCTGAGGGGCTGCTGGGAGGGTGGTGTTGGTAGGGGGGGTGGCGGCTGTACCTGTAGTTGTGGTGGACACAGAGGTGTCCGCCACCGCCAGGGAGCTTCCATCAGAGGAGGAGTCGCTGTTGCTGGTATCCCGTCCTGTCCCCATCGTGGAGTTCCCCTCGTCCTCCGTCCCACTGGTGCCTTCACCCTCCATGGATTAACCCTCATGGGCCATGTGGGATGCAGCTCCCTCCATCGCCGGTGCCTCTGCTCCTCCACCGGATGATCCTAATGCACACAAGGACAGGGTGACAAAACAAGAAGGGGGGAAAGACAGAGGACACACATGGTTAATGCCAGCAACACCACTACCGTTGGCGGACACAATACACACTGAGCTGCCCTGTGCACTAGGCCTTGCCCAACCAGTCACTATGGTAGTCACCACCCCATGGGGTACAATGCCTAACGCCAACACATGCACACCTGACACCCACAGTACCTTGCACACTAGTAGCTGCCCAATTGTACCATTGGGGTACGGGTGCTTCTGAGCCTGCAAACAAGGGACATACCCTGGCATGACCGCCCTGGCCTAGTGGTACCCGCAGCCCACACCCCCCACCCAGATCCCTCCTAAACCGCGCAGGGTCAGCTTTATGACACTGTACTCACCCCCTTGTGGCTGCTGTGATGCCCTCAAGCACCCATCCAACTCCGGATAGGCCACCGCCAGGATGCGGAACATCAGGGGGGTCATGGTGCAACGGGTACCCGTTCCACGTTGGGAGGCCAGTCCCAGCTGGGCCTCCGCCGTCTTCTTGCTCCAGCGGCGCAGGTCCTCCCATCTCCTGCGGCAGTGGGTGCTCCGTCTGTGATAGACCCCCAGGGTCCACACTTCCTTGGCGATGGCACGCCAAATACCCTTCTTCTGGTGGGCACTGACCTAGAGGGAAAGTACAGGAGGAAAATAAATTACTCACCCATCCGGACCGTCATACTCATTGCCCTCCAGTTCCCACCCATGCCCTGACGCACATACACTGACCATCCTCACATGCAGCACTCAGCCCCCTCCAACATGTGGCTTACATCCACACCACTCCAAATAGGCATTGCCCATGCATCATGCTCACAGTGTACTCACCTGTTTGTCTGGAGGACTGTAGAGTAGCGTGTACTGAGGGAGGACCCCATCCACCAGTTTGGCCAACTCCTCCTCAGTGAAGGCAGGGTCCCTTTCCCTAGACACTGTAGCCATTGTCGCTTCCAGACTCAGGTCACAGCAGCACTTGCAGTGTAGGTCCTCTCCTGTTGATGGTCAGGTATCAAATGAGTGAACTGATAGAAAATGGCGGTCACGTCCGCGATGGTGTGTACCGTCACTGCCGGCGTATATGGCCATTGGCTCCTGGAACCCATAGGGCTCAATGATAACCAATGCTGAGTTGCGCAGCGGTCTTCGTCCGCCAACCGCGACGCTGCACAACGCCAGTGCAGTTACCTCATTTCCCTCCTTGTCCCTCCTCACAAGTCAGGCAGCCGTCATTTCAGGGGTGCACATGGCATGGCACCTAACTGCGTCACAGCACATTTTGGCACATATACGGACTAATTATTTCACACACGGATTTACTAACATTACTGCAGGCACAGTTGTGCTACCTATGTGGTAAATGGCCCTCTGCTCACCGTTCTCCTCCATAGGCTACAACCACTGGGGCAGATGATGAGATGGTGGCATCCTCCGGTGTACCGACCCCTGGTGGACCTGTCGACAATGGAAGACAGACACATCATATTCACATACAGACTTGATCGTGCCACAATCCAAGAACTGTGTGCCCAATTGGAGCCAGGCCTGATGTCATCTATCTGCCATCCCACAGGTATAACACCTCTAATGCAGGTCCTGTCAGTGCTCCATTTCCTGGCAAGTGGCTCCTTTCAAACTACAGTGGCCATCGCATCTGGGATGTCTCACCCAATATTTTCTAATGTGTTGACCAGAGTTTTGTCTGCTCTGCTGAAACACATGCGCAGCTACATCTTGTTCCCCCAGATGGAGGATTTGGCCATGGTGAAAGCTGACTTCTATACCCTGGGACATATCCCCAACATCATTGGTGCCATTGATGGTACACATGTGGCATTTGTCCCCCCGCAGAAATGAACAAGTGTACAGAAATAGAAAAAGCTACCATTAGATGAATGTTGAAATGGTGTGTTTGGCAGACCAGTACATCTCCCATGTGTATGCCAAGTATCCTGGCTCTGTGCATGATGCCTATATCTTGTATAATAGCAGTATCCCTTTTGTGATGGGCCAACTCCAGAGGCACCGGGTGTGGCAAATAGGTGAGCCCAAGGTCCCCACACAGTATGTGTAGGTGTCTGGGGTAGTTCCTAAGGGTTAGTGTGTGTCTAACAGGTATTCCTGGGAATTTGCAGGTGACTCTGGTTACCCTAGCCTCTCATGGCTACTGACCCCAGTGAGGAATGCCAGGACAAGGGCAGAGGACCGCTACAATGAGGCACATGGCCGAACTAGGCATATTATTGAGAGGACGTTCGGCCTCCGGAAGGCCAGATTCCAGTGCCTCCATCTAACAGGTGGCTCCCTATACTACTCACCGAAGAAGGTGTGCCAGATAATCGTGGCATGCTGCATATTGCACAACCTGGCATTGAGACACGAGGTGCCTTTTCTGCAGGAGGATGAGCCTGGTGATGGTCTTGTGGCAGCAGTGGAGCCTGTGGACAGTGAGGAAGAGGAGGCAGAGGAAGAAGATATTGACAACAGAATGAACATCATCATGCAGTACTTCCAGTGACACACAGGTAAGAGACTGCATCTCCTCCTCACATTTCAGTATACTGTAGGACATTGTACATGTCAGCCTCTTAACCTCTGTCTATGGACACTGACTGTTCCCTTTGGATTTCCTTTTTGCAGATCTGGGTGCCCCATTCTGCCTTCTGCTGTATGTACTGCTGCCCAACAACTGTCATACATTGGTATGAGTAAATGAACATTTACATTGCTATTTTTTGCTAATGTTATAATAATACATTTGTAAAAGGAAAGATCAGACTGACTCCAGATTGTTTTTTGAATAAAGGGTGTTTATTTAGGTGCTAATGAGTATAGGGGTATGTGCAAGGGGCTGGGGTGATGGTGGAGGAAGGTCCATGGCAGAGTCCAGTCCATTGGTATCATAGGTGCATTGTCCAATGGGGCATAGGAAGAGGAGCAATGTCAGTTCAAGTTGGACAGAGTGACATAGTGGGACAGAAGGGTGACATTCAGGAGGGTCTTATTTCCTGGCGGGGGTCTTGGCAATGTTCTCTGTCTTCTGCCTGGATCGCAGAGACCGTTTGTGGGGTAGTTCTCCTTCTGCAGGGGATGGGGTGCTGGTGGCCTGTTGTTCCTGTGGCGGGGCCTCGTGTCCACTAGCGTGGGCAGAAGTGGAAGGCTATTCCTCAGTTTGGCTAGTGTCAGGGGCCCTTTGTTGAGCCACTGCCTCCCCCAAGGTCTTGCCCATAACAGCCAGCACCCCTGCTTTGGTGACCAGGATGGTGTAGATTTTGTTGAGGTCATCCCTGATCCCCATGTACTGTCCCTCCTGCAGCCTCTGGGTCTCCTGAAACTTGGCCAGTAGCGTGCCCATGGTCTCCTGGGAATGGTGGTATGCTCTCATGATGTTGGAGAGTGCCTCATGGAGAGTGGGTTCCCTGGGCCTGTCCTCCCCCTGTCGCACAGCAGTCCTCCCAGCTTCCCTGCTGTCCTGTGCCTCTGTCCCCTGAACCGTGTGCCCACTGCCACTGACCCCAGGTCCCTAATCGCCCTGGGTTAGTGGGGTTGCCTGGGGTCCCTGTAGTGATGGACGCACTGCAGATTGACATGTCCTGGGGACAGTGGCATGGGCCCGCTGGGTGGGTGCTGTGCTGGTGTTTCCTGAGGGGGGAGGTTCTGTGGTGGTTTGGGACTGTGGCAGGGGAACCGACTGTCCAGAGGTCGCAGATGGGCCAGGATGGTAATCGTAATCCAGGCATGCAGAGCTGCTGTCATCACTGTGGGCCTCTTCTGTAGGGGGACTGGATATGGCTGGCACCTCCTGTCTGGTGAAGTTGGGTGGTGGTCTTATTGGGATGCAAGTGCATTGTTATTGTATCTGTGTGTGCCATCTTGTGCAATGGGTGTGGTTCTCTGTATAAATGTGCTTGCACTGTTACCTTGGCCTTGTGTGATTGGTGATTATGTGGGCTGAGTGAGTCTATTGAGTGTGCATGCTGTGGTGATGGGTGTCCATGCAGGTCTGTGATGGGTGTCCATGCAGTGGTGTTGCATGCAGGCCTTGGTATTGGGAGGGGTGGGTTGTGATAGTGGGGTATATGTGAGGTGTTGGAGTGATGGGGGTGAGGGTAGGGGTGGGAGTTTGTGATGGCATGCCGGTAGGGTGGGGGGGATAAAGTAGTGAAGATTTGCCTTACCAGAGTCCAGTCCTCCTGCTACTCCTGCGAGGCCCGCAGGATGCATGATTGCCAAGACTTGCTCCTCCCATGTTGTTAGTTGTGGGGGAGGAAGTGGGGGTCCACCGCCAGTCCTCTGTACAGCAATCTGGTATCTTGAAACCACGGAACGTACCTGCCCCCATAGGTCATTCCACCTCTTCCTGATGTCATCCCTGGTTCTTGGATGCTGTCCCACGGCATTAACCCTGTCGACGATTCGCCACCATTGCTCCTTCTTCCTTACAATGGAGGTCTGCTGCACCTGTGATCCGAATAGCTGTGGCTCTACCCGGATGATTTCTTCCACCATGACCCTTAGCTCCTCCTCAGAAAACCTGGGGTGTCTTTGAGGTGCCATGATGTGGTGTGAGTAATGTGTGAGGTGATGTGTGGGGTGCTGTGTTGTGATGTATTATGTGATGTGCGTGGATGGTGTATGTGTGATGGTGTTCTGAGCCTCTGGGTGATGGTGTGGTCTTTGCTTTTCTCTCTCTCTACTTGTTCAAATTTGTTCGTTGAAGGGGTTGTGGGTAATGTGGGTGTGTGTTTTATAGTGGTGTGAGTGTGTGGGTGTGGTGTGTGTATATGTGTCAGGTGTGTGTAGTTTGAATTGTCCAATGTGGTGTTGTTTTGTAAATGTGTGTTTATTTTGAGTGCAGCGGTGTATACCGCCAATGGTTTACCAGGTTTGTAAGACCGCCGCAGTGATTCGTGGGTCATGATACTGTGGGTGTATTCCTGTTGGCGTGACGGTGTGGGTTTTGCTATCGCCAGTTTATCACTGACCTTTGGTGTGGCAGACTTGTGTGTGTCTGTATAGTGGCGGATTTCTCTGTGTGGGTCATAATACCTATAGCGGAATACCGCCGCGGTCACGGTATGTTAGCGGCCGTCGGCATGGCGGTAAGCGGGATTTACCGTCAGGGTTGTAATGAGGGCTCAAATCTTTCATTGATGCCATTTTATTAAGAAAACAACGCTTTAGTTCATAGCAATATTTTTGTTTGTTTTCCACAAAAAACTAAATCCAGTTACATATTGACATTTTTTCTGTTCCATCTATCCAAAATCTGCAGATCCTGGATACCTTTAGAAACCTCATGTTATTAGAAAAAAGAGGTAACATTTATCATGGAGGCCTTTTGTGAAAAAATATTATAAAGGTTTTATCCCAGGCTACTCCCCAATTTGAAAAAATTGCTTACCACTAGTTGGGGAAAATCCTAGCAGTCAAGAGGCTAAAGTTGTTTGGTGGTCATTTTTCTATGTAGTGTTGCAGCCTGTATGTTCTGTGGCTCTCTTGTTAGTCACACTGTTGGTGTAATAGTTCATTGCAGGAGAAGGAAAGGATTTTCAATTGAAAATGAGACTTTAATGTCAGTAGAGCAAGCTGTTCATCCGTGCTTGGCTGTGTACTTGTGCAGAGGAGGTCCAGTCGCGTCAGGACACAGAGTTGTCTTGTGGAGGTTCAGAAAAAGCCATTATCTGCATAAGGGTTAAAGCAGCCCTGTTTCAGCAGAGGCACCTTACAACTGTGAATTCCAAAGGCGTCATCACACCTGTGGAATGTTACCATCCCCAGAACTGCATCCCACATCACACATTCAACGTGTCATGAATTCACAAGGCATCCTGCACCCCACTTCTTACAGGAACGGAAAGATACTTGCAAGCTAAGGGCCCTACGTCTACATAACTAAAGACATGTAACATAGATAGGAAGAACTTGCAACATTGCCAACATTGCACCACTCTACCAGTAGATCGTGGAGGCAGTTGAAATACTCCTGTAATTTTAGCAGGTGAGAAACAAATACAATTTATGACTAAGTTGGTTCAGGAACCCAAAAATGATGAAGAGCATAAAACCACAGAATGCAAAACAATGGAGTGATTCTACCTGTTATGTATGGTCTTCTTGAGGCGCAGATGCTCTTACCTGACTCTCCTTCTGATAAATCTCACCTTGGTTCCTTCGATGAATCCGAGTGAGAATTTGCACTTCTCTTTCTAGCTTCTTGTTTGGAAATTCTTGACAAACATCTACAGTTCTTCGTCCAGGTTGGAAAGCCAACGCCAGCCGTGAAACATGCCACCATCAACCATCTGAGAACTTTATCATGTTACTTCTCACCGCTCTCACTTGTTTGAGGTGCCAAAACTCTGACAAGTCCTTTGCTACCAACACTGGTAATCCAGACTATCAGATTCCCTTCATCTACATTTACTGCACATTTCAGAGAAGGCCAGGTTTTGATTTCCTTTGAAAAAATGTCTGCCCAGGTATTCCAATTTCATACCGGTTTGTTCCTGATTGTTAAATACTATAATATCAGCAATGCCCTGCGGCTTCTTCAATTTATGTTGTGAAATACTTACCGTGCCACCTTTACACTTGGAATCTCACAAGTTTATATCTTGAGTACTGAGCTCTGTACATGTATATTTTGAGGTTCAATTCAGATTGCCATCAATATAATACTTGTTCCTTTTGAGCTCTAAGTTGACATTTGAGTCAATACCTCAGCGCCATGAGCTACTTTTGACATATGAGTCCATGATGGAGCATTAATGGCCATGCCCTCTCTTTTGAGACAGCACAAATCATGTGGACCCACAGTGGAGAGTGTGGTACATGCCTGGGCTTGTTGACCATGTGTGCCCACAGTGGAGAGTGTGGTGCATGCCTGGGCAAGGGCTTGTTAGCCCACAGTGGAGAGTGTGGTGCATGCCTGGGGATGGGCTTGTTAGCCCACAGTGGAGAGTGTGGTGCACGCCTGGGCATGGGCTTGTTGATCATGTGGGCTCACAGTGGAGAGGGTGGTGCGTGCTTGAGCTTGGGCTTGTTGATTATGTGGGCCCACAGTGGAGAGTGTGGGGCACGCCTGGGCATGGGCTTGCTGATCATGTGGGCCCGCCAGGGAGAGTTTGGTGCATGTGGGCCCAAAGTGGAGAGTGTGGTGCATGACTGGGCATGGGCTTGTTGATCATGTGGGCTTACAGTGGAGAGTGTGGTGTGTGCCTGGGCATGGGCTTGTTAGCCCACAGTGGACAGTGTGGTGCGTGCCTGGGAATGGGCTTGTTGATCACGTGGGTCAACAGTGGAGAGTGTGGTGCACGCCTGAGCATGGGCTTGTTGATCACGTGGCCCCACAGTGGAGAGTGTGGTGCACGCCTGGGAATGGGCTTGTTGATCACGTGGGACCCACAGTGCAGAGTGTGGTGTGTGCCTGGGAATGGGCTTGTTGATCACGTGGGCCCACAGTGGAGAGTGTGGTGCACGCCTGGGCATGGGCTTGTTGATCACGTGGGCCCACAGTGGAGAGTGTGGTGCGTGCCTGGGCTTGGGCTTGTTGATCACGTGGGCCCACAGTGGAGAGTGTGGTGCGTGCCTGGGCATATGCTTGTTGATCATGTGGGCCCACAGTGGAGAGGGTGGTGCGTGCTTGAGCTTGGGCTTGTTGATCATGTGGGCCCACAGTGGAGAGTGTGGTGCACGCCTGGGCATGGGCTTGTTGATCATGTGGGCCCGCCAGGGAGAGTTTGGTGCATGTGGGCCCAAAGTGGAGAGTGTGGTGCATAACTGGGCATGGGCTTCTTGATCATGTGGGCTTACAGTGGAGAGTGTGGTGTGTGCCTGGGCATGGGCTTGTTGATCTTGTGGGCCCACAGTGGAGAGTGTGGTGCACGCCTGGGAATGGGCTTGTTGATCATGTGGGCCCACAGTGGAGAGTGTGGTGCGTGCCTGGGCATGGGCTTGTTGATCATGTGGGCCCACAGTGGAGATTGTGGTGCGTGCCTGGGCATGGGCTTGTAGATCACGTGGGCCCACAGTGGAGAAGGTGGTGCATGCCTGGGCATGGGCATGTTGATCATGTGGGCCCACAGTGGAGAGTGTGGTGCACGCCTGGGCATGGGCTTGTTGATCATGTGGGCCCACAGTGGAGAGTGTGGTGTGTGCCTGGGCATGGGCTTGTTGATCATGTGAGCCCACAGTGGAGAGGGTGGAGCACGCCTGGGCATGGGCTTATTGATCACGTGGGCCCACAGTGGAGAGTGTGGTGCGTGCCTGGGCATGGGCTTGTTGATCATGTGGGCCCAAGGTGGAGAGGGTGGTGCGTGCTTGAGCTTGGGCTTGTTGATCATGTGGGCCCACAGTGGAGAGTGTGGTGCACGCCTGGGCATGGGCTTGCTGATCATGTGGTCCCACAAGGGAGAGTTTGGTGCATGTGGGCCCAAAGTGGAGAGTGTGGTGCATGACTGGGCATGGGCTTCTTGATCATGTTGGCTTACAGTGGAGAGTGTGGTGTGTGCCTGGGAATGGGCTTGTTGATCACGTGGGCCCACAGTGGAGAGTGTGGTGCACGCCTGGGAACGGGCTTGTTGATCACGTGGGACCCACAGTGCAGAGTGTGGTGCGTGCCTGGGAATGGGCATGTTGATCATGTGGTCCCACAAGGGAGAGTTTGGTGCACGCCTGGGCATGGGCTTGTTTATGCTATGCATGGGTACGTAAAGCTATGCGTTGGCATTGGATGCCGGTAGCTAGAGTGGTCGGAGTGGTTAAAACCTGCTTCAATCTAGCTTGGGAACAGTGGAAATATGCTGCTATACCTGTGTTTGACAGAACTCAAGAGGATGACTTTAACACATCATTCTTTAAAATGAGTTTATTCCAGAGGATCACTGAGGTAAAAATCTCTTCTCTTTTTTGGCGGTGTGGACATTTTGCTAAAATGAACTCTTTCGGCGTTGGTTTGGGTACATAAAAGTATCAAGAATCTTTCTGCAAGGACTCTTTATTTCACACAGGAGGCAGGCCTTTTTTGTGTCATGTGTCATGTGTCATGATTCAAACAAAATATCTTGGAGATCATTCTTCACTGCACAGAAACCGAGCCCCTTTGCACTTCAGTTAAACCACTATCATCCAATTCCAAATGTGTCTGATCTGTACTAAACAAAACATATGTCGGGACATAGGGCCAGATGTAGGTAGGTAAAAAATAGCGACTCGCAATTTGCGAGTATTTGCGACTCGCAATTTGCAAAGTCGCTAACTGCAATGCAGGTAGAAAGTGTGAGGACAATTTGCGACTCGCACACGGAGTCGCACCGCAGATAGCAAGTCCACTGTTTGCGAGGTCGCTTTTTGCGACCGCGCAAAAAACCGACTCGCAATTTGTGACTTCCTATTTGCGGGTCGCAAAATGGGGTCACTAGTTTTGCGAGTCGGTAACGGCTCGCATCGCATTTTGCGAGTCGGAAATGGGATTTTTGCATCCCATTTCCGATTTTGCGGGGTCGCAATAGCGAATCGGGCCATTTGCGACTCGCAAAAGTTTGCTACATCTGGCCCATAGTTTCAAAGGATTAAAATCTACAGACGACAGAGTCGTACAGCAGGGACGCACTGCTTAGAATTAACAGGGATTTAAATAACACCTGCTGCAGACTCCCTTGTGTGTCCAGCAGTTTTCAGGCAACAATAAGATAACCCTGATGATTAATGCCCCTTCTGGAGAGAGATCAGAGTTTTATCTGGTGCCAGTTTCCACTCATGCTAAAGTAGCGCAGAGGGTTAAGATGCCTGCTGCAAAGAACGGGTACCACACAAATCAACCTACTGTGTTTTATGGGATTTTGACACAGATCCTTTTGTTACTTGTAGTTCGTAAGTTGCAACCTTAATATAGCAAAGTGACCTATGAACTTTCGTCAAAGAGTTGCATGTAAACTACGCCTGGGAGGACTTCGCGGAGTTCTGCTATGCAGAACTCTGCAAAGTGCTGAAGAAACTCTGCTGCTCTATGCGAGAGGCAGAGTTTAGGTAAGTTGCGCTGTTCGGGATGATTTTCAGCTCCAGGAGTTTCTCCTGTGCTGTAACATCAGCGAGAACGGCATCACGCAGAGCTTCTGAGGGCGCTAACTTCTTTCCACCCCTCGACTAGATTTTCTACTCGAGCGGCAGCTTCCTCAACACGAGAGCAACTGTCTGAATGTGGGCGGTAGCGACCTGTTGCGACTGCCCGCGTTCAGAAATCTCACTCGCCAGCTTAACGTTGGAGGGGTGCGCAAGAGAAAAGCTCCGCCCTGCGTCGCTTCGTGGAGTTTTCAGAACTCTGTGCGGAGTATGGAGTGGGCGAATCTCTGCCAACGCCGCCCGCGGAACAGAATTCTGTGCCAACCTCCAATGTAAACTGCGCGGTGTATGTAAGAACGTCATCTTTACCCTAATGTTTCATGATCCTAAGTTTACTGAAAAGGGTTAATTTGGGTAGAAAAACATTCTTATCAGTGAAGCTTACTACTGTTCAATCAATCAATGTATGTGTAGAGCGTACTACCCACCAGTGAGGGTCTCAAGGCGCTGAGGCACTCTTCTACCAGCCTCCCATTTTAAACATACGAAGAGGGGAGGGCGGGATATCGACCCCTCCCTCCTCCTCCTCCATCACAATGTGGAGTAGAGGGACCAACATCTTGTCGCCCCCCCCCCGAGGTCCTCATAGATAAATGTTAGCTAGAGGGCGCATTACAGTGGCGTAACAAAGGCCCGCGCGGTCCGGGGGGGGAGGGCCCGAGCTTCAGGGGCCCCCTTAGCACAGTTCACTGTTCACGGGCGGCAAGACCCCTGAGTAGGTCCTGAGAGCAGTGGACCCCCTCAAGGTTTCTTTGCATGGGGGGCCACTGGCGCAAAAGCCTCACGTGCCCGACCCCTTCATATAAGAGCCTCTTAAAGGGACCAGTATTTCAGTGCACAAAAAGCCTCTCTGCAGAGACCTGCAGCGGGGCGAATGTCATTGCTGTCAGGGCCCGTGTTTATTCAGGTATTTATTGCTTAAACGGACACCATGCACAATATATGCGGCCACCCAGCCATCAGTCATGCCAGCTGCAGCCAGGCCCGCTGAAGGCTCCTGTGCCCCCATTAGAAAGGCGGGGTGGGCTCCCTGGCAGGGCGCACAGAGTGGCTGATGCATGGCTCCGTCTAGGAGAACTAACTGCGCGGTAAAAATACTTTTTTGATGAGAAACGTTTAAGAGTGATTGAGGGTAGAGAACCACTGAGTTTATTTCCAGCTGGTAAATGAACAGTACACGTGAAAGGTTTATTGCACCTTGGAAGTAACTCAATAATACACCGGGAAACGGTGCTAAAAAGCAATTTTACAGAAAATATTTTTTCAATACCTTTCTGAAGGTTGCATATGTTTCTGGGGCGTCTGTATATTTCTGTCCATCTTTCTTCCATGGAAATCAGGGTTTCTCTGCGTGTCAATGCTCAGACATATACAGAGTCTTGAAAAGTGGGTGACTGGAAATAATCCATTCAAGTGAGCATTACATGCAGCGCGCGCGCGCGTGCACGTTCCCATCAGTTCTCGTGGACCACGGCTCTCTACAGCGCTTTGTGCGAGTCTCTTGAGTGTGATAACGGCCTTGTTACCCTATCCATGTAATATGTTCTCTATCACTCGGCTCTTACCCTTCCTGGTATAGTGTTCATGTAATATGTTCTCTATCACTCTCCTCTTACCCTTCCGGTTACCCTATCCATGTAATATGTTCTCTATCACTCGGCTCTTACCCTTCCGGTTACCCTATCCATGTAATATGTTCTCTAGCACTCGGCTCTTACCCTTCCTGGTATGGTGTCCATGTAATATGTTCTCTATCACTCTCCTCTTACCCATCCGGTTACCCTATCCATGTAATATGTTCTCTATCACTCAGCTCTTACCCTTCCGGTTACCCTATCCAGGTAATATGTTCTCTATCACTCGGCTCTCACCCTTCCTGTTACGGTATCCATGTAATATGTTCTCCATAACTCAGCTCTTACCCTTCCTGTTACCCTATCCATGTTATATCTTCTCTATCACTCGGCTCTTACCCTTCTTGTTACGGTATCCATGTAATATGTTCTCCATCACTCGGCTCTTACCCTTCTTGTAACCCTATCCGTGTAATATGTTCTCTATCACTTGGCTCTTACCCTTCCTGTTACCCTATCCATGTAATATGTTCTCTATCACTCAGCTCTTACCCTTCCTGTTACGGTATCATTGTAATATGTTCTCTATCACTCTGCTCTCACCCGTACTGTTACGGTATCCATGTAATTTGTTCTCCATCACTCAGCTCTTACCCTTCCTATTACCCTATCCATGTAATATGTTCTCTATCACTCGCCTCTTACCCTTCCTGTTACCCTATCCATGTTATATCTTCTCTATCACTCTGCTCTTACCCTTCCTGTTACCCTATCCATGTTATATCTTCTCTATCACTCTGCTCTTACCCTTCCTGTTATGGTATCCATGTAATACGTTCTCTGTCACTTAGCTCTCACCCGTACTGTTACAGTATCCATGTAATATGTTATCTGTCACTCTACTCTTACCCTATCAATGTCAATTGTTTTCTATCACTCTGCTCTTACCCTTCCTGTTATGGTATCCATGTAATGGTCTCTATCACTCTGGTCTTACCCTTCTTGTTACGGTATCCATGTAACACATTCTCTATCACACTGCTCTCATCCGTACTGTTACAGTATCCATGTAATATGTTATCTATCACTCTGCTCTTACCATTCCTGTTATGGTGTCCATGTAATATGTTCTCTATCACTCTGCTCTTACCCTTCCTATTACCCTATAAATGTAATTTGTTCTCCATCACTTAGCTCTTACCCTTCCTGTTACCCTATCCATGTTATATCTTCTCTATCACTCTGCTCTTACCCTTTCTGTTATGGTGTCCATGTAATATGTTCTCTATCACTCTCCTCTCACCCGTACTGTTACAGTATCCATGCAATATGTTATCTGTCATTCCACTCTTACCCTTCCTGTTACCCTATCAATGTCATATGTTTTCTGTCACTCTGCTCTTACGCTTCCTGTTATGGTGTCCATTTAATATGTTCTCTATCACTCTGCTCTTACCCTTCCTGTTATGGTATCCATGTAATGTTCTCTATCACTCTGCTCTTACCCTTCTTGTTATGGTATCCATGTAATATGTTCTCTATCACTCTGTTCTTACCATTTCTGTTACCCTATCCATGTAATATGTTCTCTACCACTCTGTTCTTACCCTTCCTGTTACGGTATCCATGTTATATCTTCTCTATCACTCTGCTCTTACCGTTCCTGTTATGGTATCCATGTAATGTTCTCTATCACTCTGCTCTTACCCTTCTTGTTACTGTATCCATGTAATACGTTCTCTATCACACTGCTCTCACCTGTACTGTTACAGTATCCATGTAATATGTTATCTGTCACTCTACTCTTACCCTTCCTGTTACCCTATCAATGTCATATGTTTTCTATCACTTTGCTCTTATCCTTCCTGTTATGGTATCCATGTAATATGTTCTCTGACACACTGCTGTTACCCTTCCTGTTATGGTATCCATGATATATCGTCTCTATCACTCAGTTCTTACCCTTTCTGTTACCCTATCCATGTCATGTGTTTTCTATCACTCTGCTCTCACCCTTACTTTTATGGCATTCATGTAATATGTTCTCTATCACTCTGTTCTTACCCTTCCTGTTACGGTATCCATGTAATATGTTCTCTATCACTCTGCTGTTACCCTTCCTGTTATGGTATCCATGTAATATGTTCTCTATCACTCAGTTCTTACCCTTCCTGTTACCCTTTCCATGTCATGTGTTTTCTATCACTCTGCTCTCACCCTTCCTTTTACCCTATCCATGTTATATGTTTTCTATCACTCTGCTCTCACCCTTCCTTTTATGGCATTCATGTAATATGTTCTCTATCACTCTGTTCTTACCCTTCCTGTTATGGTATCCATGTAATATGTTCTCTATCACTGTGCTCTTATCCTTCCTATTTTGGTATCCATGTCATATATGTTCTGTTTCACACTCCTCCTACCCTTCCTGTAATGGTATCCATGTAATATGTTCTCTATCACTCTGCTCTTACCCTTCCTGTTATGGTATCCATGTAATGTTCCCTATCACTCTCCGCTTACCCTTCTTGTTACGGTATCCATGTAATACGTTCTCTATCACACTGCTCTCACCCGTACTGTTACACTATCCATGTAATATGTTCTCTGTCTCACTGCTCTTACCCTTCCTCTTACCCTATCCATGCCTTAGCACTTACCTTTCATGTTACCCTATCCATGTCACATGTTTTCTGTCACTCTGCTGTCACCCTTCCTTTTATGGTATTCATATAATATATTCTCTGTCACTCTGCTCTTAACTTTCCTGTTACCCTATCCATGATATATCTTCTCCATCACTCAGCCCTTACCCTTCTTGTTACCCTATCCATGTCATACATTTTATATGACTCTGCTCTCACCCTTGCTATTATGGTATTCACATAATATGTTCTCTATCACTCAGCTCTTACCCTTCTTGTTTCCCTATCCATGTCAGATGTTTTTCATCACTCTGCTTTCACCCTTCCTTTTATGGTATCCTTGTAATATGTTCTGTATCACTCTGCTCTTACCCTTCCTGTTATGGTATCCATGTAATATGTTCTCTATCACTCTGCTCTTACCATTCCTGTTATGGTATCCATGTAATGCTCTCTATCACTCTCGTTTTACCCTTCTTGTTACAGTATCCATGTAATACGTCCTCTATCACACTGCTCTCACCCGTACTGTTACAGTACCCATGTAATATGTTATCTGTCACTCTACTCTTACCCTTCCTGTTCCCCTATCAATGTCATATGTTTTCTATCACTCTGCTCTTACACTTCATGTTATGGTATCCATGTAATATGTTCTCTGACACACTGCTCTTACCCTTCCTGTTATGGTATCCATGATATATCTACTCTGTCACTCAGCTCTTACCCTTCCTGGTACCCTATCTATCTCATATGTTTTCTGTCACTCCTCTCTTACCCTTCCTGTTACGGTATCCATGTTAGATCTTCTCTATCACTCAGCTCTTACCCTTCCTGTTACCCTATCCATCTCATATGTTTTCTATCACTCAGGTCTTACCCTTCCTGTTATGGTATCCATCTAATATGTTCTCTATCACTCTGCTGTTACTCTTCCTGTTATGGTATCCATGTAATATGATCTCTATCACTCTGCTCTTACCCTTCCTGCTATGGTATCCATGTTATATCTTCTCTATCACTCTGCTCTTACCCTTCCTGTTACCCTATCCATCTCATATGTTTTCTATCACTCAGCTCTTACCCTTCCTGTTACGGTATCCATGTAATATGTTCTCTATCACTCTGCTGTTACCCTTCCTGTTATGGTATCAATGTAATATGTTCTCTATCACTCTGCTCTTACCCTTCCTGTTATGGTATCCATGTTATATCTCCTCTATCACTCAGCTCTTACCCTTCCTGTTACCCTATCCATCTCATATGTTTTCTATCACTCAGCTCTTACCCTTCCTGTTACGTTATTCATGTAATATGTTATCTATCACTTCTCTTACCCTTCCTGTTACCCTATCCATCTCGTATGTTCTCTATCACTCTGCTCTCACCCTTCCTGTTATGGTATCCATGTTATATTGTTCTCTGTCACACTGCTCTACGTATCCATGTAATATGTTCTCTATCACACTGCTCTTACCCTTCCAGTTATGGTATCCATGTAATATTGTCTCTATCACACTGCTCTTACCCTTCCTTTTACGGTATCCATGTAATATGCTCTCTATCTCACTGCTCCTACCCTTCCTGTTACGGTATCCATGTAATATGTTCTCTATCACTCTACTCTTACCCTTCCTGTTACAGTATCCATGCAATATGTTCTCTATTACTCTGCTCTTACCCGTACTCTTACAGTATCCATGTAGTATGTTCTCCATCACTCTGCTCTTACCCGTACTGTTACGGTATCCATGTAATGTTTTCTCTATCTCACTGCTCCTACCCTTCCTGTTACGGTATCCATGTAATATTGTCTCTTTCACACTGCTATTGCCCTTCCTGTTACGGTATCCATGTAATATGTTCTCTATCACTCTGCTCTTATCCTTACTGTTACGGTATCCATGTAATATGTTCTCTATCACTCAGCTTTTACCCTTCCTGTTACGGTATTCATGTAATATGTTATCTATCACTGCTCTTACCCTTCCTGTTACCCTATCCATCTCATATGTTATCTATCACTCTGCTCTTACCCTTCCTGTTACCCTATCCATCTCATCTGTTCTCTATCACTCTGCTCTCACCCTTCCTGGCATGGTATCCATGTTATATTGTTCTCTGTCACACTGCTCTACGTATCCATGTAACATGTTCTCTATCACACTGCTCTTACCCTTCCAGTTATGGTATCCATGTAATATTGTCTCTATCACACTGCTCTTACCCTTCCTGTTACGGTATCCATGTAATATGCTCTCTATCTCACTGCTCCTACCCTTCCTGTTACGGTATCCATGTAATATGTTCTCTATCACTCTCCTCCCACCCGTACTGTTACAGTATCCATGTAATATGTTATCTGTCATTCCACTCTTACCCTTCCTGTTACCCTATCAATGTCATATGTTTTTTGTCACTCTGCTCTTACGCTTCCTGTTATGGTATCCATGTAATATGTTCTCTATCACTCTGCTCTTACCATTCCTGTTACCCTATCCATGTAATATGTTCTCTATCACTCTGCTCTTACGCTTCCTGTTATGGTGTCCATTTAATATGTTCTCTATCACTCTGCTCTTACCCTTCTTGTTACGGTATCCATGTAATATGTTCTCTATCACTCTGCTCTTACCCTTCCTGTTATGGTGTCCATGTAATATGTTCTCTATCACTCTGCTCTTACCATTCCTGTTACCCTATCCATGTAATATGTTCTCTACCACTCTGCTCTTACCCTTCCTGTTACGGTATCCATGTTATATCTTCTCTATCACTCTGCTCTTACCGTTCCTGTTATGGTATCCATGTAATGTTCTCTATCACTCTGCTCTTACCCTTCTTGTTACTGTATCCATGTAATACGTTCTCTATCACACTGCTCTCACCTGTACTGTTACAGTATCCATGTAATATGTTATCTGTCACTCTACTCTTACCCTTCCTGTTACCCTATCAATGTCATATGTTTTCTATCACTCTGCTCTTATCCTTCCTGTTATGGTATCCATGTAATATGTTCTCTGACACACTGCTGTTACCCTTCCTGTTATGGTATCCATGATATATCGTCTCTATCACTCAGTTCTTACCCTTTCTGTTACCCTATCCATGTCATGTGTTTTCTATCACTCTGCTCTCACCCTTACTTTTATGGCATTCATATAATATGTTCTCTATCACTCTGTTCTTACCCTTCCTGTTAGGGTATCCATGTAATATGTTCTCTATCACTCTGCTGTTACCATTCCTGTTATGGTATCCATGTAATATGTTCTCTATCACTCAGTTCTTACCCTTCCTGTTACCCTTTCCATGTCATGTGTTTTCTATCACTCTGCTCTCACCCTTCCTGTTACCCTATCCATGTTATATGTTTTCTATCACTCTGCTCTCACCCTTCCTTTTATGGCATTCATGTAATATGTTCTCTATCACTCTGTTCTTACCCTTCCTGTTATGGTATCCATGTAATATGTTCTCTATCACTGTGCTCTTATCCTTCCTATTTTGGTATCCATGTCATATATGTTCTGTTTCACACTCCTCCTACCCTTCCTGTAATGGTATCCATGTAATATGTTCTCTATCACTCTGCTCTTACCCTTCCTGTTATGGTATCCATGTAATGTTCCTTATCACTCTCCGCTTACCCTTCTTGTTACGGTATCCATGTAATACGTTCTCTATCACACTGCTCTCACCCGTACTGTTACACTATCCATGTAATATGTTCTCTGTCTCACTGCTCTTACCCTTCCTGTTACCCTATCCATGCCTTAGCACTTACCTTTCATGTTACCCTATCCATGTCACATGTTTTCTGTCACTCTGCTGTCACCCTTCCTTTTATGGTATTCATATAATATATTCTCTGTCACTCTGCTCTTACCTTTCCTGTTACCCTATCCATGATATATCTTCTCCATCACTCAGCCCTTACCCTTCATGTTACCCTATCCATGTCATACATTTTATATGACTCTGCTCTCACCCTTGCTATTATGGTATTCACATAATATGTTCTCTATCACTCAGCTCTTACCCTTCTTGTTTCCCTATCCATGTCAGATGTTTTCTATCACTCTGCTTTCACCCTTCCTTTTATGGTATCCTTGTAATATGTTCTGTATCACTCTGCTCTTACCCTTCCTGTTATGGTATCCATGTAATATGTTCTCTATCACTCTGCTCTTACCATTCCTGTTATGGTATCCATGTAATGCTCTCTATCACTCTCCTTTTACCCTTCTTGTTACAGTATCCATGTAATACGTCCTCTATCACACTGCTCTCACCCGTACTGTTACAGTACCCATGTAATATGTTATCTGTCACTCTACTCTTACCCTTCCTGTTCCCCTATCAATGTCATATGTTTTCTATCACTCTGCTCTTACACTTCATGTTATGGTATCCATGTAATATGTTCTATGACACACTGCTCTTACCCTTCCTGTTATGGTATCCATAATATATCTACTCTGTCACTCAGTTCTCACCCTTCCTGTTACCCTATCTATCTCATATGTTTTCTGTCACTCCTCTCTTACCCTTCCTGTTACCATATCCATGTCATATGTTCTCTATCACTCACCTCTTATCCTTCCTGTTACCCTATCAATGTCATATGTTTTCTATCACTCTGCCCTTACCCTTCCTTTTATGGTATTCATATCATATGTTCCTTATCACTCTGCTCTTACCCTTCCTGTTATGGTGTCCCTGTAATATGTTCTCTATCACACTTCTCTTACCCTTCCTGTTTTGGTATCCATGTGTATTGTATCCATGTCATATGTTTTCTATCACTCTACTCTCATCCTTCCTTTTATGGTATTCATATAATATGTTCTCTATCACTCAGCTCTTACCCTTCTTGTTACTGTATCCATGTAAAACATTCTCTATCACACTGCTCTCACCTGTACTGTTACAGTATCCATGTAATATGTTCTCTGTCACACTGCTCTCACTCGTACTGTTACAGTATCCATGTAATATGTTCTCTGTCACACTGCTCTCACTCGTACTGTTACAGTATCCATGTGATATCTTCTCTATCACACAGCTCTTACCTTTCTGTTATCCTATCCATCTCATATGTTTTCTGTCACTCTGTCCTCACCCTTCCTTTTATGGTTTTCATATAATATGTTCTTTATCACTCTGCTCTTACTCTTCCTGTTATGGTATCCATGTAATATGTTCTCTATCAATCTGCTCTCATCCTTTCTTTTATGGTATTCATATAATATGTTCTCTATCTCTCTGCTCTTACCCTTCCTGTTATGGTATCCATGTAATATGTTCTCTATCACACTGCTCTTACCCTTCCTGTTATGGTATCCATGTGTATTGTATCCATGTCATATGTTTTCTATCACTCTACTCCCATCCTTCCTTTTATGATATTCATATAATATGTTCTCTATCCCTCTGCTCTTACCCTTCTTTTTACGGTATCCATGTAAAACGTTCTCTATTAAACTGCTCTCACCTGTACTGTTACAGTATCCATGTAATATGTTCTCTGTCTCACTGCTCTCACCCGTACTGTTAGAGTATCCATGTAATATCTTCTCTATCACACAGCTCTTACCTTTCTGTTATCCTATCCATCTCATATGTTTTCTGTCACTGCTCTCACCCTTCCTTTTATGGTATTCATATAATATGTTCTCTATCACTCTGCTCTTACCCTTCCTGTTATGGTACCCATGTAATATGTTCTCTATCACACTGCTCTTACCCTTCCTGTTATGGTATTCATGTGTATTGTATCCATGTCATATGTTTTCTATCACTCTACTCTCATCCTTCCTTTTATGGTATGCATAAAATATGTTCTCTATCACTCTGCTCTTACCCTTCTTGTTACGGTATCCATGTAAAACATTCTCTATCACACTGCTCTCACCCGTACTGTTACAGTATCCATGTAATATCTTCTCTATCACACAGCTCTTACCTTTCTGTTACTGTATCCATCTCATATGTTTTCTGTCACTCTGCTCTCAACCTTCCTTTTATGGTATTCATATAATATGTTCTCTATCACTCTGCTCTTACCATTCCTGTTACCCTATCAATGTCATATGTTTTATATCACTTTGCTCTCATTCTTTCTTTTATGGTATTCATATAATATGTTGTCTATCGCTCAGATCTTACCCTTCCTGTTACGGTATCCATCTAATATGTTCTCCATCACTCTGCTCTAACCCTTCCTGTTATGGTATCCATGTTAGATCTTCTCTATCACTCAGCTCTTACCCTTCCTGTTACCCTATCCATCTCATATGTTATCTATCACTCTGTTCTTACCCTTCCTGTTACCCTATTCATCTCGTATGTTCTCTATCACTCTGCTCTCACCCTTCCTGTTATGGTATCCATGTTATATTGTTCTCTGTCACACTGCTCTACGTATCCATGTAATATGTTCTCTATCACACTGCTCTTACCCTTCCAGTTATGGTATCCATGTAATATTGTCTCTATCACACTGCTCTTACCCTTCCTTTTACGGTATCCATGTAATATGCTCTCTATCTCACTGCTCCTACCCTTCCTGTTACGGTATCCATGTAATATGTTCTCTATCACTCTACTCTTACCCTTCCTGTTACAGTATCCATGCAATATGTTCTCTATTACTCTGCTCTTACCCGTACTCTTACAGTATCCATGTAGTATGTTCTCCATCACTCTGCTCTTACCCGTACTGTTACGGTATCCATGTAATGTTTTCTCTATCTCACTGCTCCTACCCTTCCTGTTATGGTATCAATGTAATATTGTCTCTTTCACACTGCTATTGCCCTTCCTGTTACGGTATCCATGTAATATGTTCTCTATCACTCTGCTCTTATCCTTACTGTTACGGTATCCATGTAATATGTTCTCTATCACTCAGCTTTTACCCTTCCTGTTACGGTATTCATGTAATATGTTATCTATCACTCTGCTCTTACACTGTTCCCTCTTTTCAAGGACCTCGGCATCAAACGCATTGGTCACAAAGCCCGCCTGCGACCTCTGCTGTACTGGCGGCGTCTCTGGACCACTCCGGAACTTGTCATCTTCACCGAAGCTCTACAGGTCATCCTAAAAGCCGACCACCTGCACAGAATCCCCTGGCTACGATCCATCAAGGATTTACTCCACTCTATCGGGCTCGATGATCTCTGGAACTCACCAGCCACGTCAGTCTTTCCCTCGAAAAGCGAACTAAAGAAACTTTACTGGCAAAGGGCCAACAACGAAGACACTCGGGCTGCACTCCACACTACATTATCTTGTGACTTTGCCAACCTAAAAGAGTCATGCAAGTACGAAACTTTTTGGGACCTAATCACGGCCCCAAGGGAAAGGAAACTGTACTTCCAGCTCCGCATTGGAACACTCCCATTAAGACTTTTCACCAGCAGCTGGTCAAACAACGAATCCACCGCATGCCCTGCTTGCAAAGCCCCCGTGGAGAATCTCCCTCACCTCCTTTTTGCATGCCCCGCGTATACTGCCCCCCGTAGGAAATGGCTGGCCCCGGCATGCAGACTACTGGGAGCACGCTGCTCTGCGCTAGCTCTGCGAATCCTCAGATCAGACACCAGACCAACGCTAGTGATCGCTATCGCCAAATTCCTCGGAGCTAGTTGGCTTATTAGAGGGAAAACTCTCCTGGACAAAGACTCCAAATAAGACTGTCCCAACATCCTGCAGAGTGCATTTCACTTCATTTCATTTTTTCTAATTTCATTCCATTTTATTCTATCTCATTTTTATTCCATTTTAATTTTTATTTATATTTCATTCCCTTTTATCACCATATTTACCTGCAATTTTATTTTATCATGTGCATTTATTTGTATTTATTACTGCTCGCGCTTTTTTGGCTCTTGTAGCCGCAATAAAGCTTCTTTGAATTGAATTGAATATGTTCTCTATCACTCTGCTCTTATCCTTACTGTTACGGTATCCATGTAATATGTTCTCTATCACTCAGCTTTTACCCTTCCTGTTACGGTATTCATGTTAGATCTTCTCTATCACTCAGCTCTTACCCTTCCTGTTACCCTATCCATCTCATATGTTATCTATCACTCTGTTCTTACCCTTCCTGTTACCCTATCCATCTTGTATGTTCTCTATCACTCTGCTCTCACCCTTCCTGTTATGGTATCCATGTTATATTGTTCTCTGTCACACTGCTCTACGTATCCATGTAATATGTTCTCTATCACACTGCTCTTACCCTTCCAGTTATGGTATCCATGTAATATTGTCTCTATCACACTGCTCTTACCCTTCCTTTTACGGTATCCATGTAATATGCTCTCTATCTCACTGCTCCTACCCTTCCTGTTACGGTATACATGTAATATGTTCTCTATCACTCTACTCTTACCCTTCCTGTTACAGTATCCATGCAATATGTTCTCTATTACTCTGCTCTTACCCGTACTCTTACAGTATCCATGTAGTATGTTCTCCATCACTCTGCTCTTACCCGTACTGTTACGGTATCCATGTAATGTTTTCTCTATCTCACTGCTCCTACCCTTCCTGTTACGGTATCCATGTAATATTGTCTCTTTCACACTGCTATTGCCCTTCCTGTTAATGTATCCATGTAATATGTTCTCTATCACTCTGCTCTTATCCTTACTGTTACGGTATCCATGTAATATGTTCTCTATCACTCAGCTTTTACCCTTCCTGTTACGGTATTCATGTAATATGTTATCTATCACTCTGCTCTTACCCTTCCTTTTACCCTATCCATCTCATCTGTTCTCTATCACTCTGCTCTCACCCTTCCTGGCATGGTCTCCATGTTATATTGTTCTCTGTCACACTGCTCTACGTATCCATGTAATATGTTCTCTATCACACTGCTCTTACCCTTCCAGTTATGGTATCCATGTAATATTGTCTCTATCACACTGCTCTTACCCTTCCTGTTACGGTATCCATGTAATATGATCTCTATCTCACTGCTCCTACCCTTCCTGTTATGGTATCTATGTAATATGTTCTCTATCACTCTACTCTTACCCTTCCTGTTACAGTATCCATGTAATATGTTCTCTATTACTCTGCTCCTACCCATACTGTTACAGTATCCATGTAGTATGTTCTCCATCACTCTGCTCTTACCCGTACTGTTACGGTATCCATGTAATGTTTTCTCTATCTCACTGCTCCTACCCTTCCTGTTACGGTATCCATGTAATATTGGGGGTTATTCTAACTTTGGAGGAGTGTTAATCCGTCCCAAAAGTGACGGTAAAGTGACGGATATACCACCAGCCGTATTACGAGTTCCATAGGATATAATGGACTCGTAATACGGCTGGTGGTAAATCCGTCACTTTTCCGTCACTTTTGGGACGGATTAACACCTCCTCCAAAGTTAGAATATCCCCCATTGTCTCTTTCACACTGCTATTGCCCTTCCTGTTACGGTATCCATGTAATATGTTCTCTATCACTCTGCTCTTATCCTTACTGTTACGGTATCCATGTAATATGTTCTCTATCAGTCAGCTTTTACCCTTCCTGTTACGGTATTCATGTAATATGTTATCTATCACTGCTCTTACCCTTCCTGTTACCCTATCCATCTCATATGTTATCTATCACTCTACTCTTACTCTTCCTGTTACCCTATCCATCTCATATGTTCTCTATCACTCTGCTCTCACCCTTCCTGGTATGGTATCCATGTTATATTGTTCTCTGTCACACTGCTCTACGTATCCATGTAATATGTTCTCTATCACACTGCTCTTACCCTTCCAGTTATGGTATCCATGTAATATTGTCTCTATCACACTGCTCCTACCCTTCCTTTTACGGTATCCATGTAATATGCTCTCTATCTCACTGCGCCTACCCTTCCTGTTACGGTATCCATGTAATATGTTCTCTATCACTCTACTCTTACCCTTCCTGTTACAGTATCCATGCAATATGTTCTCTATTACTCTGCTCTTACCCGTACTCTTACAGTATCCATGTAGTATGTTCTCCATCACTCTGCTCTTACCCGTACTGTTACGGTATCCATGTAATGTTTTCTCTATCACTCTGCTCTTATACTTACTGTTACGGTATCCATGTAATATGTTCTCTATCACTCAGCTTTTACCCTTCCTGTTACGGTATTCATGTAATATGTTATCTATCACTGCTCTTACCCTTCCTGTTACCCTATCCATCTCATATGTTATCTATCACTCTGCTCTTACCCTTCCTGTAACCCTATCCATCTCATATGTTCTCTATCACTCTGCTCTCACCCTTCCTGGTATGGTATGCATGTTATATTGTTCTCTGTCACACTGCTCTACGTATCCATGTAATATGTTCTCTATCACACTGCTCTTACCCTTCCAGTTATGGTATCCATATAATATTGTCTCTATCACACTGCTCTTACCCTTCCTGTTACGGTATCCATGTAATATGCTCTCTATCTCACTGCTCCTACCCTTCCTGTTACGGTATCCATGTAATATGTTCTCTATCACTCTACTCTTACCCTTCCTGTTACAGTATCCATGTAATATGTTCTCTATTACTCTGCTCCTACCCATACTGTTACAGTATCCATGTAGTATGTTCTCCATTACTCTGCTCTTACCCGTACTGTTACGGTATCCATGTAATGTTTTCTCTATCTCACTGCTCCTACCCTTCCTGTTACGATATCCATGTAATATTGTCTCTTTCACACTGCTATTGCCCTTCCTGTTACGGTATCCATGAAATATGTTCTCTATCACTCTGCTCTTATCCTTACTGTTACCGTATCCATGTAATATGTTCTCTATCACTCAGCTCTTACCCTTCCTGTTACGGTATCCATGGAAGATGGTATCGATCACTCTGCTCTTACCCTTCCTGTTTCCCTACCCATCTCATATGTTATCTATCACTCTGCTCTTACCCTTCCTCTTACCCTATCCATCTCATATGTTCTCTATCACTCTGCTCTCACCCTTCCTGTTATGGTATCCATGTTATATGTTCTCTGTCATACTGCTCTAAGTATCCATGTAATATGTTCTGTATCACACTGCTCTTACCCTTCCTGTTATGGTATCCATGTAATATTGTCTCTACCACACTGCTCTTACCCTTCCTGTTACGTTATCCATGTAATATGTTCTCTATCTCATTGCTCCTACCCTTCCTCTTACAGTATCCATGTAATATGTTCTCTATCACTCTGCTCTTACCCTTCCTGTTACAGTATCCATGTAAAATGTTCTCTATCACTCTGCTCTTACCCGTACTGTTATGGTATCCATGTAATATTTTCTCTATCTCACTGCTCCTACCCTTCCTGTTACGGTATCCATGTAATATTGTCTCAATCACACTGCTGTTGCCCTTCCTGTTACGGTATCCATGTAATATGTTCTTTATCACTCTGCTCTTACCCTTACTGTTACTGTATCCATGTAATATGTTCTCTATCACTCTGCTCTTACCCATCCTGTTATGATTTCTTTCATTATTGCAGCTGTGGTTATCAACTCTCTTAACTTTGATTACTCTACTGCAGCTGTACTCACTTTTCTCATTGGTGTTACTCCTCCTATACTAGCTTTACATTTTGTCCTTGTTACTGTTAGTTTACCATCGCATGTGTCCCTATTACATCTGCCCCACGTCACACCGCTTTCATGACTGCTCATCATTTCTTTCAAAGCACGTCTCCCTAACACAGTTTTTTTTTTGCATCTGACATTTTTAGGTAAAACTCAGCTTACCAGTGCTTGTTTGATTGCCCCGTAATCCCCAACTAACACAATCTGGGGTTCCACCGGGGTAAAGTTTAAGATTGAGTCAATCTTATAGCGTTGTTTCTAGGTCTAGTCTAGACAGCGCATGTGCTGTCTCTTTGAGACATATTGTTGACACACAGTGGGCTTACAGCTCGCCCATAGCTTATCACTGGTTTGGTGCTACGTCACTATAATTTCCTATGTTGTGGTTCGTCATTAGTCATGTCCTCTTCTTGTGTTTGGCCGTCCTCTAGAGCATGCACCAAATACTTGTGCCCTTCCACTGCTCCTGTTTTTGGAGCTACTTTCTTGGTGTTTCAGCACTCCGTTGAGTACTTGTGTGTTATTCCTCTATCCCAGTCCGTTACTTCTAAACTCCCAGGCGCCCACTCCCTGTTTCATAAACTACCCCCATACCCCCTCATTTGTGTTATATCTCTGAACAAGGAACATTGCAATTTTCAGCAGCTTTTTCTTTTTAATATAACGCAAACTGAACCATAAATGGACTTGCCACCCCCATGCCACAAGCCAATCCCCCCACCATGAGTAATCTTCCCTACAGGTCTTTTTTTGGCAACACTCGCTCAAAACTCTCTGAGGCTTCAATAATTATGCAAGTGCTGATTTCTGCATTTCATTAATGACGCAAACTGCTGCACCCTGTTCTAGCAGGAGTCCATGCGATGCGGCCCTCCCGCAATGTGTGCAAAGCGATTCCTAGGCGGTAGACCAGACAACAATATTTACACATCTGTGTCTAGGAATTATTTTAGAAGCATTTCGGGCCTTGGCATAATGAGGCTTCCCCTCTCTTTCTTCTACTCTCAGCTGAGGTGTTGCTAGGGTTCTGGCTTCAGTCGCAGAACCCAGTTTATAGCAGTAACAGTCACTAACGGGCTGATGGGAACAAACAGCAGGCGCGGCCCATGCTTTAGGGCAAAGGGGCCACGCCCCCCTCTTTTTGCCCCTCATGAAGAGTGTCTGTCTGGCTGAACAAAGGTCAGCCTGACAGACACTCTTCATGTTCAGGTCAGGCAGCCAGGAGCAGAAATGCGCGATTTGCGCAGACTCCTGGCTGCCTGAGGTAAACTTTGCTGTGCTGAAGAGGTCACAGCTCCTGGGGTGTGACCTCGTTGGCTCAGCAAAGGTGCCTCAAGGTCCTCCCACCCGGTGATGAGGGGAAGCGTCACCCATTGACTCCGACCTGGGTGCTTCAGGTTAAAGCCCTGAAGTCTCCAGGGCGAGTGTCAATCAGTGACACCTCGTCACAGAGTGGAGTGGGGTCTGCAGTCTCAATGACCCCATCCCACTCTGTGACGAAGTTGGGACTGCTGACTTCCCTAATTGGCTGACCTAAGGTCAGCCAGAGAGGGAAGGCAACAGTTCCAACCCTCCTGGGACCTCTGAGCTGAAGGTAAGTGTGTGTGTGTGTTTTTTAAGTGAATGTTTGGTGTATGCATTTATGTGTGCTTCCCTCCCGCCCCCCTCCCTCCTAAAATTACCGGCTGCCATTGACAAACAGGCAGTACTGCTGGTTCGGCTAGACTTGGTAACATGGTTTTTAAACCAAATGCAAGGAATTCTGCTTTACTAGAGGAAGGAGTGGGCTAGAAGGATGATGGACTTAAACTAAAAATGTACCTGAGTACAGTGTTAACTATATTGCTTAACATGTGACTAAATAAATAAATAAATACATAAAGACTTAGATAAACATAAAAAAATATTAATTTGAGACTCCATGTTTTTTTCTCAGAAGGCCATTGCTTCCCCTGCAGAATCTGATAGACAGAGTCTGGTATGCCACATGCCAAGAATGTCTCCTTTTAATCTGTTTTTATGCCTCTTTCTTCCACCTCTACGTTTCCCGCCTCTCTAGGTTCTTTTTCATCTCTACTTTCTCCCTTTGTCACTGTTTTTCTATCCTTCTCTTTATCCTTTTTTCCTTTTCTGTCTTTTCCACTCCTGCTCTAGGTCAATGTCTGATGATGAAAAATAAGCTGCAGTCCTCAAAAAACATTGGCAAAGCCAATAGGTCTCACGTACAAGAGCTAGTGGCTTTGGCAATGTTTTGTAGCCGTGGTGTCCAACAGCGCAGATGCTGTGCTGTTTGGCTAAAACTGATTTTGAAAAGTGCAATGAGAGGGCAATTTCCTTTGTCAATGTCTTTTAACCAAGTTGTATAGTCGCATGGCTGTTGTTCAACGTAACTGGAAGTCAGGCAAAGAAGCACCATGACACTTCTATACAACATAGCTGGAAGTCAGGCAAAGAAGCACTATGACACTTCTTTACAACATAACTGGAAGTCAGGCAAAGAAGCACCATGGCACTTCTATACAACATAGCTAGAAGTCAGGCAAAGAAGCACTATGACACTTCTTTACAACATAGCTGGAAGTCAGGCAAAGAAGCGCCATGACACGTCTATACAACATAGCTGGAAGTCAGGCAAAGAAGCGCTATAACACTTCTATACAACAGAGCTGGAAGTCAGGCAAAGAAGCGCTATGAGACTTCTATACAACATAGCTGGAAGTCAGGCAAAGAAGCGCTATGACAATTCTATAAAAGATAGCTGGAAGTCAGGCAAAGAAGCGCTATGAGACTTCTATACAACAGAGCTGGAAGTCAGGCAAAGAAGCGCCATGACACGTCTATACAACATAGCTGGAAGTCAGGCAAAGAAGCGCTATAACACTTCTATACAATAGAGCTGGAAGTCAGGCAAAGAAGCACTATGAGACTTCTATACAACATAGCTGGAAGTCAGGCAAAGAAGCGCTATGACACTTCTATAAAAGATAGCTGGAAGTCAGGCAAAGAAGCGCTATGAGACTTCTATACAACAGAGCTGGAAGTCAGGCAAAGAAGCGCCTTGACACTTCTATACAACGTAGCTGGAAGTCAGGCAAAGAAGCGCCATGGAACTTCTATACAACATAACTGGAAGTCAGGCAAAGAAGCACTATAACACTTCTATACAACGTAGCTGGAAGTCAGGAAAAGAAGCGCCATGACACTTGTATACAACATAACTGGAAGTCAGCCAAAGAAGCGCTATAACACTTCTATACAACAGAGTTGGAAGTCAGGCAAAGAAGCGCCATGACACTTCTATAAAAGATAGCTGGAAGTCAGGCAAAGAAGCGCTATGACAGTTATATACAACGTAGCTGGAAGTCAGGCAAAGAAGCGCTATAACACTTCTATACAACAGAGCTGGAAGTCAGGCAAAGAAGCGCTATGAGACTTCTATACAACATAGCTGGAAGTCAGGCAAAGAAGCGCTATGACACTTCTATAAAAGATAGCTGGAAGTCAGGCAAAGCACTATGACACTTCTATACAACATAGCTGGAAGTCAGGCAAAGAAGCACCATGACACTTCTATACAACATAGCTGGAAGTCAGGCAAAGAAGCACTATGACACTTCTTTACAACATAGCTGGAAGTCAGGCAAAGAAGCGCCATGACACGTCTATACAACATAGCTGGAAGTCAGGCCAAGAAGCGCTATAACACTTCTATACAACAGAGCTGGAAGTCAGGCAAAGAAGCGCTATGAGACTTCTATACAACATAGCTGGAAGTCAGGCAAAGAAGCGCTATGACACTTCAATAAAAGATAGCTTGTAGGAGGCTGGACTGGCTTGTAGTGAGTACCAAGGGGTACTTGCACCTTGCACCAGGCCCAGTTATCCCTTATTAGTGTATAGGGTGTCTAGCAGCATAGGCTGATAGATAATGGTAGCTTAGCAGAGCAGCTTAGGCTGAACTAGGAGACGAGTGAAGCTCCTACAGTACCACTAGTGTCATATGCACAATATCATAAGAAAACACAATACACAGATATACTAAAAATAAAGGTACTTTATTTTTATGACAATATGCCAAAAGTATCTCAGTGAGTACCCTCAGTATGAGGATAGCAAATATACACAAGATATATGTACACAATACCAAAATATGAAGTAATAGTATTAGAAAACAGTGCAAACAATGTATAGTTACAATAGGATGCAATGGAGACACATAGGGATAGGGGCAACACAAACCATATACTCCAAAAGTGGAATGCGAACCACGAATGGACCCCAAACCTATGTGACCTTGTAGAGGGTCGCTGGGACTATTAGAAAATAGTAAGGGTTAGAAAAATAGCCCACCCCAAGACCCTGAAAAGTGAGTGCAAAGTGCACTAAAGTTCCCCAAAGGACATAGAAGTCGTGATAGGGGAATTCTGCAGGAAAGACACAAACCAACAATGCAACAACAATGGATTTCCAGTCGTGGGTACGTGTGGAACAAGGGGACCAAGTCCAAAAGTCACAAGCAAGTCGGAGATGGGCAGATGCCCAGGAAATGCCAGCTGTGGGTGCAAAGAAGCTGCTACTGGACAGTAGAAGCTTAGGTTTCTGCAGGAACGACAAGGGCTAGAGACTTCCCCTTTGGAGGACGGATCCCTCACGCCGTGGAGAGTCGGGCAGAAGTGTTTTCCTGCCGAAAGACCGCCAACAAGCCTTGCTAGCTGCAAATCGTGCGGTTAGTGTTTTTGGATGCTGCTGTGGCCCAGGAGGGACCAGGATGTCACCAATTGCGTCAGAGGACAGAAGGGGCATCGAGCAAGACAAGGAGCCCTCTCAGCAGCAGGCAGCACCCGCAGAAGTGCCAGAAACAGGCACTACAAGGATGCGTGAAATGGTGCTCACCCGAAGTCGCACAAAGGAGTCCCACGTCGCCGGAGAACAACTTAGGAGGTCGTGCAATGCAGGTTAGAGTGCCGTGGATCCAGGCTGGAATGTTCACAAAGGATTTCCGCCGGAAGTGCACGGAGGCCGGAGTAGCTGCAAAAGTCGCAGTTCCCAGCAATGCAGTCTGGCGTGGGGAGGCAAGGACTTACCTCCACCAAACTTGGACTGAAGAGTCACTGGACTGTGGGAGTCACTTGGACAGAGTTGCTGGATTCAAGGGACCTCGCTCGTCATGCAGAGAGGAGACCCAAGGTACCGGTGATGCAGTTCTTTGGTGCCTGCGGTTGCAGGGGGACGATTCCGTCGACCCACGGGAGATTTCTTCGGAGCTTCTAGTGCAGAGATGAGGCAGACTACCCCCACAGCATGCACCACCAGGAAAACAGTCGAGAAGGCGGCAGGATCAGCGTTACAGAGTTGCAGTAGTCGTCTTCGCTACTATGTTGCAGTTTTGCAGGCTTCCAGCGCGGTCAGCAGTCGATTCCTTGGCAGAAGGTGAAGAGAGAGATGCAGAGGAACTCGGATGAGCTCTTGCATTCGTTATCTAAGGAATCCCAAGAGACAGAGACCCTAAATAGCCAGAAAAGAGGGTTTGGCTACCTAGGAGAGAGGATAGGCTAGCAACACCTGAAGGAGCCTATCAGAAGGAGTCTCTGACGTCACCTGATGGCACTGGCCACTCAGAGCAGTCCAGTGTGCCAGCAGCACCTCTGTTTCCAAGATGGCAGAGGTCTGGAGCACACTGGAGGAGCTCTGGGCACCTCCCAGGGGAGGTACAGGTCAGGGGAGTGGTCACTCCCCTTTCCTTTGTCCAGTTTCGCGCCAGAGCAGGGCTAAGGGGTCCCTGAACCGGTGTAGACTGGCTTATGCAGAAATGGGCACCATGTGTGCCCATGAAAGCATTTCCAGAGGCTGGGGGAGGCTACTCCTCCCCTGCCTTCACACCATTTTCCAAAGGGAGAGGGTGTAACACCCTCTCTCAGAGGAAGTCCTTTGTTCTGCCATACTGGGCCAGGCCTGGCTGGACCCCAGGAGGGCAGAAGCCTGTCTGAGGGGTTGGCAGCAGCAGCAGCTGCAGTGAAACCCTGGGAAAGGCAGTTTGGCAGTACCAGGGTCTGTGCTACAGACCACTGGGATCATGGGATTGTGCCAACTATGCCAGGATGGCATAGAGGGGGCAATTCCATGATCATAGACATGTTACATGGCCATATTCGGAGTTACCATTGTGAAGCTACATATAGGTAGTGACCTATATGTAGTGCATGCATGTAATGGTGTCCCCGCACTCACAAAGTCCGGGGAATTGGCCCTGAACAATGTGGGGGCACCTTGGCTAGTGCCAGGGTGCCCTCACACTAAGTAACTTTGCACCTAACCTTTACCAGGTAAAGGTTAGACATATAGGTGACTTATAAGTTACTTAAGTGCAGTGTAAAATGGCTGTGAAATAACGTGGACGTTATTTCACTCAGGCTGCAGTGGCAGGCCTGTGTAAGAATTGTCAGAGCTCCCTATGGGTGGCAAAAGAAATGCTGCAGCCCAAAGGGATCTCCTGGAACCCCAATTCCCTGGGTACCTCAGTACCATATACTAGGGAATTATAAGGGTGTTCCAGTAAGCCAATGTAAATTGGTAAAATTGGTCACTAGCCTGTTAGTGACAATTTGAAAGAAATGAGAGAGCATAACCACTGAGGTTCTGGTTAGCAGAGCCTCAGTGAGACAGTTAGGCACCACACAGGGAACACATACATATAGGCCACAAACTTATGGGCACTGGGGTCCTGACTAGCAGGGTCCCAGTGACACATAACAACCATACTGAAATCATAGGGTTTTCACTATGAGCACTGGGCCCTGGCTAGCAGGATCCCAGTGAGACAGTGAAAACACCCTGACATACACTCACAAACAGGCCAAAAGTGGGGGTAACAAGGCTAGAAAGAGGCTACTTTCTCACACAACCCCCCCCCCAAACGAAGGACAATAAGGTTAACCTTGGCCAGTTGAGACTTTATTGTCTAAGTGGTGATAAGTAGAGAGTAGCTCTGCAATAGACTGGTTACTCCCTTCATCATCCACTATATGGTTACTTCCCTTTGGGGATGTAAACCACCCTGTTTGAAGTTTTTTGGCTAAGCAACAATGTGAAGATGTATTTTCAGAGTTTCTATCAGTAAGTTTTAGTTTAGAGCAGTGGGAATTGTCCACTGAACCTATTTGTAATGATGGAAATGCCAGACAGGGATGCTGTCTCAATAAAGCCATAGCTGGGCAAAAACTTTGTCCATATGGCTGGAAGAGAGAACAGGGATGCTGTTTCTCTTGAGTTGGAGTAGGGCAGGGATGCTGTCCTATGAGCTCCACACTAGGGCAGGGATGCTGTCCTAAGTGTTGTGAGGCAGTGCAGGTTTTCTGCACTAAAGTTTCTCTGGGAGGGTTGGAGGGATGCTCCATGTTAACTAAAATGGTGCTCTTTTTCTCACCAATGTTAGTTATCCCACAGAGAGGTACTTCTACCTCAGGGAGTACAGGTTTGCCAACTGATGATTCCCTTGGAACAGGTGCCACCCCAGGAGAGGTTTCCCACCACAGGAATGGTATCCTGAATGGCAGGGTGGTTAGGGGATACTGTGATACCCCTTTTACCTGTTGTTGGAGAGGGATCCTGAGTTTTCAGGCCTTCTCTCCTTTGCTTTTTCATTTCAGTAGAAATGAGAGGGAACAATTCCTCTGGGATGCCCAGCATGGCTGCATGTGCACAAAACTCTACATCAGCCCAACCTGAGGCCTCTAGGTCATTACCTAAGAGACAGTCTACAGGTAAGCTAGGTGATACCACCACCTGCTTAGGGCCAGTAACTCCACCCCAACTAAACTGAATTATAGCTAAGGGAAGAAACTTAGTGGAGTTATGGACATCAATAATCTTATACTGTTGTCCAATGATGTGTTGATCAGGGTGCACTAGGTTTTCAGTCACCAAAGTGATACTGGCACCTGTGTCTCTGTAGGCCAAGGCCTCAACACCATTTATTGAAACTGTCTGCCTGTACTTATCCATTGTAAGGGGACAAGCAGCCAGTGTGGCAAGGCCAATGCCTCTAGGTGTGACAGAAACTGTCTTGGGACTGACTACCCCAGTTTCTACTATGGACCCATAAGTGAACCCAACTACACCCTTAACTTGACTGTTGCCAGCAGTCCCACCACTAGTACCACTATTGCTAGGGGCACTAGAGCTTGATGTATTAGTGGTGGTAGGCTCAGGGGGTTTACCTGGACAGGACTTATCCCCTGGCCTATGGCCTCTGTTTTTACACACAAAGCACCAAGGCTTTTTAAATTGTGTAGGTTGAGAAGAAGAGGAAGAATTTGTTTTATCCCCACCCCCTGAAGAGTGTTTAAGATTTGAAGTGGGATCTTTGGTTTTACCCTTGTCCCCATGCTTATCTTGAGATTTTTCACCATCTTTCTTCTAATTGTTCTCTTTGTCACCCCCTGTATGAACTTTTCTGTTCACCCTTGTTCTGACCCATTTGTCTGCCTTCTTTCCCAATTCTTGGGGAGAGGTCAGATCAGAGTCTACCAGGTACTGGTGCAACAAATCAGACACACAATTATTAAGAATATGCTCTCTCAGGATCAAGTTATACAGGCTGTCATAATCAGTAACTTTACTGCCATGTAACCACCCCTCCAAGGCCTTCACTGAATGGTCAATGAAATCAACCCAGTCTTGTGAAGACTCCTTTTTGGTCTCTCTGAACTTTATCCTGTATTGTTCAGTGGTTAAGCCATAACCATCCAGGAGTGCATTCTTAAGAACTTTGTAATCATTGGCTTCTTTTTCTTTCACAGTAAGGAGCCTATCCCTACCTTTTCCACTAAATGATAGCCATAGGATAGCAGCCCACTGCCTTTGAGGGACATCCTGTACAGCACAGGCCCTCTCAAGTGCAGCAAACCACTTGTTAATGTCATCCCCCTCCTTGTAAGGGGGAACTATCTTGTGCAGATTCCTGGAATCATGCTCTTTTGCAGGATGACTATGGGGAATACTGCTGCTGCCACCATGGGTTTCTAAACCCAACTTCTGTCTTTCCTTCTCTACTTCTAAGGTCTGTCTATCCAAATCCAGCTGTTGCTTCTTGAGCTTCAGTCTGGTTTGTTCCACTCTCAATCTATTGAGCTCCCTTTCTAACAATCTGTCATCAGGGTGGGTGGGAGGGACATGCCTTTGTAGTGTGGTCAGTTTTACGTATATTTTGCGCATTAGCTTCAGGCCTTAGGCCTCTGTGCACTTTGCCCTAAATATATTTTATTCATTTGCTAACAGCTTAGAGCCTCTGTGCACTTTGCTCTAAATGCTTTCTATTAGGCTTCGTACTGTTATTTTACAGAATAGCCAGTTCTACGGTGTTGTTTTTTATTCATATCACACTGTTTTGCCTACTTCAGCACTGGAGTTCTTCATAACATATTCACTCTGTGCTTTAGTCAAGGATACAGTCTGGTACATTGCCGATAGACGTGGTAGGAGTCTAGACTTGCCATTCCTGCGTAGGAACATTTTGTGATCACGATGACATGTTAGTTATAAAATCACTTCCTTGTCCCAATACATGGAAGAGGGAGATTCCGACCAGGGAACCACAACTAGACGCTGACTGCCTCGTTGCAGATGCTGAACCAGATCACAGGCCTTTGCTCAGGTATGAGTGTGTCCGTCTCCCTAGTGATACAGAAAGGCAAGCTGAAAGCTTAACATGCTGTGCTCTAAATAGAACAAGCAGAGGGAGAGTAGAAACGGTTAGGAATTATGATAGCTTTATTTCTATGTTTTACTATACTGGTTACTATATCAATCCTACTATGTTGTATTGTTCTGGTTATTGCGGCTCACGCCTTAATATCTAAAATACAGTCGTTTTATTAAAACATTATATAAAACTTATACTGTCTTTGTCATTTGTATATGAGACCATATAGTGAATGAGAGAGTTGGTTTGGATCTGAGTGACCACGACTTCCCTGAGAAGTTCCAAAGATGTCATGCGCTCGGCTGCCCAATCATTTCTTCCCCGTGGGAGAAATGAGGCACTGCTAGTTAGCCGGAGCAACAACCGGATTTAGGGTGACAGAGTTCCTTACACGTGGGTCAGACTCAGTCCCCCACACCGTTATCGATCCTGCTGCCTAGAAATCCAGTAGTCTCATTTAGGATAATGAGAGCCCACGCGACATGGCGGCGCCAACGTTTGGTCTGGCTCTAATGTTTGGGTCCGACTGACTCTCTCGGTCTCGTATATATTTTGACTCCTCGGTTCCGTATGCGGAGACGTCCGTGGGGCTGAGGGTTTCCGCCACCACAGGTTGGGTACATCCTATTACTTAGTGGTTGGTTGTTCAAGCTTGAACTTTGAAAGGAAATACCCCGATATTGGTGTGCCTTCTTCGTCCTAGAGCTATTATTGTTATACTAATGGCGAATCCAGTTGTAGTAAATATACCGCTTAATATGCGATTTCCGCTCACGGGTCATCTGATAGCACATGGACTGACGGTCCAGGGGGGTCCGGTCACTTTTGTGGTGGACGCCCATGCAGCCTATAGAACAGAACTTTTTTATTCTTGGGTCGTATTTCCAGCAGCTGATGGAGGTACAAATACTTTTCACGAATATACTGTTGCGAATGTCCCTGGACAATACAGGGCTTATGCATACTTAGAAATACCTTTATCTTATCAAGAACACCATAATTGGCTTGATGGCGCCCTCCCACATTCAGTAACACCAGTACGGTTAGGTCCGTTGAGTAATGATGGTCCGACCTGGCCTTTATTGGCTACATATACACCATATCCTGGAGTGGCAAATGTGGCAGTGGCTGAAGTGCGTCGTTTATATGTGGAATTAACTGCGACGTACAGACGATTAGTTCAGTTTGTGATGCAGACATTAAATACTAATGCAGCGCGTGCTGCTCCAGCTCATCCACATGCGGTGGTGCCGGGAATAAATCCGGCCACTGTACACTCTGTAATGGGCAAGGTACCGGCTAAACGTGAGGAGACTCCATTTTGGCTGGCGCAAAAAATTAATACGCTGGAAGCAGTATTTCCCCATACGGGACCTCAGGATAAGCATAGAATTTTGACGATGTGTTTGCCGTATGGGATGGTTCCTACGGTGGATCTTTGTAATACTTGGGGCACGGTGTTTGCCGCTCTCTATACTACAGCACACGGTACACCGACTTTGGCTAATTTGCCGGAGGTGCTTAAACAAATTCAGGATGAATATGGGGCTGCCCCTGCCTTGGATTTAGGCATGCAATTGATGGGTAATTTTGACGCGGTTTCTTCTATTATTTTGAGTAATCTCAAGGGGGAGGCTGTAGCACTAGCAGTGCGAATGCATCTTCGGGACGTTCTGCAGATTAATCAGGAGCGGGAACTTCCGAGAATAATAGCTGAAACATATTCTAGTATTGGTCGTGATAGCCTAGGGGCTCGACCGCAGAAACCACAATTGCAGGGTAAAAATAATAAGGATAATTCTAAGCAACAGCAACCTGAGGGTGCGAAAAAGCGCTGGGATAAGAAACAGCAAACACCTAAGAAAGATGGTGGGCAGTCTCCGCAACTGGAGACCCCACAAAATAAGTATAATCTCAAGAATAGGGATACTTTGAAGACGCCTGATAGATATCAATATACTGATACGCGCCAATTTCGTTCCTTTCAGGACTCCTCGGAGAAAAGAAGTAAGAGAGGTGGGCGGTCAGAGCGGAGGACGGAGTACGTGAAACCGAGACAGGATTCACAACGCTCAGCGGAGGTTTCTATTAAACAAGAAGAGAAACCGCTGCAACAAAAACAGCAGTTTAAAAAGAAGAAAGTGGCAGCAGTCTCAGTTAGACATGCCGCTCAAGAAGAGAGTTCTCTTGACGAACAAGACATGGGCGTTAGCGCTGTTAGACAGCGTGGCAGAGGTCACAATAGTTCGCCGGAGTCTTCTAGAGCATCTGGAGGCGAAAGCAACTGATGACTTCATACAAGTCGAGACGGCGGATATGCGAGTCTCTGATCCTGATCAAGTATATCTTGCGACTCTACGATTAGAAGGGGACATTGACCGCGTTGTACACGCCATCTTTTGGGACCATATGGTGAAATCATATGATGTCCTGTTGGCCGAACAAGATTGGCCACCTGACTTTGTTCGCGACTGTCCAGTTGGGGAGGAGGTTATTGCGCCTTCCTTTTCACCACTTGTTCCGAGAGAACTAGCGGAGTCATATGGTAAATCATGGGCTCTAGCACAAGCCCCCGCCCTATATAGAAATAATGTGGGGTGGGATAAACAATCACCTTATCATGTCATTCCCATTAAAGGAGAACCTCAGCCACAGCCGCAATATCCTATTAAATTTGAAGCAAGGGCATCGGTTCGGAAAATTCTTACACAATTGGAGTACCAAGGTGTGATTGAGCCTTGTGTCTCGCCGATGAATAATCCCTTATTTCCGGTTGCTAAACCGGACCAATCCTATAGGATAGTGGTGGATTAAAGACATTTGAATAGTCATACACGCACATATGCGATACAGAATTCACATAGCGCTGCGCTTATGAATAATATAGTGCGTAAAAAATACAAAACAACCTTGGATATCTCGAATGGATTTTTCTGCCAGAATATAGCACCCGAAAGTCGGGACTATACCGGTTTCAGTGCGTTTGGCTCTCAGAAAAAGTTTTGTCGTTTACCTCAGGGGTATAAGAATAGCCCAGGCCTGTTCTCGGCTCGTGTGACTGAACTTCTGCACGAGTTGGACCCTGAGGCGTTATCATATGTTGATGACATTTATTTGACGGACTATGAGATTCTACAACATCTCAGTCGCGTATCGCGCATTGTTGTGGGTTTTGCTGATATTGGTTATAAGTTTAATTTTAAGAAATCGAAGATTGCCTTCCTCAGTGTTATTTTCCTGGGATATGAGTTATCGAGTGAGGGCAAGAGCCTGGCGCCACATTTTTTGGAGAAATGTGCTTTACTGCAGCCTCCTAATACGGTTCGGAAGCTCCAGTCTTTGTTGGGGTTTCTGAATTTTGGCAGAACTTACATTCCTGATTATGCTACACGTATAAAACCCTTATATGAACTGATTCGCCCGAATTTTTCAAGTAGATTTTGGACGATTGAGCATACACACATACTGCGAGAGCTGCAGAATGATCTCTTAGCGGTTAAACATTTACACACGCGGGACAATAAAACTCATTTGGTCATCAGGGTGATTCCTGGGGCTGTTGGATTTACGTATGTCACCTTTAATGAAGGGGAGACAGTCCCGATAGCATACAAGTCCCACTTGTATTCTGCTGCAGAACAACGTTTTGCACAGACTGAGAAAATTCTCACTGCAGTACAGATGGCTGTGATCAAAGAAAGACCGCTAGCCCAGGGCCAACGCATTATTGTCGTTTCCCCAATTCCGGCCTTGGAGGCTGTTACAAAAGCGAGTGTTCCTAATTCGAAAGCTTTACACCCGCGGTGGATACAATGGGCTACGTCTTTGACGGCCACTGATGTGGATTACATATTTGACCCTAAGCTGCAGACTCAAGAATTTCTTCAATATGAAATAGAGTACCCGGTTCCTGCTGGCACATTACCTATTGACCAATATGAAGTGGTCATGTATACCGATGGCTCTGCGCAACCGGCGGTTGGGACTAAACAACAGTATTCTGCTGCTTGTGCGGTGGTGAGCGGGACTATGGAGGGGGGAGTTTTCTGCCCCCGACATACTTATACTAAAACCTTGGGAGATTGCACGGCGCAGCTGGCTGAGCTCAAAGCTCTTTTGTTAGCGTTGGAGCATGCAGAGCCGGCGATATTGACCTTGCTAGTCTGTGACTCCTACTACTGTGTGCAATCCTTCAATGAATATCTGCATTATTGGAAAATGAATGGGTTCAGAGATTCTAAAGGCAACACCATTAAACATAAATTGTTGTGGGGTAAGGTTGCGGGTCTGAAAGAGACGCTTCCTAAAGTCCATGTTGTACATACACTTGGACACCAGCGCGTTGGAATACACGTTGCTGGGAATACTTTGGCTGATGAGGCTGCAAAGTCGGCAGTGGCTATCGCTACTGTAGCCGCGGTAACTCGTTCGAGTTCAAAACCAGACATAGAGATTTCGGCTGCCATAAAAGCTACGGCTGATGGCACGCCATTTCCTAAAGGATTCCCTTCTAAATATAGTTACTGCTTGAGTAGTGCACTAAATGCTGTTGTTAATATTCCAGGCGTTGGTGTACGTGAGTTACCGAATAAGATTGAGAGACCTCGATTAATTTCTGCAGCGCATGAAGGGATGGCATCTGCCCATGCTGGTGTGGCTGCCACGATTTCGCTTTTACAGGCCCGTTATTGGTGGCCTGGTCTCTATAAGGAGACAAAGCAGTATGTCCTTTGTTGTGACGTCTGTCAACAAATTAAAGTATCGTCGGCTAGACGCCCGCAGCAGACTCCTCTTCTGATATCAAATAGACCATTACAGTGTGTGTACTTAAACCATTGTGGTCCACTGACACCAGATAGTGCATACAAATACATATTGGTTGCAGTAGATTCGTGCTCCAGATTTGTGTGGGTCTGGCCACAGCGCTCGGCTGACGCTCGGACTGTTATTAAAGATTTGCGTATCTTTGTCGATACATTTGCAGTTGAGGCTTTTCATTCGGACCAGGGCCCTGCTTTTGCCTCTAAGGCATTCAGGGACACCATGGCTTCATTGGGGGTCCAACTCCAATTCTCGTCTCCATTTCATCCCGAGGGAAATTCTGTCGTGGAGCGTTTAAATCGTGATTTAAAGCAATCCTTAACAGCCAGGGTTATAGGTACGGGTCGTAGTTGGCTAGCCCACCTGGAGTACAGAGAGCACTTAATAACTTGCCTAGAAGGTCACTGGGGGGTCGTACTTCATATGAGTGCCTGTTCGGAACACGAATGTATGTTCCTGATCTAGATGGTCCTGGTGTGGAGGCGGCAGAAACGCCCTTTGACATAAATGATCGTGTCACTGTTTTGCAGGATTTACAACGATTCCGTGAAGATAACTCTTCTGCGAGTGCTGCCTCCTCTGGAATTAAGGATGAGCCAGTAACACCTACTGGTTGGATACCCAGGATTGGGGATCTAGTGCGTGAAAAGGTCGCAGTAAAGAAAGAATCTGGTCCTTCTTATCGAGCACCTGTCCCGGTGTTGGGGGTGAGCGGCACGAGAACTGTGATTTTGCCGCCGCTGCAAGGGGCCAAAGGAAATCGTTTTGTTTCCATTGATAATGTCAAGGTACAACATGTGGCCGATTCTGCACAGCAGACCAAGAGGGACACCCAGTAGTTCCGGCATCCCTCTCACTACTGGGGAAGAAGTCCCGCTGCAGGTGATTAGCACCGACCATGTTTCCTCTCCGAGCTTGGGGAGGGTGGCAGATGATCTTGCGATTGTTCCACAGTCGACGATTGATATCGATTCTTTTCCTCAAGTTGCTGTACGTTCTACTGATGTTTCTGAACATGTGATTTATAGCGTAACTAGGAGAGAACCTCCATCAGCTTCCTTGTTCACTGTTGCACCTTTTGCGAGAACTGCCTCTGGCTGCTTCAGCGACGCGGATGCGGCTGTATCCAGCTCTTCGTCTTCGCTTTCTTCAATCCGAGGTCCACGTAAGCTACTAAGTTGGCTTAAACGTCCATATTTTGTTGTTCCTTGGAACTATTTGTGGCTTTTTATGGCTGTACTGACTATTTTTTTATGGTTGGGATTTGTGGTTACCTTTTTTCTGGTAATACATGGTCATTTTCTTCCTGATCGATCAGACATTGAGCACGTGGAGACTGTGTTGAGACCACATTTTTCGTCTCATATGGTTCGAAGAGACATATCCAATGTGAACATTTCTGCGATACCAATTCCGGATGGAATTGTGTGGGATAAAGTAATGTTTGACATATATGGTCCCACTGAATTGATTCAAATACCGTATGTTCTTAAGTTATCAATGAATGATATTGTTATTCCAGGCATTGTTTCTGATGATTGGGATGTGAAGACAGTAGATGCTATGCTAAAAGATTTGCAATATTATACTGTCTATGACGATGAAGATGCTTACCAATTTATAGATAATCATGGTGATATGTTTTGCTACACCTATTATGGACACCACTTTATTCACAAAGCGAGTAGCCCTAAGTCCATCTTTCATTATGTACAATGGGAACATTGCTCGACTCCTCCACCAGGGAGTTCGAAAACGTATAATGATAAATTTGCATATTTTTCTGGGCATGATCAGCGAAGCGCTAAGTCTTACTATTTTAAAGTGACACCGTATTCTAATAAGCAAATTTTGTTGAACGATACTAAATTACTGTATTCTAATTCGTTTGTATCTAAACTTTCGGTCAAAGGATATGAATACTGGTTGAAGACTGTTGACTTGAAAAGTGTTTGGGGTACGAAAAATTGGCAGATGCAAGGCAGAGATACATTATTTCGAGCATGTATTATCCCTGTGCAAATGATTTTCCTCAATGACACAGCACAACAGACTAGTTGTTTGGGCTTGGCGTCGATTAGAGAATTGACTTTGCCTAGCATACCTGTCCCTTCTAAATTAAATAACTGGCAGCACTATGTGAATGCTACTTTTAGTGAATTTACGCATTGGGTCCAGAATGGTACACTTAACGCTTCATCGTTACATCCGGGCGGGTGGTTATTGTGGCCTGTAGACACTAATCAGTGTCATCAACTTTTTGTTACCTCTTCTGGGGGGTTCAGGACTAGTAGGGCAGACCCTCGTTACATTTCACCAGAACATGCAGATATAATAACTACATACAGTGTGGGGAAACTTTGTCAACAATGGTTGAAGTACTCCACGCTGGGTGCAGTTAAGTCACACCTCAAGTTACTGTCTAATGGTACTGATTTACAAGATTTCTTGTCAGGTCCCAAGGTACCCCGGAGAAAAAGGTTCTTATACGAAGTGTATAATGAGTTTTGGAAACTTTCCCAGCAGGAGGCTGCAGCCAGGTTAAGACAGATTGATCGAGAAAATCTGCTGCAGACTTTGTCTGTTGTTGATAATGGCATGCATACCCTTTCTGACCGTGTTTACACGATTGACAGCATTGTCTCTTCTGCTATTGACATTATAAAATCAGACATGTCTTCTTTATATCATGGGCAGAGTCAGACACGATCTATCATGCAGCTGGGTTGGACTCTTCAGACCTTGAAGGCGGGTCGCGTTCCATGGCAGTACATTCGTGCCAGAGAGATCTTTATCTCCTTTAATTTAACTCGTCAACAACAATTGATGGCTAAGAAGGAAGCGACGTATGTTATGTTAAATATTGAAAAGTTGGAGAAACTGCCTTTTACGGTGGCTGAGATTCCGTCAGCTGAGTGGTTGATTCATGGGGTTATTAATTTGCCTATCTCCACTCTGCAATTTACTTCTTGTTTGAAGCACATTCCGGTGGGTAGTTATGAACTATTGGGTGACAGTTACATACACGAGGTGTGGGAGCTTCCTTTTCAGTACAGATGTGTTAATGGTTTGCGGGAAGTTTTTCTTAGCGGTAGCGACTGCGAAACTTCTGTTAGCCATTCCATGGTTTGTAAACAGCTGTCCTTGCACGGAGCGTGTAATGCTTCGATTGCTAACTTAGCTTGTTATCTGAAGGGAGTTCCGGTCCCGGTAATTAAAAACACTTTCCAGGTGCTTTCTAACGGCAGTTACATTGTTCTTAACAGCGAACGCTGCTGTGGCATGCGTGCCGGAATAGTTTACATCGTCGTTGTCAACAAGGCCGTTACGTGCTGCGGGAATGTGTTGTTTCCCCCTACTGAATTTAGGGAGGTAGCGGACATCTGGCCTCATATTGCTACTTCCAAGGTTGATTTCGACAAGTTGAGTCGGCTGAAAGCTTTATTGTTTCAAAAGCATGTGGCCCTTACATCTGCTAGCGAGACCTACGCACTTCAAGTGGCAAGGTCATCGGCGGAGATACAGTCCCTTTTGAATACTAACTTTCCGAGTCACTTCGGTGAACTTGTGGGACGTATATTTAATGCATCTAGCACTGCTGGTATTGCCCATTTTTTCAAAGCCGTTGGTGTTGGTTTCGTTCACACCTTCTCTTCCGTATTCGGTTTGATACCTTCGGCTATACACTCTATTTTCGGAAGCATTTTTGGGGGTTTCCCAATTACTTTGGCTTTATTTGCTGGAGTTTTGCTATTGTTGCTATTTTTTCGCAATGGCTGTCCCGCCGCAACGAGATCCTGTATTGCTGCTCCCGTCAGCGCAGCTGTGTCGTGAACGCATGATGCAGCGTTTTGGAGCAACACTGTTGGCTCATTTGGAGTGTGACTGGTCTTTGTCGTTCCGACCGGTTTTTGATTGTGTGCAACCCGTGTTTCGGTGCCTTTGGTGCTCGTTTGAACATGCACTGGCTTTCTGTCTCTCACTGCAGCGCTCTCCAGTGGTTGATCTTGATCTGTTGATGTTCCCGATTAGGGCTCATTCCCAGACTTGTGCACTGCGGTTGCGTTTGCTTCGTGAAGCGGATTATGAGATTCCCTTCCTGGAGGAAGATGGTTTTGTCTCTTTCCGTGGCACTACACGGGGTGCCGCCCTGAATGGTTTTGGGGCTTTGGAACACACCTGCTCCATGGTACTTTGTGGCGTGGATCTTCCGATATTGACATATCTCGAAGTGGAGGAGCTTCTACGTTCTGTTGCTTCTGTTTGACAATTGGATTTTTTTTTTCTCTCTCTCCCGACTAAATTGACACTATATTGCAATTCGCTCTATTGTCACATGTTTCCTAAATTTATGACTTTGTTGTCTTCTCATCTTGTCGAAATGTTGGGTTTAAATTTAGGTCATGTTTTTTTTTATGTTGTTGGAACCACTTGCTACCGACAAGGGGAGGGTGTAGTGTGGTCAGTTTTACGTATATTTTGCGCATTAGCTTCAGGCCTTAGGCCTCTGTGCACTTTGCCCTAAATATATTTTATTCATTTGCTAACAGCTTAGAGCCTCTGTGCACTTTGCTCTAAATGCTTTCTATTAGGCTTCGTACTGTTATTTTACAGAATAGCCAGTTCTACGGTGTTGTTTTTTATTCATATCACACTGTTTTGCCTACTTCAGCACTGGAGTTCTTCATAACATATTCACTCTGTGCTTTAGTCAAGGATACAGTCTGGTACATTGCCGATAGACGTGGTAGGAGTCTAGACTTGCCATTCCTGCGTAGGAACATTTTGTGATCACGATGACATGTTAGTTATAAAATCACTTCCTTGTCCCAATACATGGAAGAGGGAGATTCCGACCAGGGAACCACAACTAGACGCTGACTGCCTCGTTGCAGATGCTGAACCAGATCACAGGCCTTTGCTCAGGTATGAGTGTGTCCGTCTCCCTAGTGATACAGAAAGGCAAGCTGAAAGCTTAACATGCTGTGCTCTAAATAGAACAAGCAGAGGGAGAGTAGAAACGGTTAGGAATTATGATAGCTTTATTTCTATGTTTTACTCTCCTGGTTACTATATCAATCCTACTATGTTGAATTGTTCTGGTTATTCGCGGCTCACGCCTTAATATCTAAAATACAGTCGTTTTATTAAAACATTATATAAAACTTATACTGTCTTTGTCATTTGTATATGAGACCATATAGTGAATGAGAGAGTTGGTTTGGATCTGAGTGACCACGACTTCCCTGAGAAGTTCCAAAGATGTCATGCGCTCGGCTGCCCAATCATTTCTTCCCCGTGGGAGAAATGAGGCACTGCTAGTTAGCCGGAGCAACAACCGGATTTAGGGTGACAGAGTTCCTTACATGTGGGTCAGACTCAGTCCCCCACACCGTTATCGATCCTGCTGCCTAGAAATCCAGTAGTCTCATTTAGGATAATGAGAGCCCACGCGACACCTTGAAACAGAAGTATGGTGAGAATGGACAGAAGGAGACCTATCCCTTACAGAAGGCACCCTAACAGCTTGGTTAACAGAAACATCACTTCTACTGTGGTGAGAATGAATGCTTTTGCTATGATGTGAGACAACACTATCTGTATGGTGTGACTCTACATCAGTACCAACTATGCTAGACTGTCTAGTAATGGGCAGGCTCTGAAGTTTCTTTCCTGAATCTTTTCCTAGGGGAGTCCCTGGATCAGATTGGGAACCATTAGCTACTTTTTCAACAGATGGGGCCCTTCTGGCCTTATCTTGTTCTCTAAGCATGTTAAGCAATAATTCCAAGGAAGGATTCTTCCCTACACTCAAACCTCTCTCTATGCAGAGACTCCTTGCTCCTTTCCAGCTAAGGTGATCATATGCAAGTTTGGACAGATCAACATTTTGGCCTGTGCCAGACATTTTTAGAGAGAGTTTAAAGTGATAGAAAAAGAGAAAAAAGTTTTCAGAACTTTAGGAAAGACAGATAAAAAACTTTTTAAACTTTTAAGAACTTTTTAGAAAGTTTAGAGGTACTTTTCAGCACTTTAGAAAAGAGGTGAGAAAAGAAATGCAAAACTTTTTGGTTAGGTGTACATACACTGAACTTGTTTTGTACATTTTTCTCTTATGAAAAGTACAATGACAAAAGTGGTAAGTAGTCTCAAAGCACTTATCCCACCGCTGCACAACCAATGTAGGAGGCTGGACTGGCTTGTAGTGAGTACCAAGGGGTACTTGCACCTTGCACCAGGCCCAGTTATCCCTTATTAGTGTATAGGGTGTCTAGCAGCATAGGCTGATAGATAATGGTAGCTTAGCAGAGCAGCTTAGGCTGAAGTAGGAGACGAGTGAAGCTCCTACAGTACCACTAGTGTCATATGCACAATATCATAAGAAAACACAATACACAGATATACTAAAAATAAAGGTACTTTATTTTTATGACAATATGCCAAAAGTATCTCAGTGAGTACCCTCAGTATGAGGATAGCAAATATACACAAGATATATGTACACAATACCAAAATATGCAGTAATAGTATTAGAAAACAGTGCAAACAATGTATAGTTACAATAGGATGCAATGGAGACACATAGGGATAGGGGCAACACAAACCATATACTCCAAAAGTGGAATGCGAACCACGAATGGACCCCAAACCTATGTGACCTTGTAGAGGGTCGCTGGGACTATTAGAAAATAGTAAGGGTTAGAAACATAGCCCACCCCAAGACCCTGAAAAGTGAGTGCAATGTGCACTAAAGTTCCCCAAAGGACATAGAAGTCGTGATAGGGGAATTCTGCAGGAAAGACACAAACCAGCAATGCAACAACGATGTATTTCCAGTCGTGGGTACCTGTGGAACAAGGGGACCAAGTCCAAAAGTCACAAGCAAGTCGGAGATGGGCAGATGCCCAGGAAATGCCAGCTGTGGGTGCAAAGAAGCTGCTACTGGACAATAGAAGCTTAGATTTCTGCAAGAACGACAAGGGCTAGAGACTTCCCCTTTGGAGGACGGATCTCTCACGCCGTGGAGAGTCGTGCAGAAGTGTTTTCCCGCCGAAAGACTGCCAACAAGCCTTGCTAGCTGCAAATCGTGCGGTTAGTGTTTTTGGATGCTGCTGTGGCCCAGGAGGGACCAGGATGTCGCCAATTGCGTCAGGGGACAGAGGGAGCATCGAGCAAGACAAGAAGCCCTCTCAGCAGCAGGCAGCACCCGCAGAAGTGCCAGAAACAGGCACTACGAGGATGCATGAAACGGTGCTCACCCGAAGTCGCACAAAGGAGTCCCACGTCGCCGGAGAACAACTTAGGAAGTTGTGCAATGCAGGTTAGAGTGCCGTGGACCCAGGCTGGACTGTGCCCAAAGGATTTCTGCCGGAAGTGCACGGAGGCCGGAGCAGCTGCAAAAGTCACGGTTCCCAGCAATGCAGTCTGGCGTGGGGAGGCAAGGACTTACCTCCACCAAACTTGGACTGAAGAGTCACTGGACTGTGGGAGTCACTTGGACAGAGATGCTGGATTCAAGGGACCTCGCTCGTCGTGCTGAGAGGAGACCCAGGGGACCGGTAATGCAGTTCTTTGGTGCCTGCGGTTGCAGGGCGACGATTCCGTCGACCCACGGGAGATTTCTTCGGAGCTTCTAGTGCAGAGAGGAGGCAGACTACCCCCACAGCATGCACCACCAGGAAAACAGTCGAGAAGGCGGCAGGATCAGTGTTACAGAGTTGCAGTAGTCGTCTTTGCTACTATGTTGGAGTTTTGCAGGCTTCCAGCGCGGTCAGCAGTCGATTCCTTGGCAGAAGGTGAAGAGAGAGATGCATAGGAACTCGGATGAGCTCTTGCATTCGTTATCTAAGGAATCCCAAGAGACAGAGACCCTAAATAGCCAGAAAAGAGGGTTTGGCTACCTAGGAGAGAGAATAGGCTAGCAACACCTGAAGGAGCCTATCAGAAGGAGTCTCTGACGTCACCTGATGGCACTGGCCACTCAGAGCAGTCCAGTGTGCCAGCAGCACCTCTGTTTCCAAGATGGCAGAGGTCTGGAGCACACTGGAGGAGCTCTGGGCACCTCCCAGGGGAGGTACAGGTCAGGGGAGTGGTCACTCCCCTTTCCTTTGTCCAGTTTCGCGCCAGAGCAGGGCTAAGGGGTCCCTGAACCGGTGTAGACTGGCTTATGCAGAAATGGGCACCATGTGTGCCCATGAAAGCATTTCCAGAGGCTGGGGGAGGCTACTCCTCCCCTGCCTTCACACCATTTTCCAAAGGGAGAGGGTGTAACACCCTCTCTCAGAGGAAGTCCTTTGTTCTGCCATCCTGGGCCAGGCCTGGCTGGACCCCAGGAGGGCAGAAGCCTGTCTGAGGGGTTGGCAGCAGCAGCAGCTGCAGTGAAACCCTGGGAAAGGCAGTTTGGCAGTACCAGGGTCTGTGCTACAGACCACTGGGATCATGGGATTGTGCCAACTATGCCAGGATGGCATAGAGGGGGCAATTCCATGATCATAGACATGTTACATGGCCATATTCGGAGTTACCATTGTGAAGCTACATATAGGTAGTGACCTATATGTAGTGCACGCATGTAATGGTGTCCCCGCACTCACAAAGTCCGGGGAATTAGCCCTGAACAATGTGGGGGCACCTTGGCTAGTGCCAGGGTGCCCTCACACTAAGTAACTTTGCACCTAACCTTTACCAGGTAAAGGTTAGACATATAGGTGACTTATAAGTTACTTAAGTGCAGTGTAAAATGGCTGTGAAATAACGTGGACGTTATTTCACTCAGGCTGCAGTGGCAGGCCTGTGTAAGAATTGTCAGAGCTCCCTATGGGTGGCAAAAGAAATGCTGCAGCCCATAGGGATCTCCTGGAACCCCAATACCCTGGGTACCTCAGTACCATATACTAGGGAATTATAAGGGTGTTCCAGTGAGCCAATGTAAATTGGTAAAATTGGTCACTAGCCTGTTAGTGACAATTTGAAAGAAATGAGAGAGCATAACCACTGAGGTTCTGGTTAGCAGAGCCTCAGTGAGACAGTTAGGCACCACACAGGGAACACATACATATAGGCCACAAACTTATGAGCACTGGGGTCCTGACTAGCAGGGTCCCAGTGACACATAACAACCATACTGAAAACATAGGGTTTTCACTATGAGCACTGGGCCCTGGCTAGCAGGATCCCAGTGAGACAGTGAAAACACCCTGACATACACTCACAAACAGGCCAAAAGTGGGGGTAACAAGGCTAGAAAGAGGCTACTTTCTCACATAGCTGGAAGTCAGGCAAAGAAGCGCTATGAGACTTCTATACAACAGAGCTGGAAGTCAGGCAAAGAAGCGCCATGACACTTCTATACAATATAACTGGAAGTCAGGCAAAGAAGCGCCATGACACTTCTATACAACGTAGCTGGAAGTCAGGCAAAGAAGCGCCATGACACTTCTATTCAACATAACTGGAAGTCAGGCAAAGAAGCACTATAACACTTCTATACAACGTAGCTGGAAGTCAGGCAAAGAAGCACCATGACACTTCTATACAACATAACTGGAAGTCAGGCAAAGAAGCGCTATAACACTTCTATACAACAGAGTTGGAAGTCAGGCAAAGAAGCGCCATGACACTTCTATAAAAGATAGCTGGAAGTCAGGCAAAGAAGCGCTATGACAGTTCTATACAACGTAGCTGGAAGTCAGGCAAAGAAGTCCTATAATACTTCTATACAACAGAGCTGGAAGTCAGGCAAAGAAGCGCTATGAGACTTCTAAACAACATAGCCGGAAGTCAGGCAAAGAAGCGCTATGACACTTCTATAAAAGATAGCTGGAAGTCAGGCAAAGCACTTTGACCATTCTATACAACATAGCTGGAAGTCAGGCAAAGAAGCGCTATGACACTTCTCTACAACATAGCTGGAAGTCAGGCAAAGAAGCGCTATGACACTTCTGTACAACGGAGCTGGAAGTCAGGCAAACAAGCGCCATGACACTTCGATACAATATAACTGGAAGTCAGGCAAAGAAGCGCTATGACACTTCTATACAACATAGCTGGAAGTCAGGCAAAGAAGCGCTATAACACTTCTATACAACAGAGCAGGAAGTCAGGCAAAGAAGCGCTATGAGACTTCTATACAACATAGCTGGAAGTCAGGCAAAGAAGCGCTATGAAACTTCTATAAAAGATAGCTGGAAGTCAGGCAAAGAAGCGCTATGAGACTTCCATACAACAGAGCTGGAAGTCAGGCAAAGAAGCACCATGACACTTCTATACAACATAACTGGAAGTCAGGCAAAGAAGCGCCATGACACTTCTATACAACGTAGCTGGAAGTCAGGCAAAGAAGCGCCATGACACTTCTATACAAGATAACTGGAAGTCAGGCAAAGAAGCACTATAACACTTCTATACAACGTAGCTGGAAGTCAGGCAAAGAAGCGCCATGACACTTCTATACAACATAACTGGAAGTCAGGCAAAGAAGCGCTATAACACTTCTACACAACAGAGTTGGAAGTCAGGCAAAGAAGCGCCATGACACTTCTATAAAAGATAGCTGGAAGTCAGGCAAAGAAGCGCTATGACAGTTCTATACAACGTAGCTGGAAGTCAGGCAAAGAAGCGCTATGACAGTTCTATACAATGTAGCTGGAAGTCAGGCAAAGCACTATGACACTTCTATACAACATAGCTGGAAGTCAGGCAAAGAAGTGCTATGACAGTTCTATACAACGTAGCTGGAAGTCAGGCAAAGAAGTGCTATGACACTTCTATACAACATAGCTGGAAGTCAGGCAAAGAAGCGCTATGACACTTCTATACAACATAGCTGGAAGTCAGGCAAAGAAGCGCCATGACACTTTTATACAACAAAGCTGGAAGTCAGGCAAAGAAGCGCTATGACACTTCTATACAACATAGCTGGAAGTCAGGCAAAGAAGCGCCATGACACTTCTCTACAACATAGCTGGAAGTCAGGCAAAGAAGCGCTATGACACTTCTATACAACATAGCTGGAAGTCAGGCAAAGAAGCGCCATGACACTTCTATACAACATAGCTGAAAGACATTGACAAAGCCAATAGCTCTTGCATTGCCGAGACCTATTAGCTTTGCCAATGCTTGCTTTTTCATGGTGTGTTTTGTGGTCAATGTGTCATCTATAAATCAATGTTGTGGTCATACGACAGATAGATGAAAAGACATGGGGAATGTGTTTGTACCCAGTGACATTCCTCCAGTCTCTGCCTGTTTCTATAAGTCAAGGGATGGCATGACCTCCTGCCCTACTCAGTCAGTATATGTAACATACAAACAACCAAATATATATCCCACCCCATTTAAAAAACATGTAACAGAAGGGCAATAGTCCCTTTATTTTCTCCTGTGAGTCACTTTCTCTGATTCTGACAATCCTTTGTCCTTCTTGATATAAAGCCCATGCAGCTGGTGACACAAAGTCAGGAACTTTTCCCAACATTTATCAAAGCTTCATTTTCTAAAAGCAGAAATGCAAACAAGCATTGCTTTATTATAAGGGCCATATTTATGGCAGACTCACGCAGCACAGGGAAAGGGCAGGAATGAGCTGTATTTAAAAGAATATGGCATGTTCCTGCCTTTGTACCAGCGGAGCCATTTTGGCTACCTAGTGCCAGCCCAGGAAGCCCTGCACAATGGTGCAAGGGTGTCTGCATTGTAAGGGGCATTGGGTTTGTGCAGGAAGGCCACCTTCCTGCACAAAAACAATCCCCTGAAACATTTTCCTTTTACTATGTGTGCTGCAAAATGAATCACACATAAAGATGTTTCTCCTTCTTAAGCCTCACCTGGGAGGCATAGCATGTTTTACGCATTCCCCGGTCTACCACTTCTAGTAAATCTGGGAATTCGTCAAAATCCATGGATGTTGCATAGGAACACCCCTGCAACCTCCATGGAACGTCTCCCTGGGGCAGAGTAATGCAACACATCGATCTGCGCTGAGTTCAATTACTCCACATTTACCAAGTCGCTCAGCACCACAGGAGGTGGCATTATGTAGCTTGATAAATCGTATTTTGAACATGCGTCACGCATGTACCATGTTGAGTTGTGCAAAAGCGATGCAATCCCAGTCATAAATATTCCCCTACATATTACGACAATCAGTTACATTTACAAAGTCTGAGTTTTCACAGGGTTGCTTGTTGCAGTATTAAAACATCGGAGTTTTTACCCAGCTCAGAGATTGGGTTATTAATTTGGGAGGTCAGTACCACTGTCAACCTAATAAAGCAATTCTAAGTAGGTCACTAAACAGTTCTTACTGAATTTCTGCCAAACCCCTGGTGGCTTTGGCAAAAACAGTAGGCAAATTCCCAAATAAATACGTGCAAAGTTCACAGTGATGTAACAAAGGCCCCCGCAGACCCTTATGGTACAGGGGTGGGGGGCCCGAGCTCCAGAGGGCCCCCTCAGCACAGTGCACTATCCACAGGCAGCAGCCCTCTGACTGGGTCCAAGGGGTAGGGGGCCCACTCCAGATACTTTGCAGGGGCCCCCCTCAAGTTTCATTATGCCACTGTAGGTTCATACAGTAGGAATTGCAGTTAACACCAATTTAAAATTGGTGTTCACCCGTTCGTAAACAGGAAGGGGTCCCAACAGGACCCCTTTCCCTTTGTGAATGGAAGAAAAAATATTTTTTCAGAGCAGGCAATGGATCCACAGACCACTGCCTACTCTGAAAAAATGAAAAGAAAACTTTTCATTTTTCTTTTTGAAATGCATCCTTTAAGGAAAACTGGATGCATTTAGAAAACTGCTTTATTTAAAAAGCAGTCACAGACATGGTGATCTGCTGTCCCTAGCAGGCCACCATCCCTGTGAGTGCAGCCATTCCCAATTGGGTCCCAAATTGCAACCTAACTCATTAATATTGACGAGGTAGATCATTTGTGACGCCATTGGGAATCATAAACAGTGTCATTGATTCTGGAGTACATTTGGTTTGCGCAAAACATAGTCACATATCTGGCCCTTAATGCACAAAAAGGCACAAACATCATTGAAATCAGATACCTGACCTAGACATATGCATTTTCAAAATCTAAAAGTGAAAACGGCAGAGAAAGCAGATGTCAGACTCAATGTTAGCATCAGACCCGGCCCCAGATTTGGTTTCAGACTGACTGTGATGGAGCCGGCGTCACGTAGGCCTCGGTTGTCACTGTTGGTGAAAGTTTTCTCCCTTTGAACTTTGATATTTTTCTGGTTCTCAAAATCCTCCAGCAGGACAAGGAAGGCTACCTAAGCCAGCAAGACTCCATGGAAGTCGAGAATTTCGTTTTCAAGATCTTGTTGATGCCTTCAGTTTTGATAACAAAAGCACAGAGCAGGACATATTCAGACTTCACTGCTGGGGATAACTTTGCTGTTTTGACCCCTTCCCAAATTTTCAATTCTTATTGTTCCTAAAATCAAGGTACATTTCCCCCAACTACTCACATGTTTCCAGGTCTGCTGAGATAACTTAATATTATTAATTTGTTTATGTTTCCCTCAGATCACCCTTTCGCAGTTACTTCCATTAATCTGGCCCACTCGTCAGCCAATGCCCAGCTGGTTGTGACTCCAATCCAGCTTACTCAGGAGCAGCGTCTAAGAATGAGTAATTTCTGTGGCCAATGCGCAAACATTTCAGAAGTTCATAAAACCCCCAAATCATGAGTTATATAATCCTGAGACAATGTTCAGTGTTCTTAGATACCTTCCTTGATCTTTCCTCTTGTTCTTTAAGCTGGTACATCTGTATTTGGAACCTGAATGTTTGTCGGGCTCTTTGTTAGCACCTCTTCTTGTGCGGTCGTAAGGTGGCCAGTGGCTAACTCTTGTATCGCACGTGCAGGTCACAATGTTCATCCTTCTCTTCTCACTCTCTCATCCAATCCTTTGGACCACAGAACACCCTTGCAAGCTGCATTGCTGCTAATGAAGGGTCCTATGTAGGCTCTAAATAGTGGCTGCTGCCAAGCGTCTCAGGGATGATGCTGGCATGGGGGGGGGGTGGAAACTGCCCTATAGAAGGCCTACTTCCAGCTAGAGAATCTGCTGGCAGAATTGGTAGTGGACCAAAGTTGATATACAACCACTCACCTCCACATTGGTACTATCTCAGCTGTCTGCTTTTGTTATCAGAGCACAGACACACAAGACTGGGCAGAAGTCCAGGAACCATGACCACTTGGTTGTTGTTCAGCGAGGTCTTTTGGGGAATCCCAAAGGAGAACTCAGGACCTTTGTTGTCCAGATGTGGATCCCAATGAATTATTTAGTCTCATGTCATTCTGGAAGCTCTTCCATTGTCAGGATGGTGTAATTCATGCAGGAGGTAGGACTGGTGGACATTTGGCACATGCACCACCCAGATGTGAGGGATGCTCCTGTTACTTAGCCACACATGGGACACGCATCCGGGTAGACCACCTACTAGTCACAAAGGAGGACTGCCTGTGATATGAGCACGTTCCTCACAGACCCTTCCCCGCTGCAGACAGTAATTCAACTGCACAGCGGGGCAGTATGAGTTTGAGTCTGACGTCGGAACCCCGAAGTCCCTGGAGCCCTGGGTAGCTTGTGTTTGTGGTACTATCTTCTTCAAGGTATGATAAATAAATAAATACATAGGGGGTCATTACAACCCTGGCGGACGGTGGTAAAGCGGAGGTAAGACCGCCAACAGGCTGGCGGTCTTTTTTTTAGTATTATGACCATGGCGGTTACCGCCATGGTCATCCGCCGCTTCCCCGTTCCGCCCGTCAGGGCGGAGAGGACCGCTGGGCTGGACACCTGGGTCTCCAGCCCGGCGGCCGTGACAATACCGCCGCCGGTATTGTGACCCGGCTTACCGCCGTGGATTTCCAGCGGTAGGAACCGCCATGAAATCCATGGCGGTAAGCACTATCAGTGCCAGGGAATTCCTTCCCTGGCACAGATAGGGGTCTCCCCCACCCCCAACCTCCACCCCAACTCCCTCCCCAACCCCCACACCACCCCTGCCACCCCCCAAAGGTGGCAGGGCCCCCCTCCCCACCCCGACCCTGACATTACCTTACACATACACACCCGACACGCACGCAGGCACCACCAACACACATACACGCACACACACCGACATACATGCCAAAATCCACACACACAGTCAGACACGCACACCCACATTCAGACATACACGCACACATCCATACAGACATACATACAGACACGCACACATTTCCGAAACACGCAACACCCCTGCAAGCATACACGCACTCACAAACCCCCCCTACATACACAGACGCACACCCCCATGCACCCACACAACACCCCCCACCCCCCTCCCCTAACGGACGATCGACTTACCTGTTCTGTCGATCCTCCGGGAGGGGACGTGAGCCATGGGGGCAGCTCCGCCAACACCACACCGCCAACAGAGCACCGCCGCGCAGAATCACAGGACGTGATTAGCTCGGCGGTGTTCTGTTGGCGTGGCGGTGGAGGTGGAGCAACCTCCACTTCCCTCCGCCCGCACGTATGGCTGTTGGCGGCTCTCCGTCGGAAAAACGACGGAGGGCAGCCAACGGTCATAATACGTTGAGCGGCAAACCGCCACTACTGGCGGTCTTCCGCACGGCGGTCCCTCGGCGGTCTTCTTAAAAGACCGCCGAGGTTGTAATGACCACCATAGACTGTTGCAAATAGGCCCTTGAAAGAAATGCACACATTTACAGGCAAAAGAAAAAATTTAAAACATTAATGTTTTTGTATCCCTGTGTTCATACATGATCCAATCATCGCGGTGGAATAGATGACCCCAAAAGAAAATACATTAGCACACACTGGTCGTATGTATGCAATAAACAACCAAAAACGTGCATGGCAACATAACTCTGCGAGAAATAAGAAAGATTATTCCCCATTCAGTTTTTGGGAGTGTTTCATATTGTCTTACATATAGTTATTGCATCAAATCTGCCTCTTATGCTTGGTCATCCCAGACGTGGTACCTATGTGGTATTCACTCTAGTGGCAGTGCAAACATGGCTTCCAGAGGACCCTTTGCAGGCTGACTGTAGCAGTGGAAAACTGTCTCCTGTCAAAAGGAACCCTTCTGACATGTCTAAACTTCCCTTTTAATATTAATAATTCCCCCCTATGCATGCCTTGTAGGACACAAGGCAGGGGGCATGCTATTTAAAAGAAGGACTTGTACGAATTTAGGGCCAGATTTATTTTTAAAAAAATCACACAGCACAACAGAGCAGCGCAGCTTATTGAGCTGTGCTGCGTGACAGGGAAAGAACAGGAATGCGCCGTATCTCTTAAGATATGACGCATTCCTGCTCGTTCCCTGCGCAGGTGCACTTAGCGCTGTAGAGCGCCAATGCAGTTACCCTTGCACCATGGTGCAAGCGTGCCAATGTTACGGACAGGATTGTTTTTGTGAAGGAAGGCACACCTTCCTGCATAACGCCCATCCTCAGAGGCATGTTCCTCTTTCTTTGTTTGCTGCAGAATGTGAAGCTTGCATAGCTCCAGATTTATTGTTTGTAGTAGAAGAAGACTTTTTCCACTGCGGGAGAGCTGCATATTAAGCCCTTTAACCACTGTGGTGACTTGCATTGAAGATGACCACGAGGTCCTTTACTAGTTCTGAGGTTTTTTGGGGCTGTTCCAAGGCCAGAAAGACAGAGACCTGGTTCTCTCTCTCCCATCGCTAAGAATTCTGTTTTCAATCATATAGGCCCTCATTCTGACCTTGGCGGTCGGCGGAGAGGCGGCGGTCGGACCGCGAACAGACCGGCGGTATTAAAAATGGCATTCTGACCGCGGAGGTCACCGCCGCGACCGACCGCCACTTCCCCACTCCGACAGCCACGGCGGTCATGACCGACAGGCTGGAGTCTGCGCACTCCGGTCCGGCGGTCGACCCAAGACCGCCAACGGTATCATGACCCTGCTTACCGCCGCGGTTTCTGGCGGTCGGGAACCGCCATGCGAACCATGGCAGTAGGCACTATCGGGGCCAGGGAATTCCTTCCCTGGCACTGATAGGGGTCTCCCCCACCCCCCACTGCCCCCCCGAGTCCTCCCCCCACACCCTCCACCCCCCTGCCACTCCCCAGAGGTGGTACGAACCCCCTCCCCACCCCCACCCCGACATGCACATACACGCACCCCGACATGCACACACCCCCAACATGCACATATACACACCCCCTACACACACACATACACAACGGGGACACATACCCGAACACATACATGCCGACATTCGCACCCGCCGAACTACACACATTGCCCATAGGCACAGCAGCACTCCCCGCCCGCATGCACGCACTCACACACCCCCTCTACACACTCACACGCACACCCCCATGCACGCACACATCACACAACACCCCCCCACCCCCTCCCCTCACGGACGATCAACTTACCTTGTGCGTTGGTCCTCCGGGAGGTGACAGGAGCCATTGGGAGGTGACCGCCAACAGAAGACCGCCAACAGAAGACCGCCACACAGAAATGTGGGTCGTAATTCTGTGGGCTGTGTTCTGCTGGCGTGGCGGTGGAGGTTGACCAGTCTCCACTTTCCCGCCGACCGCCAGTGTGGCTGCTGGCGGTTTTCCGGCGGAACGCTCCCAGCGGTCAGAATGCGCACAGCGGCATACCGCCGCGGTCGGCGGTCTTCACCGCGGCGGTAACTCGGCGGTCTTGCGAAAAGACCGCCAAGGTCAGAATGACCCCCATAATCTATCTATCTTCATCCAGTGCAAAACGTAATTCAAGAATGAGGTGACAACAGCCTGATTACTGCGGTTCTTAAGTCTACATTTGGAAATCTACCTGCAATCCTGAAGGGGCATAAAAGCAGAGTTCCTCTCAAATTTAATTTGGATATCTGACACAGCAATAGTTTCTGCCACAAATTCTGGTCAGAAACCATTGAACAGTTACCAAAACCTCAAATGCGATGGTGATCGAGTTACAAAAAAGAAGCGGTTCCCTTAGAAGGAGAAGTAGGCCAAAGTTTTTTTTTTTTACAGCAGCACTGGTTTCCACTTGTTGATGAAACCACAGAGATGGTAATCAGCTGTCCCTTGCAGGCCACCATCCCTGTATCTGGGGCAAATTAATGTTCATCAGGGAGATAGCTCTGAGACCACCTGTGACTGGAGGTTTTGCAAAGCAACCTAACAGTACTTAGGTCATTGGCAACCATGTTTTCTTGACAGTACTTTTGTCTCTTACGTTACAAACACACACACACACATATATATATATTGTATATATATATATATATATATTTATATATATATATATATAATATTAACTTATAGTGCAGTTGGCCTGCAGGAGTCATTATTCAAAAAAAGCTGTCACCTGTGTCATTGGAGAGCAACAAATATCATAACTCCTCTCTACTCGTCCACCAATCCAATTGATCTCTTGAATGTGTTTCATGGTCCATGATAGTTTAAAGCAAGATAGTTCTGCTCACCAGAAGCCACCACCTTATAGTCCTGTTGTGTCTAAAGGTCAAAAACCGTTATTCAAGGTGACCTACTAGGAAACAGTTGTTTTGTATAGGAGCATACTCAAATAATTTTGTTATGACCATCATAAATAACGCTATGTCGTTCCTACTTTGGGAATAGGACTGCGTGTTTAGGATGGCAGAACGGCAAAAGTGTGGATGACTGACCCTGTCCGCACAGTTAGTAACTGCTGGCCTAACTTCTGGCTAGCTCATAGTGCCTCATCCAAACCTCCAAACCCACCAGGATAAAGGGTGATTATGGCAACCTGAACATGACACTCTGATTCCCAGGGAAGCCGTGGAAAGAAATTGTGGCCCTTTCGCTCAGTTACTCATGCATGCCAAGGAGAGACAAAAAGATGAAAAATAGGTTTTCAGTACATTTATTGAAACAGTCATAGCCTAGCATATAAAAATGAGCTGTGATAATTAGGCAGATGGAACAAAGTAAGGTAATTATCATTATGAACATGGTGAAGAAGATAAACAACCCAACCATGATGAATGTGGTTCTAGATGTGATAGAGGTTCCTACCTAACCTAATGTCTATTTCTGAGAACATAGTGGTTGTGACCCTCTGCCTGTCCCGATCTAAGGGATTAGCCGTAGCTCTTTCCTGGATAGAGTGTCAGGAATCAGCCTGTCATGTACATGGCAAACCTCTTGGAAAGCTCGCAGATCAGCCCCAGCCGAGCTGCATGTCACACAGCGTGTGTCCCAGGATCGTTGTGGCTGGAATGCCTTCTTCCCTTTTTGGGTCAGTGCCTGGTTTGTATGAAACCAAGCCGCACTGGGAATACAGTACTGATGTAATGTTGTGTCTGGGTGATAGAATCTGTCTCCTGTATGGGCAAGACATGGTAACATATCTTACACCACTTTCCATAGCCTTGGACAGAAGTACTTATATATGGCGTGCAAAGGCTAAGCTAAACGAGCAACATGTTACTTGCTTTCCGAGAATAAAAGAAAAGTGATACAAAGTGTCAAAGGCTTCCCTAAAAGCAGCCTTGCTAACATGAATAAAATGTGAATAAATCATGAACTGTAAAACTAAGCTAAAACAGGAGTGACCAACCCGGGTCCCAAAGGGTCCTCACGACAATAGCAGGTGCAAGAAATACAAACGCTTAAATTATGTGTTCACAGTCAGATATAACAGTGAAAGTAATTAAACACTTAAAATGCATACATGTATGTTAATTGCTTCAGTCGTTAAGACCAACTATGCTTTAAAATTATAGACATTTTGAGGTGTTAAGGTCTTACCACAGAGATAGAATGATTAATTCTGATCTGTCTGCCATGGTATCATAATAATTTCCCAATCTTGTGTGAGATTGTCCCCAGCTCTGCTTAGCGGGAGAACACATTTTCACACAATGCGGCCAATTATCATTTTTCCTTGTATTTTTTGCTTGATGAATAGAGTGAGTTACTTCCTGAAAATGGTTTAATATGTTTAAACCAGGCTGCCCTGTGATAGGGAAGATGGACACCCCCTTGCTGTTGGGTGACATGCTTATGGCTCCCTGTATGCCAAGGCATCAGTGGTACCCTGTGGTCCACTGCTTCATAGGTGGCAGAGAAACTTCTTTTTTCTGTTTTAATCCATAGAAATAAGGAGAGACTGTCAGATATTCATTAACATGGAATTCTTGCCCCAAGGAGGTCTAAATCCTGACTGGAGGCCACATGCTTTTAAAGTTGTCTCATAGCCATGCTTACCATGCCATTGCAGGTGTATACTAAGTTAGACATAGATAGTTTGGCATGATCTGCAGATGTTTTTTTCAATAGAGGGTAATGGTGGAATGTTCTTGGGAACCAGCAACAATTGCCTTTTAAAGTGAGGCTTTAACCATGTTTGTAATGGTCCAGGGAGCAAAGGAAGGATTTGCTTAGCACATGGGCTGGACTTGATTCTGCAGGTGGATTGGCAGTGGGTGCCAATATCAGGACTTGTTTGGGTTCTCACAAACTGAATGTCACCAAAATGAAATGTGACGGACCTGGGAGGGTGTTCGAAAAGAAGGCAGGAGCTAAGTTATTAGTGATGGAATCCCAAATGCTGCTCATTTTGGACTTGACGTCATCTAGGGCTTTGTCAGGGCCTTGGGTTGATACATCTGAAGGACTCCCTCTTCTAGTTTCAGGCTTCCTAATTCTTGGATGTGATTTGCCAACTAAGCCTTTTTGTTCTGTTCATGCCTTTATGATGGGCCTACTATGGGCCAGGTTTAGATCTCTGCTGACTGTTTACTCTATCACAATGGTGACGGATATCCCGTACGCTGAAATCTAAGTCCCCTTGTTTCCCCTGCCTTGCTCCCCAACACCCTGGTCTTTTTCTGCTGAAACCTGACACTTTGTGGACTGAGCTTCTCACTGTCTGAATAAAGAATAGAGCCTCCATGTTTTCACAGAAGTCCAATTCTGGTTAAAGATTCCATTTATGGTTCAGAATTTAGGGCAAAATGCTTGAATGGCTGGTCGCAAATTGCAACCACTAAAGATTTTTTGAACTATACTCCAGTTCTTAAAAATCTGAATTGTAGTGGGTTGCCAACAGACCTACCTCATGAATAGTAATGAATTATGTTACAAATCATAACATACTATGATTAGAGCTCATCACATGGATGGTGTGAGCTCTGGTCAGCAGACGGCCATGTCCGTGATCAAATTTAAATAAAGCATCTTTTTTTTAAATGCAACCAGTTTTCCTTAAAGGATGTGGTTGTGCTTAAAAAGAAGTTTATTTTGTCTAAGTAGTTTGAGAGTTTGGACCACTGCCTACTCACCAACAAATGTTTTTTTTTTTTTTAATATTCACAAAGGGGAAGGAGCCCAAGGGTTGCCTTACCTTTAGGAAACAGGTTACAGCCCCAACCTAGGGGTTGGTAACTTTTCAATGGTGTGCAACCCTTATTTCTATCCTAAGCCATTGATACATATTGGTAGGGTTTATGATGTGAAAAACTGTTTTTTTACATCTGGTTCATTAACCACTGCAGGAAGGAATTCTATTTTTACAGATAATCAGAGTGCACGTTTTAAACGCATCAATTACACCTCAGTATTATTTCACAACCATTCTTTTTCAAATCTGTAACACATCCCTGACAGCGAATCACCCCAGCGAATATTATTCCATTAAAACACAGTAATTAAACAACTTTCAGCTCAGCTAATCATGTACACATGATTCATTCATTACCAGTAAACTTTCGGTACATCAATGTAGCAGTCAGTTAATTAGTGCATCAGTTAACATAAATTCAGTATGGAAAGCCCTTCTCTTCCAGGGCAGAGGATGCAACGGCGAAGCTCCAGATGTTGTTCCCAGTTCTAGGCATTCAGCGGCGCCCCAAGGGGAGGAGCCAGGCCGCAGCGAGGCGCTGCGATCAGAAGCTGCTGCAGCAGTCGCTTCCCCGGATGTGGACTCACTTCTGGCACCTCTCACATCCTTCTTGAGCCTCAGAGTGATTAATTTCCATTCCTGTAATTGTTTTGATGAGTTCTTATACGCAGAATACGTCTTCTCTGAGACTCTCATTGCTGCACCAGATGTGTGCACGACTTTCTGGGGCAGATTTAAGAGCCCTTAGCGCCTCTTTGTGTCACATTAGCATAATATTGTTTACACTGATGTGGCCGAACGAGGCCAAAATTGCAGAGTCAAATTTACAAAGTGGTGCAATGCATACATTGTGCCATTTTGGAACCCTTTGCGCTACATTATGCCTGTGCTAGTCATAATGTATGCAAAGGGGGCGTTCCCCCATTAGAGGGGCAGAAAAAATGGCGCAAAGAAATCTACAAGATTCTTTGTGCTATTTATTTTGGTACTTTTAACACGTGCTCAAACAGGTGTTAAAATGAGGCACACCATTGTTTACAATGGGCCTCAATGCGCTTTGCACGATTACCATCAACCTTTTTTACGCTAATCCTGCAAAGGTCCGAACTAACATAAAAAATGTTAACGCTAGTTCCCTAACTATTGCCATGGTGATCCGTATCTTAGATACGGTGCAAACATGAGGCGTTAGAGGGGTGCAAGGAAAGTGGCTCTGCACTGGGTGCAGCGCCACTTTCCATAAACCAGGCCCTCTGTTTTGTATGAATTTTAATAGTCCTGATGAAGACTCATGACATGGCTGTGGTCGAAACAACGTCAACTTAAGGGGTAAATGGAACCTATATGATTGTATCCATTGGCTGACTGATACTTTAATGGACATTAAGCAGCATTAATTATCTATTCCTCTGGTTCCTTTACTTGTTTTACTTGTGTACGTACCTTATTATTTGCTTGTTATGTTTTTACCGTGTGAGCATTCACAAGCACTGAGCACTTTTATACAGCAGTAAACTGTTGAATACTTGTTAGACATGTGCCTCTCTGTTTCATTACCAGAATTATCGTACTGGCATTTGTCAAATCCACCATTCATTGAATTATTCAATTTGTGTCTAAATTTGTAAAAGAAGTGTCATCACACGGAACCTATGTTGTATCCTTAGAGGATAGAGGCATAATAAGGGGCTTGACGATAAGAAGTGAACAAAAAAGTGACATCGGGGGGTGGAGCATTCACCTAAAGTCTTCTCCACTCGTAAACGACTATCAACTTTGTGAACATTTTGGAGAATAGAAGAATGCTGTGACTGAAGGGAAGCAAAATAAATTAATTTCATTTAATTAATTTAATTTCCAATAACCAGCACAATTGGTATACCACCCTCTCAACCAGTCGACACTCATCAGTCAGGCAATGTGAGACTGATGGGTGCTGAGCACCCTGGAACTAGAAAGAAGAGAGAATCCCTGTAAGTCTCCAACATGGTATGTTGTGCTGGGGCGTTGCCACGCCGGCAGCCAAGACGGTTGCCCTGTGCAGAACTCTGATGATCACAACGCTCCAGCAGCAATTGTTGAGCTGAGCATTGGCAAGATCCAAATCAGTGTTGCCGGGGCGGAGTACCTGGGAGGGTGTAGCTGCTATCACGAGCAACGGCCCGCTTGGAGGCCCGGCCATGACAGGGGCTGCCTGAACCTGAGGCTGCCCTCCCAACCCACCTGCCACTTCAGATGGACCCCTCCTCAGGTAAGACTACTCAAACCCCCATCAGGCAAGACCACTGAACTCGGTGGCAGTTTGTAGGAGCAGTGGCCTATTTGCTGTACATACAGCCTGTGCTGCCCTGGTGCGGAGCCGGGATCCTCGTTTCATGAGACCCAGGCTGGGTGGGTTGGTGTCCACCTTATTATGGGTAGAGAAGACAGCTGAGGCCTACACAGGCTGGGACCTTGCTAGCGACCCTCCTGCTGGTGCGGCTAACCCAGGCACTGTGGGTGAACTACTTAAGTGTGCAACACAGGCTGCACTTACTATCTCTGGTTGCCCAGTTGGAGGTCTGACCTGTACCTGTGGGTGCTCTGGGTGATGCTGAGACGGTAGGGCTAATCTTGGGAACTCGCTTGCAGCACGTTGCTGATCCCTTCATAGAACTTTTTGTGCAGTGTAAGAGGTGGCTGGGAACTACCTCCAGGAACCTGAGTGTTTCAGATTGTTGAGGTAGGTGTGGGTTTGGCCTACCCTGTGGCCCCCTTCTTCGTGCCTACCGTTGCTCTCCTTGTTGTCACCTGGATGTGTGAGTATCTGTTTCTGCGCTTACCCTGGGAGTGGTGGGAGTGTGCACGCCACTTCAGGCATAGACAGTTGGTTATTGAGGAACATTTCTGTCTATTTTTGTGGCTCCAACTATCAACCTTCATAATCGGCAAAAACAATGGTAGACAGGGTAAACTGTTGTTGTCCTCTAGGAAAACACTTCATAACGCTGAATCAACGGCCGGGGTGTGACCAGGTCGATGCTCTAGACCAGCTGTACATGACCGACTCCGCGACCATGCTCATTAGGCAACTTAAAATGAGCCTCCAATCTATCAATGCCAAAATTGATCCTGTGGATGAGCAGCTGGATGTACTAATGAAACAGTTGGATCATCATTGGATCAGAATTGAAGGCACAGAAAGGAGGCTCTCCGTGCTCGTCCTGGTGTTCGACTGGCCAGTCTTAGGGTGATCATTCCCCCAACTTTTACCCTTCCTCCGCCATACCACTGCTAACCAGTGTGAAAGTTCAGTTTTACCACTGCTAACCAGTGTGAAAGTTCAGTTTTACCACTGCTAACCAGTGTGAAAGTTCAGTTTTACAACTGCTAACCAGTGTGAAAGTTCAGTTTTACCACTGCTAACCAGTGTGAAAGTTCAGTTTTACCACTGCTAACCAGTGTGAAAGTTCAGTTTTACCATTGCTAACCAGTGTGAAAGTTCAGTTTTACCATTGCTAACCAGTGCTAAAGTGCGTGTGCTCTCTCCTCTAAATATGGTAACGTTTGTTAATCTAAATCCAAACGAACATGACTGGGGAAACGGAGCCTCACTGTAGCAGGGAAAACTGAGAATTTAGAAGCCAGATCACAATAGAACAATGTCCGGATAGCAGGCATAGCATATAGTGTGATCCAGCTGGCCATGTTTGTTGAAACACTCATAATAAAACTGGCTGGCCACTACAGCCTGTCTGGAATGTTTTTTGTGGAACAGGCACAGAGATCTTTAGGTGCCAGATTATCGGGATGCCTCCCTGAGACCTTTAATTGTTTGAGTTCTGAATTTCTGGGATTCAGATGCTGTTCTATGGTTTCCTAGGGAAAATAGATTTCCATTTTCCCAGGCTTCACCTTCACCATGCAGGAAGCACAGCAATAATTTGTGGGGGCCAAACGTACACTACACAACTGCAATGTCAAATATGCCATGCTATACCCCACTTGGCTCCGTCTGAACTTGGAGGAGAAGACCTACTTTTTCTCCTTCTCTGAGGAGGCATCCAAGTTGTGCAAAACAATAAATTTGACCTGGACATCTCCATGGTTTTCCACCACACTCCATGTACGGGGACCCTTGTCGGTCTCCAAGGAGTGTGGAAGTCCATACTTATGATGAGTGCCTGCTCACACATATCTGCCCTTTACCTTTATCCTTATCAAGATCACTATAGCAGTGGAGAGAGGCCTGGTAAGACGTTGTCCTGGCTCCTACTTAGTTATAAAAGACAGGGGAACCTAGACACCACTACTACAATTCAAGCAGGCACATTGCTAGTAGGCAACTCATCATTTCCCTCACTGAAGACCCGGGCATGGCCAAAAGGACCTTCCACTCAGGAATCGAAGCCGCCGCCTCCTGGATGAGAGAAAGCTGCCTCAAGCTCAACTCTGACAAGACTGAGCTCATCATCTTCGGAAACGCCACCTCAAGTTGGGATGACTCCTGCTGGCCCACATCCCTCAGCACCTCCCCTGCACCGACAGAGCACACCCGCAACCCAGGCATCATCCTCGACTCCTCCCTATCCATGATCCGCCAGGTAAACTCAGTCACCTCCTCCTGCTGGCACATACTCCACAAACTTCGGTAAACCTTCAGATGGATCCCAGAAAACTGCCACAGGACAGTCACACATGCCTTAGTCACAAGGAGGCTTGACCACGGCAATGCCCTCTACGCAGGCACCTCAGCTAGAAACATCAAAAAACTACAACTCATCCAGAACACCGCCACCAGACTCATCCTGGACCTTCCACTCGAGGAACATATCTCCCAACATCTGAGGACCCTCCAATGGCTCCCAGTCCAGGAACGAATCACCTTCAAGCTGTCACGTAGGTTCTCATTATCCTAATGAGGCTACTGGATTCGGGTGCCAGAATCGCATAGATCGTGGGGTACTTGGTACAATTCCACACCATGTGACACCTATCGGCCTAATCCGGGTTTTCCGGGTAAAAAGCAACACCTCATCTCCTCCTAAAAGAAGGGATGATTGTGGCAACTGGGCACATGACAAGAAAGACTACTCGGGAATCATGCTTCATCAGGTCTCGTCCCTTTCTCTGAGTTACACTAGTCTCAAACAGGAAAGAACAAACACATGCAGGATATAATTCAATAAGAGTTTCTTGAGGCAACTGCATCTTAGATAAAGTGGCATGTATTGCAATAACTAGGATGATAGAACACAGTAAAAGCAATAGTGTGACAAGGAGAGTGAAACACAAAAACAATCCCACCACACCGTCACTAGGAGTGATATATAGTTCTCCTACCTACGCTATGGTTGAGGACAGCATAATAATCCTAATCCGCACTTCAGGTTTCCCTCTGGAAATATATCATCCCTCATACCTGAGTATGGGAGCCTGTAGTCTAGAAAGACACCATCCCCATGTAGGCCAGGGGTTCGGCAGTCTAAGCAAGAAGCTATAGCGAGGTAATCAGCATGCAGTCGTGGTCATCTGTTTGGAATCTCCCTCTAATGTGTATGGGACAAAGGAGTGCTTTTATCATAAAACAGTTGACATTCTATGAAATGGTCTCCACGTATGACTGTGTGTTTTTCTGAGACACAGCGTATCATGCTTGCCGGCAACCCTATCTAACTGCAGCCTTGAGGAAAGCACACAGTGAAATGAATGTCCTACTGAGAACGTAATGCTTTCCTAGGCGAAAGAACAATTAGACAGAGAAAATTAAACAACACCCCAAATGTGGCTATTGCTAGAAAAATAAAGCAATGCTGAATAAAATGTGATTGGGCTAAAGTGCACAACGGCAGGCCAAGTTTGCTAAAATAACATGTCTAAAATATGGCTAAATTAGCTATACAACAAAGCTACTCACCCACACCTACAAGGCCATACACAATGCAGGACCAACCTACCTGAACCACCGAGTCTCCTTCCACACCCACGCCAGATCCCTTTGCTCCCCCCAGCTGGCCTGGCCACCATCCCTCGCATTCGTATAACCACCGCCGGAGGACGATCTTTCACCTACATCGCAGCAAAGAGATGGAACAACCTCTCCCTGCACTTCAGACAAAGCCCATCGCTCACCATCTTCAGGAAGAACCTCAAGACGAGGCTCTTTGGATGAGGCCCCATTCTACCTCACCAGGCGCCTTGAGGCCTTCACGGGTGAGTAGCCGCGCTTTACAAAATCTGATTGATTGATTGATTTATTGACAGTGATGATATCCTTGTGGTGTTTGTGACATATTATCAGCATCTCCATAATATATGACACACGGACCTCTGCTGCACATATACTCACCTACCTGGACGAGGTGGGCTTGGTGTGGTTGGACCAAGACCATTGTTAGAAATGGGGTCTTTGGTTGGCAGTCAGGTTACCTCCTGTCCAAGCAAGGACACTCACTCTGGTCAGGGTAAAGATGAATCACCCTAAGTTAACCTCCACTCACCCCCTTGGGAGCTTGGCACAAGAAGGCAGACTTAACTTCAGAGTCTAGGTGTAAAGTATTAGTACCAACACATGCAGTAATTTAGTGAAAACACTACAAAATGACACAACAGAGGTTTAGAAAAATAGGTAATATTTATCCAAACAAAACAAGACCAAATGACCAAAAAACCTACCATACATAAGACAAGTTATGAATTAAAAAGCAAGAAAGAGTCCTAAATCCTTAGAAAACAGTACTGACACTGTTAGCATTTAAAAGTACCTGGGTAGAGCCAAAATAACACGCACAGGAGAGTGTGAGTCGGGAAATGCCAGCGATGCATCGATTTCTCACTCACAAGCAAGACCGTGCATCATATCCTCCAGTCACATCGGTGTGCGTTGTTTCTTCTCTCCGCAGGAGAGCGATGCATCGTTTTTCCGCGCCCAGCAATGTTGCGTTGAAAATCCAGCTGCACTGTATCAGGAAAACCGCGCTGTGTGGGTTGCGACATTATTAGCCTCCATCAGCGGGTGTTGATGCCGTTTTTCCAGCTACATGCGTTGATCTTCCAGCCGCGATGCAGGTGGAGCATCGATTACAGCCACGAAGCCGGTAGTGCGTCGTATCTCAGCCGCGTTTCGGAAGGTGCGTCAAACTTTTCCTGCACACCGGTCTTGGTCTGCCACCTGCACCTTTCAAGGCCCCAGGAACTGGATAGAGCACCACTTGGCAGGGCAGGAGTCTCAGCAGAGAGTCTAGGTGCTGGCAGGGAAAGTCTTTGATGGCCATGAGACTTCAACAACAGGAGGCAAGCTCAGGACAAGCCCTTGGAAATTTCTTCACAAGCAGGATTGCACAACAAAGTCCAGCCTTTGTCCCCTTGCACAGGCAGAAGCAGAAACTGCAGGATAGCTCCACAAAGCACAGTCACAGGCAGGACAGCACTTCTCCTCAGCTCTTCAGCTCTTCTCCAGGCAGCGGTTCCTCTTGATTTCCAGAAGTGATCTAATTTTCAGGGGTTTGGGTGCTCTTCTTATACCCATTTTGGCCTTTGAACTAGGCCTACTTCAAAGGAAAGTCTCTCTTGTTTGTGAGATCCTGTCTTGCCCAGGCCAGGCCCCAGACACACACCAGGGGTTTGGAGACTGCATTGTGTGAGGGCGGCCACAGCCCTTTCAGGTGTAAGTGACCACTCCTTCCCTCCCTCCTAGCAAAGATGGCTCATCAGGATATGCAGGTTACACCCTATTTCCCTTTGTGTCATTGTCTAGTGTGAGGTGCAACCAGCCCAACTGTCAAACTGACTCAGACAGGGAATCCACAAACAGGCAGAGTCACAGAATGGTTTAAGCAAGAAAATGCCTACTTTCTAAAGGTGGCATTTTGAAACACACAATCTCAAAACAAACTTTACTAAAAGATGTATTTTAAAATTTTGAGTTCAGAGACCCCAAACTCCACATGTTCATCTGCTCCCAAAGGGAATCTACACTTTAATCATATTTAAAGGCAGCCCCCATGTTAACCTATGAGAGAGATAGGCCTTGCACCAGTGAAAAACGAATTTGGCAGTATTTCACTGTCAGGACATACAAAACACATTAGTATATGTCCTACCTTAAACATACACTGCACCCTGCCCATGGGGCTACCTAGGGCCTACCTTAGGGGTGTCTTACATGTAAGAAAATGGAAGCTTTAGGCCTGGCAAGTGGGTGCACTTGCCAAGTCGAATTGGCAACTTAAAACTGCACACACAGACACTGCCGTGGCAGGTCTGAGGCATGATTACAGGGCTACTCATGTAGGTAGCGCAACCAGTGCTGCAGGCACACTAGTGGCATTTGATTTACAGGCCCTGGGCACCTCTAGTGCACTGTACTAGGGACTTACTAGTAAATCAAATATGCCAATCATGGAAATCCAATTACACATACATTTTACATGGATCACTTGCACTTTAGCACTGGATAGCAGTGGTAAAGTGCTCAGAGTACCAAAAACAGCAAAAACAGAGTCCAGCACACAGCAACAACCTGGGAAACAGGCAAATAGTTAGGGGAGACCACGCCAAGGCTGCCAAGTCTAACAACCATCAACAGTTTCTGAGTCACCCGATATCAGTGGAGGAAATAGTCACTGCTTAGATGCCTTAGCGAGGGGCAATGCACCAGGGTTCGATGGACTGTTAATTGATTTTTGCAAAGCGTTATATTAGCACGTTACCTTACAAAGGTTTATGCAGGGATGCTTACTACTGGCATCCTCCCTCTTACCCTGCGTGAAGCAGTAATCTCTGTATTCCCTAAACCTGGCAGACACGCTGCACACTGTACCTTTGATAGACCCTTTTCATTATTAAACTGAGATAATAAAATCCTTTCTAAAGTTAATGCAACCAGACTGTCCCTGTTGCTACACAAAATAATCTCCCTGGTTCAGGCCGGCTTTATACTGCCCCCTATCCTCTTCCATTAATCTCAGTACAGTGTTCACTGTTTTGCATTAACTTAATCTAGAGCTTGAGGCAGCAGCAATGCTGTTAGATGCAAAGAAGACATTTCACTCTCTGGAGTAGCCATTCCTTATGGAGGCACTTGGGCCATTTGGGATCCTGAAAGGCTTTCTGGCCCTCATCAGACTGTCTTACATTAACCCTACTGTCAGTGTTACAATGAATGATCTCTTATCCACACCATTTCAAATACACAGAGGCACCAGGAAAGTATGCCTCCTACACCCCATACTCTTTATATTAGCTGTGGATCCCTTGGCAAGTCACCTGCAGGAGCGACACTTGCATCGAGGGCTGCCTTCCCCTCCTGACAACTCTTACTATTAATGTATGCAGATGATATTCTGCTTTTTGTGAGATGTTTGGATGTTAATGTGTTAATGTGTCTCCATTATCAGATTTGGTAGGCATTCTGGTGTTACCATTAAATGGCACAAAGTGAGCATATTTCCACTATCTGACCACACAAGGACATGGCCACTGGAATACCTGATTACGTAGGTCACAGATTTGATTAAATATTTGGGAATCGTTCTACACAGGGAGGTGGAATCCATTCTTTGTTTAAATTACGGCCCGGCCATAATAATAAAAAATTATCATATTTGGATTTGTATAGCACTGCTAATCACCGGCTAGGGTATCCAGGCGCTCTCCTTAAGCACAGGGAGATTAAGGCCCTCATTAATACATTGGTGGTAATAACCGCATACCGCCGCAGTGACTGCCTCCAACATAGCTACGTGGCGGCAAACATCCGTCCACCAGATTATGAACACAGCCTGACTTCCGCCACAATAAGTGTGGAAATCCAGCAGTGTTCATACTGGCGGATGGTGGTGACCTGGAGCTGCTAACACCAGCACTGCCCCGCCAGTAGAATGGCGCCAACTGTATTTTGAGCAGAAATACAACCTAGCGGTGTTCCGCTGGTGGGGCGTTGCTGGTGGTAGCAGCGCCCCTTCCCGTTCCCTGCCAGATGACCTCCTCACCCAATGTAAGTTGGACATCCAACAGGTGAGGGGGTGGGAAGGTGGGGGGTGTTGTGTGTGGGTGTGTGTGTCTGAGTGTCTGAGTGCAAGTGCAAATGTGTCTGTGTATTGTGTTGTATGCATGTGAGTGAATGCCTGTAAGAATGGCGAAGTGAGTGCGTGTCTGCATGTCAGTGTGTAAGAATGTGTGTGAGTATGTATGGACGAATGGTTATGTGAATGTGTGTATGCCAGTGAATGAGTGAATGCGTGTATGCCAGTGTGCGTGAATGGGTGTATGCTTGGTGCGTGTGGGTGACTGCGTGTGCTTGTATGCGGGGGTGGAGGGGTGGAATGAGGGGTGCTGTGACTATAGTTGGGTTGGGGGAGTGAGGTTATGTGTGACTGTGTGTGTGTTTATGAGGGGGTAGAGGGTGAATGCATGTATCGGAGGGGCGGGGGTGTTTGAATTGGGGGTGGTGGGTGTTTGGATTGAAGGGTTGGGGGTGTCAGGAGGGTGTTAGGGGGTGGGGGGAGCTGCCTACCAGTGACAGGGAAGGAATTCCCTGTCACCAGTAGGGCCTACCACCACGGAAACCATGGCGATAGGCCGGCTCATAATGCCGCCGCCGGTACCCTGTGGACCTCCAGGTCGGAGATGAATATCCATGGCGGTATGAGTGGAGAAGTGGCGGGTTGGCTGCAGCCAATCCAACACACTCTTAATGTGGCAGTATGTACTGTCAGCCTGTTAGCTGTAATACCGCCACATTAACCCTGGCGGTCAAAAGACTGCTAGGGTTAAAATGAGGACCTAAGTGATTTGCCCAACTCACACCATGCTGAACTGATGCAGAGACTTGAACTTGGATCCCCAGCTCCAAAGTCTGCAGCTCTGGTCGGTATGCCACATCCTCTCAACTTAACACTTGGGCAAAGCTTTTATCATTGGTGGGAAGAGTGTCACTGTTGATAATAGTAATTTTTCCAACATTTTTTTATCTTTTTCAAAACATTCCACTCTCCCTTTAAAAGGACTTCTTCCATATGCTCACGTCTCTACAGATTAACTTTCTCTGGTCCAGAAGGGCCACTCCAATGTGCTGGGGCACATTAACTCTCCCATATAAGCATAAAGGCTTTGTGGTTCCCTATTTTGGACTGCGTTTTTATTTGGCAAAGTGCCACTAAGCAACTCATTGGTACCACCCTGACACACGCCTCCCCTAACTGAAATTGGAACAGTACATGAATTATTCCCCAGAAGCTGCCAAGGCCCCCAAAGAGAGGTGAGACTGTTTGCTACAACAAGCTGGGCGTAGCACAGAGTGGGTCGCAGAGTGGGACCCCTTTTTAATACTCCCTGATGATTCCCCTTTTAAACAACCTCTTACTGCCACTTACGTTAGGAAGCACAGTGCAGACAACCCTGCATAAGATGGTGTTCGACTTGCCAGTCTAAGGGTGATCATTCCCCCAACTTTTCTACTTCCTCCTCCATTTTTCTGAGCTTGTTTTTCCTGTTATCAGGACATTTTACCACTGCTAACAAGTGTGAAAGTTCAGTTTTACCATTGCTAACCAGTGTGAAAGTTCAGTTTTACCATTGCTAACCAGTGCTAAAGTGCTTGTGTTCTCTCCTCTAAATTTGATAACGTTGGTTTACCCCAATTTGCATATTTGATTTACTTGTAAGTAGCTAGTAAATTGCACTACATGTGGTCAGTACCTGCAAAATAAATGCTACTAGTGGGCCTGCATCGCTGATTGTGCCACCCACCTAAGTAGCCCTTTAAGCTTGTCTCAGGCTTAAGACTGCCATTTAGACCAAGCAAAATAAACCTTTTGCAAGGCCTAACCCTTCCTTTTTAATGTATATGTCACTCCTAGGGTAGGCCCGGGACAGCCCAGAGGGCAGGGTGTGATGTATGTAAAAAGTAGGATGTGTACTTTACATGTCTTGGTAGAGTAAAAACTCTTACATTTGTTTTTCACTATTACAAGGCCTGTCTCATCCATAGGATAATATTGAAGTTGCCTTATTATATTTTATAAGTATAACTTTCAAATGGGAAGAGATAATTCCTTCAAGTTTGGTGTCTCTGGAATCACAATTCAAAATCCTAATGTATATGAAGTCAGATTTTAAATTGCAATTCTGAAAATGTCACTTTTAGAAATGTGGCATTTTCTTGCCTTGGCCCTTTGGTTCCTGAAGCCTGTCTTTGGTCACATGGATGGGTTTAGTTGCCAGGTGGGCTTTGTGTAATACCCCTAGACAGCCACACACAATGGGAACTTAGGTATGACTTTTGGGCCATCCTGGGAAGGATGGGTGGGAGGATCTGGGCCCAGTATTACACCTGAATAGTCTGTGTCCTGTCTCCACACAAAGGGTTGCATACCCCATGTAGTTAGTCTGGAGCCAGGGCAGGACATCTGTGCACTTAAAACATCATATCTTTGAAGTCTTCCTTACTTCAGGGGCACCACTGGGTTTAACAACAGGACCTCAGATACAACCACATCAGTACACTTAGGGACCTGTGGATATTCTGCCAGGAAGATGGACTGCTGGGCTGCTAAAGGTCACTCTGCTGGACTCCTGCTTTGCTGACTCACTGCCTGCTTCCTTCTTTCCTGGGTGAGAAGGACTGGACCAGCATCTCCCTTGAACCCACAACCCAGAGTGGCTTCAAGGGCTAGTTGACTGGCCCTCTGATCTGACGTCTCAGGAACATAAAATATTTCCAACTACCCTGCTTCTGCACCTGGACCCAGCCGCCTTTGAGTCAACGCTGCCAAGTGGTGCCACCCCTGTCCTGGGCCTTTGGAAGTGGGCCTAAGGTACTTGCCAGTTGAACTGATTCATCTTCTCTGCTGAGTGATGCATCCCAGAGCACAACAAATGTGTAACTGCTGCTGCATTGACTAGATTCATAACAAAAGACTCACATTCCCCCTGCAACTTGGGTTTGACACATCACCTTTGGAACCGTCGCTGCACGCCACTTCTTTGGAACAGTTCCTCGTATTTCTCGTTGACAGCTGCCTTGATGACACTGAAAGCTCTGCATTGCACACGACAGGATGGATTATGGCCATGACAGTCAGACAAGCGTGGGATGTTGACTTAGGCGTTCCTTTATCCAATTTACAATAGTAATACTGCTGTGCCCCATCCTGCCGAATAGCTTTACATTTTCACCACAAACTCCTGTGCTTGAAATATTTACACAAGCCCTATAGTAAGGCAGTTTACCAGCACTGTATAAGCCCATCATGCCCTCACAACTCTGTTATTGTGGTGTTGAACATGCAGGTTTTCTCCACATGGCATGGGAGTGCCATCTTACTTGGGGGCGGTTCTTGCACAGTTGGCCCAAATGATAGACTATCACCTGTCACCCCGCCTGTTTGTAACAGCATAAGGAGATGTCTAAGACATACCTAAAGTGCCTGAATGTTTCACAGCAATAGCTTTGCATTTGACCAAATGTAGGGTTGTAATGTTCTGGGGAAGCTGCAACACTCCTAAAGCGACTGACTAGAATATAGACCTGACAGTCTGCAACAACTGAATAGAGACCTTATGTATTGAGGCTTCCATTAATCCTCATGGCTGAAAGATGTACAGGCCCTCCTCAAAAATGATTTATTTACAAAGGTCACTAATGAACAAGGGAATCACCGTAGATGGGTGAATACACCTATATCTGGTGATAATAGCACTCCAACTTCTATTCCTACCTGAATGTTACATATATATCAGTATCCAGGCATGCTGGGAGTGGAGATTCGAGACATGATTTGGGAGGTTGCCCCAAATCTTCCTCTGGGGAGGGGTTAGAATGTCCACTAGACATCTGGGGGCATAGGAGGCGTAAACCTTGAAATCATATCTATAAGGCAACACAAAGCCACTTTGCGTGGCTTTGAATGGCCTTGTAGATTTGGAGTAATGGAAAGCAGCGTAAATCACTGTCGCCTTATTCTGCGCAAGGAAGGCGTTCCATGGGTATTGCGGTGGGTGTTCCCATGCAACACTCATGGATTTTGCTGCTAGAACAAGAGCAATCCTTTGTTTTAGTGGAGAGGTTACCCAACCTGGAGTTGCTGTAGGTGGTTGGACACACATCTGGAGAGCGAACAGTGCAACTTACCCAAACTCCACTGCTTGCAAAAGTCAACGTAGCACAGCAGAGTTTTTTCAGCACTTCGTGGAGTTCCACGTAGCAGAACTCTGTGAAATCCGCTCAGGCCTAGTCATCACTGGAAGCCGGGGACCCTGGCCTAAACATTGTTGATGAGTTGAAATGCAAAACAATACACAAAATGTACAAAAACAAGCGTTCAAACACATACAAAAATGATAACACATTTAGGCCCTCATTACAACATTGGCTGTAAATGCCGCTTACCGCTGTGCTGACGGCCGCCAGCATACCGTGACCATGGCGGTATACCTCTATGGGTATTATGACCCACACAGAGAAATCCGCACAAACACCCGCACAAGTCCGCAAGACCAAAGGTCAGTGATAAACTGGCTGTACCAAAACCCACACTGTTACGCCAACTGAAATACGCCCACAGCATCATGACCCATGAATCACCGCGGCGGTCATTCAACTGCGGTAAACCATTGGCGGTATAGACCGCAGCGCTCAAAATACACACACACTAACAAAACTACACCACATTGGACAATTCAAACTACACACACCTGACACACATACACACACCACACCCACACACCCAATCCAGTATAAAACACACACCCACAATACCCACAACAACAACAAAAAATTGCCAACTGAGAGAGAGAGACAATCCAGTAGCACCCGCTGAATCTGAGCCACAGAACACCATCACCCATACACCATCCACTCACCTCACAGCACACACCCCAACACATCACCCCACACACCCTCACACATACCACTCACACTCCCCCATGGCACCACAAAGACACCCCAGGTTCTCAGAGGAGGAGCTAAGGGTCATGGTGGAGGAAATTACCTGGTAGAGCCACAGCTATTTAGATCACAGGTGTAGCAGATGTCCATTGCTAGGCAGATGGAGCCATGGCAGAGAGTCGTGGACAGGGTCAATGCCGTGGGACAGCACCCAAGAACAAGGGATGACATTAGGAAGAGGTGGAACAACCTACGGGGCAAGGTGCGTTCCATGGGTGCAAGTCCCAGGTAGCTGGACAGATGACTGGCAGTGGACCCCCACCTCCTCCCCCACAACTAACAACATGGGAGGAGCAAGTCTTGGCGATCATGCATCCTGAGGGCCTTGCAGGAGTAGCAGGAGGACTGGACTCTGGTAAGTCAAATCTTTACTACTTCCGCCCCTACCTTCATGCCATCACCAACTCCTACCCCTACCCTCACCCCCATCACTCCACCATCTCACATATATCCCACCATCACAACCCACCCATCCCAATACCAAGCCCTGCATGCAACACCAATGCATGGACACCCATCACAGACCTGCATGGACACCCATCACCACAGCATGCACAGTAGTGACAATCACTTAGCCAAACCAAGCACAACTCACACAAGCCAAAGCTGCCTTGCTAATAACAGCTATAGAGGGAAACATATCCATGTACAAGATGGCATACGCAGATACAATAACACATTTACATCCCCACATGACCCCCACCCCACGTCACCAGTGAGGAGGTGCCAGCCACATCCAGTTCCCCCCAGAAGATGCCCACAGTGATGACAGCAGCTCTGCACGCCTGGATCATGATGACCCACCTGGTCCATCAGGGATCTCTGGTAGGTTGGTTACCCAGCCACAGTCCCAACCCAGCACAGAGCCTCCTCCCTCAGGAAACACCACCACAGCACCCACCCAGCAGCCCCATCCCTCTGTCCCCAGGACACATCAATCAGCAGTGTGTCCACCACTACAGGGAACCCAGGCAACCCCACAAACACAGCACGACCAGGGACCTGGGGTCAGTGGCAGTGGGCACACGGTTCAGGGGACAGAGGCACAGGACAACAGGGAAGCTGGGAGGGCTGTTGTGCGACAGGGGGAGGACAGGCGCAGGGAACCTACTCTCCATGAGGCACTTGCAGGGGTCCTGGGAGCATTCCACTATTCCCAGGAGACAATGGGCCAGATACTGTGGAAGTTGCAGGAGACCCAGCGGCTGCAGGAGGGACAGTACCTGGGGATCAGGGAGGACCTGAACGACATTCACAGGGGTGCTGGTAGACATGCCAACACCATGAGGGAGGCAGTGGCACACCAACGGGCCCCTGACACTAGCCGCACTGATGAACAGCCCTCCACCTTCGCTGGCGCTAGTGGACAGGAGGCCCCGCCACAGGACCAAAAGGCCACCAGCACCCCCCCCCCCTTGCAGAAGGAGAACCACCCCGCAAACGGACCCTGCAATCCAGACTGAAGCCAGAGAACATTGCCAAGACCCCCGCCAGGAAATAGGACTCTCCTGATTGTCACCCTTGTGTCCCACTCTGTCACCCTGTCCACCTTGAACTGTCACTGCTCCACTTCCTATGGCCCCTTGGACAATGCATCTGTGATACAAATAGACTGAACTCTATCCTGGACTTTCCTCCATCATCAACCCAGTCCATTGCACATCCCCATTTACTTTTCAGCACTGAAATAAACATCCTTGGAACTATTACAAGTATGGAGAATGTCAATTATTTGAAATATGTATTATTCTAACAAACTGTAAACAGTGAAATTCAAATGTACCGTAATATTTACATAGGTATGACCTGTAGTGGGCAGCAGTAAACACACCAGGAGCCAGAGTGAGGCACAGAGATTTGAAAATAGAGATGCCAAAGGGTACAGTAAGTGGCCATATAAATAGGGAAATCAGGCTGCCATGTCCAATGTTTAACACAAAACTGCAATGGAAGGTGAAGTTACAGTGTCTTACCTGTGTGTCACTGGAAGTATTGTTGAATGAGTGCACTTCTGTTGTCCACGTCTTCTTCCTCTGCCTCCTCTTCGTCACTATCCACAGGCTCCACCGCTGCCACACGACCATCTCCAGGCTCATCCTCCTGCAGAAAAGGCACCTGGCATCTCAAGGCCAGGTTGTGCAACATGCAACGATGATCTGGCAGACCTTCTTGAGTGAGTAGTACAGGGATCCACCTGTCAGATGGAGGCACCGGAACCTGGCCTTCAGGAAGCCAAAGGTTCTCTCAATTATCCTCCTTATTCGCACATGTGCCTTATTGTAACGTTCCTCTGCCCTTGTCTTGGCATTCCTCACTGGGGTCAGTAGCCATGAGAGGTTGGGGTAGCCAGAGTCAATTGTAAATATCAAGGGATACCTGTTAGCCACACACTCACCCTTAGGGCCAAACCCACCCATATACCTACATCAACTGGGTGGGGACCATGGGCTCACCTATAAATCACACCCGATGCCTCTGGAGTTGAGACATCGCATATGGAATGCTGCTATTCCTCAAGATAAAGGCATCATGCACAGAGCCAGGATACTTGACATTGACATGGGGGATGTACTGGTCCGCCAAACACACCATCTGCACATTCAGAGAGTGAAAGCTTTTTCTATTCCTGAACACTTGTTCGTTTCTCCGGGGGGAGGGGGGACAAATGCAATATGTGTACCATCAATGGCACCAATGATGTTGGGGATATGTCCCAGGGCATAAACATCAGCCTTCACTGTGGCCAAATCCGCCTCCTGGGGTCATACAATGTAGCTGCGCATGTGTTTCAGCAGGGCAGACAATACTCTGGTCAGCACGTTTGAGCACATTGGCTGAGACATCCTTGATGCCATGGCCACTGTCACTTGGAAGGAACCACTTGCCAGGAAATGGAGCACTGACAGGACCTGTACTAGAGGGGGGATACCTGTGGGGTGGCGGATTGCTGAAATCAGCTCTGGCTCCAATTGGGCACACAGCTCTTGGATTGTGGCCCTATCAAGTCTGTAGGTCAGGATAATGTGCCTGTCCTCCATTGTCGCCAGGTCCATCAGGGGTCTGTACACGGGGGAATTCTCCATCTCCTAATCATCCTCAGCCGTTGAACTCCAGGGTGAAAAACGGTGAGCAGAGGGTCATATTTACACATATTTTAAAATATATATGCATTTCTTCCTTTACAGAAACAGTATGTGAACTCGAGAGTCAGTTGATGTGCCAATGTCTGTTGTGACACAGTTAGATGCCATGGCCTGTGCCCCCCTGAAATGGCGGCTGCCTGACCTTTGAGAAGAGACAAGTGGAAATTAGGTAATTCCACTGGCGTGCGCAGTTGCAGTCGGCCGTCAATGACCGCCGCACAACTTCGCATTGGTTATCATTGGACCCTATGGGTTCCAGGAACCAATGGCGATGGACACCAGCGGTGACGGTACGCACCGCAGCGGATGTGACCACCATTTTCTATCTGTTCACTCACTTGCTACCTGACCTTCAAGAGGAGAGGACCTCCACTGCAAGTGCTGCTGTGACCTGTGTCTGGAAGCAACAATGAGTGTCTGGGGAAAGGGCCCCTGCCTTCACTTTGGAGGAGTTGGAGAGACTGGTGGATGGGGTCCTATCCCAGTACATTTTACTCTATGGTCATCCAGACAAACAGGTGAGTACACTGTGAGCATGATGCATGGGGCTTGAATGTAGGGATTGCTGTGTGTGTAAGCCTCCTGTAGGAGGGCGGCTGAGGGGTCCTGGGCAGAGTGCTTCATGTCTGATGGTCAATGTCTGTGCGTAAGGGGATGGGAGGTATATGGTGGCCATGAGTGTAACAGGCCGGACGGTATGACTCATACCTTTTTGTATGCATATTTTCACACAGGTCAGCACCCATCAAAAAAGGGGTATTTGGTGTGCCATCGCCAAGGAGGTGCGGACGCTGGGGGTCTTTGACAGGCGGAGCACCCACTGCCGCAAACGGTGTGAGGACCTGTGCTGCTGGGCAAGGAAGACAGTGGAGGCCCAGCTTGGGCTGGCCTCCCATCGAGGAAGGGGTGCCCGTCGTACCCTGGCCCCCCCGATTGTTCCGCATCCTGGTGGTGGCCTATCCGGAGTTGGATGGGCGCTTGAAGGCATCACAGCAGCCACATGGGGGTTAGTACAGATTCTGAATCATGACTTTACGCGCATTAAGGTTTTACCTGGGTGGGGGATGTGGGTGCCCCTAGGCCAGGGGGAACATGGCAGGGTAGGTCCCATTTTGGGAAGGCTCTAAAGCACTCCAACACCAATAGTGTTAGTGGGCCTCTTCTACTGGGCAGGGTCCTGTGGGTTTCAGGTGTGCAGCTAATGGCGTTAGGCATTGTACCCCATGGCCTGCTGACTAGCATTGTAACTGGTCGTGCATGGCCTAGTGCATAGGGCTGTTCCCTGTGTGTTGTGTACGCCAACGTGTTGTTGCTGGCATTGACCAAATGTATCCTCTGTCTCTCCCCTCTTTTTGTTTTGTCATCCTGTCCTTGTGTGTATTAACATCACCTGGCGGAGGAGCAGAGGCACCGGCGACGGAGGGAGCTGCATCCCACATGGGCCCGGAGGCCAAATCCACCAACGGTGAGGGCACCAGCGGGACAGAGTGCGAGGGGAGCACCACGATGGAGACAGGAGGGGACACAACCAACAGCGACTCCTCCTCCGATGGAAGCTCCCTGGCGGTGGCGGACACCTCTGTGCCCACCCCAGCAACCCCGGTACCAGCACCGCCCGCCCAGCAGCCCCTCAGCGTGTTTCCCGTGCCCACTCACCCAGGAGGGTGGGCATCTCCTTCGCCCCAGGCACCTCAGGCCCTGCCCCAGTGAGGAGGCTATTGACTTCCTGAGAACCCTCACTGTTGGGCAGTCAACCATACTGAATGCCATCCAGGGTGTAGCAGGGCATTTGCAACAAACAACCTGAAGGCCATTCACTCTGGCGTGGCGGCCCAACAGAGAGGATTCCAGGCGCTGGCCTCCACACTGATGGCAGCCACTGTCCCTGTCTGCAGCCTTCCCTCTCCAACTTCCTCTACCCAGTCCCAATCCCCCCAACCCCAGCCTATCCCAAGCACACCTTCAGACCGGCAATCACCCAAATCAACACACAGAAATGGCTCAGGCAAACACAATCACCACACTTCATCTCACAGACACTCACACAAGCACCATCCAGATGCAGACACACCAACATGCATTGGCTCTACTGTGTCCCCCTCCTCCTCGTCCACCTCCCTCCCAGTAGCGTCTCCACTCACACCTGCATGTACTACATCCTCATCCACTACCTCCATCACCAGCATGCCCATCACTACACACCCCTCACTGGCAGTCACCACCTCCATATCTATGCACACGTCCCCTGTGTCCTCTCCCACTGTGTCTGTGACCCTTCCTCCCAAAGTACACAAACACAAGCACACACCTACTCAACAGGCATCCACCTCACAACAGCATCTAGCCCATGCAACTGCACCCAAACACAGCAGACTGACACCTCCTACAACCACTCCCTCTTCCTCCACTCCCAAACCTTTGCCCTCTTCCTACCCCAGTGTCCCTGAGAAGCTTCGCCTCACCAACATTGACCTATTCCCTGCCCCTCCCCCCCCCCGTCCTTCACCTCGGGCCAGGGTGGCCAGAACCCAGCCCAGCACCTCAGCCACCCAGTCCACAGCCACTGTGGTTTCTGCAGGTGTGAGAGGCTCCAAGGAGGCACCCGTCAGCCCAGCCAGTGTGCCAGCAACACCTGCCAAGGCCAAGAAGGGTCCGCCACCTGGCAAGGGCAAGAAGGGGACAGCAGCCAGCAAGGAGAAGGAGGCAAAACCAGCCAGCAAGCCCAAGTCAAAGACTCCAGCTGGCAGAAGCAAAGAGGCACCACCATCTGCCAAGGGCAGGATGGGGCACAGAACACTAGCCATGGCACTTCAGCCGTCCGTGTTACGACTCGTCGTTCCATCTCTAGGGGACGCTGTACGGGGACTGTCGGAAGCCTGTGAATCACCTTGAACAGTTATCTAGACTCCCTTGCTGAGTCTTGTTTGTTTCTCTTTTCACCATGGTATAATTGTGTAGTACTACATTTGCTTCCTGGGACTGCAAATCCCATAATGCACAGCCTGGTAGTCAGGAAAGCCTGGATTCTGTTTCCCATTGTTTTCTATGGGAGAAGTTCAGTTGCTCCTTTTCACTGGATCCTCTGCTCCAGGACTTGCGAGTGTCTGAAACTACACACACCTGAGACCTCTCCTGTGCAGCCCAGCTTGGAACTGCTTATAAGCAGCCATTTCCTCAGGATCCTCGTTGTGCATTGGAGTTTGATTCCTCTGTGTTACAGACCACTTATCGGATTGTGTTCCAGGTTTGTTCCTGTTCTGTTCCAGTTTGATCCTGTTTCCTGTTTCTCTGCCATGCTCCTGATTGTTCTAGCCAGAGCCTGCTACCGATCACTTAGCCTTGTACCTGTCTGTTTCTTCCAGAGCCTGCTCCCTGTTTCTCTGCCCTGCTCCTGCCTTGTTTCAGTCTGAACCTGCTCTCTGTTTCCCAGTCCTGTTTACTGCTCATTCCTACTCCCTGTATTCCAGCCCTGTCTTTGCCTGTTCCAGCCAGAGCCTGCTCTCAGTTTCCCAGTCCTATCTCTGTTTGTTCCAGCCAGAAGTTTGCACCCTGTTTTCAAGTCCTAGTCCTGCCTTTGCTTCAGCCTGAGCCTGTTCCCAGTTCTTGCCTCTGCCTCTTATTTTGTTCCCTTCTGTTTCCGTTTCTTCTTGGTTATTTGTGTCTGGTAAGTGTTCTATCAGTCTTCACCAGTGCATAAGTGTCCTCCTTTGTACTAGGGTTGGCTCCTGGTTTCCAGGAGGCAATTCCAGCCCCCATCCTCGTCTAGTGTTATACTTTGTCTTTTGTGCCTAACAGTGACAGTGTGCTATTGCTGTTTTCTCAGGAATCGCCACTGTGTTTCCAGCTGGACCCATAAGAGCGTGTCTTGCGTATGTAAGTACTATCCTTGTTTGTGCTCTAGGGTCCAGAGACAGAATCACTTCTGCTGCCTCCTTTCTATGGGGCTGGCAGGGTGACTATCTGTAAGAGCAAACTGCACAGAGGCAGGCAGGTCGCTTCCTCCTCCCCACTTTTCGGTAAGTGCTGCCATTGTTTTGGGCTTGTCTGGGCTTGTTTGGGCTTCTTGGATTCTCCTCTCCCGGAAGGCCCCGCCACCCTCCCTCCTCCTCTGAGCTCTTCCTGCTCCTGACTCCTGCTGCCTCTGCCCCCAGCACTCCCATTGGAGGTTTCCCTCCCACCTCCCAGCTGCCACTCCCTCCCACCTTCCCTCTTATGCCGGCCGCAGCGCGAGGTTAGAAGCGACCTCTGACCCTGCATTCTTGCAGGCAGGTCGCTTCCTCCTCACCACTGCTCCGGTAAGTGCTGCCATTGTTTTGGGCTTGTTTGGGCTTGTCTGGGCTTCTTGGCTTCTCCTCTTCCGGAAGGCCCCGCCCCCCTCCCTCCTCCTCTGAGCTCATCCTGCTCCTGACTCCTGCTGCCCCCGCCCCCGCACTCCCATTGGAGGTTTCCCTCCCTCCTCCCAGCTGCCATTCCCTCCCACTTCCCCTCTTATGCCGGCCGCAGCACGGACGCACCGCTGGCGCACCGAAAGCGCACCAAAGGCAAGCCTGTCTGCACCCGTCCGCGCCAAGACCGCGCCCAGTGCCAGATCCCCGGCCAACACGCCTCCCGCACCACCAAACACCTTTACACTGCCAACGAACTCCACGCCCTTAATCCAGGACGCTCCTCCATCTGCTTCCAGTCTACACCGACATGCACAAAAGGACCCTTCTCCTGCAAAGCCTGCAATTTCACCTGCAACCTAACCTCCAAACTCCAAATCAAAACAGACAACCGCCTAAGATGCATCCTACTTAACACCCGCTCCATCCAAACATGCAATTGAACTCTGGGACCTCCTGACCACATACTCACCCGACGTCGCATTCCTCACCGAAACCTGGATGAATTCGGCCTCAGAACCAGACGTAGCCATAGCCATACCAGAAAACTACAAGATCACCAGAAGAGACCGAATCAACAGACCAGGAGGAGGAATCGCCATAGTCCACAAAAACACCATAAGAGTCTCCACCAACTCCCACGACACCATCAACTCCGCCGAGCACCTCCACTTCAAAATCCACATCAACGCCAACAATACACTCAGAGGAACACTGGTCTACAGACCCCCTGGACCCAGACTGCAGTTCTGTGATGACATCGCCGACACCATCAGCTCCCAAGCCCTCGCCTCAACAGACTACATCCTCCTTGGTGATCTAAACTTCCACCTAGAAAATAACAACGATATCAACACCACCAACCTAATCGACAACCTCGCCAACTTCGGCCTCAAGCAACTCGTCACTACACCCACCCACTCCGCCGGCCAAACACTCAACCCCATCTTCTCAGCCAGCAACCACGTCTCTTTCAGCCACACCACCAAACTCAGTTGGACAGACCACCGCTGCATCCACTTCTCCTACCAAAAATCAGTCACTCACCACCACCCCACACAACCCCCCCGACGCAACTGGAGCAAAATATCAACGAATCAACTGATCTACACTCTCACCCGGGCCCCACCCCCTGGGATCCCAGACCCCAACATAGCCACCACCAACCTGCATCGCTGGATAGAAGATTGCGCCAACACCCTCGCACCGCTCCAAAAAAAAACCCACCTCCCACAGAATCAAGGCCAGCTGGTTCACCCCAGAACTACAGGAATCCAAATGGCTTTGTCGCAGAATGGAAAAAACCTGGCACCTTGACCCTACCAACTCCAGCCACATCGCTTTCAAGGATGCCCTACGCAAACATCATAAACTGATCCGCACCACCAAAAGGACCCACTTCAAAAACCGCATCGACGCCAACGCTCACAACAGTAAAGAGCTCTTCGGCATCGCCAATGAGCTCTCCACCCACAGGACCTGCTCCAATGAACCCCCGTCATCACAGGAGTTCTGCAACTCACTGGCAACCCACTTCAGTCGAAAGATAGAAGAAATCCACAATAGCTTCAAACCCCAATCCCACCAGCTGACTACAAACACCCAGGAACCCAACGCTCCAAGCAACACCCACCTCCTCAACACCTGTACCCACGTCAACATAGAGGACACTGCCACCACCATGGCCTCCATCCACTCCAGATCACCATCAGACCCCTGCCCACACCATATCTTCAATAAGGCAAACTTCATCATCGCCCCCCACCTCTGCAAAACCATCAACAGCTCCTTCGAGTCAGCCACCTTCCCAGAAATCAACACCCTGCTAAAGAAACCAAAGGCAGACCCAGGCGACCCCAAGAACTACCGGCCGATCTCCCTCCTCCCCTTCCCAGCCAAGGTCATCGAAAAAGTTGTAAACAGCCAACTATCCCGGTTCCTGGAAGACAGCAAGGTACTCGGCACCTCCCAATCCAGATTCCGCAGAAACCACAGCACTGAGACTGCACTCATTGCTCCCACAGACGACATTAGGACCATGCTCAATGAAGGAGAAACAGCAGCACTCATCCTCCTGGACCTCTCCGCAGCTTTCGACACGGTATGTCATCACACACTCCGCACACGCCTCCACAACGCTGGAATCCGCGACAAGGCACTCGACTGGATCTCGTCATTTCCCTCAGGCAGAACCCAGAGAGTCCGCCTCCCCCTGTTTCTGTCAGAAGCCTCCAGAATCATCTGTGGCGTTCCCCAAGGATCTTCGCTCAGCCCCACGCTTTTCAACGTTTACATGCCCCCCCTCGCCAACATCGCAAGAACTCACCACATCAACATAGTTTCCTACGCAGACGACACTCAGTTCATCCTCTCCCTCACGAAAGACCCTACAACTGCAAAGAAAAACCTCCACAACGGACTTCATGCCATTGCCAGCTGGATGGAATCAAGCCACCTCAAGTTAAACACAGACAAGACAGAAATCCTCATCTTTGGCACCAACCCCTCAACTTGGAATGACTCCTGGTGGCCCACCTCCCTAGGAACCGCGCCCTCACCCACCACCCACGCACGCAACCTAGGCTTCATCTTGGACTTCACACTCAGCATGACTCAGCAGGTCAATGCCTCTTCCTGCTACAACACTCTCCGCATGCTCTGCAAAATCTTCAAGTGGATTCCCGTCAAAACCAGGAAAACTGTCACCCACGCCCTGGTCAGCAGCCGATTGGACTACGGAAACGCCATATATGCAGGAATAACAACCATACACCTAACAAAACTGCAAAGAATCCAGAACGCAACCGCCCGCCTCATTCTGGACATCCCATGCCGTGACCACATTTCCCCCCACCTTAGAGACCTTCACTGGCTACCAGTATCAAAGAGGATCACCTTCAAACTCCTCATCCACGCACACAAGGCCCTCCACAACACAGGCCCAGCCTACCTCAACGACAGACTCACCTTCCACACCCCCACCCGCAATCTTCGCTCTGCCAGCCTTGCCCTCGCCTCCATCCGCTGCACCACCGCCGGAGGAAGATCCTTCTCTCACCTAGCCGCCAAGACCTGGAACTCCCTACCGCTCCACCTTCGCCAGACCCAAGACCTCTTGACATTCAGGAAACGCCACAAGACATGGCTCTACGACCAGTAGCTCCCCCCAGCGCCTTGAGACCCTAACGGATGATTAGTGCGCTCTATAAATCCTTGATTGATTGATTGATTGACATTCCCTGTCACTGTGGGAGGATCTGCGCCTCACTCTGTGTACAACCCCAGCGTGTTTGTCCATTAGTAATCTGTTTCTTGTTTGTTCACACAAGGGTTGCTTTTGCGTTCCTGTTTCCTGTGCCTGTCCTTAGCTGTCCTTTCCGTGTAAACCTTTAGCTGCTCTTCTGCCCCAGTATACTACCTCTTTAGGATATTCGGTGACCTCAAGGGGTGTCCCAACCAGAGTCCTGATCAGACCCGCCCGAAACCATGACAGTCCGAGGCTGCAGGTGAAGGCCTGCTACCACCACAACTGCCAGCACCTCCATCTGCACCGCAGCAGCACTGCCACCTGCACCGCGCCCATCACTGCCACCTGCTCCGCCGCAAGCAGCACCACTGCCAGCAGCAGCAGCCCCGGTGGGTAGCCGTCCGAGGATGCAGGTGAAGGCCTGGAGGCTACCACCACAACTGCCAGTACCGCCATATACACCACGGCCAGCACCGCTTCCTGCACCGCGACCAACACCGCCACCTGCACCGCGGCCAGCACAGCCACCTGCCCCACCGCAAGAAGCACCACTGCCAGCAGCAGCAGCCCCGGTGGGCAGCCGTCCGAGGATGCAGGTGAAGGCCTGGAGGCTACCACCACAACTGCCAGTACCGCCATATACACAACAGCCAGCACCGCTTCCTGCACCGTGACCAACACCGCCACCTGCACTGCAGCCAGCACCGCCACATGCTCTGCCGCCAGGAGCACCACTGCCAGCAGCAGCAGCAGCAGCCCCAGTGGGTAGTCGTCCGAGGCTGCAGGTGAAGGCCTGGAGGCTACCACCACCACTGCCAGTACTGCCATATACACCACTGCCAGCACCGCCACCTGCAACGCGGGCAGCACCGCCACCTGCACCGCAGCCAGCACCGCCACATGCTCTGCCGCCAGGAGCACCACTGCCAGCAGCCGCAGCAGCAGCTTCAGTGGGCAGCCGTCCCAGGCTGCAGGTGAAGGCCTGGAGGCTACCACCACCACTGCCAGCACCACCACCTGCACTGCAGCCAGCACTGCCACCTGCACCGCAGCCAGCACCGCCACCTGCCCCGCCGCCAGGAGCACCACTGCCAGCAGCAGCAGCTTCAGTGGGCAGCTGTCCGAGGCTGCAGGTGAAGGCCTGGAGGCTACCACCACCACTGCCAGCACCACCACCTGCACTGCAGCCAGCACCGCCACATGAACTGCTACCAGCAGCACCACTGCCAGCAGCAGCAGCCCCAGTGGGCAGCAGTCCGAGGCTGCAGGTGAAGGCCTGGAGGCTACCACCACCACTGCCAGCACCACCACTGCCAGCACCACCACCTGCAACGCGGCCAGCACCGCCACCTGCACTGCAGCCAGCACCGCCACATGCTCTGCCGCCAGGAGCACCACTGCCAGCAGCAGCAGCCCCAGTGGGCAGTCGTCCGAGGCTGCAGGTGAAGGCCTGGAGGCTACCACCACAACTGCCAGTACCGCCATATACACAACAGCCAGCACCACTTCCTGCACCGTGACCAACACCGCCACCTGCACTGCAGCCAGCACCGCCACATGCTCTGCCGCCAGGAGCACCACTGCCAGCAGCAGCAGCCCCAGTGGGCAGTCGTCCGAGGCTGCAGGTGAAGGCCTGGAGGCTACCACCACCACTGCCAGTACTGCCATATACACCACTGCCAGCACCGCCACCTGCAACGCGGCCAGCACCGCCACCTGCACCGCAGCCAGCACCGCCACATGCTCTGCCGCCAGGAGCACCACTGCCAGCAGCAGCAGCAGCAGCTTCAGTGGGCAGCCGTCCCAGGCTGCAGGTGAAGGCCTGGAGGCTACCACCACCACTGCCAGCACCACCACCTGCACTGCAGCCAGCACCGCCACATGAACTGCTACCAGCAGCACCACTGCCAGCAGCAGCAGCCCCAGTGGGCAGCAGTCCGAGGCTGCAGGTGAAGGCCTGGAGGCTACCACCACCACTGCCAGCACCACCACTGCCAGCACCACCACCTGCAATGCGGCCAGCACCGCCACCTGCACTGCAGCCAGCACCGCCACATGCTCTGCCGCCAGGAGCACCACTGCCAGCAGCAGCAGCCCCAGTGGGCAGTCGTCCGAGGCTGCAGGTGAAGGCCTGGAGGCTACCACCACCACTGCCAGCACCACCACCTGCAGCGCAACTGGCATACACTGAGCAGCCTTCACCACCGGAGAGCAGTGTGTAGTGGTGACTACATGGGCTGCAGTGCATCCTGGCCCCTGCAGAAGCTGTTGTTGTGACACACAGGTGAGAGACTGTGACCTTGCACTCCAAAAACATCTGCATCACAGGGTGCAATGCCCCCTCCAGACCCAGTGGAAGAAGGCATCCACTCAGCCCCTCCATGCCAGGATGAAGCACACTGGGCACAATGCCCCCTCAGAACCAGTGGAGAAGCCATCCACTTCAGAGGCTGTGGCCTTGCACTTCCCAGGACCAAGCAGTGGGCAAACCATCCACTTGAGAGACTTGAGAGACTGTGGCTTTGCACTCCCCAGGACCATGCAGTGGGCAAACCACACACTTGATACACTTGAGAGACTGTGGCTTTGCACTCCCCAGGACCAAGCAGTGGGCATGGAGCCCCCTCCAGGAGCAGTGGCGTTGTCCCATCTTCCGGCTGAGGTGCCCCCCCATTCCCTGGCCCCCTGAGGTGCCTGTTTGTTTTCGACCTGATGCCCCTGCAGTGTTCGCGCCATATTGAGGCAGGAGTCAAGTGTGGCCTTGGACTATGTGGTTTTGCCCAGTGGCCCACGGACAGTTTTTGAGTGGGCATTGTCCCACCTTTTGTATATATTGTATATACTGTTTTACCTTTATTAGCGTATTTCTACGTATTACTGATATTACACTCATTTTACTCCATTTCTTTTGTCCTTGCGTTATTCCAGAGGGTTACGGGGTGTATATGTAATGTTGTTGCATGTGTTTGTGTGTATGGTGTTGGGGGTGTTGCGCGTTGCGTGTGTGTGTCACTCTCTTTTGCCTCCCCCTCCCTTGTGTGCTAGGTGCAGTACTCACTGTGGTCGTCGTCGCCGGTGTTCATGTTCCTGGTACATGAGAAGATACACCAGCATGGGGAACACCTGCCGCTCGGGCTCCATGACGATGTGGTTCTTCCTTGAGTGTCGAGAGGTGAGTGGTTTCCCTTCTGTGTTCTGTTTCCGCTGTGCTTTTGATGGCGTTGGTACCGCCCCAGAAAAGCTGGCTGATGGGCATGTTGTAATGCAGTGGGCGGTACATTGTCTTCTGCCTGGCTGTTGGCGTTTACCACATCAGTGTTTGTTGCTACCGCCATGGCGGTCGTAGTGTTAAAGTGGCTGTTTGTGTTGGCGTTTTTTGCCGTGGTCATGATTCCATTTTTTTTAACTGCCCGCCTGTTGACAGTGTTACTGTCGCTTTATCACTGACCGCCAAGTTTGTAATGAGGGCTATCATTTGCAAACAACTATAAACAAAAAACGATTAATTTTTCAATTGTACATTTTCAAATTTTCAATTATACATTTAGCCACTTTGTTTATATACATTTTATTATTCAGTTAATATTATTTGATTTGCTAAGCAATCGCGAAGCCCTTGAGGAGGCTTCACAGACCCCCAGGGGTTCGCAGACCACAGGTTGGGAACCACTGCTCTAATGTGTTGTTCCCATTCCTGGGAAATCGAATTTATCTTAATAAAAGCAACATGTTTAATGTCATTTCTAGAAGCGTCTGTGGAGCTCCGAGGGTTTGCTTTCATTTGTTGTTAATCTGGTTTGTCCTCTGTAGTAACTTGCATTGTTTATTAGTTGTGCTCACTTTGTAATAACAACTGAGCTTGTCATTTCACAGTTTTCTGTTATTTTGTTTCATTACTTTAGACTGAAACCACTTTACACGAAGTTGTTTTCAACCAAGCAGCAATGTTGTCTTCTTGGCCTCCTGTTGACAGAGCCCATTGCTCATCACACTCTGCCTGAAGAGACACAATGTAACAAAGCTTCATAACATTGTGTTTCAACCTTTTAAAGGGCTTTAAATGCTCCTGCAGCCGAGATCCCAGCTCTAGCATTGATCTACATTCTGCTGCTCTACGCAGTGGTTAAAGGTCCACACCTTAAATAAAACAAACCTCCTGGCACCGCCTGAGCTCTCGCTACAGATCAGGAGATGTGCGTTGAAGTGACGCTGGAGATACCTGTCTTCCCTCCATAGAGTTTACCATTAGAATTACCTTCCTCTGTTATCAGAATACATGGTGTCTCTACGGTTCCCTCACTCATCTTCCCACAGTGAGTAATGCACCGGTTACTTACTGGTAATTATCTGAGTTCATTACTCTGAGTTCAAGCCTTCCACGATACGGAGCTTCATTTAGATTTTGGAGGAGGAGTTACTCCGTCACAATGGTGACGGAAATCCCTTCTGCCGAAATATAAACCCCATAGGAAATAATGGGATTTTTATCTCAGCAGACTGGATATCCGTCACCATTGTGAGGGAGTAACCCTCCGCCGAAACCTTTAGCAGGCCCAGAGTCCGTACTTGTGAGATTCCTTCTCCTCCCTGCAGACACTGTTCCTAGCTAATTCAAAAGATAAAAAACAACTACCCAGCTGCCAGTAAAAAGGAGAAAAAGTGTCAGGTCACTTCCCGGTATTACCAAGCAGACAAGAAGCACACATGCACTATAATCGAGCCTCCTTTTGGAGGGAGGGTGGGAAACACAGGACTATGGCCCCCATTATGACTTTGGCAGACAGAAAAGGCTGCCCGACGAACTCCTGTGGTCAGGAGACCGCTAGTGCAGTCTCCTTCCTGCGGCCCCTATTACAAGTTTTCTGCTGGGTCAGCAGGCGAAACAACGTTTCTGACTGCTGGCCCAATGGGAAACAGCCCACAACATTGACGCTGGCTCGTAATTGAGCCAGTGGAAATGTTGTGGAGCGTAGGGTGCACCAGATCCTGTTGTGCTTTTTACTGTCTGCACCACATCTCCGCCAGCCTTTACATAGCTGGGCAACCGCCATGCAAACACCGGTGGATATTGGGATCGTAATCCCCAGGGCAGCGCTGCTTGCAGAGCTGCCCTGGTAGATTGGGACTGCCAGCACCACCAGTCCGTCGGGCGGCTGAAACGTGGCGGTGCCGGCGGTCTATACATGGTGGTAATGCCACGTTCATAATGTGTCTGCCGGACCGCCACATTGGTGGCGGTCTGACACCCACTGCCGCCCTGGCAGTCTGCAGACCACCAGGGTCGTAATGAAGGCCTATATCAGGGAAGACTTGGAGTAATAAAGGTTACCAGTGAGTAACCGGTGCATTACCTCCTTGTCCATCTTCCCCGATCCAGTCCTTGTGAGACATACCCAAGCAACACAGATTGATTATACACACAAGAAAATTATAAAAAACATAATACAGAATGATTGCATATAAATGTAAATAAATGAACTAAACCTTCATTATAGTCAATAAACTGCTGACAACACATGGTCACCAAATAAAGTAGAAAAGCCTTCTCCCAACTGAATCCTATAATGTGAAAGGAAAGTATGAGGAGAACTCCATGTGGCTGCAGAACAAATGTCCCTCAGAGGTGCCTGTTTAAACGAAGCCCATCGAGCTGCCATGTCTCGGATAGATCTACACGCTACTTGAGAGAGAACTGATGTGTGAGATCATAAGCCATAAGGATGGTAGATTTTACCCATTGTGAAAGAGTAGATGTAGGAGGTTGTGAACCCTTAGTGCCTAGCCCAGAAATGACACACGAGCAGTCTACCTTGTGAAATGGTCATGTGCTATGCACACAAGGAAGGATCAGGATGAAACACAGGAAGGAGAATGTCGTATGAACAGTGGAAAGATGATGAAACGTTAGGCAAAAGGAATGGACTTGGGCAAAGGCCCTGATTGACTGGGGGCAAAAAAACAAAGGAAAGGGGACATTGACATTAAGGCACCTATTTCACCAACTTTTTGCCCCGAACAAATTACCACCAAAAAGACAACCTTTCATTAGGTACTTAAGTTCCACTGTTTCAAGAAGTTCAAATAGAAACCCACCAAAATATATAGACTCAGGGCCAAGTCCTAAGAAGGAACTGGGGATATATACTTAAAGTTGAGGGTAAAATCTTCTCAAAAGCCTAGAGACCAACTGAGCACCTCCTGTCACCACTACAACCCGAAAAGCCTGAATTGCTGTCCATTGTGCTCTAATGGTGGAGACTGCCAACCCAATGACAACCCCATCTCTCAGAAAACCCAAGACTCTGATTGGTTCACATTGATTCGGCTGTAACTGATTATACTGACACCATTTCTCAACATTTCCCCCTATGTCGACTGTATGATTTACGGGTATTTGCCTGACAGAACTGCTGAATGGACTCTACTACCACTAAAGAACAGCTCTGAGCTAACAACATCACCCGCTCAGTAGCCAAACCCCTAGCTTGAACTGAGTGAGTGAATTCTGAGAGAAAAGCAGCTGCCTCAAGGGAGATGTCTGGAGGGGAAATATCCAAGGGGGAGAGATCGCCATCTGCTGCAATAGTGGAAACCATGGCTTCTCGCCCATCCTTGGAATACTAACAGGACCCAGACCTGATCCTCCTGAATATTCTTTAGTACCCTGTGTATCAAGGGAGAAGGCAGGAAGCAGGCAAGAAGACCCAAAGGTCACCTCACCGACAATGCATCTATCACCCATGCTCCCCTGGCAGGTATCAGAGAACAAAAAAACTGAGGAAGCAGAGAATTCTCCTATGTTCAAAAAGGTCCAACCAGGGAAAGCCGAGCCTCCAAATTATTTCCTGACAGACTAGCTAGAGAGACATAGGGAGATTGAAGAGGGAAAAGTCCTGCTCCGCTGGACGACAGGCCCATTCTCCCTCCCCAGAAGTTTTAGAGCTTGAAGAAAGAGGAGATTGACTTATGCCCAGGTGCATATATCTTTGGCCAACTGAGATAGAGAAGGAACCATCCAACCTTGCGTGTGTGTATATATTTATATATATACCCATATATTCCAATGGTCTGTCTGAATGCAGACTGCTTGGTTCTTGAAGAGCAGCAGTACAGTCAACTCGCTCAAGTTGGAAGACTTTTGAGCCTCCTGAACAGACCACTTTCCCTGTGCTTGGGCTGTTCCGAAGACTGTCCCCCACTCCTTCTTGCTGGCATCTGTTGAAATGACGAGAGGAGTGGGTTGGTTCCACTGGAACCCCTTCTGAAGACTCTGTGGTCCAAGCTATCACTGGAACTCTACCTGGATCTGTAAAAAAACTACACCAAAGCCTCATAATCTTCTGGGAGGGGATACAAGTGGCTCAAGAGATGGTGGACCACTGGATAATGATGAAGCCAGCAATAATGCACCAATGCTAGTGCAGAGTCTGACGATGACATCTCTCCCTGACTCCACAACCACATTCGAGCCGATGTGTGAGTCTTTTGAAGTAGGGCTGACAGATGCTAAACCCGCCTGCATCACCTGTCCGTAGGATGAAGCACCTTTCCTAAGTCCATGCAAAACAAAGCCCTGAAGAACTAAAGTCTCTACATTAGTTGGAGATTCGACTTATTGAGATTGATCAGGAAGCCATAACTCCTCAGGATATCACATAATTATGTGACATCATTCCTCACCTTGAAAAAGAGCTTATTAACCAATCATCCAGCTATGTCTAAAAATGGATGCTTTTAGTATGAAGAATAACCACCAAAAGGAGCCAAAAGCTTTGTAAAAACTTTTGTGCCAAAGTTAAAACAAACCGCAAAGCGTAGAAACTTCTGGTGTTCCTGGAAGACTGGCATCCAGCATATCTAGAGACGTGAGAAACTCCCCCTGCTTCCGCAATGGGAATATGTTCTGCAATGTTGTCATTTTAAAGGTTTGATGGACAAGGTGTTTGTTGAGGTCTTTCAGATCCAACATTGTGTAAAAGTCTCCTGAAGGCCTCTGCACCAAGAAGAGTATTGAGTAATACTCCTGTCCTTGTTCTTGAACAGGGCCCCGGACAACAGCATTCTTGAGAAGCAGATGTTGGACTCCATCCTGTACAGCCTGCAACTTCATAGGATCCCTGGGTAGGAGAGTAATTTTGAAGCAACCGAAGGTACATCCATAAACTGCAGCTGGTAAACTTTGAAGACTACTCTGTTCGCACATCCGTTTAGGATGGAACTTGCCCAGATTGTTTTGAAACACCTCAAGCATCCCCCTACTGGAACTTCCTGTCCATAGTCATGCTTTTGGGGGAGTAGAGGGTGGGGTGTTGACAGTTGTGTGCAGTAACTAGGATTTGTCAGAGCTAGGGGCCCTGCGTCCACAACCCCTCCCTTGAAAGGGCTGTGACACTCCTTTGCCAGGAGCCAGGAGTTTTATGGGTAAAACCTCTACCTCTGTTGAATCCTTTGACTGGGGTAACCAATGTTTTATTCTGTGTAGTCTTCTTGATCATGTCTTCCAACTGCTGACTAAATATCTGGGAGCCATCAAGGGGTACCTTCATGAATACTGACTTCTGAGAAGCATTCTAGGCTTGCATCCACAAGTGACAGTGAGCGAGATTGCTGTTCCTGACGCTGCTGCGGAGGTACGTAAATTCTAATGGTGGGCGTAACTCATGGAGGATCACTTGGCCGACTTCAGCGGAGTTACACAGAAACTCTGTGAGATTCCACAAAGATCTGCAAGTGGGCAGAATCCAGCCATGTTGCCCTGCTCACACTGATTTTCAGCACCGGGAGCTTATTCCACATTGTAAAACCAGCACAAACAGCACAACACAGTACACCGGACGGCGCAGCTTCTATCTGCTGCTTGAGAAAATGTTCTACTCGAGCGGCAGCTTCCTCAACACCAATAGTCGTAACCTACCGCACCTGCCTGCGTTGAGAAATGTCGCCGGGAGATGTTCGGAGAATGGGAAAACACTTTGAACTCCAACGGTGAAGCTGAATTTTTCACCCACCCCTAACAAATTGTCAAAGGACAAATCCAATAAAAGTAGACCTGCTGCTCCAACGACTCAGAAGGGTCGCACATTCCAAGCCCTCTGCCATGTGACCTGCTAGGCACTGGAAGTCCTCAAGCAGTGACTGTACAGCATATTCTGTCGCATCACAAAATTAGATGCGGCAAACGATCTTTTGATTGCTACATCCACTTTTCTGTCCACCGGATGCGGCAGGGAGTCATCCTCTGAAATGAAATTACCCAGAGTGGATAACCCTCCATCAGACTATCCACTTTGAAAGTAGCTGGGAATTCCTCTGTAAACTGCTCAATTTGACACCTTTAAGAGAAAACCGTGGAAAACATAACTTGTCAATGTTCTTCCGCTCATACTGCAACACCCCTCTAACAGCCACATGCAGGGAGAATGATTCTGGCTCTGATCTCATACACTGGGCCAAAGAGTCCTCTTCCTTAGCTGAAATGTTCACTCCAGGGAAGCTGAGATTATCTCCCAAATGTTGCAAAACCTCAGAAAGTTCAGTCACTTGAATGAAACATCCACGAACTCCAGGACTTTAGGGTGGGCGAAGCCCTTCTCTGGCTCTCAAAGCCTCCACCACTGCCAGGTTAGTCATCTCCTGCAATGAAGGTTGTGAGGGAGCCTCTGTAGAGGTCCCTGATGCTTTTTCCACCACATCCTCCATCGAAAGAGCAACAAACAGGCCACCGTTAACTTTGTCAGCTGCTGAAAGTGACCGACTTCCTGTCTCTGGCCAGTTTCTTGGCTGTGCAACCACCGCCTCAGGAATAAAGGACTAAAGGGAACCTTTCTACACAGCGCACCCCGAAAGCCTGCTAAAGCAAGTCTGGGACCATGTATAAACCTGTGCCCCGCCTGCTGGTGCAAGGCGTAGACGACTAGAAACATAATACTCATAGAAGGTCGCTGAAGGACAACCTTCAAAACATAAAAATACCAACATTTTCAACTAAATACAAGAGTCCCCGACCAGCTAGGGCGACAAAATGAAGAAGACAATGACAGGAAGTGATGTGAGACCTCTTCCCCTTTCTACTGGCAGCTGACTAAGGGCGGCCATGTTGGGGGGAATGCTTTTTAATTAGCTACGGAAACATGGCTGGAGGGAGGAGATGGAATCTCACAAGTAAGGACTGGATCGGGGAAGATGGATGAGTAGGTAACGGCCTTCATCCGGCCAGGCCGCTTTCTCTGCGTCACTGGAAGAGAAGGGTCCTAGCTCATGTTGACTCCACCTTTTACGTATGATCAGTGCTTTAAATGGAAAAATAGAAGTGCAGGTACTCTGTGATAGAGTACCTGCTTGTTTCTGAGAAGTGCCGGTACTCTCCAATTAAAAGTATTATGTTTTTCTTGAGATATGCCGGTACTCTCCCTCTCAAAATAAAAAAGTGCTGGTACTCAGTACCGGAGAGTACCGGCCCATTTAAAGCACTGCGTATGATTGATCTGACTGCCTTCATTCAGTTTTGAGGAGCACTCATGGTAATTGGGCCACTTGAAGAACTCTTACCTGTGCCCTGCATTCTTTGGGACACTTGGTGTCTGTGACTAAGTCTTTTGGCCCAACCAAAGCCAGAGGTAAGCCGGAATGGCTAGTATACTCTTTTTCAATTGATCCTGAGTACCTGGGGAGTCAGAGTATCTATTTCTGAAGCATTTTTTAAATCCCCTGCAAGAATTTGAAGACTCCTTTTTCATGGAAAAAGGTTTATAATCATCCATGATGGTTAATTTAGTGTTTCCCAGGTTCTGGTTTTACCATGGATGGAGAGCTCCTCAATTAATAGAGCATCTCAGATTCTTCACAGTACCTCCAGGAATGTTTTTATTGCACAGCAGCATATATGTCAAAAAATCAATAGTTATTGTTAGATGTTTCCTGGGTTCCTATTATTTATCAGATCATTCCTGAACACCTTACGCAATTCCTTTTAATTCATTAACTGATTCTTCTTGTAGCTGTTCTTGGTTTCGTCATACAGGTTTAATTTCTACAAACTTAGCTATGTAAGTGGATGAGCCAACAGGCCGTTTGCTCTTAAGCACGGAATGCCTGGTCCTTGTCAAGAGGGCACCTGCACAAATATGATTTTTGTTTTTGTGTGGACGCATTTGTGATATTTGTGGCACCGCACACTCTATAAAGATATTTAATAACTGAAACATAAGTGCTGGAGTATTCTATGGGTAAGTCAGTCTCCTTTCAGTGTTCAGCTTATCATATAATAAGAATTGTAACTTGGGGCCAGATGTACAAAGCAGTTTTTTGGTTGGAAATGGTCAATTTGGAGTTTGCAAACGAAAATCTGCTTTTACCAGTAATTTAGACAACTTTTTGTAGTTTAGTACCTTTTCACCAACTTGTAAAATGGGATCAGAAATCGATGAGGAATCTCTATTTGAAAGAGGCATGTTGTAGGCGTCCCTTCCATATAATAATTCCCATTCATATGTATCAGTGGTTTAAGACCAAAATAGCACTTGTTGACCAGTGAAAAGTGATCAACCCCCAATTTGCGGTGGCACCCCATTCGCAAGAGGGATGGAGCCCCCAAGGACCACTGAGCATCGTCTGTCATCATGCATCATACCTGTGCACTCTCTGGCACTGCGGGCAAATTCCAAACTTCTAGCGTTGTTTCATGGTCTTTCTACGATAAAAGCTTTGGAAGGAAATATTGGCCTCCATTATAATCACCATTTCCAGAGATTCTATAATTTTCACTTACACATGTTCAAAGTGGATAGATTTTATCAGTCCTTAAAGTACTCTGACATATTACTGTTTACCCTTCCCTGTCCTGCTTCTTCATGGAGCACCAATACTTATTCAATCAGCTCACCCCCCATACAGAACCCTGCATCATTAAAGGCACTTAGTTTACACGAATGTCACCGGTTTCTACGCCTAAGGCTGACCCTTAAGGACTGGTGGAACTCAACCCAGCAAAATGGTCAGAATCAAGTTTTCTGCCAATTTCCCAGCCTTACTCATTCTTTGTAGTCACCGGCCTGACCTCATTGTTAGGATATTTCACAGCTGGAATGAAATCTGACTTCAGTTGTTGGTTGAGACATGTTTCCTCGTGAACCACTTCTCAGTTGCACTGATGTAGCATAAATATTTTCACTGATGTACAACTGGTGGGGTTTAAGAATCAAAAAGCTTTCCTGGTCTCTGCCTGGAACAGAAACGGTTCATGACAAGAATTCAGTATTATCAGTGATATACTGATGAATAAGTCGTGAAGAATGAATTCAGTGATGCCCCTCTACACTGTTGTTAAAACAGTGAGCGATCAGTGTTTTTTTCATGTCAGTGGTCTTTTCTTTGCAGTTTTATATAGCGGAAATCCACCCCAAATGTCCTGGAAGGTCTTACATGAGCATCAGTTGCATTACAGGAGGGCGCATTCATTTGCTGGCATGGGGACTCCAAGAGATTTGCCCAGAATCACCGGATGTTGAGCCGACGCCGAGACTCGGACCTGGTTCTCCGGCTCCAAAGTGCGAACCTCGGACTGTAACAGCACAATCCTCTCGCATTTCGGAAATAAAATGAAAGATACCCCTGCACTGTACTGTGTTTACTAATGCTGTTGTTTTAAATAACAGGTTCTAATGGGCCACATTTATTTTCATTGCCAAACTCCAGACATGTGTATTGTTAAGAATAAAGCACAAGAAGTTGAAAATCCCTTCTACTCTAACGTGCATTTAATGCAAACAATACAAGAACACAGCAACAACCACGACAATGTGAGTCCAACTGACCAGAGCTCTAGCTAGAAAAGGGTAAATTGGAGACTAATCCTAAAATACATGAAACTGAGCACAGTATACCTATGTATGTATGTTAGCTCTCAAGAAGTATCTAGGGAACCTCATCATGTGACAGAAACCTGTTACTTTCAGCAAAAGCCCATCTACTGAGCAGGTCGCAGGATCTTCTCCTGGAGAAAGTGTACGACGCCCTTCAGGGGAAGATATTCCTTGTTAGGCCTGACAGCCTTAGGGTGGTCACCCCTAACTTTTTGCCTGCCTCCCTCCACTTTTTGGACACTGTTTTTGCTGGTTTTTAGACAGTGCTAAAGTGCATATGCTCTCTCCCTTTAAACATGATAACATTGGATCACACCCAGTTGGACTATTTAATTTACTTATAAGTCCCTAGTAGATTGCACTATATGTGCCCAGGGCCTATAGATTAAATGCTACTAGTGGGCCTGCAGCACTGGTTGTGCCACCCACTTAAGTAGCCCCTTAACCATGTCTCATGTCTGCCATTGCAAGGCCTGTGTGTGCAGTTTCATTGCCAATTTGACCTGGCATTTAAAAGTACTTGCCAAGCCTAAAACTCCCATTTTTCTACATATAAGTCACCCCTAAGGTGTGCCCTGGGTAACCCATAGGGCAGGGTGCTGTGTAAGCAAAAAGCAGGACATGTACCTGTGTAGTTTACATGTCCTGGTAGGGTAAAACTCCAAAATTTGTTTTTACACTGCAGTGAGGCCTGCTCCCTTCATAGGCTAACATTGGGTCTGTCCTCATATATTGTTTGAGTGGTAGCTGCTGATCTGAAAGGAGTAGGAAGGTCATATTTAGTATGGCCAGAATGGTGATACAAAATCCTGCTGACTGGTGAAGGTGGATTTAATATTACTATTTTAGAAATGCCACTTTTAGAAAGTGAGCATTTCTTTGCACTAAAACCTTGTTGTGCCCTTCAATCCACGTCTGGCTGGGTTTAGTTGACAGCTCCCTTGTGCATTCACTCAGACACACCCCAAACACAGGGTACTCAGCCTCACTTGCATACATCTGCATTTTGAATGGGTCTTCCTGGGCTGGGAGGGTGGAGGGCCTGCTCTCACACAAAGGACTGCCACACCCCCTACTGGGACTCTAGCAGACAGGATTGAACTGAAAGGGGACCTGGTGCACTTCTCAGTCACTCTTTGAAGTCTTCCCCACTTCAAAGGCACATTTGGGTATATAAACAGGGCCTCTGCCCCTTCCAACTCAGACACTTCCTGGAGAAGAAACTTGTAACCAGAACCTGCATCCTTCCAAGAAGAACTGTCTGGCTGCCCAAAGGACTCACCTGTCTGCTTTCTGTTGAAGCACTGCTGCCTTACTGTTGCCCTGCTGCCTTGCTGCTCCCTGGATCTACCGAGAAGTTATCTCCAAGGGCTTGGATAGAGCTTGCCTCCTGTTCCCTGAAGTCTCAGGATCAAAAAAACTTCATCTCAACAAGAAGGACTTCTTGTGTGGCAAACTTCGACGCACAGCCTACCAGAAACGATGCACAGCCTGCACTGTGGTAAAAAATTCACTGCACTCTGAACCTGAACGACGCAGCCCGACTTCACATCGAGAAGATTGATGCAGCGCCAGCGTAGTGACTGGAAATTCGACGCAAGGGCCACTGGATCGACGCAGCGCCTGCCATGCAGTAAAAAATGTGATGCAACGCACACTGAATGAAGCAGCTCCTGTGACTTCGTCCTGTCAGCACAGGAAATCCACGCATCGTTCCTGGGGCATCCGAAAACCCCGCAACCTGAAGGGAATCCACCACCGAGCACCGGAAATTGACTCACAGCCGTCCCTGAGTGAGAACTAAACGATGCATCGTTGTGTGCGGCCAGAGAAATCAACGAATCTCTTCCTCTGCGGTTCTTTGCACAGATTTTGCACGCAAACCAGGTACTTGGTGCTTATAATAGACATTTATTGCTTTTAAAGACTTAAGACACTTTATATCACTTTCACAGTGATATCTGAACGTATACTTATTGCATTTTAATTGTTTTGACCTGCATCTTATCAGATAAATATTATATATTTTTCTAAACACTGTGTGGAGTATTTTTGATGTGTTATACTGTGTTATTGCATAATTTATTGCACAAATAAATTACACATTGCCTTCTAAGTTAAGCCTGACTGCTCAGTGCCAAGCTACCAGACGGTGGGCACAGGATAATGTGGATTGTGTGTGACTTACCCTGACTAGAGCGAGGGTCCTTGATTGGACAGGGGGTAACCTGACTGCCAACCAAAGACCTAATTTCTAACATTACTCATGAATACATTACAGAGTTCTTTATTCTCCTAAAGTACCGCTTCCAGCTATCAACACTGAAAACAAGGTTACTGTTTGCAGAAATGTGCATATGTGTTGCTCTAAATATACTGACTTCTGGGCCTACTGGAGTCATGAAATTTAGCAAGATTCACCACGGCTAAAGAAAGACCACTTTAAAACAAAAGTAAATAATATCTATATGTGATTATAAAATATGTTGGTGCACAAAATGATATTCAGATGTATATGCATAAATATTAAAATAAAATAATGTTGAAATACATAAATTGTGAGTCTTTTTTTCACAGTGTGCATATGCATGTGTTATAGAGCAACTGTACAATTAAACACACAATCACGTCATTACTATAATGCAAAATTCAAATTCCAGTTTATTACCATGATAAAGCAAAACTGGCGTGACAACAACTGTTTACTGCCTCATATGTTGTATGTTACAATTGTTTTACATGTGCAAACAACTGAAATGCCTCTGTAATGCTAAATAATGTTATATATATATATTTTTTAAAACAAAATACACATGAAAATATGTCATGGCACAAACACTATATGTGGATATTTTATTTCTTACCATAGTTGAGTCTGTGTGAGGAGGGCACATGATGTTATACCTAAGCGAAGAAGTCACAAAAGCAATTTTTGATCACATCACTTATAACATTGAACATGAGACATTTATTAACATGAGTTCATAAGGCATCATATTATATTAAATAAGGAACTGATAGTAAAGGTCCTATAGAAATGTATAGTGACGTACAGCCTAATATTATGCTGTGTACACACGTCAATGAGTAGAATAGAGAAACAAAGTGTGGACCTGAATTGTGAAAGTCATATGGTACCTGATTTACCTATCAATAAACACTCTAATGTAGGTAGTACCTTTTACAAAAGCTTAGGAGACTAAACCGTCTAAACGAAGAGAAACGTATTCGAAGGGACAACTGGCGTCAAAGGGTATTAAATCCATCCTGTTTGAATAGAAGGACCTCTCCAGTTTACCATCTCATACATGGTGGATGTCGGTCCAGTTTACCAGGGGAGGCGACAATTCATTAAACACATACATAAAACCTCAGCAAAGAAAAAACAAAAAATCTGGTAAGGACTAGACACATACACTTCTAAACACTTCCAACCATAAAATCTCATCCCCCCTGAAGCAGTGGCAGATACTTAACATCCCTCCCCCCATTTCTATGCTAGAACTACTCAGTACTAAGCTCCCTTCACACACCTCTGATGCCCACCCACCACCACTCCAAGCCCTCTCTCCTCCCCTCACTCCCAACTCCCTCCCCGCTCCGTAATCCCTCCCCTCGCTACTTCCCCCTTGTCTCCACCCCTTCCCTCCCCTCAATCCATCCTCCTCTACACCCATCCGTCTTCTCACCCCTCACCTGACCTTTCCTCGCTACGCGCAGGTCTCCGTCAGAGCCGCCTCATCTTTCCATCTCTTCTCTTTCCTCTCCCTGCATTTTTAATGTTTGATATTAGATTGGGGTAACCTAACGCAACGCATGACTACTATACGTCTACTGCATCAAGCGTACTTCCAGCTACCACCTGATGATTGTGATACTGAGACCACGGTCTTCGGCATACCTTGCTCTAAACACCACGCCCCACAATGGCCAGAGGACTTCCTCTGTCTCCTCTTGTGTTGATTATACAATTTCAATTATAATGATTTGAAATAAAACAAAAAACTAAAGGCTGAACTTACCTTATTTTGGTAGGAAAGGCACATTTCCAAGTAGGTTCTGCCTTAAAAGCAAAGTGTGTTGCTAAATATATTTCTGTCCACAATAGATTATCCACCTGCAGACGTGTGACACATGCTGATATTAAATATGTCATACTGTTATGTACACACATTTTGTGTAAAGTGTAGGTTTATGAGTTGAGGATATTTACATGCAGAACTTCTGTGGACTTTGAGACGCCATGCACTGCTTATGACCGCACATATAACATCACTCATGACTTCCTAAATGGCACCAATGATGACATCACATCATTGATAACGTCACTGATGACATCATCCAGTCAGTCACACAGCATCCTATATGGTTTGTGGATTTGAGGTAATTTAACATGCTACACCTGTGGATAATTTTCTATTCTTCTTTATTGCCCTCTTACAGGCTTCACCCACAATGTTAAGTCAAAACTTTCACAGGTATGCATTTGCCAATGAAAAATCCCCTAATACCAGTGTTCTGGGCTTGATGCTTACCGTAATCCAGTCGGAGACGTCCGCTGTCCGATGTACGAGCAAGTGTTTCTGGAAGCCACTATGGCACCATACACTGGTGCATGTTGTAGGCAAAAGCCCTCGAGAAGCTCCCACCTTCTCAGGAGAAAAAAGCCAGTAGCATAAGAAGCCTCCTTGTGGGACAAGGTCTTGAGAAGATTGAAGAAAACCAAGACTCGGAATCCGGTAGAAGAATTCTTCAGGACGAGGAGTAAGGATCAGCAAGTGAAAGAAGCGAGGAAACAAGCAAAGAACAGGGCAATTTTAACACAACTTCCAACCTGACAGAAGCCTTTGTATAGTAAAAGAACAAGAAAAGGAAATGACAACGAACACCACATGACTGGAAAGATAACGGATTGGAGAGAGGGTAGGAACCAAGCATGAAACAGCCATGATGGAAAGGGAAAGAAAGGAGAACGAAACCTGAACCGCACTAACTCTGGAGCAGCTTTGAAAGGCAGCTGGAAGCCGTCAGGCAGGTGATTGGCACTGTGGTGCTGGGCAAGCAGCAGGCAGGATCTCAAGAGGTTGAGAAGAGGGAGACCCAGTTGAGGAACCTCACAGCCCACAGCTGCTGGCTTCTTATGGTGTTTTCTGACCTCCGGGAACTGAAGGACCACACAAGGTACGGTACTGTGCTTCTCGGATCCCAGGCAGGGTACAAACCACAGAAGCAATAACTGGGCTATATGGACAACCTTCCATAGCTTGTAGAGTATGCTACACACATCCCTGAGATGGGCAAAGTGGTATACAACCGTACAGCTATGCTTACAACACCAGTGTGAGACGCCCCTTTATTCTACATTATTCAACAATCGGTAATGCCTCAAACTCTTCAGCAGAGTTCTGAAAATAAATATCCACCCTCATAAAAATCCTGGCTATATGATCTGTCTGTAGCATTGGCTTTCAACCACGTAACATAGGCACGTTCCCAGATATCCACTGGTGAAGAATCTATTGTCAATCGAAGCTTTGGCCTTTCTCACAGATTGTTTGGCACATGCTTTGGCGTTAAGTCTCGGCCACCTTGAGGCATACAGCTGCAACCCACATCAGTTGTGCTCAGCCTTTACCTAGTTTAAAAAGGAGTGTTACTTGCACACCAAACTTTAGTGATTTGTGAACTGTACACCATATATCTTTCAATACGTAGCAATCACACTTGTCTCAAGGGCATATGCTATTACCACGCTAAGGATCCACACGTGTACACTCAGTAACGCCATGCTGTGTATGATGACTATGGTGATATTACTGGTGTCAGAAATGACATCTTCAGTCATCCGTGACATCATCAATAATGTTGTGTAGCAATCACACATACCTCAAGGGCGTATGCTATTACCACGCTAAGGATCCACACGTGTACACTCAGGGCCAGATCTAGCAAAGGTTTTTACCCATTCTGCGTCTATGGGAAAAAGTGTTCGTACATATGACCCTCAGTAACTCCATGCTGTGTATGATGACTATGGTGATATTAGTGGTGTCAGAAATGACATCTTCAGTCATCCGTGACATCATCAATAATGTTGTGTAGCAATCACACATACCTCAAGGGCGTATGCTATTACCACCATAAGGATCCACACGTGTACACTAAGGAACTCCATGATGTGTATGATGACTATGCTGCTATTAGTGATGTCAGAAATTATATCTTCAGTCATCTATGACATCATCAAGATGTAATTTAACATGTTATGAGTGGTGTAATATGTGGGGTCATAAGCAGTTCATGGAGGGGGCACGGGTTATAGTTAACTCAGTAAACTCTAACTTTGGAACTTCAGTGTTTCTCCATTTTTTAAATGTTAGTTTACATGACTTCTTTCATTTTTCAAACATTAGTTTACATGACTTCAAGCTAAAGTAAATGAGGGCCCATCCCTTTCCCAAGAGGCCCGCAGATGCTGAAGAGAGTCAGAATAATGTGCCCAAGATCACGTCAAGGCGGTGGCCCTAGAAACAGACTCTGGGAGAACAGGAGAAGGTTCAGCCTCGTATGGGCACTCCCAGATGTGGCGAGAGAGCCCTGCACTTCTCAGCTGATGGATTTTGAAACCAAGGAGACATCATTCAAGCACACCGAACTTGGGGGCATACTTATACTTTGTTTGCACTGAATTAGCGTGATTTTTTAATGCTAATTCAGAGCAAACTTAACTCCATATTTATATTTTGGCGCAAGACATGTCTAGTGCCAAAATATCAGAGTTAAAGTCATTTTTGCCTGCGGAAAACTACCTTGCGTCAATGAGATGCAACGTAGGCGTTCCTAAGCAAACAATGACGATATGGCCTCTGCACCATATTTATCCCCCATGCTAAAATCAAGCACGGGGGAAGGGGACCTTAAATTATGGTGCTAAACTTGCTTAGTACCATTGTTTAACGCCTGTGTCAGGGCAGGTGTTAGGGGACCTTTGGGTGTTTTTTCATGGTCAGAGACCCTGGAAAGACCCTACAGGTGCCCTCCCTAGCTCCAGGGACACCCCCACCCACACCAGAGGGACAGTGGAGGAAGGGGGATCCCATCCCAGGTAACTAGAGATAAGTATTGTTTTTTATTTTCTGTAGTGCCATGGGGGCCCTAACTTGGGCCCCCCTACATGGCACTGGGCCCAGTGGCCATGCCCAGGGGACATATTTACTAAGACAAGAGTCATGTCCATGTGGTTTTAACGTCAGAAAACGACGCTAGTCTGATTAGAAGCATTATTTATGCCTTTGCCCAGACTAGCATCATCCTCTGACGCTAAACCCCCTGTTCCCCCTACACCTCCCCCACCTGACTAGCGTCCTTTTCTATTAATCTAGCCGGGCCTTACCGCCGGCTACCGTCATTCCATAAATATGACTCCCGGCTGGTGTCTTGGGATGACGCCTGCCAGTGGTATACTTTTTGACGCTAAACTGCGTTAGTGCAGTTTAGTGTCAAAAAGTATTAATCAGGGTCTTACTGTCTATTTCTGATCACTTCGCCGAGTGATCAGCGATGACGTTTTATGTTATGCAGATTTCCAGAGCGCGCTGTCACCCGGGAGACTATCCTGGTGACATGAAAAGCAGCGGTGGACACTGGGGAGCCAAATGTGGCTGGAGCCTGGCTCAGGACGAGTGCTTGGCTCTGGCCGGGCTTCTTGTCCCAAGGGGTTGACAGATTAAGTAGCAGAGCTCGGGATCCCAGGCACTGCACCTTTTCTTCTCTAATGCAATATTTAAGGGACAAAAAAATGCAAAACTGTCGCTAAAAGATGCTTTGCTTTTCAGCTTGAACCCCTTCTCCGGGCTTTGGTGCTGAGACGCAGAACACGTCACTTGAGTGTCTGCAGCAGCCTGCACGTGTCACGTGCCTCTGAACTGGGAGCACAGTCTGTGGGATTTGGAGACCTTTTCATTCGCTGCGCCGCCTCGACGGTACCATCTTGCTGTTGAATAAGGGGTGCGTGATGTTTGGCGCATTTCCTTTTGCGTAATTACACACAATTTGTGAAAAATTGTGTATATGGATGCAAAGTGCAAAATCAGCATTTGGCGCTATATTTCAGCGCAAAAGCTTCTTCAGTCCATTTTGAACACAAGGACATGTTTGGTGTTAATAACGCCCAAAAAATCCCCAGGACTGTTGCTGCGCTTACAGCATAATGACACGATGTTGCATAATAGTAGAATTTGAGGAATTTCGCATAACTAGTGTAATAAATAATACCGAAATTACTCCACATTACGGCTGCGTAATAGAATTTTCGCCAGGCCGTGTTGACCCTCTCATTATATTCTGATGTTTGTTAAGGCTGTGGAAGCTGGTGGTTTTAAAATGAAATTAGAATGTTCACTAACATTTAGTTTGTACTTTTTGCAAGAAAGGCATATGCTTATGTACACATCATCTGATAACACTTTAACAAGCCATGCGGGTACTTAATGAATAGGTTTATTCATTCAGCTCATGAGTAAAACTGAACACCAAGCACTATCCACTGATGGTGCAGAACAGAGAGGAGGAAATATATTTAGTGGTTGAATTGAAAGAAGTCTAATCTCGAATCCTGGCCTGGAACCACAATCGTGTGATCCTGAGCAAGTCACCTCACGTACCCCATTTGCCCATTTTCCTTGAACCATTCAGTCCGGGGTGCGTCTCCTACGTGGCTTAACAAAGAGGAATTGTACACTATTGGCCTTTGTTCGGCGCAGGTGATTCGGTTACATTGCAGGCTTCACTCTTGGAAATATGACGGCGACAGGCGGAGGGATTCATGAATGATTTGTATTTAATGTTTAGATACTAGTCCTTTTAATTATAATGCAGTGGGCGAAACCTATGTACGATGTTAAAACTCGCACAAATGGTGAAGAAATCACCTTTTTAAATCACAATGAAAGTCTTTGTAGCGGTTTGATGTGAAATTGTTGCGAGATTTAGGTAAAGATGAGCTGACGACTCTGTTCTCGCTTCAGCAGGAGGGGAGGGGGCGGGGGGCTGCCCCCCTGGGGGACAGAGGCTGGAGAAGAGAAGCCGGGGGCGCAAACTGCTTTTCGATGTCTCCTTGATCCCTGAAATGGTTTTTTATCCAGTATCTGAATCTGCAATCAGGCGTCCCCGGTGCTAAAGCGCTGTTTATCCGCCCATTCTCTGCTGTAATCCCGGGCTCCGGGAGAAGGCCGGCCCGTGTGCTCCGTGCTGCCATCTCCGGCGGTGCCACGGTGCCCCCTTCAGTGCGCGCAGCTCAAGATCACACTGTGAAAGCCACAGTCCTTTCGGCGCTATGAGTCCCGCGTCTGCCTCACAGAGCTGCGAGTAACCGCACTTGTTTAAAGCAACATTCTGGTCATGGGCCCTGTGAGAGAGAGCACCCCCACCCCAGGTGGACACCCTACATCTAGGTGCATCTGGCTGCGTTTGCGCACACATACGGCGCTATGAGACCCGCGCCTGCCTCACAGAGCTGCAAGTAACCGCACTTGTTTAAAGCAACATTCTGGTCATGGGGCCTGTGAGAGAGAGCACCCCCAGCCCAGGTGGACACCCTACATCTAGGTGCATCTGGCTGCGTGTGCGCACACATTCGTCGCTAAGACCCGTGTCTGCCTCACAGAGCTGCGAGTAACCGCACTTGTTTAAAGCAACATTCTGGTCATGGGCCCTGCCCTGTGAAAGAGAGCACCCCCACCCCTTGTGGACACCCTACATCTAGGTGCATCTGGCTGCGTTTGCGCACACATACGGCGCTATGAGTCCCGCCTCTGCCTCACAGAGCTGCGAGTAACCGCACTTGTTTAAAGCAACATTCTGGTCACGGGCCCTGTGAGAGAGAGCCTCCCCCCACCCCAGGTCGACTCCCTACATCTAGGTGCATCTGTCTGCGTGTGCACACACATTCGTCGCTAAGACCCGTGTCTGCCTCACAGAGCTGCAAGTAACCGCACTTGTTTAAAGCAACATTCTGGTCATGGGCCCTGTGAGAGAGAGCACCCCCACCCCAGGTGGACACCCTACATCTAGGTGCATCTGGCTGCGTGTGCGCACACATACGGCGCTATGAGTCCCGCGTCTGCCTCACAGAGCTGCGAGTAACCGCACTTGTTTAAAGCAACATTCTGGTCATGGGCCCTGTGAGAGAGAGCACCCCCACCCCAGGTGGACACCCTACATCTAGGTGCATCTGGCTGCGTGTGCGCACACATACGGCGCTATGAGTCCCGTGTCTGCCTCACAGAGCTGCGAGTAACCGCACTTGTTTAAAGCAACATTCTGGTCATGGGCCCTGTGAGAGAGAGCACCCCCACCCCAGGTGGACACCCTACATCTAGGTGCATCTGGCTGCGTTTGCGCACACATACGGCGCTATGAGTCCCGCGTCTGCCTCACAGAGCTGCAAGTAACCGCACTTGTTTAAAGCAACATTCTGGTCAAGGGCCCTGGCCTGTGAAAGAGAGCACCCCCACCCCTTGTGGAAACCCTACATCTAGGTGCATCTGGCTGCGTGTGCGCACACATACGGCGCTATGAGACCCGCGCCTGCCTCACAGAGCTGCAAGTAACCGCACTTGTTTAAAGCAACATTCTGGTCATGGGAATCACCATTCTCAGCATCCAACCATCACATCAAGGTCAAACCACAAAGAACAGCAAACCTTCAGATCTTTCAATGACTTCTCCATAGACAACATAAACCATCTTTTGTCCTACAACCTCCAGGTCCAGGTTTAATGTCCACATGATGTCTTCATCGCTTCTCTTTGAAACCATATCAACACTTATGCTCCAACTAAACCAAGTTAAAGATGAGCACCTCAGTCTTCTGGTACCCCAAAGACCTCACTGACAGCAAAGGCTCCATGCACAGATGCAAAAGAAAATGGAAGACCCGCTGACGGCTGAGCACTACCGAAGGCCCTCCGCAAAATACATCAAGCATTCATGGCATCTGCCAAAGCCAAGTACTATACCAGCACCATCAAAGAAGTTGTCAAGAAAAGCAGGACACTTTTCACGGGCAATAAAGCACAGCATTGGGCCCCTTCCTGACTCTATTATCCCACACTCAATGACAAGTGAAAAGCCATAAACTACTTATTCAATGAAGCGGTATGGAAGGCACAGCATCGTATTAACAACATCAGATTTACTGCTCCACTTGCAACCGATCCTTGGTGCTGAATCCCACAATGACCATCCTTCAGAACATCTCCTCACAAACACCTCACTGACATCTTCAACTCCCTCAAAGCCACTCCCTATGAAGATGATATCTGACCTTCATCCCTCATCGAAGGTCCTGGGGACGCTCTCCCACCCGTACTGACCTCACTCAAGGCATCTCCCTTAAAGCTCTACAGACAGGCCAGATCCTTCCACTTCTGAAGAAACACACATTAGACCCTGATAGCTTCACTAATCACTGGTCAATCATTCATCCACCCTTCATCAACAAGATCACCAAAAATCATTCTATGAAAACTTCACAATCACATCAGTGCAAACCGTCTGCTGTACAACGATCAGTTCAGTTTCAGGTCGTGCTGCATCACGGAGACTGCTGCATTACAGATCGTGGGAGACCCCTCCTGCCCGCAAAGAAAGATGAGCCTTGTCTCCTGATAATTCCAGACCACTGAGGCTGCCTCCGATACTGTCACCCTCATCTACACCTGATCTCGAGTGAAGTTCACTCCAAGCATCCTTCACTGGGTCTCCATCAAGGTTGCTTGAAGACACAAATCACCTGAAGAGGTTCCCAGGGTTTCCACTCGTCTCCTCTTATCTTCAAGCTCCACATAGACCCCCTTGGCGCGCTATTCACGGATAATACCATCAGTATAATCAATGCATCAACAATACATAACTCTATTAAAAAGTCCCGTCCAGGCATCCAATGCCTTAAATATTGCCCGGATGTAACCTAAACCAGGATGTCCAGCATTTACCTGAGACTTAACTCGATCAAAACAGAATACCTGCTACTTGCAATAATTTATGTTAACAACGATTCCAAACCCAAATATCAAGCCCATGTATTGCTTTGATATTTGGGTTTTCACCGAAGGCTAAGCCACTCAGAGTCAGTATGGGCACTGACATCACCGCCATGGAATGTATCATCAGCAAAACCAGACAGCCTGGTACCAGTTCTCTCTAGTTAAGGCAGTCAAACCATTGGAACCAGAAAGCAACTTCAGAGCTGCTGTGTAAACCTGTATCTTTTTGTGTCTGGATGGTGGCAATGTCCTGCTCCAAGGCCTCTAAGATTCCACACCAGCACCATTAAGGCATCCTGCGTGTTGCAGCACACATCATTATAGGGCTGACGAAATAAGGCTGCAGCACCCCTACACTGATAGACCTCCACTGGTTGCACGTGCTGACAGTGCCACCTTCAGAACCAGGTGCATCATCTACAAACCATCACCACCCCTGCCTGTTTGGTGGACACTCTCATCATCTCTGGTGGTGTCCGGTGCACCTGTAGTCAGGGTGCCATCAGACTGAGATGAAATGAAAAAAAAGGAAAAAAGGCAACAGTTGTCCTCCATCTATACACCATAATCTGGGACAAGATCCGTGGCTACTCTTCCTATCATGTGTTGCTCTTGTCATTGCCGTGGACCCTGTACAGCTCTCCTGTGCCTCTCTGCTAGGTTTGTGCTATATAAATACTGCAAACATGCATGCATACATGAGACTTCTCACACACAAAGGACAGTACTATGGAATACTGGTTACTGTGATTGCTGCAGAAATCTGTGTGTGGTGTGCAGGCCACAAGGTTCAGTCCTATTGACACAGACCTGAGGTAGTACTCATGCTACACATAGAGATCCATGAGTCACTTACAGATCGCAAGAGTAAATCAAAGAAAACTCACTTGGTGCAAAGTCCTGCAGATGACATGGAAGACATCTTTACATTTGTGCCCCTGCAGGGTTACCATGAAACTTCACTTCTGTAGCTTCTGCAATAGCTACAATTAAGTGTATTGCTAAATAAAAGATCCCAAGCAGCAGGAGAAGAACAGTTTGGTCTCTAGTTCTAGATATGTCAAAGGCACTTATCGGAGGAAGGCTCCACCGAGCTACCAAGAGTGAGCCGGTGGTCCTTTGCGGAAACCAGTTTACCTGTGTGGGTCAGATGGTTCAGGTCTTGTTGCAGCCAGTCACAGACCACATCGAGGCTCCAGTCTGTCTCCCCAATAGCCCAACCTTCTGATTTCCTACAGCTCTTAGGTATTCAGCAGGCAGCTGAATGGCCACTCAGCATCCTTGGAAAGGACACATCCCACAGCCATGAGAGAGTGACTGTGTATATTGGCGACTGGTGAACTTTCCTACCAAAAGGAGTATATTTGAAGAGCATCTACATGACTATTTTTTGCGAACAATGGGATCAAACAGTGAATTTAAAGTCTAGGTGTAGGAAGAGGTTTCTTGATGAGCCCACTGTCCTTAATTATCACCTACTCCAAGCTGTGAGAAGCCAAGAGTGTGTCAGGTCACAGAACCATGGAGGAGTGCCAGACTCTTTTTGTGAGGGCCTCCTACATTTCAGCCCTCCCTCACCAGGTGCGTGGGGCTAGGAACGATACACACGGACACATCTAGTGAGGTCTAGACTCCACCTGGGCTTGGAGACTGCTAGTGTGTCATGTCTGCAGGGCTGTCCCATGTTCCACCCTGAAGTCTCCGGGGCAGCTGGGTCTACTTGTTGAGCACTGGATGAGTGTGTAACATATGTGAAGGTAATGTTTTAGTATTTACAGATGAGACAATGCCACAACAGGAACAATACAAGCGGTATCAGTGTTATTCAGGTCTGTTGCATCTTTATGCGGTGCTATGCAGTTTGTGTGTAATTTTGTATTGTCTATCTGTTGTGTGCCAGGTCTCTATGTGAGTGCTGCTAGGTATTCTAGAGGCAGCCAGACAGAGCTGCTGTGACATCATCAATGGAAAGTTGATGCTGCTGTGACATCATGAATGGAATGTTGACACTGAAGTGAGGAGCTAGTCGTTGCTGTGACATCATCAATGGACTGTTGACGCTGAAGTGAGGAGTTAGTCGCTGCTGTGATGTCATGAAATGAATGTTGATGCTAAAGTGAGGCGTTAGTCATTACTGTGACATCATCAATGTAATGTTGATGCTGAAGTGAGGAGTTAGTTGCTGCAGTGACATCATCAATGGAATGTTGAAGGTGAAGGGAAGAGTTAGTCACTGCTATATTGTCATCAATGGACTGTTAATGGTGAAGGGGGAAGTTAGTCATTGCTGTGTCATCGTCAATAGAATGTTGAAGCTTAATTGAGGAGTAAGTTGGTGTTTTGACATCATCAATAGAATGTTGATGCTGAAGTGAGGAGTTGAATGCAAGAAGAATAGATGATGGACAGAATGCTGAACAATGCAAACATTCATCCCCAGTCACAAAGATCTGGGTTTAATCCATCGATTTTTTGATCAGTTTGGACCCAGCCATATGCAAATCAGTCTTGACCCTGTTCCTCATGAGAACAGTCCAGCCCGAACTGCCAGGCCAGGTCCTCCCTGGACTGGAAACAAGCATCCTGAGACTGATTTCCAGGTATCACCCTTCATCAGCCAGGCTAGCTTGAATCCAGTGGCGAAGCGAGCAAGGGACCCACGTCTGGGCATACATCTGCAACTTAGGGCGCACAAAGCAACATCACAAAACAAAATAAAATGATGGACGGATTGTTGAAACTTTTCAAACACTCACCCCCCAGTCACAGATCTGGGTTTAATCCATCATTATTTTGCTCGTCACGTCACCCCAGTTTGGACCCAGCCATATGCAAATCAGTCTTGACCCTGTTCCCCATGGGAACAGTCCAGCCCGAACTGCCAGGCCAGGTCCTCCCTGGACCGGAAACAAGCATCCTGGGACCGGTTTCAGGTTATCACCCTTCATCAACCAGGCTAGCTTGAAGTGAGGAGTTAGTCGGTGCTGTGACGTCATCAACGGAATGCTGATGCTGAAGTGAGGAGTTAGTCGCTGCTGTGATGTCATCAACAGAATGCTGACGCTGAAGTGAGGAGTTAGTCGCTACTGTGATGTCATCAACGGAATGTTAACACTGAAGTGAGGACTTAGTCGCTGCTGTGACATCATCAACAGAATGCTGATGCTGAAGTGAGGAGTTAGTCGCTTCTGTGACGTCATCAACGGATTGCTGATGCTGGAGTGAGGAGTTAGTCGCTGCTCTAATGTCATCAATGCAAAATATGCCCCTAAGTGTCCAGCCCAAGCAAGCAACATCTGCCCTCCCCGTACTGTTCACCTCCTGGCCTTGTGAGGTTTCATTAAACAGCTAACAACTTATGGCTTTTAATTCCAATCAGGAACAAATTGCAATTTTTAAGGTGGCTGGTCAAGCAGTTAGGCTAATCCAGAAGATGTGCTCAGTATTTGCTGTACTCAAAAATTGAATCATGCACCACACACACTCAATGAATAACTTGAGACCAGATTTTATAAAAATACTTCAGACTTTTATACCAATTTTTACGACCAGATCTTTAGAATATGTTTAGCACTTTTTGAATTATGTCTTTTCAAAGTTTTGGCATTGTTAGTCTTTCTGTGCGTAATTACGCAACATTGGAATTAATTCACAGTCACCTTTAAAACTGCATTAAAAATCGTACAGTTGAGTTACCAGTCTCTTCTTTTGCAGGATGGTTGCAGCAGTCAGTGAGCACCATGTGCCAGCTGGAGAGCCTCTGGCATCTCTCAATTCTGCTGGGAACAGCATTGGAAAGTCTCTTGGCACAGGCACTGGGCCACCTGGAGGGGCCACTTGCAAAAGGAGCTGGTTTTCAGATTTAAAGATGGTGCTTGGGGGTCCCTTTGGACTGCTGAGGTCGCAAGGGGTTGGGGACCCAGGACATACCGCAGATCCTGAGACTCAAGGCTCATGGTGGCCAGGTGCAGGGGGTTTTGGATGTCTTGGATGCTGTGCGCAAAGGGACCCTTTGGAGCTGGAGGTGAGGCTTCTTCTTCGGGTCTTGCAGGATGTCGCGGGCACTCTGGTCAGAGGTCCAGGGTGTCACTAAAGTCCTTTGACTAGGGCTTCCTTCTGGTCCAGTGGCAGGTCTGGGTGAGCTGTTTTTGGCATTGTCCGATGTGCACTATCCACTACTCAGGGTACTGTCACAACTCGGCCATAGGAGGGTGCTGTGCCACCAAAGTTGGCACACTTGAAGGTCTCATCTGGACTGTTGTTGGTGTGATGTTGTGTTTGGCTGCAACTTCTGGTTGCAGAGATATCATCTGGTCGGTGAAGTGTCCCTCACCGGTCTGCAGGTTACTTGCTGGTTTCTTTGGTTTCATGAGTAGTGCCTACACTCAGGAGGGAGTTCTCTGGCTATTTGTAAGGTCTGGAGTTCCTGGGGGTCTTTTGAGGCTGGTCCAGTGGTCAACTCCTCCGCAGCAGCGATTGTCGGGACTGTGGGGCAGCAAGCAGGGTCTTGGAGCTTCTTCTGGTGCAGCAGGTCCTCTGTTCTCATCCTGTCGGGTTCTTTGGTGCTGTCTACTCTTCTTGCAGATGAATGTAAATTCTTGGTCTAGGGGAGCCCATTAAGTACTGATTTTAGGGGGCATTTTAGGGGGATCCTGGTAGTGTCCAATGGGACACTTATCCTTGGGTGGCTACATTCACTACAGTGACCACTTCCTGTGGGAAGGGTCACTTCCCTAAACCTCATTGACTATTTTCCTGCCATCCACCATAGAGGAAAATGAAATGGAGGGTCCACTTCACCTGCAAGCCCCTTGGGGGGGGTGCATGCTCAGTGAGGTCACTCCTCCTACCCGTTGTCTGGTTTCCCACCTTTGCTCCCACCAAAAGTGGGGGTGTGCAAAGGGGGAAGCCATCTGCTACTAGCAGCAGGCCTGAGGGCTTGAGCTTCAGGGGCAGTAGCCCTTTGAAGCTCACCTCCAGGGTGTTGCACATTCTTGAGGATGGGGTATCAGCGCCTCCACCCAGGAAGGGCATTGTCTGCCAAACCAGAGAGCCATGGCTCTCCCCCAGGTTTGTATATTGGCTGTCAGGAAGTGGTAGGCTGGATGGAACCACTCAGCAACTATGCCAGTTAGGTTAGTGTTTGAAGGGGGGCACCTCTAAGGTGACCCCTGGGTTCATTTAGGACTAAATCCATTAATGGTACCAGTTTGGATTTAATATTCTGAGTTGTTTGATCCAAACAACCTAGGGTACAGAGTGGCCATCATGTAACTGAGGAACTCGTACTGACCAGTGTCCAGTATATGCACTTAAAATGGCTGCTCTGTTCACTTACTGTGTCACAGGTTTGGCAAGGACACAGTTCGGGCATATTGCTCATGCAATTATGCCCTCACATATAGTATGGTGCACCCTGCCTTAGGTCTGTAAGGCCACCAGAGGGGTGACGTACCCATATCATATGCAGTGTAGGGTGGAGAGGACACACAGGCAGTGTGCCATGTCAAGTTTGCCTTTTTATGTTTTCACCAGGACACTCAGCCTGATATGGCAGTGATGAGTGCATCTGGATGCAGGGCCCTAGAGGGTGGCACAGTCAGTGCTGCTGCCCTCAGGGGCCTACTCCTACTATCCCATGCCCGAAGTACCCATTTACTAGGTCTTACAGTGCTATGCAATAGTGTATCCAATTGTGCCAAGCATCACAACAGATTTAGGGAAAGAGTTCTGTCACCGGGAAACCTTGGAAGGGGCCCTGGACACTACCAACTTCTAGGACGTATCAACATTAGTCAAAAAGTGGGGGCTAACCATGCAAAAAGAGGCCTCCTCTCACAGTTACCATCACCAGAAGCAGTGGCGGTTGATGGGGGGCCTGCACAAAGAGGCTACAGGCATCAGTGTGAAGGATGCAGTGGGGAAACCCATGATGGACTTTGATGCTGGAGAGGCTGGGGACCAGGTTGGCTTCATTGGCCCACTTCAACAAAGGTTGGGAGGATTGGGTGCAGTGGTGCGGTCCGGCAGTGGTTATGGCTGCCCGGAGCCCTCTTCATCGGTTCTTTGGTACCTGCAAGGATGCAGGGGAGCACCTCTGCTACTCCAAGAGAGTTCCTTGTGCTGGGGTGAAGGCCAGCAGTCTTCCTCAGCTTTTGGAAGTTCCAGCAGCTAGAGGGCAAGGTATCTTTCTCACAGTTGCCGAAGTCCGCAAGCCGGCCAGCAGGGTTGGCACCGAGTCTGTCACAGATCTTCAGTTCTTGTCTTTTGCGTCTCAGGGGTGTCCTTCTTCTTCAGTTCAGCAGGGATCTGAATTTTGGGGTTCGGGTTGCCATCTAAATACTCAATTTAGGGGTGTCACAGGGAGTGTCAGGTGGCAGCCAGAAGGTTGCCCACTTTTAGGGTGACTACACCCTTTCTATGACCACTTCCATTGGGAAGTGGGCACAACACTGACCCTAGCGGCCTAGTTCCTTCCAGACCAAGAAAAGTGGTGTCCGCTTCAGCTCCTCTGTCTCAGGGGTACAGATCTGGCATGAAGTGGGCACACCTCCTAATCTGCCTAATTTTGTTACTTGTCTTGCCGCCAAAAGTCGGGTCAGGACAGGGGAGTTGGTCATCTCTGCCATTTGGAGAGTAGGCTAGGGCTTTGAAGCTTCCTGACCTGGAATGTCCATTCTGCCTGGAGGAGGTGTCAACACCCCCACCCAATGCAGGTTTTTGCCTCTGGGCCCAGAGAGCGCTGACTCTCACCTTAGGTGGTCAGAAATGTGGCTAAGGTGGCTGAGCTGGTCAGGACCATTCAGTTAACACACTAGTAGTTGGTGTGTTTTCAGGGGGCACCTCTAAGGTGGCCTCTGAGTGCATGTATAGGTAAATCAATCACCAGCATCAGTGTGAGTTCACCAATACAAGATGGTTGAAACCAAACATCCCTGTCTTCAGTGAAGCCATCATGTAGCTGGCGAACTGGTAGTGACCAGTGCCCAGGCCATGTATCTAAAATGGCTTCCCTGGTCACTTATTAAGTGTGAGAAAAGACAAAGACGGCACAGGCTATCTGCTCGTGCAGATATGCCCTCACATGTAATATAATGCATCCTGCCTTAGGGCTGTAAGGTCTGCTAGAGGGGTGACATAAATTGCATGCAGTGTTAGAGGACATGATACACAGGGTGTGTGCCATGTCATGTTTTCAATTTTGGGAGTACCTTGTCACGCAGCCTGCAATGGCAGTCTGCATAAGGTTGGTGCTGGGTCCCTCAGAGTAGCTGCTGTGAGGAGCCCTCTTTAGTACACATGCCATAGGTACCAAGGGTAGCATTCACAAGATACTTACAGGGGGCTTAGGGGCCCTTGGTGATCAAGTGACCAGGTGTCTTGTTTTAAGGAAAGGGACACTGGCACTGATGACCTGGTTAGCAGGAAACCAGTGCACTTCAGTAGAAGTTGCATCTAAAAACCAGGCTAACAGTGTCGGGGGGGGGCTCCTGCAACCAGAACCCGTCGCCCTACAGCAACCTCAACATTCTGGTCCTTTTGATCAGGATACAACATCGATCACCTCCACAGGGCCGAAAACCCTGGTGAGAGCTTTATCTGGAAGTAATCTCTGAAATGAATACTGATTACTTCAATAAACACCTCCTGATTCTAGTACCTAATTGTGAGAACACAAAAGCTGAGCCCGGGGCTGAGCTCCTCACACAGCCCAGCTGGCAGCAAACTCAGTTTTATTGATGGTGTCTCTGATCATAGCAGCAATGAACTCTCTTCTAATCAGGTTTCCATGGAGGATTTCAGCCTCCAGTGCCACAGATACAAAGAGTCCCACACACCCCACCTGTAATCCTTTCTATTGCACAAGAAACTACACATTTCACTGTCTAACCCCACGATAAATACTCCACACAGGGCCTGTTGCTGTAGAGAGGCGCCATGTGCAATATCTAACGCCCTCAAATTAGATTGGGCAGACCAGGGCTGCAGCCTTGATGCCTGTCCCCTTGTACGGCTCTGTGGGATGCCCTCAGTGCTGGTTTTTCATTATATTCCTGCTCTCGAGAAACGAAGCCTTCCCACCCAGCAAACCATGCTTTAATCTGTGACACACTCTGAAAGACCTCACCCTCGAATGCGAGCTGAATCTGCCCACGATGAGTGAGGTTTTAAAAAAAAAAAAGTTTCAATTATATTGTCAAAAAATACACAAGTTCGACATAAATGCACGGATGATAAAAGTTCAGTTTAAAGCATAATCTTAAAAGATGTCAGTTTTAGTATGTCCCCACATAGCTAGATTACGAAATAGTAATAAAGAACTCTATGCTCTATACCAGAGCCGACCTCGTGAATATTCATTTACAGAGAACTCGGTTTCAAGTGATGCTTTGGAAGACCTGTCAGTGAAGCATCCGCCCTCGGTAGGGAGCTCCGGCGCTTCCCATCCTCAAATGATGCTCTTTGCAACCATCATGCTTTCTCTAATATTTATATCCGAGGGTTATTTTAATGAAGCAATTTTAGAATCATAACCCAGGATAGTCAATGTTTTAATGTCGCTTGTGCTCCCAGAAGTAACCAGGTCCTGCTGAGACCGTGGCCTAAAATTGCTTTTCTTTTTTGCATTCATGGGTCAGGTGTATCAGTCTTGGCCTTCACAAGCTTCACGCCTCTCATTATCCCACAGTTCTGCTAAAAAACTCATCCAATGTTTTCAGAGAAGGATGCTTGGCTGTATAAAGGTGGTTCCTAGATGACTGCACAAGTTGATGGTGGTGTTCAGCATCTCGCACCAATAAGCATCTCTGATTTGTTCATCTTATTCCCATTAATTTTTTAAAGTTGTGAAAGATGTATCAGTTAGTACATAACTGAAGCTGACAGGCCATTTCTCATTTTGCAAAACCTGAAAAAACAGAGGCGATGAGTCAAATACTTGTGTATCAGTAAAATCTGCAATTAATCCTAAACTACGGAACTGTATTTAGACACAAAGTCACAGATTGTATTTGAATTCTAAATGTTCATTATTCAACAGCAAGCCTATATTCCAGACTTGATCTAACATAATCATTCCCTCACAAACTCAAGAGGGCCAAAAGATAACAGAGTCTTTATAGCTTTTAATTAGTTGTATCGACCACTGAAAGAGTGATACCATAGCCAGGGTCCACAGCTGCTACTGTAGCAAGATAGCCGGCCAAACCCACATGCGCACTTCAAACGGAAGAGGCCACTCCTCACTGCTGCCAATCATTGGCAGCAGTGACGCGCTGGCCCCGCCCTGCCCGTGCACAGAGTTTGCTGGCGGAAAACATAAAAAATAAAGGGGGTCATTCTGACCCGCCAACGACCGCGGGAGCACCGCCAACAGGCTGGTGGTGCTCCCATGGCATTCTGACCGCGGCGGTACAGCCGCGGTCAGATACGGGAAACCGGCGGTGTACCGCCGGTTTCCCGCTGCCCAAGGGAATCCTCCATGGCGGCACTGCAAGCAGCGCGGCCATGGGGATTCCGACCCCCTTACCGCCAGCCGGTTTTGACCGCCAGAACCTGGTTGGCGGTAACTGGTGTCGTGGGGCCCCTGGGGGCCCCTGCAGTGCCCATGCCAATGGCATGGGCACTGCAGGGGCCCCCTAACAGGGCCCCACCAAGATTTTCAGTGTCTGCATAGCAGACACTGAAAATCACGACGGGTGCAACTGCACCCGTCGCACCCTTTCCACTCCGCCGGCTCCATTCGGAGCCGGCATCCTCATGGAAGGGGGTTTCCCGCTGGGCTGGCGGGCGGCCTTCTGGCGGTCGCCCGCCAGCCCAGCGGGAAACTCAGAATTACCGCGGCGGTCTTTTGACCGCGCAGCGGTATTCTGCTGGCGGGACTTTGGCGGGCGGCCTCCGCCGCCCGCCAAAGTCAGAATGACCCCCATAATGTTAATAAAATCATTTTATTAACATTTTATTTTTCACACTTTCTGCACAGCAGTGTGGGGGGCGACGCTCCTCAACTCCCACGGGGGACCGCCGCTGGCTGCTGCCTTGTGCAGTGGCCAGCTCTGCTTTGTTCAGTGGCAGGGTTCACATACGTGCACCCTACTAGAGCTGAAACCGTGGACCGTATGGCAGTTCCTTCAGAGGAGCACTCAGTCTGAATTCTACCATTCAGAGACATCTTCCAAGAGACCTTCAGGCAACTCAGTGAAGTCTGTCAAAATCTGTAGGCAGGATCTTGGTTATGTTTAATACCCTGTGTCAAAGCCAGTCGATGGGGATTATTGCAGATCGTGTCAAAGTCGAGAAGGAAGGGTCTAATATTTGTAATAGGCCTGTGTTATATTTCTTATAGGCTCTTCATGCTTACTTATAGTTTCAAATTTAGTATTTTTTGGTGTTCAGTACTTTTTCTTTTTATGACAAGGTGCAGGCTCGGCATGGATGCTCCCAGGACATCAGCAGTTCAAAGCTCCAGTTCCTGCTTTTGGAGATCATAAACCCATGCCTGCTCGGTCACCCCCTGAGCCGATACCCACAGACCACTTCATCATTCTTCTGAAAATCCTGACGTTAGTTCACATTAACAACACAAAACTAGATGCAGAAATGCTAAAACATTCACAACAAGCAATGGCAAATCCAACATTTCGACCATCCCATCCACATACGCACCCTGGAGTCTCAAATGACTTTCTGTGGTTCTCGTACAAGACCAGTTTGGTCACATGATCACCTCCCAGTCCCAAACAATCCCCATAGATAATCGCCATCACCTGCTGGGAGCTCCAGTGTTCCATACTGTCCCCCGTCATCTTCAACCTCTACATAGAGCCAATTGGTGCTCTACTCGCAGACGCAGCATCTAAGATTTACCAATATGTTGATGATAAACAAATCTACTTGAAAGTCTTCTCTGCTTCAGACATACAGTGCCTGCAACACCGTGTGCACATCACCCATATCTTCATATCCAACAGATACCCGAAGCCCAATCTTGCTTTCCGCTGGATCTGCTCCTTCTTAACGAATAGAACACAAGCTGTCAGCCTGGCACTTCACTCCTCGGAAGCAAGCAAAGCCACCTGTAGAGTGCCTCAGGGTTCATGGCCCAACACCACCCTCTTCAATGCATACTTGATCCCTCTGGTCAACATTCTACACAGACACAATGTCAACATCCCCTCCTATGCCGAAGACACTCTGCTCATACTCTCCCTCTTGAACAAGACACCCAATACAAGAAACAAGTTCAACACCTGCATGACCAAAGTAGCTAAGTGGATGACGCCATCTATCTCAAGTTAAACATTGACAACACAGAAGTAGCAATCTTCGTCAAGAAAACCCGAACATTGGACACTAGATGATGGCCATCCAAACTCTGTCCCACACTCAGCACCTACGGCAGGATCGCGAATAGTGATGGACAGTAAACTCACCATGACCGCACAACTCAACGCTGTCACACCACCCTACTTTCAGACCATGAAGATGCTGAGTATGATCTTCAATTGGCTCCCAAACAAGATTAGGAACAATGTTTCTCACACCCTGGTCACCAACAAGTTGGACTACGGGACCCCCCTGTATGCTGGGATCACCAAGCAACCCACTAGAAGAGTACAAACATCCAGAACACAGCAGCCAGACTCATCCTCAACCGTAAACACATAACTCACCTCACCTCAGGTAACTACACTGGCTCCTGATACACAAACACGCTCAATTCAAACACCTCACACACACATTCAAGACACTACACAATTTGGGCCCAATCACCCAGATACCTCCGTTTTGCAGGTCTCCTGCTCACACATATGCCACGCATACACAGAACAAGATCAGGAGGACACACATTCTCAAACATCACTCATAAATTGCAGAATGGCCTCCGACACAACACAAACACCTCCTTCTCCTCTCTTCTTGAAGTATGCAAGACGTTAAAGACCTGGCTGTTCAATTAACCAATATACCATAGGTAGGCCTAGCTCCACACACACCTGCTCAGGGCCAGGATACACTCACAAATGATAGTGCACTTTACAAATACACATAACATAACATAACAATCCAAACAAAACAGAATTCCAGTTATTTGCCATGAACAACAAATGCCAAAAAGTGTGTATTCTTCCTTCATTTATAAAAATGATGACAATGGCAGACAAAAAAGGTTGGATGACCAACAGCTCTTGTTTGTGCCCCCTGATGTACCGGTGGACACCTCTGCTGACTGTTCTCACCAGGGGCAGTTTTGTTTACTCTGACTTTTTCAGTGCTTAATTTTGAAAACAAAACAAGTGCTGGTCCCTAAGTGAGTTTCTCTGGAGGTCTCATGAGGTTGGAGTGTGGTCTAGGGTGACAGGGCTTACCTTCCTCAGTATTTGTTCGTAAGCACCACTGCCAGCTGGCTCCCTTGACCACCCCGAATAGCTCTGCAATCAGCCTGGCCAGGCGATACCATGTAAGCAGGCAGAGAATGTGAGCAGCAGTCCTTCTTTTATTTCCTTTGAGGTTTCTGAACTAACAGGGCTGCAGTACAGTGAACAGGTCATAATACAGGCTCTCTTTCTGTGTCCAAGCACCTTAGTGAACATATAAGGTGGACTGAGCTGTAGAACTGGAAAGCGGTGGTGGAGATGACAAATATTTAAGGACCCTCATATAAATGACAGAGGTGCTCACAGATAAGCACCAGAGGAACCTAAGTACTGGACGTTTTTACTAACAGATCTGGAAATGTTGCACAATAGAAAGTGCTGTGATGCGTCAATTCATTTCACGTATGTCCCTCAAAATACTTACTGTGATGTTTCTCCCAGAAAAACCTACCCCTTCCATATTCTATGGATTCAAATAGCTATTTTTATTATTTATGTTGGGCTTTCCATCTTTTCCCCCTCCCTGATACTGCACGAGCTTGTGGCAAGAAGGGAAACTCATCATTTCACACCGATTTCACAAGAGTCTTTATGAACTCCCAAAAGATTGCCAATTGATTGGACAAAATGGGTTTAAAAGGGTATTGCAAGATATCACATGGCCAGGCACCACAAGGCCTCTCACCAACCCCGAATTTCCTCCTTTCCCGTCCAGTCCACAACTACCATCGGAGAATGAAACTCAATGTTTTGGGTTAGGGAACGTAAACCCACCAGCCATATTTTATTTACAAAAATTCACACACCAATCTCTAAAAGTTTTACACAACAAACCTCAGATATTTACATATCAGTTCACAAATTCTTTATGTCTAACCTTAACAGAGTACGCCAATACATCTGAGTTCCTAACATCTAAGGTGTCTTCCTGCTAAACTACTTCTGTGACTGCTGATGAGATCAAGACTGATTCCTAGGGAGACGCCTCAGCCCTTTGCTCCACCCACATCTTGGTGGCCCTGGGGTAGGCCTCCATATGTGAGCAACCCACACTCCTGTTTCAGATCATTTTCCTAGGTGTAATTCGTGTGCAGGGAGCCCGCCTACCCTCAGACTCCATTCTCCTCCCCCAAGGACCAGTGCTAACCTCAAGACCCTTGAGCATGCATGGGTGGTTGATCCTAGGGACCAGATACCAGTGTCTGCTCGCAACCCCCCATGCCCCTGCATGTCGTCTTCAATTCCCAGCCAGCACCCCTTGGATGGTCCCATTACTTTGGTGTCCTGCTCCGGTAAGAAAAGGTAAAGCTAATTGTCCCATCAATCATGATCTCACCCCGCCACAGGCCAGCAGTCACCCTTTTACCATGAGCAGTGAAATAACCAAGCCAGGAAGTTTTCCACAAAAAATTTGATTGCCAGCCCGCGATAGGTGCACACCATCCTGCAGGAAGAAATGTTCTCCCTTGAATATAGCAGTAGGGAATTACCACCAGCCTCGTTGGCCTGAACAGCTTAGCAACATTTTTGTTTACTCTCCTTTCCGAGTTGTTTAGAGCCTTAACTGAAATGCCACACCTTCACTGAAGACAGAGGATGACATTTGACCAAACGAGCACCGCATGTGGGAATTTCTTTGCCAACCAGTCAACTTCAGAGACAACCATTTCCAAAAGTTGTTGATGACCAAGGGGAACTAAGGGCCAGATGTAGGAAGGGTTTTGCGACTCGCAAACGGCGAAAAACGCCGTTTGCGAGGCGCAAAAGCCTCTCCGCGATGCAGAAATGCATTTTGCGAGTCGGATCCGACTCGCAAAATGTGTTTCCGACTCACAAATAGGAAGGGGTGTTCCCTTCCTATTTGCGACTCGCAACGCTATGCAAGTTCATTTGCGACCGCAAAAGCGGTCGCAAATGAACTCGCAGTTACCATCCACTTGAAGTGGATGGTAACTCATTTGCAAACGGGAAGGGGTCCCCATGGGACCCCTTCCCCATTGTGAATGATCACAAAAACAATTTTTCAGAGCAGGTAGTGGTCCTATGGACCACTGCCTGCTCTGAAAAATACCGAAACAAAAGGTTTCGTTTTTTTTTCTCTAAGTGCAGCTCGTTTTCCTTTAAGGAACACGGGCTGCAGATAGAAAAAAAAAGTGCTTTATTAAAAAGCAGTCACGGACATGGTGGTCTGCTGACTCCAGCAGGCCACCATCCCCGTGAGTGCCCAGACTCGCAATGGGGTCGCAAACTGCGACCCACCTCATTAATATTAATGAGGTGGGTCTTTGCGACCCCCTTGCGAGTCACCTTTCTGCATGGCAAATTGCGAGTCGCAATTTCCCTTTTTGCTACATCTGGCCCTAAGTCAATACCGCCTAGATGAAGAATAATGATGTCTGGGTGCGAGCACCCCCGGGGCAGCGCCGAGTCCAGAACCAACCTCAACTGGGTCAGATGAATCCCGCTGCATCCACAAAAATCAATGCAGTATCCTGCCTGTAGAACACATGATGCAAAGGCACTCCTTTCAAACAATTCACCTACTCGCCGCATGTAAGAGTGGCCGATGACCCTAACCTCGGTGATCCCTGTAGCATCAGTGTACACCTGAACCCTCAGGACTTCCAGAGCACCACAGCGGCCACCTAAAGGGGGAACATGCAAAAGGACAAGTGAGGTAAGAGGCGAGCACTCACAGCATATGCAGTCTCATATATCTTTTATAATGGTCCAAAAACCACCAGGCAAAATCCTCCTAACCGCTGACCTGGAGAGCCCCATTGACACCACCACAGTGGCAGCTCTGATCCAAAAGGAATGAATACAGAATTCAGAGGGGTCCAACCTACTGCAGAAAGGGTGTACTTGAGAATTTCTAAAAACTGGTACCTGGTCAGCGGTGTACCATCTGCATGCACTAAACCCAACCCCCTTCCCCACTCATTTGGGCCTCTGAGCTAAGAAAGCTTCACTACCCATAGCCCTCTGTAACAATATGTGATCCCCCTTTCCCTCTTGATCCACCTTAGAATAAGGAATGTTGATGACTAGAGACCTCGACCCATCCGACCTATGAATGTTTTCAAATTGTAGCCCCCCTGCAACACCCTCCTATTTCTAGCCACCAACTCACTGAGCCTGAGGGCACCATAAAAAGCCAAGGCAAAAGCTGCCCTTAACAAGGTGGCCTTCACTGGGGAGTTTCAAATAAACTGGAGAGCCCTCAAGATCGCTGCTAGCTTCACTGTGTCAATAGGGTGTCTAGTATCCTGTCTGGGACCCTGGAACCACTGCCAGCATTTTAAAGCCCTCTGTATCAGGAAAGATGTTGTCCTGTTCGGTGCCCCTGCAGCTGCACAAAGAAAGATATGGCAGCAATATGGCACCTAGCACTGCAACCGACTTTCCCTCTCCCTGACGGGCCCCCATGAATACCATAACTGATGATGCATCAGACCAATTAGATAGCCCAGCACGCCCTAGGAAAACTGAATAGTCCGAGAAAGCCCCCTTGTAGACTCACCTGGTTCTGGGGGCTCAGCTGGCTACCATGAGGTCTGGTAATCTTGGGCACCAATCTGCCACAGGTGCTCCGGGAAGGGCATTGGGAACTCGTCCGTTCCTGGGCGATAGGACCGGAAACCTGCACCTTAACATGGGACAGAGCATCCGCGGCATTGTTATGAACACCAGGCACATGTTTACCCGTAAACAAGATATTCAATCTCAGACACAGAAGCACAATCTCTTTCAGCAGCTTTAGGAACATCTGGCACTTTGTTGCTTGCTGATTGATACACTCTACCACTGCCATATTATCCAACCAGAATCTCACAGAGTGGTTGGAACAACCACTCTGGCTACGCTAACAAAGCTTCGAGGATTGGGAATAGTTTGAGCAAACTAATATTTGCCACTATCCTAGACTGAACACACTCCCTCTGTCAGCTCTGTGTGCACCAAGCAGCACTAAAAATGGCACTAAACCCTTCCCTGCCTGCTGCATCTGTGAACAGCACCAACTGTCCATTGGACCTCAGCTGACGTGGCCACAGCACCATCCAAGTCAGGCAGGCATGACTCCCAAATCCTCATGTCCTGCTTGACATAACATAACATAACATGTGTATTTGTAAAGCGCACGTTTACCCGCAGGCATCTTGGCGCTGAATAACAGATGTGTATTGTTACCCAACTCAATGGTACTCATTTTATCGACCTCAGAATTTTGGATGAAAGGCTGAGTGAACCTGCCGGGATTTGAACCTGTGACCATGAGGTCGAACACAGGCCCCTATAGTGGACGCATTAGTCCACTAAGCCACCAGACCCGGCTTGATTGACGTCACTGGGGAGCCTGGTGTGGTGATGCCTCACTTTCAGGCCTGACATGGCTGGAGCGATCGACCAAGAAAAGGGCCCACGGGAATGATCTGCTGGGAGAAATTGAGTTGCCCAACCAGGCATTGTAACTGATGGAGCGTGACCTTCCTAGCCCTCAGGCATGCTCGCTGGGCCTGCGAAAAGGCATCGACCTTACAAATCGGAAGCTAAGATACATCTGCCACAGAATCCAATTCGATACCCAAGAATTCAATTATGGCAGAGGGGCCAACTGTCTTGCCCTAGGCTCAAGGGACCCCAAAGTCACCCAACAGCCTCTGAAAGGTTCTCCAAAGCCTCTGCACTCTGCTCAAAGCCAGGGGGGTCAAGGAGCAGAAAGTTGTCCAGGTAGTGAAGCACCCACTAATGTTGCAACACATACCTAAACACCAACTCAAGAAATATGCTGCATTTCTCAAAGTAGGAGCAAGACACTGAGCAACCCATAGGCATACACTTGTCAAAATAGTAAGGCCCTTCACACTAGAAAACCCAGGAGATAGAGGTCTCCTGGTCGGGCAAGTAGCAACCAGAAAGCAGATTCAATATTTGACTTTGCCATCATAGCCCCAGGCCCCAACTCCTGCAGCATCAGAATAACCTGATCCAGGAAGGCATACTTGACTGAGCATAGAGCCCAATCAACAGCCTCATTCACAGAACTGAACAGAATTCTCATTCTCATTCACAGAACGCCCCCCTGGTGCCGACAGGTTATGAATTAATCTGAATTCACCCAGATCCTTCTCAGGCACTACGCCCAGGAGAGAACACACTAAACCTTCCAAGGGGATTACATCAAAAGGGAATGTTATGCGACCTAGGTTCAAATCAAATCAAATCAAATCATTAACATTTATAAAGCGCGCTACTCACCCGTGCGGGTCTCAAGGCGCTAGGGGAAAGGGGGGGTTACTGCTGCTCGAATAGCCAGGTTTTTAGGAGTCTCCGGAAAGCGGGGTGGTCCTGGGTGGTCCTGAGGCTGGTGGGGAGGGAGTTCCAGGTCTTGGCCGCCAGGAAGGAAAAAGATCTCCCACCCGCCGTGGAGCGGCGGATGCGAGGGACGGCAGCGAGTGCGAGACCAGAGGAACGGAGGAGGCGGGTGGGGACGTAGAAGCTGAGGCGTCGGTTGAGGTATTCCGGTCCCTTGTTGTGGAGGGCTTTGTGTGCGTGGGTGAGAAGTCGAAAGGTGATCCTTTTGTTGACTGGGAGCCAATGCAGGTGTCTCAGGTGTGCGGAGATGTGGCTGTTGCGGGGTACGTCGAGGATGAGGCGTGCCAATGCGTTTTGAATGCGTTGCAGGCGATTTTGGAGTTTGGCTGTGGTCCCGGCGTAGAGGGTGTTGCCGTAGTCCAGGCGGCTCGTGACGAGGGCGTGGGTCACGGTTTTTCTAGTGTTGGCGGGGATCCAGCGGAAGATCGTGCGGAGCATGCGGAGGGTGAGGAAGCAGGCGGAGGACACGGCGTTGACTTGCTTGGTCATGGTGAGAAGAGGGTCCAAGATGAAGCCGAGGTTGCGGGCGTGGTCTGTGGGGGTCGGTGCGGTGCCGAGGGCCGTGGGCCACCAGGAGTCGTCCCAGGCGGACGGGGTGTTGCCGAGGATGAGGACTTCCGTTTTTTCAGAGTTCAGCTTTAGGCGGCTGAGCCTCATCCAATCTGCGACGTCCTTCATACCCTCTTGTAGGTTGGTCTTGGCGCTGGCGGGGTCCTTGGTGAGGGAGAGTATAAGTTCAGCTCCATCTGTATTTTTGCCCTCTCTGCCCCAGGATTAGTTCTAACGGACTGCTGGTTCCTATAGTGGGGTGTACCCAAATAGCCTGGATCCTGGTTCCTGAAACCTTCCTTAAAGCCCTCACACAATACCTGTGAGGCTGCATGGTTAGTGCAAATATTTAGCCAGGGGACCATAACCAAAATGTTAACCAGGGAGGGAGACTTGCCAAGAATGGACTCATTGACCCTGTTTCCTGTTCCCCTTGTCCCTAGATTTCTTGACGCACTAGGATTCAGGGTAGGAGGTCTGACCACAGAATGAACAGCACTGCTTGAACTAACAGGTCCCAAGAAGTCGAGAGCATGTGCACCGGTTAAAATCCCAGCAGGCCCCTTTGATCTCTGCCCTTCCCTACTGCACCTGAGGCAGGTCCCATCTCTGACTGAAAAGGCTATCCTCCTGGACCCTGCAGACGGTTCCTATAACGCAGCCAGGAAATCACTTCAAACTAGCCCCACCCCAGGGTAGGCCTATTGTCCTTGATTCGCCTAAACATTTTATCGTAGTCTTTCCATCCCATGCCGCCATACTCATCATGCACGCCAACAATCCTGTTTCAATAGCAAGCCAGCTGAACCCCCAAGTAAATAAAGTGTTCCACAAGAATGGCCTGAAATGTTGAGAAAGTCTTCACCCAGTTAGCTAAAGTCTACGCCATACTCTCCCTCTGAGGCCCATGACCTCATTCACTCGAGTCCGCGCATTCTTTACAGTGCTTAACCTCCTCCTTGTCTGATTTATCAACAAGCATATCAATATCAGCATCAGCCCCTTTCCAAATCTTTTCCTTCACCTCTAATGGCACATGCAGCCCTAAGCGCTCATGCTCAGAGCGGATATCTCCTGGGCCCATAGGGGGTAAGGAGGCTCCAGTACCTGAATTTGCTGTTCCCTGGGCAGGAGGTGATGTCAATGTAGCTGCTACTTCCCCTGGCCCAGAAACACTTACCACAGCACTCACCACCGCTGGTGCCTGACCTGAGGGCTGCACAGGGGCCTCCGTCATGGTGGCGGTCTGAGTTGCAGCTGGAACTGACTTGAGGAGATCTGTCATTGTCATCCCTGCCCCTGCTCCCCTGCTAGGCCCTGGTAGTCCCTGGCCCTACAGTGCACCTGTGTTCTTTGCCCTTTGCCATATTCAAATGAGAGACAAAGCCTCTCCATAGCATTGCCGTCCCCCATACCTACTAGGGTGCCCCCCCCCACTAGTGGGGCTGACAGCATACCCCCCTTTGAAAGCCACAGTAAATTGGACACCAAATAAGCTACCAAATCCTTTTGTGCTAAGCCTCCTGCAGAGGGGGCCCCCTCCCAGCGGTAACAGAATCCACAGCCCGTCCCACACTAACAATCCCTGCTGCTTCTGAGCCATTCTCAACAGTAGCCTGAACAGCTGCCTGGTCAAAGCCACTTGATGCCGGTGAGGTCCCCTGGGATGGAGCCATTGCCATGGCAGGAAGAGGCTGAATTGGGGCCTGCACCAGTTGGTCGCAGGTGCCACCACAGGACAGCTCGGAACCTGACTAGAGTCCACTTCACTCACTGTGGTATCCCCATTCTTCCCCCGCCCTATACCCTTTTTGGGACTCGAAGAAATGCCTCTCAAGGTGGTACACCAGCTCTGAGTGGTCTGCCCACCTGGTCAGTAGGAACTGCCTCTGGGGCAGGGGGTTGAGACCTCAAGGATGCTATGGCCTGCTCCATACCGACCATCCTAACCATCAATGCCTCCAACAGAGCCTCAGTGCGCAAGCGCTTCGAACCACTGTGCCACCCAGCTGCCATGACAGAGAAAAACAACCGAAACCACTAGCACTCAGTCAATCGACTACACCTTGAGGAGGGAGCTATAGTATCCTAAAGGATTTGCAGTAGTGCCCCCTTATGCAACACCAAAAAAACAAAATGAGTGAAAGAAACAGGGGACGCGGTCATGAAAAAAGGTAGCCCCCGCCTCGAGCGCAAACCATCTGCCCACCACCTTTTAGCTGCTAAAAGAACTCACACATTCACCAGCTATTCTACAAAACTCAGCCCAAAAAACAGGCAACTGCTTCTCCTGTATTTTCTAAACCATAAACAACCCACTGCTGATCAGCTAATAAATTGCCTTCCAATGGAGCAAATGCTTGATGTATTTACAGCCCTTCCCAAATGCAACCCCCTCACCAACAACACCAGGGTCCCCTCCGGAGCTGCCACCGAGCAGTGCCTGGGTCAGGAGATCTAACCTCTGCCTTGTACGGCTCCCAGCAAAGGGCTGTATTCTTGAAATGCACAGCGCGAGCGGTGCGGGCTCTGATTCCATGGACAAGGAGCTGAGAGGCCTTGTAGCAGCACCTAAAAAACAAGGAGAAAGAAAAGAGGCAAAACAACCAGCTTGCGCTGGGACGGCTAATGTACAGGATCCAGGTCTTGTTGTTGGATGCAGGCTGTTTGAGTTGCTGGATTCCGCCAACAAGCTTTGGTTCACGCAAGTACGCAGTTTGCGTCAACATTGAGCTGCCTGGACCCAGGAGGGATCTGGGGGGCTCAACTCAGACTGAGGAGACAAAGGGGTCTCTGGACACTTTAGAGAGCCCACAGAAGACTGGGCAGCACCCACGGAGTCCCAGGACATGGGGACATAGAAGATGCAAAGTGTGGTCATTGCAGCACTACAAAGGAAGGTCCCACACCGCCGGAGAACAACTCAGTGAGTTGTGCATCACAGGATGGAGCGCTGGGGATCTGGGCTACACTGTGCAAGAAGGATTCTTGGAAGAAGTGCACAGAAGCCCAAGGAGTTGGAGAAGACGCAGTGCACAGGGGTACTGTCGCAGAACAGGGAGGCAAGCTCTTACCTCCACCAAATTTGGACAGCTGGACCTTAGGACAGTCTGGTCATGTCAGTCCAATCTGTGTTCCAGGGAGCACGCTCGTCGTCAGGAGAGGAGTCCCAGAGTACTGGTTGTCGACGCAGAAGGGTGCCTGCAGAAGCAGGGGAGTGACTCTGTCACTCCACAGGAGATTCCTTCGGTTCTTCTGGTGCAGGATGAAGACAGGCAGTCCTCAGAGCGTGCACACCTTGGAAACTGTTGCAAATGCTGGCTGGACCTGAAGTTGCAGGTCACAGGAGTCGTCCTAGATACTTAGTTGCAGTTACAGTGGTTCCTGGAGCAGTCTGCGGTTGATCCGATGGTCAGAAGCTGAAGCTGAGGATTCCTGAAGGAGTCTTGCAAGCTGAATCTGAGGAAACACTCAGAGGAGAGACCCTAAATATCCCTGAGAGGGGGACTGGCTACCTACCCAGGTATGCACCTATCAGGAGGCGTCCCTGACGTCACCTGCTGGCACTGGCCACTCAGAGATCTCCAGAGTGTCCCCACACCTTGGTATCCAAGATGACTAACGCCAGGGACACACTGGAGGAGCTCTGGGCACCACCCCTTGGATGTTGATGGACAGGGGAGTGGTCACTCCCCTTTCCTTTGTTCAGTTTCGCACCAGAGCAGGGACTGGGGGTCTCTGAACCAGTGTAGACTGGCTTGTGCAAGGGGGGCACCATCTGTGCCTTTCAAAGCATTTCCAGAGGCTCTGGGAGGCTACCCCTCCCAAGCCTGTAATACCCATTTCCAAAGGGAGAGGGTGTAACACCCTCCTCACTAAGGAAATGCATTGTTCTGCCTTCCTGTGATTGGGCAGCTCAGTCCCCAAGAGGGCAGAAACCTGTCTGTGAGGTGGCAGCAGCTGGGGCTGCAGTGGAAACCTCAGAGACCTGAGTCGGCAGTACTGGGGGTCCATGGTGGAGCCCCCAAGGGGCATGGTATTGGCCCCCAATACCAGATTTGGAATGGGGGTACATTTCCATGATCTTTGGACACCTCACATGGCCATATTCGGAGTTACCATTGTGAAGCTACATATATGCATTGACATATATGTAGTGCACACGTGTAATGGTATCCCCGCACTCACGAACTCCCGGGAATTGGCCCTGGAAAATGAGGGGGCACCTTTGCTAGTGCAAGGGTGCCCTCACACACAGTAACTTTGCACCTAGCCTTCAGTAAATGAAGGTTAGGCATATAGGTGACTTCTAAGTTACTTAAGTGCAGTGAAAATGGCTGCGAAATAGTGTGTGCATTATTTCAATCAGGCTGCAGTGGCAGTCCTGAAGAGAGGTTTGTCTGAGCTGCTTACGGGTGGCAAAATGATCTTCTGGAACCCCAATGCTCTGGGTACCTAGGTACCTATACTACCATTAACTTCTCTGCCATCTCCGCAGCCGCCCCTTTCCTGCACTGCAGGCACCGGCTCGCAGCCTGCCCTGCAGCCAATCCTGACGCTGCTCAAAGCAGCGTCCGGGTTGTCGGATTAGCTGGGAACGCCCAGCCTGGGTGCTCCCGGCATACTGGGACCCCATGCCTGCTCTCTCCAGCCCGGCAACTGTGTTGGGCTGTGCACTCCCCCTCAGTTCTCGTCATCCCTAATGCCCCACCCCTTTTACGACAAAATGATAATAAACCGAGTTTATTATCGTGTTGTACTGACTGTTTTGCAGCTGCTGCTGGCGGGGGGGCGACGCGCCTCTACTATTGCAGACAAACTGCGCCTGTCTGGTTCTCACAAAACCTGGACCAGTGCAAAAAACATTAAGACCAGATAAAACCATCCAAGAAGTCTTTGGAAAAAAATATTTGGGACACATCTAAGAAACTAAGGGATGAAAAGCCAGCTGACAGAAAGATACCATGGCATTTGCATTGCAGAGTATTGACAGTTGCAACTTCTTATATAGAGATAAACAGGAAGTGAATTTGAGAAAGAAGCAGGAAGTGACATATAGAAGTAATGCCACCATGATGGATTGGGTATGTAGCTGATGTAACTCAGAAGTCATTTTGGTTTGGGCAGGACACACTATGTCACTTCCTGTTTTGATGGAAGGCCATGGTGTGCAAGGCCTGGTGACTCTGAAGTAACAGGAATGCGGTCAGAGCACGAGGTAAGTGAACAAACGACCCCCAGGTGGACCCTGGAGAGAAAGTGATGAATGTGAGGACCTGACATTAAACCAAACATTTGTGCATCAGCAAACACCACAGGAAGGAAAACAGGGCCCTCGTTTGAGAGCTTTTACAGATGAAGAGGCAGCCGCCATACACCCTGCAGCTCGGATGCAGTAGCGCCTTGAAGAGGACGCGCTTGGAGATCCGGTGTCCACCCGCTGACAACGAAGCACCACAGTAGGTAAAATAAACTGCACGAGACGGGATTTACAATCCATGAACAAAGAACATTGCCCAGGATATACCTACCCTATATGTTTGACGTCATGGGGGAAAGGGAGGGACTTTCAGTATGCACCCCTCTGTTACCAATTGAAATGTTCATCTTAGTTGAGCTTACGTTGCTCTACTTATTGTGAAAAACTGAATATGTTGTGTCTACATTCTTAGAGAAAATGATTTCAGCTCCGTAAACAATATTTTTGCTGAATTATATTTAACAACTTGTAAAATAATTGCGAAAAAACATAACCGTGGCAGTTTTTGTGATTTCTTAAATAGTTCTGTGAAAGGCTGGGCTCAAACATGTCTGTCTGAAACATGTGAGTACATGTGATGCGTTTGAAAACAAAGGACCAGGACAGGGAAATGGGGGAAAACGGCCCTGAGAATAAGAATCTGCCAACGAGGCAATGTGGAGCCGGAAAGGGGCAGAAACCCTGGTGGAGATTCTGCCCCTCTCATCCTCTCCCGGCTCTTTCCCCCTGCGCCCTTCTGTGGTCGCTTTGTGTTTCGTTTCTGCAGCATTTTTAATTTTGTACAATATCAGAACCCAGTATTGATCACCGATGTTTGTTATACTGATAATTGGTTGATATCATTCCCCTCTATTGGGGCACAATTTATAAATCACAATCTTCGTGATTGTGTCAAATCACTGTGTACTCGAGGAAGGGTGCCTCCATCGCACTCGACCTGGACTACACATCCCAAAATGCATTGTTTTGACAAACCGAAGCCCAGGACCGGAAACGCGGACAGGGAGTCACCTGGTCACACTTCCCTGAACACCTCTCAGGTGCTTCGGTGTTTGCAGCTGAGAATAAAGCGTTTTTAAGGCCTGGGAGCAGTGCTTAATTTGTGCTTGTTGTTTCCAGTGCTGAGCACCGGCACTTATTTTTGAGGGCCGGGGCTTATTCTTCTGTCTCAAGCATTTGATGCGAGAAAAAGACACAAATGGGAAAGATGAATGAAGAGAAAAACGAAAAAGCGTCACGAAGGGAGAAAGCTACAAGAGTGAGCTTGAAGGGTCAGGTAGTGATTGTAAATGGATTAAAGAGGCCTGAGATGGCTTCAGGATTACGCTGCCTCAGTATTACGTGTTCCTACATTTCATTGCAGCAGCCGCGTGTTTAAGAGGAGGGCTTTAGGCACTGGAACGTTTTTATTTACAAATTAAGCACTGCCTGGGAGGGCGTTCTAACCAGGACAAGTGACTGAGGGACTTCAAGCGATACTTTGTGAAGCGCCTTTGTGAGGTCTGAAGGTGGACATGAATGTGGGCTCATGCGCACATGAGAGGTGGACGGGCCCTTACTCGGGGCAGCGGTCACTGCGGGATCACTGCAGGGCCCCAGTCTGGACAGAACCACTTCTGATGTGCCCAGCACTTTGCAGCCGTTCTGCGTTACACCCACAAGCAGACTCAGGGCCTCGTTCACAAAGATGTGACGTAGGGCAGTGCCACAAGTCTTTGTGCGGCACTGCCCTACTCCAAAGGGCAGGAATACACCATGTTTACAAGATGGGTGCAATCCTGTCCTTTCAGCCACCGTTGGCGCACAATTCTGTGCCTAGCGCCGACGCAGGAACCCTTGCGTCATGTTTCAAAGGTGTCTGCATTGTTGGCAGCATCGTTACTGACCAGGAAGGGGCCCCTTCCTGCACAAAAACAATCCATGGAGGCGTTTCCCTAATTTTGTGTTTGCTCCGGAATGCAACGCACATGGAAAGAGGGAAAACACAAGGAGAAATGAAACAGTTTCTTCTCGTTACGCCTGCTCTGGGGAGGCGCAAGGATTTGGTGCTGCCCCAGGCTTACGTGATTTTCTAAATCTGGGTCCACATCAAAATCCAACTGTGTTGCATGGGAGGGGTGACCGCAACGCCCATGGAACGCCCCTCTGACACAGAATAAGGCAACTCTAGTGTTTGGTTATCGTTGTAAAGCCACATATGGTAACTGGGAGACGAACGCAAAGAGAAGTTTGTCAACCAAGTTTATAGACAGCGGTAAAGCCACCCCAGACTGCTCCAGGCGACGACCTCAGCTGCCAGCGCCTGTCACCTCCTAACGTTGCAAGCATGCTAACGTCTCCACGTTCCATGTAAGAACTCTCCCTCATCCAATAGAGTCGTTGTCCCAGTAAACATAGTCACGTCTGCATTTACAGTATTACCTGAAACCCAAATACTACACTGAGTTTTCTTTTTATTTTTTTAAACAATAATGCGATAGTGCAAACTTATATGGGCACAACATACCAGCATAATTCAGAGCACCAAAAGTGAGCACTATACAAAGAAAACAAAACTACTATATGTACATAAAATTGTTAATCAATTTTCCCTTTTAGTGAAAATATGTATAAATACATCAGTAGATGGATTAATGAAATCCCCAGGGCGCCTGCACGATCTACTACTTCTGCGTAGTGATTTGTCCTGAGAACCATTTTGTGTTTCATCAACTGTATGACTATCATTAGTTGTTTCACGTGTCTCAGACCTTTGAGAAATATGTTTCCTTTTTAAAATCATCTTGGTGAGCCTCGACCAGTATTTCTACGGTTTTATCTGCAACTTCGGACACCTTTGCCATATTGCACCAACTACGTCCGTTCTCTCGTATGGCATTACGTACGCATTTACAATATTACCCGAATACCGCAGCAACGCAGCGACTTGTGCTGCTTTGTCTTACTCCGTATCTATGAGTCCATACAAAGCCACGCAGGGCAGCTTTACGCCACCTCACAGATATGACTGAGAGGCCGGCGCCGCCTGAGCGTCTGAAAAAGTGACGCTCTGCAGCGCAGGCCTCTTGTAACTAACCCCTCAGTTCTGATTTCAAACTGCTGGGTTCATTCACAATCAGCACTCGGAAATCAGCAACGATTTTCTGAAATGGGCTGATAGTAATTACATGTGTGAGTGAAGGCAGCAGAAAGAATGTGCTCAGATTACCGGAGCTCTTCGTATGTGCGAGCCTTCCAGATGCAAAAAGATGTACTAAATCTGTATTATATCACCCTGGTGGCAATAGTGCCCGTGTAGTTATGGTTGGGTCAGCACTTATATACGAAAGGCATTTTTGTTTTCTTAATAAATTCAGATTTGTCCAACGATTCTGCATAAAACTCTCCATAAAAATTGTACATATATATATATATATATAGTGTATCTGTCAAATGGGGGCAAAGAAAAATGGTGGGTCCCAAAAGTTCAGTTTTACATTATAATTCCCATAAGATTCTTTGTTCCTGAATAGATTAAAAAATAAATTAACAGAATTACACAAATTTGGCATGAAATTGGAACTTTACTCAGTAAAGTGCTGTTGCTAGGAAATGTCCAGAACAATGATTGGAACAACAATTACGTTGTTAACGCAAGCGGAACCCCCCTTGCGTTAACGACGTCTGGCTTTTTCTCTGCCTTAACCACGCTTGTGCTGAACAACGCACATGCGTGATTAAGGCAGAGAAAAAGGGAAAGTGCATCAGAAGAGGACGCGGTCATGTAAGTGGGACTGGGGCAGGGTTGGAGGGTAGTTTTTAGGGGTAGAGGGGGGATTAAGGGCTCGGGGTGGGTCGGGGTAGTTTATTTTTTATTTTATTTTATTTTTTAGGGGCGGAGGATCAGGACAGTTCTGATTTTAGGGTTGGGGATCGGGGTAGTTTTTTTTTGGGGTGGGAGTGAGGTAGTTTGGTTTTGGGGGATTTGGGATTGGGGTAGTTTGTTTTTTTAGGGGTGGGGGATCGGGGTAGTTTGGTATTGTGGGGAATGGGGGGATTTGGGGAAGTTTGGTTTTTGGGGCGGAGGTCGGGGTAGTTTGGTTTTTGGGAGTAGGGGTGGGGGATCAGAGTAGTTTTGTTTTTGGGGATAGGGTGGGGGGTTGGAGTAGTTTTGTTTTTGGGGTGGGGGATCAGGGTACTTTTGTTTTTGGGGCGGAGTGGGGGGATCAGGGTACATTTGTTTTTTGGGGGTGGGGGAATGAGGGTAGTTAGGTTTTTAGGTGCGGGGTGGGGGTGCTTTTGTTTTTGGGGGTGGGGATCAAGGTACTTTTGGTTTTTGGGGGTGGGATAGGGGGATCAGGGATCTTTTGTTTTTAGGGGCGGGGGATCGGTGTACATTTGGGTTTTGGTGGTGGGGGGATCGGGTTAGTTTTGTTTTTGGGGCTAGTGGGGGAGGTATGGGAAGGGTTAAGGGCTCAGGGTGGGTGGGAGGTATCCGGGGTAGTTTTGTTTTAGGGGTGAGGGTTGGGGTAGTTTTAGTATTAGGGGTGGGGTACTTCTGGGCCTTGGGGGGGGTTGTATGCTAGAACCACGCATGCCATTCACACACATGCCTTTACTGGGCATGCTTTTACAATGAAAAATCGTTGCAAAGGCATGCACGTTAAAGGCATTCGTGGTAACACCGAGGCGGAACAGCGTTCATTGTTCCATCGAACGTTCCTGTTGCTTGGTTTTATTTGAATCTGTTCTGCAGATTTTAACCAAATAATGACTAATAAGGTGGTCAGGTTTGGTTTGAAGAGGTTCAGTTTTAGAGACATCTGCACTGTTAATTTGTGGACCTTCTGCAGATTTGCAAATCCATGTAGGACTTATAAATACACTTGAAAAAACCTCCTTTGGACTAGGGAGGTTTTTCTCCCATCTTCCCACTCAAGATTGGTGAACCTGCTGCATTCGGTTTGGTTCATTATCACAGATACATTTCTTTTGCGGCTGCCATTACCCAGAATTGTTGTCTGAGCAGGTGTCAAAAATTAAAAAGAAAACAAGCATAAAGACCCAGGCCCACGTGGGGTACAGCAAAAGAAAAGTACACCCCCAGCAATAAAAACATCTGTATTGTGGGATTTGCAATTGTGGATGCTCCCTGGCTCCCACCGACATTTCCACCTCTGGATTCACAAATCTGGTAAAACATGAGAAAAAAATGTGTTCAGTCTATTACTACTCTATTAAAGCCAATGACTACACCTGGAGACTGGCACCACACGTGGGGTGTTAGTAGGTCCTGGATGCAGTCCAGGCATGTGGACGACCCACTGCTGTGCATGGCCAGAGGACATGCGCAGTGATGATGAGTAACCACGGTGTGTGGCGAGCAGGACTTGATAACGTGCAGAGTTAGGCAAAGGGATTGCCCAGAGGACAGGCACTACCGTCAACCTTCTGATGAATGTGGCCGAAGGCCTGCTGAGGGGTGAAATTGATGTGGTGTGTTGCGTGTAGAGCCAAAGCCTTCTGTGCGTGGCGAAAGATTGTGAGTTGTAGATATTGTACCGCTAGAGAAAGCGTTGGGTGAAAGGTCTGGCCAGATGCTAGGCCTTCCACCTAACCCGGCTGCACATGACTGAAGGCCGTGCACATCACGGTTTGGCTGTCTGTGGAGGGTTCCCTGTGTCCAACCTTGCAGTGCAATGCACAAGATCATGCTCAGCAGGTGAGGTATGTGAGTGGGCAAGTTATGTGAGGTACATAATTGATAAAAATGTAACATCTTTTTTCACAGATAAAACAAAAGGCTAAAGTAATGTTAAAGTTAGGTGAGAATTTCAGTGACAATGTAACATTTTAAACACAAAACCAATTAAATTCACCAGCTATAGTCAGGTCTAATAACTATAACATGTGCCCTTAGGTAACTGTGACCCTCCCCATGCACATTTTTCTCATTGATATTTTAATTCCAAATGTTGCAGTGATATTTTCAATGATGCCATAGAAGATGTTATGAATGATGTAATATGTGGGGTCATCAGCAGTACATCACGGCGGCATGAGTTATAGTTACTAGAGCTAACTGGTAATATTTAAATTACCCCCCAGGACATGCGCGCTCAACTATAAACAAGTGTGGGAGACCACACTTTCTTTCCCCAAGATTTGCATATCCCCTGCGATTTTCACATGAAAATTTAAAAAACAAAACTCTTTTTGGCCATGTTGGGGTCCCTGGCAGACGCCACTAGCAGGCCTAAGGGTTCAGCGCATTCCTACCCTTCCCCCTTCTCTCCTTTTAAACTTTTGTGGGACTCCGCTGAGTCAGTCACAAAATGGCTGCCAACACTTCCTGGTTGAAGTGTGGGCAGCCAATCAGATCTCAGCATGAGATCTGTCGGATCTGCGTCCCTATAGATGCAATTTTGTTTTTCTTTAATTACTCAAATACTGCTGAACAGATTTACACCAAATCACAAAAAGGGCTCTTTCTGGACAAAGAGATAGATTTCTGTCAAGTTTGGTGTAATTCCGTCTAGCCGTTCGGACTGTTGTCGGGTTCAAAATCCCTATGGGAAATTGCGCAGGGAAAACACGTTTTGGAACCCCCCTTTTTTCAGCCCCCACTTGATGAATCACCCCAAAAGTTTTAACACAGCATCTGAACTCAGGTACGTTCTAGTTTAGAAAATGTCTTGAAGACTCATAAAGCGGCGCTAACGTTATTGGCAAAACTAAAAATGCTTTCCCTAGGGGAGCTAGGTCCTAACTATGCCTACTGCTGACCGCCAGAAGGTAAAATATATTATACTGCATTTTTTTTTTTGCTAAAAACTTTGGCCCAGTTTAACGAATCTGCACGAAATGTTCCAGAAAATTGCTAGTTTTCACAAATTTGCGCATGAAAAGTTTCAGGATGATCCGTCAAGCTAGGGCAGACAGAAAGGAGGCCTCCTAAAACACGCTTTACCCATTCATTTTCAATAACAACCGCTGCAGCCCAAACTGCTGAACGGATTGATACCAAATTTGACAGAAAGGCAGGTCTTGGTCTAGAAAGAGTGCTTTTTGTGTTTGACATGTGACCGTGATTAGGGTGCCTGAGGATGTAGTGTACTCCCTACGTGAATCATTTTCAATACTCAAAGCCAATAAAATGTAGGGACACTTTCAAGGACCGTAAGAATGTGCGCTAATAAAATTCCCGCTGTCCATGGGACGAAACGAGTTGGCTGTGTTTGTCTTTCACATTTACATCATGAGATGGAAATAAAGAGTATTTGACTACACCTGAGTGCTAATGATTAAACTTCTTTTTCTGAGCAAAAGTGAGAGTGGAGTTGCTATTTGAAGAGTTCCTTTCTAATATTTTGGAAAGTGCTTTTTGTGTTTTGGTGTAAATCCGTTCAGAGGTTTTGGAGAAATTAAGGTAAAAACAATTGTATATTTCACTCAGCTGGGGATCCGTGGAGCTGAAAGATCTCAAAGTGAGATCTGATTGGCTGACACCACCTCTACCAGGAAGTGGAGGCGGCATTCTTAGGATTCGAGACTCAGGCCCGGGGCCGGAACCTTTGTTTTTTTTTCTCTAATGTTGCTGCAAATTTGCAGGAGAATTAAACCAAAAAAGAAGAAGCTCGGTCTCCTCTGGTTCTTTTTTAAAATCCCTGGGGTAGGTCCAGAGCCCGGAGGGGGACAATACCTTTTATTTTTTTCATATAGAAATCATTTGTGGTCCTACCCCTGTACCAGGCCGTTTTCAGCCACAAGGACCCTATCCCTGGGGCTCAATGTATGTTTTGGGGGGAGGTGGGCACCTGGCCCCCCCTTCCCAGGCTGTTTATGGCCCCAGGCAACCCATCTCCCGGGCGTGAATTGTGTTTTAAAGGGAGGGAACATATGGCCGCCCTCCCCAAGCCATATTTGGCCCTCAGGACCCCATCCCTCAGGGCCCTGAAAATATACATGCACATCGTAGCAGGTCTGTGTGACTAAAAATGGATTGTCACATAAGAGCAGCCAGGTTGGGATATTCACAGCAAATCTGACAATTTTACTTTGGATTCGCCTACAAAGGTTTTGCACTTTGGTTCATTATTTCGTTTGGCTCCAGCAACCCACTTGGGGCAAAATGAAAAAAATGCAGGACCACCACAACCAGCATGCACTGCTCACTTGAGAGGCCCACTGGTGCGGACTGATATTTAAAGAGACTAATCAGGTGTCTGTAATTAGACAAGCTGAAGCCATGCCGGTCTTTTCAGTAAGAAAGAGATGCCTGGAACACCTCCAGCACTGGCTGCACCTACGAGGGTGAAACACTTTTATATTTTTCTCTGCTGAAGAAAGGATTGACCTTGAAACACGTGTCCAGAGATGATTTTATAACTTAAGGCCTGGAATAATGAAACTGCTTAAAGAATTCACTGTGAGTTGCTGGCTTTGCTTTTTCTTCCCGTTTATATAACCTGTTGGGAGTGCGCTTTCACATGAGGACAACTTCGTTTTTGATATATATATATATATATATATATATATATATTATGGCAAGAATGCCCATAATCGGCATGTCGGTGATTAATTTGGAAAAAGTACAGGTGCCCAGCAGTTTTTAAGAGGCCACTTTTCCTACCACTATCGCCACCCACTGCCCACATAGACATCTTTAAAAGCCAAATTATAGTGACCAAAGGAGGCAAGGCCACCTTTCTCGTGGGTATTTTCCAGGTCTCACAAATATTTATGCTACAATTAAGCACACCACATCCGCCTACAAGGACCGCAAGGGTTTAGCCTGAGCCAAGCAGTGTTTCCACTGGCCCCAGTGTGCCACCCTCAAGCAGCTTATGAAATGGAAATTCAATGTGCACTAGCAGACCTACCTCTGTTAGCAGGGACATTTGATGGAATTAAACGAAGCAATTCCTTATAGCGGAGGAGGGCTGCGGCTCTGACGTCCAGGCTCTCTGACAGCATTATGGCTCAGAAAAAACACCCAGAAGCTCTGAACTAAAAGCAGCATCTGTGGCTCAGCCCAAATTGCTTTCTAACTGTATCCTCCTCCTCCTCCGGGCAGAGACTCGAGGTGGAGCAGGCTGAAGAGACCTTCCCTCTGCAAGGCAGAAAATGTCGCTGTTCTAATAAAAGTCCCAGGCCTGAGTGTTAATGACGCCACTGAGTCCCTGGATCCCAGAAATATGTGCTGGTGATGCCCCCTGGCAACCGTGAGCACAAATTAAGCACTACATACCCCACATTGTCAGCTTTCAAATTATTGTGGAAGGTAACAGATCAATCAATCAGGAATTTGTAAAGCGCATTGCTCACCGGTGAGGGTATCAAGGCGCTGAGGCGGGGGGGGGTGGAGGGGGGGGAAACTATCAGTTCTGTGAAGGTTTAACTGTTGTCTTGAGAAAAAATGTAAACACTAAACCCTTATGGATATTGATGAAATTTACAATTGTGTGATCCAAAAACTTCCACGAGTTCACCAATGGAACAATATTGACCAGTTTAAGTACACTATAAATTGTAATAATAATAGTCTGTAGGAACCATCCAAGAGTGAATATCGACACTGTCAACAGTCGCTAAAGTATTCTTCGACCCCAGAGATGAGGACTTCTCGGGGTGAGATGTCAGGGCGGTGGACATTAGTTAGTGCCTTTTGCAGCAGTTCGTACTCTACAGGTAGGTGGTACCTTATTGCGTATGATACAACAGTACATCAGGCGGGCTCTAAAGCAGTGCACATTTGGCCCTAGTGCTGTTTTGCTACTCACCGGGGTCATGGTAGGCTTCGCTAGTAGGCATCTGATAAGGTCTATCTCTTCTTCGCTTCCAGAAGACCCTCGAGGCCCACCTCTTGAACCCACCCTTGTTCTGGGACCACCAGTACTGAGCCCCTGAAGACAATTCACTAGAATGTCAGGTGCACCACAAGTGACGTTACACACCCTTTGACCACCCCAATGACATCACAGGTTTGACTCCTTGGTCCACCCATAGATTCTCATTTGCCTCTTTATTTGCTGCTGAGGGCTTAGAGGAAGGGTGAGCAGTGGAAACTCATACTTGGCAATCTTAACAGTGACGTGATGAAATTTGGGGGGGCTGCAAAGTACATGGAGGGCCCCCCTCAGAACTCACTTGGGAGCTCTCAGGCTAGGGTACTGTGCTCAGGAGGCCCCCTCGTGCCCCCCCTGCACAGTGGGACTGTGGGGTCCTTTGTTACACCGCTAAATCCTACTGACTTAGGCAGTAGGCACCCACTTTTAGGGCTGTCCTACCCCCTACAATACCTGACTGTGATCTTGTGACTTTTCAAGAGGCCTGAGAAGGACTTTTTAGTTTTTTTCACCTCCTGCAGTGAAACATATAAAACAACACCCAGGAAAGGCAGTCCAGGAGTAAAGCCAGACCCTGGAGGTGTCTTCACATCTGAGAGTAGAGGAGAGGGGCAGTGAGGGGTGAGACAGCTTTAGAGTGAAAGCTCTGTTGCTTCAGCTCTGTTTACAGAGTTGAGTGAGAACCAACATGGCTGCCTGTGTGGGCGTTGAAAGTAATGGTTGGGACAGGCGCTGTCGGTGTCAGGGACAGGCCCCGGCGCCGTGGTTCACTTACTGCCCCATGTTGTCCCCACTTTAAGGGGTCTGAGCCTCTTGTAACGTTCTAGACCTAGACTCCAGCCCTTCGGCGTCACTGCCCGCGGTAGTTTGGGCAGACGACGTTTGGTGCTGTTTTCATTCAGTGCTTTAAGCTTTGCTTTTTTTTATGATTCTTGTCTGTGTTTAGATTATGTTTTCCGGTCACGCTAATGCCGAGACAATTGTTCCTTCTCCTTGCACCAATGAGAATCCTACGCTCCTGTGCTGTGCAAAGGGGGTTGGACCTGTCCTTAGTACACCTAATGTGTTCTGTTCAATTACACTCCTCTGGTTGTTTACTTGTAAAATGTCTTACCGCAAGTGTACGGCCACAGCTTTTGGCCGCGTCACCTTTTCTGTTACTTATGTTTCCTTTTTGTGACAATGCTTAACAAAACAATTAAACAGAATTGTAACCATTGGATCAGTTGGCCGGGGCCAGCTTTATTGCAGTTGCCAAAGCTTGTTGGAACTGGTATGTGGGCAGAACACGTTCTGTCTGCTGCATCATGTGTCGTCCCACGGGCTGCTTTCTGAGTATCATGACCTAATTTACACTGATGTCACCATCGAGAAACATTATCATTATGCTAAAAAGCAATATCAAAACCTGAATAATCCTATCGCTTTTTGGTAAAAAAAAAAAAAATTGTAGGCAAGTATGAAACTTTATAGAGCAAATATGGCTCTTTGAAGACCCCCGAGATATCCACACTGGAACAAACCTTTAGTAAGCCATTGTAAGGCCTGAGAAGGTTTAGGCTGTGGCTGATTGCTGCCTGTGGCGTAGACAGAGAGGAGGGACAAGGCCAGATGGTGCACCCAGGAGTCTGCAGCCTCCTTCCTGTTTGAAATTCTCATTAATGTACAGAATGACAGCTGCAGGCAATGGACATCATTACATAATTGGATTGCCCTACAGCTTTCATTCAATTTCTATATTTATAGCTTAAATTAGGAGTTTCTTTTAAAGGCCACAGAACTGGCATTTCTACTTCCCGCGCGTTGACTGGGGGCTTCATGTCACAAGGGATGAAATGAGAAATGGGCCTTGTTATGTGTTTTGTGCAGTTAGACCTCTTCAAGGGTGTTGTGTTGTGAGCACTGAGACCTGGGTCCTCGGTTTATGGATGTAATGAGGCCAGGAGTAGTTCGAGGCCCTCCCTCCTTGCAGCAGGAGTGGGGGCGGCTCCCTCCCTCTACACTGCCTCCCTCCCTGCTCTCTCACCTCTTCTTTCTCTCCATCTCTCCATCGTCTCCTCTCTCCCTCTTCAACCCTCTTTTCCTCTACCTTCCTCTCCCACTCTAGCTCTGTCTGTCTCACTCTGTGCTGGTGCTCAATTTGAGCCGGTGGTTACCGGTGGGGGTTGCCGACACTTATTTTTCTGGATCAGATATTCACTGAGTGCCAGAGAGCGAAAAACACACAGATTGGAAGGACAGAGAAAGAAAAAAAAATCCCAAAAGTTTCAAAGGGAGAAAGCAGGAACCTCCATGAGCGGGGTAAGGGGGCAGGGAGTGTCTGGTAGTGAATTAAAGTCTACGGGCCTTGGTATGCAGTGATCCGATGTTTAATTGCAAAGGCCGCCAGCTTCTGAGCCTAACGTTGGGCACCGGCACTTAATACTTCCACAAATTAAGCTCTGCTCTGTGTATAACTCTCTCTCACACATCACTCACCTTCTCTCGCTGCCTTCGCCTCCTTTCTATAAAACATATGTGTTCCAATGTGCTCCCAGACCCTCAAATTCTGGGGCCAATCTTCCTCTTCAGGACCCTCACTTTAAACATGCCCTTTAAACATGTCCGCTGTGGTGGACGCGCTCTTGGAGTCCTTGGGTCAAACCATCAGGCTGGAACTGCAGCAGAACGATAACTACCCCAGGGTCCCCCAGTCCTTGAAAATCTACCTCTTCTGTTGGTCTCTGGCTTTCTCATCTATCTGCCCCTTGAATCGGTGAGCACTTCCTAGGGGTATCCCAGCTCCTTGAAGTATCAGAGGAGAATCGATGTAGATTACTCATTGTAGTTCAGGGTGTGACTCTAAAATTTCCCAACTAAAGAAGGAGTGGGCCACTGGGGGAATGTGTGAGATGGCCAGTGTTGGGGATGGACTGGTCCCATGAGGAGCAGGGTCCATACTGATTTGCATCAGGTGGGCCTCTAGGGATGAGCTAGACTTGGCTAGACAGGTAATCAATTGCAACTGTGAGAGAGTACTGTGCCGGCAATACTAGAGTACACATGCCTGACTTTGCGGCAAGTGCACCCCAAGTATTACTCTGATGGAGTAACATTTAGTCTGTGTAAAACTTCCTACAGCGGCCCAATAGAGTAAATGTGATCAGAAGTAATCCCTCCGACCACCCCCTAATTAAGAGTGGATGGTCAGCTTCTGTCACCACCAAGTAAGTCTTGTTGGTGAAGAACAGTAATAAAAACTAAAAAAAAAAATACCCCCACACCATGGTAGAAAATGTGTGTGGGGCTGATTACTTAAAAAAAAAAAAAATACAAAAACAAATTCCATATTTAGGAGATTGTTTCCCAAAAATATAAAACTTTGGAAATATTTATTGGCCTTCCGTTATATTTGACGGAGACATCCGTTAAACTTTTCTACAGTGACAGGAGCCACCATGACATTGGTTCAGACCATTTTTTTTTAGATGCATGCTGGGATGGCGGCCATCTCTACATTTGGCGGGTGGAGTAAAGACATTAAAGTTATCCGCCACCCTATCTGCCTTTATCTGCTAAATTCTAAATGGGGCCCTCTCTCTAGAGTAGCAGAGTGGGCAACAACACTAGTTTGCAAAACTACCCAGAGGGATTGTCGGTGGTTAGACTATTTGCAAGCATTCATCCCTTCACCCTTTGGGTGTTTGATTGCCAAAGGTATGCACAGAAAGGTAAGACTAGTGTAGCTTGCCAAGCCTACTACTGCCAAAGTTTGTGAATTCTACAAAGTAGAACATTTGCATCCATTCAGGGAGTTCTTCTATGGGTACACAGAGTTGCTACATTTTTGATATAGCGGCCAGACATTTACCAAGGCGTATGTAGAGAGAAGCGGTACAGCGGAGGGGAGCATGGACGTTCGCTGCACTGCATTGCATCACCCGACGAGAGCAGAAGTGTGTCGTATCTCCACATAAGTGGCTCAGTGACGTTTTTTACAAGCGCTTACACACTTTGGGCTGCCTAGCGCCAATGAAGGCACCCATGTGCCACAGGTAGGGTTTCTGCATTAAGGTCAGGATAGGTTTTGTGCAGGAAGGTATACTTTCTTGCACAAACACTATCCTTGGACATTTCTTCCTCTTTTTAACACATATTGAAAGAGGAAATAATACGAAGGAATTTAAATATTTCTCCTTGTTACACCGGAGTCAGGCAGATGCACCATTTTGGTGCAAATCCATGATTACAACTCTTTCCAAATATGAATTTGCCTCTAAATCCATGGGTGGATGAATAGGTATGAACCTGCAATACACATGGCACACCTACCCGACAAAGCATAGTGCAAAGTGGTCCCTTTTCTTACCTAGGAAAGGAGTTTGATCAGGGCTTCTTTAAAATGTGGTGCAAACCCGACCCAAATCTTTGTAAATCTGGTCCTAGATATATGTACATCACTGATCCAAAAACTGAAGGAGGTAAAACCTCGTAGTGTACTTAGGGCAGAGGTCTTCAAACCTTTTGATGCGGGACCCCCTCTTTAAAAATTTTAGGTGTAAGGACCCCTCCTGATAAAAATTTTTTAGAACCTAGTACTCATCATCATCAACAATAATAAACCTCCCCATTTCCCACAGCAAATCATTTTTACTGTGAGGAAATAATATTAAACAGTGTTTAGCAAACCAAAGGTCAGTGAGTGTGGGGGCGTGGTCAAGGGTGTGGCTAAAAACAAAACTCCTCATTTATGAGGAATTGACTTGGGGCAGCGCCGCACGTCTTCTTGCTACACTGCCCCACGCCAATACAAAAGGGCAGGAATCGACCGTATTTATGAAATACAGTGCATTTCTGTCCTTTCCCCCTGCGCTGGCGCACAATTGTTACCTAGTGTCAACATAGGCAGGATTGTATTTGTGCAGGAAGGGGCACCTTCCTGCACAAAAACAATCCAGAGAGGCTTTGTACCTCTTTCTATATGTGCAGCAGAATGCAACACACATGGAAAGAGAAAAAAACAAGGAGAAATTAGAACATTTCTCCTCATTACGCCTGCTCTGGGGAGGCGTAAGGTTTTGGCACTGCTCCAGTTTACGTGATTTTGTAAATCTGGGGAAGCGTCAAAATCCATCTGTGTTGCATGGGAACACCCACCACAACGCCCATGGAACGCCTCCTTCACGCAAAGTAAGGCAATGCAGCGGCTTGCACTGCTTTGACTTACAAGGCAATTCAAAGCCACTCAGGGTGGCTTTGCGTCATCTAATAGGTATGACTGAGAGGCTTGTGCCACTGGAGCGTAAAAAAAAAATGATGCTCCAGCAGCGCGAGCCTCTCATAAATAAGCCTAAAATATTCTCTATGTTTTTTAAAGTCTTTCACCGTCAGGTAGATACATAGAAAGTAACAGCCAGCTTAAATGAAAAATAAATAAAAGAAAGTTGTTACTCATTGGGAAATGCACTGTAGTGCATTATGAAACCTCAATTAATGCACTGCAGAGGTCTGTGTGTAACCAGAGAGCGACAGAACTAAATCTTGGTTAGTGCAGTTGAGAATAGTGACTTGTGTATTTTTTGTGCCATGAGGTCACAGCCTGTGACAGAAAGCACTGTAAATATGTAAGGCGTTATTTTATACTTGCATTACACACAGTATAAGATAGGCCACTACAACAAGGTTTGAGATAAAACTGTGCTTCCAAAATGTAGATTTAAGTAATATCAGAGCATATGCAATACCTTTTTTTTTTTTTTTTTAAATAGCTGTCCCTTCAACACCTCCAGGTGAAGCAAGCACTGTGGAAATGCTGTAGAAATACAATTACAATTAAAAGTGTGCACTTCACAGCACAGTTGTTAACTCTGCATTTCCCCTCTAAAAGAATAAATGTTTGTCCTCACAAAGCTTTGACTGATTCGATCATTTAAAGCTGCTCCCAACCACCCTGTACATTTGCAGATTAGCTCTTAGAGCACATTTGCATTTAATTCAGGAAGCAGACACCCTGTGATGAAGGTCTTCTTAGCTGTCTGTGAGGCTTTCGCAGCACAGGAGACTCAAATTAAAGTTCAGCTGAGGCATTTTAAGGATCGGCTGGGGGAATGCGGGACCCCCTTTCCAGGACTCCACAGCCGCCCTGGGGGTCGCGACCCCCAGATTGAAGACCTCTGACTTAGGGCGAGATGAAAAGCCAAGAAAGAATTTGCGGACCAGGCTCGGGGCTTACAGACCGAACCAGCAAGCCATAAAGGTATCTATTTGGGGGGTCACACCCCAAACACTCCTCCCACTTGAAGCCACGCCCCTGGATAGGAGGCTGAGCAAGCTTCTCTGACTGTACAATTACAGTAACACAAACACCAAAGACCACCAGGGCTGCAACAAGGCAAGCTGTGGAGTACCTGTACCTCGGAGCCGTCAATCACTCCTTTTTAAAGAGAAACAGGTAATTCAACAAAAATGAAACACAGTCTCAGAGATGGGAACAAAAACAAGCCCGGGACCTTTGCATCATCTCATGTGTGTTTTAATTAGTGCGGACTGTGAGCTGCTCGCACCTGAAGCCCCCCTCCTTCAAGCTTATTTACCTATTACTCAAGTAACGAGAAGTCTCTTCTCACAGTTTTACCTCCTTGATATGTTTTTCACTTAATATGTTTTTGTCTAACTGAAACACACAGCTGTCACTTTCAGCACCTACATTCAGTGTTTACTGAAAGTTCTATATATACTTTCTTCTTCAGTGTCGGGTGCCTCGCTCTTTAGGTTTGCTTTAGTTGGTAACAGCTGCTAATGAAACATTTCCTAGTGCTGCAGTAATTACAGCTGATACATAATATTCATATCCTGCTGCTCAAACTAGTTTGTTACATCTATTTCTGTGCATCAATTTTCAGCATTCAGGGCCTGTTTTAGTTCTTGGAGGGTGGGTTACTCTGCAGCAAACGTGTCTGTTATTCCATCGGCCGTATTACAATTTCTGTAGGATATAATGGAATCGTAATACGGTGGGCGGGATATCCGTCATGTTTGTGACAGAATAACCCCATCCACCAAGATCTAAATCAAGCCCCTCCGCGCTCTACTTGCAGTGCAGAGTTCTGGCAAAACTCCGCCAGCTGCCCTATGGTGAGCTTTGTTTTCTCGCCTGTGGCTCGTGGATGTTAAGTTGATGAGTTTGAGCAAGAATTTGTGTCCCCTAGCATGATTTTCATTCGCTACTGCACCACCAGGTGAGATTTCTCAACAGGGGCAGTCATAGCAGTTCACGACCGTTCACGGTGAGAAAGCTTCCGCTGGAGAAGAAAATCTACTCGAGCGGCAGACGGAAGCAGTGCCCTCTCGTGCACAGTGTGGTGCCGTTGGCCCTCATTTTACAACACTGAACAAGCTCCTGGCACTAAAAATCAGCACGAGGAGCGCAATGCATCCAAATTCCACCTGTTCGCAGAACTCTACAGAATCTCGCAGATTATTTTGAAGTAACTCCGTGGAGTTCCATGGAGTGCAAATCCATGTGTACCACCCAGCCTAGTCCTCATCCCTCCTATTGTTGCACCACTTATTTACCAAGTGGCCAATGTAGTGAAGTGGTTTTAGGAGAGAGTCCATACCTGTCGGGATTCTTGAAGACAAATTGAAAAATAAACCAAAAGCTATTTGACTACTTGTCTTTTTTTATTTTTTATTTACGAATGCTTTAGTATATGAAAGTATGAGCAAAAAGGAACAATAACTTACAGAAAAAAATGATCAAACTTATTCCAAAAAGCAATACACGAAAATGTAACATATACAGAGTTTAAGAATAAAGCATGAATATAGTACTAGCTATAAATACTGAATTATGAGCTAAAAGAAAAGAATGAACCACTTCTAGACTCGCAATTTATGTTTTTTTTGTTTCAGAAAAGAAAGGAGAGGATATATGATAGATACAGCAAAGAGAAGTAAGAAGGAAAAAGATATAGAAAGAAGAAAAGGAAAAAGAGAGAAATGAATAGATGAAAAAATGAAAATACATGACCAGAACCAGTAATTATCATAAAACGTCAAACAATAAGAACAGTCATTAAATAGTATCTTAAACATGTATTGAAACTATAATTTCATGGTGGCTGGAATACGAAAGTGTTATTACGAAATTGAGATGGTGGGAGATATAAATAAGTTGTGTGAGGTGACCAAAATGAGTCTTTTTGAAGAAGTTGTTTCATAGAGACGGCAGATGCTCTGTCTAATCCGTGATGATGACAAAGCAAGTACCACCATCTGTTAAAAGTGATCTTAGTAGCATCCTTTCAGTTTCACGTGATAACTTGTAATGCTAGAGCAATGAGCAAATCCACAAAACGGCCCACTTCATGGGCACCAATCCAAATAGGAGAGGAACTTCCCAAAATGATGTTGACAATGTCGAAAGGAAAATTAACATTGCATATCTTTTCAATTTTATTACAAATTGAAGAAAAAGTGTCAGTAGGTGCCTGGTGTATCAGAGCAGGTCCAACAAAAATCCAGAATGCTTGGGTTATACTTATAGAGAGAGAGAGAGGAGTTAAAAAAAAGTCTATGATATTACAGGATGTATGATGGATTTTGGACCAAATGCAATTCCATGTTTGAACAGAGGGAGAGCAATTGAGCTCCGATTCACAAGTAAGCTCTATTTTATTTTTAACACGGCTTGGGAAGTGATAATGTAAGTATTTATATATGTGAGAGGCTTTGGTAGGGGTGGAGGAACTAAAGTTGGAGTGGGGGTTGGATCTAGCAATAAGATATTTAGTTGTTGTGCCAGAAGGGTTATTAACCTTTGGTATTTTGGCATGTGGGTGGCTGATAAATGAAATTGAATTTGGAGTTCAGAAAAAGAGAGAGGTAGCATATGCTCAAACAATTGTTTGACTTGTAAAATAGCATTAATTACCCACTCTCTCCAGAAGAGAGTACGATTAGATAACTTGATATTTCTATTATGCTAAATAGAGGAGTCCAGGAATGTATGTAAGGATAATAATGGTTTAGTAAAGAGTGGATAAACATTTGAGATGCAGTGCTTAAGACAAGGAGATGAGAACCCTCTAGGAGAGTACGAAAAATATGATATTGATTGAAATGTGAAAAGAAAAATAATTGCCTCCTGCAATTTATACCAAATCGATCGAGGAATTTCTTGAGGAGAATAAATAAAAGGTAAAACTTGTTTCAATATAAAGGAGGAATGATATTGATGAAGATTCGAAAAATTAACTCCACCTACATCCTTAGGTTTGCACAGTGAGGAAAGAGCTATGCGTGCTTTGCGTCCATTCCATAGAAAGTTTATCAATATGCTATTAAGCAATTAAAAAAAATTCAAAGGTATTTTGACCGGTAACATAGACAGATAAAAATTGATCACTGGGAGCATCATCATTTTGATGGATTCCAACCTACCCCACCAGGATAAATACAGAGAAAACCACTTATCCAACATGTTACAATTTTTTTTAACAAGGTCTGCCAAATTTAGCAGAATAGTAGCTGGAATTGAAGGGGTGTACTTAATCCCTAGACATTTTATATGTGGGGAGGTCCATTTAAAGTCCGTTTCTGGAAACATATGTTTTAAACAAAATTTATTCGAAGGAAGAACTTCGGATTTATTTAAGTTTTATTTATAGCTTGAGAGGCTAGGGTATGAGTTCAATAGCTCAATAAATACAGGTAATGATGTCTGTGGATTAGAAACATACACAATAACATCATCAGCATAAGCAGTAAATTTGATTTGCAAATCTTTATGCACAAACCCAGTAAACAAATTAGATGCTTCAAGGAATATAAGAATGGTTCCAAAGATAGAATGAATAGCATGGGGATAATGGACACCCTTGCCTAGTACCTCGATAAAGGGAAAAATAAGAAGATTGAACTCTATTTAAAAAGATAGATGGGGAAGAATATAATATATTAATATATTTTAAATTTACAGGTCTAAAACCGTGCCATTTCCGGGCTCGCATCATAAAAAGCCAATTAATATGATTGAAAGCTTTATCTGCATCCAAAGTAATGGCAGCCATTGGAATAGTACTTGTAGAAGCAAGATGTAAAATATTTAGTAAGGCACTAGAATTATCAGTAATATATCTGCTTTTAACGAAGCCAGTTTGTTCAAAACCAATTAAATCCTGTATAATCTGATTTACACAAAGAACTAATATCTTAGCAAATATCTTACAGTCTAAATTAATGAGAGAAATTGGCTGATAATTAGCACACAGAGAAATGTCCTTATCTTTTTTAGGGATGAGGTAAAGCATTCCTTGAGAAAACGTACCTTGAGCCCGATCATTCTGAATAAATTGATAATAAAGAGAATGCAAATGCAGAAGAAAAATGTGTGAAAAACGAAGGTAAAATTCAGCTGTAAAGCCATCCGGGCCTGGAGCTTTATCTTTTGGTAATTTTGCTGAAGCGGTCTTAATATCCTGCACAGATATTTCTTTATCTAGGCAAGAAAGGTCTTGAGACTGATTTGGTCGAGATGGGAGGGATTTAAAAAAGGATTCAAGAGCTGCCTCAGAGGGGGATGATTCACGCATATAGAGATTTTGATAAAAATCAGAAAAACATTGCAAAATATCCTTATTTCCAAAATGATTATTCCCCTTGTCATCTATAATATGTAAAATCTTGGATTTTTGGGATTTAACTTTAATATAATTTGCAAGCATCTTTCCAGCTTTATTACGCCCACCATAAAATTTAGAATTAAGTTTTTGAAAGCGTGCCCGAGGCTTGTTCAGTGGACTTCTTATTAAAATCCAGTTTGGATTGAATAAGGAGTTTAAGAGTATCATTATCATTTGAGGTAAAGTATTTATGCTCCAGAGTTTTAATAGATGATAAGAGAAGAGCCGACTCTGTGAGAAACTTTTTCTTCTTTGTAGCCACATAGTCAATAATGAAGCCTCTGGCCGAGGCTTTGCAAGCGTCCCAGACAATATGGAATCGCAAAAAAGGCGTCCGATTAAGATCAGAATATTCCTTAAGAAATACTTCAAATTTATCTACAAAGACCTGATCCTTCAGCAAATAGTTAATAAAGTGCCATCTCCTTGACCTACAAGATTCAGTTGTTATATCAATATCTATAAACATAGGTGCATGATCCGATATTAGAATAGCGCCTATTCCAGTGTGCACTAGACCAGTAAGCAAGCGAGGTTTAAAAAAATATAATCAATTCTAGATTTTGAATTATGTATGGAAGAAGGAAAGGTAAATTCTAAGCTATCTGGATTGTATATCCTCTACGCATCTTTCAAGCCTCTGGAATGAATAGCATTCTTGAATGTTTTTTGCATTTTATTAGGGATATATCTGGAAAGGGAGTGCCTGTCCGTAAAGGGGTCCATAACTTGATTATAATCTCCGCCCAATATAAGATTATCATTCGGATAGGAACGTAAAGCCCGTAAAATATTTTCCCAACATTTTAGATCAATACCTGTATGGCCATAAATGTTGAGTAAGGTGTATGGGACATTATTGATAGTGAGGTGAAGAAGAAGCCACCTCCCTTCATCATCTCTCCCTCCTCTCTCTTTATCTGTATGGAAAGTGATTTATGAAATAAAATAAGAACCCCATTTTTATTATGGAGCATGGGAGAACAAAAAATATGACCCAGCCACTGCCGCCTCAAAGAATTAATATACTTATCAGAGGTATGAGTTTCTTGTAACATGGCAACCTTGCAATTTAACTTGGAATGATGTGAAAGGACTCTCTGCTTCTTAATGGGATTGCGTAAACCTTTCACATTCCAAGAAACAACACGCATGACTTTAACCATTTTGCAGAACAACAAAAAGAGATATACCTGTAGCAACATTATCAATATAAAATAATTTATATAACAGTAAATTAAAAACCACTGGATCTTATAATACCAAAAGGTATGTAGAACGAGTAACCAAATCTCAGTTGAATAAGAAAGAGGGAAGGAAGAAAAGAGAAAAGAAAGAAGAAAAAGAGAGCAAAAGGTGATTAAAAACAGAGTAGATGGCAAGGAGCCTAATGACCCGAGCCATAGTAAGACAATGTAAAAACAATACAATGACAATAAAGTGGGAGAATGGGAAAGCATGAAAAAAGCTAAGATGGTCCACAACAGGAATTCTGGAACTACACACAAGAGGAAACAGAAGGCCACAAAGACATTATTATCAGAAGAAATATATAATACGGCATAAATATGAACGATAATGACTTATACAAAACACTTACCGTCAACTGAGAACAAATGAAGACAATGGGTCTGGAACATGATGCAGGAACGGGGACACATATCGTATTTAGGGAAACAAATGAAGCGTGAGGTATCTGTAAAAAGAATAAAAATATTTATTTTTAAAAGTGATCAGTAACGTAGGACAATATATCAGCAGAGAACTTCTTAAGAACCAACAATGAATAATCTAGGTTTGCCACATTCCATTTCTTCACCCTGCATTGGTTAATAAACACTTTCAGATCAGCAGGTGAGGCAAATGAAAAAGTATGCTCTTTGTATGTTACTTTAAAGAAGCAAGGATGAACCAGCCCATAACGAGCGTTTAGTGATCTCAACCCTGGACGCAGTGAAAGAAACTCTTTGCGCCGAGCAGCTGTAGCACATGCCACATCCTGTGAGAAGAAAATCCTATGACCAGACTACAGCATCTGTTTACTTTACTTTGCTTTGCTGCTTCCAAAACCATGAGTAACTCAGTATACTCCAAAAAAAGAACAATTATGCCTCTTGGTCGATCAGGTGATGAGGCACCGGAAGATCTGGGCCCCACACGATGTGCACGTTGTATATGTATTGCTACATACACTACGTGCATGCGGCAGCACTACGTGCAAGGTAAACAGTGGTGCAGAGTGTGGACCATTGGCCTCTGCTTTCATTGGCCTTCGCTTCCATTTTGGTTCACGACTCCATTTTGTCTAGTCTTGTTCGGTGCGTAAGGCATTGTTCTGTGTTTTTCCACAAGCTTCGGCAAGCTGAAGGGTGGGGTGTTTTTCTGCTCAACTTCGCTCCATCTGCCTGGTACGAAGGGCGCTATTTACATTCCACGAGCTATCAGTTAGAACAACAGGGGGATGCGCCTGTACACAAGGAGGAATGCAAGCTTCACCTTGGAGTCCTCTCCTGGGAACTTGGCCCGTTCTGAGGAGACGTCTCGAAGGGTGAACAAGGTACCGCCGATTGCACAATTTCTAAAGGAGGGGGTCTTTTTCTAGAAAAGACTCCTGGGCGTTAGTAAATACTATAAAAGTTGGGGGCCTGGATGGGCTGGTTTAGGAACTCTCTTCTGGGTTGGACGCAACGCCAGGAGGACTGATTGTCCCGAACAGAGGCTCCCTGTGTCAGCTGATTTGGGTTCCCCAGCTTTGTGTACGGCGGAGGGATGCAGACGCTCTTTTCGGTGAAGCTTTTCAATTTATTAAGTGTATTGTGTGTGCGCGCGTAATGTGTACTTATTCTTGCAGTCATTTTCATGCTATTGAGCATTGAAGTATATTGTGTGTGCGCGCGTAATATGCACTTATTCTTGCAGTCACTTTCATGCTATTGAGCATTGAGGTATATTGTGTGTGCTTGTATTATATGCACTTACTCTTGCAATTATTCACAGAGTGCTTATATCTTTATCATTATTCTCATGTTATTCTCCTGATGTATATATATATATATATATATTAGTGTGGTTTAGTTTTGCTAGCTGAGAACTTGCCCCTTAAATAAACTTGATTATTCTACTTACGAAGGTGTTTGAGAGTGATTGCTTTACATTGTGCCTTAAAATATCCTGAAGTGCATAGTTTTGATATTCTGAAGAGTAAAGCAGCACAAATTGGCGTAGTCGTTTGCAGGATTCGAAAAAAAAAAAAAAAGGGAAAATGCTTAATAAGATCAAAGCGAGCTCAAAAGCAGGTTCTCATGTAGCAAATCCAGACATAGAAATACCGGGGTAGGAAACCGCTCCATATAAACTTTTAGCTCAGGAATGGTCACGTTGTGCTGGTTTGTGTGAAAATTGGAATGCGTGTATGTTAAATGTGGAACCTGAAGATCTTCTTATTTGTTTACGGAAAGTTTCAATTGACAAGGGAAGGGAGGTTTGTGCGTTGGGGAGGCGAGGCTGGATCTTGCTTTCTGCGTATCGAAAGTTGTATGAAAAATGTTTACAGTTACAAAAAGACCACGAGCAGCTGGAGAAGGAGTTAGTGGAAGCCCGAAATTCCTCTACCATGCTAGCTTGTCAAAATAAATTATTAAGTGATAAGTTGGAAATGTACCAACTGGTTGCGGAGAGAACGGCTGTTAGCGTAGCTAAATATAAACACAAGAAACGAAGAGGGAAAGTTAATAAAAAGAAGGTGCATTTAGCTATCTCTCAGGCAGGATTAGCCTTTGACCCTGAATTTTGGGATGGAAACATCTGGGATACATCTGATTTTTCAGATGGGTCCGGGGGCGATGACTGCCAAGATGTTAGACAGGAGAAGACAGAGCGCAGGAATGTTGTCCGTGCGCAGCCCATATATCGGCGAAAGTTACAGCATAGCCCAGCTAATCCTGGAGGGGTGATGTTGGATGCCCTGGAGGATTATACACAGCAAGAACTAAGTGATGTGATAGACAGATTTCGACAGAGGTCTGGGGAAACATTGCTTACGTGTTTGGTGCGGGTGCACGATATGGGGGGCCAGGGGGTCCAATTGGATCACGGCGACGCCCCGAGGCTTTGTATGTTAAGTACAGACCCGGTTATTCAAAATGAGTTTAGAACCTATCCAGGGAATGGTCCCATGACCAATTTGTTAGAGCTAGCTGCGCAAGGGTGTGCTCAGAAGTATCCGACAGAGTCAGACTGGCCGCCTAATGATAAACCTTGGTATACTTTGAGAGATGCAGTACAGAGATTGAAGGAAGAAGGGATGAAAACAGCTATCTTTATGGGTAATGCCCATGATTTGATGAATGGAATTTTAAGTGTGTCTGTGCGAAACCGGCTGATTAGGGCCGCTCCTCCTGCATATAAGCATGTCATCATGACTTTGTTAATTAATCAGACAGGTAACCCATTGTCTCAGGTGGTAGAAGCGGTGCGTGAGTTAAGTGATTTAGGAGAATGGGCTAAGCCAGAGAGGAATTCACGGTCTGAGAATCGTACTGATAACAACAGGGTGACAAGGCGAGACATGTTTCAGGCCTTGATGCGAGATGGGGTGACCAGGAATGAAATTGATGGGATAAGCACCAAGGACATGTGGGAAATGTACCGCAAACGCGGTTTGGATAAAAAGGAGGGGAGTAGGAAAGGGAACAAGAAGGATAACAAAGTGGTGAACCAGAGAAAGGCAGGAGGGGAGGAGCGTGAGAGTGAAAAGGGAGAGAGAGGGAGAAAACCCCACAGTAGAGAGAGATCCCCAGAGGACGGAAATTGGGAGGAAGAGCACCGAAGCGCAGAGGGAACCCGGAGCAGGGAGAGAGACCGGGAACTGACAGGTTCTGGGAAAACTCGAGGAAGAGAGTGGGAGAGGGAGCTGGTAAGCTCAGAGAGGTTGCGAAGCAGAGACAGGGAGGAGGAGTTCCCTGAGAATTACCGCAAACTGTATCCAGATTTGACTTGGGCAGACTCTGATGTGCGCAGAGTGAAAATAGATTAGGAAACAGGCCAAACTCCGGTGCAGGGATGGGCTCGCAAAGATAACAGACCTCATGTCAAAGTAGAAATTTATTGGAAACGTGGAAATGTTCAAAAAGTTCGAGCCCTCGTTGACACCGGAGCGGAGGCCACTTTGATTCATGGCAATCCAAGAAAATTCAGGGGACAGTACTTTACCATTGCGGGATTGGGCGGAAAAGAAACCCCGGCAGTGCAGATAGTTTTTCCCATGAAAATAGGGGCACTTCCAAAGAGAGAATACACTGTCCTGATTGTGCCCATTCCCGAATACATTATTGGAATTGACATTTTGAAAGGGATGACCCTACATTTGGAAGATGGATGTTATCAATTTGGTTCCAAAAGATTTATATCAATAGCCACCGCAAGGGTGGGGCTGTTGAAGATTCCTCCGGTAACACTTCCCCAAGCTACTAAGGTGATTCAAATGAAACAGTACAGAATACCGGGAGGACATGAGGAGATTAGCCAGACTATACATGATTTACTAGAGGCCGGGGTAATAGTTCCCATCACCACTGCGTGGAATAATGCCCTCTGGCCTGTTCGTAAAAGTGATAACAGTTGGAGGATTTGCATTGATTATCGCCAATTGAATAAACATACACCTCCTCTGACTGAAGCGGTCCCAGACACCATTACCTTGATTGAGAACATACAGAAACACAGTGGGACTTGGTATGCGACCATTGACATTGCCAATGCCTTCTTTACGATACCAATAGCTACTGAGAGCCAGCCTCAGCTGGCATTCCAGTGGGCGGGGCGTCAGTACACCTTCTGTAGATTACCCATGGGGTATTTACATAGCCCCACTATCTGCCACCGGCTGGTGGCAGAGCATTTGGATGAAGTACCAGTGGTCCCTGGAGTGCAAATTTCTCACTATATAGATGACGTGATGATGCAGGGAGAGACGCAAGAACAGGTGCAAATTCAGCTAGACAGGGTAGTGGAACATTTGCAGAATCAAGGGTGGGAGATTAACCCCGAGAAAGTGCAGGGACCGTCTCAGAGCGTGAAATTTTTGGGCATTCAGTGGAATCAGGGACACAGAGAAGTGTTGCCAAAAGTGAAACAAAAGATTAAGGAATTCGCAGTACCGCGAAATCGGAAGGAAGCCCAGAGTTTTATTGGACTCTTCGGGTATTGGAGACAACATATACCCCATTTGTCTCAGATTTTGGCCCCATTGTACAAAGTTACACGAAAGAAAAATGCGTTTGAATGGGGAGAGCAGGAGCAGCGCGCGTTTGAATTGGCGAAAGACGCCATTCAGCATGCTTTGGATTTGTGGCCGATTTGAGAGGGAGACATTGAGTTGAATGTGACAGTCCAGGGGCAGTATGCCAATTGGAGTTTATGGCAAAAACAAGGAAGAAAGAGGGTGCCCCTGGGATTTTGGACAAAGAAGTTACCTGAGGCAGGAGAGCGGTATACTCCCTTTGAGAAGCAGCTGCTGGCCTGCTATTGGGCCCTGGTTGATACTGAGCAAATTACACTGGGACACAATGTGATTTTAAGGCCTGAAATTCCCATCATGCAGTGGGTGATGAGTTCCCCAAAAACTCATAGAATTGGACATGCGCAAGAAGCCAGCATTATAAAATGGAAATGGTATGTCCAGGACAGGGCACGAGCGGGTCCAAAAGGGACCGCCGTTTTGCATGAGCAGGTAGCGCAGGCTCCAGTGGAGAATTCCGAAATGTTGCATGATGTACCTTCAGTGTGTGAATCCCCAGTAGGGTGGGGCCAGCCGTTCGCAGACTTGTCTGCAGATGACAAAAAACATGTGTGGTTCACAGATGGTTCAGCAAAATATGTTGGAGCGAAAAGGCACTGGAAGGCAGTGTCCTATAATCCTATTACCAAGAAGCTTTTGACAACTACAGGACAGGGAAAAAGTAGCCAGTATGCAGAGCTTTATGCCGTGTATCAGGCTTTAAAACAGGAGCTACCCGGAAAATGTCACATTTATACAGATTCCTGGTCTACCGCCAATGGGTTAGCTACTTGGCTTCCCACGTGGCATGCACATCAGTACAAAATCCATAACAAAGAGGTATGGGGGAAGGAGTTATGGCAGGAGATCTGGGAAATGTTACCTCAAAGCACCGTGACTGTCTATCATGTGGACGCTCACTGTCCAACTGATTCATTAGACCGATGGTTCAATTGTCTTGCAGACGATCGAGCCTAGATTCAAGAGGCTGAAGTGGAGGCGCAGAGTTCTGATTTGGTGGGAATGGCTAAATGGGCACACCAGAAATGCGGACATCTTGGAGAAAAGGCTACTCACAGGTGGGCTGAGATTAGAGGGATGCATCTTCCCCTAGATTTGATTAAAACAGCGATCATTGAATGTCCCATTTGTCAGCATGCACAGCACAGACCGGTCCCACAGGTGGTGAGAGGCCAGCTAGGTAGAGGTAAATTGCCAGGACAGATTTGGCAGATTGATTACATGGACATGCGGACATCTTGGAGAAAAGGCTACTCACAGGTGGGCTGAGATTAGAGGGATGCATCTTCCCCTAGATTTGATTAAAACAGCGATCATTGAATGTCCCATTTGTCAGCATGCACAGCACAGACCAGTCCCACAGGTGGTGAGAGGCCAGCTAGGTAGAGGTAAATTGCCAGGACAGATTTGGCAGATTGATTACATTGGACCAATGCCAGTGAGCAGAGGGTGTCAGTATGCCTGCACTGTGGTAGACACTTACTCTGGTTATCTCATAGCCTTTCCCTGCAAGCGCGCAACTCAGCAGAGCACCCTGAAAACACTAGATCTGTTGATTCTGTACTATGGAGTGCCACTCCAGATTCAAAGTGATAACGCCAGCCACTTCAAGGGCAGACTAGTGCAGGACTATTGTGCACAACGCAATATTGAGTGGATTTTTCACATACCTTACTACCCACAAGCAGCGGGACTGATTGAGAGAATGAATGGGTTGCTGAAAGAACAATTGCGTAAACTGAATGATGGGACACTGAAGGGGTGGAGGGATAATTTGTATGATGCTTTGCAAATTTTGAACAACCGACCCCTTACAAATGCTGAGACACCTCTCATGAGAATGCTCACACCTGCTTTACAGATTAATCCGTTTACAACGAGCAATACCATTGTGTATTGGGAAACAGCTCCAGGAGCTTTGGCCCCCTATCGAGCTACACCAGAATCTGCAGGACTTGACTTACATGCTTTACACATGCATCGATTGAAACCTAGAGACATCACTCTGATTGAAACTGGGGTGGGAATTCAGATTCCCCCTGAGCATTACGGTCTGATCGCCCCTCGATCTGGGCTTGCCTTGAGGGGCATCCAAGTTTTAGGAGGCGTGATAGATGCAGACTACCAAGGCGAGTTGAAAGTCATTCTCTTGAACAGTGGTGACACAGACCTAGTGGTGCAACCTGGTGATCGCGTTGCCCAAATTGTCATCATGCCGGTTTATGGAGGTGTTGTTAAGAAGGGGAGCGCCCCAGCTCTTCTCACTGTGAGAGGCAAAGGAGGGTTCGGATCTACTGACAAGAACCCAGGGGCCAAAGTGTGGATTGAATCCCCAAATAACCCTCCTCAACCCGCTGATGTCATCGCCACTGGACCAGACAATGTCCTGGTAGTTATGCGACCTGGTCAAGACAAATGGGAACATGTTCCCGCTGACAAATGCTATCTGCGAGAATGATAATACGTGTTTTGTCCTTTGTTCTTTTCAGATCATCCTGTGGAGTGCCTGTGCCATGAGTGTGGTGTATGGAGCCCGTTCAGGAGACTCCACCGGGGAGCGGGAGGGGCTCATAGCCCAAAAATTCAACCGTCAGCCGCAGATGCCAACGCTGCTGCATCAACCGAACAATGTTTGGATTCATCTAGCGCAGGAAGTGCTGAATATATCTCACTTCTGTATGAGTAACATGCAAAGCGTTCAAGATTTGATTACCACTTGTCTAGTGGCAGTGCCCACTCCTGCTGCTGTATTATTACACATCTTTAACAATACAAACCAGGATGGAATGGTGGATGTGAGTGACGTTCGCTCCCATCTGTCACTCTATGAGTACTGCCGTCATTGCCCGGAGGTGGGCAGGCGGTTGTGGAGGAACATGACATCTATACTCACGTTTAACATCTCAAGTGGGGATGTGTGCTATTCATTGACCTGTGATCCTATGAAAATAGGTAAATGTGCCCAGCTCAAATTGGAGAAAAGAGACAAAAACTTAACTGCTGCACAACGGACGTTGTGCCACTCACGGACTGACCTAACCTGTTTGAATGTAAATAATTCAATGTTTTGCCAACATTTGGTGCCTGCTGCCAGCCACATTCAAAATGTTAAGTTGCCTAAAGGTTGGCTCTTTTCTTGTGGTAATCTTTCTTTTACTTATATTCCAGCCAATCTAACCGGAGGGCCTTGTGCCTGGTCACGCTTAGGCTTTCTCATGTTTCCTATGGATACTGCTCTACACCCTCGCTATACCAGAGACACTATTCAATTACCTACGGACTGTGATTCTGAAATTTCATTGCTGTCCAAAACAGAATATGTTAGTTTAGCTGGTTCTATCGTAGGGGTGCCAGGACTTGCAGTATATAATACCAGAGTTATTAATAAACTTGCATGTTTAGTAGTCAAGAATATTAACTATACATCAGCTGCCTTAGCTGAGCTGTTATTAGATGTACAGGGAATTAGAAGAGCTGCTTTGCAGAATCGCGCTGCTATTGATTATTTACTGCTTAAACACAACCATGGCTGCAGTGATTTTGAAGGATTATGTTGCTTCAATTTATCCGACCGCTCCATATCAATCAACTCCCACATAGAGGCCCTGCATAAGTTGGTGAAGGGGGTGCAGCAGGATGTTGACAAGGGGTGGTGGGATTGGGCTTTTGAATGGCTGCCTAATTTAGGCCAACTGCGTTATATCTTTGGTGTAATCATTATCATAACCGTTATTTTAATTTCATTATGTTGTTGTATTCAGTGTGTGCCTAACCTTCTATCTCAGTTTCGCCCAAGAGCATTGCCATTTCAGCTTATAGGATATACTTAGTTGTAAGTTGGCCAAATGGTCCAAGGGTGGAAATGTATTGCTACATACACTACGTGCATGCGGCAGCACTACGTGCAAGGTAAACAGTGGTGCAGAGTGTGAACCATTGGCCTCTGCTTTCATTGGCCTTCGCTTCCATTTTGGTTCACGACTCCATTTTGTCGAGTCTGGTTCGGTGCGTAAGGCACTGTTCTGTGTTTTTCCACAAGCTTCGGCAAGCTGAAGGGTGGGGTGTTTTTCTGCTCAACTTCGCTCCATCTGCCTGGTACGAAGGGCGCTATTTACATTCCACGAGCTATCAGTTAGAACAACAGGGGGATGCGCCTGTACACAAGGAGGAATGCAAGCTTCACCTTGGAGTCCTCTCCTGGGAACTTGGCCCGTTCTGAGGAGACGTCTCGAAGGGTGAACAAGGTACCGCCGATTGCACAATTTGTAAAGGAGGGGGTCTTTTTCTAGAAAAGACTCCTGGGCGTTAGTAAATACTATAAAAGTTGGGGGCCTGGATGGGCTGGTTTAGGAACTCTCTTCTGGGTTGGACGCAACGCCAGGAGGACTGATTGTCCCGAACAGAGGCTCCCTGTGTCAGCTGATTTGGGTTCCCCAGCTTTGTGTACGGCGGAGGGATGCAGACGCTCTTTTCGGTGAAGCTTTTCAATTTATTAAGTGTATTGTGTGTGCGCGCGTAATGTGTACTTATTCTTGCAGTCATTTTCATGCTATTGAGCATTGAAGTATATTGTGTGTGCGCGCGTAATATGCACTTATTCTTGCAGTCACTTTCATGCTATTGAGCATTGAGGTATATTGTGTGTGCTTGTATTATATGCACTTACTCTTGCAATTATTCACAGAGTGCTTATATCTTTATCATTATTCTCATGTTATTCTCCTGATGTATATATATATATATATATATATATTAGTGTGGTTTAGTTTTGCTAGCTGAGAACTTGCCCCTTAAATAAACTTGATTATTCTACTTACGAAGGTGTTTGAGAGTGATTGCTTTACATTGTGCCTTAAAATATCCTGAAGTGCATAGTTTTGATATTCTGAAGAGTAAAGCAGCACAGTATATTAAGAGCAGTACCATCCTTGAGCCCAATTATTTTTGGAATATTAGTTTTCAGGAAAGGGATTATGTCATTGCCTTCCACCTACTCAGGAATGCCATAAATTCCAAGATTGTTACACTGGCTACAATTTTCCAAGTCCTCAGTTTGCTGCTTCAGAAGCGAAATTTCTTTAGACATGGCATCAATCTTAGTAACCTCATCCCGTATATTACTGATCCTTTGCTCAGCCTCTGAGACCCTGGATTCCAGACTTGACCACTTTTCTTCAATCCTTTGAAGGGTAGCATTAGTGTCCATCACAAAGGGCTTCAAGTGTTTTATTTCATCCAGGGTCAGAGGCAAAGGAGATTTTGTCAGAGAGGAAGGATCCTTCTTTTGTCATTTAGAGTTATTATTATAGTCCTTCCGTGACGAGGACATGGTTCCAGAAACCGCTGCAACCATTGGAGAAGAAGAGGAGGGATGCTCCATATAAAATAAGTATGCAGAGAATAAACTCAAAATTAATAGCTAATATAAAAATAATCTTAAATGCAGCACTGCAGTCTGAAAAACACACAATACAGAAGATCTCTTGACTGGCAAAATTATTAGTGACACATATAGCTCCTAAGGCTGTAGATGCTGACCATATCCCAATTATAGAGGAAAGTGGATGAATAAGAGTAATACAATTTTAAAGAAGAAAAAATGAGCTTCATAGAGTACCTGTGTCCTACAACATTAAAGTATGCAGTCGTTTTTTCCTTCTTTTTTCCTTAAAAAAATAAAATCAAAATGGCAGCCACCAAAGCTGAGGAGGGGCCAAAAAACACTACAAAACACGCTCCAAAACTATTCCAGCAGTAAAATACCTGTTGCCCTCATATTACCCATCTCTGTGCCTCTAATTATCTTTGTCCATAGTGCCCAAATGCCGTCAAACGAAATGAAAACATCTCCGTGATGATGCGGAGCTTCAACGGAGAGTGGCCATCTTGCAGGCGTCTCGGCCACGTCCCTCCCGACTACTAGTCGTGATATCTTGGAGTTGCAAGGGATGACATGAGTAGTTTGAATTTATTGTTCACTTTCAATATTCCATGATAAAAAGGGCGCCGATTGTGCTTGTGAAGTGGTTGTGCTATGTTAAGTAGTTCTTAGATGTAAATTTTTAAGCATATGTTTGGTCCCCTTCGTTTTAATGGGATTCCTTAATTTGAAAAATCTATGGTTATTGCTGAAATGTCAGTTTCAGCTTTTACACCCATTTCTGAAAAAAAGTGATCTTTACTTTTACAATTAATTTTGCAGAACCACATGCAACCTTAAATCCCTTCATTGTTGTCCTTAACTTGATGTAAGAATCAACTGGATGGGACATTTTGCAACACGGGTGCCAGGATTTCATAGCAGATACAATCGGAGAAGGTAATGCAAGGTATGAAAGAAATCTGAGACCACCTGAGAGGCTAAGAAGAAATATCCGATTTACCCATTATTGACAAAGTCAGGGATGGAAACTCTTGATAGCAACTCAGTGGCATGTGAGGTGAGCTAAAAGCTTTAACTACAGGGGGTTTAGTTCTTGGTGTGGAATCCACTGCAAGGCTAGCAGTGCCAGGCCACACCAAGCGTCACTCTGAACATCCTTTTGTGCTTGCCAGTATCTCCTGGTTGCACTGATTTCCCACTTACATGATTTATTCACTAAATTTGTTTCCATTTCCTTTGTTTTGTTCCTCCTTGTTGATGCCCTTCCAGTTTTCCATCTCCTAGCCATGTTCCTACCTCATGCTTCATATCTGTTGGCCTGCCTTGTCCTACTTGGTAGTGTTTGGAGTTGCAGTGCTGTTCATGCATGGATATTGCACTTTGGCATATTGGGGCTTGGCGTTCCTATCCTGATAGGCCTCTGGTATAAATACTCTAACATGTACAAAAAGTGATGAATGGAATGTTTGAATTAATCTTAGCCGCTAAAAATCACACCCCAGTCCCTCAATATTTTGCACAAACTGCCACCTCAGTTTAAGACCCATCAATATGCAAATCAGTCTTGACCCTGAGGCAGTGGGAACAGTTCTGCCCAGATGTGGATCATGTGCCACTGGGGGCTCAGATTTGCTAATATTTGGCACAGCGCAAAGCAGGAAGACAACTTGCTGCACTGTGTCCGATGGAGAGAGCATGATTGTGCCGTGTTCACACAGATATCGTGCATTCCTGCTCTCCCTCTGTGCTGGCGCACTGAGTGCCGCCTAGCTCCGATGCGGGCACAGGTGCAAGAAGCGACTCATTCTTGCTAAAACCTCAGAGTAATTGTTCTCTTTCTAGGTGTGTTGCAAAGTGCAGCACACGCAAGAGGAAAGAGGAAATAACGAGGACTTATAAACATATTTCTCCCCATTACTCCTCTGTCAGGATGGTGTAGTATTCTAATGAAATCCTAGGCTTAGCTTAGTAAATCTGGGATTGCACCAGCATCAACAAGTGGATGCGTGGGAACACCCACACTCCACCTATGGATTGCCTTCCCAACGCATAGTTACGCAAGGCAGTGATTTACGCCATGGAAGGTGCCTCGGCTTGGCTTCATAAATCTGACTTAAGCCCTTGGTTTGCCTTGCGTCAAGTTGCGTGATGCAAGAGCAACGCAATGAGTTGATAAATCTAGTCCTGTGTTATTGGAACCCAAGAATACCAGGCTGATGAGCCCTAACTAGGGTGAAACAGGTCCTAGTTTTCACGGATTCCGGTTGATTGGGGACTTGGCCTGACAGTTCAGGCTTGACTGTTCCCACTGGAGCAGGACCAAGGGTGATTTGCACTTGCCTGGAACCAAACTAAGGTGGCCTTGTGAGCAAAGAAAGTATTGACTGGGATGAGGACCTAAGACATTACAAGTGGTTGAGATTAATCCAAGCTCTCCATCCATCACTTTCATGTGTACTTGAGTGTGTCGCCCTAAGTGGGACAGGTATGACCAGATGTGTCATTGGAACCAAGATATACCTGGCAGGTGAGCCCTAACTAGGATGAAGCTGGTCCTAGGTCACTTGTGTGCTGGTTCCAGGAGGGCCTGGCCTGGTAGTTTGGGCTGGACTGTTCCCACTGGAGCAGGGTCAAGACTCATTAGTTTATGGGCCGGTCAAACATGAGGTGACGTGGTGGACTGGGATGTGGACCCTGTTAATTACCAATGGCTTAAATTAATTCAGGCGTTCCATTCATCTCTTTTTAAAAACCTTTTCTGGCATAAATACAGCAGCTGCCATTATGCAGCCGGTCAAGCTGTTCACACTCCAGCTGGCAATGCTTGTACACCTAACACCATCTACTCCCACTTTCTGATGTGTGTCCTTATATTCAGAGCGCTCCACGTCACCCATCCACCGGGGCAGCCAGTCACCTTGCTGGAGACACCATCCTTCGGGCCTGGGCTTTGCTATCACTGTCCTGGTCCCCCGAAGAGCGCCTGTGTCTCCCTGCTCAACCTCCTCACTTTATATTGTGTGGGCGGGAGCTCCACGCCAGATCTGGTCACACTTGGGGAAGGCCGGGAGTCAAAGCGAGTCCACATCTTCACCTACAGAATGACAACAGGACGTGATGAAAAAAGAAAATGAAAGTGCCCAGAGTGTAAAAGTCACAGGTTTCTTCAGGAGTGTGCAAGTCCAGCAACGCTGGATGCCTTCTGAAGAATTACATCCACTTGTCACCGACAGGAGTCAAACCTCTTCCGTTGACTGCAACGCATAGGATGGGATTTAATGCACAGGAAGTTGGGTGCAGGGAATAAGCTGCAGAATATGGAGCCTGGGGCACCAGACCGTCAATGCTGCCCTCAGGCCTTGACTGGCAGCGTGTACTGTGTGGTAAAAGTCTTAGCGGTAACGTGGGCTGTTGGGGGGACAGACACCATAATTAAACATCCATCAGTGGGCTAAGGGGGGCGGGGGAGGGACACCCACCATAACTAGACATCCCTGACTGGGATGTCTCTTCCTACCTCCAGTGCTTGCCCACTGCTGGTGGTTGTTGGTGAACACCATCAGCACTGCTTTCAGGGGCTTTATTCTGAGCAGTGGTAACTTCTGCAAAGCGCTGTGTGCAGGGTGCAGACGTGAGGGGGCTGCTTCAGCCCGCCTTCTGCAAGGTCGCAGGGTCAGTGCCTCAGGTGTCTTTTGTCGAGTACTTTTTCGTTACATAGGCCCCTGCAGCCCCCACGGTGGGGGTGCTCCAGGAGCCCCCCTCAGCACACCACCCTGGCCTGAGAGCTCCTGAGTGAGCTATGTGGGGGCCCCACCATGTACTGTGCAGGGGGCCCCCTCAAGTTTCTTTACACCACTGGTACCTGTAAAAGGCCCAACGCTATCTAAAAGGCGTCGCTACACTGGACAGGGAACAACTTCAGAGATGGTGGACTTCATGGGGTGGACAGAAAACTCTAAAACAATACAGGGAGGAATAGACAGGAAAACGGAAAGGAGAATAGACACCCAGGAAGATAAGGATGAAATGACAGCTAAAATGCAAAGCGAAACAATAGGGTCTTCAGTTTTGTAAGCGTCGCTGTTCCTGCGGAATAAGTAGTTGTTATGGCTCTCAGGACACCTGACACGTCTGCCAGTCTCCGCTGTGAATGTTTGCTTTTCTTATTGGTGGCTGTGGTTATGTCCATTTACTTATGTTCCCATTTATTACTTGTAAACTAAGAGATGTTCTGTTACTATGGGAGCTACTTATTCTTGTGAGCAAGGCAGTCCTTGGAATGTAGAATGTAGGTGGTCATAGAAAGATTCTTTCTGTGGCAGTTGAGATTGGACATCTTGCTGACAGGATCAGACTTCTAGATGTACTACTTATCGTACAATAAATCAAACCTATTCCACCATTGGTGGTGAAATCTCTCTTCCGTTACCTCATTTTGGCGATGAGTGTCTTAAGAAAATAAAGCCTCAACTGGGCGCTGCGTTTTCTGCCATTCACGAGTTCAACTTTGAGATTTGGTTGAACTTTAAAGACGGCGGACATCGGGCAAGTCAGGCAGATCAGGCAAGTCTCTCACTTGTTGTTTTCACCAAGACTTTGTTTATATGTGAGCTGGGAGGCCTGAAAACAGGAAAAGATCTTACGAGTTCTCGCAGCAGGCGAAACGAGACACGCACGTCTTATTTAATTCAGCCGAGTAGCTACGAGCATGGGACGTGAAGAACGTGAGGAGCGATCTCTGCATCTCTATGGTGACAGCACGTTGCTGAATCACACGTGCGCAATCGCGTCCTATGTGCGTTTCCATGGAGACAAAGGATGCTAGGCCGCGTACGCAAAAGCGTCAACAGGACATTGCCTGCTGAGCAGGAGACGCGTCTTTTGGCAAGTTTCCTTGACGACGGAAAGACACTATCGCGTCTAGAGGAAAACAGAGGGCAAACATACTACAACAGAATTTGGTCAAATTAGCACAACCAGACTAAAATTTTATTCTACACAAAATGTCTACACCACGGTGATGTGCACACCTTTGATCTTCGACGTCAGTGCACCACGGTGATGTGCACACCCTTGAGTGCATCAAGATCCAAGGATTATAAACTGTAATTTTAACTTGACTTGAATGCACTACGGTTATGTGCACAAAATAGCCTACTGAAACCCTATTAGGTTTTCACTTTCATATTGTTGTGTATTAGGATGTGATTTACTGTATCTAAATTTATATAGAGTGAATTTCCTTGGGTAATATTCAATATCAACATGCAGAATGTGCCGGTGGCTCCATTTTGTTTTTTAGTATCTCCTGGTGAACATCCTATCAAATGGCAAAAGTGGAATAAGGTATTTACTAATTATGCTAAGGTCTGCGGTACCTCTCTGTGTGGAAAGGAAGATGTTTTTACTAATGCATTGTCTTGGTACTTAAGGGCAAGAGATATTCGAACATTTACATTATTTGTCAGCTAATGACGCTGCCGGCCCCAATGAATATGAAATATGTATAAAAAAAACTGGATTTGCATTATTTGCCTAAAGTTTGCACAATTCTGGAGCGCTATTAGTTTGGGAAAAGAATGCAGCGACAAGGTGAATCAATAGAGCAATACATCACTTCATTACGAGGTCTTGCTGCTACCTGTGCTTTTGGAGATTCATATGAAGAACGCTTAAGAGATCAATTCATGTTGGGATGCTCATTAGAAAAGGCTAGAGAGAACATATGGCAAAAGGACAACCCATCATTGGATGAAGTACTTACTGTTGCAAAAACGTGTGAGCACTCTAAGAATTGTGTTGAGGTTTTGAAGAATCATAAAATGGTAACAGCTGCCCATAATGTAGATAAAGGTGTTACAGTCAAAACAGTACAAAATTATTATACTGAAGACAACGATTCTAAAGGGAAAAATGATGCTAAAGTGATAATCGTTTCCAGGAAAGTGTCTTAGGTGTGGCAATGTGGGACACATGTCTAATAATGAGTGTCCAGGTTGGAAAGTAATTTGCAAAAACTGTGGTAGGAAAGGACATTAAGCGAAATGTTGCAGGACAAAAATGAATACTAAGAAAGTGAGAGAGGTTGAGTGTGAAGATATAAGTGATGAGGTGGATTTTTTCAATGAGATTGATATTTTACAAAACAGGAGTGGATGTTTGAGTGGTCCCATAGAAACGATCTTAGTGAATGGTGAAGCTGTTAAAATTTTGTTCGACTCTGGAGCGAAAATAACTCTTGTTCCAAAACCAAAAAGTTTTTACGATCAGCACTTAAAAGGTAAACTTAATTTGTTGAAGCCTGATATTAGACCCAAAGGATATGGTGGGGAACCAATCAAATTACTTGGGTACTTTTGGGGTACTATTGATTTTAAGGAATATATTATTCCAGCAAAAGTGTATGTGTCCTTAAAAGGTGATTCTTTGATCAGCTGGTTCCATCAGCACGATTTACGTGTCTATCAGGATCCAAATGAAGTTCCTTCAGTAATCTTGAAAGATGTTTCTTCCGTAATCAGGTGGAAGAATCTGTGAAAAGATGGATAAGTAAGTTCCCCGAAGTTTTCAATAAGAAAATAGGTTGTCTAAACAATTACCTACTTGAGATGAGATTAAAGCCTTGGGATCAACCCAAAGTTGCTAAGTTGAGAACTGTTCCTTTAACTGTCAAACAACCAATGAAGGAGGAGATTGATAAATTACTTTCTAGTGGAATAATTGAAGAAGTTGAAGCATCAGAGTGGGTGGCCCCCGGTAGTATTAGCAAAGAAGGCCAATGGGGAGGCAAGACTATGTGTGGACCTCAGAGAATTGAATAAAGCTGTGGTAGTAGATCATCATCCCCTGCCCAACATTAATGAAATGTTGTGTTCTCTTAATGGTGCCAAGTGTTTCTCAACCCTTGATCTTTCATCAGCGTATCATCAGATAAAATTGCATCCGTCATCCCAGGATCTCACAACCTTTATCACTCCCTTTGGCACCTTCAAAGTTCTCAGGATGCCCTTTGGTCTAATCTCAGCGCATCTGTTTTTCAAAGAGCACTTGAAAAGGTCTTGAGAGGGGTAGAAGGTATCACAATTTATCAAGGTGATATTTTAATATATGTAGCTGACTTGACTGAACATAATGAGAAATTAGAAAAGGTTTTACACAGATTGAGACTGAGGTCTAACTATAAAATGCACGTTTAATACTCCGACTATTGAATATTTGGGTCATGAAATCTCAGAAAAAGGTATTCATCCTAAAACAGCTTTAGTTGACACTATCACCAATATGTCAGTTCCCGAAAGCAAGGAGGAGTTGGTAAAATTTCTTGGTATGGTGGAATTCTATAACAAATTTGTACCAAAATTTGCAGAGAGAACAAGGTGCATGAGAGGTCTTTTGAAGAAAGGTGTTGAATTTTTATGGTGTGATCAGTGTACAAATGAATTTCATGACGTAAAATGTAGTTTACGAGGTGCAGCTGACCTGGGCAGTTTTGGTGCCAAAGATGAGATTATGTTGATGTGTGATGCCAGTTCCAAGAGTATTGGTGCAGTTCTTATTCAGAGAGCCAAAGGAGTAAATAGGACTATTATATTTTTGTCAAGAAGCTTGAAGGGAGCAGAATGCAATTATTCTGTGATTTAAAAAGAGGCGCTAAGTGTTTATTGGGCAGTTAGGAAATTGAGAACGTTTTTATGGGGTCGCAACTTTGAAATTATCACGGATCACAAACCATTGAAAGAAGTGTTCAAGAACAAAGAAATTGACTTGGTTTCTCACAGAATTTGTAAGTGGGTTGTAGCTTTACAGGAATTTGAGTATACTATCTCTTATATACCAGGGGTGTTGACTGTGCAAGCTGACTGTCTTTCTAGAGTTTGCGAGGTGTATTCTTCCAAGGGAATAGGAGTTGAGAATGATGATGCCGATGGTGATTATTTTGCAGGTGATGATTTTGATCAGGATGTTAAAGTTTGTCCCATAACGAGCGCAGTTATTCAGGAATCGGAATGGAGGGAAGAGTTGTTGAAAGATGACATTCTTCGGAAAGTAATAGATAAGACAATGTGTGGATGGTGTGTGAAAAAAAGTTGTGAAGAGCTTCTGGTACCTTTCTGGCAGGTAAAAGATGAATTGGCAGTTATTGACCACCTACTGGTAAAAGGTAGTAAGTTCATTCCTCCTCATTCTTTGAGGAAGAAATTGGTGGCACATGCTAGTCATATGGGTATTTCCAAAACCAAAGAAAGATTAAGGACTATGTATTGGTGGCCTGCCATGGATACTATGGTAGAGAGAGAGGTGAGAGATTGTCAAACGTGTGTTCAATCTGATAAAGTTTTAAAGTGCAGGGTTCAAACCGTGGTGATAAGAGAGGCCGCCTTAGGACCATGGATGGATGTGGCGTTAGATATTCTTGGTCCGGTGAGATTAGGATCAGCAGATCATTATGTTTTGGTATCTATTGGCATGTATTCCAGGTGGCCTGAGATAAAGATTGTGAGTTCTGTGGATTCTGGAGACGTGATTGCTTTTCTTGAATAACTTTTTGAGAGGGAAGGCTTTCCTTCTTCAATTTTTACTGACAATGGGGTCCAATTTACATCAAAGGTTATGGAGTCCTTTTTGAAGGATAGAGGTATTAAACACAAAAAGGCGGCCTTGTATCATTCTGAGTCGAATGGTGTAGTGGAACATTTTATTAAGGTGCTTAAAGAAAGTATACAACTGGCGCAAGCACAAGGAGTTACGTGGGAAAATGAAATTTAAAAAATGGTGCATGAATATCGCTTAACTCCACACTCTTCCACAGGAGTGGCACCCTTTCATCTGTTTAGGGGAAGATTGCCATGTCATGAAGTGGCTGCTGGGTGGGTCCAAGAAAAACGGTTAACTATTGACCCTTTTATCAGTGATGTGGATGGATGGAGTATCAAAGAACAAAGTAAGAAAGTTCAGAGGAAAGAATGGTATGATGTACCCAAAAGTGTGAAGGAAACAAGAGACGAGACCCACTAAATTTATGAGACCATTTGAAGTGATAAAAATGATTCAAAAACGCAGTGAAAACAAATGATCATAAAATATGGAACTTAAATAGAGTGGCAAAATGGTGTATTGGTGAATCAGGAGAAACAGGAGAACCCACTACACTTGATGTTGAGATGGTTAGGAAGGGTTCTTTGGTTGATTCTAATTCAGGTAAGGACTTGTGTTCGCGACCTAAAAGACTGATAAAGAAGCCAACACGACTACAAGACCATTTATGATTTGTTCATGTCAATATAAGATTTTGTATAAGTTATGAAGCTGTGAGTTTGTTGTAATTTTATTTAATTGTTTTGATGTTTAGAATGGAAGAGAAGTGATGTGGTAATGTCCATTTACTTATGTTCCCATTTATTACTTGTAAACTAAGAGATTTTCTGTTACTATGGGAGCTACTCATTCTTGTTGGCAAGACTGTCCTTGGAATGTAGAATGTAGGTGGTCATAGAAAGATTCTTTCTGTGGCAGTTGAGATTGGACGTCTTGTTGACAGGATGAGGCCTCTAGATGTACTACTTATCTTATAATAAATCAAACCTATTCCACTATTGGTGATGAAATCTCTCTTCCGTTACCTCAGTGGCCTCTTGCCCTCCACCTAATTTACTGACTCTGGGCACCTGAGGCGGCTGCTTTCCAATCCTTAACCACCTTAGTTACCTGATCCCGCTCTACATGTACATTGGATGGTCAGAAGCACTTTTTGTGGTCCGAACTGCCAGGCAACCCTGGTGGTTCCAAACAGGAAAGTAGAAAACTGACCGTCCGATGGAAATAGGGAAACCGATCTGATTGACCGGCCCCTGCGCACCAGAACCTCCTCCTCAGTTCTTGAATTACACAAGAAAAACAAACCTGGCTCTCACCTGACCCTGGCTTGTCCCATGCAGCTTCTGCTTCAGCACCAGGATAGGCTCCTGGGTGAGTTGTACGCCATACAAATACACATGACAATATAGAACATAGCATAACGTAACAAAGCGTACGTACACTAATGGTGTGGAAACCTCGGTGTTGGTTGTAGTACCCCCTCACACACACACACACACACACCTACACACACCTACACACACCTACACCTTTTGCCTGGAAACTGATGTGCTTTGAAACAAGTTCCTTGGGCCCCTGCTAAACAGGTTTCCAGGGCCAGATCTCTCTCCCCAAAACTGTACCATGTTTGGCACTTCAGTCCCTCCTGTAAGTCACTAGTAAATGGAACCCCTAGTACCTAAGACATGGGTACTGAATAGGGCCCCCCAGAGCTGTAGCTACAATTGTGTCACTCTGAGAGAACCCCACACCAGCCTCATGCAGACTGACAATGAAAGTGCATGACCAGCTGCAGTTAAAAGTTACAAACTCTGCATGACACTCACCATGGGTGCCCTTTCCACTAACACTGCATGCACTATAGGTATGTCACCCCTCTGGCAGGCCTTACAGCCCTAAGGCAGGGTGCACTATAATGCATGTGAGGTTATATGCGTTCATGAGCAAATATGCCCCTACTGTGTCTTTACAAAACCCTCGCGACATAGTAAGTGTACAGGGAAGCCATGGCCAATACATGTGCTGGACACTGTTCAGTATGGGTCCCCAGCTATCTAATGGCCTCTCTGAATACTGGGGTGTTTGGTATTGAACACCTCAGAGTGATAAACCCACACTGATGCCAGTGTTGTCTTTATTATGTCATGTACCCAGATGGCAATTTAGAGGTGCCCCTGCAAAACCTAACAACCTTGGCCTGGTTGCCAACTGGATTTTACCAGCCTTCCACCACCAGACAGAGATCTGCACTCCTGGGGTGAGAGCCTCTGTTCACAGGAGCTAGAAAAAAAGCCTTTCCTGGGTGTAGGTGTTACACCTCTTCCCCCAGGCAGACACTCGGGCCCAGTGGTCAGCTGCAAATGCTTTACCACCTTTGAAATCTGACCTCCGACTCTGTTTCTAGCCGTAGGTGGCCGTCCAATGGCCCCCCCACCCCACTTTGAGCGGGAAAACTTAGAGTAGGAGAAATGGTCCGTCTCAGCCTGCACCACCCCCTCTGGTATGGCAGGCAAGGTGAAAACTCCATTTCATTCTCCTCGATCTTGGATGGAAGGAAAATAGCCTATTGTGGTTAAACATGTGACCTCTTCCCACAGGAAGTGGTCACATAGTGATTGTAGCCACCCTAATGTAGATGGCCCATTGGCCACCACTACGTACTCCCCTTAATGCCCAATTAATGCAGTATTTAGTGGGCATGCCTAGACCAGCAGATCAGATTCAATGGACACAGGAAGACCAATGTCAAAGAAGACCCAAGGCATGAGAACAGAAACCCTGCAGCAAGAAGAAAAATGTGCCAAACCATGCCTGTGCAGCCAGGACTTGACAATTGCCACTGATGGGTTGACTGGACCACTGAAGGACTGTAAGAACCCTGTAGGCCCACCAGCCTTCTGAGAATCACCTAGAACCTCCCTCTGATTGAAGGCATCACTCCCTGCACCCAGCAGATAAGAAACCAGTGAATTACATTTCACTGACTGGCCACTGACCATTGAGCTGAACACAGCAGCCTGACCAAACTCCACCCAATGGGCCCGAAGGATAAAGCCTATGAGTGTGCCACGTTACTGTAACTCAAATGCTACTAGTGGTCCTGCAGCACTGGTTGTGCCATCCACATTAGTAGCCCTGTAAACATGGCTCAGACCTGCCACTGCAGTGTCTGTGTTTGCAGTTCTAAACTGTCAATTTGACTTGGCGAGTGTACCCACATGCCAGGTCTAAACCTTCCCTTTTTATACATGTAAGGCACCCATAAGTTAGGCCCTAGGTAGCCCCAGGGGCAGGGGGTGCAGTGTATGTTAAAGGTGGGACATGTACTTATGTGTTTTGCATGTCCTGACAATGAAATACTGCCCAATTCGGTTTTCACTGAACAAGGCCTATCTCTCTCATAGGTTAACATAGGGGCTGCCTTTAAACATGATTAAAGCGTAGATTCCCTCTGGGAGCAGCTAGACATGTGGAGTTTGAGGACTCCGAACTCACAATTTAAAAAATACATCTTTTAGTGAAGTTGGTTTTTAGATTATGTGTTTGAAAATGCCACTTTTAGAAAGTAGCCATTTTCTTCCTTAAACCATTCTGTGACTCTGCCTGTTTGTGGATTCCCTGTCTGGGTCAGTTTGACAGTTGGGCTGTTTGCACCTCTCTCTAGACAGTGACACAAAGGGCACAAAGGGAGCTGGGGCTGTAGGCTGCATATCCCTGATGGGACATCTGGGCTGAGGGGAGGAGGGGTCACTTACACCTGAAAGGGCTGTGCCTGCCCTCACACAATGCAGTCTCCAACCCCCTGGTGCGTGTCTGGGGCCTGGCCAAGGCAGAATCTTACAAACAACAGAGACTTCTCTTTGAAGTAGGCCTACTTCAAGGGCAGAAAGGGGTATAAGAAGAGCACCCAAAACCCCTGAAAATCAGATCACGTCTGGAACCAAGAGGAACCTCTGCCAAGGAGAAGAGCTGGAGAAGCTGGAGGAGGAGAGCTGTCCCTTTGCCTGTGAATGCGCTTTGCTGGGTTGGCCTGCAGTAGCTGCTTCTACCTGAGTGAGGACAAAGACTGACTTTTGTGTGACTTCCTACTGGTGAAGAATCTCCAAGGGCTTGAACAGAGCTTGCCTCCTGTTGATGAAGTCTCAGGGGCATCAAAGACTTCTCTCTGCCAGCACTTGGGCTTTCTGCTGAGAGTCCTGCCTGCCAAGAGGTGCCCTAACTTGTCTCTGGGCCCTTGAAAGAGCAGCTGGTGGAAAAGGACAGAAATCCACGCAAAGACCGCCGTGCGGGGAAACGTTTGACGTACCACCCGCCTTGCGGCTGATAAAAGACGATCCGCCAGCCTCATGGCTAAAATCGATGCTCCACCTGCATCGGTGCTGGGAGATCGATGCAACGTGGCTGGAGAAATGACGTGCAACACCCGCAGCGGCTGCTGTTAATGATGCAAGCCTCCAAGCAGCTCGGTTTCTTGACACCGTGCGACCAAATTTCAACGTAACATTGCTGGGTGTGGAAAATCAACACAAAGCCTGCCCGGACCCGAGGTGCTCGTCTGGATCGACCCATCGGTCTCTTGCGCGAGAGAAGAAACGATGCACGCCGACCCGACCAGAGAAGGAAAGATGCACGTTCTCGCTTGCAGGTGAGAAATTGACACATTGCTGGCATTTTTTGACGCATACTCACCCGTGTTGCTTTATTTTGATGCTACCCAGGTACTTTTGCATGCTAACAATGTTCTCACTGTTTTCTAAAGGATTTAAGTCTCTTTTGCTTTTTAAATTCATAACTTGACTTGTGTATGTTGGATTTTTGTCGTTTTGGTCTTGTTTTGTTTAGATAAATATTACCTATTTTTCTCAATCTGTGTTGCCATTTTGTAGTGTTTTCACTGAGTTACTGTGTGTGTTGGTACAAATACTTTACACATTGCTTCTGAAGTTAAGCCTGCCTGCTCCGTGCGAAGCTACCAAGGGGGTGAGCGGGGGTTAACTGAGGGTGATTCTCCTTTACCCTGACTGGAGTGAGGGTCCTTGCTTTGACAGGGGGTAACCTGACTGCCAACCAAATACCCCATTTCTAACTAGGGGTAAAAAGTTTCCATGCCAGGAGAACAATAAAACTGCTCCTGGAAGCTGGCATGCTGAGAGGAGTGACCTCTGGCCATGTTTTGTGTCATGTGACAGTTGGAGATTGCAGGAACAGCTGTTAAGTCAAAGGGCCTTTAGTGAGGCCTCTCATTCAGAGTAGTTCAAGAAATGGATCAGTATGGAAGATACCTTTCAACCAAGGATGCCTCTGAGAAAATCATCACTAGCCCAAGTTAGAGGGGTAACCAGTTCCAGCGCAATAAGAGGGCATAGATCTGGATTTCCGTAGGACAGGAATGGAATCCTTGGAGCCAGGGCCCTGAGGCAGAAGGAGAAGGTAAAAATTAGACCAAACTTTAGACCAGGGTGGCCTTCAATTCTTACCCAACTCCTCCCTCTTTACCTTGGTAAGCCTGAAACTGAGCCCTACTGCCACTCAAATACCAGTAATTTATAGAATTTGTATCATTGTGTTTGTTCCATCTTTTCTGATTTTTTTTTTTTAATTGGTATTTGAAATGTATTGTTTTATTGTGTTGATTCTTTACTTTAATGTTGTTGGTGCTAATTGGACCAATCACACATTTCTGGGGCTATTTCTGCTGCTTGTGCCATAGAAACCAAAGGTTGAGATGAATGAGCTGTGTTATAACTCTCAAAGATAGTCTTATCAAGTTGGTTGGGTACCTGTTAGAAATTACTATCTTTTGTATGGTATTCCCGCAGATTTTTTGACTTCTTTTGCTGAACCCATTTTTGTTGTCCATAGGACGTGAAACACTGTACTCCTGCTAACCACTTGTAAAGTGCTTGTGTTCTCGCTGTTAAACTTAGTAAACTAGACATATGCTTAATTGGCACATTTAATTTACTTACAAAACCCTGTGTGTGAGAGGATGGTTCTGACCATCTGGTCCGCCCTGATTTTTTGCTTTTTGACCACCTGATTTTTGACCTTTTACTGTGAGGGAGCCTCCTAGTCAGGGACTAACCCACAGTAAACTTGTGGTAAAATGGACTGCGCATGTTTTTTGCCGGTATCCCATTGCTAAAGAGAGGCTGCTGTGGTGCAGCAAGAGTAGGAGGCACACTGGTTACACGTGATCATGTGGGCACATGCGTGTGCACCCATGTGAGTGCTGAGTGGGGAGGATTCCTGCTGTGCGCAGCCCAAGAACTGTGTTTTGGTAGTCTGGCGCAGAAGGAACTTTGCAGAGTGGGTGGTGACTTGTAGTAGGCCTCCTGAGATGGGTGTACACATGTGAGGGATGGTCAGTGTGCTTACTGTCTTTTCACTGTAGGGACACTCCATTAAATGTCAATGGGAAAGGATGGCAAGAGCGGGCAGACACCAAAGGAAAGGCCGGCTCCCGCGGCAGCACCTAGAGGTGCTGGCCGTGCGGGGAGCCATCTGGAGCGGCCAGAGGTGGGCTCCCTGTGCCGCCCCCCAATTAGGAAGCACTTACCTGGTGTGGGTGCGTCCGGGTGGGCCTGGGCACCCCCAAGGAAGCACACCAACTTTGGCAGCATCCTGACTGTCCCTAATGCAGTGGGAGAGCCACCCATATCGTATGCACCTTGCCCCACAATGCTTTGCGGGCACCACTATGGCTTTTGGCTCCTCGCCAGCTTGTGGTAGCCCCGAGAAGTTGGGGCCACCACCAAGCAAGTGCCTATGGACAGGGGGAGCTGCAGGAGCAGCGCAGCCTCCCCAACACAGTTTGTGTCCCTACCCTAGGCTGGGTGGGACAAAAGAATTGTAACCGCGAGGGTTCCAATGCAAGGTGAAGCACAAGCTTGTTGGGACTTTTGTTCTTTGCTTGTAGGACTGCGCCCTCTTGGGTGTAGGGTAGTATTAAACAATGTTAATCAAGAGTAATCTGAAAGTAATTAGAGCAATCCAAAAGTAATTCTAATCATTAAATTACTTAATCATGTCTCTACATGTTCCTTGTTGATGCTGATTTGAGTAATGAGACTGACAGCCACCTCTTCGCAAAGTATATGTACTTAATTGCCAGATTTAGGTGCCCTCATTCTAAATTACAGCCAAATATAGCATTGCGATACCAGTGATTGTTTTGCCATGTGGGTTGTTGGATTATATTTCCCCCTCAGGGGAGACATGAATGATTACACAATGTCATCGAAGATTTGTGTATATCTGTAAATTGTTGCATAGTATTAAGTAGTGTGTGTGTATGTGTAATAAATGTACTTTTATGTTATCAAAAGAGAAAAGCACAGACTGGACAATCGTTTGAGTGTCATGCTTGTGTGCTCGTGAATGGGGATTACTAGCCCACACCACCTTCCTTGAAAAGCCTTGGACTGCTCTGCAACGCTACCCTATGAGAATCAAGCACTACAATGGGGTGTTTGGTTCCCAGTGATGGTCGTGTGCAGACCCATTAATGACGCACCTTCCAGCACTGGTATAAGGTACTACATGTACCCAGGACCTGTAAATTAAATGTAGTGCTCATTGTGTCACCTAACTAAAGTAGCACTGTAAAACCTGTCTCCATGCACACCCCTGCAGCCTTGGTGTGCAGTTTTAAAGCTACCTTTTGATTTTTTAACTGGCAAAACAAACTTTGCCAGGCCTACACCTTCCATTTTAATGCTGACAGGTCACCCCAAAAGTAAATCCTAATGACCCGAGTACATGGTGCATAGTATTTAAAAGTAGGGCATGTATATTTAACGTTTCTCATGCCCGGACAGTCAAAACCTCTGAAGTCACTTTTCACTGTGACAAGGCTGGCTCTTCAATAGGAAAACACTGGGTTACACTACAGCAATTTAGTGCTTAGTTTCCATTTAGGAGCAGCTAAACATAGGGTCAAGTACTCATTTTAATAGTAATTTGAAATTCAACTTACTAGTCAAGCCAGATTTTATGATTACTATTTAGAAAATTACACTTTCAGAAATGTATCATTTTCCTGCCTAAGCCAAATGAGCTTTTCCGCTGGAACCCAATGTCCTCCAACTGATGATGGCTCCCCTGTGGTGAGATGTGGACTGCTCCCTGTCAGTGGAGAAAGGGTTTCTACCTTGAGCAGGATAGCCTGGGGTTCCTGAGCTTCAAAGGATGCCTACCCTGTCACTGGCAGATGTAGCTCACCTGTCCCTGCCTTCCTTTTTTCTCACTAGCTAGCTTGGCTTCAAACCTAGTGACAGAGGCGAGCTGCCCCAGAACTGGTTTGGAGTGACCACAAGGAAGGGTTTGCCCATAATCATAGCCACACTTCTGGGTAGGCATAGGAAACTCTGACCAGAGGAACCAAGCTTCTGTTTTGTTGGATTTAGGTAGTGAGGGGCACTGTGGGGTAGTTTACAGTAAAAAACACACAGGAAGTGCTGCAAAAGTGGGTACGGTCAGCCATTGGAACTTTTCTGCATTGGCTACGGAGTGTTATGGCGTTTCCCACACCCACAGGCTGGCAATGGGCAGCAGAGATTATGCTACTTGAGAAGGACACTTTTTTGTGATCTCCAGTTATGGTGGCCTTGGTCTTCCCCCTCCCTCATCCAGCCACGGTGAAAGTAGTGAAAAGTGTAGGTATACCTTTTGAGGCCTCCCTTTCCTTTCATACTCAAGCTCCTGCTGTATCTGGAATGTGTATTAAGTTAATGAAATCTTTGAAAAAAAATTCTACTTTCTTCCTCTCCTTTCTGGCAGCAAGAAAAACCCTGGCAGTTGCAATGGTGACATCTAGGCTAGATTACTTTAACAGCTTATGTGCTGGAGCTACTAAACACACTATTCAGAGGCTGCAGGTGGTGCAGAATGGTGCTGCGAGGATGGTGCTGAAATTACCTCATCCTTCGTCAACATCAATGGCTTTGAAGTCCCTTTATTAGCTGCCCGTTCATAAGAGGGTTCTTTTTAAGATCCTGTTGCTTACTTTCAGAGCCTACAGAGCTCTAGGTCCAAAGTACCTTACTGAGCATTTCACTCATCATATCCTATCTTGGGCCTTAAGATCTTCATCAGCTAACCTCCTCAAACCTCCCAGTTTTAGGCTTAAAACTAAAAGGGGTACATCTTTTGCAGTCTTAGGTTCACTAGCCTGGCATTGTCTCCTCTTGTCATTGAGTCTTACAGAATCTGAAGGATGCTACAAAAAACAGCGTAAAACATGGATTTTTAATGCTCCAGATACTTTGTGCCAATCACTGATACATCAATCTACGTTCCGTTTTTTGCTGGTTTCCACCGTACTTTGTTTCAGGCATTCCAGTTAGCACCAGCATGCTTCCTAGGGAGTGTAAGTGTGCTTTATAAATGTTCTTTTCTATTCAGTTCTAAATGTACCATCGTCAGTACTCTCCTCAGAAGGGAAATGTCCTAAACAACGCGTCCTGAACAACACAGATGTTTTCAATGCAAGCTTAACCATGCTTACCTGAACTATGCATGGCTTCTTCTATGCCATAACCACGCATGTGCTGAATGACGCATATGCATGCTTAAGGCACAGAAAAAGCCATGTGGTGTTCGGGAGAGGGCGCGGTGAGGTAGGTGGGGCTGGAGCAGGGATTGGGGTGGAGGATTTGGGTATTTTTTTAAGGGATATGGGTGGGGGGGGGTCAGGGTGTTTTTTTTGGGGGGGCAGGGGTGGGGCGGTTGGTTATTTTCTTTATTTAGGGCTAAGGGTGGGGTGCAGGGTATTTTATTTTTAAAGGGGTGGGGGAAGGTTTAGGTGAGGTAAGTGGGGTGGGGCAGGGTTTCAGGGGGATCAGGTGTCGGGCAGGCTATTTTGTTTTTTTTAAGTGGTGAGAGTGGGGGATGGGGTAGTTTATTTTTAAAGGGGTTGGGGGAGGTTTAGGTGAGGTAAGTGGGGCTGGGGCAACGATTGAGGATGGTTGAGGGTTCAGGTGGGCTATTTTTTTTTTGTGGGGTGGGGCTTTGTTTTTTTTTTTTTTAAGGGATTAGGGTGGGGGTTGGGGTATTTTCTTTCCTTTTTTTTTAAGAGACAAGGGTGTATTTATATTTTTTTATTTAGGGCTTAGGGTGGGGTAGTTTATTTTTAAAGAGGTGGGGGAAGGTTTAATGAAGGGAGGGAGGAGAGAAGAGGAGGAAGGATCGGGAGAGGACGCTTAGAAGTAAGAGGGGTTGGGGCAGGGTTGGTGGATAGTTTTTAGCTGTGGGGGTGGATTTACGACTGAGGGTGGGTGAGGGGTCAGGGTAGTTTAGTTTTTGGGGGCCGGGGCAGGGTGTTTGGGGTAGTTTTTGTTTTTAGGGCTTAGGGTTTAGTTTACTTAGGGGGAAGGTTTTAGGGTGCAGGGCGGGTGGGGAGGTTGGGTTCGTTTACTTAGGAGGGAAGGTTGTAGGGATTAGGGTTGGTGGGGGGTTGGGCTAATTTATTTTTTTGGGGCGAGTGTAGGGTGGTTGGGATTATTATTATTTTTTTTTATTATTTTTTTTAGGGCTTATTGTGCTGGATAGTCACAGTAGTTTAATTTTTGAGGGTGGGAGGTCAGGTAGTTTTTTTTGTTTGTTTTTTAGGGCTCATGGCGGGTGGGGGTGTGCGGGATACTTTTGTTTTAAGGGCCAGTGGTGGGGTCAGGGTAGGGTTTTTTTGGTTTTTAGGGTTCAGGGCGGGTGGGGAGGTCATGGTACTTTAGTTTCTAAGGAAGGGGGTGAGGGGTTTGGATATTATATATATATATATATATATATATATATATATATATATATATATATTTTTTTTTTATTTTTTTTAGGGCTTAGTGTGGGTGGGGTGGGATAGATTTGGGCCTCAGGATGGGTGGGGGGGTTGTATGACAGAACCACACATGCCTTTACTAGGCATGCTTTTACAACAAAATTCATTGTAAAGGCATGTGTGGTCAAGTCTTGCGTGGAAACAACACTGTCATGGTTCCGACTGCATTGTTAAGGCATATGTTGTTCAAGCATTCGTCTTTCCATCATACAACCTCCTCAGAACACTCCGGGAACTGTGAAAGTCAGAAGAAGGGCTGCCCTGCTGTTTGGAATCGGAAGGAAGACTGGATCTCCTTGCCTTGAACACGGGGCCTCAGAAGTGACTTAGAGGGTCCGTTGGCTGACCTGTTGGATCTACAGGGACACGGGTTGGAAGAGGCCTTTACTTGCAACTGCACCGCTGATCAGTTCAAACTGAATCTGCTCTGAACCCAGCAGCTGGACTCTGTTGGTGTGAGTGAGTCCAAACCCCCAAGTGGAGATCCCAGGTCCTGGGCCCTTGGCTGGTGTTAGTGTACTCCTCCTGTACCCAAAGTGCAAGAAGAGGGACTTTCTGCCAACTTTCTCTGTGTTCTCTGAGGAGAACTGTCTGAGACTGGGGCCACCATTGAGGCCACAGCTCTGGAATGCCAGTTGACCTCAGCTTGCTCGTTTGCCCCACCGAAGGAGATCTGACTTGTAGAAACATTTCTAAGTCTGGTCTTCATGAGGACTGGCACAGAGCAGCAACCAGTTGGCATTGAGGCCTTCGTGGGTGCAGACTTCCGACTTCGCCTGCTCAGAACTTTCCTGACTTCATCAAGGACCACATGTGGAGCTCTGTTTCTGATCCAGCGTGCAGTTTATCCTGCAGATGACCTTTCAACAACCACTTTGTCTTTACAAAAGTTTCTAAGTAAAAAGGTAAGCTTTCTACCTTGACAACTTGGTGCCTGCGTCTGACTGGTGATTCATCACGGTCATCTTTGACCTTGGACCCGGTCTAGTGTGATCAGCTAACCCTCGTTGATGTTTTCTGCTTCTTTGGAGCTAATTTCATTTTAAACCTAATAAAATTCATATCTGTATTTCTATTTATAGGAGTTTTGTTGGTTTGGTGTTATTTTATTTATTAAAATGTATGTGTGTCACTTTATTACTGTTTGAGTGCTGCACGGATGCTTTACGCATTGCCTCCAGGTTAAGCCTGACTACTTCGTGCCAAGTTACCAGAGGGTTAAGCAGGTTTATTTTCTGCATCACCCTGACAAGGGTTGTGATTATTATTTGGGGTGGGTTGTCCCTCCCTTGTCCCTCCCTTGTCCCTCCCTCACCTAATGCTCCCAATTTCGTACATTCTCCCTCCCTCAAATTAATAATTGAAATTGTTCTAATTCTGTGTTCAGTGATGAACTTCATGCTAGTTCTCTATTTTCTTTCAAACTACTGAAAAACTTTGACTGAGAAGTGAGGGGAGCCACGAAGTGTCAGTTTCCTCAGCCGCATGCACTCCTCATTGCTTTATGGCACCTATTTGTGAAAATAAAGTGTACACGCTGTGATCAATAGTTTCATTTATTTGAGCCTGGCTGCAGGCCAGGGGCGAGCAGAACTCGAATGGAGCTGGAAATGAATTTGCATCTTGGGAAGCATTGAACCTAAGTGTAAAAGCCATCATACTCTGGCAGTGTTCAGTCCACAGACTGAATCCTGCCCAGGGGTCTCATGGGAAGAGGAAGAATTGTGTCTAACACAATTTGCAATAATAGAACACTCACTACAAAATGTAACAAGACTGAGAGGCAAATAGATGAAAAGGATGATGTGCTGGGAAAACTGCCTGTAAATTATATCACAGACAAAGGTCAATTTAAAAAAAAAAATGATGCTGTCTGTAGTAATGTGAGGTGACTCCAGGCAGTCATTTAATGCAGTATCGAAGGAAAACACCAGAGTTGTGGTAAGTAAAAAAATATATCAACTGCAAGTGCAGTAGAAGATAAACATTATACACACGCACCCACCACCACCACCACTCCACACCCACACTCCACACCACGTCATCCACCCACAGCATCACACCGTCCACTGCTCAGGAAACACAAGGCAGCTGATGTTCACTCACACAGGCTCAACCTCGTTGCATGTCGCCCTCCTTTTCACAGGGATAAATGCCCCGAGGGCCTCGTGCACCTGGGTGAACATGGAAGTACCAAACACTGCCAGAGACAGCAGGGCCGAGCAGGGGGGACTTGGAGCAGAAAAAGTGCTTGGAAAATACTCAGGAAGTGGTCCTTGTACGGTGCCCACCACTAGCCTAGTTGCCACCCACACATACCTCACACCCATTCACTTATGGTTGGAGTGGTGGCTATTGGACTTCTATGCACTGGATACATACCATGTCCCTGCAGAATTCTCCTCGTTTTCCATTTCCTCGTCACTCTGTGGTAGCCCCGTGTTCACTATTTAACAGTCGCCATGTCATTGGGGGTGATTCAGACCTTGGCGGACGGCGGAGGCCGTCCGCCAAGGTTCCGCCGCCGAATGACCGCACCGCGGTCAAAAGACCGCGTCGGCCATTCAGACATTTCCGCTGGGCCGGCGGGCGCTCTCCAAAAGAGCGCCCGCCGGCCCAGCAGAAATGCCCCTGCAACGAGGACGCCGGCTCAGAATTGAGCCGGCGTAGTTGCAGGGGTGCGACGGGTGCAGTTGCACCCGTCGCGTATTTCAGTGTCTGCAAAGCAGACACTGAAATACTTTGCGGGGCCCTCTTACGGGGGCCCCTGCAGTGCCCATGCCATTGGCATGGGCACTGCAGGGGCCCCCAGGGGCCCCGCGTCACCCCCTACCGCCATCCTGTTCATGGCGGGTTTCCCGCAATTAACAGGATGGCGGTAGGGGGTGTCTGAATCCCCATGGCGGCGGAGTGCGCTCCGCCGCCATGGAGGATTCATTGGGGCAGCGGTAAACCGGCGGGAGAACCGCCGCGGTCAGAATGCCCTCGGGAGCACCGCCAGCCTGTTGGCGGTGCTCCCGTGGTCGGTGACCCTGGCGGTCACCGGCCGCCAGGGTCAGAATGACTCCCATAGTCTGTATGTTTGCACAATGGGTCTCCAACCTTTTCCCTAACGAGCTACTTCTGAAGGGTGAAAAGAGTCAAGAACTGCTGATGATTTGGCAATTGGCTAAGTAGTGACCACATCAAAGACAGTCACAATAGTGCACACAACTTGTAGGATTACTAGAAGTGACCACCCAGATGTGTGTCGCAATATTGGATGCACATATCTTCAAGATAAATAGATGTTGTGTTCAGAAGTCAAATACAACTATACTTACCTTTATTTATCTTTCTGATATTGTGGTAGTTTATATTTTCAAGAGATTATTTTGACTGGATGATAATTAAAGTTAAATATTGTAGTGTAATAAAAAAAAAACAGGCGCGTGGGGTGAGGTGACATGCAAAGCGTGTCAGGAAAAGCTTTATCATAATAAAATGGCTCCACATGACCATTGACATCAGTCATGACAGCAAGTGCCCTCTGGCACAAAGGAAATAATACCAGCTATAAAGCGCCACAACTGGACATGAGCTGTCATGTAAAGAGCGGTTTAAACATGTTTTGAATTTTCCAGAACTTCGCTTTCAAACATCAGCGTATTGGTTACTCAAAATACATAGTTTTCTATCAAATATGCACAGTACATTTGGGTTTAAAACACTGAAAGAATATCTGATTCTTTCCATGCAAAGTGGTCTTCATCAGATTGGCTAGCGTATACCCTCAGAATTGAGTACTGTGCTAGACTGCACTTCAGGGAGCTACTTCCAGGGAACTGGAGGCTGCCAGTAGCCGATCATCTGCCAGTTAAAGACCCCTCATTTACACTGTGACTTTTCTATTACCTTTTTTTTTTTTTACAAATAACTTTTCATTCTTTTGTAGATTCTTAAATGTGGTTAAAAGGGGTTATAAGTAAGGGTAATGTGTTAAATCTAAGGGATTTACGCGATATTCAAATAGATATATACTTACCCATAACCGCTTACCTTTATCACTGCCTCTCCAACTACATTTAACCCCTCCCACTTAATTCCTTGACATTAGTTTGAACCCTTTACCCTTAATCTCTTACCCTTTATCCGTAACCCTTAGTCACTAGCCATAGCCCTTGACCATTTACCCGTACCCCCTCACACCCTTACTCTTCCTCATTAACCTAATTCACTTACCCCTTATTCCACTTACCCCTTGTCTTTACCCTCTAGTTTAACTCCTTACCCCTTTGCACATCCCCTTATCTTTAAACTCGTATCCTTAACCTCTGCCCTTACACCCTTAGCCGTGCCCATAATCCCAACTCTTACCCCATGGCCCTTATTGTTCAGCCCTCATATCCTTACCCTTTAACCTTTCAGCCCTCACCCCTCTTTCCCCTTGAACCTACCTTTACCCCTTTCCTTAACCCTTTCCTCTTTCCCTTCCCACCTTACTCACCTTACCATTGAGCCCTACACTTAACCCACACCTTTACCCTTAATCCGTAACACTGTTAATGTTTTACCCTCCAGCCTTAACCCTATTCCCTTTACCCAGTGTTTTCCTCATTACCATTAATATTAACCCCTTACCTCTTCCTCGCCACACTTTACTGCCCTTACTATTAACTTTTACACCTAATCCCTGCCCCTTACTCTTACACCTAATCCCTGCCCTTAACCCCTTACTCTTACACCTAATCCCTGCCCTTAAACCCTTACTTTTACACCTAATCCCTTCCCTTAGCCCCTTACTTTGATACCTAATCCCTGCCCTTAGCCCCTTACTCTTCCAACTTTAACCCCTTACTCTTACACCTAATCCCTGCCCTTAAACCCTTACATTTACACCTAATCCCTGCCCTTAACCCCTTACTTTTACACCTAATCCCTGCCTTTAACCGCTTACTCTTAGACCTAATCCCTGCCTTTAACCCCTTACTTTTACACCTAATCCTTGCCCTTAACCCCTTACACTTACACCTAAACCCCACCCTTAACCCCTTACTTTTATACCTAATCCCTGCCCCTAACCCCTTACTGTTACTCCTAATCCCTGTTTTTAACCCCTTACTCTTACACCTAATCACTGCCCTTAACCCCCTTACTCTTACTCCTAATCCCTTCCCTTAACCCCTTGCTCTTACACCTAATACCTGCCCTTAACCCCTTACTTTTACACCTAATCCCTGCCTTTAACCCCTCACTCTTACACCTAATTCCTGCCCTTAAACCCTTACTCTTATACGTAATCCCTGCCCTTAACCTCTTACACTAACTCCTAATCCTTGCCCTTAACCCCTTAATTTTATGCCTTAACCCCTTTCTCTTAACCTTGATACAATGCCCCATTATTTACTCTTCACACCTTGCTCACTTTACCCTTTACCTTCTGCTGTTTCCCTGTGTCTTCTTTTTCCCTTAGCTAATAACATCCCCTTTGTGCTTATCCCTTTCACTCACCCTTTACTCCTCACCCCTTTACTTTAACCCTAACCCCTTACTCTTACACCTAATACATGGCATTAACAACTTACTCCTGCACCTGATCCTGCCTTTTACCCCTTACTTTTACAGCTAATCCATAACCTTCACCCTTACTCTTACACCTTATCCCCACTGTTAACCCCTTACTCTTACACCTAATCCCTGCCCTTAACTCCTTACTCTTACGCCTAATCCATGCCCTAAACCTCTTATTCTTACACATAATCCCCAACATTAACCCCTTACTTTTTACACCTAATCCCATCCGTTAACCCCTGACTCTTTCTCGTAATCCCTGCCCTTAACCCCTTACTCTTACTTCTAATCCCTGTTGTTAAACCCTTACATCTAATGTCTGCCCTTAACCCCTTACTTTTACTCCTAATCCCTGTCCTTAACCCCTTACTCTTACACCTAATCCCCCCATTAACCCCTTACTTTTACACCTAATTCCTGCCCTTAAACCCTTACTCTTACACGTAATCCCTTCCCTTAACCTCTTACTCTAACTCCTAATCCTTGCCCTTAACCCCTTACTCTTATGCCTAAACCCCTTTCCCTTAACCTTGATACAATGGCCCTTCCCTTACTCTTCACACCTTGCTCACTTTACCCTTTACCTTCTGCTGTTACCCCATGTCTTCCTTTTCCTTTAGCTAATAACACCCCCTTTGTGCTCATTCTTTTCACTTACCCTTATCTCCTCGCCCCTTAGCCCCTTTACCTTACTTTAACCCTCACCCCTTACTTTTACACCTAATCTCTGGCCTTGAACCTTACTCTTGCATCTGAGCCTGCCTTTTACGCCTAACTCCTACAGCCAATCCATACCCTTCACCCCTTACTCTTACTCCCACTGTTAACCCCTTACTCTTACACCTTATCCCTTCCCTTAACCCCTTACTCTTACACCTAATCCCTGCCCTTAACCCCTCACTCTTACACCTAATCCCTGCCCTTAACCCCTTACTCTTACACCTAATCCCTGCCCTTAACCCCTCACTCTTACACCTAAACCATGCCCTTAACCCCTTACTCTTACACTTTATCCCTGCCCTTAACCCCTTACTGTTACACCTAATCCCTGCCCTTAACCCCTTACTCTTACTCCTAATACCGCCCCTTAACCCTTTACTCTTACTCCGAATCCCTCCCCTTAGCCCCTTACTCTTCTGCCTCAACCCCTTAACCTTCATACAATGTCCCTTCCCTTACTCTTCACACCTTACTCACTTTACCCTTTACCTCCAGCTGTTACCCCTGTCCTCCTTAGGTACTAACATCCCCTTTGTCCTTATCCCCTACACTTACCCTTAACTCCTTGCCTCTAAGCCTTATCCCCTTCACCTTACTTTATCGCTAGCCTCTTACTCTTAGGCCATTACTGTAAAATCCTAACCCTTCTTCTTAACCTCTCATCTTTACCTTTAACCCAGCTCTCTCTTATCCACCCAGCCTGTCCTAGAAAGCATGACCCATACATGACCTATGTATGTTTACCTTGTGTTTTCCTTCGGTACAGGGGGTTGTACTCCAAAGGAAAGGCCATGGTACCCATATGGATGCAAATATAGAACATGTTCCTTCACATTCAATATTTCAGGGCAGATTCATCAAGGTTTTGTGTTGTCGCAAAGCAGTGCAGAGTGGTGAAAGTTTTTGTGTTGCCGCAGAGCAGTGCAGAGCAGTGCAGAGCGGTGCAAGGTGTTGTGCTGCCGCACAGCAGTGCAGAGCGGTGCAAGGGTTGGTGTAGCTGCTCAGCAGTGCAGAGCGGTGCAAGGTGTTTTGTTGCTGCTCAGCAGCGTAGAGCGGTGCAAGGTTTTGTGTTGCCGTATAGCAGTGCAGAGCGGTGCAAGGTGTTGTGTTGCCGTTCAGCAGCGCAGAGCGGTGCAAGGTGTTTTGTTGCTGCTCAGCAGCGTAGAGCGGTGCAAGGTTTTGTGTTGCTGCTCAGCAGTACAGAGCAGTGCAAGGTTTTGTGTTGCTGCTCAGCAGTGCAGAGCGCTGCAAGGTTTTGTGTTGCCGCTCAGCAGTGCAGAGCGGTGCAAGGTTTTGTGTTGCAGCACAGCAGTGCAGAGTGGTGCAAGGTTTTGTGTTGCCGCTCAGCAGTGCAGAGTGGTGCCAGGGTTTGTGTTGCCGCTCAGCAGAGCAGTGCAAGGTGTTGTACTGCCGCACAACAGTGCAGAGCGGTGCAAGGTTTTGTGTCGCTGCTCAGCAGTGCAGAGCGCTACAAGGTTTTGTGTTGATTCTCAGCAGTGCCAGGCAGTGCAAGGTTTTGTGTTGTCACTCATCAGTGCAGAGCAGTGCAAGGTTTTGTGTTGCCACACAGCAGTGCAGAGCAGTGCAAGGTATTTTGTTGCTGCACAGCAGTGAAGAGAGGTGCAAGGGTTTGTGTTGCTGCACAGCAGTGCAGAGCGGTGCAAGGGTTTGTGTTGCCTCTCAGCAGTGCAGAGTGGTGCAAGGGTTTGTGTTGCCGCTCAGCAGTGCAGAGTGGTGCAAGGTTTTGTGTTGCCGCACAGCAGTGCAGAGCGGTGCAAGGTGTTGTGTTGCTGCTCAGCAGTGCAGAGCGGTGCAAGGTGTTGTGTTGCTGCTCAGCAGCGCAGAGTGGTGCAAGGTGTTGTGTTGCTGCTCAGCAGCGCAGAGTGGTGCAAGGTGTTGTGTTGCTGCTCAGCAGTGCAGAGCGGTGCAAGGTGTTGTGTTGCTGCTCAGCAGTGCAGAGCAGTGCAAGGTGTTGTGTTGCTGCTCAGCAGAGCGGTGCAAGGTTTTGTGTTGCTGCTCAGGGCGGTGCAAGGTTTTGTGTTGCCACTCAGCAGTGCAGAGCGCTGCAAGGTTTTGTGTTGTCACTCATCAGTGCAGAGCAGTGCAAGGTTTTGTGTTGCCGCTCAGCAGTGCAGAGTGGTGCAAGCTTTTTTGTTGCCTCTCAGCAGTGCAGAGCGGTGCAAGGTTTTGTGTTGCCTCTCAGCAGTGCAGAGCGGTGCAATGTTCTGTGTTCCCGCACAGCAGTGCAGAGAGGTGCAAGGTGTTGTGTTGCTGCTCAGCAGCGCAGAGCGGTGCAAGGTGTTGTGTTGCCGCTCAGCAGTGCAGAGCGGTGCAAGGTTTTATAATGGCTCTCAGCAGTGCAGAGCGGTGCAAGGTGTTACAGCAGTGCAGAGCGGTACAAAGTTTTGTGTTGCCGATCAGCAGTGCAGAGCGGTGCAAGGTTTTGTAATGGCTCTCAGCAGTGCAGAGCTGTGCACGGTTTTGTGTTGCCGCTCAGCAGTGCAGGGCGGTGGAAGGTTTTGGTTTGCCGCACAGCAGTGCAGATTAGTGCAAGGTTTTCTGTTGTCGCACAGCAGTGCAGGGTGGTGCAAGGTTTGTGTTGCCGTTCAGCAGTGTAGAGTGGTACAAGGTGTTGTGTTGCCACACAGCAGTGCAGAGCGGTGCAAGGATTCTTGTTGCCGCACAGCAGTGCAGAGAGGTGCAAGGTTTTGTGTTGCCGCACAGCAGTGCAGAGGGGTGCAAGGTTTTGTGTTGCCGCACAGCAGTGCAGAGCGGTGCAAGGTTTTGTGTTGCCGCACAGCAGTGCAGAGCGGTGCAAGGTGTTGTGTTGCCGCACAGCAGTGCTGAGCGGTGCAAGATGTTGTGTTGCCGCACAGCAGTACAGAACGGTGCAAGGTTTTGTGTTCCTGCTCAGCAGTGGAGAATGGTGGAAGGGTTTGTGTTGCCACACAGCAGTGCAGAGAGGTGCAAGGTTTTGTGTTGTCGCACAGCAGTGCCGAGGGGTGCAAGGTTTTGTGTTGCCGCACAGCAGTGCAGAGCGGTGCAAGGTTTTGTGTTGCCGCACAGCAGTGCAGAGCGGTGCAAGGTGTTGTGTTGCCGCACAGCAGTGCTGAGCGGTGCAAGGTGTTGTGTTGCCGCACAGCAGTGCAGAACGGTGCAAGGTTTTGTGTTCCTGCTCAGCAGTGGAGAATGGTGGAAGGGTTTGTGTTGCCACACAGCAGTGCAGATCGGTGCAAGGTTTTGTGTTGCTGCTCAGAAGTGCAAAGCGGTGCAAGGTGTTGTGTTGCTGCTCAGCAGTGCAGAGCGGTTCAAGGTGCTATGTTGCTGCTCAGCAGTGCAGAGTGGTGCAAGGTGTTTTGTTGCTGCTCAGCAGCGTAGATCGGTGCAAGGTTTTGTGTTGCTGCTCAGCAGAGCGGTGCAAGGTTTTGTGTTGCCGCTCAGCAGTGTAGAGCGGTGCAAGGTTTTGTGTTGCCGCTCAGCAGTGCAGAGTGCTGCAAGGTTTTGTGTTGCCGCTCAGCAGTGCCAAGCAGTGCAAGATTTTGTGTTGTCACTCATCAGAGCAGTGCAAGGTTTTGTGTTGCCACACAGCAGTGCAGAGCAGTGCAAAGTTTTTTGTTGCTGCACAGCAGTGCAGAGAGGTGCAAGGGTTTGTGTTGCCTCTCACCAGTGCAGAGCGGTGCAAGGGTTTGTGTTGCCTCTCAGCATTGCAGAGTGGTGCAAGGGTTTGTGTTGCCGCTCAGCAGAGCAGTGCAATGTGTTGTGTTGTCGTACAGCAGTGCAGAGCGGTGCAAGGTTTTGTGTTGCTGCAGAGCAGTGCAAGGTTTTGTGTTGCAGCACAACAGTGCAGAGCGGTGCAAGGGTTTGTTGCCACACAGCAGTGCAGAGTGTGGTGCAAGGGTTTGTGCTCAGCAGTGCAGAGTGGTGCAAGGGTTTGTGTTTGTGCTCAGCAGTGCAGAGAGGTGCAAGGGTTTGTGTTGCTGCACAGCAGTGCAGAGCGGTGCAAGAGTTTGTGTTGCCTCTCAGCAGTGCAGAGTGGTGCAAGGGTTTGTGTTGCCGCTCAGCAGTGCAGAGCAGTGCAAGGTGTTGTGTTGTCGCACAGCAGTGCAGAGCGGTGCAAGGTTTTGTGTTGCTGCAGAGCAGTGCAAGGTTTTGTGTTGCAGCACAACAGTGCAGAGCGGTGCAAGGGTTTGTGTTGCTGCTCAGCAGTGCAGAGCGGTGCAAGGCTTTGTGTTGCCACACAGCAGTGCAGAGTGGTGCAAGGGTTTGTGCTCAGCAGTGTAGAGTGGTGCAAGGGTTTGTGTTTGTGCTCAGCAGTGCAGAGTGGTGCAAGGGTTTGTGTTTGCTGCTCAGCAGTGCAGAACGCTGCAAGGTTTTGTGTTGCTGCTCAGTGCAGAGTGCTGCAAGGTTTTGTGTTGCTGCTTAGCAGTACAGAGCACTGCAAGGTTTTGTGTTGCCACTCAGCAGTGCAGAGCAGTGCAAAGTTTTGTGTTGCTGCTCAGCAATGCAGAGCGGTGCAAGGTTTTGTGTTGCTGCTCAGCAGTTCAGAGCGGTGCAAGGTTTTGTGTTGCAGCACAGCAATGCAGAGTGGTGCAAGGTTTTCTGTTGCCGCTCAGCAGTGCAGAGTGGTGCAAGTTTTTGTGTTGCCGCAGAGCGGTGCAAGGTTGTGTTGCTGCTCAGCAGTGCAGAGCGCTGCAAGATTTTGTGTTGCTGCTCAGTGCAGAGTGCTGCAAGGTTTTGTGTTGCTGCTTAGCAGTACAGAGCACTGCAAGGTTTTGTGTTGCCGCTCAGCGGTGCAGAGCAGTGCAAGGTTTTGTGTTGCTCCTCAGCAGTGCAGAGCGGTGCAAGGTTTTGTGTTGCAGCACAGCAATGCAGAGTGGTGCAAGGTTTTCTGTTGCCGCTCAGCAGTGCAGAGTGGTGCAAGTTTTTGTGTTGCCGCAGAGCGGTGCAAGGTTTTGTGTTGCTGCTCAGCAGTGCAGAGCGGTGCAAGGTTTTGTGTTGCCGCTCAGCAGTGCAGGGCGGTGCATGGTTTTGTGTTGCCGCACAGCAGTGCAGAGCGGTGCAAGGTTTGGTGTTGCCTCTCAGAAGTGCAGAGTGGTGCAAGGTTTTCTGTTGCCTCTCAGAGCTGCAGAGCGGTGCAAAGTTTTCTGTTGCCGCACAGCAGTGCAGAGCGGTGCAAGGTTTTGTGTTTCTGCTCAGCAGTGCAGAGCGGTGCAAGATTTTCTTTTGCCACACAGCAGTGCAGAGCGGTGCAAGGTTTTCTGTTGCTGCAGAGCAGTGCAAGGTTTTGTGTTGCAGCACACCAGTGCAGAGTGGTGCAAGGGTTTGTGTTGCTGCTCAGCAGTGCAGAGCGGTGCAAGGGTTTGTGTTGCCGCTCAGCAGTGCAGAGCTGTGCAAGGTGTTGTGTTGCTGCTCAGCAGCGCAGAGTGGTGCAAGGGTTTGTGTTGCTGCTCAGCAGTGCAGAGTGGTGCAAGGGTTTGTGCTCAGCAGTGCAGAATAGTGCAAGGGTTTGTGTTTGTGCTCAGCAGTGCAGAGTGGTGCAAGGGTTTGTGTTTGCTGCTCAGCAGTGCAGAGCGCTGCAAGGTTTTGTGTTGCTGCTCAGTGCAGAGTGCTGCAAGGTTTTGTGTTGCTGCTTAGCAGTACAGAGCACTGCAAGGTTTTGTGTTGCCGCTCAGCAGTGCAGAGCAGTGCAAGGTTTTGTGTTGCTGCTCAGCAATGCAGAGCGGTGCAAGGTTTTGTGCTGCTGCTCAGCAGTGCAGAGCGGTGCAAGGTTTTGTGTTGCAGCACAGCAATGCAGAGTGGTGCAAGGTTTTCTGTTGCTGCTCAGCAATGCAGAGCGGTGCAAGGTTTTCTGTTGCCGCTCAGCAGTGCAGAGTGGTGCACGTTTTTGTGTTGCCGCAGAGCGGTGCAAGGTTTTGTGTTGCTGCTCAGCAGTGCAGAGCGGTGCAAGGTTTTGTATTGCCGCTCAGCAGTGCAGGGCGGTGCATGGTTTTGTGTTGCCTCTCAGAAGTGCAGAGCGGTGCAAAGTTTTCTGTTGCCGCACAGCAGTGCAGAGCGGTGCAAGGTTTTCTGTTGCCTCTCAGAAGTGCAGAGCGGTGCAAAGTTTTGTGTTGCTGCTCAGCAGTGCAGAGCGGTGCAAGGTTTTCTTTTGCCACACAGCAGTGCAGAGCAGTGCAAGTGTTTGTCTTGCCGCACAGCAGTGCAAGGTTTTGTGTTGCCGCACAGCAGTGCAAGGTTTTGTGTTGCCGCACAGCAGTGCAGAGCGGTGCAAGGGTTTGTGTTGCTGCTCAGCAGTGCAGGGCAGTGCAAGGTTTTGTGTTGCCGCACAGCAGTGCAAGGTTTTGTGTTGCCGCACAGCAGTGCAGAGCGGTGCAAGGGTTTCTGTTGCCGCTCAGCAGTGCAGAGCTGTGCAAGGTGTTGTGTTGCTGCTCAGCAGCGCAGGGCGGTGCAAGGTTTTGTGTTGCTGATCAGCAGAGCGGTGCAAGGTTTTGTGTTGCGGCTCTGCAGTGCAAAGCACTGCAAGGTTTTGTGTTGCCGCTCAGCAGTGCCAGGCGGTGCAAGGTTTTGTGTTGCCACACAGCAGTGCAAGGTTTTTTGTTGCTGCACAGCAGTGCAGATGGGTGTAAGGGTTTGTGTTGCCTCTCAGCAGTGCAGAGTGGTGCAAGGGTTTGTGTTGACGCTCAGCAGTGCAGAGCAGTGCAAGGTGTTGTGTTGCTGCAGAGCAGTGCAAGGTTTTGTGTTGCAGCACACTAGTGCAGAGTGGTGCAAGGGTTTGTGTTTGTGCTCAGCAGTGCAGAGTGGTGCAAGGGTTTCTGTTTGTGCTCAGCAGTGCAGGGCGCTGGAAGGTTTTGTGTTGCTACTCAGTGCAGAGCGCTGCAAGGTTTTGTGTTGCTGCTCAGCAGTACAGAGCAGTGCAAGGTTTTGTGTTGCTGCTCAGCAGTACAGAGCAGTGCAAGGTGTTGTGTTGCTGCTGAGCAGTGCAGAGCGGTGCAAGGTTTTGTGTTTCAGCACAGCAGTGCAGAGCGGTGCAAGGTGTTGTGTTGCTGCTGAGCAGCGCAGAGTGGTGCAAGGTGTTGTTTTGCTGCTCAGCAGTGCGGAGTGCTGCAAGGTTTTGTGTTGCTGCTCAGCAGTGCAGAGTGGTGCAAGGTTTTGTTTTGCTGCACAGCAGTGCAGAGCGGTGCATGGTTTTGTGTTGCTGCTCAACAGTGCAGAGCAGTGCAAGGTTTTGTGTTGTCGCTCAGCAGTGCGGAGTCGTGCAAGGTTTTGTGTTGCTGCTCAGCAGTGCAGAGCGGTGCAAGGTTTTGTGTTGCTGCACAGCAGTGCAGAGCGGTGCAAGGTTTTGTGTTGCAGCACAGCAGTGCAGAGCGGTGCATGGTTTTGTGTTGCTGCTCAACAGTGCAGAGCGGTGCAAGGTTTTGTGTTGCTGCTCAGCAGTGCAGAGCAGTGCAAGGTTTTGTTTTGCTGCTCAACAGTGCAGAGCAGTGCAAGGTTTTGTGTTGTCGCTCAGCAGTGCGGAGTCGTGCAAGGTCTGGATAGAACATTGGTTTCCACCACAAAGGTTTTTTGTTGCCCTTTTTGCAATACAAATTGCTGTGTGTGGTACATTGTGTCAGTGGGGGGGTGGGCGGCGTTCCATGGGTGGTCCTTGGCTATTCCAGCACGACCACTCATGGTTCTTGATGACAGACCTACAAAGATTGTTAGACCTGACTTTGCATCTAAAAATGATGCATCCTTGGGGCAGGGGCAGGCACTTCTCTTAAGTGAAGGGGATTACGGAGTAGTGCATCCCTTTTGAGAACAAAATAATATTTACCCATTAACCAATGTGTTTTGGGGATTGATGAGGGTCCAGCAGTTAAATAGCAACTAAAAACACTAAGCATTGGCAAAGACAGAAGACTGGCGGCCAACACTGATCCTATTGCCTTTGCAAGGTTTCTTTCCTCTGTATCAGAGGCATAGCTGTCAATGGTGCATCAGCAGCGGTGGCTGTGAGGGACCCTGTGCACCCCATATATGGCTGCATTTTATGAAGAAGTAGGGGGTACTGGACACCCCCTTTTCTTGCTTGCTTGAGGACCCGATGTTCCCTTGCTACGCCATTGGTATATATGTTTGGGGTAAAAACAGCGATTTGACGCATAGTTTTTGTTTTACTCCAACAGTTGTTTAGCAATTTAAGTGACTTCCAGAAATGTTCAGTCCCACTGTTTTCCACCCAGGAGCTCGAGAGCTGGCCGCGCAGCTTCTCTGACGCTCTTGTGGGCTGCAGAAGCACTGACTGAGTTAACAGAGAACATGGGGGTCACTCTGACCGCGGCGGACGGCGGTCGCCGCCCGCCACGCGGTTCCCGCCGAAAGACCGCTCCGCGGTCAAAAGACCGCGGCGGTCATTCTGGCTTTCCCACTGGGCTGGCGGGCGACCGCCGAAAGTCCGCCCGCCAGCCCAGCGGGAAACACCCTTCCCACGAGGATGCCGGCTCAGAATTGAGCCGGCGGTGTGGGAAGGTGCGACGGGTGCAGTTGCACCCGTCGCGAATTTCAGTGTCTGCTAGGCAGACACTGAAATTCTTTTTGGGGCCCTCTTACGGGGGCCCCTGCAGTGCCCATGCCATTGGCATGGGCACTGCAGGGGCCCAGAGGGGCCCCGCGGCACCCCCTACCGCCATCCTGTTCCCGGCGGGAGAACCGCCAGGAACTGGATGGCGGTAGGGGGTGTCGGAATCCCCATGGCGGCGGAGCGCGCTCCGCCGCCATGGAGGATTCTCAAGGGCAGCGGAAAGTCGGCGGGACACCGCCGACTTTCCGTTTCTGGCCGCGGCTGAACCGCCGCAGTCAGAATGCCTAGCGGTGCACCGCCAGCCTGTTGGCGGTGCTACCGCCGACCTCCGCCATGGCGGTAATTACCGCCAGGGTCAGAATGACCCCCCATGTGTCTCTTTCAGCTAAACTACAGTCTAAGGATGTCAGCCCTGAAAGAGAACTTTCATAGCAAAAACAAGAATCCGTTCAGACTCATACAATAGGAGCAGAAGACCAGTCCCGAAGGAAAACCGGGGGAATACCTCCCTGCACTATGGAAGTGTTCAAAGAGCTCTTCGGGTGGGTTTCATCACCACTTGAGTGACAGTGAGTATTGTGTGTGTGTTGGACAAGCCTCATGCCACTCCCGCAGGGTTTGTGGTGAGCTGTGAAGCTGACGAGTGACGTGCATGGTGGCCATTTCTCTCCTAGCCTGTAGGACACCCTGTGCATAGAATGGTGTCCTGGATACTTGGAGCCAGGTGGACACCTTGAGGGGCTTACTTACAAGCCCCCTGCGTCATTTTGTCGCACTCTGGCCGCACATAGTGCAGTCCCATAGCTATGAGGCATCCAAAGTTGCTTTGCGTGGCCTTGTAGATATGGTATAAGGCAATGCAACGCAATGCAAAAGGTATTCAGAAATTCAAAGTTTGTACATGCCAAAAAAAAAGTGAACACAACTTATGTGTGGGCCAGTTTTATTTACAATGTACAACAAATGTCACAAAGGCACCAAGCTTCGCTGCGTTTGTCAGCTTGAAGCGACATCTCAAGCCTTGGCTTCTGACAGACGTAAGATGTCCGCCATCTATTTCTCTCTTCTTTGTGCTTAGGATGGAGACCAGTTTCTGTCTTCAGTTTTCCATAAGACGTTTTTTTCCATCTTGGAGATCCTTCAAAATGTTGTCCACTTTTGGGGGAGATCCCAGCTCCCATGCTTGTTGGTTGAAGTCGCAGCACTGGAAGACATTGGTGGATTTTCCACTTAAGTCGTTCACCACTAAAGTGGCGCCGCCCTACCTCCATGGGAGACAGAGGCTTTGGTGGAGAAACCTCAGCCGCCATGTTTCGCTACTCTGGATTTAGCGGATATTCTAATGTTGACATCAGGGAGGTTGTTAGATACCCACATGGATGACAAATCCCTCATCTATCTCTGATTCAGGCTGTAAGCATCAGTCTAACCTCAATGGTCACATGCAAGCTTTTCATGTAATCTCTTCCAGCTTCAGTTGAGACCTGAGTCATAGAGCAGAGAGTTTATAATTAGATGTGAGTGTGGGGGGGGGAGGGGTGGCCCTACCAACTCAGTAACATCGCTCTGGATGAGACGCAATACAATTCTGAGAGAACCTCTGCTTAACTGCTGGTAGCTAAGGCACAAGCAGCAAACAGAAAATCACCAGGGAACTGCATGCTAAGTTCAAACAGTGCTGACAATTTTAAAGTAAAAAACACTACACAAACAAATTCTCAAACCGTTTTAAAGAAATAGAGAAAAATGTAATGTGCAAAAAAGCACCAACCTCATCAAAATAGGTTAAAGGGTACTGTAAATATATATTTTTTTAAATTTGAAAGCAAAAAGCACATCGAAAAAGTTAATTATTATGGAGAAACAACTGTTAATGGTGGACCGGGACAGTGAGGGTCAGATATATTAAGCCAATTATCCAGGTCAAGGGTTTTGCCCTCCGAGTTAGGGCCTGATTTACAGTTGTCGGGCAGGATACACTGATGCAAATCTGACGGGGACCCAGTCCACTGAACCCTGTGTGCGTGCCTCATTTAGAGTCAGGCAGACTGTAAGTATCTCGCTGCCCACCTCATTTAGAGTCAGGCAGACTGTAAGTATCTTGCTGCCCAGGTCATTTAGAGTCAGGCGGACTTTAAGTATCTGGCTGCCCGCCTCATTTAGAGTCAGGCGGACTGTAAGTATCTCGCTGCCCAGGTCATTTACAGTCAGGCGGACTGTAAGTATCTGGCTGCCAGCCTCATTTAGAGTCAGGCGGACTGTAAGTATCTGGCTGCCAGCCTCATTTAGAGTTGGGCGGACTGTAAGTATCTGGCTGCCTGCTTCATTTAGAGTCAGGCGGACTGTAAGTATCTGCCTGCCAGCCTCATTTAGAGCCATGTGGACTGTAAGTATCTCGCTGCCCACCTCATTTAGGGTCAGGCGGACTGTAAGTATCTGCCTGCTAGCCTCCTTTAGAGTCAGGCGGACTGTAAGTATCTCGCTGCCCAGGTCATTTACAGTCAGGCGGACTGTAAGTATCTGGCTGCCAGCCTCATTTAGAGCCATGCGGACTGTAAGTATCTGCCTGCCTGCCTCATTTAGAGTTGGGCGGACTGTAAGTATCTGCCTGCCTGCCTCATTTAGAGCTATGCGGACTGTAAGTATCTGCCTGCCAGCCTCATTTAGAGTTGGGCGGACTGTAAGTATCTGGCTGCCCAGGTCATTTAGAGTCAGGCGGACTGTATCTGCCTGCCAGCCTCATTTAGAGTCAGGCGGACTGTAAGTATCTCGCTGCCCACCTCATTTAGAGTCAGGCAGACTGTAAGTATCTTGCTGCCCAGGTCATTTAGAGTCAGGCGGACTGTAAGTATCTGGCTGCCCGCCTCATTTAGGGTCAGGCGGACTGTAAGCATCTCGCTGCCCACCTCATTTAGAGTCAGGCGGACTGTAAGTATCTGGCTGCCAGCCTCATTTAGAGTTGGGCGGACTGTAAGTATCTGGCTGCCCAGGTCATTTAGAGTCAGGCGGACTGTAAGTATCTGCCTGCCAGCCTCATTTAGAGCCATGCGGACTGTAAGTATCTCGCTGCCCACCTCATTTAGAGTCAGGCGGACTGTAAGTATCTGCCTGCCAGCCTACTTTAGAGTCAGGCGGACTGTAAGTATCTCGCTGCCCAGGTCATTTACAGTCAGGCGGACTGTAAGTATCTGGCTGCCAGCCTCATTTAGAGCCATGCGGACTGTAAGCATCTGCCTGCCAGCCTCATTTAGAGTTGGGCGGACTGTAAGTATCTGGCTGCCTGCCTCATTTAGAGTCAGGCGGACTGTACATTTCTGTCTGCCCAGCTCATTGACAGTCATGTAGACTGTAGGTATCTGCCTGTTTGCCTCATTTAGAGTCAGACGGACTGTAAGTATCTCGCTGCCTGCCTCATTTACAGTTATGTAGACTGTAGGTATCTGCCTGTCTGCCTCATTTAGAGTCAGGTGGCCTGCAAGTATTCCATAGACGGAGCCTTTCTTGGTTTTCCTGACAGAATACTTCCTATGTCAGGCAGACAGAGTAGGGGATGTCGGGGGAAGGGCTTCACACCGTCCACCTAGCTAGGGTGGACGGTGTAAAGTCTTTATTTCCCTCTCCATCATCGCCAGGAACAACCTGGTGATAAGGGACAGTAAAGAAAAATTACTCCCTTACTTTGGTTGAGACCCCCTTGGGTGAGAGACATTCGTTTTTTGTTTATCAAAAACAAACTCCCACTTTGGGAGGTTTTATATTGAAAAACAAAACACTTTTTAAAAGTTTGATTGGGGTTATAATGGCTGACAGTACTGTCTCATACTGTTCCTACATTGAATGGAATGGCCATAAAACTGGTTCCTGTCCACATAGAGAATTGTTTTCTGGTCTGGTGGAGAACTCTAAATTTGGTGGGCAGAGTTATCTCAAAATGGCAAAGGTATTGTCCTTCATCATTCTAACAGAGTAAACTCCTTCCACCAACTTATACATCAGTCCCTAGACCTCTGACTGCTGAGAAAGCTTCTTCTGGTCAGACCTGAAGCCCGCAGGCCCCCAGGACAGGCTTTTGAGCAATAGGTTGTTCTTCGGCCACAGCTCCAGCAGGGTCCAGTCCTTTTTAGTTATCTGGGTCCTCTTGTGGTCGGGAGACATTCTGCTTTTGTATCCCTGAAGTAGGTAAACAGGAGACCAATCACTTGACCTATGATGTGCAGTTCCGGTCCCTGGGTGCCCACACGATTCAGGAGTCCTTATGGAAGTCTTCTTCGGATAGCAGGATCAGAGGTCAGTATTCCTCTTCCGGCAGAGCCGCCTTCTTCAGCTGGAGCCTTTACATGGTTCGGTAATGTTCTCAGGTGGTGATAGCTGAGATGCCTGATTTGCCATCACATTAGCCCCTTTTTGGTGAAGGTCTAGCACTGAATGTAAGAGCCCATGATTCAGGATGGCGGGGCCCAGATGCCGCCAGGCAGGTCTTTCTTTAGCTTCTTATCCACTCCCCCCACCTCAAAGGGTCCAAGCTGGGGTTCTCTCCTTCTGTGGCCAGGCCTGACTGTCTAGGAGGGTCTAGGAAATGAATAGAAGATCCCTCCCTGGCATCTGAGTCTAAAGATGTAGAACAAAAGCTGCCATTGGTTCTGACAGCTATTCCTGTCCGCTCCCAGGTAGGTAAGCTCCGCTAGTGCCTGTCACAGACTCGTAAAACATGGATGAACTGGTAGAGCTCACGAACACCCTGGAGGGGGGATGGGAGGTGCAGAGGCCACGGGGGGACTGTCTTGCTGCTGGCCTCCTCTCTTCTCTTCTCTCCGGATACTGATGGTGTCCCAGCACAGGCTCCCCATGCAATCCTGGCAGTGCTCTCATGATCTACCTAGCATGACAGCAGCAACAGGATTGGTCTGAGCAGCTTGGTCTGCTGCTCGGACACTTCACAAGAGTATGTGCTGTTTCTCCAGCCTGCCTGTGCAACACAGCTGGGTTGGAGAAACCTAAGTGCGCATGTCACTTTGGCTGGACTAAGACGGCCAGCCAAACTGACATGCACGCTTAAGTGCACTCCACTTCTAAGCCCTCCCATGGCACAGCCCCGGCCCCTCCATGCATATGTTGACTCCGCCAGCAGCTGAACAAGAAAACAATAATGAAATATAATTGTATTTTTCCGCTGCTGGCTCTTAGCCAGTGGGGCGACTCTCCTTCGCCATTACGAAGGAGCCACCGCTGGATCCAATGCCACCCAGTGCGCACAGTGGCAGAGGTGGTCTAATCCTGGAAAACCAAACTGTGCTGGCACTCCCTTGGGGATGAGAAAAGCGTAAAATAGGTAAAGAGCAGGAACCAATGGGGTCGAGGTGGAGTAAAGGGTGTGAAAATGATGAGGACCAGAGCAGGATGCAAGGGGAAAGAAGCAATGCAAGGTCAGTGGTAAACAGCAGAGGATCTGCAGTGGCGCCAACTAGGCCAAGGACTTAGCAGCCCATGGTCGGCAGTCTAGCGCACAGGAAGCAACGCAAGGTCTCTCCGAAACAAGGGAGGGCCCGTGGCTTGAGCAGCCCATGGTCAGCAGTCTAGCGGACAGGAAGCAACGCAAGGTCTCTCCGAAACAAGGGAGGGCCCGTGGCTTGAGCAGCCCATGGTCAGCAGTCTAGCGGACAGGAAGCAACGCAAGGTCTCTCCGAAACAAGGGAGGGCCCGTGGCTTGAGCAGCCCATGGTCAGCAGTCTAGCGGACAGGAAGCAACACAAGGTCTCTCCGAAACAAGGGAGGGCCCGTGGCTTGAGCAGCCCATGGTCAGCAGTCTAGCGGACAGGAAGCAACACAAGGTCTCTCCAAAACAAGGTAGGGCCCGTGGCTTGAGCAGCCCATGGTCAGCAGTCTAGCGGACAGGAAGCAACACAAGGTCTCTCCAAAACAAGGTAGGGCCCGTGGCTTGAGCAGCCCATGGTCAGCAGTCTAGCGGACAGGAAGCAACACAAGGTCTCTCCAAAACAAGGGAGGGCCCGTGGCTTGAGCAGCCCATGGTCAGCAGTCTAGCGGACAAGAAGCAACACAAGGTCTCTCCAAAACAAGGGAGGGCCCGTGGCTTGAGCAGCCCATGGTCAGCAGTCTAGCGGACTGGAAGCAACACAAGGTCTCTCCAAAACAAGGGAGGGCTCGTAGCTTGAGCAGCCCATGGTCTGCAGTCTAGCGGACAGGAAGCAATACAAGGTCTCTCCAAAACAAGGGAGGGTCCGTGGCTTGAGCAGCCCATGGTCAGTAGTCTAGTGCAAAGTCAACTGGAGAAACAGTGCAGAATGCAGTCTTGCCGCGCAGGAGTAGCAGCGCAGGGAACATAAGAGGAAGCAATGCATGACCCAAAGGGATAGGGAACAATGCATTGTATGAAGATGTAAGGGGCGGCAGAGCAGGGACCATAAGAGGAAGCAATGCAGGATCCTAACGCATATGGAACAATACATGGTCTGAAGATGTAAGGGGCAGCATTCGGGGAAGGTGATCGAGAATAGTGAAGGCTCCAGCTTTTAGCTTACAAAGTTATTGGAAGGAAGCCTCCCTCCGGTGAGCACATCTCCCTCCGGTGAGGACATCTCCCTCTAGTGAGCACATCTCCTTGCAGTGAGCACACCTCCCTCAAGTGAGCGCACCTCTGTCCGGTGAGCACACCTGCCTCTGTTGAGCACACCTTCCTTCAGTGTGCAGGTGTCCCTCTGCTGTGCACATCTCCCTCTAGTGAACACATCTCCCTCTAGTGAACACATCTCCCTCTAGTGAACACATCTCCCTCTAGTGAGCACACCTCCCTCAAGTGAGCACACCTCTGTCCCGTGAGCACACCTGCCTCTGTTGAGCACACCTTCCTTCAGTGTGCAGGTGTCCCTCTGCTGTGCACATCTCCCTCTAGTGAACACATCTCCCTCCAGTGAGCACACCTCCCTCCAGTGAGCACACCTCCCTCCAGTGAGCACACCTCCCTCAAGTGAGCACACCTCTGTCCGGTGAGCACACCTGCCTCTGTTGAGCACACCTTCCTTCAGTGTGCAGGTGTCCCTCTGCTGTGCACATCTCCCTCTAGTGAACACATCTCCCTCTAGTGAACACATCTCCCTCTAGTGAACACATCTCCCTCCAGTGAGCACACCTCCCTCAAGTGAGCACACCTCTGTCCGGTGAGCACACCTGCCTCTGTTGAGCACACCTTCCTTCAGTGTGCAGGTGTCCCTCTGCTGTGCACATCTCCCTCTAGTGAACACATCTCCCTCTAGTGAACACATCTCCCTCTAGTGAACACACCTCCCTCCAGTGAGCACACCTCCCTCCAGTGAGCACACCTCCCTCCAGTGAGCACACCTCCCTCAAGTGAGCACACCTCTGTCCGGTGAGCACACCTGCCTCTGTTGAGCACACCTTCCTTCAGTGTGCAGGTGTCCCTCTGCTGTGCACATCTCCCTCTAGTGAACACACCTCCCTCCAGTGAGCACACCTCCCTCCAGTGAGCACACCTCCCTCAAGTGAGCACACCTCTGTCCGGTGAGCACACCTGCCTCTGTTGAGCACACCTTCCTTCAGTGTGCAGGTGTCCCTCTGCTGTGCACATCTTCCAGTGGTGAGCACATCTCCCTCCAGGGAACATCAGTGCCCTACCCTCGAGGTAATCCAATAGTTTTGATACATTAAAACCTGAAATAAAGAGAGAGTTCCTACAGCCCCACAGCACCAGTCCAAACTGTGTGTAGCCAATCTTCAGTGTGCTCTAGTCCTGCTTGGGTTTCATGGCCAGACACCCCTACAGCTGCAGGCACTGGTTGCTCTTAGATGAAGAGAGTGATTTGTCATCAAGAATTATTGTCCTCTTTCTTTATTTGTGAATATTCAAAATACTTGTTCACAAATGTTTGTTTTTTACTTCATTTGTTCATCAGAAGGGTTCACATTGCACCTCTGAATGTATTTATTTTACAAAACCTAACGAGTAATATCCTCGTCCCATTGGAGGCTGCAGAAAGTAAATTGTCCACATCCCGACAGCAAGGGGCAGATTTATGAAAAGCGGTGATGCAACTAGTGCAGCGCCAGTTTTCTTGTGCCCCTGAGCGCCGCCCTAATGCCGCCATCTGTGTGCCGTATATAAAATACGGTGCACCATAGCGGTAGTCAGGGGTACTAGAGGCATAATTTGTTACGCTTGTCCGGCGCTTTGCAGGATCCGCATCAACAGTTTTGAGGCTAATGCTGCAAAGCACCCAGAGGCCCATTAAGAACAAAGAGAGCCTCCCTTTAACGCCTGCTCCGAGCAGGCGTTAAAAATGCTGATAAAAATTACGCAAACACATCTCTTAGATTTCTTTATGCCTTTTTTTCAGCCCCCCTAGCACTGGAACACCCTGCTTGCATAAATGCATAGCGTAGGCATATTGTGGCGCAAGGGGTTAAAAGTGGTGCAATGCATATTTGTAAATATACTGCACCATTTTTCGCCTTTCAACGCCACAGCATAAAAAAAAATGGCGCTAATGTGGTGTTGGAATGGCGCTGGGCCCTTTTAAATCTGGGCCTATTTAGCTTATGTTCCTGGAGTGACCAGTGAGAACTGCTGTTTTTTAAGAGGTCGGCAGGTATGAAGCAAGCAAGTCTGACCGTATCTCAGGAGGCTTTTTGGGAGTGGAGGTGGGGGGAGTTTGGCAGTGTCAGCGGTTTTTCACAAGTGCCCATATGCCAAGAATTGCATCTAGTATGCCAGTGCCATCCTTTAGCCAAGGGGATCCTCACATGCCAAGCCCATCCGTGGTGTGCAGCATTCTGTGTGCCTCTCATGTGAAGATTTGCTTCCAGTATCCGAGCACCGTTACTTTGCCATTGGTCCTTTGCTCCTTGACAGTAGTGTAACAAAACTTGAGGGGGGCCCCTGCAAAGTTCACGGAGGGGCCCCCTTCTGACCTTGCTAGGGAGTTCTCAGGCAGGATGCTGTGGTGAGGGGGTGCCCCCTGCATCGCTGGGGCTGAGGGGCCTTTGTTACACCAGTGCTCTTTGAGTCAAGAATGACCTTCAGTTTGCCAGAGCCGATGGCGGACTCACCGTAACGCTACGTTCTCATTCATGCTCACTTGCATTCACTCATGACACTCATTCTCATTCACACACTCTCCTTTGCCCTCTCTCATTTACTCTCACTGTTGCACTAATTGTCCCACTCATTCCCCATCTCTCGCACTCATTCTCACACTCTGATTCTTTCTCACTCACATACTCTTTCTATCCCTCCCTCATACTTTCTCGCTTTAGCATTTTTCTGTCTCATCTTAGAGCATGGCCCGTACTCCAGATCAATAGCACAAAACACCGCACATTTAAAACGCTTCAGAGAGTTCGTCGCGGGTTTGATCTCTCTTCTTTGTGTGGTAAAGTCATTTTTGGCAGAAGATTAGTTTTTTCTTCGCAACTTTTGCATATGAATAGATAATCACAGTAATTATTTTTCACATCTTAAAATTTGAATGGGACCTTTTATTGTATGTGTAATTTGTAGTAAACCCAGCGTACCTTCATCTTAAAAGGATTCACCAGCATTAAATATCAAAGTAAGTGTCATTTCAAGACATTATCCAGTCAAATGCTGAGGCAGTAACGGGAGATATGTCAAGACGAGCTCAGTTACCATGCGGCGAGATGGGCTACATCAGCAAATAAGGCACGAACTGGGTGTTTGGAGAACTTTAGAAATATTCAAAACATTGCATTGAAGTTCTGAGCTAGAATATCTTTAGACAGACACAAACATCCCCTTTCAAGTCACTGTTTGAAAGAATATTTCTGCATCAACATTTTAAGAGCACTTGTGTGTTACTATTTCTGTGGCAGAGTTTGTTGCCTCAACCGCCTAAATGTGTCAACAGGGTCACCATATATGTGCAGTGAACGCATAGGGGGATTACTCACTTCTAACAAAGAACTGTTTCAATTCTGCAGCTAATTAAATGTGTGTTTGACTGACTGCTTTTCTAAGGGTCATGTTACAGGCCAGAGAATGAACATTTCCAATCTGCAGTACTCGTTCACTAACATGGCAGCTGACATGTGCCTTCAAGGAGAGGTGACCTTGCAGGCGTTTTTATATAGCGCGGACTTTACCCGAAGGTGTCAGAGCGCTTCACAATAGGCAAAGTAAAGATACAAGAGGAGAAGAATTACAAGTGAGCCTGTTACAAAAACAAGCGTTACATTACAAGAGGCAATCGTGATAATTGTGCACGTATCAAGAGCAAAAAATAAACGAGGTAGCAAACGATACGTTATGAGAGGAAAAAGTGACGTGTGCAGGTTACAAGAGCAAATAAAGTACGAATAGAGGTAAAAAAGTTGCAATCAATGGTAGACACTCAAAACACTAAAACAATAGTTACGTTACATGAGGCAGTGGTGGCCGTTGTGCATGTATCAAAAGCAAACAAGATATAAGAGGTAGCAAATGATACGTTGAAAAGGAAAGGTGCCGTGTGCATGTTACAAACGAGTACAAGATACAGGTAGAGGTAAAATACTGCACTACATGGCAGACACTCAAAACACAAAAACACCCTGGGAAGGCACTTCTATAGGCGTGGAGAACAGAATATCCTATAATGGAAGGACTTCCTTCTGAAAACAGAGGGCTAGAATTAACTTTGGAAGTGTCTTTGAAGGAGGAGAGCTTTGAGGTCAGTTTTGAAGGCCTGGGAAGAGGTGGTGGTCCGAAGCTGAGGCGGAAGTGAGTTCCAGATTCTCACCGCGTTGCCTGAAAAGGATTGGGCCATCAATCTTTCCTTCTTGAAAATGGGAGGTTCAAGCAATAACTTTTCTGCATTACGTGATGGTCTGGAGCCCCCAGAGAGTTTCAGTTTATTCACCAGGTAGCGAGGGGAGGAGGAGTGCAAGGCTTTGTGGGTGATACATGCAGTTTTGTAGATAGATCTTGCCTCTATGGGAAGCCAACGGAGGGTGGATAAAATGGGTGTGATGTGGTCGCTTCTTTTGGCCCCATATATGAAACGAGCTGCTGAATGGAGAATAGACTTCAGGGGGGAAAGGTGGGATTTGGGAAGGCCAGTAAGAAGAGAGTTGCAGTAGTCCAATCTGGAGAGAACCAGCGCTTGGACCAGGGTTTTAAGGTCGTGCTCCGGGAAGAAGCGACGAATCCCCCAAAGAAGGCGCAGTTGGTGTCGAGCAGACTTTGCAATGGAGTTAATGTGGGAGAGTAGATTGAGTTTTTTGTCGAGAATGACACCAAGGGATTTTGCGCTCTCGACAATGATGGGCTTATTGTTCATTAGATTGATCTGATCCATCCATGTTTGCACTGGGGGATGAGAAAGGGAGGAGGAAAGGAGGAGGAATTCTGTTTTGGAGGGATTCAGGATCAGTTGATGAGTTACCATCCAGTTTTGAATGGAGTCGAGAGTAGAGCTAAGGAAGGAGAGATCGTGAATGGAGGCCACCTTAAGGTAAATCTGAGTGTCATCCGCATATAGATGATAGTGGATCCCGGATTTACTCAGCAGATTTCCCAATGGTTCTAAATAGAGATTGAACAGTGTGGGTGCAAGTATGGAGCCTTGAGGAACACCTTGACTGACTGCTACAGGAGCTGAAAGACTGTTCGCTATTTTGATCATTTGGGATCTATCAGAGAGGAAGGAGGCAAACCATTTGAGCACATTGCCCTCCATGCCCATTCTCTGTTGAAGAGTGTTAAGGAGAGTGTTGTGATTGACAGTGTCAAAGGCTGCAGAAAGGTCAAGAAGAATTAGAAGACAAGACTCCCCTGAATCGAGTATCCGCAGCGCGTCATCAATCACTAGCAGCAAGGCTGTTTCAGTGCTGCAGTTTTGAATGAAGCCAGACTGGAAATTGTCAAGAAGATCATTTTCCTTGATATGGCGAGAGAGTTGTTTCGCTACACATTTTTCTGTGATTTTCGCAAGAAAGGGTAGGTTAGTGATGGGACGGTAGTTGTTGAGGTCGTTCGCATCAGCAGTGGTTTTTTTTAGCAGAGGAGTGACCTGCCCAGTTTTGAAGGACACAGGAAGGGAGCCTTGACTGAGGGAGAGGTTGACCAGAGTGGTCCAGTAGGAAAGAGAATTAGTATAGAAGTCAATGGCAATGGCACTAGGGATGGGGTCAAGAGAATGGTTAGAGGGCTTTGTATCGAGGATGCATTTAAGGAGAGCATCGTCAGAGATGGGGTCAAAGTTTTGCCAAATGGTTAAGGATTTGCACTCCTCTGTGGGGGTAGGATGAATGACCTGATCTACAAGTGATTTTACCTTTTCGTCAAAGAATATAGCGAATTCCGCTGCTTTCCTTGTGGAATCTTCCAATTTGGAGGTTGGGGGAGAGCTGTTAGGGTTCTTGATGAGGTCGAATAGTTTTTTGGGTCTATTTTTGGCTGAGTCAAGGAGGGATTTGTAGTGCGACGCTTTTCCAAGGAAGATGAGATTGTGGTACTTGGATCTTGCTGAACGAAGCGTGGCCAAATTTTCAGTGGAGGGTGCTTGTCTCCATTGTTTCTCAAGGGCTCTTATGAACTTCCTTTCTTCATAGAGGGATTTGTTGAACCAAGGTGCTGAGGGAGTGGGCCTTTTCTTTTTGCTTTGGAGAGGAGCGACATTATTGATTTCGGCTGCAAGGACTGTGAGGCATTGGGAGGTGAGTTCGTTGACATCTAGGTCCGGGTCTAGCCTTGGAAGTGATAGCAAGGCAGAATTACAGAGGGTACTGAGGTCAATATTTTTAGTGTCACGGAACCAGGAAGTAGCCCTCTTAGGCTGGCCCAGAGTTATAGAGTGTGATAGGTGAAGAGAGAATGGGATGAGGAGGTGGTCCGACCAGTCTACATGAATAGGGGTAGCGATAGTCAGCAAGCCTGCTTTAGAAATGACAAGGTCTAGGATTGAGCCTTTAGAGTGTGTTGTTTCTGTGCAGTGTTGGATAAGATCGTTTGCAGAGAGGAAGGTGGCCAGCAAATTCGCATTTGTGTCTTGAGGCGAGCCCCAGTGGACATTGAAGTCACCCACGAAGATCTGATTGTCACTTTGCGTGAATTGGTCGCTGATGCAGTCCGTGAGTTCCTCCATAAACGAAGGGCTGCTACCAGGCGGGTGGTAAATAGCATGGAATCTGAGAGGTGAGCGGTGGTGCAATTGAAGCTCAAGTGATAGGCATTCAAAAGTGTGGCAGGAGCTGTTAGGAAGAGCCTTAAGTTGAAGGGAGTTTCTAAAGATGACCGCAACACCTCCCCCCACTTTGTCAATTCTGTCATTTCTAAGTATAGAATAGCCTGTGGGTACAAGGAGATCAAACATAGAGTGAGAGGTATCGTTGAACCAGGTCTCTGTGAGGAAGAGCATGTCAATATTGTGCAGGTTGATGGTATCGGAGATTTCAAGTTTGTGTTTTATTGCAGATCTGCAGTTGTGGAGCAGACAGCGCAGCTCTGACGCAACTGTTTTGGTGACGGGGGCACTTGGGCTATGACGGGTGATAGGGATATTGTGCTTATATGAGGGCGCTCGGGAGCATTTAGGTGGGCGAGTGGTTCTGACAGAGGAGATGGTCGGAATAGTGTAGATTACAGGGTTACTGGGAAGTGGAAGTGAAGGAAGGGTGGCGTTCGAGCGCTTGTGTGGATTTGCAGACGACTGGCTATGTTTAGCTATAGTGGGGTGTGGTGGTGAGGTGCATCTCGTGGAAGGGTGAGTGTTAGCCAAAGGAATTGAGGTGTGTGGAAAAGTCGAGATCTTGGAGCTTAAAACTAAAATGGTAGCTTCAAGTTGGGAGATGGCGGTGATTAGAGAGCCTAGCTTTTTTTCCAGAGAGAGTAAGGAAGAGCACGGCGTAATGGGTGGCTCGATGGAAACAGGAGGGGGTGCACTAGGCAGTGTACGGCAGGAAGAGGTGGGGGAACGGGAGGGGAGTAGGGGTATAGGGTTCAGAGGTGGGGAAAGGTTTAGGGTGAGAGCAGGAGTTGGTGCACCAGGGGTGAGAGGAGAGTTGTCGTTGTTGGCGTTGCAAGAAGGATAGGAATTAAGGGCAGAACTAGGGGGCGATAGTAGAGGAGTGGGGCGGTGGGGCGGTAGGAGAGGGGAGGAGTGTGAGGAGTCATAGGGATTAGGGAGGTATGAAAGGAAGGGGGGGGAAGGGGTTGCATAGGTCCTGGCAGCTAAGTGAGGTGGCTGTGATGGAGCGGGTATCGGGCAGAATGGGGGGGATTGGGAGAAAGGGAAGTTGAAGAAAGGAAGTGATTCTGCTCGGTCCGAGGGAGGGAAGGGGTTACCAGGGGAGGAAAGGGGGTAGCACAGCAGTGCTGGAGGAGAGTGGGGAGGGAGAGAGATGGAATGTATTTGCGGGGAAATCGGGGTACATAGTGAGGGGAGGAGTGGGCGGAAAAGCAGAGCGGAGGAGGGAACAAGGGGAGCGTAGGGAACATAGACAGGGGGAGAGGGCTGGAGGAGAGGTGGTCTAAGGAGGGGGGTGGCCGGAAGGGATAGGGGGGAGGAGATGAGAATGGAGTGCCGGGACGGTGCGGAATGGACGAGGAGCGTGTTAGCTAGAGGTAAGGCTGAAGTGAAGAGGGGAGGGGCAAACTGTGAGGGGGGAAGAATGCGAGGGGAGGTCCGAGGGGAGAGAAGAGGGTCGACCTGTGCCTCCCCAGGGTGCAGCCTGTTGGAGAGTGGGGGGATCAGGGGAGGAGAAAGGGAGTAATTGGTGGAGCTAGATGGAGAGTCAAGGGATAGCCCGGTAGCAGAGGAGGGGAGTAGGGAAGGGAAGAGGCGGTCAAAGAGAGAGAGACAGGTGTCTTTGGCTTGGATCATAACAGTACCGTTGTTATAGAGTGAGATAGTGAGGGAGCCGTTAAAACACGCAGAGGGGGAAATTTTTAGCTGTTTCCCATGGGGGATAGAGGAGGAGGAGGTGACGTTAAAGGAATTGTAAAAGCTGGTAGACCAAGAGGGTATGTCGTGCGTGAAAAAAATTAGATCGTTTTTGAGCCCCCCATATCGACCATTGTAAAACTGATCGACAAAAAGGGAATCGGGGAAATATTCAATGGTGTTATGCTTGAAACGTTTTGTTGCAGCTTTAGACAGGTTAGAAGGGTAGATGATTTTGTAGCAATTAATTCCAGACTTAATTCGAGCGGTGGCCATGTTGGGAAATTGTGGAGGAGGAGGGTGGTGGGGAAAAGGGAAGGGTGTTACTAGGACGGTGGTGGTGAGGAGAAGTATGAGGGCAAGAAGGGGGCACGTAATCCAGACATCGGGTGAAGGAACCTGAGTTATTGTGGAGACAGGAAAGTGAGGCGATTAGGGATAGGTTGTTACTTCATAACAGGGCTGATTCAACAAGGTAGGACTGAAGATGGAGTGGTGTAAGAGGAAAATCACTGTACTTATCATCCTGAGATATAAACCACATAAAGCACAGCATCACAATAGGTATCAAACGCATTGTACGCCCAGAATCTCAACAGTCTAATATTAGATACAAGCACAGGGTGGAACATAATTTCACTAGCATAACCCAAAGTATGCCAGAACCTCAAAATCATAAAACACAATTTAGAGGTAGCCAGAACAGGGTCTGAAAATCAAACTACCAGAAATACATTTCCTAGCACCACAAATACACAATGGGGCCTGGCACCCTACAAACCACCAGGAACCCCTAGTCAGCTGGCCAACCCAAAGGGGCTCAAATGCCCTGTGTCCAGAATGTTGGGGCTGCTGCCAATACAGCGAAAGACCAGCGTGCGTACTTGCGCAAACCTAAACGTTGCAACTGGCACTAAGTGCTGCACAGCTGTGAAGAAATGGTGCAAGGAGTGCATCTCACTCCTACCTCAGACAGAACTACCTCCAAAAGCCCTAAGAGTCTAGAGGACTGTACTGCACGGCGTTGGCCCATTTTACCCATTTTGCGGTGATGTGCATGTGCCAAATGTAGGTGGTTTCCCTACAGATCGTTGTAGTTTGCTCGAGTGATGGGGCAAGGTGTGGAGTTACTCTCAGAGCCCACAATCCATAGTTGGGGTCAGAAAGAGACTGGGTGGATCGCTTTTACTCTTGCTTTGGTCTTGATACCCCCCTCTTAGTGCAGAGTCTTGGAAATAGTCCCTGCTGGGATCTGGTTCAATTCAACTCCCCAGGTGATTCCCAGGACCAGGGGTGTTTCCATTATATTCCCAGAGGCTCTCACCTTAATGCTGCGTTTGTACAATCTTGTCTTCAGGTGCCTCCAGTGGTACTCTGTCGGACCACCGAGTAGGGGTCTCTAGAGTTAGTTTTCCAGGGGCCCCAAGTAAAGGGGCCTCGCCAGTTTTGTTCCTTGACCCCGATCAGGTCACCGGTGTTCCGCTTTCCTTCTCTCCGCAGGGCGTCAGGGGCAAGCACGGCTCAGCTCAGCGGAGTGGGGCCAGCCGCTTCGGGTCCTCCCTGGGGACTCGTCTATTTTACGGGCTCCGTAGTCCCCGGGTGACGGCTCCAGCGCAGGAGGCTGGAGATGCGCCGGGGATCCAGCACCGACCGAGCGCGGTGCAGGCAGCCCTTTCACTTCGCTCTATGCTTGCAACAAGTTCGCATGCAAAATGGCGGCCGCCATCTTGCGCCCTTCCATAGAACCGCTTTTCACTGATTCGGGGCTTGCTGTAGAGAAGTTAAATCCAGGAGGGCCTTACTGCTTTCTTAGTATGCTGTTGCTGGCACTTACAAATCGCAGAAACAGACCGTCATGAAGGACATCGTTTCTTCTGTTTGTCAAAAAATTAGTTCTTCGGCGATTTTCATAATGAATATTCAATTTTGTCCCCTCTTCGCCCGTCAGTGATTACAGAGAGCAACGTGTAGCCCCGGCACAGGGACCTCAACCTGCAGCATTCAATGCAGCCCCGTCCGCAGCTCGGCACATCACTCTCGAAGCATGCACTTCGTTTGTCTGGAAAAGGATGCATAGTTCAATGTCATGTGCAAGAACACAGGAACCGAGCATGCGCTGACCTGTCCCCGCTCTGCCTGTACCTTGTATACGAAAAGTACACAGGATCCGAGCATGCGCTGACCTGTCCCCTCTCTGCCTGTACCCTGTATACAAAAAGAACACAGGATCCGAGCATGCGCTAACCTCTCCCCGCTCTGCCTGTACCCTGTATGCGAAAAGAACACAGGATCCGAGCATGCGCTGACCTGTCCCATCTCTGCCCTGTATACGAAAAGAACACAGGAACCGGGCATGTGCTGACCTCTCCCCGCTCTGCCTGTACCCTGTATACGACAAGAACACATGAACCGAGCATGCGCTGACCTCTCCCCGCTCTGCCTGTACACAGGATCCGAGCATGCCCTGACCTCTCCCCGCTCTGCCTGTACCCTGTATGCGAAAAGAACACAGGATCCGAGCATGCGCAGACCTCTCCTTGCTCTTTCTGTACCCAGTATACGGAAAGAACGCAGGATCCGAGCATGCGCTGACCTCTCCCCGCTCTGCCTGTACCCTGTATGCAAAAAGAACGCAGGATCTGAGCATGCGCAGACCTCTCCCCGCTCTGCCTGTACCCTGTATACGAAAAGAACACAGGATCCGAGCATGCGCTGACCTCTCCCCGCTCTGCCTGTACCCTGTATACGAAAAGAACACAGGATCCGGGCATGTGCTGACCTCTCCCCGCTCTGCCTGTACCCTGTATACGACAAGAACACATGAACCGAGCATGCGCTGACCTCTCCCCGCTCTGCCTGTACCCTGTATACGAAAAGAACACAGGATCCGAGCATGCGCTGACCTCTCCCCACTCTGCCTGTACCCTGTATACGAAAAGAACACAGGATCCGGGCATGTGCTGACCTCTCCCCGCTCTGCCTGTACCCTGTATACGACAAGAACACATGAACCGAGCATGCGCTGACCTCTCCCCGCTCTGCCTGTACCCTGTATACGAAAAGAACACATGAACCGAGCATGCGCTGACCTCTCCCCGCTCTGCCTGTACACAGGATCCGAGCATGCGCTGACCTCTCCCCGCTCTGCCTGTACCCTGTATGCGAAAAGAACGCAGGATCCGAGCATGCGCAGACCTCTCCCCGCTCTGCCTGTACCCTGTATACGAAAAGAACACAGGATCCGAGCATGCGCTGACCTCTCCCCGCTCTGCCTGTACCCTGTATACGAAAAGAACACAGGATCCGGGCATGTGCTGACCTCTCCCCGCTCTGCCTGTACCCTGTATACGACAAGAACACATGAACCGAGCATGCGCTGACCTCTCCTCGCTCTGCCTGTACCCTGTATACGAAAAGAACACAGGATCTGAGCATGCGCTGACCTCTCCCCGCTCTGCCTGTACCCTGTATACGAAAAGAACACAGGATCCGGGCATGTGCTGACCTCTCCCCGCTCTGCCTGTACCCTGTATACGACAAGAACACATGAACCGAGCATGCGCTGACCTCTCCCCGCTCTGCCTGTACCCTGTATACGAAAAGAACACATGAACCGAGCATGCGCTGACCTCTCCCCGCTCTGCCTGTACACAGGATCCGAGCATGCGCTGACCTCTCCCCGCTCTGCCTGTACCCTGTATGCGAAAAGAACGCAGGATCCGAGCATGCGCAGACCTCTCCCCGCTCTGCCTGTACCCTGTGTACGAAAAGAACACAGGATCCGAGCATGCGCTGACCTCTCCCCGCTCTGCCTGTACCCTGTATACGAAAAGAACACAGGATCCGGGTATGTGCTGACCTCTCCCCGCTCTGCCTGTACCCTGTATACGACAAGAACACATGAACCGAGCATGCGCTGACCTCTCCCCGCTCTGCCTGTACCCTGTATACGAAAAGAACACAGGATCCGAGCATGCGCTGACCTCTCCCCGCTCTGCCTGTACCCTGTATACGAAAAGAACACAGGATCCGGGCATGTGCTGACCTCTCCCCGCTCTGCCTGTACCCTGTATACGACAAGAACACATGAACTGAGCATGCGCTGACCTATCCCCGCTCTGCCTGTACCCTGTATACGAAAAGAACACATGAACCGAGCATGCGCTGACCTCTCCCCGCTCTGCCTGTACACAGGATCCGAGCATGCGCTGACCTCTCCCCGCTCTGCCTGTACCCTGTATAAGAAGGATGTATACGGTACCGGTGAGTGGACAGGACCTCACACGTGGGACCAGATGCTGGAATGCACAGCTCTGACGTCATGGCTAATGGCGCAATGAGACGTTCCACGGCTTGGCATCCTAAAGGAGTCATTCTTGTCTTGTCTGTATCATCATAACTCGTTGAGGAAATAGAGAGACGGGGCTCCCACTCCTGTTTACTCCTAAAAGGAAGCACTTTCCTTTAGGGCCTTACGAAATGGGCTAGGTGTATCCCCAATAATTTGGTGGTAAGACAGTTCTACAGTCAACATTTGTGTCGGCCCATCTTGACGGCTTTCTTTTAATGATGGATTCCATCTCTACTTCTGTACTATCCTTTTTATACCAAAAGTCAGCACGACCTCTGTGGGGGCGCAGAAAAGGGCAATAAAGTTTTACAGTTCACTCTTCATCCACAGGGGCGTCGACCCCCAATTTATTGGCTTTGTTACCTCTCTGGTTTTCTTCCAAGTACCAGAAAACCATCCAGAGGCCGTAGAGACAGGGGGAAGGAATGCTTGAGTGTGAAACATAGAAGAAGTTGTGTTTGAGTTTTAGAGATGGAAGGAGGAGTGCTTGAGAGTTAGAGATAGGAGTGCTTGAGAGTTAGAGATAGGAGTGCTCGAGAGTTAGAGATAGGAGTGCTCGAGAGTTAGAGATAGGAGTGCTTGAGTATTAGAAATAGGAGTGCTTGAGTATTAGAAATAGGAGTGCTTGAGTGTTAGAGATAGGAATGCTTGAGTGTTAGAGATAGGAATGCTTGAGAGTTAGAGATAGTGCTTGAGTATTAGAAATAGGAGTGCTTGTGTTTTAGAGATAGGAGTTCTTGAGTGTTAGAAATAGGAATACTTGAGTGTTAGAGATAGAAGGAGGAGTGCTTGAGTATTAGAAATGGTAGTGCTTGAATATTAGAGATAGGAATGCTTGAGTGTCAGAGATAGGAGTGCTTTAGTATTAGAAATAGGAGTGATTGAGTATTAGAAATAGGAGTGCTTGAGAGTTAGAGATAGAAGTGCTTGAGTATTAAAAATAGGAGTGCTTGAGTATTAGAAATAGGAATACTTGCGTGTTAGAGATAGGAGTGCTTGCCTATTAGAAATAGGAGTACTTGAGAGTTAGAGATAGGGGTGCTTGAGTATTAGAAATGGGAGTGCTTGAGTATTAGAAATGGGAGTGCTTGAGTGTTAGAGATAGGAGTGCTTGCCTATTAGAAATAGGAGTGATTGAGTATTAGAAATAGGAGTGCTTGAGAGTTAGAGATAGAAGTGCTTGAGTATTACAAATATGAGTGGTTGAGTATTAGAAATAGGAGTGCTTGAGTATTAGAAATAGGAGTGCTTGAGTATTAGAAATAGGAGTGCTTGCCTATTAGAAATAGGAGTACTTGAGAGTTAGAGATAGGAGTGCTTGAGTGTTAAACATAGGAATGCTTGAGTGTCAGAGATAGAAGTGCTTGAGTATCAAAAATAGGAGTGGTTGAGTATTAGAAATAGGAGTTGTTGAGTATTAGAGATAGGAGTGCTTTGCGTATTAGAGATAGGAGTGCTTGAATATTAGAAATAGGAAAATAGGAGTGCTTGAGTGTTAGAGATAGGAGTGCTTGAGTGTTAGAGATAGGAGTGCTTGAGTATTAGAAATAGGAGTGCTTGAGTGTTAGAGATAGAAGTAGGAGTGCTTGAGTATTATAAATAGGAGTGCTTGAGAGTTAAGGATAGTGCTTGAGTTTTAGAGATAGGAGGCTTGAGTGTTAGCGAGAGAAGTATGAGTGCTTGAGTGTTAAAAATATAGTAAGGATTGCTCAAGAGTTAGAGATGGGAGAAACAAGACTTGAGTTCAAGATTGAGGAAGGAATGCTTGAGTGTTAAAGATAGCAGTGCTTGAGTACTAGAGATAAAAGAAGGAATGCTTGAGTATTAGTGATAGGAGTACTTGAGTGCTAGAGATAGCATGAGTGCTTGAGAGTTAGAGAAAGAAGAAGGAATGCTTGAGTGTTAAGGACAGGAATGCTTGAGTGGCAAAAGACAGGAGTGCTTGAGTGGCAGAGATAGGAGTGCTTGAGTACTAGAGATAGGAGGAGTGCTTGAGAGTTAGAGATAGGTTAGAGATAGGTAGAGTGCTTGAGAGTTAGAGATAGGAGGAGTGCTTGAGGGTTAGAGATAGGAGGAGTGCTTGAGTGTTATGGATAAGAGTGCTCAAGTGTCAGAGATAGGAGTGCTTGAGAGTTAGAGAAAGAAGGGGTGCTTGAGTGTCAGAGCTAGGAGTGTTTGAGTGTTAGTGAGATTGAGTGGACACAGGTGGAAGAGATGGAAGAATTAATTGCTTGTGAGTTTGAGATAGAAGAGGAGATGCTTGAGTAATAGTGATAGAAGAAACAGTGCTTGAGTGTTGGACGTGGCCCTTCTTAGGGGATTTCCCTGAAACATTTATTTTTTTCTTCCTGGATTTTTGCTGACCCTTTGCATGGCCTAAGGAGTCTCAGCACTTTCTCACTATACTGCAGTGGGAAAGTGCATGCACCCTTCTTATACATGCCAGGAAGAGGCGCTTATGTGATTGGTTCAGGGGCTTTATCCAGGAGTGCCCTATAAAAGGGTACACCACATACCCGGCATGGGTACAGCCCTGGCTATTGGCAGGATGCTACCCAAAGTGTGCCACCAACCAGATTAGCCTCTCAAGCATGTATGTGACCTGACAATGCAGGCATGTGGAGGCGCCGTTGTGCTGGTGCTCAGGTTGGCACTTCTAACTTCATAGGCAATCCTGAGTGGGCCCTCTGCTATCCCTAGGCCACCCTGTGAAGGGCAAGGTAGGTGGTATACGGAAAGCTGGGCAGATACACATGGGTGTCCCATACCTCAGTAGTGAAGAACCCCCACATGGGTTTTCCCTAATTAGGGGATCAGCTCTACCCATAGGGTTTTGCTGATTATCTATCCAGTGGCCCTAGGGCCTGGGCACTTTCCCACTGTAAGAACAGTGTGAAAGTGCGCACACACTTTCGGCATATGTTTGGACATGGTGCTGGCCAGTGTGTGCACGTGTGCCCACTGGTGTTCCAAAAATGTGTCCAGCCTGTCATGGCAGGCCTGTGTGTGCACACATGCACCTATGGTGTTCTTAAACCTGTGTCCAGCCTGTCATAGCAGGCCTGTGTGCGCACTTGCACCTATGGTGTTCTTAAACCTGTGTCCAGTCTGTCATAGCAGGCCTGTGTGCGCACTTGCACCTATGGTGTTCTTAAACATGTGTCCAGTCTGTCATACAGGCCTCTGTGCGCACTTGCACGTATGGTGTTCTTAAACCTGTGTCCAGCCTGTCATAGCAGGCCTGTGTGCGCACTTGCACCTATGGTGTTCTTAAACCTGTGTCCAGTCTGTCATAACAGGGCTGTGTGCGCACTTGCACCTATGGTGTTCTTAAACATGTGTCCAGTCTGTCATACAGGCCTGTGTGCGCACTTGCACCTATGGTTCTTGAACCTGTGTCCAGCCAGACATACCAGGCCTGTGTGCACACTAGCACTGATGGTGGTTTCTAAACATATCTCCAGCCTGTCATAGGAGGCCTGTGTGTGAGTAATCGCACCTACGGTGTTTTTAAACCTGTGTCCAGCCTGCCAATAGCAATGCAGGTTTGTATGTGTGCAAGTTCACATATGCTCAGGAAGTGAAGAATACCCATGTGTGTTTTCACTACGTATGAGAGACGTTCTGCCCATAGGTCAACATGGGAGAAGTTTACAATTAATTTTTACTGCAATCGTGCATTGCGGTGGAGCAGCTTCATGTTTGCTTTTATTGGATTCGTAATGACAAACCCCTTCCTAGGGTAAAGGTGGTTTAGGTGGTCTAGGTGGTCTAGGGTCAATAACAACTAAGAAATGCCACTTCTAGAAAGTGGGACTTTCTATGCTCTAAAACACAATTGTGTGCCTTTTAAATTCAACCCTAATCCACACTGGAGGCTGGGGGAGCACATCAGTGCATTCTCCAGTGACAGCTATAAACTGTGGACACACAACTGGAACAACAGACCCCTGCCATTTGAGGGCTGGATAGATTGGAGGAAGAGGTTTTGACACTTGGCCTCTCGTGGCCAGATCACGGCCCCACTAAAGATTAAGATCTGCATTCCAGAGCTCCACAGGACTGAAATTTAGGGGAAACATCCTTCCGAGCCTTTCCCAGCTTCAAAGGCAGCTGAGCTATAACTACTGGTGCCATACTGCAGCAAACTAGAGATACGCTGTAGGGATGCAGGACTGGAGATAGTGGACTGCCAGAGGAATCTTTTGTGCTCAAGGAGTAATTACTGCCCTTGGAAGGGACCACGCACCCTTTCTGAATCGTGGCTGGCCTGAGCTGATTGCCTGCTGCTGTGGCGCACCCCAAAGTGTGCTCTCCATGGGGTCATTGGCTTGCCCCCTGTTATTTGTTGGAAATCTCAGGGACATCATAGACCTAACGTGAGAGACCTACACCTTCTACCTGTGACATCTGGAGAGTGTTGTCCTCCTACGTGCCCACATCATCTGCTGGATTCCACTTGGTAGCAGCTGTGTAAGCCTGAAACTAAGTATTGTGCATGGAGTCCGGATAGCCTGGTTTGGAGCCCTCAAAGTATTGCCCACATTCAAGAAGTGTGGCCCTCATTGTGGTGTTTCGACACACCAAAGCGTCTTGTTGGTGGTGAATGGATTCACTGGTTGCAGAACCCCGCATTGCCCGCTTCATCGATAGTGCTGCATTTTTCTCATGCGACACTCCGGCTGCATGCTTATTGCATGCGGTGGCTGTTGGACGTCTCTCTGCTTTCTGAAACTTTTTTTTTCTTTCCTTTTTTTTGCTGACTCTCTGTGCGTGACCTTAGGACTCTCAGCACTTCCCCACTGTCTGGCAGTGGAAAAGTGGGCACACCAGTCCTACCTATAGTAGGAAGAGGTGGGTAGAGACGAGGTTGAGGTGCTGTATCTAGGAGGATCCTGTGACACAGGTATACTACATCCTCTGGCACATGCGTCCCTGGCTATTAGGGGAGTATGCACTGGGTGTGCCACCCCCTAGATGACCCCGTTAACCATTTCCCAGGCTTTGGAGGAGGCCTGCAGGGGCACTAGTGCATCTGTGCTCAGTTTGGCATTCCCGACGCGGGGGCCACCTCTGAGTTGCCTCACGTCTTTTCCAGACAGTGGGGCTGGTGGTAGGCAGAGGGCAGGGCACGTATACAAAGGTGTACCGTGTCCTCTTGGGGGAGCACCCCCATGTGGATGTCCCCTGCGTAAAAGGGGGTTCGGATGTGTTCCTAAGGATGGGACTGTCCTCTACTAGTGACTGAGCACCATAGGCACTGTCCCCCTCTATGGGCAGGCAGGAAGTGCATGCGCATGTCCTTTCCTAGAGGGGAGGTAGTGCTTACCGACATGAGTGGGTGCGACCATGGCAGGGCCAAAGCTGTGCGCAGAGGCCATGAGGCCTTCAGAAGAACTGAGTCTGGCATACCAGGCCAGTGGGTACACACTTACATAATGGGGGGTTTCATGTATGTTGTGTCTAGCCCAGCTTGCCAATAGAGTCACTCTTGTCAAGGGGCACCAGATCATCTAGTTAGCCAAGCCCAGGGGGCCCCTCCATGCCCATGTGCAGGTGAGAGCTCAGATGTATGGTGAGTTTGGCATAGCTGGCCTCGAAATGCCTACTTGCACCAAGGCGACATATACTTAAGGGAGACTGGCACAACCTTCCAGTGTGTGCATACTAGCACACAGGTGTTGCCATGTGTGAGTGGCAACTGGTAACACTTCCCTTGGTGTGCAACTTGCACCCTGGTAGTTTTCGTATATAGGTACTGGACCTGGCATAATTTGCCAGGGTGTGCTCTTTTGCGCACAGATATTCTTAGATAGGAACTGAGCCTGATAGTGTAGTGTGGTCAGTTTTACGTTTTCGTTGCGCTTTAGCTTCAGGCTTTAGGCCTTTGTGCACTTTGCCCTGAATATATTTTATTCATTTGCTGACAGCTTAGAGCCTCTGTGCACTTTGCTCTACATGCTTTTTATTAGGCTTCGTACTGTTATTTTTCGAATAGCCAGTTCTACGGTGTTGTTTTGTTATTCATATCACACTGTTTTGCCTACTTCAGCACTGGAGTTCTCCATAACATATTTACTCTGTGCTTCAGTCAAGGATACAGCCTGGTACATTGCCGATAGACGTGGTAGGAGTTTAAACTTGGCATTCCTGCGTAGGGACATTTTGTGATCACGATGACATGTTAGTTATAAAATCACTTCCTTGTCCCAATACACGCAAGAGGGAGATTCCGACCAGGGAACCACAACTAGACGCTGACTGCCTCGTTGCAGATGCTGAACCAAGATCACAGGTCTTTGCTCAGGTATGAGCTCTGATGTCTCCGCAGTGATTCTGACAGGCAAGCTAGAAGCTTAACATGCTGTGCTCTAAATAGAACAAGCAGAGGGAGAGTAGAAACTGTTAGACAATATGATAGCTTTGTTCTTATGTTTTACTCTCCTGGTGACTATTTCAATCCTACTGTGTTGTATCGTTCTGGTTATTGCGGCTCACGCCTTAATATCTAAAATACAGTCGTTTTATTAAAATATTATATAAAACTTATACTGTCTTTGTCATTTGTATATGAGATCATATTGGAAATAAGAGAGTTGGTTTGGATCTGAGTGACCACGACTTCCCTGAGAAGTTCCAAAGATGTCATGCGCTCGGCTGCCAAATCATTCCTTCCTCATGGGAAAAATGAGGCACTGCTAGTTAGCCGGAGCAAAAAACGGATTTAGGGTGACAGAGTTCTTTACACGTGGGTCAGACTCAGTCCCCCACACCGTTATCGATCCTGCCGCCTAGAAATCCAGTAGTCTCATTTAGAATAATGAGAGCCCACGCGACATGGCGCCGCCAACGTTTGGTCTGGCTCTGATGTTTAAGTCCGACTGACTCTCTTGGTCTCATATATTTTTTGACTCCTCGGTTCCGTATACGGAGACGTCCGTGGGGCTGATGCTTTCCGCCGACACGGGATAGGTGCTTCCTATTGCTTAGTGGTTGGTTGTTCAAACCTGAACTTTGAAAGGAAAACCCCGATATTGGTGTGCCTTCTCTGACCTGGAGCTATTTTTTATAAATGGCGAATCCTAATGTAGTGAATATAGCAATCAATATGCGTCAACCGCTCACAGGACATCTGTTGGCACATGGACTGACGGTCCAGGGGGGTCCAGTCACTTTTGTGGGGGACGCCCATGCAGCCTATAGAACAGAACTTTTTTATTCTTGGGTCGTATTTCCAGCAGTGGATGGGGGTACAAATACTTTTCACGAATACACTGTTGCGAATGTCCCTGGACAATACAGGGCTTACGCTTACTTAGAAATACCTCTATCTTATCAAGAACACCATAATTGGCTTGATGGCGCCCTCCCACACACAGTTGCACAAGTTAGGTTAGTTCCACTGAGTAATGATGGTCCTACCTGGCCTTTATTGGCTACGTATACACCTCATCCTGCGGTTGCTCAATTGGCAGTGGTTGAAGTTCGTGGTTTATATACAGACTTAACGGCTACATATAGACGATTAGTTCAGTTTGTAATGCAGACACTAAATACAAACGCAGCGCGTGCTGCTCCAGCGCACCCACAGGCAGTGGTTCCGGGTATTAATCCGGCCACTGTACACTCAGGCCCTCATTCTGATTCTGGCGGGCGGCGGAGGCCGCCCGCCAGAATTCCGGCATCCAAAATACCGCGCCGCGGTCAAAAGACCGCGGCGGGTATTTCAAGTTTTCCCCTGGGCTGGCGGGCGGCCGCCAAAAGACCGCCCGCCAGCCCAGGGGAAAACGACCTTCCCACGAGGATGCCGGCTCGTAATCGAGCCGGCGGAGTGGGAAGGTGCGACGGGTGCATTTGCACCCGTCGCGTATTTCACTGTCTGCCAAGCAGACAGTGAAATACTTGTAGGGGCCCTCTTACGGGGGCCCCTGCAGTGCCCATGCCATTGGCATGGGCACTGCAGGGGCCCCCAGGGGCCCCGAGACTCCCCCTCCCGCCATCCGGTTCCCGGCGGGAGAACCGCCAGGAACTGGATGGCGGGAGGGGGAGTCGGAATCCCCAAGCCGGCGCAGCAAGCTGCGCCGGCTTGGAGGATTCCTGGGGGCAGCGGGAAACCGGCGGGAGACCGCCGGTTTCCCTTTACTGACCGCGGCTAAGCCGCCGCGGTCAGAATGCCCCGCGGGGCACCGCCGGCCTGTCGGCGGTGCCACCGCGTCCCGCGGCCCTGGCGGTTCCATACCGCCAGGGTCGTAATGAGGGCCTCAGTTATGGGTAAGGTACCGGCTAAACGAGAGGAGACTCCATTTTGGCTGGCGCAGAAAATTAATACGCTGGAAGCAGTATTTCCCCATACTGGACCTCAGGATAAACATAGAATTTTGACGATGTGTTTGCCGTATGGGATGGTTCCTCCGGTGGACCTTTGTAATACCTGGGGCACGGTGTTTGCCGCGCTCTACACTACGGCACACGGTACACCGACATTAGCTAATTTACCGGACGTGCTTAAACAAATTCAAGATGAATATGGGGCTGCCCCTGTCTTAGATTTGGGCATGCAGTTGCTGGGCAATTTTGCCACAGTTTCTTCTATTATTTTGAGTAATCTCAAAGGAGAGGCAGTAGCACTAGCGGTGCGAATGCGTCTTCGGGATGTTCCGCTGCTTAATCAGGAGCGGGAACTTCCGAGAATAATAGCGGAAACATATTCTAGTATTGGTCGAGATAGCCTAGGTGCTAGACCACAGAAACCCCAGTTACAGGGTAAAAATAATAAATATAATGCTAAACAGCAACAACCTGAGGGTTCAAAAAAGCGCTGGGAAAAGAAACACCTAAAAAAGATGGTGGGCAGTCTCCGCAACCGGAGACCCCACAGAATAAGTATAATCTCCGGAATAGGGATACTTTGAAGACACCTGATAGATATCAATATACTGATACACGCCAATCTCGTTCCTTTCAGGACTCCTCGGAAAAGAGAAGTGAGAGAGGTGGGCGGTCAGAGCGGAGAACGGAGTATGTGAAACCGAGACAGGATTCACAACACTCGGCGGAGGTTTCTATTAAACAAGAAGAGAAACCGCTGCAACAAAAACAGCAATTTAAAAAGAAGAAAGTGGCAGCAGTCTCAGTTAGACATGCCGCTCAAGAAGAGAGTTCTCTTGACGAACAAGACATGGGCGTTAGCACTGTTAGACAGCGCGGCAGAGGTCACAATAGTTCGCCGGAGTCTTCTAGAGCATCTGGAGGTGAAAGCAACTGATGACTTCATACAAGTCGAGACGGCGGATATGCGAGTCTCTGATCCTGATAGAGTATATGAAGTGACTCTGCGATTGGAAGGGGACATTGACTGTATTATAAACGCTATTTTTTGGGACCATGTGTTAAAATCATATGATGTTCTGCAGGCCGAACAGGATTGGCCACCTGACTTTGTTCGCGACTTTCCGGTTGGGGAGGAGGTTATTACACCTTCCATCTCACCACTTGTTCCGAGAGAACTAGCGGAGTCCTATAGTAAATCATGGGCTCTAGCACAGGCTCCTGCCTTGTATAGAAATAACGTGGGGTGGGACAGACAATCACCTTATCACGTAATTCCGATAAAGGGCGAACCTCAGCCACAACCGCAGTATCCTATTAAATTTGAAGCAAGGGCATCGGTTAGGAAAATTCTTACACAATTGGAGTACCAGGGTGTAATTGAGCCCTGTGTCTCGCCGATGAATAATCCCTTATTTCCGGTTGCTAAACCGGACCATTCATATAGGATAGTGGTGGATTATAGACATTTGAATAGTCATACGCGCACATATGCAATACAGAATTCACATAGCGCAGCGCTTATGAATAATATAGTGCGTAAAAAATACAAAACTACATCAGATATCTCGAATGGATTTTTCTGCCAGAATATAGCGCCCGAAAGTCGGGACTATACCAGTTTCAGTGCGTTTGGCTCCCAGAATTTTTTTTGTTGTTTGCCTCAGGGGTATAAGAATAGCCCAGGACTGTTTTCGGCTCGTGTAACTGAAATGCTGCACGAGTTCGACCCTGAAGCGTTATCATATGTTGATGACATATATCTGACAGACGATGAGATTCTGCAACATCTAAGGCGTGTATCGCGCATTGTTGTGGGGTTTGCTGATATTGGCTATAAGTTTAATTTTAAGAAATCAAAGATTGCCTTCCTCAGCGTCATTTTCCTGGGATATGAGTTGTCAAGTGAGGGCAAGAGCTTAGCGCCACATTTTTTGGAGAAATGTGCTTTATTGCAGCCTCCTAATACTGTTTGGAAGCTCCAGTCATTGTTGGGGTTTCTGAATTTTGGCAGAACTTACATTCCTGATTATGCTACGCGTATAAAACCCTTATACGAATTGATTCGCCCGAATTTTTCGAGTACATTTTGGACGATTGAGCATACACACATACTGCGAGAGTTACAGACTGATCTCTTAGCAGTTAAACATTTACATACACAGGACAATAAGACACATTTAGTCATCAGGGTGATACCTGGGGCTGTTGGGTTTACGTATGTCACCTTTAATGAGGGTGAGACAGTCCCGATTGCATACAAGTCCCACTTGTATTCTGCTGCAGAACAACGATTTGCACAGACTGAGAAAATACTCACTGCAGTACAGATGGCTGTGATCAAAGAAAGACCGCTTGCCCAGGGCCAACGCATCATTGTCGTTTCCCCGATTCCGGCCTTAGAGGCTGTTACAAAAGCGAGTGTTCCTAATTCGAAAGCTTTACACCCGCGATGGATACAATGGGCTACGCCTTTGACAGCCACTGATGCAGATTATGTATTTGACCCTAAACTGCAGACTCAAGAATTTCTTCAATATGAGATGGAATACCCTGTTCCCGCTGGTACGTTGCCTATTGACCAATATCAAGTGGTCATGTATACCGATGGCTCTGCGCAACCAGCGGTTGGGACTAAACAACAGTATTCTGCTGCATGTGCGGTGGTGAGCGGCACTGTGGAGGGGGAAGTGTTCTGCCCCCGACATACTTATACTAAAACCTTGGGAGATTGCACGGCACAGCTGGCTGAACTCAAAGCTCTATTGTTAGCGTTGGAGCACGCGGATCCGGCGATTTTAACCTTGCTGGTCTGTGACTCCTACTACTGTGTACAGTCTTTCAATGAATATTTACACTATTGGAAGATGAATGGGTTCAGAGATTCTAAAGGCAACACCATTAAACATAAAATGTTGTGGGGTAAGGTTGCGGATCTGAAGGAAACGCTTCCTAACGTCCATGTTTTGCATACACTTGGACACCAGCGCGTTGGAATACACGTTGCTGGGAATACTTTGGCTAATGAAGCCGCGAAATCGGCAGTGGCTGTCGCCACTGTGGCCGCAGTGACTCGTTCGAGTTCCAAACCAGACACAGAAATTTCGGCTGCCATAAAGGCTACGGCTGATGGCACGCCCTTTCCTAAAGGATTTCCTTCTAAATATGGTTACTGCTTGAATGGTGCGCTGAATGCTACTGTTACAATTCCAGGCATTGGTGTTCGTGAAATTCCCAATAAAATTGAGAGACCTCGATTAATTTCTGCAGCACATGAGGGGGTGGCTTCTGCACATGCTGGGGTGGCTGCCACGATTTCACTTTTACAGGCTCGTTACTGGTGGCCTGGTCTCTATAAAGAGACGAAGCAATATGTCCTTTGTTGTGACGTTTGTCAACAAATTAAATCGTCGTCGGCTAGACGCCCGCAGCAGATGCCCCTTCTGATTTCAAATAAACCTTTACAGTGTGTGTACTTGGATCATTGTGGTCCACTGACACCAGATAGTGCATACAAATATATATTGGTTGCTGTAGATTCGTGCTCCAGATTTGTGTGGGTGTGGCCACAACGCTCGGCTGACGCTCGAACTGTTATTAAAGATTTGCGCATTTTTGTCGATACATTTGCAGTTGCGGCTTTTCATGCGGACCAGGGCCCTGCTTTTGCCTCTAAGGCATTCAGGGACACCATGGCCTCGTTGGGGGTCCAACTCCAATTCTCGTCTCCATTTTATCCCGAGGGAAATTCTGTTGTGGAGCGTTTAAATCGTGATTTAAAGCAATCCTTAACGGCCAGGGTTATAGGTACGGGTCGTGGTTGGCTAGCCCACCTATATGGAGTACAGAGGGCACTTAATAACTTGCCTAGAAGGTCACTGGGGGGTCGTACTTCATAGGAGTGCCTGTTTGGAACACAAATGTATGTTCCTGATCTAGATGGTCCTGGTGTGGAGGCGGCAGATACGCCCTTTGACATAAATGATCGTGTCACTGTTTTGCAGGATTTACAGCAATTCTGTGAAGATAACTCTTCTGCCAGTGCTGCCTCCTCAGGAATTAAGGATGAGCCAGTAACACCTACTGGTTGGATACCCAGGATTGGGGATCTAGTGCGTGAAAAGGTCGCAGTTAAAAAATAATTTGGTCCTTCTTATCGAGCACCTGTCCCTGTGTTGGGGGTAAGCGGCACGAGAACTGTGATTTTACCGCCGCTGCGAGGGGCCAAAGGAAATCGCTTTGTTTCCATTGATAATGTCAAGTTACAACATGTGGCCGATTCTGCACAGCAGACCAAGAGGGACACCCAGTAGTTCCGGAATCCCTCTCACTACTGGGGAAGAAGTCCCGCTGCAGGTGATTTTCACCGACACTGTTTCCTCTCCGAGCTTGGGGAGGGTGGATGATGATCTTGCGATTGTTCCACCGACGACGATTAATAAGGAATCTTTTGATCAACTTGCTGTACGTTCTACTGATGATTCTGAACATGTGGTTTATAGCGTGCCAAGGCGAGAGCCTCCATTTGCTTCTTTGTTCACAGTTGCACCTTTTGCTAGAACTGCCTCTGGCTGCTTCAACAACGCTGATACTGATGTGTCCGGCTCCTCGTCCTCGATGTCTTCTGTCCACGGTCCACGTCGGATGCTGGATTGGCTTAAACGCACATATTTTGTTTTTCCTTGGAACTATTTGTGGCTGTTTTTGGCCGTGATGACTTTTATTATGGTTGGGATTTGTGGTTACTTTTTTCTGATAATACATGGTCATTTTCTTTCTGATCGATCTGACATTGAGCACGTGGAGACTGTGTTAAAACCGCATTTTTCGTCTCATATGGTTCGAAGAGACTTGTCCACAGTAAACATTTCTGCTATACCAATTCTGGATGGGATTGTGTGGGATAAAGTAATGTTTGATATATATGGTCCCACTGAATTGATTCAAATACCGTATGTCCTCAAATTATCAATGAATGATATTGTTATACCTGGCATTGTTTCTGATGATTGGGATGTGAAGACAGTAGATTCTATGCTAACGGATTTGCAATATTATACTGTCTATGACGATGAAGATGCTTACCAATTTAGAGATAATCATGGTGACATGTTTTGCTACAACTATTATGGACACCACTTTATTCATAAAGCTAGTAGCCCTAAGTCCATATTTAATTATGTGCAATGGGAACATTGCTCGACTCCTCCACAAGGGAGTTCGAAAACGTATTATGATAAATTTGCATATTTTTCTGGGCATGATCAACGAAATGCTAAGTCTTACTATTTTAAAGTTGCACCGTATTCCAATAAGCAAATGTTATTGACTGATACTAAATTACTGTATTCAAATTTGTTTGTATCTAAACTTTCGGTCGAGGGGTATGAATACTGGTTTAAAACTGTTGATTTGAAAAGTGTTTGGGGTTAAAAAAATTGGCAAATTCGAGGCAGGGACACGTTATTTAGAGCATGTATTATCCCTGTGCAGATGATTTTCCTCAATGACACAGTAACACAGACTAGCTGTTTGGGCTTAGAGACAATTAGGGAGTTGACTTTGCCTAGTATACCTGTCCCTTCTAAATTGAAAGATTGGCAGCATTATGTGAATGCTACCTTTAGTGAATTTACACATTGGGTCCAGAATGGTACGCTTAACATTTCATCGTTACATCCAGGCGGGTGGTTATTATGGCCTGTAGACACTAATGTGTGTCATCAACGTTTTGTCACCTCTTCAGGGGGGTTCAGGACTAGTAGGGCAGACCCTCGTTACGTTTCACCAGAACATGCTGATATTATAACTACATACAGTGTGGGGAAGCTTTGTCAGCAATGGTTGAAGTCATCCACGCTGGATGCAGTTAAGTCACATCTCACGTTACTGTCTAATGATACTGATTTACAAGATTTTTTGTCAGGTCCCAAAGTACCACGAAGAAAAGGTTCTTATACGAAGTTTATAATGAGATTTGGATCTTTCACAACAAGAGGCTGCAGCCCGGTTGAGGCAGATTGATCAGGAAAACCTGATGCAGACTTTGTCTGTTGTTGATAATGGCGTGCATACCCTTTCTGACCGTGTTTACACGATTGACAGCATTGTTTCCTCTGCCATTGACATTATTAAATCGGACATGTCTTCTTTATATCATGGGCAGAGTCAGACGCGGTCCATCATGCAGCTGGGTTGGACTCTTCAGACCTTGAAGGCGGGTCGCGTTCCATGGCAGCACGTTCGTGCCAGAGAGATCTTTATCTCTTTTAATTTGACTCGTCAGCAACAACTGATGGCTAAAAAGGAAGCGACATATGTTATGTTGAATATTGAGAAATTAGAGAAACTGCCTTTCACGGTAGCTGAGATTCCGTCAGCGGAGTGGTTGATTCATGGGGTTATTAATTTGCCTATCTCCACTTTGCAATTTACTTCGTGTTTGAAGCACATTCCGGTGGGTAGATATGAACTATTGGGAGACAGTTACATACACGAGGTGTGGGAGCTTCCCTTTCAGTACAGATGTGTTAATGGTTTGAGGGAGGTTTTTCTTAGCGGCAGCGAATGTGAAGCTTCTGTCAGCCATTCAATGGTTTGTAAACAGCTGTCCTTGCACGGGGCGTGTAACGCTTCGATTGCTAACTTAGCTTGTTATCTGAAGGGAGTTCCAGTCCCAGTTATTAAAAACACTTTCCAGGTGCTTTCTAACGGCAGTTACGTTGTTCTTAACAGCGAACGTTGCTGTGGCCTGCGTGCCGGAATAGTTTACATCATCGTTGTCAACAAGGCCGTTACGTGCTTCGGGAATGTGTTGTTTCCCCCCACTCAAATTAGGGAGGTAGTAGACATCTGGCCTCATATTGCTACTTCCAAGGTTGATTTCGACAAGTTGAGTCGGCTAAAAGCTTTATTGTTTCAAAAGCATGTGGCCCTTACATCTGCTAGCGAGACCTACGCACTTCAAGTGGCAAGGTCATCGGCGGAGATACAGTCCCTTTTGAATACTAACTTTCCAAGTCACTTCGGTGAACTTGTGGGACGTATATTTAATGCATCCAGCACTGCTGGTATTGCAAATTTTTTCAAAGCCGTTGGTGTTGGTTTTACTCACACCTTCTCTTCCATATTCGGTTTGATACCTTCGGCTATACATTCTATTTTCGGAAGCATTTTTGGGGGTTTCCCGATTACTTCGGCTTTATTGGCTGGAGTTTTGCTGTTGTTGCTATTTTTTCGCAATGGCTGTCCCGTCACGAGATCCTGTATTACTGCTTCCGTCAGCGCAGCTGTGTCGTGATCGCATGATGCAGCATTTTGGAGCAACACTCCTGGGACATGTGGAGTGTGACTGGTCTCTGTCATTTAGACCGGTTTTGGATTGTGTGCAACCCGTGTTTCGATGCCTTTGGTGCTCATTTGAACATGCACTGTCTCTCTGTCTCTCACTGCAGCGCTCTCCAATGGTCGATACTGATCTGTTGATGTTCCCGATTAGGGCTCATTCCCAGACTTGTGCACTACGGATGCGCTTGCTTCGTGAGGCGGTTTATGAGATTCCCTTCCTGGAGGAAGATGGTATTGTCTCTTTCATAGGCCCTGCACGGGGTGCCGCCCTTAATGGTTTTGGGGCTTTGGACCACATCTGCTCCATGGTACTTTGTGGCGTGGATCTTCCGGTATTAACATATATTGAAGTGGAGGAACTCCTGCGTTCTGTTGCTTCTGTTTGACAATTGGATTTTTTTTTTCCTTTTACGAAATTGACACAATATTGAATTTGGTTTTATGGTCACATGTTTCCTAAATTTAGGACTTTGTTGTCTTCTCACCTTGTCGAAATATATGATTTTATATATTGTTTATATCTGGGGCATCCTTTTATATTATTGGAACCACTTGCTACCGACAAGGGGAGGGTGTAGTGTGGTCAGTTTTACGTATTCGTTGTGCTTTAGCTTCAGGCTTTAGGCCTTTGTGCACTTTGCCCTGAATATATTTTATTCATTTGCTGACAGCTTAGAGCCTCTGTGCACTTTGCTCTACATGCTTTTTATTAGGCTTCGTACTGTTATTTTTCGAATAGCCAGTTCTACGGTGTTGTTTTGTTATTCATATCACATTGTTTTGCCTACTTCAGCACTGGAGTTCTCCATAACATATTTACTCTGTGCTTCAGTCAAGGATACAGTCTGGTACATTGCCGATAGACGTGGTAGGAGTTTAGACTTGGCATTCCTGCGTAGGGACATTTTGTGATCACGATGACATGCTAGTTATAAAATCACTTCCTTGTCCCAATACACGCAAGAGGGAGATTCCGGCCAGGGAACCACAACTAGACGCTGACTGCCTCATTGCAGATGCTGAACCAAGATCACAGGTCTTTGCTCAGGTATGAGGTCTGATGTCTCCACAGTGATTCTGACAGGCTCTAAATAGAACAAGCAGAGGGAGAGTAGAAACTGTTAGACAATATGATAGCTTTGTTCTTATGTTTTACTCTCCTGGTGACTATTTCAATCCTACTGTGTTGTATCGTTCTGGTTATTGCGGCTCACGCCTTAATATCTAAAATACAGTCGTTTTATTAAAATATTATATAAAACTTATACTGTCTTTGTCATTTGTATATGAGATCATATTGGAAATAAGAGAGTTGGTTTGGATCTGAGTGACCACGACTTCCCTGAGAAGTTCCAAAGATGTCATGTGCTCGGCTGCCAAATCATTCCTTCCTCATGGGAAAAATGAGGCACAGCTAGTTAGCCGGAGCAAAAACCGGATTTAGGGTGACAGAGTTCTTTACACGTGGGTCAGACTCAGTCCCCCACACCGTTATCGATCCTGCTGCCTAGAAATCCAGTAGTCTCATTTAGAATAATGAGAGCCCACCTTTGTGGTGGCGTTAACAAAAGTGTCTGACATGCCCAGCAGGCTTGGGTGTGCACCAGGGCACAGATGCCGCAGGGAGTGCCGAATACCCATGCGTGTTCTCACTAACTATGAAAGCTGCTCTGCCCATAAGGTAACATGGGAGCATGAGTCTTATTAAGTCCGTATGCAATAGTGGATTGCAGGGAGTAGCCTCATGATGTTTAGTATTGTTGGATTCAGAACAACAGACCCATTTGGATGGTGAAAGTGGTTTTGTCATTGATGCCCTAAGAATGCCCCTTCTAGGAAGTGGGAGTTTCTAGGTTCTGAAATGGTTCTGGTGTCCTGTAAATTGGGCTTCATTCCACAGGATACAAACTTGGGCATCCAGAGCAACAGATCCTTGCCATTTGGATAGATTGGGGGGGGGAGGTTTTTGACACTTGGCCTCTCGAAACCAGGGCATGGCCTCTCTAAAGATAAAGATCTACATTCCAAAGCCTTGGGGTGGACAGGGAGGACATTTAGGGGGGGCATCTGTGGTTCAAAGGAGAACCCTTCGAACCACCCCAACTTCAAAGGAACCATCTAGTATAACTAGGGATACTCAACATGTCCATGTAAAAAAAGTAAACTTTACGGCGATGTAGGACAAGTGCTGCTTAACAGTATAGGCACACTGCCTGTGCTCAGGAGGATAACTGTCTGAGGAGGGGTTCTGTGCTTCCCTTCCTGCTTAGAGGCTGGCCTGGGGCTGATTACCTGCTGCTGTGTAGCATCCCGAAGGATATCTCTCCAAGGGCGCGTTGGCTTGCCCCCTGTTCTCGGAGGAGGTCTCAGGGAAATCAAAGACCTCCTGAGAGGGATGTACATCGATGACCAGTAATATCTGGAGAGCAGTGACCTCTGCTGCTTCTACATCGTATGCTGGATTTCACCGGGCAGCAGCGGTGTTAGTGTTGCCTTTCTGGAGAACGGAAATACCTGGTATGGAGCTTGCCAAAGATTGCCCGCACTTCAGGTGAGTGGCCCTTCATCATGGGGACCACTGCACACTAAAACGTCTTGTTGGTATGGACGGGCTCGCTTGGTGCAGGACCCTGCTGTGCTCACTGTTGTCGAGTGTGTTGCATTTCTTGTGTGTGAGCCTCGGTGCATGCTAATTGGGTGTGGTGCATGCTCATTGTGTGCTGTGCCCTGTTCATTGGTTGCAACCCTCACAGGTCGGAGTACAACCTGTGTTGTGCAGTTTTTGGCCTCATATGGCACAGCTGGACTTGTCAAAGTGTGTGACGGGTATATCTGGTGCATCTAATGTTATTGTGCACTAGAAAGGGTGTCTCATTTCAGAGAGGTACGGAAACCAAGTTCTGAGTGTGACCTGAGGGACTAGTGCGACTCAAGTTATCGCATGCTAGACGTTGTGCCTTCCAGAGGGGTGTGGGTTTTACATCCTTCATTGGAGAGTTCAGGATTGTCTAGTGCGGTTCAAGTTATCACACACCAGACTAGTGCCTCTTTCCAAAGAGGTACCACATTGGGAATTGGCTTGTGAGTGAAGGTACAGTCAGGGTGACTCAGATCATCGGACCCCTGATGTTGTGCCTCCTTTTTGTGGAGGTACAGCACTGAGCATGTGCATTTGTAACCATATGTGGTCACTTGAGTCTTCGTGCCCCTAGACACAGCATCCCTTGGTACAGGAGGTGTGGGCCTAGTAACTTGTAGTGTGCAACTGGAAGTGTTGAGGGCGACTCACGTCAATAAGCCCCAACAGCGCCTCTCCATCCCGGAGGTGCTTAAACTGGCAACTACTTGGTAACATTGAACTGTCTGGCTGGGCTGGGCGCCTCAGTGTCTAACAGCAGTGACCCTCCACCTGTGTTTTGTAGACCTCTGAGTGAACCTATTGTGGGGAGCCTGAACTACTCCTCCTTAATTGTTTACTGGCTGTTGTTTTTCCTTTCCCCCACCTTGACATCGAACCCTCAGACTGGCGACTAGCCCAGTGGCCCAGTAACCAGGGAAAAGTAGATGCAAACTTTGGTTAATGGTGGGGCGGGATAGCTGAAATTGGTTGGTGGGGGGATGGGCAGTTTGGGACCCAGGGTGCTCGCAAACACAGTGGCAGTGGCCTCCACTATCTGGATATCGGGGCACCACATTAGGGTATCGAGACTGAGTGCGTATGAGTGAGTGTGTGCATGCGCTGGCTGATACCCGTGGCACTGCATGGTGGGGCAGAGTGGATATGCGTGATTGAGGGCAGGTGAATACGAACGAGACCTTTGAGCGAACTTCCAGAGTGGGGGGGGCAAATCTCCATTTGTTGACTGCTGCCTGACCTCCCTGTTATCTATCCTTTTTCCCACCTTTCCCTTGTGACCCTGAATAAGTGTGACTCCGGCCGCTATCAGCCTAGCACCCAGGGGAAGGTTTCTTTCATCTTCATCCTGTGACGTTTGGTAGTAGGGGTTGGTTGAAGGGTGGAGGAGGGTTTTGGCCCACGGAGTCTGTGAGTACAGTAACAACTGACTTTCCTGATAACAGTGCACCGCATTAGGATGTTGTGTGCTAGTGTGTGTTATACAAGCTTACCTGATAATCATGGCATCATGTAGCGGTGTGGAGTGAGTGTGTGGGAGTGACTGCCTGTGATCAACCACACTGCACGGTGGTGTTTCCGTACACGTTGTTTTCTTGCCAAAAGATTGTCACGGTTGACTTTGTTTTTTGCCCGTGCGGCCTGGGCACACAAAGCTATTTAAAAGTGCTGCTGTTATCGCTGTGTACACATTGCTGCTATCATTGTGAACCAGGCTGCAGCCTAAAACTGTGTGGCATTGAATTGGAATAAATGCTAGGGTGGGTCTTGTGCTGACAATGTTCTGCACCACATGAGGGTCTTGGGAGGGAAAGCAGGGTTTTTCCCAGGTGTACATATTGCTGATGTTGTTTTAGCACGGTTGGGCCTAGTACTGCTCGTGTTATTTCTGAATGTCATTTATGCCCAGAAGTACATGATTCACATGTTCTGTTAGTTAATGTGTGTGTTGAATAGAAATCTTCTTCACATACACGTGTGAAGTCTCTTTTATGACGCTCAGTGTCTTTCTTGTGTAAGAGTGCTGTGCCAGTGCTTTACACATTGCCTCTGTGATGAGCCAGGCTGCTCAGTACCAAGCTACCCAAGGGTGAGGGCAAGTTATATGATGAGTGTAATCACCCACCCCTAATGGGAGTGGTAGGTGCTCCCTGGCAGGGGCCTTGCCTCAGCCAACCCGAACCTGCCACCTCCAGCAGTGAGTGTTAGAGACGGAAGAAGGAATACTTGAGAGTTAGAGGCAGATGAAGGAGTGCTTGAGAGATAGAGATAGACGGAGGAGTACTTGAGTGTTCGAGGTATGAGTGCTTGAGATAGAAGACGGAATGCTTGAGGGTTAGAGGTGGAAGGAGTGCTTGAGAGATAGAGATAGAAGAAGGAGTACTTGAGTGTAACAATTAATAGAAATTACATTTCTCAATTTCAAGATGCCACCCTCCGTGTCCACTGTACTGGACAGCCATCTTTAAATTGAAATGTCCTCCTGAATAGTGTAGAACTGGCAGGTAGCGGTGCAGTGGAGTGTGTGCTGAATGAAACTGGAGGTGTGTGGTATGGACATGCTCAGAGCAGCGTCAGGATTGGCTGGGAGCGTCCAGCCAGGGCCCTCCCAGGTAACTGGGAGACTGTGGAGGCTCTCTCCAGCCCGGCAACTGTGTTGCTGGGCTGAAGTGAGCCCTGTGCGCATGTGTGTTTATACGGTCTGAGACGGCTGGCCAAACACACATGCGCTCTTAGGGGGGAGAGTGCTGTGCTGTCCCCCTCACTGCTCGTCATTCCCATGGCCCCACCCCTTCAAAAGAAAACAAAAATAAACAAAGTGTATTATCGTTTTCTTTTAAAGGTTTTGCAGCTGCCACTGCTGGCGGGGAAGCAACGCTTCTTCCCCACTAACAGAGGAGCCGCCCCTGATAACTGGCAGTGCCAACCCTGATCACCAACATCTTGTTCAGAAGAGCCACACTCTGCCTCACCCCCGCATCTCTTCAGCAGAGAGAGGGCACATGGGCCCAGTTCCTCACCCTCCTTTCCTCCAACACTGATATCTGCAATTACACAAATCCTCAAAAATGGTACAAACGTTCCTCGGTAATTGAAGTGTAACATGTGCCACTAGTTCTTAAAGAAATAGATGCATAATTGGGGTGAAGAACTCTGCAGGATAACAATTACCCCTTGAGCCATTTCAATTATAGCCGAGCGGAGTCTGAGGTGCAAACAGCATGTATTGTCTCTGAACATTGAGTAATTAGCTCTCTCTGACCTGCACCAGCTCACACATTTAATAGGTTTAGGATGTGTGGCCGGAAATAAAGATACAGAAATGAATCCCTCTCGAGTACGGAGCAGAGAGTAAAATACTATAATATTCAGATAATAATACAGAAAGGAATCATGCTTGTGAAAGGGGTAGAACGTTTAAATACTATAATGTTCAGATAATAATTCAGAAATGCACCCTGCTCATGAACAGCTTAGAGTACTCATAGACGCCCCAGCTTCCTATCAAGAGGAGGGGCTGTTGGGGGGGTGGAATAACATAAAATATATATTAAAAAAAAAAAAAAAACGTACCTTCACTCCTGCCGCCGGTCGCCTCGTGCTCCTCTTCTCTTCTGGTGTCCCAGCATTCACTGGGGCACAGCACAGGCTCCCCAGAAATCCTGGTGCTGCTTTCGTGCTAAACCTAGCATGAGAGCAGCTCAGACAGTGCATTGGAATCTGTGCTCTTTCTCCAACCTGGCTGTGCAACCTTATTGTCAGATTAAGGGGGTCATTACAACCTCACCGCCGAGGTTGCGGGCGCCAGAATACCGCCATTGCTGGCGGTATGGCTGGCTTCCTATTTTGACATTTCCGCTGGGCCAGCGGACGGTAACAGAGTTACTGTCCGCTGTCCCAGCGGAAAAGTCACATCAACATTGCCGCCGGCTCGTAATTGAGCCGGCGGCAATGCTGATGTGCAGAGGGTGCAGTAGCACCCATCGCGCATTTCACTGCCCGAAATTCGGGCAGTGAAATGCGCGACGGGGCTCTGCCTGGGGGCCCCTGCAGGGGCCCCCTGAGTCCCCTTACCGCCAGCCTCTTCCTGGCGGTGCAAACCGCCAGAAACAGGCTGGTGGTAGGTGTAGGAGGCTGGACTGGCTTGTAGTGAGTACCAAGGGGTACTTACACCTTGCACCAGGCTCAGGTATCCCTTATTAGTGTATAGGGTGTCTAGCAGCTTAGGCTGATAGATAATGGTAGCTTAGCAGAGCAGCTTAGGCTGAACTAGGAGACGAGTGAAGCTCCTACATTACCACTAGTGTCATATGCACAATATCATAAGAAAACACAATACACAGATATACTAAAAATAAAGGTACTTTATTTTTATGACAATATGCCAAAAGTATCTCAGTGAGTACCCTCAGCATGAGGATAGCAAATATAAACAAGATATATGTACTCAACTTCATTATTTAGGATCCCAGTCATAAAAGCATTTATGGAGGGCCTAAAGAGCATTATCCCACCAAGAACGCCACCAGTTCCTTCGTGGAACCTTAACATTGTCTTAACACGACTCATGGGTCCACCTTTTGAACCCATGCACTCATGTGAGATACAATATTTAACATGGAAAGTAGCGTTTCTCATTGCCATCACATCTCTAAGAAGAGTAAGTGAAATACAGGCATTTACCATACAAGAACCCTTTATTCAGATGCACAAGCATAAAGTAGTTTTACGAACTAATCCAAAGTTCTTACCAAAAGCCATCTCACTGTTTCACCTAAATCAAACAGTAGAACTACCAGTGTTCTTTCCAAAACAGATTATGTAGCTGAAAGAGCACTACATACATTAGACATCAAAAGAGCTTTAATGTACTACATTGATAGAACAAAACAAATACGGAAAACAAAACAACTGTTCGTTGCTTTTCAAAAACCTCATACAGGGAATCCAATATCCAAACAAGGCATTGCCAGATGGATAGTTAAGTGTATTCAAACCTGTTATCTCAAAGCAAAAAGAGAACTGCCTATAACACCAAAGGCACATTCAACTAGGAAAAAAGGTGCTACTATGGCCGTTCTAGGAAACATTCTAATGACTGAAATATGTAAGGAATCCACATGGTCTACGCCACATACGTTTACCAAACATTATTGTGTGGATGTGTTAACAACACAACAAGCCACAGTAGGACAAGCAGTGCTAAGAACTTTATTTCAAACAACTTCAACTCCTACAGGCTGAGCCACCGCTTTTAGGGAGAGAACTGCTTACTAGTCTATGCAAAGCATGTGTATCTGCAGCTACACATGCCATCGAACGGAAAATGTCACTTACCCAGTGTACATCTGTTCGTGGCATGAGACGCTGCAGATTCACATGCGCCCACCCGCCTCCCCGGGAGCCTGTAGCCGTTTCGCAGTTTGTCTTGAACATTTGTAAATTTGTAAATATATCACTTTAAACTACATTATGTACATACATGTTTACTCCATTGCATAGGCACTATTACTATAATACACAACTCCTACCTCACCCTCTGCGGGGAAAACAATCTAAGATGGAGTCGACGCCCATGCGCAATGGAGCCGAAAGGGGAGGAGTCCCTCGATCTTGTGACTCGAAGAAAAACAACTTGTAACACTCCGAGCCCAACACTAGATGGCGGGATGTGCAAAGCATTACATTACATTCAAGCCCAGTGTACCATTATCATGTTTGATGTCACATCAAGAATCACATACAAAAATGTGCCTAATTGGCATCAAGACTTGGTGCGAGTGTGCGAAAACATCCCAATTGTGTTGTGTGGCAACAAAGTGCATATTAAAGACAGGAAAGTGAAGGCAAAGTCTATAGTCTTCCACAGGAAGAAGAACCTCCAGGTATGTTAACTATCTGTCGTTTACCCGTGTAGTGTGCCGTCGGTTTCTTGATCATTGTACATGGAATCTAAACCAGCCCACATACTTCATGAGCATGTCTGAATTATTTAATTTGGCTGCTGTAAGGAAATGCCTCCTTGGCATGGTTACCCCCTGACTTTTTGCCTTTGCTGATGCTATGTTTTGATTTGAAAGTGTGCTGAGGCCTGCTAACCAGGCCCCGGCACCAGTGTTCTTTCCCTAACCTGTACTTTTGTTTACACAATTGGCACACCCTGGCATCCAGGTAAGTCCTTTGTAACTGGTACCCCTGGTACCAAGGGCCCTGATGCCAGGGAAGGTCTCTAAGGGCTGCAGCATATCTTATGCCACCCTGGGGACCCCTCACTCAGCACAGACACACTGCTTGCCAGCTTGTGTGTGCTGGTGAGGACAAAACGAGTAAGTCGACATGGCACTCCCCTCAGGGTGCCATGCCAACCTCACACTGCCTATGCAGTATAGATAAGTCACCCCTCTAGCAGGCCTTACAGCCCTAAGGCAGGGTGCACTATACCATAGGTGAGGGCACCAGTGCATGAGCACTGTGCCCCTACAGTGTCTAAGCAAAACCTTAGACATTGTAAGTGCAGGGTAGCCATAAGAGTATATGGTCTGGGAGTCTGTCAAACACGAACTCCACAGCACCATAATGGCTACACTGAAAACTGGGAAGTTTGGTATCAAACTTCTCAGCACAATAAATGCACACTGATGCCAGTGTACATTTTATTGTAAAATACACCCCAGAGGGCACCTTAGAGGTGCCCCCTGAAACCTTAACCAACTACCTGTCTAGGCTGACTGGTTCTAGCAGCCTGCCACACTTGAGACATGTTGCTGGCCACATGGGGAGAGTGCCTTTGTCACTCTGTGGCTAGTAACAAAGCATGCACTGGGTGGAGATGCTATCACCTCCCCCTTGCAGGAGCTGTAACACCTGGCGGTAAGCCTCAAAGGCTCACCCCCTTTGTTCCAGCACCACAGTGCATTCCAGCTAGTGGAGTTGCCCCCCCCCCCCCTCCGGCCACGGCCCCACTTTTGGCGGCAAGGCCGGAGGAGATAATGAGAAAAACAAGGAGGAGTCACTGACCAGTCAGGACAGCCCCTAAGGCAACCTGAGCTGAAGTGACTCTGACTTTTAGGAATCCTCCATCTTGCAGATGGAGGATCCCCCCAATAGGGATAGGAATGTGACCCCCTCCCCTTGGGAGGAGGCACAAAGAGGGTGTAGCCCCCCTCAGGGCTAGTAGCCATTGGCTACTGCCCTCCCTGACCTAAACACACCCCTAAATTCTGTATTTAGGGGCTCCCCTGAACCTAGGAACTCAGATTCCTGCAACCTAAGAAGAAGAGGACTGCTGAGCTGAAAAACCCTGCAGAGAAGACGGAGACACCAACTGCTTTGGCCCCAGCCCTACCGGCCTGTCTCCCCCCTTCGGAAGAAAACTGCTCCAGCGACGCTTTCCCCAGGACCAGCGACCCCTGAATCCTCAGAGGACTGCCCTGCTCTAAAAGGACCAAGAAACTCCAGAGAACAGCGGCCCTGTTCACCCAAGACTGCAACTTTGTTTCCAAAGAAGCAACTTAAAGACAACAGAGTTTCCCGCCAGAAGCGTGAGACTTGCAACTCTGCACCCGACGACTCCAGCTCGACTTGTGGAGAAACAACACTTCAGGGAGGACTCCCCAGCGACTCCGAGACTGTGAGTAACCAAAGTTGTCCGCCCTGAGCCCCCACAGCGACGCCTGCAGCGGGAATCCCGAGGCTCCCCCTGACCGCGACTGCCTGACTCAGATCCCAACGCCTGGAAAAGACCCTGCACCCGCAGCCCCCATGACCTGAAGGATCGGAACTCCAGTGCAGGAGTGACCCCCAGGAGGCCCTCTCCCTTGCCCAGGTGGTGGCTACCCCGAGGAGCCCCCCCCCCTCCTTGCCTGCCTGCATCGCTGAAGAGACCCCTTGGTCTCCCATTGATTTCAACGACAAACCCGACGTGTGTTGGCACACTGCACCCGGCCGCCCCCGTGCTGCTGAGGGTGTACTTTCTGTGCTAACTTGTGTCCCCCCCCGGTGCCCTACAAAACCCCCCTGGTCTGTCCTCCGAAGACGCGGGTACTTACCTGCTGGCAGACTGGAACCGGGGCACCCCCTTCTCCATTGAAGCCTATGTGTTTTGGGCACCACTTTGAACTCTGCACCTGACCGGCCCTGAGATGCTGGTGTCGTGACTTTGGGGTTGCTCTGAACCCCCAACGGTGGGCTACCTTGGACCCAAACTTGAACCCCGTAGGTGGTTTACTTACCTGCAAGAACTAACAATTACTTACCTCCCCTAGGAACTGTGAAAATTGCACTGTCTAGTTTTAAAATAGCTATATGTGTTTTATTTGAAAAGTATATATGCTATTGTGATTATTCAAAGTTCCTAAAGTACTTACCTGCAATACCTTCCATGCAAAGTATTACATGTAAAATTTTAACCTGTGGTTCTTAAAAATAAACTAAGAAAATATATTTTTCTATACAAAAACCTATTGGCCTGGAATTCTCTGTGTGTGTTCCTCATTTATTGCCTGTGTGTATGTACAACAAATGCTTAACCCTACTCCTTTGATAAGCCTACTGCTCGACCACACTACCACAAAATAGAGCATTAGTATTATCTCTTTTTGCCACTATCTTACCTCTAAGGGGAACCCTTGGACTCTGTGCATACTATTCCTTACTTTGAAATAGTGCATACAGAGCCAACTTCCTACAGCTGCTGTCCTGCTACGTCGCCCACAGTGTAGAACATTAAAACATCTGCCCCGTCCACAGGAAACTGGAATCTCAAAGCTGCTTTTCAGGATCAAATTGCGCATGTCCCTTTTTAGTCCTCCTGAATTGATAGGGTGAAGTGTTTTCATTTCTAATGGCCTCTTGTGTTACAGCTTTTTTTTTCCAAAAAAATTCTGGATAAAGTGACAAACGTGAAGCAGTGGATGCTGGCTTTTGCCCCCTCCCCAAACTAACCTGTATGGAATATTGAATACCTCTTGTTTCACTACACAATTCAGACATGTTGCATTGGGTGGGGCTGCCCTGCATCCACTGACTTGGTTTAACCAAACTACAGTGTAGTCCAGGAATGTGGTAAAGTGGCCATATACGTGTGTATGTATAGATATGTATCTATCACATACTACCCTTGATGTCAAATCACTTCAGTGAGTTTAAAGTCCCTGGGGTACTAAAGGAAGGCCCCGAGGGCTGCAGCGCACATTGCCCCAACCTCGGGGCCCCTCTCACCTAAGTGCACTGAATGCTGCTTTTGCAGGCTTGATGTCTTGGTGCAGACCCAAACTGAAAACATGACATGGCACACAGCGTGTGTGCTATGTCCTTTTACAATACACTTAATATATGTAAGCCACCCCCCTGGCAGGTCTTCAACCCTAAGGAACAGGGTACTTTTATATTGCATGTAGGGGCGTACCTGCAGGAGCAGATATACCCCTGCTATGTCTGTCGATTCCAACACATGGCATTTAAACAATGAAGCCATTTGAGTACATGTGCTAGACAGTGGTCTTTATGAGTTCCCCAGGCTTGCTCTGGGCAGGGGTGTGGCTTCTCCAAGGATGGACATTCCTGGGTGGGAAGCTTCAAAGTCCCTACTGCCTTTCAATGTGACCAGGCCTCCAAATGATGGTGGCGTTATCCACCCACACACACACATTCCATACCTTACTTTTGACATTGGTACTGGCAGGGAAATTATGTAAACCTAGTGTGGACAGGCTGAAATGGACACTTCTTTTAATTTCTCTGTCTTGCATGGAAGGGATTGGGCCAGACCAGTCACCAACATAGACTGACACCCACTTACTTGGCCCCCAACTCTACCGGCCTGTCTCAGAAGACAAGGCCAGAGCTCACAGACAGTTTCTAGAAGCAGTCTCTGCTGAAATACGTTGGGTGCCCAATGCTGTGAGAAATCACTTATTTTCTTCAGCACAGTATCTTTAATTAGAGAATTGCTTAACTTCATAACTGTTTTGTTCAAAGCATACATAAAAGCAACTGGTATTCTAAATTGGTCCCACTTATTCTTTGAGCATGTGTCATTGATTACCTCTGTTTATAAGTGCCTAACAACTCCTTGATAGCTACTCGTCCGCTCTACAACAAATTGGTCCAGAGCAGTGGTTACCAACCTGTGGTCCAGGGACCCCTGGGGGTCCGTGACTGCTTAGAAGATTTAATAAAATATTAGGTCTTCGGCTCTCAGTAATGACTCAGTAGGGGGTTCCCAGGTTCAAATAATGATTTAGTGGGGGTCCCCAGAATCCAGTAATGATAAAATTGGGGTCCACAGATGCCAAAAGGTTGGGAACCACTGGTCTAGAGCTCTATTTCTGCACATCTTTGGGGGTCCACTGGACTGCACTGTAATTTATTTTTCTACACGATTCCTACAGCGAGTAGCACACTACTCCTAAACTCAGATTATGGGTGAATTAGTATAGGGAAACTAGTTTAGTATTATATGGAGGTAAGAGTTAATTTGAGCAGAGGACGAGTGTTCATTGAAAAATGGAGGGGTAGAGGGAAGAATCCAAAGTGGCGATTTGAAACTCAGAAGGTATGGGATGAGTAAAGAGGGGGAAGAGTCTGTAGAAAGAGGTTAGGCAGTTCATGGTAAAATGAGGGTTGGGATGAGTCAATGGAGAGATGCATTTAGTAGGGCAGTTTGGGAGATCACAGTGAACCGAAGTTCAGGGTGGGGGCACTGAAGCTAAGTTTAGGAAAGGTTATTTTGGAGATAATAGTAAAATTAGGCTTGGGGTGAGTGATCAATAGTTATAGGGAGGGGACAGTAATGCTCTATAGTTTCTTAAACATGTTGACCTTTTCCCCACTTATACAGTAGGGCTTGTCCGCAAGGATCATGTGGTATAATCTTGTTTACAAACAAGGCGCAGACAAGGAAAATGAGCTACCCCAGGGAAGTGCATTCAAGTGAAACTGGCTGCTGTAAAGCTGCTCCATGATTTACTTAGCAGGCAGTAACCTGCCTGCTCTTAAGGGGGTGGTACTATGGACCTCCCCTTTACTCAGTCCACAGCTTCCTCCATTTTGGGGTGCTCTTTATGGTCTGGTCTGACAGTGCAGCTGTCTCCAGACAATATTGTGAGCGTCACTAGAGGGGTTTTAGGCACTCCCCACATGTTAAGCGGCAGGGTTATGTTTTCCTGGAGACCTAAAAGAGGCATACATACGACCATTATTAAAGAAAACAAACCTAGACCGCAAGACCCCAACAACTACAGACCAATCACAAATGGACCTTTCCTGGGCAAATTGACCTTTCAATTCGCATTCGCCCAGATGTCACAATTCATTGAAGACAATTCTATACTTTAAAATTTCCAAACTGTATTCCGCCCAGGAAGAAGCACTGAATCAGCACTCATGGCCATCTGGGACGATCTTAAAAACACAGTCGACCGAAATGGAGTTGCTGCACTACTTCTCTTGGACCTCTCAGCTGCCTTTGATACGGTTGACCATGACACCCTAACTCAAAGACTCCACGAAGCCGGCATACAAGGGATTGCTCTCGACTGGATTACTTCCTATCTCCAAAAAAGAGCGAATATCATCCACTCGCCCCCCTTCTCGTCCGAACCCTACCTCACAAAAGCAGGGGTCCCCCAAGGGTCAATCATCTCACCTTTGCTTTTCAACATCTACATGACATCTTTACCAGAACTGATCAATGATTTCCATCTCACATGCTACAACTATGCAGATGACACACAAATACTACTTAAATTAGAAGACCCCAAAAACATTGAAAACTCACAAATCTTCAGTTGCCTCAGAGCCGTTGATCAGTGGATGACCTAGAGCCATCTCAAACTAAATACCTCCAAAACAGAAATACTCATATGTGGTGACTGGAAACATTATGATCCTCTGTGCGTCTGTCCTGACGATCTCGGACCACCTCCTCAATTATCCAAGGAAGTGAAAAACCTAGGAATCACCATGGATTCCAAGCTAACTATGAATGCCCAAGTAGACAAATTAGCACGCACAAGCTTCATCACCTTAAAGACTTTACGGCGCTTCTTCCCCCACCTCGGATTTCCACACAAGGTGCAAGCTACCATCTCGCTTGTACTATCCAAACTGGATTATGCCAATAGCCTCTACCATGGATCATCTCTATCTGTTATGAAAAAACTACAACGTATCCAGAATTCCGCAGCCAGACTACTACTACATATAAACCGCAAGCCCACATCTCCCCTGCCTTGAGAGCACTACACTGGTTACCCGTTGCCAGACTATGCACTTTCAAGCTGCTTTGTATCACCCACAAAGTTATACATGGAACAGGACCGCTTTTTATCAGAAAGAAAATTACCAAATACATCCAACAAAGAACCCTCCGCTCAAGACTGGCAGCCCGCCTTAGAACATCACCAAACAAGAAAAAGACTATAGGTGGTACATCCTTCTCCGTCCAAGCAGCCAAACTATGGAATTCATTGCCCCCATCTATAAGAGCCACAGATAACTTTCTTGTCTTCAGAAAACTACTCAAGAGTTGGCTCTTTCCTTCATAACCACCTTTTTCAAACAACTATGAACTGCATATGTCTATGTGGATAAATATTTGTTCATATTATTTGTATATTTCTATTTATTTATAGTTTCTTTGGAAAATATGTATTGCTACTGTCATAACAATAAAATACACACACACTCTTTAAACCTGTCTAAGTATTTTTTACCCATGATTCTAATTATGTATTGTATGTGCATATGTGTATTTGTGTATGTGTGTATGTGTATATATATATATGTGTGTATATATATATATGTGTATGTATGTATATGTATATGTATATATATGTGTATATGTATGTGTGTGTATATATATATATGTGTGTGTGTGTGTATGTATGTGTATATGTTGTTTCTGTGCTTGGCATGTTCGTGGATCATTGCATGGCTTCTGGGTTTTTGGGTTGTTATATACTAGATATCTATGAATTCCTGCTCTCATCTTATCACACTTATCTACTCATCACTCTTATATCATGTCTCTATCAAACTATCCTCCATTCTCACTCTGACTCATCCCTTCTACCACTTTCATCTCCTAAATATCTCTGCCTCAGCTCTTCCCTCCACCTCCACATCTAACTCACCAAACCTCACTCTACCTCTGTGATCTCCCACACAACCCTACTAAATTCTCCTGCATTCATCTCATCCTGCTACTATGCTCTCCCTAACCCTTCCACATACTCTTCCCCCTCCGTCCCCCTTTATTCATCCCAAGCCTTTGGGTTGAGTAAATGAAGGATATACTCCCAATTAACACTTCTGGATTTCTTTCCTCCTCCACCCCTCCATTACTCCAGTCAATCTAACTAACAAACTCTCATATCCGTGGCTCAAATTAACTCATAATAATACTAAAACTGTACTCATATTTACAGATACTAATCCATCTCTAATTCTTGTTGGGTTCCGGAGTAGCGTGCTACTCATCAAAAAGCGCTTCGACGCCTCGTCAGGGGTAGTAAGCGCTACATAAATACGATTACAATACAATACAATACAATACCAAAAATATGCAGTATAGTATTAGAAAACAGTGCAAACAATGTATAGTTACAATAGGATGCAATGGGGACACATAGGGATAGGGGCAACACAAACCATAAACTCCAAAAGTGGAATGCGAACCACGAATGGACCCCAAACCTATGTGACCTTGTAGAGGGTCGCTGGGACTGTAAGAAAACAGTGAGGGTTAGAAAAATAGCCCACCCCAAGACCCTGAAAAGTGAGTGCAAAGTGCACTAAAGTTCCCCAAAGAGCACAGAAGTCGTGATAGGGGAATTCTGCAGGAAAGACCAAAACCAGCAATGCAACAACGATGGATTTCCAGACGAGGGTACCTGTGGAACAAGGGGACCAAGTCCAAAAGTCACGACCAAGTCGAGAGTGGGAAGATGCCCAGGAAATGCCAGCTGTGGGTGCAAAGAAGCTGCTACTAGGCAGTAGAAGCTGAGGATTCTGCAGGAACGACAAGGGCTAGAAACTTCCCCTTTGGACGATGGATGTCCCACGCTGTGGAGAGTCATGCAGAAGTGTTTTCCTGAAGAAAGACCACAAACAAGCCTTGCTAGCTGCAAGTCATGCGGTTAGGGTTTTTGGATGCTGCTGTGGCCCAGGAGGGACCAGGATGTCACCAATTGCGTCAGGTGACAGAAGGGGCGCCCAGGAAGACAAGGAGCCCTATAAGAAGCAGGCAGCTCCCCCAGAAGTGCCAGAACTGGCACTACAAAGTGGAGTGAAACGGTGCTCACACGAAGTTGCACAAAGGAGTCCCACGCCGCCGGAGGACAACTCAGGAGGTCGTGCAATGCAGGTTAGAGTGCCGTGGACCCAGGCTTGGCTGTGCACAAAGGATTCCCTCGGAAAGTGCACAGGAGCCGGAGTAGCTGCAAAAGATGCCGTTCCCAGCAATGCAGTCTGGCGTGGGGAGGCAAGGACTTACCTCCACCAAACTTGGAATGAAGAGTCACTGGACTGTGGGAGTCACTTGGACAGAGGTGCTGGATTCAAGGGACCTCGCTCGTCGTGCTGAGAGGAGACCCAGGGGACCGGTGATGCAGTTCTTTGGTGCCTGCGGTTGCAGGGGGACGATTCCGTCGACCCACTGGAGATTTCCTCGGAGCTTCTAGTGCAGAGAGGAGGCAGACTACCCCCACAGCATGCACCACCAGGAAAGCAGTCGAGAAGGTGGCAGGATCAGCGTTACAGAGTTGCAGTAGTCGTCTTTGCTACTTTGTTGCAGTTTTGCAGGCTTCCAGCGCGGTCAGCAGTCGATTCCTTGGCAGAAGTTGAAGAGGGAGATGCAGAGGAACTCTGATGAGCTCTTGCATTCGTTATCTAAGGAAATCCCCAAAGCAGAGACCCTAAATAGCCAGAAAAGAGGGTTTGGCTACTTAGGAGAGAAGATAGGCTAGCAACACCTGAAGGAGCCTATCAGAAGGAGTCTCTGACGTCACCTGCTGGCCCTGGCCACTCAGAGCAGTCCAGTGTGCCAGCAGCACCTCTGTTTCCAAGGTGGCAGAGGTCTGGAGCACACTGGAGGAGCTCTGGGCACCTCCCAGAGGAGGTGCAGGTCAGGGGAGTGGTCACTCCCCTTTCCTTTATCCAGTTTCGCGCCAGAGCAGGGCTGAGGGGTCCCTGAACCGGTGTAGACTGGCTTATGCAGAAATGGGCACCATGTGTGCCCATGAAAGCATTTCCAGAGGCTGGGGGAGGCTACTCCTCCCCTGCCTTAACACCATTTTCCAAAGGGAAAGGGTGTAACACCCTCTCTCTGAGGAAGTCCTTTGTTCTGCGTTCCTGGGCCAAGCCTGGCTGGACCCCAGGAGGGCAGAAACCTGTCTGAGGGGTTGGCAGCAGCAGCAGCTGCAGTGAAACCCCTGAAAAGGCAGTTTGGCAGTACCCGGGTCTGTGCTAGAGACCCGTGGGATCATGGGATTGTGCCAACAATGCCAGGATGGCATAGAGGGGGCAATTCCATGATCTTAGACATGTTACATGGCCGTATTCGGAGTTACCATTGTGAAGCTACACATAGGTAGTGACCTATATGTAGTGCACGCGTGTAATGGTGTCCCCGCACTCACAAAGTCCGGGGAATTGGCCCTGAACAATGTGGGGGCACCTTGGCTAGTGCCAGGGTGCCCACACACTAAGTAACTTGGCACCCAACCTTTACCAGGTAAAGGTTAGACATATAGGTGACTTATAAGTTACTTAAGTGCTGTGTAAAATGGCTGTGAAATAACGTGGACGTTATTTCACTCTGGCTGCAGTGGCAGACCTGTGTAAGAATTGTCAGAGCTCCCTATGGGTGGCAAAAGAAATGCTGCAGCCCATAGGGATCTCCTGGAACCCCAATACCCTGGCTACCTCAGTACCATATACTAGGGAATTATAAGGGTGTTCCAGTATGTCAATGTAAATTGGTGAAATTGGTCACTAGCCTGTTAGTGACAATTTGTAAAGAGAGAGCATAACCACTGAGGTTCTGGTTAGCAGAGCCTCAGTGAGACAGTTAGGCATCACACAGGGAACACACACCTATAGGTCACAAACTTATGAGCACTGGGGTCCTGACAAGCAGGGTCCCAGTGTCACATAACAAACATACTGAAAACATAGGGTTTTCACTATGAGCACTGGGCCCTGGCTAGCAGGATCCCAGTGAGACAGTGAAAACACCCTGACATACACTCACAAACAGGCCAAAAGTGGGGGTAACAAGGCTAGAAAGAGGCTACTTTCTCACAGTAGGGGAGTCATAATCCCCAGGGCAGCGCTGCTTGCAGCGCTGCCCTGGCGGATTATCACCGCCGGGGCTAAAATGGCGGTAAACCGCCGGCCCCGGCGGTGCGACGCCACGGTCAAAATACCCCAGGAGGCACCGCCAGCCTGTTGGCGGTGCTCCCGTCGTTTTGGCCCTGGCGGTCAAATACCGCCAGGGTCATAATGACCCCCTAAGTCTCAAACGTCCCTCTACACTGGCACACATCTCATCATACTGGCAGACAGATCTCAAACATCCCTCCAGGTTGGCACACCATCATACTTGCAGGCAGATCTCAAACATCCCTCCGCGTTGGCTCAGATCTCACCATACTGTCAGGAAGAGATGATTGAGGTCCTATGAGCCAGTGTGAAAGACTGGCTCCTTGTTGCAGTACCCCCCAACTTTTTGCCTGGTTTGTGAAGTCAACTTGGACTGGAGTGCACTGTGATCCTGCTAACCAGGTTCCCAGTGCCAGTGTTCTTTCCCTAAAACATGATAAAGGTAATTGGATATACCATTAGCTACCACTATAAGTCCCTAGTACAAGGTGTTTAGGTACCCAGGGCATGGGGTACTATGGGTAAGCCTCTGAAGGCAGTAGCACTGACTGTGCCACCCTCAAGAGCCATGCATCCAGAGGCACCCAGCACTGCCATAGCAGGCTGAGTGTCCTAGTGCAAACCTAAAATACAAACTCGACATGGCACACTCCCTGTGTGCCCTGTCCACCCTACACTGCATATGTTATGGGTAAGTCACCCCTCTAGCAGGCCTTCCTGCCCTAAGGCAGTGTGCACCATACTATATGTGAAGGCATAATTGCATGAGCAATATGCCTTCACCGTGTCCTTGCCAAACCTGGGACATAGTGAGCGAACAGAGCAGCTATTTTAATATATGTGCTGGACACACGTCAATACGAGTTTCATATTGTATTGGTATCAAACAACTCAGAATAAAAAATCCAAACTGGTACCAGTAATGGATTTATTATAAAGAGTACCCAGGGGTCACCTTAGATGTGCCCCCTGAAAAAGCTAACTATCCTGGCATGATTGCTGACTGGTTCCAGCAAGCCTGCCACATCCAGACAGCCAATACACAAACCCTGAGAGAGAGCCCTGTCTCTCTGGTCTGTGAAACAAAGCCCTTCCTGGGTGGAGGAGCTAACACCCCCTCATTCAGGAAAGTGCACTGCCCTGGCAGTGAGCGTCAAAGGGCTACTGCCCTTTAAGCTCGACCCCCAGGCCTGCTGTTAGCAGAAGATGGCCTCCCCCTTTGCAAGCCCCCATTTCTGGAGGGAGCAAAGGCTGGAAACCACACAAAGGGAAGGAGGAGTGGCCTCACTGAGCATGCATCACCCCTAGATGCTTGCAAGTGAAGTGGACGCTTCATTTCATTTTAATCCATCTTTGAATTGAGTAAAATAGCCAATCAGGTTTAGGGAAGTGACCCTTCCCACAGGAAGGGGTTCACTTTAGTCGGTGTAGCCACCCAAGTGTAAGTGTCCCATTGGACGCTACCAGGTTCCCCCTAAACGCCCATTAAGTTCAGTACCTAGTGGGCTCCCCTAGACCAAGAAATCAGATTTGAAAAGGATTCAAAGAAGAAAGGAGGACCAGCACCAAAAGAAGACCACAGCAAGAGAAATGAGGACCTGATGCACAAGAAAAGGCGTCAAACCCTGACTGAATCATCCAGGACTCGAAAATCGCCGCTGCAGAGGAGCTGGGCACTGGACCAACCCCAAGAAACCCAGGGGACCTCCAGGCTTCAAGAATCATCCCAGGTCTCCCTCTTGAGTGGAGGCTCAAGAAAATCAAGAAACCTGCAAAGGACCAACAAAACATTGAGGGTCACTTCACTGACCGGCTGATATCTCCGGGACAGGAAGATACAGCCAGACCCAACAACACACTGACGATGGCCTGGATGTGACCTGCAACTGTGCCAAGTTTGGTGGCACTGCGCCCTCTAGTGGCCGAGTTAGGCAAATACCCTGGGTACTGGTCAGCTGACATCAGGCAAGCAGAAAACCAGCTCCCCCAGAGCTGTAAAAGGATCAGGAGGAAGCCCCAGTCGAGGCAGTTCAGAAACACCCCAGACCTCCAACCAGAGTGCCCTCGTTGTCCTGTAAGCAACACTCAAAGTGACTCACCTCTAGCTCCAAAGGACTCCGTTGCGCACAGTTCCTGGACCTCCAACTCGCCCTGAACCTGGCCGCCCTGGGCCTTGCCTCGCGGGATCTGCTGTGTGCCCCGGGTCCCCAACCCCTTGCGACCTCAACAGCCTAAGAGGACACCAAGGCACCATCTTTAAATCTGCACACCAGCTCCTTTTCCAAGTGGCCCCTCCAAGTGGCCCTTGACCAATAACCTCTCCAACGCTGCTCCTGCCAGAACCGGGAGATTCTCGAGACTCTCTAGCTGGCACAGTGTGCCCAACGACTGCTGCGACCACCCTGCAAGAGAAGAGACTGGTAACTCAACTGTGTGATTTTTACTGCATTTTTAAAGGTGACTGTGCATTGATTCCAATGGTGCATAATTACACACAGAAAGACTAAGGCCCATATTTATACTTTTTGACGCAAATCAGCGCTTGGGCAGATTTGCGTCAAAAAGTTTACCACCAGCTAACGCCATCCCAATGCGCCAGCCGGGCGCCTTATTTATGGAATGACGTTAGCCGGCGCTGCGGCCTGGTTAGCGCCAAATTAAATTACGGTAACCGGGCAGCGGAGGGGAAGGGAAGACTGGGGGTTGTGCGCCAAAGAATGGTGCAAGTCAGGTTAGAGTAAAAAAAAATATTGGCTGTAACCTGACTTACGCTATATTTTGACGCACAACCCCCATGGAAATGACTCCTGTCTTAGCAAAGACAGTAGTCATGCCCCCCTGCCCATTGGCCATGCCCATGGGACACAGGGGGCCCGAGGTAGGCCCCCCTATACCACTTAAAAAAAAATATATATATATATATACTTACCTGCACTCGCCATGGATGGGTGGGGGACCATGGGTTTCCTCCAGGGGTGGGCGAGGGTGGCAGGGGGTGTCCCTGGGTGCAGGGAAGGGCACCTGTGGACTGCTTCCATGGTCTCCCACCATGGAAATAGGCCCACAGGTCCCTTAACGCCTGCCCTGACCCAGGCGTTAAAAAACGGTGCAAATCCGTCTGGGCGCCATATTTTAAGGCCTGCCTCCTCTTGTGTGTCATTTTGACGCCAGAGGATAAATAAGGCGCACATGCCTTAGAGTCATTTTTTGCACAGGAGCGTTGCATGTCATTAGCGCAAGGTAGGTTTTCACGTACAAAAAATGACTCAAACTCCATAACTTTGGCGCTAGACGGGTCCAGCGCCAAAGTATAAATATGGAGTTAAGTTTGCACCGAATTTGCGTTAAAAAAATGACACAAATCCGGAGCAAACAGAGTATAAATATGGGCCTATCTTTGCTAAAACTTCAAAAAGTCACAACTTGAAAAGTACTTAACCTATTCTAAAGATTTTGGTTTTAAAATGTATATAAAAGTTTGAAGCATTTTTATAAATTCTGGTCTCGAGTTATTGAGTGTGTGTGGTGCACGACTGATATTATGAGTACAACAAATACTTGGCACATCTCCTGGATTAGCCTAACTGCTCGACAAGCTACCTTAAAAATTGGAGCATTAGGTGATCACATTTTTACCTCTGGAAAACAATGTGCGGTTGCCTGGACCCTCTGCATAGTGTGCTCGATTTTGTACACTACATAGAAGGCCCGCCTCCAGCAGCCAGTATGATGAGATCTGTGCCACCCTAGATGGAGGTTTGAGGTCCCTGCCATCAATATGATGAGATGCGAGCCAGCGTGGAGGGATGTTTGAGATCTGTCTGCCAGTATGATGAGTTGTGTGCAGTGGGGAGAGATCATTGATGTCATATCTCCCAGTATGATGAGATGTGTGCCAGCACATAGGTATGATAGATGTCGTATCTGCCAGTATGATGAGATGTGTGCCAGCAAATAGGTATGATTGATGTTGTATCTGCCAGTATGATGAGATGTGTTCCAGTGGGGAGGGATGATTGATGTTGTATCTGCCAGTATGATGAGATGTGTGCCAGTGGGGAGGGATGATTGATGTCATATCTGCCAGTTTGATGAGATGTGTGCCAGTGGGAAGGAATGTCTGAGGCCGTACCTGCCAGTATGATGAGATGTGTGCCAGCGTGGAGGGATGTTTGAGATCTGTCTGCCAGTATGATGAGTTGTGTGCAGTGGGGAGAGATCATTGATGTCATATCTCCCAGTATGATGAGATGTGTGCCAGCACATAGGTATGATTGATGTCGTATCTGCCAGTATGATGAGATGTGTGCCAGCAAATAGGTATGATTGATGTTGTATCTGCCAGTATGATGAGATGTGTTCCAGTGGGGAGGGATGATTGATGTTGTATCTGCCAGTATGATGAGATGTATGCCAGTGGGGAGGGATGATTGATGTCATATCTGCCAGTTTGATGAGATGTGTGCCAGTGGGAAGGAATGTCTGAGGCCGTACCTGCCAGTATGATGAGATGTGTGCCAGCATGGAGGGATGTCTGAGGCCGTACCTGCCAGTATGATGAGATGTGTGCCAGCGGGGAGGGATGTCTGAGGCCGTACCTGCCAGTATGATGAGATGTGTGCCAGTGTGGAGGGATGATTGATGTCGTACCTGCCAGTAAGATGAGATGTCTGCCAGCGTGGAGGAATGATTGTCATATCTGCCAGTATGATAAGATGTGTGGCAGCGGGGAGTGATGTCTGAGGCTTTACCTGCCAGTATGATGAGATGTGTGCCAGCGTGGAGGGATGTCTGAGGCCGTACCTGCCAGTATGATGAGATGGGTGCCAGTGGGGAGGGATGTCTGAGGCCGTACCTGCCAGTATGATGAGATGTGTGCCAGCGGGGAGGGACGATTGATGTTGTATATGTCAGTATGATGAGATGTGTGCCAGCGGGAGGGATGATTGATGTCGTATTTGTCAGTATGATGAGATGTGTGCCAGCGTGGAGGGATGATTGATGTTGTATCTGCCAGTATGATGGGATGTGTTCCAGTGGGGAGGGATGATTGATGTTGTATCTGCGAGTATGATGAGATGTGTGCCAGTGGGGAGGGATGATTGATGTCATATCTGCCAGTATGATGAGATGTGTGCAAGTGTGGAGGGATGATTGATGTCATATCTGCCAGTATGATGAGATGTGTGCCAGCGGGGAGGAATGTGTGAGGCCGAACCCACCAGTATGATGAGATGGGTGCCAGTGGGGAGGGATGATTGATGTTGTATACGTCAGTATGATGAGATGTGTGCCAGCGGGAGGGATGATTGATGTCATATCTGTCAGTATGATTGGATGTGTGCCAGCGTGGAGGGATGTCTGAGGCCGTACCTGCCAGTATGATGAGATGGGTGCCAGCATGGAGGGATGTCTGAGGCCGTACCTGCCAGTATGATGAGATGTGTGCCAGCGGGGAGGGATGATTGTTGTATATGTCAGTATGATGAGATGCGTGCCAGCGTGGAGGGATGTTTGAGATCTGTCTGCCCGTATGATGAGATGTGTGCCAGTGGGGAGGAATATCTGAGGCTGTACCTGCTAGTGTGATGAGATGTGTGCCAGTGGGGAGGAATGTCTGAGGCCGTATCTGCCAGTATGATGAGATTTGTGCCAGCGGGGAGGGATATCTGAGGCCGTACCTGCCAGTATGATGAGATGTGTGCCAGCATGGAGGGATGTCTGAGGCCGTACCTGCCAGTATGATGAGATGTGTGCCAGCGGGGAGGGATGTCTGAGGCCGTACCTGCCAGTATGATGAGATGTGTGCCAGTGTGGAGGGATGATTGATGTCGTACCTGCCAGTAAGATGAGATGTCTGCCAGCGTGGAGGAATGATTGTCATATCTGCCAGTATGATGAGATGTGTGGCAGCGGGGAGTGATGTCTGAGGCTGTACCTGCCAGTATGATGAGATGTGTGCCAGCGTGGAGGGATGTCTGAGGCCGTACCTGCCAGTATGATAAGATGTGTGCCAGCGGGGAGGGATGTCTGAGGCCGTACCTGCCAGTATGATGAGATGTGTGCCAGCGTGGAGGGATGAATGATGTCATATCTGCCAATATGATGAGATGTGTGCCAGCGGGGAGGGATGTCTGAGGCCGTACCTGCCAGTATGATGAGATGTGTCCCAGCGGGGAGGTACGTCTGAGGCCGTACCTGCCAAGATGATGAGATGTGTGCCAGTGGGGAGGAATGTCTGAGGCCGTATCTGCCAGTATGATGAGATGTGTGCCAGCGGCGAGGGATGATTGATTTTGTATCTGCCAGTATCATGAGATGTGTGCCAGCGTGGAGGGATGATTGATGTTGTATATGCCAGTATGATGAGATGTGTGACAGCGTGGAGGGATGATTGATGTCATATCTGCCAGTATGATGAGATTTGTGCCAGCGTGGAGGGATCAATGATGTCATATCTGCCAGTATGATGAGATGTGTGCCAGTGGGGAGGGATGATTGATTTTGTATCTGCCAGTATGATGAGATGTGTGCCAGTGGGGAGGGATTATTGATGTTGAATATGCCAGTATGATGAGATGTGTGCCAACGTGGAGGGATGATTGATGTCATATCTGCCAGTATGATGAGATGTGTGCCAGCGTGGAGGGTTGATTGATGTCGTACCTGCCAGTATGATGAGTCATGGGCCAGCGGGAGGGATGTATGAGGCCGTACCTGCCAGTATGATCAGATGTGTGCCAGCGTAGAGGGATGATTGATGTCATATCTGCCAGTATGATGAGATGTGTGCCAGTGGGGAGGGATGATTGATTTCGTACCTGCCAGTATGATGAGATGTGTGCCAGTGGGGTGGGATGATTGATGTTGTACCTGCCAGTATGATGAGACGTGTGCCAGCGTGCAGGGATGATTGATGTCATATCTGCCAGTATGATAAGATGTGTGCCAGCATGGAGGGATATCTGAGGCCGTACCTGCCAGTATGATGAGGTGTGTGCCAGCGTGGAGGGATGATTGATGTCGTATATGCCATTATGATGAGATGTGTGCCAGCGTGGAGGGATGATTGATGTCATATCTGCCAGTATGATGAGATGTGTGCCAGCGTGGAGGGATGATTGATGTCATATCTGCCAGTATGATGAGATGTGTGCCAGTGGGGAGGGATGATTGATTTCGTACCTGCCAGTATGATGAGATGTGTGCCAGTGGGGTGGGATGATTGATGATGTACCTGCCAGTATGATGAGACGTGTGCCAGCGTGCAGGGATGATTGATGTCATATCTGCCAGTATGATAAGATGTGTGCCAGCATGGAGGGATATCTGAGGCCGTACCTGCCAGTATGATGAAGTGTGTGCCAACGTGGAGGGATGATTGAAGTCGTATATGCCATTATGATGAGATGTGTGCCAGAGTGGAGGGATGATTGATGTCATATCTGCCAGTATGATGAGATGTGTGCCAGCGTGGAGGGATGATTGATGTCATATCTGCCAGTATGATGAGATGTGTGCCAGCGTGGAGGGATGATTGATGTTGTTACTGGAGGTATGGTTGATGTCATACCTGCCAGTATGATGAGATGTGTGCCAGCGTGGAAGGATGATTGATGTTGTATCTGTCAGTATGATGAGATGTGTGCCAGCATGGAGGGATGTCTGAGGCCGTATCTGCCAGTATGATGAGATGTGTGCCAGTGGGGAGGGATGTTTCAGATCTGTCTGCCAGTATGATGAGATGTGTGCCAGCGGGGAGGGATGATTGATGTCATATCTGCCAGTATGATAAGATGTGTGCCAGCATGGAGGGATATCTGAGGCCATACCTGCCAGTATGATGAGGTGTGTGCCAGCGTGGAGGGATGTCTGGGGCCGTACCTGCCAGTATGATGAGATGTTTGCCAGCGTGGAGAGATGATTGATGTCGTATATCTGCCAGTATGATGAGATGTGTGCCAGTGTGGAGGGATGATTGATGTCGTATCTGCCAGTAGGATGAGATGTGTGCCAGCGGGGAAGAATGATTGATTTTGCCAGTATGATGAGATGTGTGCCAGCACATAGGGATGATTAATGTTGTATCTGCCAGTGTAATGAGATGTGTGCCAGCGGGGAGGGATGATTGATGTCATATTTGCCAGTATGATGAGATGTGTGCCAGCAGGGAGGGATGATTGATGCCGTATCTGCCAGTATGATGAGATGTGTGCCAGCACGGAGGGATATCTGAGGCCGTACCTGCCAGTATGATGAGGTGTGTGCCAGCGTGGAGGGATGTCTGGGGCCGTACCTGCCAGTATGATGAGATGTTTGGCAGCGTGGAGAGATGATTGATGTCGTATCTGCCAGTATGATGAGATGTGTGCCAGTGGGGAGGGATGATTGATGCCGTATCTGCCAGTATGATGAGATGTCTTCCAGTTTGGAGGGATGATTGATGTCGTATCTGCCAGTATGATGAGATGTGTGCCAGTGGGGAGGGATGATTGATGCCGTATCTGCCAGTATGATGAGATGTGTGCCAGTGTGGAGGGATGATTGATGTTGTATCTGCCAGTAGGATGAGATGTGTGCCAGCACATAGGGATGATTGATGTCGTATCTGCCAGTGTGATGAGATGTGTGCCAGTAGGGATGGATGTTTGAGGTCTGTCTGCCAGTATGATGAGATGTGTGCCAGCATGGAGGGATGATTGATTTCATATCTGCCAGTATGATGAGATGTGTGCCAGCGTGGAGGGATGATTGATGTCGTATCTGCCAGGGATGATTGATGTCGTATCTGCCAGTATGATGAGATGTGTGCCAGCAGGGAGGGATGATTGATGCCGTATCTGCCAGTATGATGAGATGTGTGCCAGCACGGAGGGATGATTGATGCCGTATCTGCCAGTATGATGAGATGTGTGCCAGCACGGAGGGATATCTGAGGCCGTACCTGCCAGTATGATGAGGTGTGTGCCAGCGTGGAGGGATATCTGGGGCTGTACCTGCCAGTATGATGAGATGTTTGGCAGCGTGGAGGGATGATTGATGTCGTATCTGCCAGTATGATGAGACGTGTGCCAGCACATAGGGATGATTGATGTCGTACATGCCAGTATGATGAGATGTGTGCCAGCACATAGGGATGATTGATGTCTTATCTGCCAGTATGATGAGATGTGTGCCAGCAGGGAGGGATGATTGATGCCGTATCTGCCAGTATGATGAGATGTGTGCCAGCAGGGAGGGATGATTGATGCCGTATCTGCCAGTATGATGAGATGTGTGCCAGCACGGAGGGATATCTGAGGCCGTACCTGCCAGTATGATGAGGTGTGTGCCAGCGTGGAGGGATATCTGGGGCTGTACCTGCCAGTATGATGAGATGTTTGGCAGCGTGGAGGGATGATTGATGTCGTATCTGCCAGTATGATGAGATGTGTGCCAGCACATGGGGATGATTGATGTCGTATCTGCCAGTATGATGAGACGTGTGCCAGCGGGGAGGGATGATTGATGTCTTATCTGCCAGTATGATGAGACGTGTGCCAGTGTGGAGAGATATTTGACACTTTACCAATCTTTGTTATACGTCACTTAGAACAAAAAGTTGTATTTCGATTTACGGGCTTTGCGTGTGTATCTCACACTTAAGAGTGGAGTTAAATGAGAAAAGCATACCGATGTTGAGTTCGCATCTAGTTCTGGATACATGAACTTGCAGTGCTGTATATCTGAAAATTCAGCATGAAAAGGGGAGTTGTTTTAAGCAAAGATCGATCAGAGTTGCTTTAGCCTTGTGTGCTTCTCACACTCCCTAAAATAACTTCCTTTCTTGCAGGGAAAAACAAATCCAGTAAACCGAAAGCGGAGCATTTGCTTGGTGGTTGTACAAGATTGAAAAACCCAGAATGCAGGGAGCATTAGGCCTGAACACGAGGAAGAATTCTTCCAACATCTGGCAGAAGTCCAGCCTCTGTATAAGCTGTCTGCAGACGACCATATGTTATGAACAAAGGTCGCCAGCAGATCAGATCGGAGGGATGATGAATTATTATTTAGACAGCACACCGGTGCAAGATCACACAAGGATCCACACTGTTTTTAAAACTAGTGCAAGGGGACCGTCTCCTGTCAAATGGATCATCTAGGATTCTTGGTTATTACTATAATTATCTGTGTGCATGAAGAATAAATGCTTGCGTTTATGACATGAATCAACAATGTTCCTTGATATTAGATGTGGGAAAGCGAAGCCCTGACACTCATCGTCAACACCTCAGTTGGCTCAGCCACATTCCCAGACACCTGGAAGCATGCCGCTGCCTTGCCCCTGCTCAAGCTGCCTTGTGGTGGCCCAACTAGGACCCATCCTCCACCTACCATACCCGGCATAGGTCTTAGAGAAAGTACTCAACCAACAGTTCACTAACCCCCTCAGCAACCTCCTGAGGTTGCTCCTCATCGAAACTCAATCTGTATTCAGTCCGAACCATAGCAAGGAAACAACACTTATTGCCACCACAGACAACATCTGAATGATCCTGCACAAAGGAGACACAGCAGCCGTCATTCACCTCGCTGCAGCACCTGACATGGTCTCACACCCCATACTCATCTGGTGTCTGCATGAAATTGGCATCCAAGGACCCCTCTCTGCTGGATCTGCGCCTTCTTAACAGATAGAATATAAGCTGTCGGGCCGGCACCTTATGCCCCAGAAGTCTGCAAACTCCTCTGTGGGGTGCATCACTCAGCCTCACCATCTTCAGCACATACATGATCCCTCTGACCAACTTCTTCCACGCCCACATCAACATACTTTTCTATGCCGATGACATAGAACTCATACTCTCACTCTCAGACATGATTCCAATTGGAAGAAAGAAGTTCACGGCCTGCATGACCCAAGTCGCTAACTATATGAAACTCAGTTGTCTCAAACTCAACACAGACAAGACAGAAGTAGTGATCGTCTACAAGAACACCTCACAATTGGACTTGAATCCCGGACCCACACCTAGAACTGACACCAGGAACCTCGTAATAATCAACAGCAAACTGGTAATGATCCCACAAGTCAATGCGGTCACATGCACATTCTTGGCGCTACATAACTCAGGCCCCACCTACCGGAACAGCTGCATCTCCTTCCACCACCCACCCAGACACCTGCACTCTGCAGAGCTCCTTTACGAGCACGTCATGGTTACACAGGACCAACTCAGAAGGACGACGGTTCTCTTATACCACTCATAAAGCATAGAAAGACCTCCCACTCCTCATCAGAACCGCCCCTTCAAACCTCGAATCCCACAAGTAGCCGAAGACTTGGCTTTTTAATTAACCAACACACCGTAGGCAGGACCAGACACACACACAAACTTGCTCAGAGCCAGGATACCCTCATGGGTGATAATGCAATTTACAAATGCACATAACACAGCAATAACATAACAGTATCCCCTAGAATAGTCAAACCTCATGTGAAATTCTGTCTGGCTTTCCATGGTGTCCTTCTGGTATATAACATAAGGTGTTTGTTTGCTTAAGCAAATTAAAAATATCTTTAGCTAGTTTGGAAGTGTTTTATTGCTTTCTTTTAAAAAGCTGCCTCAATCTTGTTTTGACTCAGCCTGATTGTTGGTTGAGATACTTAAGAGCCAAAAAGATGGGAGCATCATCTCCCAGTAACTTCAAAACATTTAAATAAAATTGTGGAATTATAAGTTGGGCGGGTGTAACTGGTGTAATTCTCTCTAGCATAATTACTTACAGTAACCAGAGAATTACTTGTAATTATACAAGCATTTAGAGCTATTTTCCTGGAGCGAAATGTACTCCTGTGCCCAAAATAGGCTTGAGAATACAGTTTGCGCTAAGAAAATAGCTCTAAATCAGTGGTTCCCAACCTGTGGTCCGGGGACCCCTGGGGGTCCGCGAAGCCTCCTCAGGGGGTCTGCAACTGCTCAGAAAATGAAATAATATTAACAGATTAGGTCCCAAGGTTTCACTAGTGACTCAGTAGGGGGTCCCCAGATTCTAATAATGATTCAGTGGGGGTCCCCGGGTTTCACTAATGATAAAGTGGGGGTCCACAATGTCAAAAGGTTGGGAACCACTGCTCTAAATGATGCAGGACATGAAGGTCAGTAGCTCACAGACACTCACTCTCTGTCTGCGCTGGACTCGTACAGTAGGATTGTTGCCCCAAAGTACTCCTAATTACTCTAACTGGTGGAACTGCGTAATTTCTGTAATTTTGCATCCCAGAGTAATGCGTAATTAGTAATTCGATTACTCCAGCTGGTTAAAAGTTCGCCCAGGCCCAGTTATAAGGCTGGGAGGCCCAATGGAGTCCCCGTTGAAGTGTGTATGAAAGGTCTAAAGTGAACCTTGCAAAGTGATGTTGTCTCTAGGACATGCAATGTGGCGATCGTCCCAGACATTGCATAAAAGGTGTTTTCCATCCCGTGGACCTATTTTTTGTCGCATAAAGACCTCCAGGGATTTGCCAGTCTCGTTAGGTTACTGACTGAGGTGGAAGCCTCGAGAGTCAGGATAGAGGAGGGAAGATGGCGGACACACTCGGGGGCAGTGGCTGCTGGATACAGCTCAGGTGGGGTGAGGTGTGCGGATGCTCCTGTCTGACGTCAGAGGGACATAGCACGAGCCGTAAGGGCCCCATCACCCGAACAAGATCCTTACACGTGTCCCCTGCTGCACATACATGTGACAAATGAGATGTCTGCGCGGCCGCGCGCATCACCCGCGGGACCGCGCAGGGCGGACGCTCTTCCGCTCGTTTCCTCCATCTTTATAGAAACCCGACTGCAGAATATCCTCAGAGCCATAAAAGTGCGCACTCTTACACTCTGCAGCAAGCAGCCAATATACACACAAACCACCAAACCCATCAAAATTATAGAGAGAGGTTTTGCAGCTTTTTTCGGTTACAAACTCAGTCCTGATTGAGAAATAATAATTCAATTCTGTCAGCAAGTAAGACGAGGGCTTGATCCAGAGCCTCCGCTCTTTCAGAGACCTGGGGACGAACATGAGCCCTAATTTGACACGATTCTTTGAAGAGGAGGTTGTCCCACTGCTGAGCAGAGAAATAAAACTAAAATAGACGGTGCACGAGCCACTCTCCGTGAGAGGCTGACACGGCGCCTGCCGAGGGCGATCCCAGGCGCTTTCCTTCCTTTTCACACAGCTCCCTCTTGTGAGAAGGTAGCCTCTTTCTAGCCTTGTTACCCCCACTTTTGGCCTGTTTGTGAGTGTATGTCAGGGTGTTTGTCACTGTTTTCACTGTCTCACTGGGATCCTGATAGCCAGGCCTCAGTGCTCATAGTGAAAACACTATGTTTTCAGTATGGTTGTTATGTGTCACTGGGATCCTGCTAGTCAGGACCCCAGTGCTCATAGGTTTGTGGCCTATATGTATGTGTCACTGGGACCCTGTCACACAGGGCCCCAGTGCTCATAGGTGTGCATGTATATGTTCCCTGTGTGGTGCCTAACTGTCTCACTGAGGCTCTGCTAACCAGAACCTCAGTGGTTATGCTCTCTCATTACTTTCAAATTGTCACTAACAGGCTAGTGACCAATTTTACCAATTTACATTGGCTTACTGGAACACCCTTATAATTCCCTAGTATATGGTACTGAGGTACCCAGGGTATTGGGGTTCCAGGAGATCCCTATGGGCTGCAGCATTTCTTTTGCCACCCATAGGGAGCTCTGACAATTCTTACACAGGCCTGCCACAGCAGCCTGAGTGAAATAACGTCCACGTTATTTCACAGCCATTTTACACTGCACTTAAGTAACTTATAAGTCACCTATATGTCTAACCTTTACCTGGTAAAGGTTAGGTGCAAAGTTACTTAGTGTGAGGGCACCCTGGCACTAGCCAAGGTGCCCCCACATTGTTCAGAGCCAATTCCCTGAACTTTGTGAGTGCGGGGACACCATTACACGCGTGCACTACATATAGGTCACTACCTATATGTAGCTTCACCATGGTAACTCCGAATATGGCCATGTAACATGTCTATGATCATGGAATTGCCCCCTCTATGCCATCCTGGCATAGTTGGCACAATCCCATGATCCCAGTGGTCTGTAGCACAGACCCTGGTACTGCCAAACTGCCCTTCCTGGGGTTTCACTGCAGCTGCTGCTGCTGCCAACCCCTCAGACAGGCAGCTGCCCTCCTGGGGTCCAGCCAGGCCTGGCCCAGGATGGCAGAACAAAGAACTTCCTCTGAGAGAGGGTGTGACACCCTCTCCCTTTGGAAAATGGTGTGAAGGCAGGGGAGGAGTAGCCTCCCCCAGCCTCTGGAAATGCTTTGTTGGGCACAGATGTGCCCAATTCTGCATAAGCCAGTCTACACCGGTTCAGGGACCCCTTAGCCCCTGCTCTGGCGCGAAACTGGACAAAGGAAAGGGGAGTGACCACTCCCCTGACCTGCACCTCCCCTGGGAGGTGTCCAGAGCTCCTCCAGTGTGCTCCAGACCTCTGCCATCTTGGAAACAGAGGTGCTGCTGGCACACTGGACTGCTCTGAGTGGCCAGTGCCACCAGGTGACGTCAGAGACTCCTTGTGATAGGCTCCTTCAGGTGTTAGTAGCCTTTCCTCTCTCCTAGGTAGCCAAACCCTCTTTTCTGGCTATTTAGGGTCTCTGTCTCTGGGGAAACTTTAGATAACGAATGCATGAGCTCAGCCGAGTTCCTCTGCATCTCCCTCTTCACCTTCTGATAAGGAATCGACCGCTGACCGCGCTGGAAGCCTGCAAACCTGCAACATAGTAGCAAAGATGACTACTGCAACTCTGTAACGCTGATCCTGCCGCCTTCTCGACTGTTTTCCTGCTTGTGCATGCTGTGGGGGTAGTCTGCCTCCTCTCTGCACCAGAAGCTCCGAAGAAATCTCCCGTGGGTCGACGGAATCTTCCCCCTGCAACCGCAGGCACCAAAAAGCTGCATTTCCGGTCCCTTGGGTCTCCTCTCAGCACGACGAGCGAGGTCCCTCAAATCCAGCGACACCGTCCAAGTGACCCCCACAGTCCAGTGACTCTTCAGCCCAAGTTTGGTGGATGTAAGTCCTTGCCTCACCTCGCTGGGCTGCATTGCTGGGAACCGCGACTTTGCAAGCTACTCCGGCCCCTGTGCACTTCCGGCGGAAATCCTTCGTGCACAGCCAAGCCTGGGTCCACGGCACTCTAACCTGCATTGCACGACTTTCTAAGTTGGTCTCCGGCGACGTGGGACTCCTTTGTGCAACTTCGGCGAGCACCGTTTCACGCATCCTCGTAGTGCCTGTTTCTGGCACTTCTCCGGGTGCTACCTGCTTCAGTGAGGGCTCTTTGTCTTGCTCGACGTCCCCTCTCTCTTCAGGTCCAATTTGCGACCTCCTGGTCCCTCCTGGGCCCCAGCAGCGTCCAAAAACGCCAAACGCACGATTTGCGTGTAGCAAGGCTTGTTGGCGTCCATCCGGCGGGAAAACACTTCTGCACGACTCTCCAAGGCGTGGGGGATCCATCCTCCAAAGGGGAAGTCTCTAGCCCTTGTCGTTCCTGCAGTATTCACAGTTCTTCAGCCTAGTAAGAGCTTCTTTGCACCAACCGCTGGCATTTCTTGGGCATCTGCCCATCTCCGAGCTGCTTGTGACTTTTGGACTTGGTCCCCTTGTTCCACAGGTACCTTCAGACAGGAATCCATCGTTGTTGCATTGCTGATTTGTGTTTTCCTTGCATTCTCCCTCTAACACGACTATTTTGTCCTTAGGGGAACTTTGGTGCACTTTGCACTCACTTTTCAGGGTCTTGGGGAGGGTTATTTTTCTAACTCTCACTATTTTCTAATAGTCCCAGCGACCCTCTACAAGGTCACATAGGTTTGGGGTCCAGTCGTGGTTCACATTCCACTTTTGGAGTATATGGTTTGTGTTGCCCCTATCCCTATGTTTCCCCATTGCATCCTATTGTAATTATACATTGTTTGCACTGTTTTCTAAGACTATACTGCATATTTTTGCTATTGTGTATATATATCTTGTGTATATTTCCTATCCTCTTACTGAGGGTACACTCTAAGATACTTTGGCATATTGTCATAAAAATAAAGTACCTTTATTTTTAGTATAACTGTGTATTGTGTTTTCTTATGATATTGTGCATATGACACTAAGTGGTACTGTAGTAGCTTCACACGTCTCCTAGTTCAGCCTGAGCTGCTTTGCTAAGCTACCATTATCTATCAGCCTAAGCTGCTAGACACCCTATACACTAATAAGGGATAACTGGGCCTGGTGCAAGGTGCAAGTACCCCTTGGTACTCACTACAAGCCAGTCCAGCCTCCTACACCTCTTCGAAAAGATCCCTGGATTCTCGGGGAACTGAATGAATTAATTGGGATTCATTCTGGGATATAGGACATCATGCGTCACCGTTGATATTACTGATGCTGGAACAACAAGGCCGTTTCCGAGTGCCTGATTTACAGTTTGGAGGATGGGTACTCAGTCACAAGCAGGCGTTTACTCTGCCACAAACGTGATGGATATCGTGTCCGCCACGTTATATAGTGCCACGAGATGTAATGCAACTCTAATCGTGCCTTCCGTGTTATATACTGCCATAGGATGTAATGAACCTGTAACCGTGTCCCCCATGTCATAAAGTGCCATAGGATGTAATGAACCTGTAATCGTGCCTGCTGTATTATATAGTGCCATAGGATGTAATGAACCTGTAATAGTGTCAGCTGTATTATATAGTGCCATAGGATGTAATGAACCTGTAATCACGGCGGCCGTATTATATAGTGCCATCGGATGTTATGATCCTGTAATTATGCCGGACGTATTATATAGCGCTATAGTATGTAATGAACCGGTAATCATGCCTGCCATATTATATTGTGCCTTAGGATGTAATGAACCTGTAATCGTGTCGGGCGTATTATATAGTGCCATAGGATGTAATGAACCTGTCGTCACGCCGGCCGTATTATATAGTGCTATATGATGTTATGTTCCTGTAATCATGCCGTAAGTATTATATACTGCCATAGTATGTAATGAACTGGTAATCGTGCCTGCCATATTATATAGTGCCATAGGATGTAATGAACCTGTAATCACGCCGGGCGTATTATATAGTGCCATAGTATGTAATGAACCTGTAATCGTGCCTGCCATTTCATACAGTGCCATAGGATGTAATGAACCTGTAATCGTGTCCGCCGTGTTATATAGTGCCATAGGATGCAATGAACTTGTAATCTTGCTGGCTGTACTATATACTGTCATAGTATGTAATGAGCCTGTAATCAAGTACCCATGTTATATACTGCCATAGTATGTAATGAACCTGTAATCATGTGCCCATGTTATATACTGCCATAGGATGTAATGAACCTGTAACCGTGTCCGCCATGTTATATAGTGCCACGAGATGTAATGCACCTATAATAGTGCCGTCCCTGTTATATACTACCATAAGATGTAATGAACCTGTAACCGTGTCCGCCGTGTTATATACTGCCATAGGATGTAATGAACCTGTAATCGTGTCCGCCATGTTATATAGTCCCACGAGATGTAATGCACCTGAAATAGTGCCGTCCGTGTTATATTCTGCCATAGGATGTAATGAACCTGTAACCGTGTCCGCCATGTCATACAGTGCCATAGGATGTAATAAACCTATAATCGTGTCCGCCGTGTTATATAGTACCATAGGATGTAATGAACCTGTAATCATGTTGCCCATGTAATATAGTGCCATAGGATGTAATGAACCTGTAATCGTGTCCGCCGTGTTATATAGATCCATAGGATGTAACGAACCTGTAATCGTGTCCGCCTTGTTAGATAGATCCATAGGATGCAATTAACCTGTAATCGTGCAGAACGTATTATACAGTGCCATAGGATGTAATAAACCTATAATCGTGTCCGCCGTGTTATATAGTACCATAGGATGTAATGAACCTGTAATCATGTTGCCCATGTAATATAGTGCCATAGGATGTAATGAACCTGTAATCGTGTCCGTCGTGTTATATAGATCCATAGGATGTAAGGAACCTGTAATCGTGCCAGCCGTGTTGTATAATGCCATAGTATGTAATGAGCCTGTAATCATGTTGCCCATGTTATATAGTGCCGTAGGATGTAATGAACCTGTAATAGAGAGAGTGGGATATGCGTCACATTTCTGACTGAGTACCTGTCCGGCAAACTCTGAATCAGGTGCTCAGTGTTTTATTTAAGGCCCAAGGGTAGCAGTCTAGTGAACGTGCCAAGTTGAAAACACGGACTTCTCGGCACTCTTAGAAGCTCGGATAGTGGCCAGCATTCCTCGGACCTTAGGACTGAAGGAACACAGATATTTAAAAAACAGTCTGGGTAGAACTGCGCTTGCTGTGTCCAACTTGTAAGAGAATATTAGGCAAACCTGAGGTTTCCAGAAACTACAGCGCTCACCCCTTGTGGGAGGAGTACTTTGCACACTGAGGGGCGGACCCATTCACTCATGTATGAGTAGAGGGAGGAGTGCTGCGTTAGGACTCCTTTACGTACTCCTGCGCGTCTTTGTGAATCGGGCCCTAAACATCCCCCACTCTGTGAGTAACAGCACAAAGAGGGCGCAGTCCTTTCTGTTTGTGGATGAATAATCCTCCTGAATATTCCCATTTCTCTACCATCTGTGATGTTTCGGGCCAGTTCACCATGGCATGTAAGAGTCTGTAGGGTACTAAAGCAGTACTGATTTACATACTCAGGCACGCGCTTGTGAGGAGGCCCCTCGGAGTTGGACCATGAGTTGCTGACCATGGGTGGTCACAGGAATGTCCAGCTTTCGCCAGTTGGATGAATGGTGGGTCACAACCGGGTCAGACACATTTGGTCAAATACAGGTTCCCACCCACTTCTCCAACAGGGGCTTTGCCTGGGGTTCAGTGGGATCTGAAAAGGAAGTGACGTCCCGGGGCGGGCAGGTGATGACGTTCAGTCGTGCTAAGGGGTGGGTATGATGCTAATCAGGGCTGCACTTTGTGGGGGTGCTGACGGGGCCCACCTTCACGTGGCCTCATTGGAGGGTTCACATCCTCCAGAGTCCTGTGTAATGTGGGGCCCTAGGCCCTCATGCTGGTAAGTAAGGGACGCAGACACGGTGGTAGGGTGGTACTGAACTGGCCTCAGGCACGTGCGCCCGGCCCCTTTTATTGGCAGGGTCACCTGACTGGTGACGCCTGTGTTGGGTGGGTGTAGGTTACACAAGTAAGACCAGCCCTCAGCAGAGTGGCTGGCAGAAAGACTAGAATGAGTCCAGCTGGACTCTACATCCTGCAGGGCAGCGAGGGTTAACGGTGCATGGATGTGGTTAAAATGCACGTCAGAGTCCACCCCCCATGAAGAACTATACCAATGCACGGGCATTTATCACAGCTCTCGGGCTCCACGAATTTACATAAAATGACTCTTTCTCAGAGCTGAGACTGAACTGTCGGCAGCACTGACATCGCCTCTCTGTTTCTGTATTCCTCTTCATGAAACTGGAATTATATTGACAGTTTTCACGTTTCGTTGCTCATTTTTCATACAATATCACAGTAATCAGATCAATTCCTCAAGCCTTTGAAGGAAGGCATGGGAGGGAGGAGGGGGACTTGAGGTTTCAAGTGAGTCTATTGTGGCCTCTGAGTAAAGCGCCTTTATCGAGAGTGACTGGTGCAACAATTCATGCAGCGCTTGGCCTTGGAAATGTTCCAGCCTAATAGGCTACTGTGCCCCCACCATGGACGTGGGGACCAGGAGACCTGCATTTTTGATGAAAATATAAAATGTTTCAGGAAGAGATGTTTGGTGTTTGTTAGTCGCTGTGCATTGTCATGATTAGCCAATGGGGCTAATCTTATAAGAAAAAGAAACCTACCAAACAGTTTCAACCCCGACAGGCTGAGAGGGCTGGAGAAGAGTCAGTCACATTTCAGACGGGTACACCCATATCCTTCTAATCTTCCTGACACTCATCCTGGTGGACTCAAGCCATGGCACCAGGGAGGCAACAAACCTCTCTACCCCGGCTTCTTGCTCCAGAATCAGTTCTATTTCTAGAAGGTGGCGATAACCTTTGCCTGGTGACTCCATGGCACCCGAATGGCTGTAGGCACCTGCAACGGTCCAGTCCAGAGTGTAGCAGAGATAGGCTGGGTCGGCCACTCATGCTAGCGGGATGCGACCCATTCCACTCCCAACCGGTCAGCGGTTCATCCACACAAAGCAGCTTTGTAGACTTGTAATCAATTAGTCTACATAGGACCAGCTTTTCTGCTGCTTCAGGTCATTTCATTTATTCTACTAAAGAAGGGGAAGAGATGTGACCTGTGGCTTGAACTGATGACTGTGGAACCGGAGATCCAGGTTTGATTGCCGGCATCAGCATTGCATCCTGTGCTTCAGCGCATATCACTTAATTTCCTCATGCCTAAAAAATAAAAATCTGCCCTTGTGTAATTTAATCTGATGCTCAGGTAAGGTGCTCTAATACCCTTGTGCCAAAAAGGTCACTTGTCAGTCCGTCTCCTGGTAAACACAGATTTCTCCACACGCATTAGGCAGCTGTTGTAGTGTCTCCCAGGTCCAGTTCTGATAGGGTGAGCTGCTCGTGAGGATAGATTTTTATAATGCATACCTGCTAGTGGTTCGTGCAAACCCCTGATCCTTCCCTAACAAAATTCCCACAGGCTGGACTGACTTCATTTTGAGCAGTTTCTTTTTTTAGGTCTCAGCTTTAGATGGCGCGCATGCATTGTCTCGAATCGAGACATGCTGTATCTACTGGGTGTACTATCAACCAGCCCATCGCTTCCCATTTTCTGGCAATATCATTGCTTCATTTTTGGTTTTCCCCATTTGTCGACGGCATGCATGCATCATGCTTCTTTCAGTATTTAGACCTCCCCGAGATCACTGCCCAACTGCGTTTTAAATCTACGCAAAGGTCCTTATCAGCCATTGTTTCGGGACTACTTTTTTTCCTTTTTTTAAATGGGTGACCATGTGTACAAGTGAGAGCACTTTCTGTGGATGCAGGACTCGCTGCGTGATATATCCTGATATACTGCATTAGCACCTATGGCACAACTCTCTTCATTACATCTCTCTGCAGATGTTGCATGCACAACTTTATTTAACGGTGTCGCATATCAGGGTGCCCCTAACCACAGAATAGAGCTGGCGAGGTGGGTTAAAAAAAACGGATTCTTTGGGGCTTCAAGGTTAGGGGGCCCGTCAATGGTTTCTAGTGCTGTGTTGTGAACACGTCCATGCACTTAGGCTTCTCGGCGCCCTTTGTTTTCTATTTTCACTGTGAGGTTTGCTGGCTCCCTCTCTGTGGGTTGGGCATCTCCTGGATTTGAGATGAAAACTGTGATATTTGGGTCCCAGAACATCAAACCCACAGCTCTGCAGATGTATGGAGTGTTTGGCACGCAAAACACTCTTTAAAAATTGAAATGTAAGTCTGTCCTGAAAATAGGGTTCTTTGAAAGGCGGACGGGCAAACAATAGCAGAGGCATGTCCCTTTTTGCACCCATGACCTTTCACCTTTGGCCCCAACAGGACTGAGTGGCCACAGAGTTGTGTTTATGATTGCCAGAGTGGACGTGCGACGCATTTCTCATTCGGTCTTGTCACTCTCTTAGCACAACCTTTGAGCTTTCATTTCTGGTGTGTGGGTCACCGGAGACACAGGTATGTGTCCGCTATTATCACCAGGCCTCGTCACTCATCTGGCACCGTTCGTTAGCTCTTTGTGTCCTCCCCCTAAAGCCTCAGAGTGGGCAAATAGAGGCCGGTGCCAGGCCCCCAGACTCAGGTACCAACAGAAGGAGTAAAGGCCCATTGTTAGGTCTGGCTAGAGACGGCTTCAGCTGCTTACTTTAGACACTGAGGCAGTGGCTCAGCCCACTTTACAGCTGTTAGTTGCATTTTATGTAGTGCCTAATATTGGTCTCTTGTGAGCGCTGATCTGAGACCTATGGTGATTCCTGGATTGTAAAAACTGTTCAGCGATTGGTCTGCCTTGATGCACATTGAATAATGTAACAATTGTCTAAATATTACATCTAAATTGACAACACACTAAACGACAGAGATTGGTTAGATAACCAAATTAAGCGGTTCAGGCCTGAGCAAAGAGATGATAGGAGGCCTTTCTTTGCATCTACTCATGGGTACTCATTTGTTTATTGAAGTGGATCCTTTTTGATTGATTGATTGGTCCTGTAGGCGTTTTTTGTTTTTTAGATGATCCTGCAATCGATTAGGGATTGATTTTTCCAAAATGTGACTGATGAATGGGAGAATGGAGATTTGAGTGAATTTCGATATTATGCTGGGTCTGCTGTCCACCTCTTTGCCTTGCCATTGAGTTTTGGGGAGATGTGCATCCAGTTTGGGACTGATTGTAGGAAAGTACCATCTTGCCTGGCATGTTACCCCCATTTTTCACTGTATATATGTTGTTTTAGTTGTATGTGTCACTGGGACCCTGGTAACACAGGGCCCCAGTGCTCATAAGTGTGCCTGTATGTGTTACCTGTGTAGTGACTAACTGTCTCACTGAGGCTCTGCTAATCAGAACCTCAGTGGTTATGCTCTCTCATTTCTTTCCAAATTGTCACTGACAGGCTAGTGACCATTTTTACCAATTTACATTGGCTTACTGGAACACCCTTATAATCCCCTAGTATATGGTACTGAGGTACCCAGGGTATTGGGGTTCCAGGAGATCCCTATGGGCTGCAGCATTTCTTTTGCCACCCATAGGGAGCTCTGACAATTCTTACACAGGCCTGCCACTGCAGCCTGAGTGAAATAACGTCCACGTTATTTCACAGCCATTTTACACTGCACTTAAGTAACTTATAAGTCACCTATATGTCTAACCTTTACCTGGTAAAGGTTAGGTGCAAAGTTACTTAGTGTGAGGACACCCTGGCACTAGCCAAGGTGCCCCCACATTGTTCAGAGCCAATTCACTGAACTTTGTGAGTGCGGGGACACCATTACACGCGTGCACTACATATAGGTCACTACCTATATGTAGCTTCACCATGGTAACTCCGAATATGGCCATGTAACATGTCTATGATCATGGAATTGCCCCCTCTATGCCATCCTGGCATTGTTGGTACAATTCCATGATCCCAGTGGTCTGTAGCACAGACCCTGGTACTGCCAGACTGCCCTTCCTGGGGTTTCTCTGCAGCTGCTGCTGCTGCCAACCCCTCAGACAGGCATCTGCCCTCCTGGGGTCCAGCCAGGCCTGGCCCAGGATGGCAGAACAAAGAACTTCCTCTGAGAGAGGGTGTGACACCCTCTCCCTTTGGAAAATGGTGTGAAGGCAGGGGAGGAGTAGCCTCCCCCAGCCTCTGGAAATGCTTTGTTGGGCACAGAGGTGCCCAATTCTGCATAAGCCAGTCTACACCGGTTCAGGGACCCCTTAGCCCCTGCTCTGGCGCGAAACTGGACAAAGGAAAGGGGAGTGACCACTCCCCTGACCTGCACCTCCCCTGGGAGGTGTCCAGAGCTCCTCCAGCGTGCTCCAGACCTCTGCCATCTTGGAAACAGAGGTGCTGCTGGCACACTGGACTGCTCTGAGTGGCCAGTGCCACCAGGTGACGTCAGAGACTCCTTGTGATAGGCTCCTTCAGGTGTTAGTAGCCTTTCCTCTCTCCTAGGTAGCCAAACCCTCTTTTCTGGCTATTTAGGGTCTCTGTCTCTGGGGAAACTTTAGATAACGAATGCATGAGCTCAGCCGAGTTCCTCTGCATCTCCCTCTTCACCTTCTGATAAGGAATCGACCGCTGACCGCGCTGGAAGCCTGCAAACCTGCAACATAGTAGCAAAGACGACTACTGCAACTCTGTAACGCTGATCCTGCCGCCTTCTCGACTGTTTTCCTGCTTGTGCATGCTGTGGGGGTAGTCTACCTCCTCTCTGCACCAGAAGCTCCGAAGAAATCTCCCGTGGGTCGACGGAATCTTCCCCCTGCAACCGCAGGCACCAAAAAGCTGCATCTCCGGTCCCTTGGGTCTCCTCTCAGCACGACGAGCGAGGTCCCTCGAATCCAGCGACACCGTCCAAGTGACCCCCACAGTCCAGTGACTCTTCAGCCCAAGTTTGGTGGAGGTAAGTCCTTGCCTCACCTCGCTGGGCTGCATTGCTGGGAACCGCGACTTTGCAAGCTTCTCCGGCCCCTGTGCACTTCCGGCGGAAATCCTGTGTGCACAGCCAAGCCTGCGTCCACGGCACTCTAACCTGCATTGCACGACTTTCTAAGTTGGTCTCCGGTGACGTGGGACTCCTTTGTGCAACTTCGGCGAGCACCGTTTCACGCATCCTCGTAGTGCCTGTTTCTGGCACTTCTCCGGGTGCTAGCTGCTTCAGTGAGGGCTCCTTGTCTTGCTCGACGTCCCCTCTCTCTGCAGGTCCAATTTGAGACCTTCTGGTCCCTCCTGGGCCCCAGCAGCGTCCAAAAACGCCAAACGCACGATTTGCGTGTAGCAAGGCTTGTTGGCGTCCATCCGGCGGGAAAACACTTCTGCACAACTCTCCAAGGCGTGGGGGATCCATCCTCCAAAGGGGAAGTCTCTAGCCCTTGTCGTTCCTGCAGTATTCACAGTTCTTCAGCCTAGTAAGAGCTTCTTTGCACCAACCGCTGGCATTTCTTGGGCATCTGCCCATCTCCGAGCTGCTTGTGACTTTTGGACTTGGTCCCCTTGTTCCACAGGTACCTTCAGACAGGAATCCATCGTTGTTGCATTGCTGATTTGTGTTTTCCTTGCATTCTCCCTCTAACACGACTATTTTGTCCTTAGGGGAACTTTAGTGCACTTTGCACTCACTTTTCAGGGTCTTGGGGAGGGTTATTTTTCTAACTCTCACTATTTTCTAATAGTCCCAGCGACCCTCTACAAGGTCACATAGGTTTGGGGTCCATTCGTGGTTCGCATTCCACTTCTGGAGTATATGGTTTGTGTTGCCCCTATCCCTATGTTTCCCCATTGCATCCTATTGTAACTATACATTGTTTGCACTGTTTTCTAAGACTATACTGCATATTTTTGCTATTGTGTATATATATCTTGTGTATATTTCCTATCCTCTCACTGAGGGTACACTCTAAGATACTTTGGCATATTGTCATAAAAATAAAGTACCTTTATTTTTAGTATAACTGTGTATTGTGTTTTCTTATGATATTGTGCATATGACACTAAGTGGTACTGTAGTAGCTTCACACGTCTCCTAGTTCAGCCTGAGCTGCTTTGCTAAGCTACCATTATCTATCAGCCTAAGCTGCTAGACACCCTATACACTAATAAGGGATAACTGGGTCTGGTGCAAGGTGCAAGTACCCCTTGGTACTCACTACAAGCCAGTCCAGCCTCCTACATTGGTTGTGCAGTGGTGGGATAAGTGCTTGAGACTACTTACCACTCTTGTCATTGTACTTTTCATAAGAGAAAAATATACAAAACAAGGTCAGTGTATATACACATAGCCAAAAAGTTTTGCATTTCCTCTTTTCACTCTTTTCTAAGTGCTGAAAAGTACTTCTAAACTTTCAAAAAGTTCTTAAAAGTTTAAAAAGTTTTTTTTCTGTCTTTCCAAAAAGTTCTGAAAACTTTTTTCTCTTTTTCTATCACTTCAACTCTCTCAAAAAAAATGTCTGGCACAGGAAAAAATGTTGAACTGTCCAAACTTGCATATGATCACCTTAGCTGGAAAGGAGCAAGGAGTCTCTGCATAGAGAGAGGTTTGAGTGTAGGGAAGAATCCTTCCTTAGAACTGTTAATTAATATGCTTAGAGTACAGGATAAGGCCATAAGTGACCAATCTGTAGAAAAAGTAGCTAATGGTTCTCAATCTGATCCAGGGACTCCCCCAGGAAAAGGTTCAGGAAAGAAACTTCTCAGCCTGCCCATTACTAGACAGTCTAGCATAGTTGGTACAGAGGTTGAATCACATCATACAGATGATGTGCTCTCACATTATACTGGTAGCCAAGCTGTTAGGGTGCCCTCTGTAAGGGACAGGTCTCCTTCTGTTCATTCCCATCATACCTCTGTATCTAGAAATGTCCCTCCCACCCACCCTGATGACAGATTGTTAGAAAGGGAGCTCAATAGATTGAGAGTGGAGCAAACCAGACTGAAGCTCAAGAAGCAACAGCTGGATTTGGATAGACAGTCTTTAGAAATAGAGAGGGAAAGACAGAAAATGGGTTTAGATACCCATGGTGGCAGCAGCAGTATTCCCCATAGTCATCCTGCAAAAGAGCATGATTCCAGGAATCTGCATAAGATAGTTCCCCCTTACAAGGAGGGGGATGACATTAACAAGTGGTTTGCTGCACTTGAGAGGGCCTGTGCTGTACAGGATGTCCCTCAAAAGCAGTGGGCTGCTATCCTATGGCTATCATTTACTGGAAAAGGTAGGGATAGGCTCCTTACTGTAAAAGAAAATGATGCTAACAATTTCCAAGTTCTGAAGAATGCACTCCTGGATGGTTATGGCTTAACCACTGAACAGTACAGGATAAAGTTCAGAGATACCAAAAAGGAGTCTTCACAAGACTGGGTTGATTTCATTGACCAGGCAGTGAAGGCCTTGGAGGGGTGGTTACATGGCAGTAAAGTTACTGATTATGACAGCCTGTATAACTTGATCCTGAGAGAGCATATTCTTAATAATTGTGTGTCTGATTTGTTGCACCAGTACTTGGTGGACTCTGATCTGACCTCTCCCCAAGAATTGGGAAAGAAGGCAGACAAATGGGTCAGAACAAGAGTGAACAGAAAAGTTCATACAGGGGGTGACAAAGATGGCAACAAAAAGAAGGATGGTAAGTCTTCTGACAAGGGTGGGGACAAATCTAAAAATGAGTCTTCATCAGGCCCACAAAAACACTCTGGTGGGGGTGGTGGGCCCAAATCCTCCTTTAATCAGAACAAGGAAAAGAAACCATGGTGCTATTTATGTAAGATAAAAGGCCATTGGACAACAGATCCCAGTTGTCCAAAGAAAGGCACCACAGCTCCTACCACTACAACCCCTACTGCTACACCTAGTGTCCCTACTAATAGCAGTGGTGGTGGGAGCAAACCTACTAATAGCCAGTCCAAGGGAGTAGCTGGGCTCACTTTTGGTAATTTAGTTGGGGTTGGTCTGATTAGGGAGACCACAGAGGCTACTTTAGTCTCTGAAGGGGCTATTGACTTAGCCACTTTGGTTGCTTGCCCCCATAACTTGGAGAAGTACAAGCAACTAACCCTAATAAATGGTGTTGAGGTCCAGGCCTACAGGGACACAGGTGCCAGTGTCACAATGGTGATTGAGAAACTGGTGCACCCTGAACAACACATACTTGGACACCAGTACCAAGTAACCGATGCTCACAACATAACACAAAGCCACCCCATGGCTGTTGTAAATCTCAACTGGGGGGGGGTATCTGGTCCAAAGAAAGTTGTGGTAGCTTCAGATTTACCTGTAGACTGTCTATTAGGGAACGATTTGGAGACATCAGCTTGGTCAGATGTGGAGTTGGAGGCCCATGCAGCAATGCTGGGCATCCCAGGGCATATTTTTGCTTTGACAAGGGCTCAGGCCAAAAAGCAAAAAGGACAGGGAAGCTTGGATCCTGGAACAATGGACCAAGTGCTCCCTAAAGCTAGGGCCAGTAGAAGCAAACCACTTCCTACTATCCCTCCCTCTACAGTGGATTCTACTTCTGAGGAAGAAGAATTCCCTCCCTGTGCAGAACCTACACCAGAGGAGCTGGAAGCAGACACTGCTGAGCTTTTGGGTGAAGGGGGGCCTGCCAGAGAGGAGCTGAGTGTGGCACAGCAAACCTGTCCCACATTAGAGGGTCTCAGACAGCAAGCTGTCAAACAGGCTAATGGGGATGTCAGTGACTCACACAGAGTTTACTGGGAGGACAACCTCTTGTACACTGAGAATAGGGATCCTAAACCTGGAGCTGCCTGGAGATTAGTGATTCCTCAGGAGTACAGAAAGTTCCTCCTAACACTGGCACATGACATTCCCTTAGCTGGGCACCTGGGTCAAATGAAAACTTGGGACAGATTGGTACCACTGTTTCATTGGCCTAGGATGTCTGAGGACACAAAAGAATTTTGTAAGTCCTGTGAAACCTGTCAAGCCAGTGGCAAGACAGGTGGCACTCCAAAGGCACCCCTTATCCCACTGCCTGTGGTTGGGGTTCCCTTTGAAAGGGTAGGGGTTGACATAGTTGGCCCCCTTGACCCTCCTACTGCTTCAGGCAATAGATTTATCTTGGTGGTAGTGGACCATGCCACAAGATATCCTGAAGCTATTCCTTTAAGGACCACTACAGCTCCTGCAGTGGCAAAGGCCCTCCTGGGAATATTTTCCAGGGTGGGCTTTCCAAAGGAAGTAGTATCAGACAGAGGAAGCAATTTCATGTCTGCATACTTAAAGGCCATGTGGAAGGAGTGTGGTGTAACTTACAAGTTCACAACACCCTATCATCCACAAACAAATGGACTGGTGGAGAGATTTAATAAAACTCTCAAAGGCATGATTATGGGACTCCCTGAAAAACTCCGCAGGAGATGGGATATCCTTCTACCATGCCTCCTTTTTGCCTACAGGGAGGTACCCCAGAAAGGAGTGGGCTTCAGCCCCTTTGAACTTCTTTTTGGACACCCTGTTAGGGGTCCACTCACACTTGTAAAGGAGGGTTGGGAACAACCTTTAAAAGCTCCTAAGCAGGATATTGTGGATTATGTACTTGGCCTCAGATCAAGGATGGCTGAGTACATGAAAAAGGCCAGTAAAAACCTTCAGGCCAGCCAAGAGCTCCAGAAGCAATGGCATGATCAGAAGGCTGTTTTGGTTCAGTACCAACCAGGGCAGAAAGTGTGGGTCTTGGAGCCTGTGGCCCCAAGAGCACTCCAAGATAAATGGAGTGGACCCCACACAATTGTTGAAAAGAAGGGTGAAGTCACCTACTTGGTTGACTTAGGCACTGCCAGGAGTCCCCTTAGGGTGCTCCATGTCAACCGCCTGAAACCCTACTACGACAGGGCTGATCTCACCCTGCTCATGGCAACAGATGAGGGACAGGAAGAAGACAGTGATCCTCTACCTGATCTCTTCTCTTCCACAGAACAAGATGCTCTTGTGGAAGGTGTAGTTTTGGCTGATTGTCTTACTGCTGAGCAGAAAGATAATTGCATAAATCTCCTAGGACAATTTTCAGAACTCTTCTCCATTGTGCCAGGCACCACTTCTTGGTGTGAGCACACTATAGATACTGGAGACAGTTTACCTGTCAAAAGTAAGATCTATAGGCAGCCTGACCATGTCAGGGACTGCATAAAGCAAGAAGTTCAGAAGATGTTGGAACTAGGAGTGGTTGAGCACTCTGACAGTCCATGGGCTTCTCCTGTGGTACTGGTATCAAAACCCAATTCTAAAGATGGAAAGAAGGAAATGAGGTTTTGTGTAGACTATAGAGGTCTCAACTTGGTAACCAAAACAGATGCTCACCCTATACCCAGGGCAGATGAGCTAATAGATACACTGGCATCTGCCAAGTATCTAAGCACTTTTGATTTGACTGCAGGGTATTGGCAGATCAAAATGTCAGAAGATGCTAAACCTAAGACTGCATTTTCTACCATTGGAGGACATTACCAGTTTACTGTAATGCCTTTTGGTTTGAAAAATGCACCTGCCACTTTTCAGAGGTTGGTGAACACAGTCCTGCAAGGGCTGGAAGCTTTCAGTGCAGCATATTTGGATGATATAGCTGTCTTTAGCTCCAGCTGGGATGATCACCTGGTCCACCTTTGGAAAGTTTTGGAGGCCCTGCAAAAGGCAGGCCTCACTATCAAGGCTTCAAAGTGCCAGATAGGGCAGGGTAAGGTGGTTTATCTGGGACACCTTGTTGGTGGGGAACAGATTGCACCACTTCAGGGGAAAATCCAAACTATTATTGATTGGATTCCCCCTACCACTCAGACTCAGGTGAGAGCCTTCCTAGGCCTCACTGGGTATTACAGGAGGTTCATTAAGAACTATGGCTCCATTGCAGCCCCTCTTAATGACCTCACATCCAAGAAAATGCCTAAAAAGGTATTATGGACAGCAAACTGTCAGAAAGCTTTTGAGGAGCTGAAGCAGGCCATGTGCTCTGCACCTGTCCTGAAAAGCCCTTGTTACTCTAAAAAATTCTATGTCCAAACTGATGCATCTGAATTAGGAGTAGGGGCAGTCCTATCACAACTTAATTCTGAGGGCCAGGATCAACCTGTTGCTTTTATTAGTAGAAGGTTGACCCCTAGAGAAAAGCGTTGGTCTGCCATTGAGAGGGAGGCCTTTGCTGTGGTCTGGGCTCTGAAGAAGTTGAGGCCATACCTGTTTGGCACTCACTTCATTGTTCAGACAGACCACAAACCTCTACTTTGGCTAAAACAAATGAAAGGTGAAAATCCTAAATTGTTGAGGTGGTCCATATCCCTACAGGGAATGGACTATACAGTGGAACATAGACCTGGGAGTAGCCACTCCAATGCAGATGGACTCTCCAGATATTTCCACTTAGACAATGAAGACTCATCAGGTAATGGCTAGTCTTATTGTCCTTCGTTTGGGGGGGGTTGTGTAGGAAAGTACCATCTTGCCTGGCATGTTACCCCCATTTTTCACTGTATATATGTTGTTTTAGTTGTATGTGTCACTGGGACCCTGGTAACACAGGGCCCCAGTGCTCATAAGTGTGCCTGTATGTGTTACCTGTGTAGTGACTAACTGTCTCACTGAGGCTCTGCTAATCAGAACCTCAGTGGTTATGCTCTCTCATTTCTTTCCAAATTGTCACTGACAGGCTAGTGACCATTTTTACCAATTTACATTGGCTTACTGGAACACCCTTATAATCCCCTAGTATATGGTACTGAGGTACCCAGGGTATTGGGGTTCCAGGAGATCCCTATGGGCTGCAGCATTTCTTTTGCCACCCATAGGGAGCTCTGACAATTCTTACACAGGCCTGCCACTGCAGCCTGAGTGAAATAACGTCCACGTTATTTCACAGCCATTTTACACTGCACTTAAGTAACTTATAAGTCACCTATATGTCTAACCTTTACCTGGTAAAGGTTAGGTGCAAAGTTACTTAGTGTGAGGGCACCCTGGCACTAGCCAAGGTGCCCCCACATTGTTCAGAGCCAATTCACTGAACTTTGTGAGTGCGGGGACACCATTACACGCGTGCACTACATATAGGTCACTACCTATATGTAGCTTCACCATGGTAACTCCGAATATGGCCATGTAACATGTCTATGATCATGGAATTGCCCCCTCTATGCCATCCTGGCATTGTTGGTACAATTCCATGATCCCAGTGGTCTGTAGCACAGACCCTGGTACTGCCAGACTGCCCTTCCTGGGGTTTCTCTGCAGCTGCTGCTGCTGCCAACCCCTCAGACAGGCATCTGCCCTCCTGGGGTCCAGCCAGGCCTGGCCCAGGATGGCAGAACAAAGAACTTCCTCTGAGAGAGGGTGTGACACCCTCTCCCTTTGGAAAATGGTGTGAAGGCAGGGGAGGAGTAGCCTCCCCCAGCCTCTGGAAATGCTTTGTTGGGCACAGAGGTGCCCAATTCTGCATAAGCCAGTCTACACCGGTTCAGGGACCCCTTAGCCCCTGCTCTGGTGCGAAACTGGACAAAGGAAAGGGGAGTGACCACTCCCCTGACCTGCACCTCCCCTGGGAGGTGTCCAGAGCTCCTCCAGTGTGCTCCAGACCTCTGCCATCTTGGAAACAGAGGTGCTGCTGGCACACTGGACTGCTCTGAGTGGCCAGTGCCACCAGGTGACGTCAGAGACTCCTTGTGATAGGCTACTTCAGGTGTTAGTAGCCTTTCCTCTCTCCTAGGTAGCCAAACCCTCTTTTCTGGCTATTTAGGGTCTCTGTCTCTGGGGAAACTTTAGATAACGAATGCATGAGCTCAGCCGAGTTCCTCTGCATCTCCCTCTTCACCTTCTGATAAGGAATCGACCGCTGACCGCGCTGGAAGCCTGCAAACCTGCAACATAGTAGCAAAGACGACTACTGCAACTCTGTAACGCTGATCCTGCCGCCTTCTCGACTGTTTTCCTGCTTGTGCATGCTGTGGGGGTAGTCTACCTCCTCTCTGCACCAGAAGCTCCGAAGAAATCTCCCGTGGGTCGACGGAATCTTCCCCCTGCAACCGCAGGCACCAAAAAGCTGCATCTCCGGTCCCTTGGGTCTCCTCTCAGTACGACGAGCGAGGTCCCTCGAATCCAGCGACACCGTCCAAGTGACCCCCACAGTCCAGTGACTCTTCAGCCCAAGTTTGGTGGAGGTAAGTCCTTGCCTCACCTCGCTGGGCTGCATTGCTGGGAACCGCGACTTTGCAAGCTTCTCCGGCCCCTGTGCACTTCCGGCGGAAATCCTGTGTGCACAGCCAAGCCTGGGTCCACGGCACTCTAACCTGCATTGCACGACTTTCTAAGTTGGTCTCCGGCGACGTGGGACTCCTTTGTGCAACTTCGGCGAGCACCGTTTCACGCATCCTCGTAGTGCCTGTTTCTGGCACTTCTCTGGGTGCTACCTGCTTCAGTGAGGGCTCCTTGTCTTGCTCGACGTCCCCTCTCTCTGCAGGTCCAATTTGCGACCTTCTGGTCCCTCCTGGGCCCCAGCAGCGTCTAAAAACGCCAAACGCACGATTTGCGTGTAGCAAGGCTTGTTGGCGTCCATCCGGCGGGAAAACACTTCTGCACGACTCTCCAAGGCGTGGGGGATCCATCCTCCAAAGGGGAAGTCTCTAGCCCTTGTCGTTCCTGCAGTATTCACAGTTCTTCAGCCTAGTAAGAGCTTCTTTGCACCAACCGCTGGCATTTCTTGGGCATCTGCCCATCTCCGAGCTGCTTGTGACTTTTGGACTTGGTCCCCTTGTTCCACAGGTACCTTCAGACAGGAATCCATCGTTGTTGCATTGCTGATTTGTGTTTTCCTTGCATTCTCCCTCTAACACGACTATTTTGTCCTTAGGGGAACTTTAGTGCACTTTGCACTCACTTTTCAGGGTCTTGGGGAGGGTTATTTTTCTAACTCTCACTATTTTCTAATAGTCCCAGCGACCCTCTACAAGGTCACATAGGTTTGGGGTCCATTCGTGGTTCGCATTCCACTTCTGGAGTATATGGTTTGTGTTGCCCCTATCCCTATGTTTCCCCATTGCATCCTATTGTAACTATACATTGTTTGCACTGTTTTCTAAGACTATACTGCATATTTTTGCTATTGTGTATATATATCTTGTGTATATTTCCTATCCTCTCACTGAGGGTACACTCTAAGATACTTTGGCATATTGTCATAAAAATAAAGTACCTTTATTTTTAGTATAACTGTGTATTGTGTTTTCTTATGATATTGTGCATATGACACTAAGTGGTACTGTAGTAGCTTCACACGTCTCCTAGTTCAGCCTGAGCTGCTTTGCTAAGCTACCATTATCTATCAGCCTAAGCTGCTAGACACCCTATACACTAATAAGGGATAACTGGGTCTGGTGCAAGGTGCAAGTACCCCTTGGTACTCACTACAAGCCAGTCCAGCCTCCTACACTGATTACAAGTAATGCTGATTTCCATGCCTAGATTCTGGCCTGCCACAGTTTCTGATAGCTACCATAATCTCCTCATGGATGTTTTCTCCAGCCAGTATTCCACACAGAACTCTGGATTCCTTGGAGTTATATGCAGATATGTACAGCTTGCTGTGAGAAGCAGGTTGTAAATGTCTGTGAGTGCAGACCTCCCGTGCTGAGCCAGAGGGGCAGGTTGGGGAGCATTGTGGGGGGAGGGGATATGTTGCCTGGACATGGGGTGGTGGAGGGGCAGGGAAGATGTTGCCAGAAAAATGTTTCATTACAAGTCTCCCACCCCAATGCCCTGGCCCTTGGCTGATGGTGATGTGGGGGATGGGAAACAAACATGGCCTGCAATGCACCCCTTTTCTGAAGCAATTTTACCAGGTGGAGTTTCCAGCCAATAAAGTCAATTCTCATGTTCCAACACCTGGGTAATCCAGATGAGGAAACACACGCCAGCATGATGTGCAGAGAAGAATTCCACACAGGAATTACACACCGCATTACTCATAATTATCTTTTTTTAAAGTCTTTGGACTAGATAGCGTATGTTGTATCTACTTTGTGCACTTCGGCCCACCCAGAGGCTTCCCATTTTCTGGCTTGAGCGTCGCTTCTCTATTCTTTATTCTCATTTGTCCATGGCATGCGCGTGTCCTGCCTCTTCCTGGGCCCCATTCACAAAGGTAAAGTTAGACTCTTGGTCTAAGGTTAGACCAAAAATCTAACTTTACACATTTTTGGTATTTAGACAGGTAAGATACAAGTAATATCTTTACATCTGCCCTCGGGTGGAATCTCCGAACTCGAGGTGGATTCAAATATTTCACAAGACATCTGCAGTGCTACACCGCAGTGTTATACCGCAGTGTTAGACCGCAGTGTTATACCGCAGTGTTATACCGCAGTGTTATACCGCAGTGTTATACCGCAGTGTTATACCGCAGTGTTATACCGCAGTGTTAGACCGCAGTGTTATACCGCAGTGTTATACCGCAGTGTTATACCGCAGTGTTAGACCGCAGTGTTATACCGCAGTGTTACACCGCAGTGTTATACCGCAGTGTTATACCGCAGTGTTAGACCGCAGTGTTATACCGCAGTGTTATACCGCAGTGTTAGACCGCAGTGTTATACCGCAGTGTTATACCGCAGTGTTAGACCGCAGTGTTATACCGCAGTGTTAGACCGCAGTGTTATACCGCAGTGTTAGACCGCAGTGTTATACCGCAGTGTTATACCGCAGTGTTACACCGCAGTGTTACACCGCAGTGTTATACCGCAGTGTTAGACCGCAGTGTTAGACCGCATTGTTAGACCGCAGTGTTAGACCGCATTGTTATACCGCATTGTTATACCGCAGTGTTATACCGCATTGTTATACCGCAGTGTTATACCGCAGTGTTATACCGCAGTGTTATACCGCATTGTTAGACCGCAGTGTTATACCGCAGTGTTATACCGCAGTGTTAGACCGCATTGTTAGACCGCATTGTTAGACCGCAGTGTTAGACCGCAGTGTTAGACCGCATTGTTATACCGCAGTGTTAGACCGCATTGTTAGACCGCATTGTTAGACCGCAGTGTTATACCGCAGTGTTATACCGCAGTGTTAGACCGCCTTGTTAGACCGCAGTGTTATACCGCAGTGTTATACCGCAGTGTTATACCGCAGTGTTAGACCGCATTGTTATACCGCATTGTTAGACCGCAGTGTTATACCGCAGTGTTATACCGCAGTGTTATACCGCAGTGTTAGACCGCATTGTTAGACCGCATTGTTAGACCGCAGTGTTATACCGCAGTGTTATACCGCAGTGTTAGACCGCAGTGTTAGACCGCATTGTTATACCGCAGTGTTAGACCGCATTGTTATACCGCAGTGTTAGACCGCAGTGTTAGACCGCAGTGTTAGACCGCAGTGTTAGACCGCATTGTTAGACCGCAGTATTAGACCGCAGTGTTAGACCGCATTGTTAGACCGCATTGTTAGACCGCAGTGTTAGACCGCATTGTTAGACCGCATTGTTAGACCGCAGTGTTAGACCGCAGTGTTAGACCGCAGTGTTAGACCGCAGTGTTAGACCGCATTGTTAGACCGCATTGTTAGACCGCAGTGTTATACCGCAGTGTTATACCGCAGTGTTAGACCGCCTTGTTAGACCGCAGTGTTATACCGCAGTGTTATACCGCAGTGTTATACCGCAGTGTTAGACCGCATTGTTATACCGCATTGTTAGACCGCAGTGTTATACCGCAGTGTTATACCGCAGTGTTATACCGCAGTGTTAGACCGCATTGTTAGACCGCATTGTTAGACCGCAGTGTTATACCGCAGTGTTATACCGCAGTGTTATACCGCAGTGTTAGACCGCAGTGTTAGACCGCAGTGTTAGACCGCAGTGTTAGACCGCATTGTTAGACCGCATTGTTATACCGCAGTGTTATACCGCAGTGTTAGACCGCAGTGTTAGACCGCAGTGTTAGACCGCATTGTTAGACCGCAGTATTAGACCGCAGTGTTAGACCGCATTGTTATACCGCAGTGTTAGACCGCAGTGTTATACCGCATTGTTATACCGCAGTGCTACACCGCAGTGTTAGACCGCAGTGTTAGACCGCAGTGTTAGACCGCAGTGTTACAACGCATTGTTAGACTGCATTGTTATACCTCATTGTTATACCGCAGTGTTAGACCGCATTGTTATACCGCATTGTTAGACCGCAGTGTTATACCGCAGTGTTATACCGCAGTGTTAGACCGCATTGTTAGACCGCAGTGTTATACCGCAGTGTTATACCGCAGTGTTATACCGCAGTGTTAGACCGCATTGTTATACCGCATTGTTAGACCGCAGTGTTATACCGCAGTGTTATACCGCAGTGTTATACCGCAGTGTTAGACCGCATTGTTAGACCGCATTGTTAGACCGCAGTGTTATACCGCAGTGTTATACCGCAGTGTTAGACCGCAGTGTTAGACCGCAGTGTTAGACCGCAGTGTTAGACCGCAGTGTTAGACCGCATTGTTATACCGCAGTGTTAGACCGCATTGTTATACCGCAGTGTTATACCGCAGTGTTAGACCGCAGTGTTAGACCGCAGTGTTAGACCGCATTGTTAGACCGCAGTATTAGACCGCAGTGTTAGACCGCATTGTTATACCGCAGTGTTAGACCGCAGTGTTATACCGCAGTGTTATACCGCATTGTTATACCGCAGTGCTACACCGCAGTGTTAGACCGCAGTGTTAGACCGCAGTGTTACAACGCATTGTTAGACTGCATTGTTATACCTCATTGTTATACCGCAGTGTTAGACCGCATTGTTATACCGCATTGTTAGACCGCATTGTTAGACCGCATTGTTAGACCGCAGTGTTAGACCGCATTGTTATACCGCATTGTTAGACCGCATTGTTATACCGCAGTGTTACAACGCAGTGTTAGACCGCAGTGTTATACCTCATTGTTAGACCGCATTGTTAGACCGCAGTGTTATACCGCAGTGTTAGACCGCAGTGTTAGACCGCAGTGTTAGACCGCATTGTTAGACCGCATTGTTACACCGCATTGTTAGACTGCATTGTTAGACCGCATTGTTAGACCGCATTGTTAGACCGCATTGTTACACCGCAGTGTTACACCGCAGTGTTAGACCGCAGTGTTATACCTCATTGTTATACCTCATTGTTAAACCGCATTGTTACACCGCATTGTTAGACCGCATTGTTACACCGCATTGTTAGACCGCATTGTTAGACCGCATTGTTAGACCGCATTGTTAGACCGCATTGTTACACCGCATTGTTACACCGCAGTGTTACACCGCAGTGTTAGACCGCAGTGTTAGACCGCAGTGTTACACCGCATTGTTAGACCGCAGTGTTAGACCGCATTGTTAGACCGCAGTGTTACAACGCAGTGTTAGACCGCAGTGTTAGACCGCAGTGTTACACCGCATTGTTAGACCGCATTGTTACACCGCATTGTTAGACCGCATTGTTACACCACATCGCATTGTAAGACCGCATTGTTACACCGCATTGTTAGACCGCATTGTTAGACCGCAGTGTTACAACGCAGTGTTAGACCGCAGTGTTAGACCGCAGTGTTACACCGCATTGTTAGACCGCATTGTTACACCGCATTGTTAGACCGCATTGTTACACCACATCGCATTGTAAGACCGCATTGTTACACCGCATTGTTAGACCGCATTGTTAGACCGCAGTGTTACAACGCAGTGTTAGACCGCAGTGTTAGACCGCATTGTTACACCGCATTGTTAGACTGCAGTGTTACACCGCATTGTTAGACCGCAGTGTTAGACCGCATTGTTATACCGCAGTGTTAGACCGCATTGTTATACCGCAGTGTTATTCCGCAGTGTTAGACCGCAGTGTTAGACCGCAGTGTTAGACCGCATTGTTAGACCGCAGTATTAGACCGCAGTGTTAGACCGCATTGTTATACCGCAGTGTTAGACCGCAGTGTTATACCGCAGTGTTATACCGCATTGTTATACCGCAGTGCTACACCGCAGTGTTAGACCGCAGTGTTAGACCGCAGTGTTACAACGCATTGTTAGACTGCATTGTTATACCTCATTGTTATACCGCAGTGTTAGACCGCATTGTTATACCGCATTGTTAGACCGCAGTGTTATACCGCAGTGTTATACCGCAGTGTTAGACCGCAGTGTTAGACCGCATTGTTAGACCGCAGTGTTATACCGCAGTGTTATACCGCAGTGTTATACCGCAGTGTTAGACCGCATTGTTATACCGCATTGTTAGACCGCAGTGTTATACCGCAGTGTTAGACCGCAGTGTTAGACCGCATTGTTAGACCGCATTGTTAGACCGCAGTGTTATACCGCAGTGTTATACCGCAGTGTTATACCGCAGTGTTAGACCGCAGTGTTAGACCGCAGTGTTAGACCGCATTGTTATACCGCAGTGTTAGACCGCATTGTTATACCGCAGTGTTATACCGCAGTGTTAGACCGCAGTGTTAGACCGCAGTGTTAGACCGCATTGTTAGACCGCAGTATTAGACCGCAGTGTTAGACCGCATTGTTATACCGCAGTGTTAGACCGCATTGTTATACCGCAGTGTTATACCGCATTGTTATACCGCAGTGCTACACCGCAGTGTTAGACCGCAGTGTTAGACCGCAGTGTTACAACGCATTGTTAGACTGCATTGTTATACCTCATTGTTATACCGCAGTGTTAGACCGCATTGTTATACCGCATTGTTAGACCGCATTGTTAGACCGCAGTGTTAGACCGCAGTGTTAGACCGCATTGTTATACCGCATTGTTAGACCGCATTGTTACAACGCAGTGTTAGACCGCAGTGTTATACCTCATTGTTAGACCGCATTGTTAGACCGCAGTGTTATACCGCAGTGTTAGACCGCAGTGTTAGACCGCATTGTTAGACCGCATTGTTACACCGCATTGTTAGACCGCATTGTTAGACCGCATTGTTACACCGCATTGTTAGACTGCATTGTTAGACCGCATTGTTAGACCGCATTGTTAGACCGCATTGTTACACCGCAGTGTTACACCGCAGTGTTAGACCGCAGTGTTATACCTCATTGTTATACCTCATTGTTAAACCGCATTGTTACACCGCATTGTTACACCGCATTGTTAGACCGCATTGTTAGACCGCATTGTTACACCGCATTGTTACACCGCATTGTTACACCGCAGTGTTACACCGCAGTGTTAGACCGCAGTGTTAGACCGCAGTGTTACACCGCATTGTTAGACCGCAGTGTTAGACCGCATTGTTAGACCGCAGTGTTACAACGCAGTGTTAGACCGCAGTGTTAGACCGCAGTGTTAGACCGCAGTGTTACACCGCATTGTTAGACCGCATTGTTACACCGCATTGTTAGACCGCATTGTTACACCACATCGCATTGTAAGACCGCATTGTTACACCGCATTGTTAGACCGCATTGTTAGACCGCAGTGTTACAACGCAGTGTTAGACCGCAGTGTTACACCGCATTGTTAGACCGCATTGTTACACCGCATTGTTACACCGCATTGTTACACCGCATTGTTAGACCGCATTGTTACACCGCAGTGTTAGACCGCATTGTTACACCGCAGTGTTAGACCGCAGTGTTAGACCGCATTGTTACACCGCATTGTAAGACCGCATTGTTACACCGCATTGTTAGACCGCATTGTTACACCGCATTGTTAGACCGCATTGTTAGACCGCAGTGTTAGACCGCAGTGTTAGACCGCATTGTTACACCGCAGTGTTAGACCGCATTGTTACACCGCATTGTTACACCGCATTGTTACACCGCATTGTTAGACCGCAGTGTTAGACCGCAGTGTTAGACCGCAGTGTTAGACCGCATTGTTACACCGCATTGTTACACCGCATTGTTACACCGCATTGTTAGACCGCATTGTTACACCGCAGTGTTAGACCGCATTGTTACACCGCATTGTTAGACCGCAGTGTTACACCGCATTGTTAGACCGCATTGCTATACCTCATTGTTACATATATGAATTGCCCTTTGCTCTCGTAGGTCGCCTGATTCCTTCAAGGGGACAGGTGTCCTCGTGACCTTAAGACCACTGGATCGTCTCTGATGTGCTTGATTCAGGCTGCGATTTGCAAAAAATTAGAACTGCTAACAATATCCTCCTTCTTGACTTTAAATAAACGAGATATTCTCTGCATTCCCTCGGAAATTTCTCAAGTATCAACACTGAATGCATAGAAGGCTGAGATTGGTCCAGGATATGAACTTAAACCCGAGGGAGCACGCGCAGAGAGCAGCGGTAATTTCCGCACTCACTGGGCGACTTCACCGGATCAATATTAATCAATGTAGCCCTGTGTGATCCTGATAAGAGGGGGGAGGACCAATCTCTGGCCAGGCTTTGGCACAGGGACCCTGGCTGTGCAGAAAACATCACATATTAAGGTCAGACTCCCAGATGCTTTGCCTCATTCACAGCTCTGGGCGCCCACTCCACCTTGCCTTGTTTAGGAGCTCGGGTGTCTGACTCCTCCCTCCCCCCCCCCCCCCCCCCCCGAGTGAGTGGGGGAAGGGTGGGTACAGACACCCGGTGATGCCATGTGTCTTATACTGCTTCCACGTAAATACAGCGCCTCCGTAAGGGCTTGGTAAACATTGCACCCGGGCTATGTGTACTCGGTCTGGATATAGGACACTATAGGACCGCACTGCCTCCTCCCTGCCTGCTCCTGTGTACAGGTGCAGCTGGTGTGCAGGCTGCCCCCCTGCATCAGACTCTCACGCCCCTATTTCTGCCCTTTTCCATATCCTATTCTGTCATGCTCTATGTATCCTTCTTGTCGTAATCTGTACGCATCCTATTTTCTCATCCTGTATGTTTCCTACTTGTCGTAATCTGTACGCATCCCAGTTTCTCACCCTGGATGTATCCTGCTTGTCGTAATCTGTACGTATCCCAGTTTCTCATCCTGTATGTATCCTACTTGTAATCTGTACGTATCCCAGTTTCTCATCCTGTATTTATCCTACTTGTCGTAATCTGTATGTATCCTATTTTCTCACCCTGTATGTATCCTGCTTGTCGTAATCTGCACGTATCCTATTTTCTCACCCTGTATGTATCCTGCTTGTAGTAATCTGCACGTATCCTATTTTCTTATCCTGTGTGTATCCTATTTGCCTCAATCTGTACGCACTCCATTTTCCTCCTGCTGCTGTATCCCATTTTCCTCACCCGAGGTGTGACCCATTTTCCTCATCCTGGAAATATCCTACTGTTCTCACCCTGTATGTATCATATTTTTCTCACCATGTACATATTGTATTTTCCTCACCCTGTTCGTATCCTTTTCTCCTCTCTATAAAAGTATTTTCCTCACCCTGTACGTATCCTTTTCTCCTCTCTATAAACCGTATTTGCCTCACCCTGTATGTGGCCTGTTCTCTCAGTCGGTACATGTCCTATTTTTCTCACCCTCCATGTACCCTGTTCTCCTCGCTTTGTACGCATCCTCTTTACCTCACCTTCTACTTATCCTGTTCTTCTCACCCTGTAGATGGCCTGTGTCCTCACCCTGTACATATTCTACTTTCCGAACCTTATATGCATCCTTCTTTCCTCACTCTGTATTTATCCTATTTCCATCACATTACATTTATACTGTTTTCCGTACAACGTATGAACCATATTTTCCTCACCCTTTATGTGGCCTCTTTCCCTCCCTCTGTAAGCACCCTATTTCACTCCTCTTGTACCTATCCTCTTTTCCTCTCTGCGTACAGGGTTTATTTTTCTCGCCCTGAACTATCTTATTTTTCTCACCCTGCACATATTACATCTTCTTCACCTTGAAGGTATCTTGTTTGCCTGCCCCACGTGTATCCTATTTACCGTACCTTATATGTACCTTATTTTCCTCACTTTGTATGTAGTCTATTTTCCTTACCCAATAATATCCTATTTTACTCACCCTGTAAGAATCCTGTTTTCCTCACCCTGTAGGTGTCCTGTTTTCCTCACTCTGTAGGTATGCTGTTTTCCTCACCCTGTACGTATGCTGTTTTCCTCACCCTGTAGGTGTGCTGTTTTCCTCACCCTGTAGGTATGCTGTTTTCCTCACCCTGTAGGTATGCTGTTTTCCTCACCCTGTAGGTGTCCTGTTTTCCTCACCCTGTAGGTGTCCTGTTTTCCTCACTCTGTAGGTATGCTGTTTTCCTCACCCTGTACGTATGCTGTTTTCCTCACCCTGTACGTATCCTGTTTTTCTCACCCTGTAGGTGTCCTGTTTTCCTCACCCTGTAGGTGTCCTGTTTTACTCACCCTGTAGGTGTCCTGTTTTCCTCACCCTGTAGGTGTCCTGTTCTCCTCACCCTGTAGGTGTCCTGTTTTCCTCACCCTGTAGGTGTCCTGTTTTCCTCACCCTGTAGGTGTCCTGTTTTCCTCACCCTGTAGGTGTCCTGTTTTCCTCACCCTGTAGGTGTCCTGTTTTCCTCACCCTGTAGGTATCCTGTTTTCCTCACCCTGTAGGTATGCTGTTTTCCTCACCCTGTAGGTATGCTGTTTTCCTCACCCTGTAGGTGTCCTGTTTTCCTCACCCTGTAGGTGTCCTGTTTTCCTCACCCTGTAGGTGTCCTGTTTTCCTCACTCTGTAGGTATCCTGTTTTCCTCACCCTGTAGGTATCCTGTTTTCCTCACCCTGTAGGTATGCTGTTTTCCTCACCCTGTAGGTGTCCTGTTTTCCTCACCCTGTAGGTGTCCTGTTTTCCTCACCCTGTAGGTGTCCTGTTTTCCTCACCCTGTAGGTGTCCTGTTTTCCTCACCCTGTAGGTATGCAGTTTTCCTCACCCTGTAGGTGTCCTGTTTTCCTCACCCTGTAGGTGTCCTGTTTTCCTCACCCTGTAGGTATCCTGTTTTCCTCACCCTGTATTCATCCTATTTTCCGCACCTGTACGTATCTTCCCCCCCAGCCTATACATATCTTATGTGCCTCAGTCTATCATGTGTGCCTCAGTCTACAGTGTGAAGTTTTCCTCACCCCATACGTGGTCTCTTCCCCTCCCCCCACAGCGTGTACGATGCCCCCCGCTTCCTTCTCACCTTGCGTGCCCTGTCCGACCTCCAGATGCCCGTTTCCCCTGCCCCTTGCACATTAAATGGTTTTAGTTCTGCCCCCACCCCGTGTCTTCATGTGTGACCTGTGCTCCTTGCACCTGACATGCTGTGAACTGGCCTCCGCTCCGCATCAATCATGCTTCATTCCCTCCGCCCCCCTGACGCACCGCAGACCTTGGGCGACTCCTGCTCCTCAGCCCCTTTCACAGAGGAAAGCCTCGGCTCCACCTTTCAGCGCAGCGGGGCCACCCTGCTCCTCTTTTCATCATTCTCGTGCTCCTGGTACCAACCCTCACCCATCCACCTGTGCCAGGTGTGTGCAGGGAACGTGTTGTGAGTACATAGGAACTGGAGGTGGCCGCCCTGGCCAGCAGCATGATGCCCCCATAGGCTCTTCTCACAGGCGGGAGGTCAGCACAGGCTTCTCTCGCAGGTAGGAGGTCAGCACAGGCTTCCCTCACAGGCAGGTCAGCACAGGCTTCTCTCACAGGCAGGAGGTCAGCACAGGCTTCTCTCACAGGCAGGAGGTCAGCACAGGCTTCTCTCACAGGCGGGAGGTCAGCACAGGCTTCTCTCACAGGCGGGAGGTCAGCACAGGCTTCTCTCACAGGCAGGTCAGCACAGGCTTCTCTCACAGGCGGGAGGTCAGCACAGGCTTCTCTCACAGGCGGGAGGTCAGCACAGGCTTCTCTCACAGGCGGGAGGTCAGCACAGGCTTCTCTCACAGGCGGGAGGTCAGCACAGGCTTCCCTCACAGGCAGGAGGTCAGCACAGGCTTCTCTCACAGGTGAGAGGTCAGCACAGGCTTCTCTCACAGGCGAGAGGTCAGCACAGGCTTCTCTCACAGGCGAGGTCAGCACCGGCTTCCCTCACAGGCGAGAGGTCAGCACCGGCTTCCCTCACAGGCGAGAGGTCAGCACCGGCTTCTCTCACAGGCGAGAGGTCAGCACCGGCTTCTCTCACAGGCGAGAGGTCAGCACAGGCTTCTCTCACAGGCGAGAGGTCAGCACAGGTTCCTCTCACATGCAGGAGGTCAGCACAGGCTTCCTCACAGGCTTCTCTCACAGACGTGAGGTCAGCACAGGCGGGATATAAGTACAGGCTTCTCTCACAGGCGAGAGGTGGGCACAGGCTTCTCTCACAGGCGAGAGGTCAGCACAGGCTTCTCTCACAGGCGAGAGGTCAGCACAGGCTTCTCTCACAGGCGAGAGGTCAGCACAGGCTTCCCTCGCAGGCAAGAGGTCAGCACAGGCTTCTCTCACAGGCGAGGGGTCAGCACAGGTTCCTCTCACAGGCGAGAGGTCAGCACAGGTTCCTCTCACAGGCGGGAGGTCAGCACAGGCTTCTCTCACAGGCAAGAGGTCAGCACAGGCTTCTCTCACAGGCGAGAGGTCAGCATAGGCTTCTCGCACAGGCTTCTCGCACAGGCGGGAGGTCAGCACAGGCTTCTCTCACAGGCGGAAGGTCAGCACAGGCTTCTCTCACAGGCGGGAGGTCAGCACAGGCTTCCCTCACAGGCAGGTCAGCACAGGCTTCTCTCCCAGGCAGGAGGTCAGCACAGGCTTCTCTCACATGCAGGAGGTCAGCACAGGCTTCCCTCACAGGCGGGAGGTCAGCACAGGCTTCTCTCGCATGTAGGAGGTCAGCACAGGCTTCTCTCGCAGGCAGGAGGTCAGCACAGGCTTCCCTCACAGGCAGGTCAGCACAGGCTTCTCTCACAGGCGGGAGGTCACCACAGGCTTCTCTCACAGGCGGGAGGTCAGCACAGGCTTCTCTCACAGGCGGGAGGTCAGTACAGGCTTCCCTCACAGGCAGGAGGTCAGCACAGGCTTCTCTCACAGGTGAGAGGTCAGCACAGGCTTCTCTCACAGGCGAGAGGTCAGCACAGGCTTCTCTCACAGGCGAGGTCAGCACCGGCTTCCCTCACAGGCGAGAGGTCAGCACCGGCTTCCCTCACAGGCGAGAGGTCAGCACCGGCTTCTCTCACAGGCGAGAGGTCAGCACAGGCTTCTCTCACAGGCGAGAGGTCAGCACAGGTTCCTCTCACATGCAGGAGGTCAGCACAGGCTTCCTCACAGGCTTCTCTCACAGACGTGAGGTCAGCACAGGCGGGATATAAGTACAGGCTTCTCTCACAGGCGAGAGGTGGGCACAGGCTTCTCTCACAGGCGAGAGGTCAGCACAGGCTTCTCTCACAGGCGAGAGGTCAGCACAGGCTTCTCTCACAGGCGAGAGGTCAGCACAGGCTTCTCTCACAGGCGAGAGGTCAGCACAGGCTTCCCTCGCAGGCAAGAGGTCAGCACAGGCTTCTCTCACAGGCGAGAGGTCAGCACAGGTTCCTCTCACAGGCGAGAGGTCAGCACAGGTTCCTCTCACAGGCGGGAGGTCAGCACAGGCTTCTCTCACAGGCAAGAGGTCAGCACAGGCTTCTCTCACAGGCGAGAGGTCAGCATAGGCTTCTCGCACAGGCTTCTCGCACAGGCGGGAGGTCAGCACAGGCTTCTCTCACAGGCGGAAGGTCAGCACAGGCTTCTCTCACAGGCGGGAGGTCAGCACAGGCTTCCCTCACAGGCAGGTCAGCACAGGCTTCTCTCCCAGGCAGGAGGTCAGCACAGGCTTCTCTCACATGCAGGAGGTCAGCACAGGCTTCCCTCACAGGCGGGAGGTCAGCACAGGCTTCTCTCGCATGTAGGAGGTCAGCACAGGCTTCTCTCGCAGGCAGGAGGTCAGCACAGGCTTCCCTCACAGGCAGGTCAGCACAGGCTTCTCTCACAGGTGGGAGGTCAGCACAGGCTTCTCTCACAGGTGGGAGGTCAGCATAGGCTTCTCTCACAGGCGGGAGGTCAGCACAGGCTTCTCTCACAGGCAGGTCAGCACAGGCTTCTCTCACAGGCGACAGGTCAGCACAGGCTTCTCTCACAGGCGGGAGGTCAGCACAGGATTCCCTCACAGGCAGGTCAACACAGGCTTCTCTCACAGGCGGGAGGTCTGCACAGGCTTCTCTCACAGGCGGGAGGTCTGCACAGGCTTCTCTCACAGGCGGGAGGTCAGCACAGGCTTCTCTCAGAGGCGGGAGGTCAGCACAGGCTTCTCTCGGAGGCGGGAGGTCAGCACAGGCTTCTCTCAGAGGCGGGAGGTCAGCACAGGCTTCTCTCATAGGCGAGAGGTCAGCACAGGCTTCTCTCACAGGCGAGAGGTCAGCACAGGCTTCTCTCACAGGCGAGAGGTCAGCACAGGCTTCTCTCACAGGCGGGAGGTCAGCACAGGCTTCTCTCACAGGCGGGAGGTCAGCACAGGCTTCTCTCACAGGCGAGAGGTCAGCACAGGCTTCTCTCACAGGCGAGAGGTCAGCACAGGCTTCTCTCACAGGCGAGAGGTCAGCACAGGCTTCTCTCACAGGCGCGAGGTCAGCACAGGCTTCTTTCACAGGCGGGAGGTCAGCACAGGCTTCTTTCACAGGCGGGAGGTCAGGACAGGATTCCCTCACAGGAGGGAGGTCAGCACAGGCTTCCCTCACAGGCAGGAGGTCAGCACAGGCCTCTCTCACAGGCGAGAGGTCAGCACAGGCCTCTCTCACAGGCGAGAGGTCAGCACAGGCCTCTCTCACAGGCGAGAGGTCAGCACAGGCCTCTCTCACAGGCGAGAGGTCAGCACAGGCTTCTCTCACAGGCGGGAGGTCAGCACAGGCTTCCCGTCCAGGAAGGCGGTCAGCACATGCTTCCCTCACAGGCTTCCCTCACAGGCAGGAGGTTAGCACCGGCTTCCCTCACAGGCAGGAGGTCAGCACCGGCTTCCCTCACAGGCAGGAGGTCAGCACCGGCTTCCCTCACAGGCAGGAGGTCAGCACAGGCCTCTCTCACAGGCGAGAGGTCAGCACAGGCCTCTCTCACAGGCGAGAGGTCAGCACAGGCCTCTCTCACAGGCGAGAGGTCAGCACAGGCCTCTCTCACAGGCGAGAGGTCAGCACAGGCTTCTCTCACAGGCAGGAGGTCAGCACCGGCTTCCCTCACAGGCAGGAGGTCAGCACAGGCTTCCCTCACAGGCAGGAGGTCAGCACAGGCAGATCAGCACATTCTTCCCACACAGGCGGGAGGTCAGCACAGGCTTCCCTCACAGGCAGGAGGTCAGCACAGGCTTCTCCCACAGGCAGATCAGCACAGCCTTCCCTCACAGGCAGGATGTCAGCAACATGCTTCACTCAGGCAGGAGGCGAGAACAGGCGTCCCACACAGGCAACAGGTCAGCAAAAGTGCCTGTCACAGGTAGAAGGTCAACAAAGGCTTCTCTCACAGACAGCAGGTGAACACAAGTGCCTGTCACAGGAAGCAGGTCAGCACAGGTGGCTCTCACAGGCAGTGGGTGAGCACGGTTTCTCTTACAGTAGCAGGTGAGCACAGGCTTCTCTCACAGGCAGGAGGTCAGCACAGGCTTCCCGCACAGGCAGGAGGTCAGCAAAAGTGCCTGTCACAGGAAGCGGGTCAGTACAGATGGCTGTCACAGGAAGTGGGTCAGTACAGGTGGTTGTCACAGGCAGTAGGTCAGTACAGGAGGCTGTCACAAACAGCAGGTCAGCACAGGTTTCTTTCAGAGGGTCAGTGCAGGATTCTTTCACAAGCAGCAGATCAGCACATGTTTCTTCCACAGGCAGTAGATCAGCACAACTGGCTGTCACAGGCAGCATGTCAGCACAGGTTTCTTTCACAAGCGGTAGATCAGCACAGGTGGCTCTCACAGGCAGCAGGTCAGCACAGATGCCTGTCACAGGCAGCAGATCAGCAGAGGTGCCTCTCACAGGCAGAAGGTCAGCACAGGTGCCTTTCAAAGATAGAAGGTGAGTACAGGTTTCTTCACATGCATCAGGTCAGCACAGGTGCCTCTCACGGGCAGCAGGTCAGCACAGGTGCCTCTCACGGGCAGCAGGTCAGCACAGGTGCCTCTCACAGGCAGAAGGTCAGCACAAGTGCCTTTCAAAGACAGAAGGTGAGTACAGGTTTCTTTCACATGCATCAGGTAAGTACAGGAGCCTCTCACAGGCATCAGGTCAGCACAGGTGCCTCTCACGGGCAGCAGGTCAGCACAGGTGCCTCTCACGGACAGCAGGTCAGCACAGGTGCCTCTCACGGGCAGCAGATCAGCACAGGTGCCTCTCACGGGCAGCAGATCAGCACAGGTGCCTATCTCGGCAGCAGGTCAGCACAGGTGCTTTTCAAAGACAGAAGGTGAGTATAGGTTTCTTTCACATGCATCAGGTAAGCACAGGTGCCCCTCACAGGCAGCAGGTCAGCACAGTAGCCCCTCACAGGCAGCAGGTCAGCACAGTTGCCCCTCACAGGTGGCAGGTCAGCACAGGTGCCTCTCACAGGCGGCAGGTCAGCACAGGTGCCTCTCACGGGCATCAGATCAGCACAGGTGCCTCTCACGGGCATCAGATCAGCACAGGTGCCTCTCACAGGCAGCAGATCAGCACAGGTGCCTCTCACGGGCAGCAGATCAGCACAGGTGCCTCTCACAGGCAGCAGATCAGCACAGGTGCCTCTCACGGGTGGCAGATCAGCACAGGTGCCTCTTACGAACGGCAGATCAGCACAGGTGCCTCTCACAGGTGGCAGATCAGCACAGGTGCCTCTCACGGGCAGCAGATCAGCACAGGTGCCTCTCACGGGCAGAAGATCAGCACAGGTGCCTCTCACGGGCAGCAGATCAGCACAGGTGCCTCTCACGGGCAGCAGATCAGCACAGGTGCCTCTCACAGGCGGCAGGTCAGCACAGGTGCCTCTCACAGGCGGCAGATCAGCACAGGTGCCTCTCACGGGCAGCAGATCAGCACAGGTGCCTCTCACGGGCAGCAGATCAGCACAGGTGCCTCTCACAGGCGGCAGGTCAGCACAGGTGCCTCTCACAGGCGGCAGGTCAGCACAGGTGCCTTTCAAAGACAGAAGATGAGTACAGGTTTCTTTCACATGCATCAGGTAAGTACAGGTGCCTCATACGGGCAACAGGTCAGCACAGGTGCCTCTCACGGGAAGCAGGTCAGCACAGATGCCTCTCACGGGCAGGAGGTCAGCACAGGCTTCTCTCACAGGCAGATCAGCACAGGCTTCCCTCAAGAGCAGCAGGTGAGCACAGCCTTCCCTCACAGGCAGGATGTCAGCACATGCTTCACTCAGGCAGGAGGCGAGAACAGGCGTCCCACACAGGCAACAGGTCAGCACAAGTGCCTGTCACAGGTAGAAGGTCAATGAAGGCTTCTCTCACAGGCAGCAGGTCAGCACAGGTGCCTCTCACGGGCAGCAGGTCAGCACAGGTGCTTTTCAAAGACAGAAGGTAAGTACAGGTTTCTTTCACATGCATCAGGTAAGCACAGGTGCCTCTCACAGGTAGCAGTTCAGCACAGTAGCCCCTCACAGGCAGCAGGTCAGCACAGTTGCCCCACACAGGCAGCAGATCAGCACAGGTGCCCCTCACAGGCGGCAGCTCAGCACAGGTGCCCCTCACAGGCGGCAGGTCAGCACAGGTGCCTTTCACAGGCAGCAGGTAAGCACAGGTGCCTTTCACAGGCAGCAGGTCAGCACAGGTGCCTTTCAAAGACAGAAGGTGAGTACAGGTTTCTTCACATGCATCAGGTAAGCACAGGTGCCTCTCACGGGCAGCAGGTCAGCACAGGTGCCTCTCACGGGCAGCAGGTCAGCACAGGTGCCCCTCACAGGCGGCAGGTCAGCACAGGTGCCTCTCACAGGCGGCAGGTCAGCACAGGTGCCTCTCACAGGCGGCAGGTCAGCACAGGTGCCTCTCACAGGCAGCAGTCAGCACAGGTGCCTCTCACAGGCAGCAGGTCAGCACAGGTGCCTCTCACAGGCAGCAGGTCAGCACAGGTGCCTTTCAAAGATAGAAGGTGAGTATCGGTTTCTTCACATGCATCAGGTCAGCACAGGCGCCTCTCACGGGCAGCAGGTCAGCACAGGTGCCTCTCACGGGCAGCAGGTCAGCACAGGTGCCTCTCACAGGCAGAAGGTCAGCACAGGTGCCTTTCAAAGACAGAAGGTGAGTACAGGTTTCTTCACATGCATCAGGTCAGCACAGGTGCCTCTCACGGGCAGCAGGTCAGCACAGGTGGCATATGCGCCTACTGCTGAAGTTGGTTGCTGGTGATCAGTTTTGTGCCTAGAAGCCGGGGCTTGTATAGAGTTCAAAGAATTAACATCTGTTGGTGTCTTTTTCCAAGGTACTTGCGGAGTCTGTTATATGTAATTATTATTAGTAACCAACCTAAATTGCTTTCTTTTTTTGTGTTGTATTTGTTTATTATTTTCACATCGTTAAACAGGTGTACAAAAGCAAACAAAGCCGAACCATTCAGGGCTTGCATGACACATACTGTCTGTGATCCATCGTATACATACATGTCAAATTAGGAAACAATTTAAACCAATATTAAAATTTGCGATGTATAACCATTATTGCCAGTATATCGATCTCATAACAATAAATAGAGTACAATAGATCAAGGAGGTTCTCATACCTTATCTTATTATGATATAAGTGTGGGTGTAGGATATATCCGTTCCGGGGTACAACTATATGTTGGCAGAGTTATACTAGTGGTAGGATTCAGTAGTAGTCTGGTGATCTCTCACTACCCTATTCTGTGTCTCCAAGAGGGAGGGGTCATATTATTGCTTTTTGTTTCTACCCCTAGAGATAACCCTCCCCTAAATAAACTGGGGGAGCAGGATAGGGTAATTGCAAAAGGGGGTTATAGGGGCTCGGCGGGTGATGATGCAGGGAGAATAATTCAGAGGGCTCTCCGTTTAGGGAATAATGGCTGAGGGTTAGGGGAGTTGTTCTATCATACTACAGGGGAGAATGATGTTCTGCTCTTGACATGGGAGGAGAAGTTTGAGGGTGGGACTCGTTAGGGGTCTAGGGACACAACACGTAGGAGTGACATAGTTCCCTAGAAGTAATAGTGCAAGTAACAAGAACAGGTAATTTGCGGCACTATTTAGATCAACGATGAGATAATCAGGCGCTAGGGGCAAGAATAATCCTATGGATAGGGGATGTTCGGATCAGAAAGGTAGTGTTGGTAGTAGCCCTAGAAAGGAGATAATGATAATAATAATAAGAAGAAGAAGAACGGTGACCGAGGGGGGAAAGCTAAGATCATACGAAAAGGGTAGAGGTGATAAAGCTGGATTCGTCGGGTAGGCTGAGCGGTGTTAATACGAAGAAGGGGGGATGGGAAATAGTGGGGTAGTGAAGATGTGGATGTAGAGATAGGGGATACAGGGAGTGATAGGATTAGGGAAATGAATCATCTATGCGAGGCTGTGAGTGGGCATTCAAGAGAATATCGTTGTTGAAGCAGATCAAGGGGGAAGGAAGAGGGCCTCTCACAGGCAGAAGGTCAGCACAGGTGCCTTTCAAAGACAGAAGGTGAGTACAGGTTTCTTTCACATGCATCAGGTAAGTACAGGTGCCTCTCACGGGCAGCAGGTCAGCACAGGTGCCTCTCACGGGCAGCAGGTCAGCACAGGTGCCTCTCACGGGCAGCAGATCAGCACAGGTGCCTCTCTCGGACAGCAGGTCAGCACAGGTGCTTTTCAAAGACAGAAGGTGAGTATAGGTTTCTTTCACATGCATCAGGTAAGCACAGGTGCCTCTCACAGGCAGCAGGTCAGCACAGTAGCCCCTCACAGGCAGCAGGTCAGCACAGTTGCCCCTCACAGGTGGCAGGTCAGCACAGGTGCCTCTCACAGGCGGCAGGTCAGCACAGGTGCCTCTCACGGGCATCAGATCAGCACAGGTGCCTCTCACGGGCATCAGATCAGCACAGGTGCCTCTCACGGGCATCAGATCAGCACAGGTGCCTCTCACGGGCATCAGATCAGCACAGGTGCCTCTCACAGGCAGAAGGTCAGCACAGGTGCCTTTCAAAGACAGAAGGTGAGTACAGGTTTCTTTCACATGCATCAGGTAAGTACAGGTGCCTCTCACGGGCAGCAGGTCAGCACAGGTGCCTCTCACGGGCAGCAGGTCAGCACAGGTGCCTCTCACGGGCAGCAGATCAGCACAGGAGCCTCTCTCGGGCAGCAGGTCAGCACAGGTGCTTTTCAAAGACAGAAGGTGAGTATAGGTTTCTTTCACATGCATCAGGTAAGCACAGGTGCCTCTCACAGGCAGCAGGTCAGCACAGTAGCCCCTCACAGGCAGCAGGTCAGCACAGTTGCCCCTCACAGGTGGCAGGTCAGCACAGGTGCCTCTCACAGGCGGCAGGTCAGCACAGGTGCCTCTCACGGGCATCAGATCAGCACAGGTGCCTCTCACGGGCATCAGATCAGCACAGGTGCCTCTCACGGGCATCAGATCAGCACAGGTGCCTCTCACGGGCATCAGATCAGCACAGGTGCCTCTCACAGGCAGCAGATCAGCACAGGTGCCTCTCACGGGTGGCAGATCAGCACAGGTGCCTCTTACGAACGGCAGATCAGCACAGGTGCCTCTCACAGGTGGCAGATCAGCACAGGTGCCTCTCACGGGCAGCAGATCAGCACAGGTGCCTCTCACGGGCAGCAGATCAGCACAGGTGCCTCTCACGGGCGGCAGGTCAGCACAGGTGCCTCTCACGGGCGGCAGGTCAGCACAGGTGCCTCTCACAGGCGGCAGATCAGCACAGGTGCCTCTCACGGGCAGCAGATCAGCACAGGTGCCTCTCACGGGCAGCAGATCAGCACAGGTGCCTCTCACAGGCGGCAGGTCAGCACAGGTGCCTCTCACAGGCGGCAGGTCAGCACAGGTGCCTTTCAAAGACAGAAGATTAGTACAGGTTTCTTTCACATGCATCAGGTAAGTACAGGTGCCTCATACGGGCAACAGGTCAGCACAGGTGCCTCTCACGGGAAGCAGGTCAGCACAGATGCCTCTCACGGGCAGGAGGTCAGCACAGGCTTCCCTCAAGAGCAGCAGGTGAGCACAGCCTTCACTCACAGGCAGGATGTCAGCACATGCTTCACTCAGGCAGGAGGCGAGAACAGGCGTCCCACACAGGCAACAGGTCAGCACAAGTGCCTGTCACAGGTAGAAGGTCAATGAAGGCTTCTCTCACAGGCAGCAGGTCAGCACAGGTGCCTCTCACGGGCAGCAGGTCAGCACAGGTGCTTTTCAAAGACAGAAGGTGAGTACAGGTTTCTTTCACATGCATCAGGTAAGCACAGGTGCCTCTCACAGGTAGCAGTTCAGCACAGTAGCCCCTCACAGGCAGCAGGTCAGCACAGTTGCCCCACACAGGCAGCAGGTCAGCACAGGTGCCCCTCACAGGCGGCAGGTCAGCACAGGTGCCCCTCACAGGCGGCAGGTCAGCACAGGTGCCCCTCACAGGCAGCAGGTCAGCACAGGTGCCTTTCACAGGCAGCAGGTAAGCACAGGTGCCTCTCACAGGCAGCAGGTCAGCACAGGTGCCTTTCAAAGACAGAAGGTGAGTACAGGTTTCTTCACATGCATCAGGTAAGCACAGGTGCATCTCACAGACAGCAGGTCAGCACAGGTGCCTCTCACGGGCAGCAGGTCAGCACAGGTGCCTCTCACGGGCGGAAGGTCAGCACAGGTGCCCCTCACAGGCGGCAGGTCAGCACAGGTGCCTCTCACAGGCGGCAGGTCAGCACAGGTGCCTCTCACACGCAGCAGTCAGCACAGGTGCCTCTCACAGGCAGCAGGTCAGCACAGGTGCCTTTCAAAGAAAGAAGGTGAGTATCGGTTTCTTCACATGCATCAGGTCAGCACAGGCGCCTCTCACTGGCAGCAGGTCAGCACAGGTGCCTCTCACGGGCAGCAGGTCAGCACAGGTGCCTCTCACAGGCAGAAGGTCAGCACAGGTGCCTTTCAAAGACAGAAGGTGAGTACAGGTTTCTTTCACATGCATCAGGTAAGTACAGGTGCCTCTCACGGGCAGCAGGTCAGCACAGGTGCCTCTCACGGGCAGCAGGTCAGCACAGGTGCCTCTCACGAGCAGCTGGTCAGCACAGGTGCCTCTCACGGGCAGCAGGTCAGCACAGGTGCCTCTCACGGGCAGCAGGTCAGCACAGGTGCCTCTCACGGGCAGCAGATCAGCACAGGTGCCTCTCTCGGGCAGCAGGTCAGCACAGGTGCTTTTCAAAGACAGAAGGTGAGTATAGGTTTCTTTCACATGCATCAGGTAAGCACAGGTGCCTCTCACAGGCAGCAGGTCAGCACAGTAGCCCCTCACAGGCAGCAGGTCAGCACAGTAGCCCCTCACAGGCAGCAGGTCAGCACAGTTGCCCCTCACAGGCGGCAGGTCTGCACAGTTGCCCCTCACAGGCGGCAGGTCAGCACAGTTGCCCCTGACAGGCAGCAGATCAGCACAGGTGCCTCTCACGGGCATCAGATCAGCACAGGTGCCTCTCACGGGCAGCAGATCAGCACAGGTGCCTCTCACGGGCAGCAGATCAGCAGAGGTGCCTCTCACAGGCAGCACGTCAGCACAGGTGCCTCTCACAGGCGGCAGGTCAGCACAGGTGCCTTTCAAAGACAGAGGATGAGTACAGGTTTCTTTCACATGCATCAGGTAAGTACAGGTGCCTCTCACGGGCAACAGGTCAGCACAGGTGCCTCTCACGGGCAGCAGGTCAGCACAGATGCCTCTCACGGGCAGGAGGTCAGCACAGGCTTCTCTCACAGGCAGATCAGCACAGGCTTCCCTCAAGAGCAGTAGGTGAGCACAGCCTTCCCTCACAGGCAGGATGTCAGCACATGCTTCACTCAGGCAGGAGGCGAGAACAGGCGTCCCACACAGGCAACAGGTCAGCACAAGTGCCTGTCACAGGTAGAAGGTCAATGAAGGCTCCTCTCACAGGCAGCAGGTCAGCACAGGTGCCTTTCACAGGCAGCAGGTCAGCACAGGTGCCTTTCAAAGACAGAAGGTGAGTACAGGTTTCTTCACATGCATCACGTAAGCACAGGTGCCTCTCACAGGCAGAAGGTCAGCACAGGTGCCTCTCACGGGCAGCAGGTCAGCACAGGTGCCTCTCACGGGCAGCAGGTCAGCACAGGTGCCTCTCACAGGCAGTAGATCAGCACAGGTGCCTCTCACAGGCAGTAGTCAGCACAGGTGCCTCTCACAAGCAGCAGGTCAGCACAGGTGCCTCTCACAGGCAGACGGTCAGCACAGGTGCCTCTCACAGGCAGACGGTCAGCACAGGTGCCTTTCAAAGACAGAAGGTGAGTACAGGTTTCTTCACATGCATCAGGTAAGCACAGGTGCCTCTCACGGGCAGCAGGTCAGCACAGGTGCCTCTCACGGGCAGCAGGTCAGCACAGGTGCCTCTCACAGGCAGTAGATCAGCACAGGTGCCTCTCACAGGCAGTAGTCAGCACAGGTGCCTCTCACAAGCAGCAGGTCAGCACAGGTGCCTCTCACAGGCAGACGGTCAGCACAGGTGCCTCTCACAGGCAGACGGTCAGCACAGGTGCCTTTCAAAGACAGAAGGTGAGTACAGGTTTCTTCACATGCATCAGGTAAGCACAGGTGCCTCTCACAGGCAGCAGGTCAGCACAGTAGCCCCTCACAGGCAGCAGGTCAGCACAGGTGCCTCTCACAGGCAGCAGGTCAGCACAGGTGGCATATGCGCCTACTGCTGAAGTTGGTTGCTGGTGATCAGTTTTGTGCCTAGAAGCCGGGGCTTGTATAGAGTTCAAAGAATTAACATCTGTTGGTGTCTTTTTCCAAGGTACTTGCGTAGTCTGTTATATGTAATTATTATTAGTAACCAACCTAAATCGCTTTCTTTTTTTGTGTTGTATTTGTTTATTATTTTCACATCGTTAAACAGGTGTACAAAAGCAAACAAAGCCGAACCATTCAGGGCTTGCATGACACATACAGTCTGTGATCCATCGTATACATACATGTCAAATTAGGAAACAATTTAAACCAATATTAAAATTTGCGATGTATAACCATTATTGCCAGTATATCGATCTCATAACAATAAATAGAGTACAATAGATCAAGGAGGTTCTCATACCTTATCTTATTATGATATAAGTGTGGGTGTAGGATATATCCGTTCCGGGGTACAACTATATGTTGGCAGAGTTATACTAGTGGTAGGATTCAGTAGTAGTCTGGTGATCTCTCACTACCCTATTCTGTGTCTCCAAGAGGGAGGGGTCATATTATTGCTTTTTGTTTCTACCCCTAGAGATAACCCGCCCCTAAATAAACTGGGGGAGCAGGATAGGGTAATTGCAAAAGGGGGTTATAGGGGCTCGGCGGGTGATGATGCGGGCAGAATAATTCAGACTGATCTCCGTTTAGGGAATAATGGCTGAGGGTAGGGGAGTTGTTCTATCATACTACTGGGGAGAGTGATGTTCTGCTCTTGACATGGGAGGAGAGGTTTGAGGGTGGGACTCGTTAGGGGTCTAGGGACACAACACGTAGGAGTGTCATAGTTCCCTAGAAGTAATAGTGCAAGTAACAAGAACAGGTAATTTGCGGCACTATTTAGATCAACGATGAGATAATCAGGCGCTAGGGGCAAGAATAATCCTATGGATAGGGGATGTTCGGATCAGAAAGGTAGTGTTGGTAGTAGCCCTAGAATGGAGATAATGATAATAATAATAAGAAGAAGAAGAACGGTGACCGAGGGGGGAAAGCTAAGATCATACGAAAAGGGTAGAGGTGATAAAGCTGGAGTCGTCGGGTAGGCTGAGCGGTGTTAATACGAAGAAGGGGGGATGGGAAATAGTGGGGTAGTGAAGATGTGGATGTAGAGATAGGGGATACAGGGAGTGATAGGATTAGGGAAATGAATCATCTATGCTAGGCTGTGAGTGGGCATTCAAGAGAATATCGTTGTTGAAGCAGATCAAGGGGGAAGGAAGAGGGACCTAATGTAGCAGGGGGCAATATTGAATGAGTTAATGGAGTAGAGGTGAGGCTGCACTTGTGTAGTTTAGTTATGGGCTCTCGTAGCGAGAGCTTAATTTGTCAATTCAGAGAGAAAGGGTGACCAGGTTTGTAAGAATACGTCAGTTTTATCCTGTAAATCATATATGAGTCGCTCATGGGAGGCCGCCTGATACATTGCAATGATCCATTCTTCATGGGAAGGGATGGCTGCTGCACGCCAGTTTCTGAGGATGCATAATTTGGCCGTAGCCAATGCGGTATGTAGTAGTCTGCCTTGGGGTCGGGAGAGATGATGTAACTCCCCAGTATCATGCAATAGTAGAAGGGATGGGGTAAGAAGTAATGGTAGGGGTAGCACTTCCCTAAGAGTGTTTCCTATCACCCGCCAAAAGGGTTGAAAAGCTGAACAATCATGTAAAATATGGGTTAAGTCACAGTGGGTGTGGGAGCATCTCCAGCAGGACGCATGGGGTAAGAGTCTCGCCGCACATAGTTTCTGGGGGGTACAGTACCAGTCATGCAGAGTCTTAAAAAGACAAAATTTTAGGCGGGCCTCACGAGCTCCTCGGTCTCTGGCCTCAATCAAGTCAGCCCAATCTTCTAAGTCATAGTCATTCTGTAGGCGAGCCTGCCATTTAATCTTAAGGGAGTTAAGGAGGGGTAGTGAGAAAAGGTGCCGGTTCAGTACTGCCTGTAGTCCAGATACAGCCCCCTTCAATTGGCCCCACGTTTCTAGATATTGGAGTATCGGGGAGTGTACAAGTCGTCGGGGAAGACGCCCTAGCCGTTGTACTAGACAGTGTCGTAGTTGTAGATAACGCCACGAGTAATGTTCAGGGAGATCGAATTCGTCTCTGAGTTCTTCTAACGTCTTCCAAGTGTCTCCGGAAATAAGCTGGTCTATCCGCATGATACCTTTTATGTACCAGTCCCTCCAGTAAATAGTCTCCCCCCCCATCTGAGACCCTTTATTGCCCCATAATGGGGCTCTATCATGTAGATGCTCTATTTTCAAGGAGCGATGTGCCTGTCGCCAAACTTTCCTCATGGCTCCAATTATGGAGTTGGTGGATCGTTGATCCGTCAGGCCTGTATTGTATATCATCTGGAGGCAGTGTGGAGCGTCCACAAGCGTTCTTTCCACTTTCACCCAAAGTGGTGGGTCTCGTGCGGTCGGGAGTAGGAAGACCAGCTGTGACAGATGTAATGCGGAGGCGTAATGTTCAACTGAGGGTAGGTTTAAACCTCCGAATTCACGCCGGGCTAGTAATGTGGATCTAGGTAATCGTGGGCGCATGGATCCCCAGGTGAAAGCATGGATACAACGGTCAAGTTCTCGGAGTAGAGCTAGTGGTATATGTAGGGGGAGCATACCCAGGACATAGAGAAATCTTGGGAGGGTTACCATTCGCACCGCTTGCACTCTGCCCCACATGGAAAATCCCAGCTGTTTCCACGTCTCAAAGTTTCGCTTCATATTGTTAATTAAGGGGTCTAAATTATCTGTCACTATTTTTTCTAGACCTCTATTTATGTTAATGCCCAGGTAGCAAAGACGTGAATGTTTCCATTTGACCGGTAAGCCTTGTAAGGAGCCGCTGACTGTTACAGGGGATAGAGGTAGTGCTTCACTTTTCTCTCAGTTTATCCGGTAGCCCGAAAGATGTTCAAATCCCGTTAATATCTGCTTAAGGGCTGGGAGGGAGTTGGGTAGGTCCTTGAGGGTGAGCAAAATATCATCTGCATAGAGGTAAATGGTAGAGCACCCGCCTGGAAATGAAATTCCTGATATAAGGTTGGAGCTCCGGATTGCCGCTGCTAGGGGCTCTACAGCTAGCAGGAATAGTAGAGGGGATAATGGGCAGCCCTGTCGAGTTGCTTGTGGATCGGGAAGGTGTCCGAAAGAAACCCTCCACAGTTTACCAGGGCTGTCGGAGAGTCATAGAGTAATCGTACTCTATTGTTGAAATTAGTCCCTAATCCAAAACGTTTTAGGACTTTGAAGAGATACCACCATTCTATTCGGTCGAATGCTTTCTCAGCATCGAATGAAAGGGCAAGAGCTTCTTCCTGCGAATTTCACACTGTCCATATGGTGTGGAATAATGTACGGAGATGGTTCCTTGATGAGCGACCCGGGTCAAAGCCTACTTGAGTGTGGTGAATTAGGGAAGGAATGACTTTTTTTGAGTCGTTTTGCTAATATCCCCGCCAATATTTTGATGTCCCCATTGAGTAGGGAGGTGGGGCGGTAGCTTCCACAGAGAAGAGGGTCCTTCCCTGGTTTGGGTAAGACTGTGATGGAGGCCTTATTAGAAAGAGGGTGTAGGGATCCCGTGCGGTCAGCCCCCTGGAATGCCTCGTATAGGGTTTCCACAGTGTCAACCCCGGACCATTTATAGAACTTAGATGTAAACCCGTCCTCTCCTGGTGCTTTATGATATAAGTTGGCTGTCGTCTGTTGAATCTCCACTTTACTGATATCACCCTCTAATAGCGCTCTACCTTCAGCCGTGAGACAAGGTATATGTGCTCTCTGTAGAAAGGCATCTAAACGGTCAGTGGCCTCTACTGTTTCAGGGGTATATAGGGCTTGATAATAGTGTCCAAATTCATTTGCAATTGCCTGCGGATGTGTGATAAGGATGTTGTCTCAGTTGTTTATTGCTGGTATAGCTAGTGTGGCTTCTCTTTGATGTAGTTGAGCGGCTAATAGGCAACTCGCTTTCTCACCATGTTCGTAGTGGCGGTGTGAGAAGGTAGCCTCTTTCTAGCCTTGTTACCCCCACTTTTGGCCTGTTTGTGAGTGTATGTCAGGGTGTTTGTCACTGTTTTCACTGTCTCACTGGGATCCTGATAGCCAGGCCTCAGTGCTCATAGTGAAAACACTATGTTTTCAGTATGGTTGTTATGTGTCACTGGGATCCTGCTGGTCAGGACCCCAGTGCTCATAGGTTTGTGGCCTATATGTATGTGTCACTGGGACCCTGTCACACAGGGCCCCAGTGCTCATAGGTGTGCATGTATATGTTCCCTGTGTGGTGCCTAACTGTCTCACTGAGGCTCTGCTAACCAGAACCTCAGTGGTTATGCTCTCTCATTACTTTCAAATTGTCACTGACAGGCTAGTGACCATTTTTACCAATTTACATTGGCTTACTGGAACACCCTTATAATTCCCTAGTATATGGTACTGAGGTACCCAGGGTATTGGGGTTCCAGGAGATCCCTATGGGCTGCAGCATTTCTTTTGCCACCCATAGGGAGCTCTGACAATTCTTACACAGGCCTGCCACTGCAGCCTGAGTGAAATAATGTCCACGTTATTTCACAGCCATTTTACACTGCACTTAAGTAACTTATAAGTCACCTATATGTCTAACCTTTACCTGGTAAAGGTTAGGTGCAAAGTTACTTAGTGTGAGGGCACCCTGGCACTAGCCAAGGTGCCCCCACATTGTTCAGAGCCAATTCACTGAACTGTGTGAGTGCGGGGACACCATTACACGCGTGCACTACATATAGGTCACTACCTATATGTAGCTTCACCATGGTAACTCCGAATATGGCCATGTAACATGTCTATGATCATGGAATTGCCCCCTCTATGCCATCCTGGCATTGTTGGTACAATTCCATGATCCCAGTGGTCTGTAGCACAGACCCTGGTACTGCCAGACTGCCCTTCCTGGGGTTTCACTGCAGCTGCTGCTGCTGCCAACCCCTCAGACAGGCAGCTGCCCTCCTGGGGTCCAGCCAGGCCTGGCCCAGGATGGCAGAACAAAGAACTTCCTCTGAGAGAGGGTGTGACACCCTCTCCCTTTGGAAAATGGTGTGAAGGCAGGGGAGGAGTAGCCTCCCCCAGCCTCTGGAAATGCTTTGTTGGGCACAGATGTGCCCAATTCTGCATAAGCCAGTCTACACCGGTTCATGGACCCCTTAGCCCCTGCTCTGGCGCGAAACTGGACAAAGGAAAGGGGAGTGACCACTCCCCTGACCTGCACCTCCCCTGGGAGGTGTCCAGAGCTCCTCCAGTGTGCTCCAGACCTCTGCCATCTTGGAAACAGAGGTGCTGCTGGCACACTGGACTGCTCTGAGTGGCCAGTGCCACCAGGTGACGTCAGAGACTCCTGCTGATAGGCTCCTTCAGGTGTTAGTAGCCTTTCCTCTCTCCTAGGTAGCCAAACCCTCTTTTCTGGCTATTTAGGGTCTCTGTCTCTGGGGAAACTTTAGATAACGAATGCATGAGCTCAGCCGAGTTCCTCTGCATCTCTCTCTTCACCTTCTGATAAGGAAACGACCGCTGACCGCGCTGGAAGCCTGCAAACCTGCAACATAGTAGCAAAGACGACTACTGCAACTCTGTAACGCTGATCCTGCCGCCTTCTCGACTGTTTTCCTACTTGTGCATGCTGTGGGGGTAGCCTGCCTCCTCTCTGCACCAGAAGCTCCGAAGAAATCTCCCGTGGGTCGACGGAATCTTCCCCCTGCAACCGCAGGCACCAAAAAGCTGCATTACCGGTCCCTTGGGTCTCCTCTCAGCACGACGAGCGAGGTCCCTCGAATCCAGCGACTCTGTCCTAGTGACCCCCACAGTCCAGTGACTCTTCAGCCCAAGTTTGGTGGAGGTAAGTCCTTGCCTCACCTCGCTGGGCTACATTGCTGGGAACCGCGACTTTGCAGCTACTCCGGCCCCTGTGCACTTCCGGCGGAAATCCTTCGTGCACAGCCAAGCCTGGGTCCACGGCACTCTAACCTGCATTGCACGACTTTCTAAGTTGGTCTCCGGCGACGTGGGACTCCTTTGTGCAACTTCGGCGAGCACCGTTTCACGCATCCTCGTAGTGCCTGTTTTTGGCACTTCTCCGGGTGCTACCTGCTTCAGTGAGGGCTCTTTGTCTTGCTCGACGTCCCCTCTCTCTGCAGGTCCAATTTGCGACCTCCTGGTTCCTCCTGGGCCCCAGCAGCGTCCAAAAACGCCAAACGCACGATTTGCGTGTAGCAAGGCTTGTTGGCGTCCTTCCGGCGGGAAAACACTTCTGCACGACTCTCCAAGGCGAGAGGGATCCGTCCACCAATGGGGAAGTCTCTAGCCCTTTTTGTTCCTGCAGAAACCTCAGCTTCTTCTGTCCATTCGAAGCTTCTTTGCACCCGCAGCTGGCATTTCCTGGGCATCTGCCCATCTCCTGTAGGAGGCTGGACTGGCTTGTAGTGAGTACCAAGGGGTACTTGCACCTTGCACCAGGCCCAGTTATCCCTTATTAGTGTATAGGGTGTCTAGCAGCTTAGGCTGATAGATAATGGTAGCTTAGCAGAGCAGCTTAGGCTGAACTAGGAGACGTGTGAAGCTACTACAGTACCACTTAGTGTCATATGCACAATATCATAAGAAAACACAATACACAGTTATACTAAAAATAAAGGTACTTTATTTTTATGACAATATGCCAAAGTATCTTAGAGTGTACCCTCAGTGAGAGGATAGGAAATATACACAAGATATATATACACAATAGCAAAAATATGCAGTATAGTCTTAGAAAACAGTGCAAACAATGTATAGTTACAATAGGATGCAATGGGGAAACATAGGGATAGGGGCAACACAAACCATATACTCCAGAAGTGGAATGCGAACCACGAATGGACCCCAAACCTATGTGACCTTGTAGAGGGTCGCTGGGACTATTAGAAAATAGTGAGAGTTAGAAAAATAACCCTCCCCAAGACCCTGAAAAGTGAGTGCAAAGTGCACTAAAGTTCCCCTAAGGACAAAATAGTCGTGTTAGAGGGAAAATGCAAGGAAAACACAAATCAGCAATGCAACAACGATGGATTCCTGACTGAGGGTACCTGTGGAACAAGGGGACCAAGTCCAAAAGTCACAAGCAGCTCGGAGATGGGCAGATGCCCAAGAAATGCCAGCGGTTGGTGCAAAGAAGCTCTTACTAGGCTGAAGAACTGTGAATACTGCAGGAACGACAAGGGCTAGAGACTTCCCCTTTGGAGGATGGATCCCCCACGCCTTGGAGAGTCGTGCAGAAGTGTTTTCCCGCCGGATGGACGCCAACAAGCCTTGCTACACGCAAATCGTGCGTTTGGCGTTTTTGGACGCTGCTGGGGCCCAGGAGGGACCAGGAGGTCGCAAATTGGACCTGCAGAGAGAGGGGACGTCGAGCAAGACAAAGAGCCCTCACTGAAGCAGGTAGCACCTGGAGAAGTGCCAGAAACAGGCACTACGAGGATGCGTGAAACGGTGCTCGCCGAAGTTGCACAAAGGAGTCCCACGTCGCCGGAGACCAACTTAGAAAGTCGTGCAATGCAGGTTAGAGTGCCGTGGACCGAGGTTTGGCTGTGCACACAGGATTTCCGCCGGAAGTGCACAGGGGCCGGAGAAGCTTGCAAAGTCGCGGTTCTCAGCAATGCAGCCCAGCGAGGTGAGGCAAGGACTTACCTCCACCAAACTTGGGCTGAAGAGTCACTGGACTGTGGGGGTCACTTGGACGGTGTCGCTGGATTCGAGGGACCTCGCTCGTCGTGCTGAGAGGAGACCCAAGGGACCGGTAATGCAGCTTTTTGGTGCCTGCGGTTGCAGGGGGAAGATTCCGTCGACCCACGGGAGATTTCTTCGGAGCTTCTGGTGCAGAGAGGAGGCAGACTACCCCCACAGCATGCACAAGCAGGAAAACAGTCGAGAAGGCGGCAGGATCAGCGTTACAGAGTTGCAGTAGTCGTCTTTGCTACTATGTTGCAGGTTTGCAGGCTTCCAGCGCGGTCAGCGGTCGATTCCTTATCAGAAGGTGAAGAGGGAGATGCAGAGGAACTCGGCTGAGCTCGTGCATTCGTTATCTGAAGTTTCCCCAGAGACAGAGACCCTAAATAGCCAGAAAAGAGGGTTTGGCTACCTAGGAGAGAGGAAAGGCTACTAACACCTGAAGGAGCCTATCACAAGGAGTCTCTGACGTCACCTGGTGGCACTGGCCACTCAGAGCAGTCCAGTGTGCCAGCAGCACCTCTGTTTCCAAGATGGCAGAGGTCTGGAGCACACTGGAGGAGCTCTGGACACCTCCAAGGGGAGGTGCAGGTCAGGGGAGTGGTCACTCCCCTTTCCTTTGTCCAGTTTCGCGCCAGAGCAGGGGCTAAGGGGTCCCTGAACCGGTGTAGACTGGCTTATGCAGAATTGGGCACATCTGTGCCCAACAAAGCATTTCCAGAGGCTGGGGGAGGCTACTCCTCCCCTGCCTTCACACCATTTTCCAAAGGGAGAGGGTGTCACACCCTCTCTCAGAGGAAGTTCTTTGTTCTGCCATCCTGGGCCAGGCCTGGCTGGACCCCAGGAGCGCAGCTGCCTGTCTGAGGGGTTGGCAGCAGCAGCAGCTGCAGAGAAACCCCAGGAAGGGCAGTATGGCAGTACCAGGGTCTGTGCTACAGACCACTGGGATCATGGAATTGTACCAACAATGCCAGGATGGCATAGAGGGGGCAATTCCATGATCATAGACATGTTACATGGCCATATTCGGAGTTACCATGGTGAAGCTACATATAGGTAGTGACCTATATGTAGTGCACGCGTGTAATGGTGTCCCCGCACTCACAAAGTTCAGTGAATTGGCTCTGAACAATGTGGGGGCACCTTGGCTAGTGCCAGGGTGCCCTCACACTAAGTAACTTTGCACCTAACCTTTACCAGGTAAAGGTTAGACATATAGGTGACTTATAAGTTACTTAAGTGCAGTGTAAAATGGCTGTGAAATAACGTGGACGTTATTTCACTCAGGCTGCAGTGGCAGGCCTGTGTAAGAATTGTCAGAGCTCCCTATGGGTGGCAAAAGAAATGCTGCAGCCCATAGGGATCTCCTGGAACCCCAATACCCTGGGTACCTCAGTACCATATACTAGGGAATTATAAGGGTGTTCCAGTAAGCCAATGTAAATTGGAAAAAATGGCCACTAGCCTGTCAGTGACAATTTGGAAAGAAATGAGAGAGCATAACCACTGAGGTTCTGATTAGCAGAGCCTCAGTGAGACAGTTAGTCACTACACAGGTAACACATTCAGGCACACTTATGAGCACTGGGGCCCTGGGTTACCAGGGTTCAAGTGACACATACAACTAAAACAACATATATACAGTGAAAAATGGGGGTAACATGCCAGGCAAGATGGTACTTTCCTACACAACCCCCCCCCAAACGAAGGACAATAAGACTAGCCATTACCTGATGAGTCTTCATTGTCTAAGTGGAAATATCTGGAGAGTCCATCTGCATTGGAGTGGCTACTCCCAGGTCTATGTTCCACTGTATAGTCCATTCCCTGTAGGGATATGGACCACCTCAACAATTTAGGATTTTCACCTTTCATTTGTTTTAGCCAAAGTAGAGGTTTGTGGTCTGTCTGAACAATGAAGTGAGTGCCAAACAGGTATGGCCTCAACTTCTTCAGAGCCCAGACCACAGCAAAGGCCTCCCTCTCAATGGCAGACCAACGCTTTTCTCTAGGGGTCAACCTTCTACTAATAAAAGCAACAGGTTGATCCTGGCCCTCAGAATTAAGTTGTGATAGGACTGCCCCTACTCCTAATTCAGATGCATCAGTTTGGACATAGAATTTTTTAGAGTAACAAGGGCTTTTCAGGACAGGTGCAGAGCACATGGCCTGCTTCAGCTCCTCAAAAGCTTTCTGACAGTTTGCTGTCCATAATACCTTTTTAGGCATTTTCTTGGATGTGAGGTCATTAAGAGGGGCTGCAATGGAGCCATAGTTCTTAATGAACCTCCTGTAATACCCAGTGAGGCCTAGGAAGGCTCTCACCTGAGTCTGAGTGGTAGGGGGAACCCAATCAATAATAGTTTGGATTTTCCCCTGAAGTGGTGCAATCTGTTCCCCACCAACAAGGTGTCCCAGATAAACCACCTTACCCTGCCCTATCTGGCACTTTGAAGCCTTGATAGTGAGGCCTGCCTTTTGCAGGGCCTCCAAAACTTTCCATAGGTGGACCAGGTGATCATCCCAGCTGGAGCTAAAGACAGCTATATCATCCAAATATGCTGCACTGAAAGCTTCCAGCCCTTGCAGGACTGTGTTCACCAACCTCTGAAAAGTGGCAGGTGCATTTTTCAAACCAAAAGGCATTACAGTAAACTGGTAATGTCCTCCAATGGTAGAAAATGCAGTTTTAGGTTTAGCATCTTCTGACATTTTGATCTGCCAATACCCTGCAGTCAAATCAAAAGTGCTTAGATACTTGGCAGATGCCAGTGTATCTATTAGCTCATCTGCCCTGGGTATAGGGTGAGCATCTGTTTTGGTTACCAAGTTGAGACCTCTATAGTCTACACAAAACCTCATTTCCTTCTTTCCATCTTTAGAATTGGGTTTTGGTACCAGTACCACAGGAGAAGCCCATGGACTGTCAGAGTGCTCAACCACTCCTAGTTCCAACATTTTCTGAACCTCTTGCTTTATGCAGTCCCTGACATGGTCAGGCTGCCTATAGATCTTACTTTTGACAGGTAAACTGTCTCCAGTATCTATAGTATGCTCACACCAAGAAGTGGTGCCTGGCACAATGGAGAAGAGTTCTGAAAATTGTCCTAGGAGATTTATGCAATTATCTTTCTGCTCAGCAGTAAGACAATCAGCCAAAACTACACCTTCCACAAGAGCATCTTGTTCTGTGGAAGAGAAGAGATCAGGTAGAGGATCACTGTCTTCTTCCTGTCCCTCATCTGTTGCCATGAGCAGGGTGAGATCAGCCCTGTCATAGTAGGGTTTCAGGCGGTTGACATGGAGCACCCTAAGGGGACTCCTGGCAGTGCCTAAGTCAACCAAGTAGGTGACTTCACCCTTCTTTTCAACAATTGTGTGGGGTCCACTCCATTTATCTTGGAGTGCTCTTGGGGCCACAGGCTCCAAGACCCACACTTTCTGCCCTGGTTGGTACTGAACCAAAACAGCCTTCTGATCATGCCATTGCTTCTGGAGCTCTTGGCTGGCCTGAAGGTTTTTACTGGCCTTTTTCATGTACTCAGCCATCCTTGATCTGAGGCCAAGTACATAATCCACAATATCCTGCTTAGGAGCTTTTAAAGGTTGTTCCCAACCCTCCTTTACAAGTGTGAGTGGACCCCTAACAGGGTGTCCAAAAAGAAGTTCAAAGGGGCTGAAGCCCACTCCTTTCTGGGGTACCTCCCTGTAGGCAAAAAGGAGGCATGGTAGAAGGATATCCCATCTCCTGCGGAGTTTTTCAGGGAGTCCCATAATCATGCCTTTGAGAGTTTTATTAAATCTCTCCACCAGTCCATTTGTTTGTGGATGATAGGGTGTTGTGAACTTGTAAGTTACACCACACTCCTTCCACATGGCCTTTAAGTATGCAGACATGAAATTACTTCCCCTGTCTGATACTACTTCCTTTGGGAAGCCCACCCTGGAAAATATTCCCAGGAGGGCCTTTGCCACTGCAGGAGCTGTAGTGGTCCTTAAAGGAATAGCTTCAGGATACCTTGTGGCATGGTCCACTACCACTAAGATAAACCTATTGCCTGAAGCAGTAGGAGGGTCAAGGGGGCCAACTATGTCAACCCCTACCCTTTCAAAGGGAACCCCAACCACAGGCAGTGGGATAAGGGGTGCCTTTGGAGTGCCACCTGTCTTGCCACTGGCTTGACAGGTTTCACAGGACTTACAAAATTCTTTTGTGTCCTCAGACATCCTAGGCCAATGAAACAGTGGTACCAATCTGTCCCAAGTTTTCATTTGACCCAGGTGCCCAGCTAAGGGAATGTCATGTGCCAGTGTTAGGAGGAACTTTCTGTACTCCTGAGGAATCACTAATCTCCTGGCAGCTCCAGGTTTAGGATCCCTATTCTCAGTGTACAAGAGGTTGTCCTCCCAGTAAACTCTGTGTGAGTCACTGACATCCCCATTAGCCTGTTTGACAGCTTGCTGTCTGAGACCCTCTAATGTGGGACAGGTTTGCTGTGCCACACTCAGCTCCTCTCTGGCAGGGCCCCCTTCACCCAAAAGCTCAGCAGTGTCTGCTTCCAGCTCCTCTGGTGTAGGTTCTGCACAGGGAGGGAATTCTTCTTCCTCAGAAGTAGAATCCACTGTAGAGGGAGGGATAGTAGGAAGTGGTTTGCTTCTACTAGCCCTAGCTTTAGGGAGCACTTGGTCCATTGTTCCAGGATCCAAGCTTCCCTGTCCTTTTTGCTTTTTGGCCTGAGCCCTTGTCAAAGCAAAAATATGCCCTGGGATGCCCAGCATTGCTGCATGGGCCTCCAACTCCACATCTGACCAAGCTGATGTCTCCAAATCGTTCCCTAATAGACAGTCTACAGGTAAATCTGAAGCTACCACAACTTTCTTTGGACCAGATACCCCCCCCCCAGTTGAGATTTACAACAGCCATGGGGTGGCTTTGTGTTATGTTGTGAGCATCGGTTACTTGGTACTGGTGTCCAAGTATGTGTTGTTCAGGGTGCACCAGTTTCTCAATCACCATTGTGACACTGGCACCTGTGTCCCTGTAGGCCTGGACCTCAACACCATTTATTAGGGTTAGTTGCTTGTACTTCTCCAAGTTATGGGGGCAAGCAACCAAAGTGGCTAAGTCAATAGCCCCTTCAGAGACTAAAGTAGCCTCTGTGGTCTCCCTAATCAGACCAACCCCAACTAAATTACCAAAAGTGAGCCCAGCTACTCCCTTGGATTGGCTATTAGTAGGTTTGCTCCCACCACCACTGCTATTAGTAGGGACACTAGGTGTAGCAGTAGGGGTTGGTGTGGTAGGAGCTGTGGTGCCTTTCTTTGGACAACTGGGATCTGTTGTCCAATGGCCTTTTATCTTACATAAATAGCACCATGGTTTCTTTTCCTTGTTCTGATTAAAGGAGGATTTGGGCCCACCACCCCCACCAGAGTGTTTTTGTGGGCCTGATGAAGACTCATTTTTAGATTTGTCCCCACCCTTGTCAGAAGACTTACCATCCTTCTTTTTGTTGCCATCTTTGTCACCCCCTGTATGAACTTTTCTGTTCACTCTTGTTCTGACCCATTTGTCTGCCTTCTTTCCCAATTCTTGGGGAGAGGTCAGATCAGAGTCCACCAAGTACTGGTGCAACAAATCAGACACACAATTATTAAGAATATGCTCTCTCAGGATCAAGTTATACAGGCTGTCATAATCAGTAACTTTACTGCCATGTAACCACCCCTCCAAGACCTTCACTGCCTGGTCAATGAAATCAACCCAGTCTTGTGAAGACTCCTTTTTGGTATCTCTGAACTTTATCCTGTACTGTTCAGTGGTTAAGCCATAACCATCCAGGAGTGCATTCTTAAGAACTTGGAAATTGTTAGCATCATTTTCTTTTACAGTAAGGAGCCTATCCCTACCTTTTCCAGTAAATGATAGCCATAGGATAGCAGCCCACTGCTTTTGAGGGACATCCTGTACAACACAGGCCCTCTCAAGTGCAGCAAACCACTTGTTAATGTCATCCCCCTCCTTGTAAGGGGGAACTATCTTATGCAGATTCCTGGAATCATGCTCTTTTGCAGGATGACTATGGGGAATACTGCTGCTGCCACCATGGGTATCTAAACCCATCTTCTGTCTTTCCCTCTCTATTTCTAAAGACTGTCTATCCAAATCCAGCTGTTGCTTCTTGAGCTTCAGTCTGGTTTGTTCCACTCTCAATCTATTGAGCTCCCTTTCTAACAATCTGTCATCAGGGTGGGTGGGAAGGACATTTCTAGATACAGAGGTATGATGGGAATGAACAGAAGGAGACCTGTCCCTTACCAAGGGCACCCTAACAGCTTGGCTACCAGCATAATGTGAGAGCACATCATCAGTATGATGTGATTCAACCTCTGTACCAACTATGCTAGACTGTCTAGTAATGGGCAGGCTGAGAAGTTTCTTTCCTGAACCTTTTCCTGGGGGAGTCCCTGGATCAGATTGAGAACCATTAGCTACTTTTTCTACAGATTGGGCACTTATGGCCTTATCCTGTACTCTAAGCATATTAATTAACAGTTCTAAGGAAGGATTCTTCCCTACACTCAAACCTCTCTCTATGCAGAGACTCCTTGCTCCTTTCCAGCTAAGGTGATCATATGCAAGTTTGGACAGTTCAACTTTTTGGCCTGTGCCAGACATTTTTAGAGAGAGTTAAAGTGATAGACAAAGAGAAAAAAGTTTTCAGAACTTTTTGGAAAGACAGAAAAAAACTTTTTAAACTTTTAAGAACTTTGTGAAAGTTTAGAAGTACTTTTCAGCACTTAGAAAAGAGTGAAAAGAGGAAATGCAAAACTTTTTGGCTATGTGTATATACACTGACCTTGTTTTGTTTATTTTTCTCTTATGAAAAGTACAATGACAAGAGTGGTAAGTAGTCTCAAAGCACTTATCCCACCGCTGCACAACCAATGTAGGAGGCTGGACTGGCTTGTAGTGAGTACCAAGGGGTACTTGCACCTTGCACCAGGCCCAGTTATCCCTTATTAGTGTATAGGGTGTCTAGCAGCTTAGGCTGATAGATAATGGTAGCTTAGCAGAGCAGCTTAGGCTGAACTAGGAGACGTGTGAAGCTACTACAGTACCACTTAGTGTCATATGCACAATATCATAAGAAAACACAATACACAGTTATACTAAAAATAAAGGTACTTTATTTTTATGACAATATGCCAAAGTATCTTAGAGTGTACCCTCAGTGAGAGGATAGGAAATATACACAAGATATATATACACAATAGCAAAAATATGCAGTATAGTCTTAGAAAACAGTGCAAACAATGTATAGTTACAATAGGATGCAATGGGGAAACATAGGGATAGGGGCAACACAAACCATATACTCCAGAAGTGGAATGCGAACCACGAATGGACCCCAAACCTATGTGACCTTGTAGAGGGTCGCTGGGACTATTAGAAAATAGTGAGAGTTAGAAAAATAACCCTCCCCAAGACCCTCAAAAGTGAGTGCAAAGTGCACTAAAGTTCCCCTAAGGACAAAATAGTCGTGTTAGAGGGAAAATGCAAGGAAAACACAAATCAGCAATGCAACAACGATGGATTCCTGACTGAGGGTACCTGTGGAACAAGGGGACCAAGTCCAAAAGTCACAAGCAGCTCGGAGATGGGCAGATGCCCAAGAAATGCCAGCGGTTGGTGCAAAGAAGCTCTTACTAGGCTGAAGAACTGTGAATACTGCAGGAACGACAAGGGCTAGAGACTTCCCCTTTGGAGGATGGATCCCCCACGCCTTGGAGAGTCGTGCAGAAGTGTTTTCCCGCCGGATGGACGCCAACAAGCCTTGCTACACGCAAATCGTGCCTTTGGCGTTTTTGGACGCTGCTGGGGCCCAGGAGGGACCAGGAGGTCGCAAATTGGACCTGCAGAGAGAGGGGACGTCGAGCAAGACAAAGAGCCCTCACTGAAGCAGGTAGCACCCGGAGAAGTGCCAGAAACAGGCACTACGAGGATGCGTGAAACGGTGCTCGCCGAAGTTGCACAAAGGAGTCCCACGTCGCCGGAGACCAACTTAGAAAGTCGTGCAATGCAGGTTAGAGTGCCGTGGACCGAGGCTTGGCTGTGCACACAGGATTTCCGCCGGAAGTGCACAGGGGCCGGAGAAGCTTGCAAAGTCGCGGTTCTCAGCAATGCAGCCCAGCGAGGTGAGGCAAGGACTTACCTCCACCAAACTTGGGCTGAAGAGTCACTGGACTGTGGGGGTCACTTAGACGGTGTCGCTGGATTCGAGGGACCTCGCTCGTCGTGCTGAGAGGAGACCCAAGGGACCGGTAATGCAGCTTTTTGGTGCCTGCGGTTGCAGGGGGAAGATTCCGTCGACCCACGGGAGATTTCTTCGGAGCTTCTGGTGCAGAGAGGAGGCAGACTACCCCCACAGCATGCACAAGCAGGAAAACAGTCGAGAAGGCGGCAGGATCAGCGTTACAGAGTTGCAGTAGTCGTCTTTGCTACTATGTTGCAGGTTTGCAGGCTTCCAGCGCGGTCAGCGGTCGATTCCTTATCAGAAGGTGAAGAGGGAGATGCAGAGGAACTCGGCTGAGCTCGTGCATTCGTTATCTGAAGTTTCCCCAGAGACAGAGACCCTAAATAGCCAGAAAAGAGGGTTTGGCTACCTAGGAGAGAGGAAAGGCTACTAACACCTGAAGGAGCCTATCACAAGGAGTCTCTGACGTCACCTGGTGGCACTGGCCACTCAGAGCAGTCCAGTGTGCCAGCAGCACCTCTGTTTCCAAGATGGCAGAGGTCTGGAGCACACTGGAGGAGCTCTGGACACCTCCCAGGGGAGGTGCAGGTCAGGGGAGTGGTCACTCCCCTTTCCTTTGTCCAGTTTCGCGCCAGAGCAGGGGCTAAGGGGTCCCTGAACCGGTGTAGACTGGCTTATGCAGAATTGGGCACATCTGTGCCCAACAAAGCATTTCCAGAGGCTGGGGGAGGCTACTCCTCCCCTGCCTTCACACCATTTTCCAAAGGGAGAGGGTGTCACACACTCTCTCAGAGGAAGTTCTTTGTTCTGCCATCCTGGGCCAGGCCTGGCTGGACCCCAGGAGGGCAGCTGCCTGTCTGAGGGGTTGGCAGCAGCAGCAGCTGCAGAGAAACCCCAGGAAGGGCAGTATGGCAGTACCAGGGTCTGTGCTACAGACCACTGGGATCATGGAATTGTACCAACAATGCCAGGATGGCATAGAGGGGGCAATTCCATGATCATAGACATGTTACATGGCCATATTCGGAGTTACCATGGTGAAGCTACATATAGGTAGTGACCTATATGTAGTGCACGCGTGTAATGGTGTCCCCGCACTCACAAAGTTCAGTGAATTGGCTCTGAACAATGTGGGGGCACCTTGGCTAGTGCCAGGGTGCCCTCACACTAAGTAACTTTGCACCTAACCTTTACCAGGTAAAGGTTAGACATATAGGTGACTTATAAGTTACTTAAGTGCAGTGTAAAATGGCTGTGAAATAACGTGGACGTTATTTCACTCAGGCTGCAGTGGCAGGCCTGTGTAAGAATTGTCAGAGCTCCCTATGGGTGGCAAAAGAAATGCTGCAGCCCATAGGGATCTCCTGGAACCCCAATACCCTGGGTACCTCAGTACCATATACTAGGGAATTATAAGGGTGTTCCAGTAAGCCAATGTAAATTGGAAAAAATGGTCACTAGCCTGTCAGTGACAATTTGGAAAGAAATGAGAGAGCATAACCACTGAGGTTCTGATTAGCAGAGCCTCAGTGAGACAGTTAGTCACTACACAGGTAACACATTCAGGCACACTTATGAGCACTGGGGCCCTGGGTTACCAGGGTCCAAGTGACACATACAACTAAAACAACATATATACAGTGAAAAATGGGGGTAACATGCCAGGCAAGATGGTACTTTCCTACATCTCCGACTTGCTTGTGACTTTTGGACTTGGTCCCCTTGTTCCACAGGTACCCTAGATTGGAAATCCACAGTTGTTGCAGTGCTGGTTTGTGTCTTTCCTGCATTATTCCTCTAACACTACTCTTTTGTCCTTAGGGGAACTTTAGTGCACTTTGCACTCACTTTTCAGGGTCTTTTGGGAGGGTTATTTTGCTAACTCTCACTATTTTCTAATAGTCCCAGCGACCCTCTACAAGGTCACATAGGTTTGGGGTCCATTCGTGGTTCGCATTCCACTTCTGGAGTATATGGTTTGTGTTGCCCCTATCCCTATGTTTCCCATTGCATCCTATTGTAACTATACATTGTTTGCACTGTTTTCTAAGACTATACTGCATATTTTTGCTATTGTGTATATATATCTTGTGTATATTTCCTATCCTCTCACTGAGGGTACACTCTAAGATACTTTGGCATATTGTCATAAAAATAAAGTACCTTTATTTTTTAGTATAACTGTGTATTGTGTTTTCTTATGATATTGTGCATATGACACTAAGTGGTACTGTAGTAGCTTCACACGTCTCCTAGTTCAGCCTAAGCTGCTCTGCTAAGCTACCATTATCTATCAGCCTAAGCTGCTAGACACCCTATACACTAATAAGGGATAACTGGGCCTGGTGCAAGGTGCAAGTACCCCCTTGGTACTCACTACAAGCCAGTCCAGCCTCCTACATTGGTGGCAGCGGTGGGATAAGTGCTTGGGACTACTTACCACTCTTGTGATTGTACTTTTCATAAGAGAAAAATATACAAAACAAGGTCAGTGTATATACACATAGCCAAAAAGTTTTGCATTTCCTCTTTTCACTCTTTTCTAAGTGCTGAAAAGTACTCCTAAACTTTCAAAAAGTTCTTAAAAGTTTAAAAAAGTTTTTTCTGTCTTTCCAAAAAGTTCTGAAAACTTTTTTCTCTTTTTCTATCACTTTAACTCTCTCTAAAAAATGTCTGGCACAGGCAAAAATGTTGAACTGTCCAAACTTGCATATGATCACCTTAGCTGGAAAGGAGCAAGGAGTCTCTGCATAGAGAGAGGTTTGAGTGTAGGGAAGAATCCTTCCTTAGAACTGTTAATTAATATGCTTAGAGTACAGGATAAGGCCATGAGTGCCAAATCTGGTGAAAAAGTAGCTAATGGTTCTCAATCTGATCCAGGGACTCCCCCAGGAAAAGGTTCAGGAAAGAAACTTCTCAGCCTGCCCATTACTAGACAGTCTAGCATAGTTGGTACAGAGGTTGAATCACACCATACTGATGGTGTGCTCTCACATTATACTGGTAGCCAAGCTGTTAGGGTGCCCTCTGTAAGGGACAGGTCTCCTTCTGTTCATTCCCATCATACCTCTGTATCTAGAAATGTCCCTCCCACCCACCCTGATGACAGATTGTTAGAAAGGGAGCTCAATAGATTGAGAGTGGAACAAACCAGACTGAAGCTCAAGAAGCAACAGCTGGATTTGGATAGACAGTCTTTAGAATTAGAGAAGGAAAGACAGAAGTTGGGTTTAGATACCCATGGTGGCAGCAGCAGTATTCCCCATAGTCATCCTGCAAAAGAGCATGATTCCAGGAATCTGCACAAGATAGTTCCCCCTTATAAGGAGGGGGATGACATTAACAAGTGGTTTGCTGCACTTGAGAGGGCCTGTGCTGTACAGGATGTCCCTCAAAAGCAGTGGGCTGCTATCCTATGGCTATCATTTAGTGGAAAAGGTAGGGATAGGCTCCTTACTGTAAAAGAAAATGATGCCAATAATTTCCAAGTTCTTAAGAATGCACTCCTGGATGGTTATGGCTTAACCACTGAACAGTACAGGATAAAGTTCAGAGAGACCAAAAAGGAGTCTTCACAAGACTGGGTTGATTTTATTGACCATTCAGTGAAGGCCTTGGAGGGGTGGTTACATGGCAGTAAAGTTACTGATTATGAAAGCCTGTATAACACAATCCTGAGAGAGCATATACTTAATAATTGTGTGTCTGATTTGTTGCACCAGTACCTGGTAGACTCTGATCTGACCTCTCCCCAAGAATTGGGAAAGAAGGCAGACAAATGGGTCAGAACAAGGGTGAACAGAAAAGTTCATACAGGGGGTGACAAAGATGGCAATAAGAAGAAAGATGGTGAAAAATCTCAAGATAAGCATGGGGATAAGGGTAAAACCAAAGATCCCACTTCAAATCTTAAACACTCTTCAGAGGGTGGGGATAAAACAAATTCTTCCTCTTCTTCCCAACCTGCACACATTAAAAAGCCTTGGTGCTTTGTGTGTAAAAATAGAGGCCATAGGCCAGGGGATAAGTCCTGTCCAGGTAAACCCCCTGAGCCTACCACCACTAATACATCAAGCTCTAGTGCCCCTAGCAGTAGTGGTACTAGTGGTGGGACTGCTGGCAACAGTCAAGCAAAGGGTGTAGTTGGGTTCACTTATGGGTCCATAGTGGAAACTGATGTAATCAGTCCCAAGACAGTTTCTGTCACACCTAGTGGCATTGGCCTTGCCACACTGGCTGCTTGTCCCCTTACAATGGATAAGTACAGGCAGACAGTTTCAATAAATGGTGTTGAGGCCTTGGCCTACAGGGACACAGGTGCCAGTTTCACTTTGGTGACTGACAACCTAGTGCACCCTGATCAACACATCATTGGACAACAGTATAAGATTATTGATGTCCATAACTCCACTAAGTTTCTTCCCTTAGCTATAATTCAGTTTAGTTGGGGTGGAGTTACTGGCCCTAAGCAGGTGGTGGTATCACCTAGCTTACCTGTAGACTGTCTCTTAGGTAATGACCTAGAGGCCTCAGGTTGGGCTGATGTAGAGTTTTATGCCCATGCAGCCATGCTCGGCATCCCTGAGGAATTGTTCCCTCTCATTTCAAGTGAAATGAAAAAGCAAAGGAGAGAAGGCCTGAAAACTCAGGATCCCTCTCCATCAACAGGTAAAAAGGGTATCACAGTATCCCCTAACCACCCTACCATTAAGGATACTATTCCTGTGGTGGGAGAAACCTCTCCTGGGGTGGCACCTGTTCCAAGGGAATCATCAGCTGGCAAAGCTGGACTCCCTGAGGTGGAAGTACCTCTCTGTGGGATAACTAACATTGGTGAGAAAAACAGCACCATTTTAGTTAACATGGAGCATCCCTCCAACCCTCCCAGAGAAACTTTAGTGCAGAAACCCTGCACTACCTCACAACACTTAGGACAGCATCCCTGCCCTAGTGTGGAGCTCATAGGACAGCATCCCTGCCCTGCTCCAACTCAAGAGAAACAGCATCCCTGTTCTCTCTTCCAGCCAGATGGACAAAGTTTTTGCCCAGCTATGGCTTTTCTGAGACAGCATCCCTGTCTGGCATTTCCATCACTACAAATAGGTTCAGTGGACAATTCCCACTGCTCTAAACTAAAACTTACTGATAGAAACTCTGAAAATACATCTTCACATTGTTGCTTAGCTAAAAAACTTCAAACAGGGTGGTTTACATCCCCACAGGGAAGTAACCATATAGTGGATGATAAAGGGAGTAACCAGTCTATTGCAGACCTACTCTCTACTTATCACCACTTAGACAATAAAGTCTCAACTGGCCAAGGTTAGCCTTATTGTCCTTCGTTTGGGGGGGGGTTGTGTGAGAAGGTAGCCTCTTTCTAGCCTTGTTACCCCCACTTTTGGCCTGTTTGTGAGTGTATGGCAGGGTGTTTGTCACTGTTTTCACTGTCTCACTGGGATCCTGATAGCCAGGCCTCAGTGCTCATAGTGAAAACACTATGTTTTCAGTATGGTTGTTATGTGTCACTGGGATCCTGCTGGTCAGGACCCCAGTGCTCATAGGTTTGTGGCCTATATGTATGTGTCACTGGGACCCTGTCACACAGGGCCCCAGTGCTCATAGGTGTGCATGTATATGTTCCCTGTGTGGTGCCTAACTGTCTCACTGAGGCTCTGCTAACCAGAACCTCAGTGGTTATGCTCTCTCATTACTTTCAAATTGTCACTGACAGGCTAGTGACCATTTTTACCAATTTACATTGGCTTACTGGAACACCCTTATAATTCCCTAGTATATGGTACTGAGGTACCCAGGGTATTGGGGTTCCAGGAGATCCCTATGGGCTGCAGCATTTCTTTTGCCACCCATAGGGAGCTCTGACAATTCTTACACAGGCCTGCCACTGCAGCCTGAGTGAAATAACGTCCACGTTATTTCACAGCCATTTTACACTGCACTTAAGTAACTTATAAGTCACCTATATGTCTAACCTTTACCTGGTAAAGGTTAGGTGCAAAGTTACTTAGTGTGAGGGCACCCTGGCACTAGCCAAGGTGCCCCCACATTGTTCAGAGCCAATTCACTGAACTGTGTGAGTGCGGGGACACCATTACACGCGTGCACTACATATAGGTCACTACCTATATGTAGCTTCACCATGGTAACTCCGAATATGGCCATGTAACATGTCTATGATCATGGAATTGCCCCCTCTATGCCATCCTGGCATTGTTGGTACAATTCCATGATCCCAGTGGTCTGTAGCACAGACCCTGGTACTGCCAGACTGCCCTTCCTGGGGTTTCACTGCAGCTGCTGCTGCTGCCAACCCCTCAGACAGGCAGCTGCCCTCCTGGGGTCCAGCCAGGCCTGGCCCAGGATGGCAGAACAAAGAACTTCCTCTGAGAGAGGGTGTGACCCCCTCTCCCTTTGGAAAATGGTGTGAAGGCAGGGGAGGAGTAGCCTCCCCCAGCCTCTGGAAATGCTTTGTTGGGCACAGATGTGCCCAATTCTGCATAAGCCAGTCTACACCGGTTCAGGGACCCCTTAGCCCCTGCTCTGGCGCGAAACTGGACAAAGGAAAGGGGAGTGACCACTCCCCTGACCTGCACCTCCCCTGGGAGGTGTCCAGAGCTCCTCCAGTGTGCTCCAGACCTCTGCCATCTTGGAAACAGAGGTGCTGCTGGCACACTGGACTGCTCTGAGTGGCCAGTGCCACCAGGTGACGTCAGAGACTCCTGCTGATAGGCTCCTTCAGGTGTTAGTAGCCTTTCCTCTCTCCTAGGTAGCCAAACCCTCTTTTCTGGCTATTTAGGGTCTCTGTCTCTGGGGAAACTTTAGATAACGAATGCATGAGCTCAGCCGAGTTCCTCTGCATCTCTCTCTTCACCTTCTGATAAGGAAACGACCGCTGACCGCGCTGGAAGCCTGCAAACCTGCAACATAGTAGCAAAGACGACTACTGCAACTCTGTAACGCTGATCCTGCCGCCTTCTCGACTGTTTTCCTACTTGTGCATGCTGTGGGGGTAGCCTGCCTCCTCTCTGCACCAGAAGCTCCGAAGAAATCTCCCGTGGGTCGACGGAATCTTCCCCCTGCAACCGCAGGCACCAAAAAGCTGCATTACCGGTCCCTTGGGTCTCCTCTCAGCACGACGAGCGAGGTCCCTCGAATCCAGCGACTCTGTCCTAGTGACCCCCACAGTCCAGTGACTCTTCAGCCCAAGTTTGGTGGAGGTAAGTCCTTGCCTCACCTCGCTGGGCTGCATTGCTGAGAACCGCGACTTTGCAGCTACTCCGGCCCCTGTGCACTTCCGGCGGAAATCCTTCATGCACAGCCAAGCCTGGGTCCACGGCACTCTAACCTGCATTGCACGACTTTCTAAGTTGGTCTCCGGCGACGTGGGACTCCTTTGTGCAACTTCGGCGAGCACCGTTTCACGCATCCTTGTAGTGCCTGTTTTTGGCACTTCTCCGTGTGCTACCTGCTTCAGTGAGGGCTCTTTGTCTTGCTCGACGTCCCCTCTCTCTGCAGGTCCAATTTGCGACCTCCTGGTCCCTCCTGGGCCCCAGCAGCCTCCAAAAACGCCAAATGCACGATTTGCGTGTAGCAAGGCTTGTTGGCGTCCTTCCGGCGGGAAAACACTTCTGCACGACTCTCCAAGTCGAGAGGGAGCCGTCCACCAAAGGGGAAGTCTCTAGCCCTTTTTGTTCCTGCAGAAACCTCAGCTTCTTCTGTCCATTCGAAGCTTCTTTGCACCCGCAGCTGGCATTTCCTGGGCATCTGCCCATCTCCGACTTGCTTGTGACTTTTGGACTTGGTCCCCTTGTTCCACAGGTACCCTAGATTGGAAATCCACAGTTGTTGCAGTGCTGGTTTGTGTCTTTCCTGCATTATTCCTCTAACACTACTCTTTTGTCCTTAGGGGAACTTTAGTGCACTTTGCACTCACTTTTCAGGGTCTTTTGGGAGGGTTATTTTGCTAACTCTCACTATTTTCTAATAGTCCCAGCGACCCTCTACAAAGTCACATAGGTTTGGGGTCCATTCGTGGTTCGCATTCCACTTCTGGAGTATATGGTTTGTGTTGCCCCTATCCCTATGTTTCCCCATTGCATCCTATTGTAACTATACATTGTTTGCACTGTTTTCTAAGACTATACTGCATATTTTTGCTATTGTGTATATATATCTTGTGTATATTTCCTATCCTCTCACTGAGGGTACACTCTAAGAAACTTTGGCATATTGTCATAAAAATAAAGTACCTTTATTTTTTAGTATAACTGTGTATTGTGTTTTCTTATGATATTGTGCATATGACACTAAGTGGTACTGTAGTAGCTTCACACGTCTCCTAGTTCAGCCTAAGCTGCTCTGCTAAGCTACCATTATCTATCAGCCTAAGCTGCTAGACACCCTATACACTAATAAGGGATAACTGGGCCTGGTGCAAGGTGCAAGTACCCCCTTGGTACTCACTACAAGCCAGTCCAGCCTCCTACAGGCGGCCCTTTAGCTTCTGTAATGCATATTCCGCCCGTGAGGTGTAGAGTGAGTTGAGCTCCATTTTAGCTTGTTCTAGGTGGCGGCAGTTAAGTGAGGTAGGGGCTCGAGTGTATTCCCTGGTCGCGTGGGCTATACTTTCTTCTAGTTTGGTCTGTTGGTCTCTCCTTTGAGCATTGGAGATGGCAGCATCTCTCATTAACTGGCCTCTAATAGTTGCCTTTGCTGCTGCCCATAGATGTAGGGTTGAGGATTCTGAGCCCTTATTATCCTTAAGGTATGTGGCTAGATGAGTTTTGAGTTGTTCCTTTCCTTTCAGGGTTCGGTATCTGGAGTTGAGGAGACGCCAAGGCTTACTGCCAGGCGTGATCATCCCTAGTTCCAATGTTATTAAGACCGGGGAGTGATCAGATAGTGCGGCCGTGAGGATGTCCGACAGTCGTGTCAATTGCATCAGCCGCTGTTCGATCAGGAAATAGTCTAGCCGTGATTGGGTCCCATGGATCGAGGAGAGAAAGGTATATTCGTGATTAGAAGGGTGTGATAGAGGCCAACAGTCTAACAGGCCATAATCAGAAAGGATATCATGTAGAAGAGCTTGATCTGCATTGTTGCCTGCATCGAGACCGCTTGATCGATCAAGAATGGCATCTTGTACAATGTTCCAGTCTCCTCCCAATATATATTGTGAGGCGCCAATCTGTGTTAATAGACGATTGAGAGAGAGGAAGAAGTGCGTTTAGAGCCTGTGGGAGCATATATGGAACCTATGCAAATTGTGGAGAGGCCTACCCTGAGTTTTGCGAGGACGTAGAATCCTTCCGGGTCATTCCATGTTTTGAGCAGCCGAAACTGTAGTGAACGACGAATGAGAATTGCTACCCCGCATCTCCTCCCAGTGCCCTGTGTTCCGTCATGTATGGATGGCCGTCACTAAAGAGCACTTTGCCCACCAAATCTCTACGAAGTTTTGCGGATTCTACTGAGGAGAGGTGTGTTTCTTGCAATAGGGCAATATCAGTATGTTTAGAGCAGAGATAGGATAATACCTTCTGTCATTTGACATAGTGGGTCATACCATGTACATTCCAGGATAGGATTGTGAGTGGAGTTGTCGTTCCCATGAGTGTCTTGTAGATGGGATCTAGTCTGTGGTGTGTATCTGTTTGTGTATTTGGCGATACAAGAAGAAGGGGAAGAGATAGGGAGAAGGGATGTCAGATGTAGAAATCCCCACCTGAACATGTAGTGAGGGTGATGCTGTGAAGAGTAAAGAGTGCGGTGGATATAGAACCTTCGGTCACCAAAAGGAATAAATAAAGTAGATAAAAGGATAAAACTAGAGGAATATTAGATAGGGTGCAGTGAGGGATATAGGAAGATATAAGGGAGGGAGGACTAGCCTCTAGATGGTTGGGACGTGGCTGGTAACCTAAATTGGTATACGGGTGAAAGGGAGGGTATGAAGCTCTGAAAATAAAGAGCCGGGATGAGTGATAGTGGGAGGAGGGGTAGGAAAGAGAACAGTAGCGAGAAGTAATTTGCTACCGAAAATTCTATTAAACTGCGGGTTTGAACCTGTAGGATCCACGCGCCGAAAGGATATTGTTACGGGGCGGGAATACTGTGGGGGGGTTGATGGTTTTTAAATAGCTTTGAAGGTCCGCCAGGCAGCCTCCTTGTTATATGTGTTTTGTGTCATGCGTGATGGGGCGCTGGGAATTATGGATATGAGGGCCGAGGCTTGGAGAAATGGAGATGGTAAATCATTCGGTATCTCTTATATCTGCGAGTATATGTAGTTCATGGTGTGTGTATTGCTAGGTGTTGCAAAATACCAAAAATTGTTGCAGTCTGTGGGGGTGCCCAGATAGAAATTCGGAGGGTATAGACCCAATGCTGGTAAATACGGGATGGGGATAGCGTTATTATTGTCTCTATCTGAGGAGGGTATTGCCTAATAAATCCGTTTTAGCGGCTGATATTTGTGTCCTCGTTGATCTAGTCGTAATGAGTTGGCTGTGGGGTTTTGTCTGGGGGACGTGTTTAGGGAGAACTGATAGGTCCAGCAGGAACATAGTGTGGTTGTGGGGGTTTGTTGTGCTAGAACCTTGCATACTCTTCCCATCTATTGCATGTGAAGAGGACGTTTGACCAATGTGGAGCCGTTCTTTCTTGCACTAATTTGTAAAATAACCTTGAGGGATGAGTGCGGAATGGACTCCTCATGGGAGAGGGGTACTTTCAACCTTGTTGTAACGATTATATCAAGAAGACCTGATCATAGAAAAATTAAGAATACAATATGTAACAATATATTTACATGACATTTACAACCCCTGAAATTGCCACTATGTATCCGGGCAGCAGTCATAATTGTGGCCCTAAGCTGGTATGGTAGTAGCATTGCTAATAAACATTGACCGTTATGCATCTGTTACATACAGAAGGATGAGGGTAGGACCCAGATTCCACCCAGACCCCCCCCCCACCAAAAAGACAGTCCTCAAATAGATTAGTTGGGTTTGCCACTTAGCTGTCCGAAGGTGAGTGGACCTGGCAACGGGTATAGATCTGGCATTCCTCCGGAGCTCTGGGTGCTCAATGTCCTGGATGATCGTCCATTGTTGGTTTCAGGGGGGAGCGGGCTTTGTCTCTGCCCATGTCTTGGGTGTGGTTAATTACCGCCTGCAGTATATGTTCACGGCTGTTTTGTGATTTAGGGGGGCGTTCATACATTCTGCCTCTCTTTTGTGAGGAAGGGTGCTGTGATTGGGATCGCAAGGTTGTGGTAGTAGGGGTGTTCCCAGTCTGGAAGGAGTCAGGGTCCACGTGTCTGGGTAAGGTGTCCATGGGGTGTGAAACAAGGCCATTCAGAAAGGAGCCGAGGTCTTCCAGCTCAGTGAAGTCCTTGGATTTGCCAAGGTAAGTCATCCACATACATGCTGGTTCAAAAAGGCCATATTTATTGTCTAGGTTCCTGAATTGCGACCGAAGAGCCAGGAATGCCTTTCGTTTTTCATTTGTCAATCTGGAGAAATCCGCAGCTACTCTGATCTCGTGACCGTCCAGGGAGATCGGGCCTTGTGTTTTAGCTGCGGAAAGGACTTGGCAAGCTTGCTCATAGAGTAGGAAGCATGTTATGATAGGCTGTAGTTTGTTGGAGGTAGCTTTATGGGGTGGGCCGATCCTGTGTGCTCTCTGGAACTCTGGTGGTGGTGAGAACTCTATGCCAGGCAGGAGTGATTTGAGGAAGGTCTTGATATCAGATCCCTCTTTGTGTTCCGGAATGCCAAAGAAGCGTACATTCTCCTGGCGACTCCGATCTTCCAGATCGGTAATCTTTGCTCAGAGGGATCGTAGCTCTGTCTGCTGATAGGGCAATGCCGCCACTTGGTTTTCCACAGCTGTGAGTCATTGGTCTAGGTCAGTTGCTGTCTCCCGAAAGCCGGCGATGTCCACTCGGATGGAGGAGGAGGCTACAGTTAAGTCTGTTATCTTTAGGTCCATTGCCTCGAGGCAACGTGCCACCGAGGCGATCTCCTGCAATATATGATCTGTAGCTTTCAGTGCAGGGGGGTCTGCTGGCGAAGACGTGGAGCAGGGCGTTGCCGCTTGTGCCGCCATGGTTTTTGGTTGTGCAATAGCCTCCGATAACAGTAGTTGGCGGGAATGTTTGCCTGAAGACTTCCCGTTTGGCATTTCCCTCCAAGTGTGAGGGTCTCCAGAGGGGGGTACCTAATGTATGTGCACGTGGTGGATCCGAGTTGCGCCGATCACAGTCCTTGTGTCTATTGGTCCAGGTATTGAGACCACAATAGTTGCATAGGGTTAGTCTCCGTAAGCGATGGTTGAGTAAAGGGTAGATTGACCAGCAGTATGGGACAGTTGAGCTGTGCGGGCTGCGGATGGCGTTTTCGCTTTTCCTTTCAGGCTGTCCGGGTGGCGGTAGGCCTCGATTCCTGCGTCATCTAGTATTTTGCGCCCTATGCCTAGATCTGCCTCCGGTCCCCTTTCAGGTGTTGAGGCTATTAGGGAGGGGGCAACATCTGCAGTGGGAGGTTCCCGTAGGTTGGGCCTGGGTACCTACTACATCAAGTAGGAAGCTATTGCAGGTGAGTGCAGGGTCTTGCCCCTCCGTATTCGTGTTGTCCCGCCGTGATGGCCTATTTCACTACCGCAGCGAGGGGCCCTTTATGTGGATCTCCGAACAGGGTAGTAGTTTGCATCAAGAAGGAGGATGCCGTTTATGTTTGCAATATCTTCTTGGTTTCCTGCCAGGGATGTGCATAGAAATATTTCTGCTCTTTAGGGCATAAGTGGTATGGGACCACAGTTCAGAGTTCCTCAATTAAGTAAGCTCTTCAATATGTGCTGGCTATTCTGGGGGCCTTCTGGTGCTGTGTTTCATGCCGATATCACTGTCATGGCAGAGCTTGATGTTAGGCCAGAGCAAAGAGCAATATGTAATTTGCAGCGCTGCCAGTGGGGAAGGGGGGTGAGGAGGGGAGAGGAGCTTCAGCCCCCCAATTTCTTACTTGTGTGCCACTCGGCGCCTGGCCCTGTTCTCTTCTTGTTTGCCGCACTGTCGAGGAGCGGCAGCGTCACAAATCCCCTTCGTGGCCGCTCCGCAGGTCGGATGGGCCGTCCACTCTAGGCCACGGTTCGGCGTGCGTCTGCAGGCCTTACGGGGTCTGGCGCTCGCGCTGGTACGGCAGCTGTGCCCCGCTGTAAATCCCCGTTGCCTCTGCGGTCCGCGTCTCCTGCGGTACCGGGGGGTTGTAGAGGAGGCTGCCTGAGGAGGACGTTGCTCCCGCTGAAGCTGAAATACGTCTCGGCGCGTGGAGCTCCGTCCTCAGGAGGCCATTCTCCTCGGCAGCCAAACCACGCCCCCCTAAATTGCTTTCTTAAGAATGAAGTCAAGTTTTTAAATTCTTGCATGCATGTGGATATGGGCCCTTATGTGAATCTCCGCTCCTCCTGGTATTAAGGTATGAGCCTCCTGTGTTGTCAGCTCCACATGACGTGAGTACATGCCCTTATGTGGCATGAAGGTAACCAATACAACTCCAGGGCATCTGGGTACACAGAGGTGAACTATGCCTCTCTTTGACAGGGCACCCAGCTGGCCTTTGTAAATGTGGCACTCTTGCTGGGTCATTGCTTCTTGGTCAGAGCAGGACAGAGGGTGGGCAGGGTGGATGGCTAGGCCAGCCTTTGTGTAGGACGCTGCGATGCCCACAATGTTTAGTCTAGGTGCTGCTTCTCAGGGCACAGGCTGAACTAGTGCAAACATGAACACAAAAGAGCCTTCGTGTTCCATTTGGGTAGGGACAAAACGGGGTGTTTTGACAGGCGATTGGCAGTCAGATATTGCACATAGTATTCAACAGAGTAGGTTAAAGCATACGGCGGTCCTGGAAAGGGATGAACCACCCCACTCCTCATATTTGCAATCCAAAGATTGGCGAAGATGCACAATTAAATCCAAGGCACATGCCCCAAATAATAGTCTCTAGCATCAGTTATTCCTCAGATTCGGTTCGTAAATTGTATCCCGTCTGTCTTCAAACACGTCTTATTTACATTCCCGTGAGTAAGTACACTCCATCGGTGTGAAAGTGTTCACAGGGAATGTGAAGAAGACATGTTTGAAGAATAATAGAGAGAGAATCTTGAAACTCTGCTCCTCCAGAAACAATTGAGATTTGACTGTGAGAAGTGTGACTGTTCCAGACGGACTGGGACATCATTTTCTTAGGAGTCAGATATTTGCCCGGATGAAGTCATGGGGATGCTCCCGAATGTCTAAATCTGTATTAACTGACAGTTGCCTGGGACTGTGAGACATCAGAAGAGTCAGAACTCTCCAAGAATAAGCAAACAGAAAAAAATAACGTTTCAAAGACTGAAATATTTTGGGGGGGTGCCTCAGATTTAAGTCTGTTCCATTTGGGTACTCTTAGCTTTGCATGGATTTCTGCAGTGAGGGAGAGAAGAGAAGAGTGCAGTGAAAAAGGCCATAAAGGGAGAGAGCATCTGTTGCCACCACTAAAGTGAATGCAACAGCCTAAAGTGCTACAGAGAGCATCTCTGACTACCAGAGTATAGAACACCTACAGCCCGAAGGGCTACAGAGAGAGCAGCCCTACCAGAGTACAGAACACCTACAGCCCGAAGGGCTACAGAGAGAGCAGCTCTACCAGAGTACACAACACCTACAGCCTGAAGGGCTACAGAGAGAGCAGCTCTACCAGAGTACAGAACACCTACAGCCTAAGGTGCTAGAGGTAGCAGCTCTGACTACCACAGTATGGAACACCTACAGCCTACAGCCTGAAGGGCTACAGAGAGAGCAGCCCTACCAGAGTACAGAACACCTACAGCCTGAAGGGCTACAGAGAGAGCAGCCCTACCAGAGTATAGAACACCTACAGCCCGAAGGGCTACAGAGAGAGCAGCCCTACCAGAGTACAGAACACCTACAGCCTGAAGGGCTACAGAGAGAGCAGCCCTACCAGAGTACAGAACACCTACAGCCTGAAGGGCTACAGAGAGAGCAGCCCTACCAGAGTACAGAACACCTACAGCCTAAGGTGCTAGAGGTAGCAGCTCTGACTACCACAGTATGGAACACATACAGCCTAAAATGCTACAGGCAGCAGCTCTGACTACCAGAGTACGGAACACCTACAGCCTACAGCCTAAAGGGCTACAGAGAGCAGCTCTACCAGAGTACGGAACACCTACAGCCTCAAGGGCTACAGAGAGCAGCTCCGACTACCGGAGTACGGAACACCCTACAGCCTCAAGGGCTACAGAGAGCAGCTCCGACTACCGGAGTACGGAACACCTACAGCCTGAAGGGCTACAGAGAGCAGCTCTGACTACCGGAGAACGGAACACCTACAGCCTGAAGGGCTACAGAGAGCAGCTCTGACTACCAGAGTACGGAACACCCTACAGCCTGAAGGGCTACAGAGAGCAGCTCTGACTACCGGAGTACGGAACACCTACAGCCTAAAGGACTACAGACAGCAGCTCCGACTACCGGAGTACGGAACACCCTACAGCCTGAAGGGCTACAGAGAGCAGCTCTGACTACCAGAGTATTTAACACCTACAGCCTGAAGGGCTACAGAGAGCAGCTCTCACTACCAGAGAACACCTACAGCCTAAAGAGCCACAGACAGCCTCTCTGACTACCAGAGTATGGAACACCCCAGAGCCTAAAGGGCTACAGAGAGCAGCTCTGACTACCAGAGTACAGAACACCTACAGCCTGAAGGGCTACAGAGAGCAGCATCTCTGACTACCAGCGTACAGAACACCTACAGCCTAAAGGGCTACAGAGAGCAGCTCTACCGGAGTACGGATCACCTACAGCCTGAAGGGCTATAGGCAGCAGCTCTGACTACCAGAGTACAGAACACCTACAGCCTAAAGGTATACAGACAGCAGCTCTGTCTACCAGAGTACGGAACACCTACAGAGAACACCTACAGGCGAAAGGGCTACAGAGAGCAGCTCTGACTACCAGAGTAAGGAACACCCTACAGCCTGAAGGGCTACAGAGAGCAGCTCTGACTACCGGAGTACGGAACACCTACAGCCCGAAGGGCTACAGAGAGCAGCTCTGACTACCAGAGTATTTAACACCTACAGCCTGAAGGGCTACAGAGAGCAGCTCTGACTACCAGAGAACACCTACAGCCTAAAGAGCCACAGACAGCCTCTCTGACTACCAGAGTATGGAACACCCCAGAGCCTAAAGGGCTACAGACAGCAGCTCTGACTACCAGAGTACAGAACACCTACAGCCTAAAGGGCTACAGAGAGCAGCATCTCTGACTACCAGAGTACGGAACACCCTACAGCCTGAAGGGCTACAGAGAGCATCTCTGACTACCAGAGTACAGAACACCTACAGCCTAAAGGGCTACAGAGAGCAGCTCTGACTACCAGAGTATGGAACACCTACAGCCTGAACGGCTACAGAGAGCAGCTCTGACTACCAGACTATGGAACACCCCAGAGCCTAAAGGGCTACAGAGAGCAGCTCTGAATATCGGAGTACGGAACACCCTACAGCCTGAAGGGCTACAGAGAGCAGCTCCGACTACCAGAGTAAGGAACACCCCAGAGCCTAAAGGGCTACAGAGAGCAGCTCTGACTACCAGAGAATGGAACACCTACAGCCTGAAGGGGTACAGAGAGCAGCTCTGACTATCGGAGTACGGAACACCCTACAGCCTGAAGGGCTACAGAGAGCAGCTCCGACTACCGGAGTACGGAACACCTACAGCCTAAAGGGCTACAAAGAGCATCTCTGACTACCGGAGTACGGAACACCCTACAGCCTGAAGGGCTACAGAGAGCAGCTCTGACTACCAGAGAATGGAACACCTACAGCCTGAAGGGCTACAGAGAGCAGCTCTGACTACCGGAGTATTTAACACCTACAGCCTGAAGGGCTACAGAGAGCAGCTCTGACTATCGGAGTACGGAACACCTACAGCCTGAAGGGCTACAGAGAGCAGCTCCGACTATCGGAGTACGGAACACCCTACAGCCTGAAGGGCTACAGAGAGCAGCTCTGACTACCACAGAATGGAACACCTACAGCCTGAAGGGCTACAGAGAGCAGCTCTGACTACCAGAGTAAGGAACACCCTAGGGCTTAAAGGGCTACAAATAAACAGTTCTGACTACAAGAGTACAGAACACCAGAGAATTGAATGCCTTCCAGCCTATAGGGCTATAAGCACACTGGGGACACAAGCTAAGGGATCCCCACCTCTCAGTGACCCCACACCGCACATAGATCAGGGTGCCGGTCACAAGGGGAGCTGGAAGAGTTTCCCCACAGTCTACTGTTAGAGGCATGTACCCCACGAAGATTAATCAGCAGCCATAGGTCATGCCAGGTCCTGGTCCTTGGAATGGTGGGCTCCCAGGAGAAAAGGAGTGCCACCTTGAGTATTCCGTCATCGCCCAACAGAGGGTGATGAGCAACATATAAAAACATGTAAATATGTAACATGTAAGGCACAGGTTAGGGTATTTCTGCTCAGGAAAAGACATGGTGGGGGTTTGTCGGTCAAATAAACTGAAGAGCCTATCATCACATTTTCCTCTATTTTTCCAGTTCTAAGCTTTCCCTGTAGTTTCCCCTGCTGCTGAGTCCCCTGTGGCCCCTCCCACCTCGTGTGCCCATTCGCGCTTCCCTCCCGCCTCCCAGCTGCTCCTCCCTCCCACCTCCCCCTCTTAATGGTGGCTGCTATACAGCCGCTGCGTGGCCGTGCCGCTGTTGCGCCAGAGGCAAGCCCGTCTGTGCCCGTCCACGCCTGGACCGCGCCCAGGGCCAGTCCCCCTGGCCGCCGAGATCTCCCTGGCACCAGACGCCACTACGACGCCAACGCCCTCCACGCCCACAGCACCGGCCGCTCTACCACCTGCTTCCAGGCCTCACCAAAGCTCGCCCACGGACCCTTCTCCTGCCAGAGCTGCAACTTCTCCACCCTCCAAACCACCACCTCGCCCGCAAGAACCGGATGCAACTACCTCAGGTGCATCCTTCTCAACACCCGCTCCGTCCAGAAGCACGCCATCGAGCTCTGGGACCTTCTTGTCTCCTCCTCCCCGGACATCGCTTTCCTGACAGAGACCTGGCTGAACCCTTCCTCAGCCCCCGACATCGCCATAGCCATTCCAAATGGTTACAAGATCACATGCAGAGACCGCACCAACAGACCGGGAGGAGGAATCGACATCGTCCAAGGAACACCATCAGAATCTCAACCAACACTGAAGACACCCTCAGCAGCGCCGAACACATGCACTTCCAAATCCACATCAACCCCAAGACCACCCTCAGGGGCACCCTCATCTACAGACCCCCCCGGACCCAGACCCCAGTTCTGTGACTCCATCCCCAGCGCTCTAGCCCTAGCTTCTACAGATTACATCCTCCTCGGGGACCTGAACTTCTACCTCAAACACCAATGACAGCAACTCGATCTCCCTGCTCGACAACCTCGCCAACCTCGGACTCAATCAACTCGTCACATCTCCCACCCATTCCACCGGACACATGCTCGACCCCATCTTCTCCGCCAGCAGACACATCACCTTCAGCCACACCACCGAATTCCACTGGACCAACCACCAATGCGTCCACTTTACCTTCAATAAACCCACCACCCACTACCTCCTGCAACCGATCCCCCGCCGCAGCTGGAACAAGATGAACAAGATCACCAACGACCGGCTAATCTCCGCCCTCGCCCGAGCCCCACCAGCTGTCTCCACTGATGCCGACTCAGCCACCGCCACCTCAGGCAGTGGATCGAAGACTGCGCCAACACTCTCGCCCCATTCAAAAAACCCGCTCACAACCACACCATCAGTAAGGCCACCTGGTTCACCAACGACCTCCGGACCTTCAAACAGGTCTGCTGCAAACTCAAGAGGAAGTGGCGCCAGGAAAAGACTCCAGCCACCCACACAGCCCTCAAGAACGCCATCTGCAAGCACCACCAGCTCATCAGAGCCACCAAGAGATCCCCCTTCAAGTAACGTATCGATAACAACGTGCACAACAGCAAAGAGCTCTTCAACATCGTAAAGGAACTCTCCAACCCCAGCTCCAGCACCAACGACATCCCACCTTCACAAGACCTCTGCGACTCCCTCGCCACCTTCTTTCACCGCAAGATCACCAACATCTGATACAGTTTCAACAACATGACCTCACCAACAGCTACCACACCTCCGACTTTCCACCCCCAACCACCCCAACCTCCTGCTCTCCTGGACACATGTCAACAATTCCAACACCATCAAAGTAATGAACACCATTCATTCCGGCTCTCCATCTGACCCCTGCCCGCACTACATCTACAACAGAGCAAGCTCGATCATCGTCCCCCAATTCCGTTTGATCATCAATGGCTCCTTCGACACTGCCACCTTCCTGGAAAGCTGGAAGCACGCCGAGATGAACGCCTTACTCAAGAAACCCCAGGCGGACCCCAAGGACCTAAAAAACTATGGGCCCATCTCCCTGCTCCCGTTCCCGGCAAAGGTACTCGAGAAGATCGTCAACAGGCAACTGTCCCACCACCTGGAGGAAAACAACACTCTGGACCTGTCTCAATCCAGCTTTCGCGGCAATCACAGCACCGAGACCGCCCTCATCGCTGCCACCGACGACATCCGGATCCCCCTGGACAAAGGCGAAACAGCAGCCCTCATCCTCCTGGACCTCTCAGCCGCCTTTGACACCATTTGCCACCTGTAGGAGGCTGGCCTGGTTTGTAGTGGGTACCAAGGGGTACTTACACCCTGTGACAGGTCCAGTTATCCCTTATTAGTAGAATAGAGGTGTTTCTAGCAGCTTAGGCTGATAGAAGGTAGCTATAGCAGAGCAGCTTAGGCTCAACTAGGAGACATGCAAAGCTCACACTATACCACTGGGGTCATATGCACAATATCATAAGAAAACACAATACACAGATATACTAAAAATAAAGGTACTTTATTTTTATGACAATATGCCAAAAGTATCTCAGTGAGTACCCTCAGTATGAGGATAGCAAATATACACAAGATATATGTACACAATACCAAAAATATGCAGTAATAGCAAAAGGAAGTAATGCAAGCAGTGTAAAGTTACAATAGTTTGCAATAGGAGCACATAGGTATAGGGGCAACACAAACCATATACTCCAAAAGTGGAATGTGAGCCACGAATGGACCCCAAACCTATGTGAGCTTGTAGAGGGTCGCTGGGACTGTAAGAAAACAGTGAGGGTTAGAAAAATAGCCCACCCCAAGACCCTGAAAAGTAGGTGTAAAGTGCACCTATGTTCTCCAGAGAGCACAGAGGTCGTGATAGGGGAATTCTGCCAGGAAGACCAACACCAGCAATGCAACAAAGGTGGATTTCCGGACGAGAGTACCTGTGGAACAAGGAGACCAAGTCCAAGAGTCACGACAAAGTCGAGATTGGGCAGATGCCCAGGAAATGCCAGCTGAGGATGCAAAGAAGCTGCCACCGGATGGTAGAAGCTGTGGATTCTGCAAGAACGAAGAGGACTAGGAACTTCCCCTTTGGAGGATGGATGTCCCACGTCGTGAGGAAGCTTGCAGAGGTGTTCCCACGCAGAAAGACCGCAAACAAGCCTTGCTAGCTGCAAGGTTAGCGGTTAGGGTTTTTGGATGCTGCTGTGGCCCAGGAGGTACCAGGATGTCGCCAATTGTGTGAGGAGACAGAGGGGGCAACCAGCAAGACAGGGAGCCCTCACAGAAGCAGGCAGCACCCGCAGAAGTGCCGGAACAGGCACTACAAAGAAGAGTGAACCGGAGCTCACCCGAAGTCACAAAAGGAGATCCCACACACCGGAGGACAACTCAGGAGGTTGTGCACTGCAGGTTAGAGTGTCGGGGACCCAGGCTTGGCTGTGCACAAAGGAAATCCTGGAAGAGTGCACAGGAGCTGGAGCAGCTGCAAATCACGTGGTACCCAGCAATGCAGTCTAGCATGGGGAGGCAAGGACTTACCTCCACCAAACTTGGACTGAAGAGTCACTGGACTGTGGGAGTCACTTGGACAGAGTTGCTGAGTTCCAGGGACCACGCTCGTCGTGATGAGAGGGGACCCAGAGGACCGGTGATGCAGTTCTTTTGGTGCCTGTGGTTGAGGGGGAGGATTCCGTCGTCCCACGGGAGATTTCTTCGGAGCTTCTAGTGCAGAGAGGAGGCAGACTACCCCCACAGCATGCACCACCAGGAAAACAGTCGAGAAGGCAGCAGGATCAGCGATACAAGGTCGCAGTAGTCGTCTTTGCTACTTTGTTGCTGTTTTGCAGGCTTCCTGAGCAGTCAGCGGTCGATTCCGTGGCAGAAGGTGAAGAGAGAGATGCAGAGGAACTCTGATGAGCTCTTGCATTCATTATCTAAAGAATTCCCCAAAGCAGAGACCCTAAATAGCCAGAAAAGGAGGTTTGGCTACCTAGGAAGGAGGATAGGCTAGCAAGACAGGTAAGAGCCTATCAGAAGGCGTCTCTGATGTCACCTGCTGGTCCAGGCCACTCAGAACAGTCCAGTGTGCCAGCAGCACCTCTGTTTCCAAGATAGCAGAGGTCTGGAGCACACTGGAGGAGCTCTGGGCACCTCCCCTGGGAGGTGCAGGTCTGGGGAGTGGTCACTCCCCTTTCCTTTGTCCAGTTTCGCGCCAGAGCGGGCTGGGGGATCCCTGAACCAGTGTAGACTGGCTTATGCAGAGATGGGCACCATCTGTGCCCATCAAAGCATTTCTAGAGGCTGGGGGAGGCTATTCCTCCCCAGCCCCGACACCTTTTTCCAAAGGGAGATGGTGTAACACCCTCTCTCTGAGGAAGTCCTTTGTTCTGCCTTCCTGGGCCAAGCCCGGCTGGACCCCAGGAGGGCAGAAACCTGTCTGAGGGGTTGGCAGCAGCAGCAGCAGCTGCAGTGAAACCCCGGGAAAGGCAATTTGGCGTACCCGGGTCTGTGCTAGAGACTCAGGGGATCATGGAATTGTCTCTTATTGGGGTGACAATTCCATGATCTTAGACATGTTACATGGCCATGTTCGGAGTTACCATTGTGACGCTATACATAGGTAGTGACCTATGTATAGTGCACGTGTGTAATGGTGTCCCCGCACTCACAAAGTCCGGGGAATTTGCCCTGAACTATGTGGGGGCACCTTGGCTAGTGCCAGGGTGCCCACACACTAAGTAACTTAGCACCCAACCTTTACCAGGTAAAGGTTAGACATATAGGTGACTTATAAGTTACTTAAGTGCAGTGGTAAATGGCTGTGAAATAACGTGGACGTTATTTCACTCAGGCTGCAGTGGCAGGCCTGTGTAAGAATTGTCAGAGCTCCCTATGGGTGGCAAAAGAAATGCTGCAGCCCATGGGATCTACTGGAACCCCAATACCCTGGGTACCTCAGTACCATATACTAGGGAATTATAAGGGTGTTCCAGTATGCCAATGTGAATTGATGAAATTGGTCACTAGCCTGTTAGTGACAAGTTGGAAAGCAAAGAGGAAGCATAACCACTGGGGTTCTGGTTAGCAGAGCCTCAGTGAGACAGTTAGTCATCACACAGGGAACACATACAGGGCACACTTATGAGCACTGGGGCCCTGGCTGGCAGGGTCCCAGTGACACATACAACTAAAACAACATATATACAGTGAAATATGGGGGTAACATGCCAGGCAAGATGGTACTTTCCTACACCACCATACCCTGCAAACACGCTTCCACGACAAGGCCCTGGACTGGATCACCTCCTTCCTCACCGCCAGAACACAGTGTCTGGCTCCCACCATTCCTATCTGAAGCCACCAAGACCATCTGTAGCGTACCACAGGGCTCCTCCCTCAGCCCGACACTTTTCAACGTCTACATGGCACCGCTCACCAAAATTATCCGATCTAACAACCCCAACATCATCTCTTACGCCGACGACACCCAGCTGATCCTCTCCCTCACCAAGGACCCCGCCACAGCTAAAACCAACTTCCACGAGGAAAAGAAGGCCGTAGCCAACTGGATGAAGAACAACCGACTAAAACTTAACTCAGATAAGACAGAGGTCCTCATCCTCGGCCACACCCCCTCTGCTTGGGACACCTCCTGGTGGCCGCCCTCACTGGGAGCCACACCAATGCCCACCAACCACGCCGGCAACCTGGGTTTCATCCTTGACTCATCGCTCTCCATGACCCAGCAAGTCAATGCCATCTCGTCGTCCTGCTTCAACACCCTTCGCATGCTCTGCAAAAACTACAGGTGGATCCCTTCCGAAACCAGAAGGACGGTTACCCAGGCCCTTGTCACCAGACTGCACTACGGCAATGCTCTCCACGTGGGAACCACAGCAGCTCTCCAGAAAAGACTGCAACGGATACAGAACACCTCTGCACGCCTCATCCTCAACATCCTTCGCCACAGCCACCTCACAGCCCACCTGAGAAACCTACACTGGCTTCCCATCAACCAAAGGATCACATTCAAACTCCTAACCCATGCCCACAAAGCACTCCACAACGCCGGACCGGCATACCTCAACAGTCGTCTCACCTTCTACACCCCGAACTGTCATCTCCGTCCCACCAAACACGCCCTCGCCACCGTCCTACGCATCCACAGGACAACATCCGGCGGCAGATCCTTCTCCTACCTCGCTGCCAAGCCCTGGAACACCCTCCCCATCCACCTACGGCAGACCAAGGACCTACTGACCTTCAGTAGACTCCTCAAGACCTGGATTTTCGAACAGTAGCAGCTCCCCCTCCACCCCCGAAGCGCTTTGAGACCCTCATGGGTGAATAGCGCGCTCTACAAATACTCTGATTGGTCACCTTGCCACTCTGTCACTCATGTTTGTACCGAGTGTAGGAGTCACGCTGCCTCCCTCTGCTCTCTGGGCTTCTGGGAGGACAGCCCCCCGCAAGCAGGCTTGCACCCTTACCCTTCATGAAGAAGGGGAACATCTGAACCTCAACAAAAAAGAACCCACCGAGCTACCGCGGCCCCGGCCCTTTACCGCGGATCTCCTTTGCACCATCTGCCCTTGTGCGAGAGCACTGCACTGTGCTGGTGTGGGAGGAGGTATGTGACGTTGGCTTCTGTAACAGATCATAAAAAAATCTAAACTATAAGGGGGTTGTATACATGCTTCTACGGGTCTTGGTGCGATGTGCAGTGGTACTAAGGATGCCTTGGTCCCACATCCTTTACCGCCGGTTGTATATGACCCCCTCTTACCTCTGGGTCCGGGTGCCACTGCACCTGCTGCACCATTGATGGCAATCCCCTGAGAATGGATGAACATGAGATGCTAGTCCCCTGACCATCTTGGATGCAGCCCCTGTAAGTTGCATTTAACACAGTGTAAAGGACACGTGCCCGGCCTCGGTGCAGGGGGTGCCAGTGACTTCTGGAGGGAAGTGTCCTGGGAGCAGAGCCAGCCTCGCATCCCCGGCACCCGCTGCCAGCCTTGCTCACATTCAGAGCCTGCAGTTCCACAGGCGGTCACTGGATGGCGCAGACGGGCCTTGGACCGTCCGCGGGCCGAGCAGGGATGCTTTAGGACACAGCACATAAAGAAGCCTGTGAGGGGCTCCTAGGGATGAAGGCTCACAGGAGGAGGAGGAGGCAGACGAAGAGACTTCTCAGCTGCTGCGCTGCAAACTCTTTGGCGCATGTTTTTAAATTAAAACGCATGGACTTGGGCGGCAGAGAGCGCCTGGAAGAGGCGGGATGTGCGCCTGGAAGCCCTGGAGCCCCTGACACAGCGCTGTAAACTTCATCCCAGCCCCGGGGGGATGGCAGAGCCCCGGCATCTCCCAGCCTTGGACAGGAGAGTCCTCCAGTGGCTGCAGGGCTGGAGGGGCTGGAGGGCAGCTTCTCGCTGCTGCAGAACATGAATCCGCGGAGCTGGAAGACGGGGGCACCATCTCTGCGCGGGGGAAGGGGCGCCGGAGCCCGGGGGGCCACTATGGATTGTCGGGGGGCTCCCAGGTGCTGGAGTGTGAGCCTGTGTGCGGCGGTGGGGCTGCTGCTCGGAGCCTGTTCTTGGACAGGTAGGTGCGGCGTCCGGGTCAAGGTGTGCAGTTCACTGTTAGTGCGGGTGGGGGGGGGGGTGCCCGTAGCTCCTTGAAGCCCGCCAGTCTGCCTTAGGCGCTCAGTCGAGGCTATATGTGAAGCCGAGACTTTCATATCGGAAGAAGGATTCTCTGAGGTCCTAGGAGCGGGGGTATATCTGTGCGTAACAATTGTCTATTACTTAAGTGTTCCTGCGCAATATATCACCGCCCGTGCGAGAGCAACGTACAGTGAAGCAGTGTGAGCCCCCTCCCAGGGGTGGCCCCGTCTTACTCACTACAGGGCCTCCACTGACACTTGTTTGCTGACAGGGTCGGTCCCGGACCTCATTCGTTCCCGACTTTTCATTCTAAATGGGGTTGAACTTGGACTTTGTAGCCGCTGACTTACTATCTGTTGAGAAAACTCTTTCTTCCAGAGTTAAACATGTAGATAAAATGCCAGAACGTTGCCTGTTTGTGGACAGAAACCTCTAAAAGTGCGTTTTATTTGCATTTCTTAGATTTAGGAGATTTGTAGTCTCGAAATACCAAGAAAGTGGCTTCAGGGCACTGTGCCCAGCAAACTTCTAACGTGAGCAGATGTTCCTTATTGATGTGGATATGGGAACTGGGGTGCAGTTGAGGTGTTTTGGGTTTCACTTGTCTGATCTCTGTAGGGATTCACTTGTCTGATCTCTGTAGGGATTCACATGTCTGATCTCTGTAGGGATTCACACGTCTGTTCTCTGTAGGGATTCACACGTCTGTTCTCTGTAGGGATTCACACGTCTGATCTCTGTAGGGATTCACACGTCTGATCTCTGTAGGGATTCACACGTCTGATCTCTGTAGGGATTCACATGTCTGATCTCTGTAGTAGGGATTTTGATGTCAGCTTTCTAGGGATTCACAAGTCTGATCTCTGTAGGGATTCACAAGTCTGATCTCTATCACACTATGAGGGAATGACCTCTTGGAGTTGCACATGCCCATCTGTATATTAGGAGACGATGGGACATTTTGTTGCGATTCATACTTCAGACTCTGGTAGAAGTCCTTCTCAGAGTGGCTTGTTTGGTACATGGTTCAGGAAGTGTGGAATAGCTTGATTGAGAATGAAATGCCTTATTCGTTTGTGAATCAGATCAATTTGTGGAATTTACATTTTTGATCAATATCTTGGCTACAAATAGATGAAAACATGAAAAAGAATCTGTGTGGTCTGTGTTCTGGGCTGTGATGTATGATAATCCCCCCTGTGGTCTGTGTGTTGGGCTGTGATGGGCTGACTTGTGGGGAAAGACATGTTTGATACATTTACAAATAAGAACAAGAGAATTTGTAGGATTGAGGAATCTGGGTCATGTGACTGCCCACGGCAGGACACATTTGTGAACTCACACAACTGGTGTGTGGCCTGAGATACAACTTGTTCTGAGTGATCTATTGGTCCGCGTGCCATGCTACTGTGGCACAATCACAGAGCAATACATGTCTGACCTGCATGAAGGGCTTCAATGGACTTTAATTGGGGCAACAACGTGCGTGATCCATGTAGTGGCAACAATACGGTGAAATAGTAGAAATCCCATATGTGATCTGTGTGTCACGCTCAAGGGCAGGATCTGTTCGGAACCTAATCAGATCTGTCTGTTTCACTTTGAAGACACCATTTCTAGGAAGCACGTTTGAATTATATTTTTGACTGCGGTGGGGAGATTTCTTTGAGACGATTGTTGCAATCTTGCTTTTCGCCATGGCAGGATTTTATGTTGGTGATGATCTCATGGAAGTGGCGAGCAGTTCCCTGGGTCAGCCATCAATGGGTTCTGTTGTTGGGAATCAAATGGATGATCTTTGTGTCAGAATGCGATGCAATGATTTTGTGGGAATCAAATATTTTATCCATGTGTTTGAAAATGTCATCCCTGATCTGTTTCAGGCTACAAAGCCATGATTTCTTGGAGCTTGTGCGTGTGATTGGTGCATCAGACTAAAACCTGTCATGTTTTTGAGAAACACTTGTGTGATCTGTCTGTTGTTGTGTGATCTGTGTGTTGGCCTACTGTGGGGTAATTTGTTGGTGACCACATCTTAGGCCATTGTCTGATTGATGTGTATGGATTCATGTGACGAGCTGTTGGGATCTCGTGTCATCCTTGTATCTGACGATAGAAGGATTCTTTTTTGGGATCTGGTGACGTGTGTCTCAGCCTGTGCTGTGCTATGATGCTGTAGTATGTCTCATCTAGCTTCTCGGGTATTATAGAGGGGTTGCATGAGAATCACCTGCCTATGATCTCTGGATCCGGTCAGAATCTCTCACCATCCTTGTATGGGTTGTTCTTTTAATCATATATCCCATCCATATGTTCAGCTATGATACAATGAATTGCTCATAACATGCCTGATCAGAATTGGTGAATTTGCTCGGAATTGCCTGCTTGAGCTGCTTGCATCAGACAACACAACTGTTGGGAATCACATATATAATCCATGTGGCGAGGCATGGTGGTGTGCACTGTAGACATGTCTGATTTGTTTTTTGAGCTAGTACTGGAACATTTGTTGGAAATCGCATGACTGATATGGATTTCAGGCTTTGGTGAAAACTCAAGTTGAGAATTACATACGTGATCCATGTTTGAGGCTACAGCAAATGTATGTTGGGATTTAAATATACGATCCAAGATTCAGCTAGAATAAGTTGAATGGTTGTGAACATATCTGACCTATGTTTTAGGCTGCGTGGAGGATTGCTAGGAATCGCATGTCCAGCTTCAACAGGAATTCCATGATGGCAATCACAAGTTGAATCCATGTGCCAAGCCACAGCAACTGAAGTGTTAGATATTGCATGTCTGATGCATGTATTGTGCCAGGAGGCGATGAATGTGTGGGAATGTCTTGTCTCATCTTTGCACTGGCTCATTGCAGGAGGCATCTTTGGGAGTCACATCTTTGGTCCATGTTTGGGGTATAAGGCGTGAGCTTGTTGGAATCTGCTATCCCAGAGTCATACGTGGAGTTGTGTAGGAAGCCTGTGTTTTGATGGTGTACTTTACTGTTTAGTCTGGACTCATTGTTTTAGTCTGTGGTGGGGTATGTGGCTGTCTTGTGTGGTGGGACTCTGTGCCCTGTAGTTCCCTGAAGTTGTGGGGCCCTCCTAGGCCAGGCTGCCCTGAGCTCATATTTGTTGCTGTATAAAAGGCTTGTGTTTGGTTGATGTGCTGCATACTTTTAATCTTCTCTCCTGCTTGTGTCAGGCGGTTGTGGTAGTTTGTCTCTGGTGTGATAGAACTGGTGTTTCCCTGAAGTCCTCTGAAGTTGTGTGGACTCTCGTGGGCTACACCGTGTTGCCTTGGGCTCATATTTAGAGTTGCATAGCAGGCCTGTGTTTGGTTGATGTCATGTATTGATAAATCTTGTCTCCTGCTTGTGTCAGGCTGTAGTGGTAGTTGTTGTCTCCCATATGATATGATATGATGTGTTTGTTACTTGAAGTCCTCTGAAGTTGTGTGGTCTCTCCTTGGCCTATGCCATGCTGCCTTGGGCTCACATTTGCAGGTGTGTATTAGAATTGTGTTTGGTTGGGGTGCTGTATTCATTTGTTTTGTCTCCTGTACATGTTATGCTGTGGTGTTAGTTTGTGAATGGTGTGAAAGGACAGTTTGTTTCCTGAAGTCCTCTGAAGTGTGGCACTCCTTGTCATATGCCATGCTGCCTTGGACTCATTTACAGTTGTGTAGTAGGCTAGTGCTTGGCTGGAATGCTGTACTGGCTTGTCATGTCTCCTGGTGTGTCAGGCTGTGGTGGTAGTTTGTGTCTCCTGTGGTGATAGGCCTGTTAGTTCCCTGAAGTTCCATGAAGTTGTGTGGTCCCTGACTGGCTTGTGTCAGACTGTAGTGGCAGTGTGTGTCTCTTGTAGTGATAGGACTGAAGTTGTGTGGTGTTTGACTGGCTTGTGTGAGTCTGTGGTGGTAGTTTGTGTCTCCTGTGGTGATAGGACTGTTAGTTCCCTAACGTTGTGTGGTCTCTACCTGGCTTGTGTCAGGCTATGGTGGTAGTTTGTGTCTCCTGTGGTGATAGGACAGTTAGTTCCCTGAAGTTCCCTGAAGTTGTGCGGTCTCTACCTGGTTTGTGTGAGTGTGTGGAGGTAGTTTGTGTCTCCTGTGGTGATAGGACTGTTAGTTCCCTGAAGTTGTGTGGTCTCTACCTGGCTTGTGTGAGTGTGTGGTGGTAGTTTGTGTCTCCTGTGGTGATAGGACTGTTAGTTCCCTAACGTTGTGTGGTCTCTACCTGGCTTGTGTCAGGCTATGGTGGTAGTTTGTGTCTCCTGTGGTGATAGGACTGTTAGTTCCCTGAAGTTCCCTGAAGTTGTGTGGTCTCTACCTGGTTTGTGTGAGTGTGTGGAGGTAGTTTGTGTCTCCTGTGGTGATAGGACTGTTAGTTCCCTGAAGTTGTGTGGTCTCTACCTGGTTTGTGTGAGTGTGTGGAGGTAGTTTGTGTCTCTTGTGGTGATAGGACTGTTAGTTCACTGAAGTTGTGTGGTCTCTACCTGGTTTGTGTGAGTGTGTGGAGGTAGTTTGTGTCTCCTGTGGTGATAGGACTGTTAGTTCCCTGAAGTTGTGTGGTGTTTGACTGGCTTGTGTGAGCGTGTGGTGGTAGTTTGTGTCTCCTGTGGTGATAGGACTGTTAGTTCCCTGAAGTTACGTGGTCTCTACCTGGCTTGTGTGAGTCTGTGGTGGTAGTTTGTGTCTCCTGTGGTGATAGGACCGGTAGTTCCCAGAAGCTGTGTGGACTCTACCTGCCCCACCCCCTCTGTCTCGCGCTCGTCAGGTCCCACACTCTGGATTGGAGGCTGTAATTCCGCCGCCGATATCTGTAAATGACACCCCGGGGCTGCTAATGGAGACTTCCCAACTGATCAATACTGAGTGAGACGCCAGGGCACCCCGGCCCTGTTTGTTTATTATGTTAATTAGGTGTCGCTGAGGGAAGAGGAGACGCCTGGCAGAGAGCAGCCCGTAAACTTGACTCTGAGGGGAGAAAGGGAAGGGTTGGGGGTGGGGGCAGAGGGCCTTGGGGATCCTGGGCAGAGAGATGTCTGCCCCCTCCCTCCTTCAGCCCATTTATCTGGCATTAGCTCCTGTTGGCACTCAGTGCAAGATATGTGAATGAGATCGGAGGATTACCCACAACGCTCTCTTATTCTCGCGCCCAAGACGGCGCCGTTCCCAGGGCACCTCTTGTGCAATGATCTAGAAATGTGGGTACCACGAGTCTGGGGCGCAGGCAGCCTCTGTGAAATAGCCTCGAGTTACAAAGAGGGGAGACGACTGAAAACACAGACCCACTGAATAGTTATCTAGCTTTGTGTAGCGCTTTGCTTGTTGCCTTGCGCATCGAAGCACTGAGGCGTAGTCGGAAGACACTATGGGCAGCCAGATCCGCATTTGTACGTGTTTTCCAAAGCGGTTGAGATTCTCCAACAACTTTGAGATGTCGGCCTACTGCTGGGCTCTCAGACCCGCTTGTCCCCCTCTATTCCAAGCCCCCCACCCCCCGAGTCACGTGGCCCAGCCTTTGCTTAGAAAAAATGAGAGTAAAAGTTGGGTGTCTGAAGAGAACCCGCAGCGTGACCACAACTTCTGCACCGATGCAAAACCCAGAGGGGGGGAATGTTGGGGTGCAGACCCGGGGGCATCATTTATTTTATAAAGTATTGTTCAGCTGTGTATCTGCTTCACACTCAAGCTGTTGCAACCTGGGTGAGGGATTGTGTGTGTGTGTTGGGGGGTGGGGGAGGGGAGGGGACACAATCATGCTTGAGAAATGTTTTGAATTTTGCAGTAATCTGTGCATTGTGGTATCATTATTCTGGCGTTTCCAGGGCGCTTCATACCAATCTCAACCGCTATCCACACAAAATACAAGCTTTGTGTGTTGCATTGTGTTGTAATTGCATTTATATAGCGCTTCCTGCCCCTGGCTAAGCGCTGTAAAGCCCATGTGAAACTGTCCTAAAGGCTATAAATACTCGTAGCCCCACCCAAACACGACAGTTTGACATGTACATGTGCCGTTGCTGCCACTAGGTGTGTGGCATGCCACGAGGTTGTGCCAGGCTGTGAGGTGCACCAGCCTGGTGCCCCCTGCTCCGTGCAGTCTGTGCGTTGATTGGCACTGAACTTCTTTGGCGGTATTTCTCCAGCAGTGGAGTTTTGCGGGTGGCCTGTGATGGTGTGTGTGTGTGGAAGGGGGATAAAGGAGGATACAGGGAGACCACCAAGTTCATCAGACTTTGCACCACGGACCAGTGTCGAAGGTCGGAGCAGAGACGTCGTCGTCGTATCTCAGAGGCTGCCAGCGTGCCCCCGCCCGCCACAATCACACCCCCCCACCCCGGTTAAATGCCCCCATCTCATCCACAAGACAAGCCAAGACACGAGCCACTCCCGGCCGAGGACACGCGTGGTTGGGATCTCGGAAAGGATGACACAATAGCCCTAGACACCCACACATAAAACGCACACACTTGAACATTCAGAGATACACAACAAAACCAAGTCTCCTTCACATGCAAATAAATCAAGCATCAACTAACACCCACATGTTAGACACCCCCAGACAGACATGATCCACTGCCACCTCACAAACACCAAAACATCTCCACCTCCACACACGAGGACAGAAAACACACCAAAACACCGACACCCTCACACACAAGCACAGAAAACACACCACAAACACCAAAACACAGACACTTCCACACCAAGCACAGAAAACATGCCATAAACACCAAAACACCAACTCCACCACACACAAGCACAGAAAACACACCACATACAGCAAAACACCGACACCTTCACTTCCACACACGAGCACAGAAAACATACCACAGACACCAAAACACTGACACCCCCACACACAAGCACAGAAAACACATCACATACAGAAAAACACCTCCACCTCCACACACGAGGACAGAAAACACACCACAAACAACAAAACACCGACACCCCCACACACAAGCACAGAAAACACACCACATACAGCAAAACACCGACACCTCCACCTCCACACACGAGCACAGAAAACATACCACAGACACCAAAACACCGACACCCCCACACACAAGCACAGAAAACACACTACAAACAGCAAAACACTGACACCTCACCACACAAGCACTGAAAACATGCCATAAACACCAAAACACTGACACTTCCTCATGTAAATACAGAAAAACACCACAAACACGAAAACATCAACACCTCCACACGTGCACCCAAACACAGAAAGCAAACCGAGAAAACACACCATAAAGCAATATATACCCAGGGATACATGTGTACACATTTTTAACGACCACACCAAAACAAACACACAGACTGAACCACACAAAAAATGCTGATTCCTCAAGACACCAAATCAGTTCCACATATAAACACAGAAATACAAAGAATCTGTTCACATTTGCCAGTCACACCCCACACAGACTTTTGCACACACGAACTCTCGTCTTCGTCTCTGTCCCTGTTTCTGTTCTCTCTATCTCCTTGCCCCTCTAGCCTCTTTTTTTCATTGTCTGTCTCATTCTGTCTCACCCCTCTCTTTGTCCGTCTTACTCTCCCTTCCTCCCTATTTTCTTTCTCTGTCTCTCCCTCTTTCCTCGTCCGTCTCACTCTCTTCTTCTCTCTTGTTCTCTGTCTCCATCTCTTTCTTTCTGTCTTTCTCTTTCTCTCTCTTCGTCTCTGTCCCACCATCTCCTTCTTCCTTTCTCTTTTTCTCTCTGTTGTTCTTTCTCTTCGTCTGTCCCTCCGTCCTTCTCTTTCCCTCTCCATCTCGCTTCATCCCTCTCACTTTTCCCCCTCTTTTTTCCCCTCTCTCTGTTGTTCTCTGCCCCTCCGTCTTTCTTCCTCTCTCCCTTTCCATCTCTATCTCTCTCATCTCTCTTTTTTCTGTCGTGCTATCTCTTAGTCTCTCTGTCCCTCCATGTCTCTCTTCCTCCCTGTCCTCTCTCTCTCGTCCTCTCTCGCCCTCTTTCTATCTTTCTCTCTCTGTCGTTCTCTGTTCGTCTCTGTCCCTCTCTCCCTTCCTCCCTTTCCCCTCTCTCTCATCCTCGGTCTCTCCCTCATTCTATCTCTCTCTGTCTTCTTTCTCTTTGTCTCTGTCCCTTTCTCCCTTCCTCCCTTTCTTCTTTCTCGTCCTCTGTCTCTCCCTCTTTCTCTCTTTCTTTTTCTCTTTCCTTTCCCTCTCTTTCTATCTGTCGTTCTCTCTTCATATCTGTCCCTCTCTCCCTTCCTCCCTTTCTTCTCTCTCTCTCCCTCTTTCCTCATCCATCTCACTCTCTCTTCCTCCCTTTCCTCTCTCTCTCTCGTCCTCCCTCTCTCTTCGTCCGTCTCTCTCCCTTCCTTTCTCTCTCCTCTCTTCTTCTGTTTCCCTCTCTCCATCTCTCTCCTCTCCCTCTTTTTTTCTTTCGTTCTTTCCCTTCCTATCTCTGTCCCTCCACCTCTCTCGCTCTGTTTCTCTCTCTCTCTCCTCTTCTTCTCTATTTCTCTCTCTTCCTCTCTCTCTCTCTCTCCTCTAACTCTCTCTCCTCTTCCTCTCTATTTCTCTCTCTCCCTCCTCTTCCTCTCTATTTCTCTCTCTCTCCATCTCTCTCTTTCTTTCTTTCTCTCTCTCTCTCTCTCTCTCTCCTCTTCTCTCCTCGTCTCTCTCTCCATCTCACTCTTTCTTTCTTTCTCTCTCTCTCTCTCTCTCTCTCCTCTTCTCTCCTCGTCTCTCTCTCTCTCCCCCTCACCCCCCGCCCCACCCACACGGTTGTCTCACTCGCAGCCGGTCTCCATCGGACCATCTCACCCTCTCAGCTCTGGGGGTTCAGTGAAGCTGCTTCTCCTTGTGACACGCCCAGTGTCTCCCTCACTTTACAACACCCCTGCAACTCTGATCTCTGACCCCAGATCCCTTGAAGTATTTGTTTCTGTCCCAAGACAGTGTCCAGGCAGAGGGCGCCCAGAAGTGTGCGTGGGAGGTCGGTGGACTCCTCGCCCGTGTGTCCCTTGAACCTCACAACCGAGGCCCCGGTGTTTCTGCTGAAAGTGACATTGTGTCCCCACCCTCTGGTGTTAATCCACGTGTGATGGCTCCAGGCTCTCCAATACTGCGATCCCCCAACTCCCGAGACCCCCTGGCATCCGGGCAAACTCTGGACAGGACTGTAAAACAATTCAGGACAAAGGGTCAAAATTCAGGAGGAGGGGTCAAGACTCAGGACAAAAATTCAAGACGAAGGGTCAAAAATTCAAGAACAAACGTCAGTTTTCCAGACACACCCAAGAGAGGCTGTACCCCATTACATTATATTATCGGTGCATTTATTTACTCTTTTTTTTAACATAGCACTACTTACTCACTGTGGTCTTTTTGTGATTGCCTCCTGGTGTGCTACATTCAGGTGTCACATTAGGTCCTTGTTCAGTAGTAAATTAATGCCCTTCAGCAATGGGTAAAGGCCATCACCCCAACCCAAATCTACCAAATCTTTCTTAAAGAGAAAGTAACAGCAACATTTTAATTATGTTTCTGAACATTTTAAAACCCCTGGCAAACAATTTGGGAAACATTAAGGTAATTATCCTTATGCTAGTTTAAACAAATTGAATAAAACATCTGGCCCTGGACTTTCAACCTAAAATACATTTAAAGAGGCAGGGCAGATGGTGTGGGCGACAGTCTCACACCTAATGTCAGGATGTGAGGTACCCACAACTTGTCTGTAGTCTCACTGCACTAGAGTGTATGTCTGGGACTCTACATTTATCTCAGAAATGGGAGCCCGGACTACCAATCAAAGATAATAAAAGAGGAGGATGAAATCAAGGTCAAATGGGAGGTTGTTGCTAAGAACCGATAAATAAGGAAGAGAAGAACAACGTGGGACAATTCCTAAAATCAGACAAGATGGGTCCACCAAGTATATCGGAAGGTATTGGGTACCTGGGGAGTTGTCTCTGCAGACAGGAGAGAAACAGAAGAGGCACTGTCAAGTGGTTGAACAAGCAACGCCCATCCACCTTGGCAAACTCTTCTGGTGCAATGGTTCGCTGTTAGTGCTTGTGAAGGGTGAGCAACACCCATCCACCTTGGCAAACTCTTCTGGTGCAATGGTCCGCTGTTAGTGCTTGTGAAGGGTGAGCAGCGCCCATCCACCTTGGCAAACTCTTCTGGTGCAATGGTTCGCTGTTAGTGCTTGTGAAGGGTGAGCAGGGGCCAGACCCCTTGCAAGGTTGTGCAAGGCAATTGCCCGCTTTGTCCATGTCTTAGAATGGTTTTACAATTGAGCAAAAACCAAACTGGTGATCTAGTTACTCCTAAGTGTCAAGTACACATAGAATCTTCAAAATATTTAGGATGTAAATTGCACAAACAAAATTTAGAAATTGTAAAATGTAATTAGTGTTTCTTTAACATATGACACTGTTTTCCCCCTTCTATACAATTAGACCTCAGATTGAACTGGGAACCAGTTACCTTTAGATACCTAGTGATTAATATCTACCATTCTCCCACTGATTTGCAGGATGGAAATCTCGGCAGAGCGTCACGGTCCCTCCAAGCCCAGTTTGCTTTTTGGTCTTCTCATCTGCTTTCTGTAGTGGGTCACGTGGCACTAGTGAAGATGGTGCCACCCCGATGATAGTATTATTCTGCAAACTTCCCCTGGTCGTCCTTCTTTCCTTCTTCAGACAGGCCACACATCTGATTTGGTCGCTGCAGCTCCATCAGGTAGCTTTTTCCACTATTAAACCACCCATGCCCCTGGGTGGATTAGGCCTTCTGGACTTAGAACACTAGTATTCAGCTGCACAGGTCCAACGGGTGTCTTCCCCCCCCCCCCCTGCATGATATGGGGTTTAACCGTCAAGACATTTAAGGGGGGCTTAATGCACTGCTCATTGTTTCCTACTGACCATTCTACGGATCACTATCCGAGGTTATAATGCACAGCTCTCTTGTGCCTTGCTAGAACCTTTAAACTACCTGACACGAAGAAACCCTGTGCTCCTGCACTACTTTTGCCAACCCTTCCCACTCGCACTGGACGGCTGTGCACAGAGCAACTCCATCAGTGGCATGCTGCAGGTGTCTTAAAATTGGAGGATTTGTTTCTGGACGGTGAGCTACTAAATTTCCAAACCCTTGTGGCAGACTAAGATCTTCACCCTGGTCAACTCCTTACTTACAATCACCTTAAACAATCATTCAATACCCTATTTCATGTCTGCCACCTAGCACTAACCCTACAAGAGGTGTGCCAGAAGCTCTGTACCATAGGAAATGGTGGCAAACTGATGGAATGGGGGTACAGACCTTTCCTGCAACATGGAAACCACTCCAGGACTTCTCGTCATACTACCTGGGTGATTGATGTGGCCAAACCTCTGCAAGATACGGGCTGAACTAAAATACTAGACTTTCCCCACAAACTATCCCATGGCTGTCACTTTAAGTACATTCATAGAGCTTCCTTAGGAATACATTCTGCCCGTTGCTTGCCATTTACTTTGTGGTTTGTAACTCACATTTCGTTGCTTTCAATTTGCTGGCTTTATTTGTTTTAGGCTGTCCAACTTAAGTTTGTTCCTTCCCTTGCCCAAACCTTATTTACAATATCCTTAGGAGTGCTCCTTTCTGTAAACAGGCCTGTAACTCTTGTTCTTATCTAATCAGATTTGCTGTGCATTCAAAGATCAAGGTCAAATGTCAGGCTCTGTCTTCTTTCACTGACTTCAAAGTGAAAGAATTTATGCAACAATCTTGTTGGATATTGGGAGTAGGAAAGAGTTTTTTCTATCACATGACAACATTTAAATAAACTGTGCAAGGATTTCAGAATATATCAGAATTAGGAGTACAAATGAAGCAAAACTGTGCGGGACACAAATACCTTTATATGATTAAAACAAATCATTACATTAGGTGATGCAGTTTCCACACATTGTCTGCGCACTGCATAGTTTTATTTGAAAAACTCTGTCTGTGCAATGTAATGGTCATTTCAATCAAAAACGTGTTGTCTGTAATGGCAGTGTGTCACCACACCATGCATACTCCACTCCACACCACAGCACCCTACTCTGCATCACTCCACTTTACACCACTCCACTGTGGGACACTGCACTTTTCTCCACTCGGAACCACTCTACTCTAAACCACTGCACTCTGCCACTTCACGCGGCACCTCGCTACTCTACCCTGTACCACTCTACTCTATGCCAATGCACTTTACGCCTCTACACCACTGTGCTCCGCGCATCTGCATGCTATACCACTCCAGTCTAGGCAACACTAATCTACTCTGCACAACCCCACTCTGTGCACCTCTGCAGCACTGCACTGTACGCCACTGCACTCTATGCCAGTGCACTTTAGTCTGTAACACTCAACTCTATGCCCCTGCACTCCACACCAATACACATTACGTCACTCTAATCTACTCTGCACCATTGCACTCTACGCCACGGCAATCTACACCATTTTACTTTATGCCATCACACTCTATGCCACTCTACGCAACTCCACTCTACCCTGCACCTCTCCACTCTGTCACTTCACTCTACTGTGAAACAATCTACTTTATGCCACTGCACTCTGCGCCACTGCATTCTACTCTGAAACAATCTATTCTACCCCACTGCACTCTACGCCACTCTGCCCCACTGCACTCTAAACCACTACATTCTACTTCAATGCACTCTACGCCAATGCACCCCAAACAACTGCACTATACACTCTACAGCACAATACTCTACTCTGCTGATAGGGTAGAACCACACTGTATCACCAAGACCTATCCATGGCATACAATCACACTGTATCACCAATATCCTCATGCACTCTACGCCACTCTATTGTATACTCCATTGTATGGAAAAGCGCCCCCCCCAACATGGGGGGAGCGCGGCCCCTTAGGGGTCGGGGACGCCGGGGCCTGGCCCTCGCACTAGTTGTGCGCGGGCTGGCCTGTGGCTTCCGCTCGCGTGCCTCGCGAGGCACGCGAGCGGAAGTAAAACGCTCGGTGAGTGTTGTGGTCGGCGGCAGTGCCGGACCGGTTTGGGCTGCCGCGCGCCAGTGGGGGGGCATAAAAGCACCCCCCCAGAAGGCTCAGCCTTCTTCTTCCTGGCGCGGTGGCCCAAACGGACGGGCCTGTTGCTGATTACTTCAGAGGACTTCGTCCGGACTTTGCCCTTAGTTCTGTGTTGCGGCCGTGTGCGGGGCATTCAGAGTCGGAAGAGTGCAGGGGAGCGGCCGTGTTTGGGCAATTTGCTGTAAACGAGGTGAGTGAGCGCACGGAGGCTGGACTCCGTTTTTAGGAGGTGATCTGTGCGCGCTCTCATCTGCTAGGGGTTCCCCCCTGTTTTCCATCAAATTTAATTTAAGGGGTGTGTGCGCACGGTATCGGGCATACATTTTATTGATTGTGTTTCTGTGCTGTGCTCGCTCTCTCCTGCTAGGGGTTTCCCCTCACTCTTACCTTGTTTAAATTAGGTGCGGGGGCGCGCAGTGCTGGGGCCACATTTTTGCATTGCGATTGGGTTTGCGCGCAAATAATGTTTAAGTGATTTAATTTATTAGATTCAAGGTTATTTTGGGGTAGCATTTTTTAAGGTTGTTGTTCCCCTTTCTTAACAGGCTAATCCACAGTCAGATGTTTGTGGTAATCTTTCCATTAAGCAGCTGGTAAATTTCCTTACAAGTATTAATGAAGGCAATTGTACTGGTCTAAATGGTATTACAAACTGTGCATTTATTTCTTTTGATAAAAAGGGGGTTAGACCCTAAATGATAAAAAGCTGAGCTGTCCAGAAATCGGTCTGGCTGCAGGTACACTGGTACAGTGCTGTTAACAGCTGTATTTTCAAGCTTACTACTGGTGTTGTGTTAACAAAAAATCTTTTTTCAGGATAATTAATTTTGTCAGGTTAATTACCGCAGCTTAGACCTTGTTTCACCTGTCTTTTACATTATGGCATCTAATAGGGTGAGGGTGGGTAAGAGGAAGGGCACAGATCCTGAATTGACCCAACTATTGAAATTGGATTTAGCGAAATTAGGGGACGGTGATTCAGATGGGGAGGTTGCCCCTTCAGATGGAGAGTACGGTGGGGAAGGCACTTCCCGCCCGCGCCGCACGCATGTAGCCCCGCGTGCAGCTTTTCCTCCAGTTAAACGTAGGAATAAAAAGCAGACCACAGCAGTCCAGCAACCTAGGCCACAAACTGTCTCTGTCCTTCCTCCTCCTATTGTTGATTTAGTCACCATGGTGGCCCCTATTGCTGCACCTGCTGCACCCTCTGAGGGAATTCTTGGGCCTCGACCAGGGGGTGTGTCGTCTATTCAGGGTCCGGTGGGAGGGGTAGAAGCTATGCTAGCTGATATACGGCGTTCTTTAGCGGTATTAGCAGCACCCACCAAGGAGGTACCTGCGCAAGCATTGCCCACTATGCAGGGAGTGGCACCAGGAGCTAGCACGACCACAGAGCAGGGGCTGGCGGCAATGGCCCGTCCTGGGGAATCTCAGGACCCAACAACCCAAGCGTTGTTGTCAGTATCCCAGATGTTAGCCAATATTACTGTGCCGCCCGCAACACCACCCCGCCACGACCCCATGGGCTAGTGATTCGTTGCAAAATACGGTACACGAACTTAGGCGCCAGGTCGAGGCATTGGCGGCAACGCATAAGGTTCCTTCATTGCAGGCGACGACCTCAAGCCCCTGTGCCAGCCGGGCACCGGGCTCGCTGTCTCAGACTCCTCCACTGGAAAAGGAGCATGGTAAGGTTATGGAACATGGTAGTAACGACATAAAAGCACCGGCTTCAGCTGAGGGGACGGGCTCAGACACATTGCTATCTAGGCCAGGGAAGTTAGCTGCACATGTGCCTTCTGAAATTAAAGATAAAATATGGAAGGGGGTTTTGTGGACATTTTTAGCCTAGTGAGGGCTAAGAGAAGGGAAGTAGAATCAAAAGATAAAGATTCTAAAGCCTCATCATTTACGGATAAAAAACCAAAGATAGAAGAGAATATTACGAATTGGTTATTCGGTTTTAATGTGTTTATGTCGGTCATGCTAGAAAAGAAGCCTGAAATGGGTATGTCAATGATATGCTATGCGAACAAAATTCTAAAAGCACACCATATGTATGGAGGAAACGCTTGGCTGGAATATGACAGGGATTTCAGGTGGGCAAAGGTAGAGGACCCAGCAATTGGGTGGGACCAGACTGAAGTAAATGTTTGGTTGGAGTGCGTGAACAACAAATTACCTAGTAAGCAGCCCTTTCGGGCACAGTGTTCAAATGACAAAAAAGGATCTTGTTGGGCGTTCAACAGGAAAGTATGTTCACGCCCCCCCGGGACGTGCAAATTCAGGCACTCCTGTGCATTTTGTGGGCATCCCTCTCACCCCGAATTTAAATGCCTTAAGAAACCGAGGGACAAAGCTAAGGAGGGGAGTAAGTCCAGTATCTAGTTCCCCCTCACCTTCTCCCATTCATTTAGATGTTCTGATGCCTTGGCTGAAGGTTTATCCAGTTAAGGCTTCAGCTGAACTACTGATTAAAGGTTTTTCTCAGGGCTTTAGAATTCCCGCATCCCGGGTCCCCCCCTTGAGTCATTGCAGAAATCTTCTGTCTGCCGTGAGGAACTCCGGCGTGGTGGCTAGAAAAATTGGTAAAGAATGCACACTAGGGAGACTGGCAGACCCCTTCCCTTCTCCCCCCACAAATAATTTTGTTTGTTCCCCATTAGGAGTAGTACCCCAAAAAAGATCCTGGTCAGTTCAGGTTGATCCATAACCTTTCAGCTCCTCGGGTTGCATCATTAAATGAGGCTATAGACCCGACCCTCTGTTTAGTGCGTTATGCTACCGTAGACCAGGCGCTGGAGATGCTGAGGGGTCTGGGGCGTGGGGCGCTGCTAGCAAAAACAGATATTGAGGCAGCTTTCCGGCTTTTGCCAGTCCACCCTGAAGATTACCATCTCTTGGGTTTCCAATTTAACGGGGACTATTTTTATGACAAGTGTATGCCCATGGGGTGCAGTGTGTCCTGCAGTTATTTCGAACAATTCAGTTCTGCTTTACAGTGGGTTTTCACCAGGCGCACAGGTCATGCAAATGTGATCCATTATTTGGATGATTTCCTAGTTCTGCCCCCCCCAGTCTAAAACATGCCTTCGGGCCCTGCAGTCGTTAACAACCATGTTCAGGGAATTTGGGGTCCCAATAGGTCCAGAAAAAACAGAAGGTCCCTCCACGTGCATCACTTTTTTGGGCATCAAAATCGACACCGTCGCGGGGGAGTGCCACCTTCCTCTGGACAAGCTTCAGGTTTTTAAGGGGTCCATCAGAACTGTCCTATCCCTTTCCAAGGTTACCCTCGACCAATTGCAAGTCCTGGTGGGACAGTTGAATTTCGCCCTGAGGATCATTCCCATGGCCCGTCCTTTTTCCAGATCCATAGCTAGGTCTATGGCAGGGTTGACCGAAAAACACCACCACACGAGGCTGTCTGCTGAAGTAAAGGAAGATTTGAGGGCTTGGGAGGCATTCGTACAAGACTTCAATGGGGCTGTAATCTGGCCTCATCGCCCTGTGGACAACCCTCCTCTCGGCCTATTCATGGACGCTGCAGGCAGCGTGGGTTTCGGGGCTATCCTAGGTTCCGCCTGGTGCAGGGCGGATTGGCCAGCTGAATGGGTTACCTTGGGCCTCACCAAAAATATAGCATTCTTAGAACTATTTCCCATCATAGTCGCGGTATCTGTCTGGGATAACATATTGAGAGACAAGTCGGTAGTATTTTGGTCAGACAACATGGCAGTCGTGGAGTCGATCAATAGACAAAATGCGAGCTGCAGTTGGGTGCTTAGATTACTTAAGCATTTGGTGTTACAATGTTTGAAACTCAACATCACATTCCGGGCGAAACATGTTCCAGGGGTAAATAACAATGCGGCTGATGCCTTGTCTCGATCATTAATGCAGGATTTTCAGAGGTTCCATCCACAGGCGTCGGAGAGGAGGACAGAGTTTCCAACATCACTGTGGAGGATTGGTGTCCCGCACTGTCAGCCCTAGTAGTTTCATCGTTGGCGACTCGAAAAAGGGGGGCATACGAAAGGGCCTTCTTACATTATAGACTGTTTTTGAAATCAGTAAACTCTTTAGAATGGTTTTCATCAGAAGCAATCTGTGCATTTTTGCAACATTTAAAGAGCAATGGTAAACCAGTGTCTTGCGCCAAGGCCAACTTGTCAGCCATCCGTTTTTTCGCCAAGCTAAGGGGGCAAGACTCCAAACTCAATGCCTTTATTATTAAGCAGGCGCTGGTGGGGTGGTCGAGAGCAGATGGTCCGAGAGTAGTCTCCAGGCGGCCTATAACCCCCCAATTACTAGAAAAATTGCTGGGCGCAGTTACTGTAGTTACATCATCCCCTTTTGAGGCTAACTTATTTACAGCAGCCTTTTCTGTTGCCTTCTATGGGGCCTTCCGTATTGGGGAAATGTTAGGTACATCCAAGAACGACCATGCGGGGTGTCTCCAGTGGCCAGATGTGGTAATCAATAATAACTCTGCCACCATACAGCTACGCAAGTCAAAGACCGATCAGTTAGGTAAAGGGGCAAGGATTGTTCTTCGGGCAGCGTATGGGTCTCTTATCTGTCCTATAGCCAACCTTGAGGCATACTTAAAGGTGCGCCGTTTAGAAAAATCCACGGCGCTATTCATACACACATATGGGGACTGTCTGTCGCGCTACCAATTTTCAGAGGTACTGAAGATTACACTAAAGGCAGCTGGCGTAGAACTTCAGGGTTACTCCCCTCACTCATTCAGGATTGGCGCGGCTACGTTAGCAGCGGGGGCAGGCTTGCCCATCTAAGAGGTTAAGGCCATTGGAAGATGGTCATCCAACTGTTATAAGCGTTACATTAGGCCAGAGCTGGTCTAATCAGTGGTTATGTGTGTTATCTATAAATCATTATCATTTCTCACACAATTTTCCCTTTATTGCAGTAGATGGCTCCGCGTGTGGTTTGGGTATTGGGGCATTCTTTCGTTCGTCGGGCGGCGTACCGGTTGCAGCAGCTCCGTAAACCGAATCCGGCGACAAGCTTAGACTTGGCCTTCAGGTGGTGCGGGGTTGGCGGCAAAGGAATTAAACAGCTGCAGCAGCTAGTAGATCTGGCTCGTGGATGTGCAGGGCTACAATCCCCGGACCTCATCATCATTCACCTTGGGGGCAACGACCTGGTACATTTAGGTCGGAAGGCCCTCAGAGAGGCAATATTCTTAGAAATTACGAAGCTTGCTAAGCAATTTCCTAATGCAGCCATCGCATGGTCTCACATGGTGCCGCGGAAAAATTGGGGCCCAGGAATAAAACCGAGGACAATCAATGTGTCAGTTAGGCGACTTAACGCGGAGATGTCAAAACTTTTCCCTGGTCCGGGCCGTTTGTGGAACATCCCTCATAGACAATTAAAAGGACCAGAAATGTTTAATAGAGATTTGGTTCATTTGTCCGACGCCAGTACTGACCAATTCATGGCAGACATGTGGTTCTTCGCTAAGTGTTTGTTTTCTGGTGGGGAGGGTGAAGGACCCTGGGGCCCTGGTCGCCCTTGTGGTGGAGGAAGAGAGAATAAAGTAACCGGAAGCAACAGATGGGACCCCAAGAGTGGGGGCACCGGTATAACAACAGAGATAGGATCCTGAAGTCCTGGACCAACCTGCGGATGGACACACCTGATTGGGGGTAGGGAGCCCAGATCACTGGGGTGGTCACGGGGCTCATGCCCTGGGCCGCCCTGGTACACCCCTTGGTTGATTGGTGTTTGGAGAGGGGGCGGAACCCTGAGCATGGGGGCAAGGAACAGAGAAAGCAGGGGTACCGCCCCCCCAGGGATACAGGTGACGACCAATCCCTGTGTGGTCCAAAGGAGGTTCAGGACAGGAAGGGATCCTGTCAAAAATAATTTATGGCTACAAATGATAAAGTATCGTCTATAACAGTACATATATTAAGTTTGCAGTGAAATGTTTTATTTGAGTAATGTGCATATGATGACTTGCATAAATTGTTTCTATGAATTTTAATGAAAGTATATATAAAAATAAATACTTCTTCCATCAAACTAAAATTGTCTTGTCGGTTGGTTTATGACCGGTGTTGGGGGTAAGGGCCTACTGGCGGCCTCCGAGTCCTATGGAAAAGCGCCACCCCAACATGGGGGGAGCGCGGCCCCTTAGGGGTCGGGGACGCCGGGGCCTGGCCCTCGCACTAGTTGTGCGTGGGCTGGCCTGTGGCCTCCGCTCGCGCGCCTCACGAGGTGCGCGAGCGGAAGTAAAACGCTTGGTGAGCGTTGTGGTCGGTGGCAGTGCCGGACCCGTTTGGGCCGCCGCGCGCCACTGGGGGGGGCATAAAAGCGCCCCCCCCAGAAGGCTCAGCCTTCTTCTTTCTGGCGCGGCGTCCCGAACGGACAGGCCTGTTGCTGATTCCCACCCACTCTCTCCTTATGATTAGGCTTGGAGGAAGAGAGAATAAAGTAACCAAAAGCAACAGAGGGGACCCCAAGAGTGGGGCCCCGGTATAACAACAGAGATAGGATCCTGAAGTCCTGGACCAACCTGCGGATGGACACACCTGATTGGGGGTAGGGAGCCCAGATCACTGGGGTGGTCACGGGGCTCATGCCCTGGGCTGCCCCGGTACACCCCTTGGCTGATTGGTGTTTGGAGAGGGGGCGGAACCCTGAGCATGGGGGCAAGGAACAGAGGAAGCAGGGGTACCGCCCCCCTAGGGATACAGGTGACGACCAATTCCTGTGTGGTCCAAAGGAGGTTCAGGACAGGAAGGGATCCTGTCAAAAATAATTTATGGTTACAAATGATAAAGTATCGTCTATAACAGTATATATATTAAGTTTGCAGTGAAATGTTTTATTTGAGTAATGTGCATATGATGACTTGCATAAATTGTTTCCATGAATTTTAATGAAAGTATATATAAAAATAAATACTTCTTCCATCAAACTAAAATTGTCTTGTCGGTTGGTGTATGACCGGTGTTGGGGGTAAGGGCCCACTGGCGGCCTCAGAGTCCTATGCCGTGCTGCCTTGGACTCATATTTACAGTTGTGTAGTAGACTTGTGCTTGGCTGGGGTGCTGTACTGGCTTGTCATGTCTCCTGGTGTGTCAGGCTACTATGCCACTCGAGTCTACTTTGCACTCTATGCCACTGCACCACTCTACACTACTGCACTCTGGCACTCTATTGTATGCCACTCAACTCCACTGCACTCTATGGCACTCTACTGCACTCTATGCCACTCTACTCTGCGCCACACCACTCTAAACAACTGCACTCTAAACCACTGCACTCTACGCTAATGCACTCTAAACAACTACACTGTACACCACTACACTCTACTCTACAGCACTGTACTCTAAGCCACTGCTCCTATGCCACTCTGCTCCATTCTACGCCACTATGCCACTAAGTTTTAGCCATGGTGAACATCAACGACTCTGGTTTATAACATGGCTAAAACACTTTGGCAAAAACAATAACTCTTCCGTCGCAAGACCTATTGGCTTTGCCAATGTTTGTTAGTACTATGAGGTACCAAGGTCCCTGAAAGAAGTGTGAATGTGTAAGCCCTTTTTTTAAACATGCATTACACACATCATAATATAGGCTGCTACAAAATGCACAAATACATTTAGGTTAGATAAAAAAAAGCCCTTCTAATGTACAGATTTTAAAAATATACAGTTTATACCTAGTACTAACAATTTTTAACAGTGCTTTAAAAAACACTCACTCTACAGCTCACCTTGGAACACCCTTACAATGTATTTCTAAAAGAAAATATCTTTACCATCAGAAAGCTTCAAGTGACTCCTTTGATTAATGTCAATGCAGGTTTCCAACCCCTTTGCATTTGCAGATTTACCAGTTGCCCACATTTGCATTTCTTTAGAGAGGGAGACTGACAAGGGACAGTAGGGCTAAATTACCAGTCCGTGAAAATGTCAGACGGGTGGTCATCCTATTCGCAACCGTCCATCCTGTGACGTCATGTGTGACCCTCGATCTTTGCAAACTGACCATAAGATGCTCCAAAGAACAGGTTAACACTTCAATCAGTGTTTCAGCTTCACCAAAGGAACGGGAGGCACCCTGAGCCTCAGCGGTGGCCTTTTCTGTGCCAAAATAAGAATCAATATCTCTCTCTTTCTCTCCCCTTCTCTCTCTCTCTCTCCTCTTCTCTCCCTCCCTCTCCCCCTTCTCTCCCTCCCTCTTTCCTCTTTCTCCTTCTCTCTTTCCCTCTCGCTCAGTTTCGTGCTCTATCTCTCTCTTGCTCTCTCTTCCCTCTTCTCTCCCTCTCACACTTCCTTTCACTCTCCCACTCAGTTTCCTGCTCTATTTCTTTTTCACTCTCTTGCTCTCCCCCTTCTCTCTCTCTCTCCCTCTTCCTCCATCTCTGTCTTCCTCTCTCTCACTTTCTCTCTTCTATCTCTCTCCCTCTTGCTCCCCCCCCTCTCTCCCTCTCTCTCCCTCTCTCTCACCCTGTCTCACACACCGCTCTGTCTCTCACATGGTGATTGCTGTTTACAAACCCCTCTCCCTTTGCAGTCAGAGAAAGAAAAATAAAGTGAATTATGTGAGAATCTTGCTGGGGCACAGGGAGTGTGAGAGGAAAGGCTGCAGGACGTCGTGTTTTCCTCACATACAACAATGTGTAAATACCTATAAAGTGACTCTACACAGCCAGCAGTTAGGAAAGCAACAATGAGGCTTTTTTCCGAATTCTGAACTGTGATGGAAACAAATATTATACATATCAAGGCAGGTTACTCACTTGTTGAGGCACCAATGATAAATGTTCACTGAGAGCCGAGTTCCCCATATTCCCATTTGTCTGTAGCAGGGTTTTGCTGTAAAGCTGTATACCTGTGCAAGTTCAGTGGTAATTCTGATGGAGAATGCGCTGTCTGTGCGTGAGCGCGCGCCAACACGCAGCGCTATACTTACCTTGAACAGAGAGTCACCTGCCTCATGTCTGTTACATTCAGGTGGATCACAAAAGTTTGTCTTTCGAAGAATTGGGTCCTGGTTTCACAAAGTTTGGGAAGCTGTGTTGTAAAGTGTTACTCTGCTGCCAGACTAAGCCCTCATAGTACTAATACTGTAATAACTGGTTACCAAGGCAAAAGCATCTCAGTGTAAAAGTACTTTCAGCAAGACTTGTTCCAGTGTTGCAATGACGAATCGGTTACCATGTTGTCTATGCTGTGTGCATGGTCTCTCTCTATGTATTTTTCAGTAATAGACAGTCCCTGCGCCTAGTTCACATCTCTTTTCAGAAGGATACCCGCTAACAAAACCCATTCATTGCTTGTCAAAAATACTCCACTGAAACTCAAATCACTCCGTGCATTAAACCCATAAAATGCCCCCAAAGCAGCCTTTTAACCAACTGCAGACATGTAGGTTTCTTTCAGGCAGCAGGCACCCTGGTGAGAAGGCTTCTGTCTTCGGGTACCCGCCTCTCTCGCGGACCCCTGTGCATCCCTGTTACTCACAGGCACCACAAGGTCCGCATTATCTGCTGCAGAATAGCGGGTTTTTAACAAAAAGCAGGGGAGCTCTTATTGTAAAATGTTAAAATCTGGATCATGGCCTTAGTCTCCTGATGCGTCTGTATGATTCAGTCATGATTTTATCAGAAATAGTACTTACCTTACAATCCACTGGCCCCAGTTTGGGGTCAGCGGGCCCACCCAGTGTGTCCATTGTTATAGCTACTGTAAGCTCGCAGCCTCTAGTAGGCCAAAGGATGCCTGTGCTCTCAGGGCTCTGCCGTTGTTACCTTTGCAACTCCTGTTCTCACCTGGCACCGTCACCAGGGGGTGGGAGAACGGGGTCGCCGACTCCTCGTGAAGACCCAGCCTTGGACCAGAGGGAGTGATAACTAAAGGCTGATCATTCCTTGTCAGCAGGCACCACGAGCCGACAGGAGTTCCGGCTCGCCAGGTTTCTGAGGAGGAGCACCAGTTGCCAGTCTAGCCGGATGAGTTCAGTGTCTGGTGTACGCACTGAGACTCCCCCTGTGGCTGCACTGAATGACGTCTACAAGACGAGAATGATGCGTTTCCACCCTGCCTTGCCTCATTCTGCTCCTACCTCACCAGGCCTCCTCGACCTATCCCGGGCTGACTGAGGGTCGTCCTTAGTCAGATGTATCCAAGCGTCAGGTTACTTACAATACCGCGGAGTGGCTTGTGAGGAAGCTTTTATGAGTTTAATGTTGAAGTGCACATTTTTAGCATTCATAATGCTTTGAAAATACTCTTAAATTCACATGTATATTGGCATTGCAGATATTCCATTTGGAATTAACTAATTATGATGTGTTTTTCTTAAATGCAACGAGTCCTGAATTCGGCGTCATTTTAACTAAGGTGGATGCTGTCGTGAGTTCATTATTTGTTTACATTCCTGCCTAACACGCAGTGAGATGTGCGCGGTTTATTTTGTGTGACAATATTGTTCTGAGACAACTTCCTGACTTGCTGGATCAAACCCTTGTAAGGACCCCCCCAAGGTTCTTCCGGCCAGGCTCTAGCATTCATTCACAATGGCGTCTAGTTGTTCATGTAACTACAGCTCTGGGTGTTAGGTCAGACCTGGGGGGTGAATATTCGTCTAGTGGCCTAGAGCTAAGGTGACCCTCTCTGGAAATGTGATGTGTTGATGCACTGATCGTGCCTTGCTGACTCTGCAGTTCCTTATCATTTCTGTGGTCTAAAACCCCTGATTTTGGGGGTGACCAGAAGACCGTCCCCATCCTACTACGGAGTTTGCGCTTATTTTGTGTTTCCTGTGAACGAGGGCCTCCAAGGCGAATTATTCTTCTGCACTTAACTGAGAGGCTGCTGCATTTGCTCTTCTCTACATCCTGTGGTGCACACTAATCCTTTAATAAACCTTCTTTGTTTTTGTACAATCCCCTCTAGAATTCACTGTTTAAGTCGGTCCTTTTCTACTTGGCTTTGATTTAATGCAGATTAGAACCTTGCATTTGGGACACATAGCCTCGTAGGCTTTGAAGTTAACACCATCCCTAACAACCCAACAAGTGGGCGATTGTAGGAGGCTGGACTGGCTTGTAGTGAGTACCAAGGGGTACTTGCACCTTGCACCAGGTCCAGTTATCCCTTATTAGTGTATAGGGTGTCTAGCAGCTTAGGCTGATAGATAATGGTAGCTTAGCAGAGCAGCTTAGGCTGAACTAGGAGACGAGTGAAGCTCCTACAGTACCACTAGTGTCATATGCACAATATCATAAGAAAACACAATACACAGATATACTAAAAATAAAGGTACTTTATTTTTATGACAATATGCCAAAGTATCTCAGTGAGTACCCTCAGTATGAGGATAGCAAATATACACAAGATATATGTACACAATACCAAAATATACAGTAATAGTATTAGAAAACAGTGCAAACAATGTATAGTTACAATAGGATGCAATGGAGACACATAGGGATAGGGGCAACACAAACCATATACTCCAAAAGTGGAATGCGAACCACGAATGGACCCCAAACCTATGTGACCTTGTAGAGGGTCGCTGGGACTATTAGAAAATAGTAAGGGTTAGAAAAATAGCCCACCCCAAGACCCTGAAAAGTGAGTGCAAAGTGCACTAAAGTTCCCCAAAGAGCACAGAAGTCGTGATAGGGGAATTCTGCAGGAAAGACACAAACCAACAATGCAACCACGATGGATTTCAAGTCGAGGGTACCTGTGGAACAAGGGGACCAAGTCCAAAAGTCACAAGCAAGTCTGAGATGGGCAGATGCCCAGGAAATGCCAACTGTGGGTGCAAAGAAGCTACTACTGGACAGTAGAAGCTTAGGTTTCTGCAGGAACGACAAAGGCTAGTGACTTCCCCTTTGGAGGACGGATCCCTCACGCCGTGGAGAGTCGTGCAGAAGTGATTTCCCGCCGAAAGACCGCCAACAAACCTTTCTAGTTGCAAATCATGCGGTAAGGGTTTTTGGATGCTGCTGTGGCCCAGGAGGGACCAGGATGTCGCCAATTGCATCAGGAGGCAGAGGGGACGTCGAGCAAGACATGGAGCCCTCTCAGCAGCAGGCAGCACCCACAGAAGTGCCAGAAACAGGCACTATGAGGATGCGTGAAACGGTGCTCACCCGAAGTCCCACAAAGGAGTCCCACGTCGCCGGAGAACAACTTAGGAGGTCGTGCAATGCAGGTTAGAGTGCCGTGGACCCAGGCTGGACTGTGCACAAAGGATTTCCACCGGAAGTGCACGGAGGCCGGAGTAGCTGCAAAAGTCGCGGTTCCCAGCAATGCAGTCTGGCGTGGGGAGGCAAGGACTTACCTCCACCAAACTTGGACTGAAGAGTCACTGGACTGTGGGAGTCACTTGGACAGAGTTGCTGGATTCAAGGGACCTCGCTCGTCGTGCTGAGAGGAGACCCAGGGGACCGGTGATGCAGTTCTTTGGTGCCTGCGGTTGCAGGGGGACGATTCCGTCGACCCAAGGGAGATTTCTTTGGAGCTTCTAGTGCAGAGAGGAGGCAGACTACCCCCACAGCATGCACCACCAGGAAAGCAGTCGAGAAGGCGGCTGGATCAGCGTTACAGAGTTGCAGTAGTCGTCTTTGCTACTAAGTTGCAGTTTTGCAGGCTTCCAGCACGGTCAGCAGTCGATTCCTTGGCAGAAGATGAAGAGAGAGATGCAGAGGAACTCGGATGAGCTCTTGCATTCGTTATCTAAGGAATCCCAAGAGACAGAGACCCTAAATAGCCAGAAAAGAGGGTTTGGCTTCCTAGGAGAGAGGATAGTCTAGCAAAACCTGAAGGAGCCTATCAGAAGGAGTCTCTGACGTCACCTGATGGCACTGGCCACTCAGAGCAGTCCAGTGTGCCAGCAGCACCTCTGTTTCCAAGATGGCAGAGGTCTGGAGCACACTGGAGGAGCTCTGGGCACCTCCCAGGGGAGGTACAGGTCAGGGGAGTGGTCACTCCCCTTTCCTTTGTCCAGTTTCGCGCCAGAGCAGGGCTAAGGGGTCCCTGAACCGGTGTAGACTGGCTTATGCAGAAATGGGCACCATGTGTGCCCATGAAAGCATTTCCAGAGGCTGGGGGAGGCTACTCCTCCCCTGCCTTCACACCATTTTCCAAAGGGAGAGGGTGTAAAACCCTCTCTCAGAGGAAGTCCTTTGTTCTGCCATCCTGGGCCAAGCCTGGTTGAACCCCAGGAAGGCAGAAACCTGTCTGAGGGGTTGGCAGCAGCAGCAGCTGCAGTGAAACCCCAGGAAAGGCAGTTTGGCAGTACCAGGGTCTGTGCTACAGACCACTGGGATCATGGGATTGTGCCAACTATGCCAGGATGGCATAGAGGGGGCAATTCCATGATCATAGACATGTTACATGCCATATTCGGACTTACCATTGTGAAGCTACATATAGGTAGTGACCTATATGTAGTGCACGCGTGTAATGGTGTCCCGCACTCACAAAGTCCAGGGAATTGGCCCTGAACAATGTGGGGGCACCTTGGCTAGTGCCAGGGTGCCCACACACTAAGTAACTTTGTGTAGGAGGCTGGACTGGCTTGTAGTGAGTACCAAGGGGTACTTGCACCTTGCACCAAGCCCAGTTATCCATTAGTGTATAGGGTGTCTAGCAGCTTAGGCTGATAGATAATGGTAGCTTAGCAGAGCAGCTTAGGCTGAACTAGGAGACGTGTGAAGCTACTACAGTACCACCTAGTGTCATATGCACAATATCATAAGAAAACACAATACACAGTTATACTAAAAATAAAGGTACTTTATTTTTATGACGATATGCCAAAGTATCTTAGAGTGTACCCTCAGTGAGAGGATAGGAAATATACACAAGATATATATACACAATAGCAAAAATATGCAGTATAGTCTTAGAAAACAGTGCAAACAATGTATAGTTACAATAGGATGCAATGGGGAAACATAGGGATAGGGGCAACACAAACCATATACTCCAAAAGTGGAATGCGAACCACGAATGGACCCCAAACCTATGTGACCTTGTAGAGGGTCGCTGGGACTATTAGAAAATAGTGAGAGTTAGAAAAATAACCCTCCCCAAAACCCTGAAAAGTGAGTGCAAAGTGCACTAAAGTTCCCCTAAGGACAAAGTAGTCGTGTTAGAGGAATAATGCAGGAAAGACACAAACCAGCAATGCAACAACTGTGGATTTCCAATCTAGGGTACCTGTGGAACAAGGGGACCAAGTCCAAAAGTCACAAGCAAGTCGGAGATGGGCAGATGCCCAGGAAATGCCAGCTGCGGGTGCAAAGAAGCTTCTACTGGACAGAAGAAGCTGAGGTTTCTGCAGGAACGAAAAGGGCTAGAGACTTCCCCTTTGGTGGACAGATCCCTCTCGCCTTGGAGAGTCGTGCAGAAGTGTTTTCCCGCCGAAGGGACGCCAACAAGCCTTGCTAGTCGCAAATCGTGCGTTTGGCGTTTTTGGACGCTGCTGGGGCCCAGGAGGTCGCAAATTGGACCTGAAGAGAGAGGGGACGTCGAGCAAGACAAAGAGCCCTCACTGAAGCAGGTAGCACCCGGAGAAGTGCCAGAAACAGGCACTACGAGGATGCGTGAAACAGTGCTCGCCGAAGTTGCACAAAGGAGTCCCACGTCGCCGGAGACCAACTTAGAAAGTCGTGCAATGCAGGTTAGAGTGCCGTGGACCCAGGCTTGGCTGTGCACAAAGGATTTCCGCCGGAAGTGCACAGGGGCCGGAGTAGCTGCAAAGTCGCGGTTCCCAGCAATGCAGCCCAGCGAGGTGAGGCAAGGACTTACCTCCACCAAACTTGGACTGAAGAGTCACTGGACTGTGGGGGTCACTTGGACAGAGTCGCTGGATTCGAGGGACCTCGCTCGTCGTGCTGAGAGGAGACCCAAGGGGCCGGTAATGCAGCTTTTTGGTGCCTGCGGTTGCAGGGGGAAGATTCCGTCGACCCACGGGAGATTTCTTCAGAGCTTCTGGTGCAGAGAGGAGGCAGGCTACCCCCACAGCATGCACAAGCAGGAAAACAGTCGAGAAGGCGGCAGGATCAGTGTTATAGAGTTGCAGTAGTCGTCTTTGCTACTATGTTGCAGGTTTGCAGGCTTCCAGCGCGGTCAGCAGTCGTTTCCTTATCAGAAGGTGAAGAGAGAGATGCAGAGGAACTCGGATGAGCTCTTGCATTTGTTATCTAAAGTTTCCCCAGAGACAGAGACCCTAAATAGCCAGAAAAGAGGGTTTGGCTACCTAGGAGAGAGGATAGGCTACTAACACCTGAAGGAGCCTATCAGCAGGAGTCTCTGACGTCACCTGGTGGCACTGGCCACTCAGAGCAGTCCAGTGTGCCAGCAGCACCTCTGTTTCCAAGATGGCAGAGGTCTGGAGCACACTGGAGGAGCTCTGGACACCTCCCAGGGGAGGTGCAGGTCAGGGGAGTGGTCACTCCCCTTTCCTTTGTCCAGTTTCGCGCCAGAGCAGGGGCTAAGGGGTCCCTGAACCGGTGTAGACTGGCTTATGCAGAATTGGGCACCTCTGTGCCCAACAAAGCATTTCCAGAGGCTGGGGGAGGCTACTCCTCCCCTGCCTTCACAACATTTTCCAAAGGGAGAGGGTGTCACACCCTCTCTCAGAGGAAGTTCTTTGTTCTGCCATCCTGGGCCAGGCCTGGCTGGACCCCAGGAGGGCAGCTGCCTGTCTGAGGGGTTGGCAGCAGCAGCAGCTGCAGTGAAACCCCAGGAAGGGCAGTTTGGCAGTACCAGGGTCTGTGCTACAGACCACTGGGATCATGGGATTGTGCCAACTATGCCAGGATGGCATAGAGGGGGCAATTCCATGATCATAGACATGTTACATGGCCATATTCGGAGTTACCATTGTGAAGCTACATATAGGTAGTGACCTATAGGTAGTGCACGCGTGTAATGGTGTCCCCGCACTCACAAAGTTCAGGGAATTTGCTCTGAACAAAGTGGGGGCACCTTGGCTAGTGCCAGGGTGCCCTCACACTAAGTAACTTTGCACCTAACCTTTACCAGGTAAAGGTTAGACATATAGGTGACTTATAAGTTACTTAAGTGCAGTGTAAAATGGCTGTGAAATAACGTGGACGTTATTTCACTCAGGCTGCAGTGGCAGGCCTGTGTAAGAATTGTCAGAGCTCCCTATGGGTGGCAAAAGAAATGCTGCAGCCCATAGGGATCTCCTGGAACCCCAATACCCTGGGTACCTCAGTACCATATACTAGGGGATTATAAGGGTGTTCCAGTAAGCCAATGTAAATTGGTAAAATTGGTCACTAGCCTGTTAGTGACAATTTGAAAGTAATGAGAGAGCATAACCACTGAGGTTCTGGTTAGCAGAGCCTCAGTGAGACAGTTAGGCACCACACAGGGAACATATACATGCACACCTATGAGCACTGGGGCCCTGTGTGACAGGGTCCCAGTGACACATACATATAGGCCACAAACCTATGAGCACTGGGGTCCTGACCAGCAGGATCCCAGTGACACATAACAAACATACTGAAAACATAGTGTTTTCACTATGAGCACTGAGGTCTGGCTATCAGGATCCCAGTGAGACAGTGAAAACAGTGACAAACACCCTGACATACACTCACAAACAGGCCAAAAGTGGGGGTAACAAGGCTAGAAAGAGGCTACCTTCTCACACAACCCCCCCCCCAAACGAAGGACAATAAGGCTAACCTTGGCCAGTTGAGACTTTATTGTCTAAGTGGTGATAAGTAGAGAGTAGCTCTGCAATAGACTGGTTACTCCCTTTATCATCCACTATATGGTTACTTCCCTGTGGGGATGTAAACCACCCTGTTTGAAGTTTTTTAGCTAAGCAACAATGTGAAGATGTATTTTCAGAGTTTCTATCAGTAAGTTTTAGTTTAGAGCAGTGGGAATTGTCCACTGAACCTATTTGTAGTGATGGAAATGCCAGACAGGGATGCTGTCTCAGAAAAGCCATAGCTGGGCAAAAACTTTGTCCATATGGCTGGAAGAGGGAACAGGGATGCTGTTTCTCTTGGGTTGGAGCAGGGCAGGGATGCTGTCCTATCAGCTCCACACTAGGGCAGGGATGCTGTCCTTAGTGTTGTGAGGCAGAGCAGAGTTTCTGCACTAAAGTTTCTCTGGGAGGGTTGGAGGGATGCTCCATGTTAACTAAAATGGTGCTCTTTTTCTCACCAATGTTAGTTATCCCACAGAGAGGTACTTCCACCTCAGGGAGTACAGTTTTGCCAACTGATGATTCCCTTGGAACAGGTGCCACCCCAGGAGAGGTTTCTCCCACCACAGGAATGGTATCCTGAATGGTATAGTGGTTAGGGGATACTGTGATACCCTTTTTACCTGTTGATGGAGAGGGTTCCTGAGTTTTCAGGCCTTCTCTCCTTTGCTTTTTCATTTCAGTAGAAATGAGAGGGAACAATTCCTCAGGGATGCCCAGCATGGCTGCATGGGCATAAAACTCTACATCAGCCCAACCTGAGGCCTCTAGGTCATTACCTAAGAGACAGTCTACAGGTAAGCTAGGTGATACCACCACCTGCTTAGGGCCAGTAACTCCACCCCAACTAAACTGAATTATAGCTAAGGGAAAAAAATTAGTGGAGTTATGGACATCAATAATCTTATACTGTTGTCCAATGATGTGTTTATCAGGGTGCACTAGGTTTTCAGTCACCAAAGTGAAACTGGCACCTGTGTCCCTGTAGGCCAAGGCCTCAACACCATTTATTGAAACTGTCTGCCTGTACTTATCCATTGTAAGGGGACAAGCAGCCAGTGTGGCAAGGCCAATGCCACTAGGTGTGACAGAAACTGTCTTGGGAGTGACTACCCCAGTTTCTACTATGGACCCAAAAGTGAACCCAACTACACCCTTAACTTGACTGTTGCCAGCAGTCCCACCACTAGTACCACTACTGCTAGGGGCACTAGAGCTTGATGTATTAGTGGTGGTAGGCTCAGGGGGTTTACCTGGACAGGACTTATCCCCTGGCCTATGGCCTCTATTTTTACACACAAAGCACCAAGGCTTTTTAATGTGTGCAGGTTGGGAAGAAGAGGAAGAATTTGTTTTATCCCCACCCTCTGAAGAGTGTTTAAGATTTGAAGTGGGATCTTTGGTTTTACCCTTATCCCCATGCTTATCTTGAGATTTTTCACCATCTTTCTTCTTATTGCCATCTTTGTCACCCCCTGTATGAACTTTTCTGTTCACCCTTGTTCTGACCCATTTGTCTGCCTTCTTTCCCAATTCTTGGGGAGAGGTCAGATCAGAGTCTACCAGGTACTGGTGCAACAAATCAGACACACAACTATTAAGTATATGCTCTCTCAGGATTGTGTTATACAGGCTCTCATAATCAGTAACTTTACTGCCATGTAACCACCCCTCCAAGGCCTTCACTGAATGGTCAATGAAATCAACCCAGTCTTGTGAAGACTCCTTTTTGGTCTCTCTGAACTTTATCCTGTATTGTTCAGTGGTTAAGCCATAACCATCCAGGAGTGCATTCTTAAGAACTGTAAAATTATTGGCATCACTTTCTTTCACAGTAAGGAGTCTATCCCTACCCTTTCCACTAAATGATAGCCATAGGATAGCAGCCCACTGCCTTTGAGGGACATCCTGTACAACACAGGCCCTCTCAAGTGCAGCAAACCACTTGTTAATGTCATCCCCCTCCTTATAAGGGGGAACTATCTTGTGCAGATTCCTGGAATCATGCTCTTTTGCAGGATGACTATGGGGAATACTGCTGCTGCCACCATGGGTATTTAAACCCAACTTCTGTCTTTCCTTCTCTAATTCAAAAGACTGTCTATCCAAATCCAGCTGTTGCTTTTTAAGCTTCAGTCTGGTTTGTTCCACCCTCAACTTATTGAGTTCCCTCTCTAACATTCTGTCATCAGGGTTGGTGGGAGGGACATTTCTAGAATTAGAGCTATGATGGGAATGAACAGAAGGAGACCTGTCCCTTACAGAAACCACTCTAACAGCTTGGTTTACAGAAACATTACTACCAGTATGGTGAGAATAAATGCTTTTGCTATGATGTGAGACAACACTATTTATTTGGTGTGGCTCATCATCATTACCATCTATGCTAGATTGTCTAGTAATGGGCAGGCTAGGAAGTTTCTTTCCTGAATCTTTTCCTGGGGGAGTCCCTGAATCAGATTGGGAACTATTAGGTACTTTTTCAACAGATGGGGCACCTATGGCCTTATCCTGTTCTCTAAGCATGTTAAGTAACAGTTCCAAGGAAGGATTTTTCCCTACACTCAAACCTCTCTCTATACAGAGACTCCTTGCTCTTTTCCAGCTAAGGTTGTCATATGCAAGTTTGGACAGATCAACACTTTGGCCTGTGCCAGACATTTTTTAGAGAGAATTAAAGTGATAGAAAAAGAGAAAAAAGTTTTCAGAACTTTTTGGAAAGACAGAAAAAACTTTTTAAACTTTTAAGAACTTTTTGAAAGTTTAGAAGTACTTTTCAGCACTTAGAAAAGAGTGAAAAGAGGAAATGCAAAACTTTTTGGCTATGTGTATATACACTGACCTTGTTTTGTATATTTTTCTCTTATGAAAAGTACAATGACAAGAGTGGTAAGCAGTCTCAAGCACTTATCCCACCACTGCACAACCAATGTAGGAGGCTGGACTGGCTTGTAGTGAGTACCAAGGGGTACTTGCACCTTGCACCAGGCCCAGTTATCCCTTATTAGTGTATAGGGTGTCTAGCAGCTTAGGCTGATAGATAATGGTAGCTTAGCAGAGCAGCTTAGGCTGAACTAGGAGACGTGTGAAGCTACTACAGTACCACCTAGTGTCATATGCACAATATCATAAGAAAACACAATACACAGTTATACTAAAAATAAAGGTACTTTATTTTTATGACAATATGCCAAAGTATCTTAGAGTGTACCCTCAGTGAGAGGATAGGAAATATACACAAGATATATATACACAATAGCAAAAATATGCAGTATAGTCTTAGAAAACAGTGCAAACAATGTATAGTTACAATAGGATGCAATGGGGAAACATAGGGATAGGGGCAACACAAACCATATACTCCAAAAGTGGAATGCGAACCACGAATGGACCCCAAACCTATGTGACCTTGTAGAGGGTCGCTGGGACTATTAGAAAATAGTGAGAGTTAGAAAAATAACCCTCCCCAAGACCCTGAAAAGTGAGTGCAAAGTGCACTAAAGTTCCCCTAAGGACAAAGTAGTCGTGTTAGAGGAATAATGCAGGAAAGACACAAACCAGCAATGCAACAACTGTGGATTTCCAATCTAGGGTACCTGTGGAACAAGGGGACCAAGTCCAAAAGTCACAAGCAAGTCGGAGATGGGCAGATGCCCAGGAAATGCCAGCTGCGGGTGCAAAGAAGCTTCTACTGGACAGAAGAAGCTGAGGTTTCTGCAGGAACGAAAAGGGCTAGAGACTTCCCCTTTGGTGGACGGATCCCCCTCGCCTTGGAGAGTCGTGCAGAAGTATTTTCCCGCCGAAAGGACGCCAACAAGCCTTGCTAGTTGCAAATCGTGCGTTTGGCGTTTTTGGACGCTGCTGGGGCCCAGGAGGGACCAGGAGGTCGCAAATTGGACCTGAAGAGAGAGGGGACGTCGAGCAAGACAAAGAGTCCTCACTGAAGCAGGTAGCACCCAGAAAAGTTCCAGAAACAGGCACTACGAGGATGCGTGAAACGGTGCTCGCCGAAGTTGCACAAAGGAGTCCCACGTCGCCGGAGACCAACTTAGAAAGTCGTGCAATGCAGGTTAGAGTGCCGTGGACCCAGGATTGGCTGTGCACAAAGGATTTCTGCCGGAAGTGCACAGGGGCCGGAGTAGCTGCAAAGTCGCGGTTCCCAGCAATGCAGCCCAGCGAGGTGAGGCAAGGACTTACCTCCACCAAACTTGGACTGAAGAGTCACTGGACTGTGGGGGTCACTTGGACAGAGTCGCTGGATTCAAGGGACCTCGCTCGTCGTGCTGAGAGGAGACCCAAGGGACCGGTAATGCAGCTTTTTGGTGCCTGCGGTTGCAGGGGGAAGATTCCGTCGACCCACGGGAGATTTCTTCGGAGCTTCTGGTGCAGAGAGGAGGCAGGCTACCCCCACAGCATGCACAAGCAGGAAAACAGTCGAGAAGGCGGCAGGATCAGCGTTACAGAGTTGCAGTAGTCGTCTTTGCTACTATGTTGCAGGTTTGCAGGCTTCCAGCGCGGTCAGCAGTCGTTTCCTTATCACAAGGTGAAGAGAGAGATGCAGAGGAACTCGGATGAGCTCTTGCATTCGTTATCTAAAGTTTCCCCAGAGACAGAGACCCTAAATAGCCAGAAAAGAGGGTTTGGCTACCTAGGAGAGAGGATAGGCTACTAACACCTGAAGGAGCCTATCAGCAGGAGTCTCTGACGTCACCTGGTGGCACTGGCCACTCAGAGCAGTCCAGTGTGCCAGCAGCACCTCTGTTTCCAAGATGGCAGAGGTCTGGAGCACACTGGAGGAGCTCTGGACACCTCCCAGGGGAGGTGCAGGTCAGGGGAGTGGTCACTCCCCTTTCCTTTGTCCAGTTTCGCGCCAGAGCAGGGGCTAAGGGGTCCCTGAACCGGTGTAGACTGGCTTATGCAGAATTGGGCACCTCTGTGCCCAACAAAGCATTTCCAGAGGCTGGGGGAGGCTACTCCTCCCCTGCCTTCACACCATTTTCCAAAGGGAGAGGGTGTCACACCCTCTCTCAGAGGAAGTTCTTTGTTCTGCCATCCTGGGCCAGGCCTGGCTGGACCCCAGGAGGGCAGCTGCCTGTCTGAGGGGTTGGCAGCAGCAGCAGCTGCAGTGAAACCCCAGGAAGGGCAGTTTGGCAGTACCAGGGTCTGTGCTACAGACCACTGGGATCATGGGATTGTGCCAACTATGCCAGGATGGCATAGAGGGGGCAATTCCATGATCATAGACATGTTACATGGCCATATTCGGAGTTACCATTGTGAAGCTACATATAGGTAGTGACCTATAGGTAGTGCACGCGTGTAATGGTGTCCCCGCACTCACAAAGTTCAGGGAATTGGCTCTGAACAATGTGGGGGCACCTTGGCTAGTGCCAGGGTGCCCTCACACTAAGTAACTTTGCACCTAACCTTTACCAGGTAAAGGTTAGACATATAGGTGACTTATAAGTTACTTAAGTGCAGTGTAAAATGGCTGTGAAATAACGTGGACGTTATTTCACTCAGGCTGCAGTGGCAGGCCTGTGTAAGAATTGTCAGAGCTCCCTATGGGTGGCAAAAGAAATGCTGCAGCCCATAGGGATCTCCTGGAACCCCAATACCCTGGGTACCTCAGTACCATATACTAGGGGATTATAAGGGTGTTCCAGTAAGCCAATGTAAATTGGTAAAATTGGTCACTAGCCTGTTAGTGACAATTTGAAAGTAATGAGAGAGCATAACCACTGAGGTTCTGGTTAGCAGAGCCTCAGTGAGACAGTTAGGCACCACACAAGGAACATATACATGCACACCTATGAGCACTGGGGCCCTGTGTGACAGGGTCCCAGTGACACATACATATAGGCCACAAACCTATGAGCACTGGGGTCCTGACCAGCAGGATCCCAGTGACACATAACAAACATACTGAAAACATAGTGTTTTCACTATGAGCACTGAGGCCTGGCTATCAGGATCCCAGTGAGACAGTGAAAACAGTGACAAACACCCTGACATACACTCACAAACAGGCCAAAAGTGGGGGTAACAAGGCTAGAAAGAGGCTACCTTCTTACACTTTGCACCTAACCTTTACCAGGTAAAGGTTAGACATATAGGTGACTTATAAGTTACTTAAGTGCAGTGTAAAATGGCTGTGAAATAACGTGGACGTTATTTCACTCAGGCTGCAGTGGCAGGCCTGTGTAAGAATTGTCAGAGCTCCCTATGGGTGGCAAAAGAAATGCTGCAGCCCATAGGGATCTCCTGGAACCCCAATACCCTGGGTACCTCAGTACCATATACTAGGGAATTATAAGGGTGTTCCAGTAAACCAATGTAAATTGGTAAAATTGGTCACTAGCCTGCTAGTGACAATTTGAAATGAGAGAGCATAACCACTGAGGTTCTAGTTAGCAGAGCCTCAGTGAGGCAGTTAGGCATCACACAGGGAACACATACCTATAGGTCACAAACTTATGAGCACTGGGGTCCTGACTAGCAGGGTCCCAGTGACACATAACAAACATACTGAAAACATAGGGTTTTCACTATGAGCACTGGGCCCTGGCTGGCAGGATCCCAGTGAGACAGTGAAAACACCCTGACATACACTCACAAACAGGCCAAAAGTGGGGGTAACAAGGCTAGAAAGAGGCTACTTTCTCACAGCGATCCATTGAGATGCAGGTTTTCTAGGGTACTGAGTGCCCACACTTGTCAATGAAAGTAAGGAAATTTGATAGGTTCTCAATGAGCTCCACTGGTTGCCACTTTCTAGAAGGATCCAATATATTGCGCTCTGCTTTGCCCTCAGAGCATATTTTGGAGCAGGCCCAGGGCTCCTTGCTGCCAAGTTTATGCAGACACTTCCTTTCGGCTCTTCCCTCCTACTAGGAGTCCACCATTTTGAAAGATCTTCATGGGGGGGGGATGTCCCTTCTCTATTGTTGCCTTCTCTCTATGGAAGGCACAAAGTCTTGGCCTGCGCAAAATAAAGGCTCTTAAAATTCTTTATTTCATTGATTACCTTCATATCTTCTATGATGTTATTAGTTCTGTACAAAGATGCCTTAAGGCTTTCAGTGCACTTTATAAGTAGCAACTCATCTCCGCTTATATCTGGCAGGTATAGGTTTTCAACACATTTAGCAGGTGCCTTCAAGCATTAAACACAGGGCTGGTGGTAATTTCAGAAGAAATCAAACAGCCCGAAATAATGGGTTGCAGCTCCCCTTCTTTGGTGGTGAAGTATGGTCACATGTCTCATGTTGCATGCGTGACCTATGTGTTGACTGGGAGATAGATCAGCTATGTGAAGCCTGAACATATAATATATGTCTAAACAGAGATATATTTCTGGAGCCTAAAATACCTGCCTCTGTGATCAGTTAGAGTGCGTTCAACACATCTTACTGTTGGTGTGTCTGTTGAGGAGGTGCACATACACTCCTCTTCGTAGACACCGTGCCGCTCTTCCTCGTGAAACTACTGAGCACTGGCATCAAAATGTTTGTGAAACCTTCCTCTGCTGTGAAACTAAGCCTGGGTCTTCCAAAAGCAGCAAAATAATAGTTAGAAATGCAAAAACATTGCAGAAAGAAAAGGCATCTTGTGCACTTCTTGTTCCAGTGTTACAACCACAAACTGGTACCCATGGTGTCTGTCGGTCTGCGTCCTGTGCCCCATTCAAGGTTGTTCACTTTGCGTCCCAGGCCAGGCTGATGGCTGTACTGAGTACAAACATTTACAAGCAACCGCTATAGAGATCAGGTCATTGCTCTCAAAGGAGTATTGGAGACATTTGTGACAAATGTTTCATCCTATTGTGCACAATGACCTTGCAGAATTTAAAAACAACACTGGTATTTTAGTGGAGTTGGCACTTTCTGAACTGGATGCTTCGGAACAGCATTGAAACCTAGTCGTTGTCAGGGTCGGCCACTCCATTAGGGCAGAGGAGCGTCACCCTCCCCTCCTCCAGCAGCAGAAGCTTCTCTTCGTGGTGGAGGGGGCGGGGCCACGGGGATGACGAGCACCGAGCGGAGTGCACTGTGCGATCCCCTCAGAGCGCATGTGTGTTTGGCCGGCCGTCTTGGGTCGGCTAAACACACATGTGCTGTAGGATCTCTCCGACAGAGCCTACACAGCCTAGCAGTCTGCCAGGGCGCTCCCAGCCAATCCTGATGCTGCCCTGACCCGCTTCAGGATTGGCAACTTACTACCCCGGGTGAGGCGTTGAAGCGATTTAGGGTGAGTAGCACGCTACTCCCAGCCCACCAAATTAGTTGCTAGTCAGTTGGTTATTGGGGTTAGTTTGCAGGCTGTGTGGGGGGGGTTGTTTCCTTTACTGTGATTATTAGAGCGGCTACATGAGGCACAATTACTAGCTGGAATTAATATTGTTATAGTTTCAAAGCGCTTTAAGACAGATATTTATGAGATCTTTAGAGTAAGGTGTACAGAGATGAGAGAGACAGAGGTAGAAAGAAGCAGAGGTCGATTTAAAAAACATAAGTGACTGGAAGGTCAGTTTTTCATGCTGGAGTTTAAGGTTACAACAGGTTGAGAATGTGTGCTGCAATTTGTGGATGTAAACCTGGTAAAAGAAACAGTTTCATTTAAAAATACTTCTCACAGTGAATAAAGGAAGTACAGTTTGACAAATAAGAGCATCTTTTTATGTACCCACTACAGCATATTAAATACTATACTATAAAAACAATTTGGAGTTCATGCAAATTATATGCACCATCAACAATATATTATAAAAGATGTTTGTAAACATCCATCAACTGAAAATATAACAAAGCAGCAATTAATATAGACACATTGCAGTAACAATTAGTATATTCATTGTCAGGTGTGTCACTCATTCAATGCCTGGTGTGGAAGTTGAATATATGTGTCTGTGGTCACCTTCTCCTAGGATCCACCTTGCCTCATAGCGCTTGCTATGTTCTTCCTAATATTATTTATATAGCGCTTTCTATACTGTTAGGGAGGCATAAGGCACGTCTTCGATTGAGGAAGTAGTTACTGCTTATTTACAATTAATATAGCGGTTCTTGACTTATAAACCATCTGCGCTTCTTGGCGCTGGAGACCTAAACATAGCGCAGAACGGCACAAACCTGAAAGATTTCCTAGCATTCCTCGTAGGTTGAGCAGCTCACAGAAGCACACAGGCCGGGTCCCCGGGAGTGCGGCCCCGCGCTGCAGGGCCCCCTGGGCCCCTGTGGCCCTCGGAGCACCAGGTCACGGTGGCCCAGACTGGCACAAGGTTCACAGGATATTTCCACGGGGGAGCTCTTCACTCGGGTGTTCCACTCACTTCTGGGTCACACAAGACGAGGTCTCTTCTTAGGTTTTGAGAGACTCTTACTGGGAATAAAGCAAAAGGCTTACTGCCAGGGCCTCACGCATTCTGAGTGAAAACGCGCGTTTTATCTCACTCTGCAGTTCAGAAGCAGTTGGCTCCAGACACCCCTGAACCCACACGGGGGGCATCTCCTCGCATCATCTAACTACCCCAGTTGCACAAGGAACGCCCGGGGCCTGTTCTGGAGTCAGAGAGGTCTACCTGCATCTTTTCTTCTATGGTCTGTACAGCGCCCTTGTCCCTACAGCGCTGCGTGCCAGGCGCTATGTATCGTGCAGCTCCGTTGTGCGTAAAGAGTGTTTTATTGTGCAGAGCTCGCCTGGGCGATGGCGTGCTTTCAGCGCAGATATGGATGAAGGGCATTTACCAAAACGTCACACAGCACAATGCAGCTGCATGACAGGGAGAGAGCAGTAATGCAACATATCTACTGACCGTGATTTGCGCTGCCTTGCGTTACTCTGGATTTACTAAACCCACAGGGCCACAGGAGGTGGCTTACTGTATCCCACTAAAGGACTTGTTGCCTCACATCTCCTTGCGCGACTCGAGGGCAGTGCGAGCCCTTTGTAAATCTGCGCCGGTGTGCATGCTTTCTTGCACGTAGCCAGTATGGGAGCGGGCGGTTTTGTTGTAGCGCCTGTATGAGTGACAGCTTGTTTTACTGCACAGCGCTGGTCGGTGGGCAGGCCGTGTTGTGTTATGCAGCATCAGTAAGGGCTAGTGGCATGATGTATTCTACAGTTTAGGTAGGGGTGAGGAGCATTGCGTTGGACACCTTCACAAAGACGTCAAGCAACGCAGCGCAGGAACCAAGGGTGCTGCGCTAAGCTGAGTGACAGGAAGCGAACAGGATAGCGCCATCTCCAGAAAGATATGACGCTGTTTCTCTCTCCTCGTGTTGGTGATTTGAGCCTACCTTGGGCGCGCACACAGCCAGGCACCCTAGTACCCTTCCAGCACAAAATCCTATGCTCAGACTAAACTGAACACTTTACCCGCATTGGATGCGTGCTGTACAGTGCAGCACACAAGCAACGTTGCAAGAGCCAGGAGAAATAAAGACATTTCTCCTTTTCAACGCCTGCCTTAATGAGACATTATTTTTTGGTCCGAAGCCAGGTCAACCATTCTTAGGGGCAAAATTGCTAAGTTGTCACATAAGAGTGCCAACGTTGCTGCACTGTGTGAGAGCCAAGGACAGTTCAATACATCATAAGACAAGCAGGACGCATGAGAGGGGCTGCGGACAGTGAAAAAGGAGAGGAATGCAGATTAGGAGGAATATTAAGTGAGAGAAAGCATATTCATTTGTCAAATAACCAACATTTTTGAGAACTTTCACAACAGCGAGGGAGCAAGTATTGCCTTTTGTCCGCCTGTATGCAAAAATTCCATCTCTAAAGTGCCACTTCGAGAAGACCGAGCGGGTGAAGCGCGCGTCTCTGTTAAAGCGCTCCCTCTTTCGGAGCTTTGTAGCCCTGTGAGCGCACTCCTATCACCCAATACTACATAAGCCGAAGCGTGCTTTCACATTACACAGTCCTTGCCTGTGAGTGTAATCATTTTTGGAGGTGGCACTTTAAAAATTACAAATAGGGACCTTGTCCCCTTGGGCTTTCCAGTTTTCTGAGAAGCCATCCCCAGGTCATCTTAAGCCCTGAAGAAGCCCTCCTATCTTCATGAGGGTGGAAACATTTACAGACACACCATTAATTGTCAAAACACTGTGATTTTAACTTGGTCTTCCTGGACTCTCTGATGAAGATATCATACATGGATGTCTGTTAAACCAATATACCTGTATCATACTCGCTGTTTTCATGTTTCTTTGGTTATGGTACGTCGCTTGGAGTGATGCACACTTTTCAATCGGTTTCTCTTTATTCTTGCCTAATATCTTACAAGGTCCAGTATGCAATAAATCATATTGGCTGAACTTGTCATATTTGGAGCGTGCTGCCTCTCTCCTCATTAACGCCCTGATTATGATCTTGGCGGACAGGATTTCTCTGTCACAAACGTGACGGACATCCCGTCCGCAAATTGCAATTCCATTATATCCTACGGAACTTGTGAGATGGCTGACAATATATCCATCACGTTTGTGACAGACTATTCCATTCACCAAAATTGTAATCCTGCCTCAAGTCACAGCAGCCATTTCGTTGTTTTTATTAAATTAAAAAGTTGCTTAAATACGTTCCATGTGTACGCCTGTGTAAAACTTGTCCACGTACAACTTTGGACACATCCCAACTCTCTTGATGGTTCCTTAGATGGATGCCCAGCCATTGATTACGCACCCAGCCCCTGAGCTGGGCAGCTGCCCTTGCGTTAGAAGTGGTCTAGCCATTGCCTAGCTGCGGACGGACTGTTCACCTGATTCTAGCGCCTATCAAAAGAAACTACTATAGCGCCATCTCACGTGCAAATGTTTCTTACATCCTCAGAGCCTGTGCTATCTCAAAAAAGCCTCAAAATTATTTGTAAAAGACCTGAATGAAAAACTGACCTTGCTTAAAATGTCTGGACATTTCAGGACTCGCTTGTTCGTTTCCATCCCCTGCACGCCTCCTCTCTCTCATCACTGCCTGCTTCACGTCACAGGCGGGTTTACCATCAGCCTTATTGTTGTATTACGTCACAGCCTGCTTCATGTTGCAGGCGGGTTTACCATCAGCCTTATTGTTGTATTAATGCACAGCCTGCTTCACGTCACAGGCGGGATTACCATCAGCCTTATTGCTGTATTACCGCACAGCCTGCTTCACGTCACGGGCGGGTTTACCATCAGACTTATTGTTGTATTACGTCACAGCCTGCTTCACATCACAGGCGGGTTTCCCATCAGCCTTATTGTTGTATTACGTCACAGCCTGCTTCACATCACAGGCGGGTTTCCCATCAGCCTTATTGTTGTATTACCGCACAGCCTGCTTCACGTCACAGGTGGGTTTACCATCAGCCTTATTGTTGTATTACGTCACAGCCTGCTTCACATCACATGCGGGTTTCCCATCAGCCTTATTGTTGTATTACCGCACAGCCTGCTTCACTTCACAGGCGGGTTTAATTACCGCACAGCCTGCTTCACGCCACAGGCGGGTTTAATTACCGCACAGCCTGCTTCACGTCACAGGGGGGTTTAATTACCGCACAGCCTGCTTCACGTCACAGGTGGGTTTACCATGAGCCTTATTGTTGTATTAAAGCACAGCCTGCTTTACGTCACAGGCGGGTTTACCATGAGCCTTATTGTTGTATTAAAGCACAGCCTGCTTGAGCAGTATTTCAAGTCGTTTTTTTTACCCAAAGTGGACTGTTCAGGTAATTATTGAGTGCAAAACTACAAATCCAAAATTGAGTGCATTGCTTTGAACACAATCAACCAGGCAGAGAGTTTTGTAATTTTTTGAGTGCAAGTTGCATTTTGAGTAACTTTGTGTATTTACGCTTCAGCCTCTTATGCGGGATTCGCATACCCCTACATAATAATCAGTGGTCGGGCAGTTAATTGTCTTTCATGCAAGTCACACGCTATTTATTCCATTACACTACTTGACATCACATAAGACAAACTGTCAAGAGTGGTGTCCATCACCTGGTACTGTAACAGTCCACAGCAGTGAACCACCCATCACCAACTGACCGCTAAGGAATAACCAAAGGAATCTGCCTCCTTCCACTGACCAATGGAAGACACTCATCTTTTCCACTAAGGAAAGTCCCACCAAGCTAAGTATTGTGACTGATTCTCAATACCTCACAATGACAATCAGATATGGAATGAACGTAACAAAGCCCATCCCAGTGGATCTCTGATCTGTGTCATCCTCTAACTGATGCCGGCTCAGAACAGTAAACTGTAAACAAAGTATCTTGGGACAGTAAACTTTAAACAAAGTATCTTAGGACAGTAAACTTTAAACAAAGTATCTGAGGACAGTAAACTTTAAACAAAGTATCTCTGAACAGTAAACTCTAAACAAAGTATCTCAGGACAGAAAACATTAAACAAAGTAGCTCGGGACAGTAAACTTTAAACAAAGAAGCTCGGGACAGTAAACTTTAAACAAAGTAGCTCGGGACAGTAAACTTTAAACAAAGTATCTCGGGACAGTAAACTTTAAACAAAGTAACTCGGGACAGAAAACATTAAACAAAGTATCTCAGAACAGTAAACTTTAAACAAAGTATCTCAGGACAGAAAACATTAAACAAAGAATCTCAGAACAGTAAACTTTAAACAAAGTATCTCAGGACAGAAAACATTAAACAAAGTATCTCAGAACAGTAAACTTTAAACAAAGTATCTCAGGACAGAAAACATTAAACAAAGTATCTAAGAACAGTAAACTTTAAACAAAGTATCTCAGAACAGTAAACTTTAAACAAAGTATCTCAGGACAGAAAACATTAAACAAAGTATCTCAGGATAGTACATTTTAAACAAAGTATCTCAGGACCGAAAACATTAAACAAAGTATCTCAGGATAGTACATTTTAAACGAAGTATCTCAGTATAGTAAACTTTAAACAAAGTATCTCGGGACAGTAAACTTTAAACAAAGTATCTTAGGACAGCAAACATTAAACAAAGTATCTCAGAACAGTAAACTGTAAACAAAGTATCTCAGGACAGAAAACATTAAACAAAGTATCTCAGGATAGCACATTTTAAACGAAGTATCTCAGTATAGTAAACTTTAAACAAAGTATCTCGGGACAGTAAACTTTAAACAAAGTATCTTAGGACAGCAAACATTAAACAAAGTATCTCAGAACAGTAAACTGTAAACAAAGTATCTCAGGACAGAAAACATTAAACAAAGTATCTCAGGATAGTAAACTTTAAACAAAGTATCTCAGGACAGAAAACATTAAACAAAGTATCTCAGGATAGTACATTTTAAACGAAGTATCTCAGTATAGTAAACTTTAAACAAAGTATCTCGGGACAGTAAACTTTAAACAAAGTATCTTAGGTCAGCAAACATTAAACAAAGTATCTCAGAACAGTAAACTGTAAACAAAGTATCTCAGGACAGAAAACATTAAACAAAGTATCTCAGGATAGTAAACTTTAAACAAAGTATCTCAGGACAGAAAACATTAAACAAAGTATCTCAGGATAGTACATTTTAAACAAAGTATCTCAGTATAGTAAACTTCAAAGAAAGTATCTTAGGACAGCAAACATTAAACAAAGTAGCTCGGGACAGTAAACTTTAAACAAAGTAGCTCGGGACAGTAAACTTTAAACAAAGTAGCTCGGGACAGTAAACTTTAAACAAAGTATCTCAGGACAGTAAACTTTAAACAAAGTATCTCGGGACAGTAAACTTTAAACAAACTATCTCAGGACAGTAAACGTTAAACAAAGTACCTTAGGGCAGTAAACTTTAAACAAAGTATTTCCAGACACTAAACTTTAAACAAAGTATCTCAGGAGATTAAACTTTACACAAAGTATCTCAGCTTGCACAACCCAGAGCTGTACAGAGCTGCCAGCTTCCTGAAAACCATAAACTGCATGCCTGTATCACACTCTCCTTCATCCATCACACTGCTAAGCGCTACACCCCATAACGTGATAGCTGCACCTCAGATTTCATCATGCGTGACATGGAAAAACTTCCAGCATAGGCTGAAAACACACACAATACACGTCCAGCCATACACCCTCTGCAGTGTAGCGTGCTACCCATGTACGCAAGTGCCTTAGTTCCCAACATAGTAAGCACTATGTAAGTGTTGCAATACAATACCCATGTCCAATTAGCAAGGCTATTGCGTGACACGCAAAGCTGGAGTGACGCTGTACTTCTCGTGTACAGTGATCTCTGCTCATGTGCAACACAAAGTGCATGGTTGGATGAAGGAAGCAACACACATCACTACAGGGGAAGATCCCCTTTCTACAGAGGACACACACACACACACACACACAGGCAGTGCCCCTTTCTACAGAGGACACATCCGCACAGGCAGTGCCCCTATCTACAGAGGACACATCTGCACAGGCAGTGCCCCTTTCTACAGAGGACATATCCGCACAGGCAGTGCCCCTTTCTACAAAGGACACACACACAGGCAGTGCCCCTTTCTACAGAGGACACATCTGCACAGACAGTGCCCCTTTCTACAAAGGACACACAGGCAGTGCCCCTTTCTACAGAGGACACATCTGCACAGGCAGTGCCCCTTTCTACAGAGGACACACACACACACAGGCAGTGCCCCTTTCTACAGAGGACACATCTGCACAGGCAGTGCCTCTTTCTAATGAGGACATGTAGGAAAGTACCATCTTGCCTGGCATGTTACCCCCATTTTTCACTGTATATATGTTGTTTTAGTTGTATGTGTCACTGGGACCCTGGTAACCCAGGGCCCCAGTGCTCATAAGTGTGCCTGAATGTGTTACCTGTGTAGTGACTAACTGTCTCACTGAGGCTCTGCTAATCAGAACCTCAGTGGTTATGCTCTCTCATTTCTTTCCAAATTGTCACTGACAGGCTAGTGACCATTTTTACCAATTTACATTGGCTTACTGGAACACCCTTATAATTCCCTAGTATATGGTACTGAGGTACCCAGGGTATTGGGGTTCCAGGAGATCCCTATGGGCTGCAGCATTTCTTTTGCCACCCATAGGGAGCTCTGACAATTCTTACACAGGCCTGCCACTGCAGCCTGAGTGAAATAACGTCCACGTTATTTCACAGCCATTTTACACTGCACTTAAGTAACTTATAAGTCACCTATATGTCTAACCTTTACCTGGTAAAGGTTAGGTGCAAAGTTACTTAGTGTGAGGGCACCCTGGCACTAGCCAAGGTGCCCCTACATTGTTCAGAGCCAATTCACTGAACTTTGTGAGTGCAGGGACACCATTACACGCGTGCACTACATATAGGTCACTACCTATATGTAGCTTCACCATGGTAACTCCGAATATGGCCATGTAACATGTCTATGATCATGGAATTGCCCCCTCTATGCCATCCTGGCATTGTTGGTACAATTCCATGATCCCAGTGGTCTGTAGCACAGACCCTGGTACTGCCAGACTGCCCTTCCTGGGGTTTCTCTGCAGCTGCTGCTGCCAACCCCTCAGACAGGCAGCTGCCCTCCTGGGGTCCAGCCAGGCCTGGCCCAGGATGGCAGAACAAAGAACTTCCTCTGAGAGAGGGTGTGACACCCTCTCCCTTTGGAAAATGGTGTGAAGGCAGGGGAGGAGTGGCCTCCCCCAGCCTCTGGAAATGCTTTGTTGGGCACAGATGTGCCCAATTCTGCATAAGCCAGTCTACACCGGTTCAGGGACCCCTTAGCCCCTGCTCTGGCGCGAAACTGGACAAAGGAAAGGGGAGTGACCACTCCCCTGACCTGCACCTCCCCTGGGAGGTGTCCAGAGCTCCTCCAGTGTGCTCCAGACCTCTGCCATCTTGGAAACAGAGGGGCTGCTGGCACACTGGACTGCTCTGAGTGGCCAGTGCCACCAGGTGACGTCAGAGACTCCTTGTGATAGGCTCCTTCAGGTGTTAGTAGCCTTTCCTCTCTCCTAGGTAGCCAAACCCTCTTTTCTGGCTATTTAGGGTCTCTGTCTCTGGGGAAACTTTAGATAACGAATGCATGAGCTCAGCCGAGTTCCTCTGCATCTCCCTCTTCACCTTCTGATAAGGAATCGACCGCTGACCGCGCTGGAAGCCTGCAAACCTGCAACATAGTAGCAAAGACGACTACTGCAACTCTGTAACGCTGATCCTGCCGCCTTCTCGACTGTTTTCCTGCTTGTGCATGCTGTGGGGGTAGTCTGCCTCCTCTCTGCACCAGAAGCTCCGAAGAAATCTCCCGTGGGTCGACGGAATCTTCCCCCTGCAACCGCAGGCACCAAAAAGCTGCATTACCGGTCCCTTGGGTCTCCTCTCAGCACGACGAGCGAGGTCCCTCGAATCCAGCGACACCGTCCAAGTGACCCCCACAGTCCAGTGACTCTTCAGCCCAAGTTTGGTGGAGGTAAGTCCTTGCCTCACCTCGCTGGGCTGCATTGCTGGGAACCGCGACTTTGCAAGCTTCTCCGGCCCCTGTGCACTTCCGACGGAAATCCTTCGTGCACAGCCAAGCCTGGGTCCACGGCACTCTAACCTGCATTGCACGACTTTCTACGTTGGTCTCCGGCGACGTGGGACTCCTTTGTGAAACTTCGGCGAGCACCGTTTCACGCATCCTCGTAGTGCCTGTTTCTGGCACTTCTCCGGGTGCTATCTGCTTCAGTGAGGGCTCTTTGTCTTGCTCGACGTCCCCTCTCTCTGCAGGTCCAATTTGCGACCTCCTGGTCCCTCCTGGGCCCCAGCAGCGTCCAAAAACGCCAAACGCACGATTTGCGTGTAGCAAGGCTTGTTGGCGTCCATCTGGCGGGAAAACACTTCTGCACGACTCTCCAAGGCGTGGGGGATCCATCCTCCAAAGGGGAAGTCTCTAGCCCTTGTCGTTCCTGCAGTATTCACAGTTCTTCAGCCTAGTAAGAGCTTCTTTGCACCAACCGCTGGCATTTCTTGGGCATCTGCCCATCTCCGAGCTGCTTGTGACTTTTGGACTTGGTCCCCTTGTTCCACAGGTACCCTCAGTCAGGAATCCATCGTTGTTGCATTGCTGATTTGTGTTTTCCTTGCATTTTCCCTCTAACACGACTATTTTGTCCTTAGGGGAACTTTGGTGCACTTTGCACTCACTTTTCAGGGTCTTGGGGAGGGTTATTTTGCTAACTCTCACTATTTTCTAATAGTCCCAGCGACCCTCTACAAGGTCACATAGGTTTGGGGTCCATTCGTGGTTCGCATTCCACTTTTGGAGTATATGGTTTGTGTTGCCCCTATCCCTATGTTTCCCCATTGCATCCTATTGTAACTATACATTGTTTGCACTGTTTTCTAAGACTATACTGCATATTTTTGCTATTGTGTATATATATCTTGTGTATATTTCCTATCCTCTCACTGAGGGTACACTCTAAGATACTTTGGCATATTGTCATAAAAATAAAGTACCTTTATTTTTAGTATAACTGTGTATTGTGTTTTCTTATGATATTGTGCATATGACACTAAGTGGTACTGTAGTAGCTTCACACGTCTCCTAGTTCAGCCTAAGCTGCTCTGCTAAGCTACCATTATCTATCAGCCTAAGCTGCTAGACACCCTATACACTAATAAGGGATAACTGGGCCTGGTGCAAGGTGCAAGTACCCCTTGGTACTCAATACAAGCCAGTCCAGCCTCCTACATTGGCTGTGCAGCGGTGGGATAAGTGCTTTGAGACTACTTACCACTCTTGTCATTGTACTTTTCATAAGAGAAAAATATACAAAACAAGGTCAGTGTATATACACATAGCCAAAAAGTTTTGCATTTCCTCTTTTCACTCTTTTCTAAGTGCTGAAAAGTACTTCTAAACTTTCAAAAAGTTCTTAAAAGTTTAAAAAGTTTTTTCTGTCTTTCCAAAAAAGTTCTGAAAACTTTTTTTCTTTGTCTATCACTTTAACTCTCTCTAAAAATGTCTGGCACAGGCCAAAAAGTTGAACTGTCCAAACTTGCATATGATCACCTTAGCTGGAAAGGAGCAAGGAGTCTCTGCATAGAGAGAGGTTTGAGTGTAGGGAAGAATCCTTCCTTAGAACTGTTAATTAATATGCTTAGAGTACAGGATAAGACCATAAGTGCCCAATCTGTAGAAAAAGTAGCTAATGGTTCTCAATCTGATCCAGGGACTCCCCCAGGAAAAGGTTCAGGAAAGAAACTTCTCAGCCTGCCCATTACTAGACAGTCTAGCATAGTTGGTACAGAGGTTGAATCACATCATACTGATGATGTGCTCTCACATTATGCTGGTAGCCAAGCTGTTAGGGTGCCCTTGGTAAGGGACAGGTCTCCTTCTGTTCATTCCCATCATACCTCTGTATCTAGAAATATCCCTCCCACCCACCCTGATGACAGATTGTTAGAAAGGGAGCTCAATAGATTGAGAGTGGAGCAAACCAGACTGAAGCTCAAGAAGCAACAGCTGGATTTGGATAGACAGTCTTTAGAAATAGAGAGGGAAAGACAGAAGATGGGTTTAGATACCCATGGTGGCAGCAGCAGTATTCCCCATAGTCATCCTGCAAAAGAGCATGATTCCAGGAATCTGCATAAGATAGTTCCCCCTTACAAGGAGGGGGATGACATTAACAAGTGGTTTGCTGCACTTGAGAGGGCCTGTGCTGTACAGGATGTCCCTCAAAAGCAGTGGGCTGCTATCCTATGGCTATCATTTACTGGAAAAGGTAGGGATAGGCTCCTTACTGTAAAAGAAAATGATGCTAACAATTTCCAAGTTCTTAAGAATGCACTCCTGGATGGTTATGGCTTAACCACTGAACAGTACAGGATAAAGTTCAGAGATACCAAAAAGGAGTCTTCACAAGACTGGGTTGATTTCATTGACCAGGCAGTGAAGGCCTTGGAGGGGTGGTTACATGGCAGTAAAGTTACTGATTATGACAGCCTGTATAACTTGATCCTGAGAGAGCATATTCTTAATAATTGTGTGTCTGATTTGTTGCACCAGTACTTGGTGGACTCTGATCTGACCTCTCCCCAAGAATTGGGAAAGAAGGCAGACAAATGGGTCAGAACAAGAGTGAACAGAAAAGTTCATACAGGGGGTGACAAAGATGGCAACAAAAAGAAGGATGGTAAGTCTTCTGACAAGGGTGGGGACAAATCTAAAAATGAGTCTTCATCAGGCCCACAAAAACACTCTGGTGGGGGTGGTGGGCCCAAATCCTCCTTTAATCAGAACAAGGAAAAGAAACCATGGTGCTATTTATGTAAAATAAAAGGCCATTGGACAACAGATCCCAGTTGTCCAAAGAAAGGCACCACAGCTCCTACCACTACAACCCCTACTGCTACACCTAGTGTCCCTACTAATAGCAGTGGTGGTGGGAGCAAACCTACTAATAGCCAATCCAAGGGAGTAGCTGGGCTCACTTTTGGTAATTTAGTTGGGGTTGGTCTGATTAGGGAGACCACAGAGGCTACTTTAGTCTCTGAAGGGGCTATTGACTTAGCCACTTTGGTTGCTTGCCCCCATAACTTGGAGAAGTACAAGCAACTAACCCTAATAAATGGTGTTGAGGTCCAGGCCTACAGGGACACAGGTGCCAGTGTCACAATGGTGATTGAGAAACTGGTGCACCCTGAACAACACATACTTGGACACCAGTACCAAGTAACCGATGCTCACAACATAACACAAAGCCACCCCATGGCTGTTGTAAATCTCAACTGGGGGGGGGTATCTGGTCCAAAGAAAGTTGTGGTAGCTTCAGATTTACCTGTAGACTGTCTATTAGGGAACGATTTGGAGACATCAGCTTGGTCAGATGTGGAGTTGGAGGCCCATGCAGCAATGCTGGGCATCCCAGGGCATATTTTTGCTTTGACAAGGGCTCAGGCCAAAAAGCAAAAAGGACAGGGAAGCTTGGATCCTGGAACAATGGACCAAGTGCTCCCTAAAGCTAGGGCTAGTAGAAGCAAACCACTTCCTACTATCCCTCCCTCTACAGTGGATTCTACTTCTGAGGAAGAAGAATTCCCTCCCTGTGCAGAACCTACACCAGAGGAGCTGGAAGCAGACACTGCTGAGCTTTTGGGTGAAGGGGGGCCTGCCAGAGAGGAGCTGAGTGTGGCACAGCAAACCTGTCCCACATTAGAGGGTCTCAGACAGCAAGCTGTCAAACAGGCTAATGGGGATGTCAGTGACTCACACAGAGTTTACTGGGAGGACAACCTCTTGTACACTGAGCATAGGGATCCTAAACCTGGAGCTGCCAGGAGATTAGTGATTCCTCAGGAGTACAGAAAGTTCCTCCTAACACTGGCACATGACATTCCCTTAGCTGGGCACCTTGGTCAAATGAAAACTTGGGACAGATTGGTACCATTGTTTCATTGGCCTAGGATGTCTGAGGACACAAAAGAATTTTGCAAGTCCTGTGAAACCTGTCAAGCCAGTGGCAAGACAGGTGGCACCCCAAAGGCACCCCTTATCCCACTGCCTGTGGTTGGGGTTCCCTTTGAAAGGGTAGGGGTTGACATAGTTGGCCCCCTTGACCCTCCTACTGCTTCAGGCAATAGGTTTATCTTGGTAGTAGTGGACCATGCCACAAGATATCCTGAAGCTATTCCTTTAAGGACCACTACAGCTCCTGCAGTGGCAAAGGCCCTCCTGGGAATATTTTCCAGGGTGGGCTTCCCAAAGGAAGTAGTATCAGACAGAGGAAGCAATTTCATGTCTGCATACTTAAAGGCCATGTGGAAGGAGTGTGGTGTAACTTACAAGTTCACAACACCCTATCATCCACAAACAAATGGACTGGTGGAGAGATTTAATAAAACTCTCAAAGGCATGATTATGGGACTCCCTGAAAAACTCCGCAGGAGATGGGATATCCTTCTACCATGCCTCCTTTTTGCCTACAGGGAGGTACCCCAGAAAGGAGTGGGCTTCAGCCCCTTTGAACTTCTTTTTGGACACCCTGTTAGGGGTCCACTCACACTTGTAAAGGAGGGTTGGGAACAACCTTTAAAAGCTCCTAAGCAGGATATTGTGGATTATGTACTTGGCCTCAGATCAAGGATGGCTGAGTACATGAAAAAGGCCAGTAAAAACCTTCAGGCCAGCCAAGAGCTCCAGAAGCAATGGCATGATCAGAAGGCTGTTTTGGTTCAGTACCAACCAGGGCAGAAAGTGTGGGTCTTGGAGCCTGTGGCCCCAAGAGCACTCCAAGATAAATGGAGTGGACCCCACACAATTGTTGAAAAGAAGGGTGAAGTCACCTTCTTGGTTGACTTAGGCACTGCCAGGAGTCCCCTTAGGGTGCTCCATGTCAACCGCCTGAAACCCTACTATGACAGGGCTGATCTCACCCTGCTCATGGCAACAGATGAGGGACAGGAAGAAGACAGTGATCCTCTACCTGATCTCTTCTCTTCCACAGAACAAGATGCTCTTGTGGAAGGTGTAGTTTTGGTTGATTGTCTTACTGCTGAGCAGAAAGATAATTGCATAAATCTCCTAGGACAATTTTCAGAACTCTTCTCCATTGTGCCAGGCACCACTTCTTGGTGTGAGCACACTATAGATACTGGAGACAGTTTACCTGTCAAAAGTAAGATCTATAGGCAGCCTGACCATGTCAGGGACTGCATAAAGCAAGAAGTTCAGAAAATGTTGGAACTAGGAGTGGTTGAGCACTCTGACAGTCCATGGGCTTCTCCTGTGGTACTGGTACCAAAACCCAATTCTAAAGATGGAAAGAAGGAAATGAGGTTTTGTGTCGACTATAGAGGTCTCAACTTGGTAACCAAAACTGATGCTCACCCTATACCCAGGGCAGATGAGCTCATAGATGCACTGGCATCTGCCAAGTATCTAAGCACTTTTGATTTGACTGCAGGGTATTGGCAGATCAAATTGTCAGAAGATGCTAAATCTAAGACTGCATTTTCTACCATTGGAGGACATTACCAGTTTACTGTAATGCCTTTTGGTCTGAAAAATGCACCTGCCACTTTTCAGAGGTTGGTGAACACAGTCCTGCAAGGGCTGGAAGCTTTCAGTGCAGCATATTTGGATGATATAGCTGTCTTTAGCTCCAGCTGGGATGATCACCTGGTCCACCTTTGGAAAGTTTTGGAGGCCCTGCAAAAGGCAGGCCTCACTATCAAGGCTTCAAAGTGCCAGATAGGGCAGGGTAAGGTGGTTTATCTGGGACACCTTGTTGGTGGGGAACAGATTGCACCACTTCAGGGGAAAATCCAAACTATTATTGATTGGGTTCCCCCTACCACTCAGACTCAGGTGAGAGCCTTCCTAGGCCTCACTGGGTATTACAGGAGGTTCATTAAGAACTATGGCTCCATTGCAGCCCCTCTTAATGACCTCACATCCAAGAAAATGCCTAAAAAGGTATTATGGACAGCAAACTGTCAGAAAGCTTTTGAGGAGCTGAAGCAGGCCATGTGCTCTGCACCTGTCCTGAAAAGCCCTTGTTACTCTAAAAAATTCTATGTCCAAACTGATGCATCTGAATTAGGAGTAGGGGCAGTCCTATCACAACTTAATTCTGAGGGCCAGGATCAACCTGTTGCTTTTATTAGTAGAAGGTTGACCCCTAGAGAAAAGCGTTGGTCTGCCATTGAGAGGGAGGCCTTTGCTGTGGTCTGGGCTCTGAAGAAGTTGAGGCCATACCTGTTTGGCACTCACTTCATTGTTCAGACAGACCACAAACCTCTACTTTGGCTAAAACAAATGAAAGGTGAAAATCCTAAATTGTTGAGGTGGTCCATATCCCTACAGGGAATGGACTATACAGTGGAACATAGACCTGGGAGTAGCCACTCCAATGCAGATGGACTCTCCAGATATTTCCACTTAGACAATGAAGACTCATCAGGTAATGGCTAGTCTTATTGTCCTTCGTTTGGGGGGGGGTTGTGTAGGAAAGTACCATCTTGCCTGGCATGTTACCCCCATTTTTCACTGTATATATGTTGTTTTAGTTGTATGTGTCACTGGGACCCTGGTAACCCAGGGCCCCAGTGCTCATAAGTGTGCCTGAATGTGTTACCTGTGTAGTGACTAACTGTCTCACTGAGGCTCTGCTAATCAGAACCTCAGTGGTTATGCTCTCTCATTTCTTTCCAAATTGTCACTGACAGGCTAGTGACCATTTTTACCAATTTACATTGGCTTACTGGAACACCCTTATAATTCCCTAGTATATGGTACTGAGGTACCCAGGGTATTGGGGTTCCAGGAGATCCCTATGGGCTGCAGCATTTCTTTTGCCACCCATAGGGAGCTCTGACAATTCTTACACAGGCCTGCCACTGCAGCCTGAGTGAAATAACGTCCACGTTATTTCACAGCCATTTTACACTGCACTTAAGTAACTTATAAGTCACCTATATGTCTAACCTTTACCTGGTAAAGGTTAGGTGCAAAGTTACTTAGTGTGAGGGCACCCTGGCACTAGCCAAGGTGCCCCTACATTGTTCAGAGCCAATTCACTGAACTTTGTGAGTGCAGGGACACCATTACACGCGTGCACTACATATAGGTCACTACCTATATGTAGCTTCACCATGGTAACTCCGAATATGGCCATGTAACATGTCTATGATCATGGAATTGCCCCCTCTATGCCATCCTGGCATTGTTGGTACAATTCCATGATCCCAGTGGTCTGTAGCACAGACCCTGGTACTGCCAGACTGCCCTTCCTGGGGTTTCTCTGCAGCTGCTGCTGCCAACCCCTCAGACAGGCAGCTGCCCTCCTGGGGTCCAGCCAGGCCTGGCCCAGGATGGCAGAACAAAGAACTTCCTCTGAGAGAGGGTGTGACACCCTCTCCCTTTGGAAAATGGTGTGAAGGCAGGGGAGGAGTGGCCTCCCCCAGCCTCTGGAAATGCTTTTTTGGGCACAGATGTGCCCAATTCTGCATAAGCCAGTCTACACCGGTTCAGGGACCCCTTAGCCCCTGCTCTGGCGCGAAACTGGACAAAGGAAAGGGGAGTGACCACTCCCCTGACCTGCACCTCCCCTGGGAGGTGTCCAGAGCTCCTCCAGTGTGCTCCAGACCTCTGCCATCTTGGAAACAGAGGTGCTGCTGGCACACTGGACTGCTCTGAGTGGCCAGTGCCACCAGGTGACGTCAGAGACTCCTTGTGATAGGCTCCTTCAGGTGTTAGTAGCCTTTCCTCTCTCCTAGGTAGCCAAACCCTCTTTTCTGGCTATTTAGGGTCTCTGTCTCTGGGGAAACTTTAGATAACGAATGCATGAGCTCAGCCGAGTTCCTCTGCATCTCCCTCTTCACCTTCTGATAAGGAATCGACCGCTGACCGCGCTGGAAGCCTGCAAACCTGCAACATAGTAGCAAAGACGACTACTGCAACTCTGTAACGCTGATCCTGCCGCCTTCTCGACTGTTTTCCTGCTTGTGCATGCTGTGGGGGTAGTCTGCCTCCTCTCTGCACCAGAAGCTCCGAAGAAATCTCCCGTGGGTCGACGGAATCTTCCCCCTGCAACCGCAGGCACCAAAAAGCTGCATTACCGGTCCCTTGGGTCTCCTCTCAGCACGACGAGCGAGGTCCCTCGAATCCAGCGACACCGTCCAAGTGACCCCCACAGTCCAGTGACTCTTCAGCCCAAGTTTGGTGGAGGTAAGTCCTTGCCTCACCTCGCTGGGCTGCATTGCTGGGAACCGCGACTTTGCAAGCTTCTCCGGCCCCTGTGCACTTCCGGCGGAAATCCTTCGTGCACAGCCAAGCCTGGGTCCACGGCACTCTAACCTGCATTGCACGACTTTCTAAGTTGGTCTCCGGCGACGTGGGACTCCTTTGTGCAACTTCGGCGAGCACCGTTTCACGCATCCTCGTAGTGCCTGTTTCTGGCACTTCTACGGCTGCTACCTGCTTCAGTGAGGGCTCTTTGTCTTGCTCGACGTCCCCTCTCTCTGCAGGTCCAATTTGCGACCTCCTGGTCCCTCCTGGGCCCCAGCAGCGTCCAAAAACGCCAAACGCACGATTTGCGTGTAGCAAGGCTTGTTGGCGTCCATCCGGCGGGAAAACACTTCTGCACGACTCTCCAAGGCGTGGGGGATCCATCCTCCAAAGGGGAAGTCTCTAGCCCTTGTCGTTCCTGCAGTATTCACAGTTCTTCAGCCTAGTAAGAGCTTCTTTGCACCAACCGCTGGCATTTCTTGGGCATCTGCCCATCTCCGAGCTGCTTGTGACTTTTGGACTTGGTCCCCTTGTTCCACAGGTACCCTCAGTCAGGAATCCATCGTTGTTGCATTGCTGATTTGTGTTTTCCTTGCATTTTCCCCCTAACACGACTATTTTGTCCTTAGGGGAACTTTGGTGCACTTTGCACTCACTTTTCAGGGTCTTGGGGAGGGTTATTTTGCTAACTCTCACTATTTTCTAATAGTCCCAGCGACCCTCTACAAGGTCACATAGGTTTGGGGTCCATTCGTGGTTCGCATTCCACTTTTGGAGTATATGGTTTGTGTTGCCCCTATCCCTATGTTTCCCCATTGCATCCTATTGTGACTATACATTGTTTGCACTGTTTTCTAAGACTATACTGCATATTTTTGCTATTGTGTATATATATCTTGTGTATATTTCCTATCCTCTCACTGAGGGTACACTCTAAGATACTTTGGCATATTGTCATAAAAATAAAGTACCTTTATTTTTATTATAACTGTGTATTGTGTTTTCTTATGATATTGTGCATATGACACTAAGTGGTACTGTAGTAGCTTCACACGTCTCCTAGTTCAGCCTAAGCTGCTCTGCTAAGCTACCATTATCTATCAGCCTAAGCTGCTAGACACCCTATACACTAATAAGGGATAACTGGGCCTGGTGCAAGGTGCAAGTACCCCTTGGTACTCACTACAAGCCAGTCCAGCCTCCTACAGGACACATCCGCACAGGCAGTGCCTCTTTCTACGGAGGACACATCTGCACAGACAGTGCCCCTTTCTACAGAGGACACACACACACAGGCAGTGCCCCTTTCTACAGAGGACACATCCGCACAGACAGTGCCCCTTTCTACAGAGGAGACATGCACAGGCCGTGCCTCTTTCTTCAGAGGACACATCCACACAGGCAGTGCCCCTTTCTTCAGAGGGCGCATACGCACAGGCAGTGCCCCTTTCTACAGAGGAGACATGCACAGGCCGTGCCTCTTTCTTCAGAGGACACATCCACACAGGCAGTGCCCCTTTCTACAGAGGACGCATACGCACAGGCAGTGCCCCTTTCTTTAGAGGACACATACGCACAGGCAGTGCCCCTTTCTTCAGAGGGCACACACACACAGGCAGTGCCCCTTTCTACAGAGGACGCATACGCACAGGCAGTGCCCCTTTCTTCAGAGGACACATCCGCACAGGCAGTGCCCCTTTCTACAGAGGACACATCCGCACAGGCAGTGCCTCTTTCTACGGAGGACACATCCGCACAGGCAGTGCCTCTTTCTACGGAGGACACATCCGCACAGGCAGCGCCTCTTTCTACAGAGGACACATCCGCACAGGCAGTGCCCCTTTCTTCAGGGGGCACATCCGCACAGGCAGTGCCTCTTTCTACAGAGGACACATCCGCACAGGCAGTGCCCCTTTCTACAGAGGACATACACACAGGCAGTGCCCTTTTCTGCAGAGGAGACATGCACAGGCAGTGCCCCTTTCTACAGAGGAGACATGCACAGGCAGTGCCCCTTTCTTCAGAGGACACATACACACAGGCAGTGCCCCTTTGTGCAGAGGAAACATCCGCGCAGGCAGTGCCCCTTTCTACAGAGGAGACATGCACAGGCAGTGCCCCTTTCTTCAGAGGACACATCCACCCAGGCAGTGCCCCTTTCTACAGAGGAGACATGCACAGGCAGTGCCCCTTTGTACAGAGGACACATCCACCCAGGCAGTGCCCCTTTCTACAGAGGACACATCTGCACAGGCAGTGCCCCTTTCTTCAGAGGACACATATGCACAGCCAGTTCCTCTTTCTACAGAGGGCACATCTGCACAGGCAGTGCCCCTTTCTTCAGAGGACACATCCGCACAGGCAGTGCCCCTTTCTACAGTGGACACATCTGCACAGGCAGTGCCTCTTTCTTCAGAGGACACACACACACAGGCAGTGTCCCTTTCTACAGAGGAGACATGCACAGGCAGTGCCCCTTTCTACAGAGGACACATCCACCCAGGCAGTGCCCCTTTCTACAGAGGACACATCTGCACAGGCAGTGCCCCTTTCTTCAGAGGACACATGCACAGCCAGTTCCTCTTTCTACAGAGGGTACATCTGCACAGGCAGTGCCCCTTTCTTCAGAGGACACATCCGCACAGGCAGTGCCCCTTTCTACAGTGGACACATCTGCACAGGCAGTGCCTCTTTCTTCAGAGGACACACACACACACAGGCAGTGCCCCTTTCTACAGAGGACACATACGCACAGGCAGTGCCTCTTTCTTCAGAGGACACACACACACAGGCAGTGCCCCTTTCTACAGAGGACACATACGCACAGGCAGTGCCTCTTTCTTCAGAGGACACACACACACAGGCAGTGCCCCTTTCTACAGAGGACACACACACAGGCAGTGCCCCTTTCTTCAGAGGACACACACACAGGCAGTGCCCCTTTCTACAGAGGACACACACACACACAGGCAGTGCCCCTTTCTACAGAGGACACATCCGCACAGGCAGTGCCCCTTTCTTCAGAGGAGACATGCACAGCCAGTTCCTCTTTCAACAGAGGGTACATCTGCACAGGCAGTGCCCCTTTCTTCAGAGGACACATCCGCACAGGCAGTGCCCCTTTCTACAGTGGACACACACACAGGCAGTGCCCCTTTCTTCAGAGGACACAAACACACAGGCAGTGCCCCTTTCTTCAGAGGACACATCCGCACAGGCAGTGCCCCTTTCTACAGTGGACACACACACAGGCAGTGCCCCTTTCTTCAGAGGACACACACACACAGGCAGTGCCCCTTTCTTCAGAGGACACATCCGCACAGGCAGTGCCCCTTTCTACATTGGACACATTTGCACAGGCAGTGCCTCTTTCTTCAGAGAAGACATACACACAGGCTGTGCCTCTTTCTACAGAGGACACATCTGCTCAGGAGTACAGAATGTGGTACCCTCTCCTCTTTCGACGTGTGTACTCCTGGAGGGGGGGGGGGGAGTCTGGGCACTACAGCACGTGAAGAAATGTTCGATTCTGCTGACAGCGCAAGATCTGATTCGTGGATTATTGGAAAATCGACCAGCATTTTCAGTGCTATCAATTTAATACTTCCTACCAGCTCTCAATTAAGACAGATTTATTTACACAAGAGGGGTTTTATGAGGAACTGACAACATCCTCTTTCTTCCTCTTAATATATGTATTACATACGTATATACGATATATTTAATATCTCTTTTACCATTTCTTGCCCAGTTCTGTTTATATTTTTCTCTCTATTAGTTTAGAAAGGTCATTTCATTAAACATATTTTCACGTATTATACCATAAGATGTTGTCTTTACCAACGACACTAAATCCTCATGTGCGTTTGTCCGAGGTACATCTTTTCAAATTATAAGAAATACATGTTACACTTCTAAAGTTTGCCATCAGTGATGTTCCATTTGGAATGCGGGACAGTGAGGGTCTCGTGCTGGAGTTGTCCTGGCAACGGGGGAGCAGCGACACTTGTCGATGTGACATAACATTTTGATAGTGGCTCCTGAAGATTTACAGTAAATAGTGTTTCACCACTTACCGGTTGTGTTACCGTCTCTCGAACACAACATAGATTTGGCGACAAGCAGTTGGAGCCACCATCCTGAGGAACCCGCGCATTTGTTGCAGGATTCGCTCTTTTTGCAATTTGATATTCCTGTAGCTATGGCGCTGGTGAGTGCACAGAAGTATACCATCTTGTGTAGCTATGCCGGTGACTGCACGGAAGCATTTTGGTCTCCACGCCTGTGATCGCGGCTTTTTCCTGGTGAGCGCGAGCTGCTGAGTTCACGGACAGCACGAGCAGTACGTGCGCATGTGCCTGACGCGTGCCTCCCATACGCGGTGAGGTCATTGTTTGGGAGTGTATCCAAGCAACAACCGCTCCCGTACGTACACGCCTCCCATACGCGTTGAGGTCATTGTTTGGGAGTGTATCCAAGCAACAACCGCTCCCGTACGTACACGCCTCCCATACGCTGTGAGGTCATTGTTTGGAAGCGTATCCAAGCAATGACAGCTCCCGTATGGAATGATCTCATTCTTTTGACCTGTCTCTAAGCAATGCTGGTTGTTTGAAGTTTTTGCTCATGCGCACAGCTTTTCCACTTTAAGCGCATACAGTCCCGTTTAAAAAAAAAAAAGAAAGGTTTTGCTGATTCGCACAGCATTCTCAAAGACAACTGTACAAAATTTGTGTGTATATCAGCGCAATTCTTCGTATTTCTTTGCTGATACACACAGCTTGGCCTGTGAATACCCAGTGGTTTGATAAGTGCATCTCACCAAAGACATACTTTTGAGTAAAAAGAAAAAAACACGTGTGCTGTGATTTAATTAATTTTATTTATGTTTATTCCAGCACCATGCAATCTGTGTCTGCTCCACCACCTTTCTTAGAGTCTCCTGGAGAACCACCAGTTTTATGGAGACAATGGTTTGATACATTTGAGACATATTTGGGTACTATAGGAGCCTCTCGCTACAGACCTGAAAGGAAAAAAAATATTTTGTTGCACTCACTAGGCTTTGAAGGCCGAGAAATTTTGAAACATCTCCCAGATGTCGTTTTTGATGATGGTGAAGAGCTGGACGAATATCCGGAAACTGTATTGAATTATTATTATTTTTTTTTTTAAACCTTCCTCTGAGATTTGACAAACAGCCTAGTCTTGTGGTCTTATGTTTCACATTTTTCAAAAGGTCCCAATTACATAGTGAAACTATTGATGATTTCATTAGCGCACTTAGGAAGTTGTGTGCAAAGTGCCAGTTTGGAGCGTTTCGTGATCAACTGATCAGGGATCAGTTCATTGGACATAGTTTTGACAAGCGCATTCAACAGAAGTTGCTCACAATCGGGACCCGTTTCTGGAAGAAGTCATTAAAGTGGCTAAGAGTGTTGAACTTGCTCAGGTGGCCCTCAAGGAATTGGCTGTGCATCATAAAGAAGAAGAGAAAGATAATGCTATCAGAAAGGTTTCTACATGTAAAGATAACAAAAGTGTGAACAATCAATTCTTTAAACGCAATAATGTATGTTTTAGGTGTGGAAATCTTCCACATGGAAGGGATTCTAAGGGTTGCCTTGCAAGGGCAGTCATATGTTGCAAATGTGGTCATACAGGCCCTTTTGCCAAAGTATGTCAAAGCAGTGTGAGCAAAAGTGTGAAGGTTAACAGTATTTCTGAAGCCGATCTGGTGTCAGATCAGTTTTTGGAAAGTGAGTTCCGAGATATGATTGTTGTTGTGATGGATGATGCAGTTAGATCGGGAGATCCTGATGAGTGTGTGGATCCCTATGTGGATGTTGTGGTTGGGGGTAAGACTCTACATTGGCTGGTGGATTCGGGTGCAGGGATCACTATGGTGACGTCAGAATCATTTAAGAAAACATTGGGTTCTAGGAAGTTGTTTCCCCCCGATAGAGCTCCAGTTTCCTATGAAGGCAGGAGGATAGAGCTTGAGGATTTTATTAAAGATGTTTTGAAATTTAAAGGAGGTAAAATCCAGGGCAAGGTGTATGTGGCGGTCAAGGGACTTAACATTCTGGGTTGGTTTCAACAGGGCCTTTTCGGAATGGTACTCAAACTTGGCACCAATGAGCAAGTGATGGTTGTTAAAGAACAAGGTGGGTTGGATGTCGGTGGCCTACATAAAGATTTCCCCATGTTTTTTAGAAGAAACTTGGATGTATCAAAGGATTTAAACACAGAATTAGAGTTAAGCGAGGTGCAATTCCCATTAAACACAAGTTGAGATCACTTCCGTTCAGTTTGAGAGATGACCTTAAACAGGAGTTGGAGAAACTGCAAGAGAGTGGGGTGATTGAACAAGTGGAATCTAGTCCATGGTTGTCTCTCATTGTGGTCACACACAAACATAATGGTGAGATGCGCTTGTGCGTTGGTTTGAGGAGATTAAATAAGGAGATCTGGATAGACTAATTTCCTCTTCCTTGTATTAATGATCTTTTAGAGGAATTTTAATGGTGCGGAGTGGTTTTTCGAAGATTGATTTGGCTTCAGCGTCCCACCACGTGGTACTTGAAGATAGTTCTAGACACTACACAGCTTTCAACACGCCTTTTGGTAGTTTCCAATTTTGTAGGATGCCTTTTGGGCTTGCCTCAGCGGCTTTGGTTTTCCAGCGGATAATGTCACAGCTGTTGAAAGAGCTCGATGGGGTTCTTGTCTTCCAGGATGATGATCTTATTTTTGCAAAACAGTTGGTGGAACATGACGCTATCCTCAAGTCGGTTTTACAGATTTTTGAGGATTATGGTGTGGTTGTGAAAAGTGAAAAATTTGAATTTTGGAAGAGAGAGAATTAGTTTTTGGGACTTGTCATTTCTTCTGAGGGTGTCAAACCTAGACCAGGTTTAGTCAAAGCGGTTAGAGAGTGTCCTCCTCCTAGGAATAAAGATGAGTTGCACTCTTTTGTTGGGTTGTGTGAATTCTATGCCAGGTTCATTCCTGATTATGCATCTAAGATGAGATGTTTATCCAATATGCCAAAAAATAGTGTAGAGTTTGTGCGGGAGAAGGATTGCCAGGACACCATTGAAGTGGTGAAACCTGAAAAGACTAATGCTAAAGTGTTATGTTCGTATGATCCTCAATTGTTGTATACCATTATGGTGTACGCCAGCAAGTATGGTTTGGGAGTAATGTTCACCCAGGAATCTTCAAAGAGAGAAGTAGCCATTAGTTATGCTTCTAGAGTTTTGAGAGATGCAGAGTTGAACTATTCTGTAATAGAAAAGGAGCTTCTGGCATGTGTCTGGGCAAGTGAGAAATGTAGAAGTTGTGTGGGGTAGAAGATTTGTAATTGTGACTGATCATAAACCACTACTGTATATTTTGAGAGGTGACAAGATCAATTACACTATTCCACGTATTGCTCGTCTGCCCACTAAGCTTTTGCAGTATGATATTGAAGCTAAGCATTTACCAGGTAAAGTTAATGTTAGGGCTGATTTTCTTTCGAAGTTGCCTATCGATGAGTTGGACGAATTTGATTCTGAAGAAGATAGTCAGAACTGTTTTGTTGCTAGTGTGGATCTACTGGTATGCAAAGCCATTAGTAAAGCAGACAGGAAGAAAGCGGAGTGCAATGATGACATTTTAGCCAAAGTGAGGGAGTTTGTGACTAATGGTTGGCCTAAAGAGAGAAACGTGTTGTCCTTGCAACTGTTTTGCAAAATTGCAGAGGACATTTCTATTGAAGATGGGGTACTTTTGAGATGTGAGAAGTGTATTCCGCCATATGGGGTCCGCTCTGGGTTGATAAATTCAGCCTATGAAAGTCACTTTGGGACAACAATGACTAAACAGAGGCTGAGAGAGAATTATTGGTGGCCTTCTATGGATAAGGATGTTGAGGCTGTGGTCAAAGAGTGTGTGATCTGCAAAACTGCTGAGAAAGTGTTTAAGGTGTGTGTTCCACCTTTACATCCCATTAACCTTCCAGAGAGACATTGGGCAAAGTTATGTATAGACATGATCAGCCCACTTAATTTTCTTCCTCACAATTTGCGATATGCATTTGTTCCCGTGGATTATCGAAGTAGATGTCCGGAAGTTCGTTTTTATGCCACACCGTCCGCATCCAATGCAGTGAGCTTCCTAAAAGACATTTTCATGCGCAAAGGTTTTCCAGAAGCTATCATTTCGGACAATGGAGTTCAATTTGTTAATTTTGAAATGGAAATTATTTTGAAGCAGTCTGGTATTAAGCACTTGCAAAGTTCTCTTTATCATCCTCAAACCTATGGTTTGGTTGAGAGAATGAATAGATGAGTTGGGGATTGTATAAAATTGGCTAGGAATAACAATTTTGACATTCAAGAAGTGGTTAAAACCATGTTGTGGTTCTATCGTTCTACACCTCATTCTTTGATCAAGGTGTCTCCTTTTGAAGCGTAAAGAGGCTGCATACCAACTTCTATTTTGTTTCCGGCTTGGCAAGCAAGTTTGTTGAAAGATAAGGGGTTGAGAGAAGGGAAATGTATGAACAATTGGAAGAATGTCGGGTTGGGACAGGAACTAATGAAGGAAAGATAGGACTCCATCAAGGCCACCAAACTTTGTATGATTTGGCCTGGGTATTTAGTTTAGATAAAAAGTATGTATAAAAAAAAAAAAGGTGATGCTAGTTTCAGTGATCCGGTAAGGGTTAAAAATATTTGTGGCAATGCAGTAATGGTTAATGGGGGTCATTGGTGGAATCTGTCCAACTGCACAGAACAAGGATTCAGCTAATACAAGTACCCAAAGGATATCCATGGATTTGGGGAAGATGTGTGTACGCAGATCTACCCGGGAAACGTTTTTGGCTTGGAAGCTGAAGTCAGATGTGTAAAAAATTATTGTTAGGAATTCTGTAACTTTATCTTGGGGTCCAATATCTTGTGTCTTTTTTTATTTTTTTGTGTTCTAATTATATATGTATATATATATATATATATATACATATATATATATATATTTGCTTACATTTTACAATCTTCTTAATAGTTTGTTAAGTATTTGTTGGATATGTAAAAATATGTTCTTTATACTTTTTTAAGTATCTGTATGGTATGTTAACAAAAAAGGAAGAAATAGTATGTTATAGTGATGTTCCATTTGGAATGCGGGACAGTGAGGGTCGCAAGTTGTCTTTGCAACGGGGGAGCAGCAACAGTTGGCGATGTGACAGAACGTGTTGATAGTGGCTCCTGAAGATTTCCAGTAAATAAAGTGTTTCACCACTTACCCGTTGTGTTACCGTCTCTCGAACACAATAATGTTGTCTTTACCAATTACACTAAATCTTCATGTGCGTTTGTCCGAGGTACATCTTTTTAAATTATGAGAAATACATGATACACTTCCAAAGTTTGGCATTTGAGATGGAAGTCAAGACAGAGAAATACTTTCCACGACAATTCAGTCTTTTTGAAAATGTAATCTGTTCAACAAAAATAACTTCTGGAAACCGAAACATGTAAATCTTTAAATTAAATAAAATATATTCAAACACCTTCTCCTTCCCTCTTCTCAACACAGCAAACCCATCAAACCACTGATTCACATTTAAAGAGTGATGCAATAAACCATTGATACCAAACACTCCACTCCAACTTGTACTTGGCAGCCAAATTCGTACATACTCTGTTCATCTACCATTTTCAGCCCCTCCTCACGAGACTGCCAAGCACACAACACTGATAACAAGATGCCACAAAACCGTCAATAAATCCCTACACTGAAACTCATTACATATATCACATTGTTATCCGTTCTTTTTGCACAATTACTTACTTCTTAAAAGGTTAAGGTGTGAGCAGTTGTAAATCCTTTCCTACATCTTTTAAAACAATGTTTTGGCTATTAATAGAATCAAGTTGACCTTCTTCAGGGCAAACTCATAGGGTGAAGCTTGTAAATATTCCATGCTGGAATGCATCCCAGCAGGAAGTGAGTGACTTAATTTTTGCAGTTTAAAGATTAACCTTCACTCTGTGGATGGTTCCCAAATGCTTTTGGATGGTTTATTATATCTTAAGAATCAGTCAGAAAAGGTCTCCTTTGTTATTGTTGGTGTACATTGGATGGGAACAATGCTTGAAGTTCAACAACTCGGGACAAGCTCTGACGTAAGTTCTTCCATTGATGTCATATTCTTATTAAAGAACCTTGTGCACCTGAAAACACCACATATATTTATTTGATTCTGTTTTTAAAAATCAATTAGCATCATTATCCTTCAGAAGGAAGTCAGAGACTCTTCAAAAAGTATTTTCACCCAGAAAATGCTATTAACAATCAAGCATGACTCCAGCTTTGAGGCGAAATTACCAAAGTTTGTGTTTCAGTTTAAAAATCCCAAACAGGCTTGTCGTCTTAAAAGCACGAGGCCCCACGAGATAGGCAAACATCCCTTGGGCAGGACCAGTGGGGTCTGCACGTGGCAATAGGCAAAGACTTCTCAGTGACTGGAGTGATTCACATGGCAGTGTAGAAAACCAACAAAACAAGCATCTGCAGTGCAATGGGTCTCACGTTTGAGCTATTAGCGTTTCAAATTCCTAACTGGACTTTTCTTGCCACATAAACTGAAAAGTAAAAGTTTCACATAAGCGAGCCGACGGCTGCCATCAGCACAAGGCAGACACACAAAAGGAAACAGAGGTTTGCTCACAATCAAACGTATTGGCAAATGTGCAATTATCCATGTAACCAGTAAAAGTGCAAATATCCACGTCACAAGGTCGATGTCATGCAAGGCGCTTGACTACTGCCCAGCGAGATCGCGCTGCGTAGGAAAGAAAAAGAAAAAGTAGTCCAGAAACCATAAAGAAAACATCAAGCCTCGTATGTTTTCAGTAGTTGGCTGGTGCACTTCAGGAGGGCTAAACACCAGAAAAGGCATGACGTATGCATGGCTTTCACTAATGAAATCAAGCGAATAAAAGGCAAGCACACAAACCAACCAAACTAATGGGCGTGACATGGGTGTGGTTAGAAGCCCACAAAGAGATTACACCTGAGACAGAGCTTTGCGCTTGACCCTAAAGAACCTCAGAAAATCTGAATTATCTGCTGTTTGTGGGCTACAGAGCATCTTTCTCTTGTATTTTTGGTGATGACTCAAGGTGGTTCTGTTGGCCGTAAGCGCAACAGCAGGAGAGAAAGCAAAGCGAAGATGTGATAACTGAGGCCACAGAGGGGATAATGTGATATTGACTTCTATAGTCAGTTCATTTTCACTGATTAGCCCTTGGTAGCCGAGTAGTGAAGTCAGAAGAACCTCCTGCAGGCTAGGAGATGATGCGGACAGTGGCCCTTGGCTCGAGGAATGGAGCCAAGAGAACCTCCTCCGTGTTAGGAGATGACGCCGGCACTGGCTTTTGGCTTGAGGGATGGGGCCAGGAGAATTTCCTGCGGGCTAGGAAATGCTGCTTGCAGTGACCCTTAGCTTGAGGGATGAAGGTAGGAGAACCTCCTGTGGGCTTGGAGATGACACCGGCAGTGGCCCTTGGCTTGAGGGATGGGGCCAGGAGAACCTCCTTCGGGCAACTAGATGACACCGGCAGTGGCCCTTGGCTTGAGGGATGGGGCCAGGAGAACCTCCTTCGGGCTACTAGATGACACCGGCAGTGGCCCTTGGATTGAGGGATGGGGCCAGGAGAACCTCCTTCGGGCTACTAGATGACACCGGCAGTGGTCCTTGGATTGAGGGATGGGGCCAGAAGAACCTCCTGAGGGCTAGGATATGACACAGACAGTGGCCCTTGGTTTCAGTTATGGGATCCTTTTCAACTTCTGATTGGACTCATCATTCTGTTTTCTTGGCCTCTGATTGTGTCCCTTGGAGTCTACATATTCATCCTATTCGTCTCCGGGGTCTACATGGCACTGGCTCAGGTATGGCCTCTTCGCCCCTTGACTTCAACATTTATTGATGAAGGTGCCTGACAGCACAGTCGCCTGCATGTGAAACACTCGTAGCCCCTATGAAACATGTGGTGACTTAAGTACAAGTGACCACAACCACTGTGCACACAGAGCCACCAGCATCATTATACAAAACCTGAAAATGGTGATTAATAGAAGTATATTAGAAAAAATAAAAATGACTAGTGACATCACTGCATCATGTCACCAGTAAGGTTGTAGCACAGTCAGTGAGTGTGCAGACCCGGCTTTAACTGCACCACACCAGAGTTAGGGGGGGTGAGGACGAGATGCTTAGAAGGGACCATGTCAGAACCTCCTGGGACTGCTGCCCACCTATAAGAGCCAGACAGGAGGTCACGGACCATCTGGATGGGCCCTGGGGCTGATGGAGAGTGATGTATTGGCAACAAACTCAGTCTTCGAGTTAGAACTGATCGAGTAAACGCCATAGACTTATAAACTCATTGACTCATACTCAGACCACTTGTTTTATCGATTCACACCAATAGAATCCCACCTAAGAAGCAAAATGCCAGAGATCACAAAAAACAGAAACAGAGACTATGTGATGATGATAAATGAGCACAGAGTAGTTAACAAGAACAAAAGTATACAGGAGGCAAAAGGGAAGCCAGGGACCTTAGTGGTGCCACCTGAACAAGGGGGAGTCCTGGAAGCGGAGGAGGACAAAAGGGGCAGTGGAGGGAAGTGTGAGTGGGTCAGAAAGTGGGGCGAGTACCAATGTGCAATAAAGGGGGGCATTGAACTCTCACCGCATGATGACCGCAGTCAGAATGGGTGAACATTTTCTGCAATGAAACCAAGGGGCGAGGGACCACCCCCACAAACAGTAACACAAGCTGCATAGAGGAGTACACAATAGAAGTCCACTTTTTTCAGGTGAGTGAGGAAAGCTTTGAGTGAGTACTCCCGGGGCGTAGCTTGCTCAGTAAGATTGGTAGGGGGGGTGACTTTCAGATTTCCCAAGAATCACGCAGATACATCCTGTTAACATATTATCTGAGACGCAGGGCATGAGGTGAGCTTACAGGGCTGTGGAAAGGGAGGGCAGTGCGAATTGTAAGTGGAGCTTAAAACTAAATATTTTGTAAAACAACTAGGCCTGGACTGAGTTCACAGAGTTCCACTCTGCAAACTTCTGCTGAATGATTTAAAACTCCATGGAATTCCATAGAGGCTGAGGTCTGTGAGCCAGTAAGTTGCCCCCTCTTCTGAATATGCCTGATCTCGGAAGCACTAAGCAGGGCCGCACATAGTAGCCAGGTCGACCCTGCTTAGCACTTCCGAGATCGGGTGCATTCAGTAGGCAGGAAAGCTGCTGTTTCAGGCCTCTTGTGCTCCAGTCTGTCCCATGTGCACTGCACACGGGGCAGGCCGGTGCACAACAGGCCTCGCAGCTTTCGATGCTCACGGCCTTGGCCTGAATTCAGGCCGGGGCCATAGGCAGAGTAAGAAAGCTGCTGTTTCAGACCTCTTGTGCACCGGCCTGCCCCGTGTGCATCTTCTCTGGGTCCATCACCACTCAACCGCAGCTGCGTCCTGAGTATCATAGTACTTGACTGTCTCTGGTTTCAACATGGCACCTAGGTGACTTCACGAGACTCATCATACTGGCCCTTGAGGGTTCTTGCTGCTGATTATCTATGGCCGCTGACCGCATGGATGGTAGATCCTTTGCATCTTCTTCAAAGGCATAATGCTTTTATCAGCAGGAGCCATGGTACCACCAGGGAACCTGGAGAGGACCTTTCTTTATGCACAACTAGACAAGGTTTGGACTGTACCTTGTATAGGTCACCAAGGTTGTACCAGTGTGTGCACAGTAAATGAACACACTTAATGCACCATGGAAACATGTCATACCAGCAGTAACAACTCACATAACGTATTACATGTCTACATTCATAGTAGGTTGATTAAAGGTCAAGAGCTACTAATGCACATCAGCGGTGCTGGCATCACCAGTGCTATAAACCAAAGGCAAGGCTGCTGGTGGAAGATGGTTCAGGGCAGATTACCAGTCTAGCCAGAGGATGGTGGGAGCTTGTGCCGCTGGCACAGGTTCATCATTGGCACAGCAGCGGGGTCAGGGCTCATCGCTGGCACAGCAGCGGGGTCAGGGCTCATCGCTGGCACAGCAGCGTGGTCAGGGCTCATTGCTTGCACAGCAGCGAGGTCAGGGCTCATCACTGGCAGGGTGGTGGGGTCAGGGCTCATCGCTGGCAGGGTGGTGGGGTCAGGGCTCATCGCTGGCACAGCAGCGAGGTCAGGGCTCATCGCTGGAACAGCAGCGAGGTCAGGGCTCATTGCTGGCAGGGTAGCGGGGTCAGGACTCATCGCTGGCAGGGTGGCAAGGTCAGGGCTCATCACTGGCAGAGTGGTGGGGTCAGGGCTCATCACTGGCAGAGTGGTGGGGTCAGGGCTCATTGCTGGCAGGGTGGCGAGGTCAGGACTCATCGCTGGCAGGGTGGCGAGGTCAGGGCTCATCACTGGCAGAGTGGTGGGGTCAGGGCTCATTGCTGGCAGGGTGGTGGGGTCAGGACTCATCGCTGGCAGGGTGGCGAGGTCAGGGCTCATCGCTGGCAGGGTGGCGAGGTCAGGGCTCATCACTGGCAGAGTGGTGGGGTCAGGGCTCATCGCTGGCAGGGTGGTGAGGTCAGTGCTCATCTCTGGCGTAGAGGTGGGGTCGGGCTCATCGTTGGCAAGGCATCGGGTCAGGGCTCATTGCTGACACAGCGGCCTGATCAGGGCTCATCGCTGGCATAGCAGCAAGGTCAGGGCACATTGCTGGCAGGGTAGCGGGGTCAGACCTCATCGCTGGCAGGGTGATGGGGTCAGGGCTCATTGCTGGCAGGGTGGTGGGGTCAGGGCTCATCGCTGGCACAGCAGCGAGGTCAGGGCTCATCACTGGCAGAGTGGTGGGGTCAGGGCTCATCGCTGGCAGGGTGGTGAGGTCAGTGCTCATCTCTGGAGTAGAGGTGGGGTCGGGCTCATCATCGTTGGCAAGGCATCGGGGTCAGGGCTCATTGCTGACACAGCGGCCTGATCAGGGCTCATCGCTGGCATAGCAGCAAGGTCAGGGCACATTGCTGGCAGGGTGGCGGGGTCAGGCCTCATCGCTGGCAGGGTGGTGAGGTTTAGGGCTCATCACTGGCAGAGTGCCGGGGTCAGGTCTCATCGCTGGTAGGGTGGCGATGTCAGGGCTCATCGCTGGCACTACGGCAGGGTCAGGTCTCTGGTAAGTACTAGGGCAGAGGATGACTGGGTGTCCTGGGTAGTGTGACATGGTGATCTAGTGATGGGTATAGAGTGTGGTTAGGCAGAGACCAGTCAAGAAGGAGAAACATGGCCATCACCAGGAGATGCAAGGGGGCTGCGGTATCAAGATAGCACTGGGATTGAAACCAGAGGAATGGGTGGTGTGTAGAAGAACGTGGTCTGTGAGGGATAAGAAGGAACTGACTTGAATACTACTAGGGCAAGCAGTAGGAAGGCGGTTGCGTTGCATGTCATGAGCCCTCCAGGTTGATGTGAGTAGGGTGCTATGGGTAGAGCACGAGAGGACACACTGAGGACCAAATGAGTGCAGTGGTCAGGCTTCTGAGAGTCACTGTCACCAGAATAGCCTGGTTTACTAGGCAGAGATCTGAGGCACAGCCAGTGAGTGTGAGAAGGTAGCCTCTTTCTAGCCTTGTTACCCCCACTTTTGGCCTGTTTGTGAGTGTATGTCAGGGTGTTTGTCACTGTTTTCACTGTCTCACTGGGATCCTGATAGCCAGGCCTCAGTGCTCATAGTGAAAACACTATGTTTTCAGTATGGTTGTTATGTGTCACTGGGATCCTGCTGGTCAGGACCCCAGTGCTCATAGGTTTGTGGCCTATATGTATGTGTCACTGGGACCCTGTCACACAGGGCCCCAGTGCTCATAGGTGTGCATGTATATGTTCCCTGTGTGGTGCCTAACTGTCTCACTGAGGCTCTGCTAACCAGAACCTCAGTGGTTATGCTCTCTCATTACTTTCAAATTGTCACTAACAGGCTAGTGACCAATTTTACCAATTTACATTGGCTTACTGGAACACCCTTATAATTCCCTAGTATATGGTACTGAGGTACCCAGGGTATTGGGGTTCCAGGAGATCCCTATGGGCTGCAGCATTTCTTTTGCCACCCATAGGGAGCTCTGACAATTCTTACACAGGCCTGCCACTGCAGCCTGAGTGAAATAACGTCCACGTTATTTCACAGCCATTTTACACTGCACTTAAGTAACTTATAAGTCACCTATATGTCTAACCTTTACCTGGTAAAGGTTAGGTGCAAAGTTACTTAGTGTGAGGGCACCCTGGCACTAGCCAAGGTGCCCCCACATTGTTCAGAGCCAATTCACTGAACTTTGTGAGTGCGGGGACACCATTACACGCGTGCACTACATATAGGTCACTACCTATATGTAGCTTCACCATGGTAACTCCGAATATGGCCATGTAACATGTCTATGATCATGGAATTGCCCCCTCTATGCCATCCTGGCATTGTTGGTACAATTCCATGATCCCAGTGGTCTGTAGCACAGACCCTGGTACTGCCAGACTGCCCTTCCTGGGGTTTCACTGCAGCTGCTGCTGCTGCCAACCCCTCAGACAGGCAGCTGCCCTCCTGGGGTCCAGCCAGGCCTGGCCCAGGATGGCAGAACAAAGAACTTCCTCTGAGAGAGGGTATGACACCCTCTCCCTTTGGAAAATGGTGTGAAGGCAGGGGAGGAGTAGCCTCCCCCAGCCTCTGGAAATGCTTTGTTGGGCACAGATGTGCCCAATTCTGCATAAGCCAGTCTACACCGGTTCAGGGACCCCTTAGCCCCTGCTCTGGCGCGAAACTGGACAAAGGAAAGGGGAGTGACCACTCCCCTGACCTGCACCTCCCCTGGGAGGTGTCCAGAGCTCCTCCAGTGTGCTCCAGACCTCTGCCATCTTGGAAACAGAGGTGCTGCTGGCACACTGGACTGCTCTGAGTGGCCAGTGCCACCAGGTGACGTCAGAGACTCCTGCTGATAGGCTCCTTCAGGTGTTAGTAGCCTTTCCTCTCTCCTAGGTAGCCAAACCCTCTTTTCTGGCTATTTAGGGTCTCTGTCTCTGGGGAAACTTTAGATAACGAATGCATGAGCTCAGCCGAGTTCCTCTGCATCTCCCTCTTCACCTTCTGATAAGGAATCGACCGCTGACCGCGCTGGAAGCCTGCAAACCTGCAACATAGTAGCAAAGATGACTACTGCAACTCTGTAACGCTGATCCTGCCACCTTCTCGACTGTTTTCCTGCTTGTGCATGCTGTGGGGGTAGTCTGCCTCCTCTCTGCACCAGAAGCTCCGAAGAAATCTCCCGTGGGTCGACGGAATCTTCCCCCTGCAACCGCAGGCACCAAAAAGCTGCATTTCCGGTCCTTTGGGTCTCCTCTCAGCACGACGAGCGAGGTCCCTCGAATCCAGCGACACCGTCCAAGTGATCCCCACAGTCCAGTGACTCTTCAGCCCAAGTTTGGTGGAGGTAAGTCCTTGCCTCACCTCGCTGGGCTGCATTGCTGGGAACCGCGACTTTGCAAGCTACTCCGGCCCCTGTGCACTTCCGGCGGAAATCCTTCGTGCACAGCCAAGCCTGGGTCCACGGCACTCTAACCTGCATTGCACGACTTTCTAAGTTGGTCTCCGGCGACGTGGGACTCCTTTGTGCAACTTCGGCGAGCACCGTTTCACGCATCCTCGTAGTGCCTGTTTCTGGCACTTCTCCGGGTGCTACCTGCTTCAGTGAGGGCTCTTTGTCTTGCTCGACGTCCCCTCTCTCTTCAGGTCCAATTTGCGACCTCCTGGTCCCTCCTGGGCCCCAGCAGCGTCCAAAAACGCCAAACGCACGATTTGCGTGTAGCAAGGCTTGTTGGCGTCCATCCGGCGAGAAAACACTTCTGCACGACTCTCCAAGGCGTGGGGGATCCATCCTCCAAAGGGGAAGTCTCTAGCCCTTGTCGTTCCTGCAGTATTCACAGTTCTTCAGCCTAGTAAGAGCTTTGTTGCACCAACCGCTGGCATTTCTTGGGCATCTGCCCATCTCCGAGTTGCTTGTGACTTTTGGACTTGGTCCCCTTGTTCCACAGGTACCCTCAGTCAGGAATCCATCGTTGTTGCATTGCTGATTTGTGTTTTCCTTGCATTTTCCCTCTAACACGACTATTTTGTCCTTAGGGGAACTTTAGTGCACTTTGCACTCACTTTTCAGGGTATTGGGGAGGGTTATTTTTCTAACTCTCACTATTTTCTAATAGTCCCAGCGACCCTCTACAAGGTCACATAGGTTTGGGGTCCATTCGTGGTTCGCATTCCACTTCTGGAGTATATGGTTTGTGTTGCCCCTATCCCTATGTTTCCCCATTGCATCCTATTGTAACTATACATTGTTTGCACTGTTTTCTAAGACTATACTGCATATTTTTGCTATTGTGTATATATATCTTGTGTATATTTCCTATCCTCTCACTGAGGGTACACTCTAAGATACTTTGGCATATTGTCATAAAAATAAAGTACCTTTATTTTTAGTATAACTGTGTATTGTGTTTTCTTATGATATTGTGCATATGACACTAAGTGGTACTGTAGTAGCTTCACACGTCTCCTAGTTCAGCCTAAGCTGCTCTGCTAAGCTACCATTATCTATCAGCCTAAGCTGCTAGACACCCTATACACTAATAAGGGATAACTGGGCCTGGTGCAAGGTGCAAGTACCCCTTGGTACTCACTACAAGCCAGTCCAGCCTCCTACAGTGAGTACTGGACAGGTTGACTCTGGCAGCTCATGCCGGGTTGTCTTGAGGAGCTGAGCAGGCTGTCTAGTTACTTGTTACTCAGGAGCAGGTCATTAAAATGATATTTCAGGACCCACACCGTGGAGCAAGTGCAAAACTGTAAGAGGACAGTAAGACACAGAGGGTTTGCCTTTTGGGAGCTGTGTGTGTTTAATACTCACCTTTCACCAGGGTGTCACCATTCAATAATTCACCAAACAAAGGCTGTTCCCTAGTTTTAAACTCCATGTTTGCTTGGACTATGACTTCCTGTGACACTTATTCACTAGATCACACTTTACTTGTCCACTCCTCGCAAGCTAGCACATATTCCCTGGAGCATGCCTGCTAACTACACCACACCCCTCACTAGACCAGGCCTCTTCACTGGCCACACCCCTCACTAGGCCGAGCCTCCTCGCTAGACCACTCCTCTTCACTAGACCACCCCTCTTCACTAGACCATCCCTCTTTACTAGACCACTCCTCTTCACTAGACCACACCTCTTCACTAGACCACACCTCTTCACTAGACCACCCCTCTTCACTAGACCACTCCTCTTCACTAGACCATGCCTGCTCACTACACTACACCCCTCACCAGACCAATACTTCTCACTAGACCAAGACTTCTCACTAGACCACGCCTCTTCACTAGACCACACCTCTTCACTAGACCACGCCTCTTTACTAGACCACGCCTCTTTACTAGACCACTCCTCACTAGACCACTCCTCTTCACTAGACCACCCCTCTTCACTAGACCATCCCTCTTCACTAGACCATGCCTGCTCACTACACTACACCCCTCACCAGACCAATACTTCTCACTAGACCAAGACTTCTCACTAGACCACGCCTCTTCACTAGACCACACCTCTTCACTAGACCACGCCTCTTTACTAGACCACTCCTCACTAGACCACTCCTCTTCACTAGACCACCCCTCTTCACTAGACCATCCCTCTTCACTAGACCATGCCTGCTCACTACACTACACCCCTCACCAGACCAATACTTCTCACTAGACCAAGACTTCTCACTAGACCACGCCTCTTCACTAGACCACACCTCTTCACTAGACCACGCCTCTTTACTAGACCACTCCTCACTAGACCACTCCTCTTCAGTAGACCACTCCTCACTAGATCACTCCTCTTCACTAGGCCAAGCCTGCTCACTACACCACAACCCTCACTAGGCCAAGCCTCCTCGCTAGACCACTCCTCTTCACTAGACCATGCCTGCTCACTTCACCACACCCCTCACTAGACCAATACTTCTCACTAGACCACTCCTCTTCACTAGACTAAGCCTTCCCACTACACCACCCCCTCACTAGACCAAGACATCTCCTAGACCAAGCCTCCACACTAGACCACTCCTCTTCAATAGATCACTCCTCTTCACTAGACCACACCTCCTTACTAGACCACACCTCCTTACTAGACCACTCCACCTCACTAGACCACTCCACCTCACTAGACCAAGACTCCTCACTAGACCACTCCTCTTCACTAGACCACACCTCCTTACTAGACCACTCCTCTTCACTAGACCACTCCACCTCACTAGACCACTTCTCTTCACCAGACCACACCTCCTTACTAGACATCTCCTCTTCACTAGACCAAGCCTCCTCTTCACTAGACCACTCCTCTTCACTAGACCACTCTTCCTTACTAGACCACTCCTCTCCACTAGACCACTCCTCCTTACTAGACCACACTTCTTCACTAGACCACACCTCCTTACTAGACCTCTCCTCTTCACACCACTCCACCTCACTAGACCACTCCTCTTCACTAGACCACTCTTCACTAGACCTCTCCTCTTCACTAGACCAAGCCTCCTCTTTATTAGACCACTCCTCTTCACTAGACCACTCCTCTTCACTAGACCACTCCTCCTTACTAGACCACTCCTCTTCACTAGACCACTCCTCTTCACTAGACCACTCCTCCTTACTAGACCACTCCTCCTTACTAGACCTCTCCTCTTCACTAGACCACTCCACCTCACTAGACCACTCCTCTTCACTAGACCACTCTTCACTAGACCTCTCCTCTTCACTAGACCAAGCCTCCTCTTCATTAGACCACTCCTCTTCAGTAGACCACTCCTCTTCACTAGACCACTCTTCCTTACTAGACCACTCCTCTTCACTAGACCAAGACTCCTCTTCATTAGACTACTCCTCTTCACTAGACCACTCCTCCTTACTAGACCACTCCTCCTTACTAGACCTCTCCTCTTCACTAGACCAGGCCTCCTCACTAGACCTCTCCTCTTCACTAGACCACTCCTCTTCACTAGACCAAGACTCCTCTTCATTAGACTACTCCTCTTCACTAGACCACTCCTCCTTACTAGACCACTCCTCCTTACTAGACCACTCCTCTTCACTAGACCAAGACTCCTCACTAGACCTCTCCTCTTCACTAGACAAGCCTTCTCACTAGCTTGCACTTCTTCCCTAGACCACATCTGTTCACTATACATTTGTTACTAGACTGAGCCTCCTCACTAGTTTGCACCTCTTCCCTAGACCACACCTGCTCATTACAGCACATATCATTCCTAGAATAAGCCTACTCGCTAGTTTGCACTTCGGCTTAGCCTTGTTGTAGCTTTGACACACTGTAGAGCACACCTATTCACTATAACACATCTCCGCTAGAGCAAGTCTCCTTGCTAGCTTGCAGTGATTCCACATTGCAGTGAGGGCACATTAGGGCTTGCTTAGAGGCTCAATTTTAAATGCACATTTTTAACCTAGCATTTCTTTTCTGTTGGTAACCTTTTACATGACTTTTCGTTTGTGATAAGAAATCATTGTACATGTTGCTTGTTCCTAGTAAGTCATCTAACCTACGCACTCTGCCCAATACTGAGCACACAGAACAGGATGCCTGAACATTCTTATGCTCTCTGGAGACAGCGCAGTGTTTGTAGACGTAGCACAGCATCGAGCTTGCACCTCTAACACAGTGTGACACGAATGGTGCTTGTGTTATAAGCATGCTTTTGCAATGCAGTGAGTCTCACGTTTGCTGGTGTTAGAGCTATTAGTGTTGTAAATTCCCAACTGGACTTTTCTTCCTATTTGAATTTTTTTTTTAAGTAAAACAGTTGACTTAAGTGAGCTGATTCAAAGCACCACGTCCACCTTGAGCATGAGGAAGGAGAGAGACAAAAAGAAAAAGAAGTTTGCTCGCAGTCAAACTTATCGGCAAATGAGCAAATATCCATGTAACAGGGACAGCCTGCAAGGCGGTAACAAAGCGGCCCCAAGGAGAGACAAGTGCAAAGCATTTACCAATGATATTAAAGGATTTTTGGAAGGCAAGCCCACGAAGGAGTGAAAATGATGCGTGTGCGGTGGGGGTGGTTAAAAGCCCACGATACTCACAACAGGTCAAAGCGTGTGCGCACTTGATCTAAAAACATCTCTGTGCCATATTCGACAGAGGAGCACTCCTGATGGGCTTGTCCTGGAACTTGGCATAGATGCAGTGCATGAGATGCAGCCTTGTTGACTCTGATGCTGGTCCTGAGTCCGACCTCTACCCTTCACAGTACTCATAGCCTCTCCCGCATCGGATCGGCTTCTTGGTGTCCTGGTACATCTTACCCAGATATGGGAGCTTGGTCTTTCTAATAGATCTGGCAGAGGGTGCTTCCACTATGCTCTCAGCAGTGTTGGTAGCTATAGATAGGAGTGTACCAACACTATTACAGAACCATGGTTGAACTGTTTATCTTTTTCACCATCTTTGTAATGCTGGTTACCATGCTTTGTCTCATTTACCTAATAATCACAGCTCACTTTTTTATCTAAGAATAAGACTGTTTCAGTAAATATTCTAAACTGTTTCACATCCTTTCTTGTGTCTAATATTGGGTACTATACATGACAACAAAATCTGGTCTGTTCCCCTGATTTCCTTGAGAATTTGAGTAGTCATGTTCGAGGTGCGGAACCCATCTTTTACTCTGGTGTGTTTAGAAGTTCAGACGGGACACTGTGAGCTAGTGAGGAGTCGTGCTAACATTTCCCAATGGTATATGTGGACTGAGTCCCTATACCCTGATGTTTATGTTCACCAAATACACTGTTGTACTTTATTCCTGGGAACGGTACAAAAATGTGCCCACAATACCACATCTCCTCACTGGACCACAAATCCTCATTAGACCAAGTCTCCTCACTAGCTTGCACTTACTGCCTAGACCACACCTGCTCACAATATGTCTTCTCACTAGCCAAGTCTTATCACTAGCTTTCACCTAGTCCCTAAACCACACCTGTTCATTAGACAGCATCTCCTCACCAGAGTAAGTTTCCTCACTAGCTTTCGTTTATCCCCTACACCATCCCGTTCACTATACCACCCCCGTTCACTATACCACATTTCCTCACTAGCTTGCACTCATTCCCTAGTCCACCCCGGTCACTATACCACATTTCCTCACTAGCTTGCACTCATTCCCTAGTCCACCCCGGTCACTATACCACATTTCCTCACTAGCTTGCACTCATTCCCTAGTCCACCCCGGTCACTATACCACATTTCCTCACTAGCTTGCACTCATTCCCTAGTCCACTCCGGTCACTATACCACATTTCCTCACTAGCTTGCACTCATTCCCTAGTCCACCCCGGTCACTATACCACATTTCCTCACTAGCTTGCACTCATTCCCTAGTCCACTCCGGTCACTATACCACATTTCCTCACTAGATTGCACTCATTCCCTAGTCCACCCCGGTCACTATACCACATTTCCTCACTAGCTTGCTCTTATTCCCTAGTCCACCCCGGTCACTATACCACATTTCCTCACTAGCTTGCACTCATTCCCTAGTCCACCCCGGTCACTATACCACATTTCCTCACTAGCTTGCACTCATTCCCTAGTCCACCCCGGTCACTATACCACATTTCCTCACTAGCTTGCACTCATTCCCTAGTCGACTCCGGTCACTATACCACATTTCCTCACTAGCTTGCACTCATTCCCTAGTCCACCCCGGTCACTATACCACATTTCCTCACTAGCTTGCACTCATTCCCTAGTCCACTCCGGTCACTATACCACATTTCCTCACTAGCTTGCACTCATTCCCTAGTCCACCCCGGTCACTATACCACATTTCCTCACTAGCTTGCACTCATTCCCTAGTCCACTCCGGTCACTATACCACATTTCCTCACTAGATTGCACTCATTCCCTAGTCCACCCCGGTCACTATACCACATTTCCTCACTAGCTTGCTCTTATTCCCTAGTCCACCCCGGTCACTATACCACATTTCCTCACTAGCTTGCACTCATTCCCTAGTCCACCCCGGTCACTATACCACATTTCCTCACTAGCTTGCACTCATTCCCTAGTCCACCCCGTTCACTATACCACATTTCCTCACTAGCTTGCACTCATTCCCTAGTCCACTCCGGTCACTATACCAAATTTCCTCACTAGCTTGCACTCATTCCCTAGTCCACCCCGGTCACTATACCACATTTCCTCACTAGCTTGCACTCATTCCCTAGTCCACTCCGGTCACTATACCACATTTCCTCACTAGCTTGCACTCATTCCCTAGTCCACCCCGGTCACTATACCACATTTCCTCACTAGCTTGCTCTTATTCCCTAGTCCACCCCGGTCACTATACCACATTTCCTCACTAGCTTGCACTCATTCCCTAGTCCACCCCGGTCACTATACCACATTTCCTCACTAGCTTGCACTCATTCCCTAGTCCACCCCGGTCACTATACCACATTTCCTCACTAGCTTGCTCTTATTCCCTAGTCCACCCCGGTCACTATACCACATTTCCTCACTAGCTTGCACTCACTCCCTAGTCCACCCCGGTCACTATACCACATTTCCTCACTAGCTTGCACTCATTCCCTAGTCCACCCCGGTCACTATACCACATTTCCTCACTAGCTTGCACTCATTCCCTAGTCCACCCCGGTCACTATACCACATTTCCTCACTAGCTTGCACTCACTCCCTAGTCCACCCCGGTCACTATACCACATTTCCTCACTAGCTTGCACTCACTCCCTAGTCCACCCCGTTCACTATACCACATTTCCTCACTAGCTTGCACTCACTCCCTAGTCCACTCCAGTCACTATACCACATTTCCTCACTAGACCAGGTCTCCTGACCAGCTTGCACTTATTCCCTGGACCACTACACCACATTTCCTCACTAGAGCTTGTCTCCCCACTAGATTGTGATTGTCCCCCAAACCCTTGCTCCTGACTAAAACCCTCCTCCGCTCAGAATTGTTAGCCGAGTACCAGGCATGGAAAGTTGGTGCTTGACAGGTTGGATAGGTCCAGTTAAAAACAACTGCTGCTAATAATGAAATAGATTCTCATTAATATGGAATTTCAAGAACAGTTTTTTCATTTGTTCTTGTTCAGGACTTTTGAGATGTAACTGATTCGCTTCTCGAGTTTGTATTTCAATAGTTTCTGCAATGCTGGGACTCTTTTACATATGGGGTGGTGAGGACAAGAGGCCTGAATGTTTTGACACTTTCTTTCATGAGTTAATAGAGTGCCTCCACCACGCCATAAAATCATCTAGATGTTTGGAAACCACAGAAAGTCAGACTCCCAATCAGTGTGGCCAGGAGTCCTTTTTACAGGTGGAAACGTTTTGATTGTTCAAAACTCTGTCTATAACTTGATGAGTGAGTTGCATGGGGGGGTGAGAAACTTTATAAAGCCAATGGAAACTTTACAGCGCCTTGAGACCCTCACGGGTGAGTAGTGCGCTTCACAAATTCCCTGATTGATTGATTGATTGATGGAAAGGAACCCTCAATATTCTTCACAGTGCCCAGAATCATTTTAGGAGCATTTTGGCACTGTGCACTCGTTCTTCTCACTCTGTTATCACTGCAGACCTTTTGAATATCCATAACACTTCAAACAGCAGCTAGATCAGTGGTGAATTCAATTCCAGGATAGGCTTGCCCTTGCCAATGCTTGGCCACAGAAGTGTGTGGTGAAGTCTAAAGCCTAGCTAGAGGTGGTGGATTCTAGTGCCCTGCAAAGGATGGTGGATTCAGATGCCATGCAATGGGCTGTTGAGTGATGCCCAGCAGTAGTGCGTGGATTCTGATGCCCAACTGTGGGTGGTGGATTGTAATGCCCAGCTGTGGGTGGTGGTTTCTGATGGTCTGCAATGGGTTATGGGTTCTGATGGTCTGCAGTGGACGATGGGTTCTGATACCCAGCTGTGGGTGGTGGATTTTGAGTCCCAGCAGTGGACGCTGGATTCTAATGCCCAACATTGGTTGGTGGATTCAGATGCCCAGCATTGGACGGTGGATTCTGATGGCCACCTGTGAATGGTAGATTTTGAGTCCCAGCACTGGTTGGTGGATTCTGATGCTCAGCAGTGGACTGTGGATTCGGATGCCCAACAGTGGCTGGGGGATTCAGATGCCCAGCAGTGGTTGGTTGATTAAGATGCCCAGCAGTGGACGGTGGATTGAGATGCCATCATTGGACGGTGGATTCTGTCTCCCCTCCACCCCGCTACCTCTTCGGGGCCACAGGACCCATGGGACTGTTTTGAAGCCCCCTGCAGTCCTGATGGAGCAGATATCTTTACATTCAAAGCTGGAATCCAACCTAGGACTTCCTGCTTCCGGCTTCTGTGCAGCTCTTGGCAGTGTTTTTAAAAAATATATATTTATTTAATCAGATTAGCTGTGATGTCATGAACTTTTACAACTGTGGGTGATATTTCAGAAGCATCCACGTGTTTTAGAAGTGCTTTGAGGAAGTGATTGTGGCCTTGGGTGACAATGTCCTAGGCAGTCACAGACATGCAAGTACACTGGCGCCTTCTGAGGACAGCACTAAATCAATGCACCTTGTTCACAAGAACAAATCAATAACTTTGATTGACTAGTACTAGCAGCTACTGCATTGATTATCGCTCTGATGCGATCTACATTATTGACCTTGTCAGTTAATCCATTCTTGGCTTCTTCGGACAGATTTGTGAACACCCCCAGCTCGGGTCTGGACATTTATTAAAGAAGAGTTATGAAAATCATCATTAATATCTAGAACTTTATGTCCTGTGAATATCAATAACCGCTCAGTGTCAGAATCCGCCATTTTGTCAATCACCGGAATCCTGAGCTGACAAATGCAATTTTCCGTCCTGAGTCTGAACGCTCACAGATGATGAAACATCCCCTCCCCTGGGGGGGCCGCTTGAAATAATGTTTGATGTAAAAAGAGAAACATTTTCATGCTAATCATGTTCACATATTTTAACTAGACCTATAGGCACTTATGAATTATTTGTGCTACAGAAAAGCAGAGCGTGTTGTGAAATGTCTTTGAGAGGGAAATTGGAATTCATGCTGGGCTTTAAATCTGATGTGCACGAGAGGGGCTGGGCTCACGTGGGCTCGCAGGTGCATCTGCGGTGACAGCTCTGCTCAGTGCCTTGATATTCCCACATCTGCAGGAGTGCTGTGGGGGTCCTGTGGTCAGAGACGTCCCTAGGATCTTTACCGTTAGCAATGAGACATCTGGTCAGGTGCATGCAGACTTCACCCTTGACCGACCACACCAGGCCCACCTACCCCGCCGGACCCCTAGTGCCTTGGTATTCCCACATCTGCAGGAGTGCTGTATGGGTCCTGTGGTCAGAGTCGTCCCTAGGATCTTTACCATTAGCAATGAGACATCTGGTCAGGTGCGTGCAGACTCACCCTTGACCGACCACACCAGGCCCACCTCCCCCGCCGGACCCTCAGTGCCTTGGTATTCCCACATCTACAGGAGTGCTGTGGGGGCCTTGAGGTTAGAGCCAGCCCTAGGATCTTTACCATCAGCAGTGAGACATCTGGCCAGGTGCGTGCAGACTTCACCCTTGACCGACCACACCAGGGCCCACCTACCCCGCCGGACCCTCAGAGCCTTGATACTCCCACATCTACAGGAGTGCTGTGGGGGCCTTGTGGTTAGAGCCAGCCCTAGGATCTTTACCATTAGCAATCAGACATCTGGTCAGGTGCGTGCAGACTCACCCTTGACCGACCACACCAGGCCCACCTCCCCCGCCGGACCCTCAGTGCCTTGGTATTTCCACATCTGTATGAGTGCTGTAGGGGTCCTGTGGTCAGAGCCGTCCCTAGGATCTTTACCATTAGCAATCAGACATCTGGTCAGGTGCGTGCAGACTCACCCTTGACCGACCACACCAGGGTCAACCTCCCCCGCCGGACCCTCAGTGCCTTGGTATTCCCACATCTGCAGGAGTGCTGTAGGGGTCCTGTGGTCAGAGCCGTCCCTAAGATCTTTACCATTAGCAGTGAGACATCTGGTCAGGTGCGTGCAGACTCACCCTTGACCGACCACACCAGGGTCAACCTCCCCCGCCGGACTCAGTGCCTTGGTATTCCCACATCTGCAGGAGTGCTGTAGGGGTCCTGTGGTCAGAGCCGTCCCTAAGATCTTTACCATTAGCAGTGAGACATCTGGTCAGGTGCATGCAGACTTCACCCTTGACCGACCACACCAGGCCAACCTCCCCCGCTGGACCCTCAGTGCCTTGGTATTCCCACATCTACAGGAGTGCTGTGGGGGCCTTGTGGTTAGAGCCAGCCCTAGGATCTTTACCATTAGCAGTGATACATCTGGTCAGGTGCGTGCAGACTTCACCCTTGACCGACCACACCAGGCCCACCTCCCCCGCCGGACCCTCAGAGTCTTGATACTCCCACATCTACAGGAGTGCTGTGGGGGTCCTGTGGTCAGAGACGTCCCTAGGATCTTTACCATTAGCAATGAGACATCTGGTCAGGTGCGTGCAGACTCACCCTTGACCGACCACACCAGGGTCAACCTCCCCCGCCGGACCCTCAGTGCCTTGGTATTCCCACATCTGCAGGAGTGCTGTGGGGGTCCTGTGGTCAGAGCCGTCCCTAAGATCTTTACCATTAGCAGTGAGACATCTGGTCAGGTGAATGCGGACTCACCCTTGACCGACCACACCAGGCCCACCTCCCTCGCCGGACCCTCAGTGCCTTGATACTCCCACATGTACAGGAGTGCTGTAGGGGTCTTGTGGTCAGAGCCAGCCCTAGGATCTTTACCATTAGCAATGAGACATCTGGTCAGGTGCGTGCAGACTCACCCTTGACCGACCACACCAGGGCCCACCTCCCCCGCCGGACCCTCAGTGCCTTGGTATTCCCACATCTGCAGGAGTGCTGTGGGGGTCTTGTGGTCAGAGCTGTCCCTGGGATCTTTACCATTAGCAGTGAGACATCTGGTCAGGTGCATGCAGACTTCACCCGTGACCGACCACACCAGGGCCCTCCTCCCCCGCCGGACCCTCAGTGCCTTGGTATTCCCACATCTGTATGAGTGCTGTAGGGGTCCTGTGGTCAGAGCCATCCCTAAGATCTTTACCGTTAGCAATGAGACATCTGGTCAGGTGCGTGCAGACTTCACCCTTGACCGACCACACCAGGGCCCACCTCCCCCGCCGGACCCTCAGTGCCTTGGTATTCCCACATCTGCAGGAGTGCTGTGGGGGTCTTGTGGTCAGAGCTGTCCCTGGGATCTTTACCATTATCAGTGAGACATCTGGTCAGGTGCCTGCAGACTTCACCCTTGACCGACCACACCAGGCCCACCTCCCCCGCTGGACCCTCAGAGTCTTGATACTCCCACATCTACAGGAGTGCTGTGGGGGTCTTGTGGTCAGAGCTGTCCCTAGGATCTTTACCATTAGCAGTGAGACATCTGGTCAGGTGCCTGCAGACTTCACCCGTGACCGACCACACCATGACCATCTCCCACGCCCGACCCAAGGGCAGGAGAGAATGTCCCTGAAGATCCAGGACTGGGACAAGCCCTAACTTCACATCTGTGAAGGTAAAGAGGGGTTGGGGCAGCTGACAACAGGGCTCTGGAGAAGCTGCCAGGCCACCTCAAGAGTGGAAGAAGCCCATGGCAGCTGGCAACTCCCTGGAGCCATGTTCACAACTTCAAACAGTTCTCTACCTGTATTGGTTTTTTTTGTTTTGTTGTTTTTTGCAGTTTTACCTTTGGTATATATAAAAAAAAAATATCTCTTCGTGTTCACAAAGACAGGATCAGCTTTAACAAAATGAAGGGAATATTAAAAAAGATATTTTTTTGTTCAAACTTTTTTTTTCCTTTTCCGTGGGGTTGGGAAGTCTCAAAGATCTTTTCCATTTATTTCCTTACAATTCATACATTTGCCCACAGCAAATATCCCCCTCGGCAGAGAAAGCTGCAGATTGCCTCCAGGCCTGCAGAGGGAGCTGAAGATTTGATGTGCCGGTGCCTGACACAGTTGTGAGCAGGACACAGAGACACTTCCACCTCTCGGGGACCAGTTACCCTAAACCACGAGGGCCCAGGTGGATGAAAGTTTTACAGGTGAACTCGCTGCAAACGCAGACTTTTTTGTGCCCCACCCGTCCACTCATCCGATGCCTTGTGCAAAGTGGGGAGCGGGAGATGTCAACAAAGAACTAGGGGTGGGCAGCGGACTCCGCTCCGCTCACGGAGTTTGCAGAGTTTTTCCCACACCACGCTCTGCATAGAGCACGGAGTTCTGAAAAACTCCACGTAGTGGAGCGGAGTTTATTCCTCAGTCCCGCTCATCACCGGAGAGCTGGCAAGCGCGAGCAAGGAAAATCTTAATCAAAACCACCTCCTGGCGAGACTTCTAAACTTATGGTTGCGACCTCTCTCATTGAGAAACTTGTAGAAAATCAACTTGAGTGGCAGAAAAGAAGCAGCGCCCCCTTGCACTGCGCAGGGAGCCATTTGTGCAGATTCTTCAACGTGAGACAAACACCCAGTGCTAAAAATCAGTACGAACGGCGCGACCTAGCGCACTCCACCGCTCATTGGCACTTCACGGAGCTCCGCATAGCGCAACTCCACGAACTCCTCCCAGGCCTACAAATAACTCCCACCTTTCCGCTGGCACATGGGGGGCCCTGCTAGCTGCAGGTGACCTGACAGAGATCTGCAGGGACATCTCACCCTGAGGGTTAAAGGTGACCAAACGGAGATCTGCACGGACATCTCACCCTGAAGGCTGCAGGTGACCAGACACAGATCTGCAGTGACATCTCACCCTGCTCAGCTGACCAGACCAGACATAGATCTGCAGGGACATCTCACCCTGCTCAGCTGCAACTGACCTGACAGAGATCTGCAGGGACATCTCACCCAGCTCAGCTGACCAGACCAGACATAGATCTGCAGGGACATCTCACCCAGCTCAGCTGCAACTGACCAGACATAGATCTGCAGGGACATCTCACTCTGAGGGTTGCAAAGGAGCAAACACAGGATCTGCAGGGACATCTCACCCTGCTCAGCTGACCAGACCAGACATATATCTGCAGGGACATCTCACCCTGAGGGTTGCAAAGGAGCAAACACAGGATCTGCTGGGACATTTCACCCTGCTCAGCTGACCAGACCAGACATAGATCTGCAGGGACATCTCACCCTGAGGGCTGCAACTGACCAGACATAGATCTGCAGGGACATCTCACCCTGCTCAGCTGCAACTGACCAGACATAGGTCTGCAGGGACATCTCACCCTGCTCAGCTGACCAGACCAGACATAGATCTGCAGGGACATCTCACCCAGCTCAGCTGCAACTGACCAGACATAGATCTGCAGGGACATCTCACCCAGCTCAGCTGCAACTGACCAGACATAGATCTGCTGGGACATCTCACCCTGCTCAGCTGACCAGACCAGACAAAGATCTGCAGGGACATCTCACCCTGCTCAGCGGCAGCTGACCAGACATAGATCTGCAGGGACATCTCACCCTGCTCAGCTGCAACTGACCAGACATAGATCTGCAGGGACATCTCACCCTGCTCAGCTGCAACTGACCAGACATAGATCTGCAGGGACATCTCACCCAGCTCAGCTGCAACTGACCAGACATAGATCTGCAGGGACATCTCACCCAGCTCAGCTGCAACTGACCAGACATAGATCTGCAGGGACATCTCACCCTGCTCAGCTGACCAGACCAGACATAGATCTGCTGGAACATCTCACCCTGCTCAGCTGCAACTGACCAGACATAGATCTGCAGGGACATCTCACCCAGCTCAGCTGCAACTGACCAGACATAGATCTGCTGGGACATCTCACCCTGCTCAGCTGCAACTGACCAGACATAGATCTGCAGGGACATCTCACCCAGCTCAGCTGCAACTGACCAGACATAGATCTGCAGGGACATCTCACCCTGCTCAGCTGACCAGACCAGACAGAGATCTGCAGGGACATCTCACCCTGCTCAGCTGCAACTGACCAGACATAGATCTGCAGGGACATCTCACCCAGCTCAGCTGCAACTGACCAGACATAGATCTGCAGGGACATCTCACCCTGCTCAGCTGCAACTGACCAGACATAGATCTGCAGGGACAACTTACCCTGCTCAGCTGCAACTGACCAGGTATAGATCTGCAGGGACATCTCACCCAGCTCAGCTGCAACTGACCAGACATAGATCTGCAGGGACATCTCACCCAGCTCAGCTGCAACTGACCAGACATAGATCTGCAGGGACATCTCACCCAGCTCAGCTGCAACTGACCAGACATACATCTGCAGGGACATCTCACCCTGCTCAGCTGCAACTGACCAGACATAGATCTGCTGGGACATCTCACCCTGCTCAGCTGACCAGACCAGACATAGATCTGCAGGGACATCTCACCCTGCTCAGCTGCAACTGACCAGACATAGATCTGCAGGGACATCTCACCCTGAGGGCTGCAACTGACCTGACAGAGATCTGCTGGGTCATCTCACCCTGCTCAGCTGCAACTGACCAGACATAGATCTGCAGGGACATCTCACCCAGCTCAGCTGCAACTGACCAGACATAGATCTGCAGGGACATCTCACCCTGCTCAGCTGCAACTGACCAGACATAGATCTGCAGGGACATCTCACCCTGCTCAGCTGCAAATGACCAGACCGAGATCTGCAGGGACATCTCACCCTGCTCAGCTGCAACTGACCAGACATAGATCTGCAGGGACATCTCACCCTGCTCAGCTGCAACTGACCACCCTGCTCAGCTGCAACTGACCAGACATAGATCTGCAGGGACATCTCACCCTGCTCAGCTGCAAATGACCAGACATAGATCTGCGGGGACATCTCACCCTGAGGGCTGCAACTGACCAGACATAGATCTGCAGGGACATCTCACCCTGCTCAGCTGCAACTGACCAGACATAGATCTGCAGGGACATCTCACCCTGCTCAGCTGCAAATGACCAGACCGAGATCTGCAGGGACATCTCACCCTGCTCAGCTGCAACTGACCAGACATAGATCTGCTGGGACATCTCACCCTGCTCAGCTGCAACTGACCAGACATAGATCTGCTGGGACATCTCACCCTGCTCAGCTGCAACTGACCAGACATAGATCTGCTGGGACATCTCACCCTGCTCAGCTGAGCTGACTGGCCATAGATCTGCAGGGACATGTGCTCAGCAGCAGGTGACCAGCCATAGATCTGCAGGGACATCTCACCCTGCTCAGCTGCAGGTGACCAGCCATAGATCTGCAGGGACATCTGCTCAGCAGCAGGTGACCAGCAATAGATCCGCAGGGACATGTGCTCAGCTGCAGGTGACCAGCCATAGATCCGCAGGGACATGTGCTCAGCAGCAGGTGACCAGCCGTAGATCTGCAGGGACATCGCACACTGCTCAGCTGCAGGTGACCAGCTGTAGATCTACAGGGACATGTGCTCAGCAGCAGGTGACCAGCTGTAGATCTACAGGGACATCTCACCCTGAAGGCTGCAATGGAGCAGACATAGATCTGCAGGGACATCTCACCCTGCTCAGCTGCAGGTGACCAGCCATAGATCTGCAGGGACATCTGCTCAGCAGCAGGTGACCAGCCATAGATCCGCAGGGACATGTGCTCAGCTGCAGGTGACCAGCCGTAGATCTGCAGGGACATCTCACCCTGCTCAGCTGCAGGTGACCAGCCGTAGATCTGCAGGGACATGTGCTCTGCTGCAGGTGACCAGCCGCAGATCTGCAGGGACATGTGCTCAGCTGCAGGTGACCAGCCATAGATCTGCAGGGACATGTGCTCAGCTGCAGGTGACCAGCCATAGATCTGCAGGGACATGTGCTCAGCTGCAGGTGACCAGCCATAGATCTGCAGGGACATGTGCTCAGCTGCAGGCAACCAGCCGTAGATCTGCAGGGACATGTGCTCAGCTGCAGGTGACCAGCCATAGATCCGCAGGGACATGTGCTCAGCTGCAGGTGACCAGCCGTAGATCTGCAGGGACATCTCACCCTGCTCTGCTGCAGGTGACCAGCCGCAGATCTGCAGGGACATGTGCTCACCTGCAGGTGACCAGCCGTAGATCTGCAGGGACATGTGCTCAGCTGCAGGTGACCAGCCGTGGATCTGCAGGGACATGTGCTCAGCTGCAGGTGACCAGCCGTAGATCTGCAGGAACATGTGCTCAGCTGCAGGTGACCAGCCGTGGATCTGCAGGGACATGTGCTCAGCTGCAGGTGACCAGCCGTAGATCTGCAGGGACATGTGCTCAGCTGCAGGTGACCAGCCGTAGATCTGCAGGGACATGTGCTCAGCTGCAGGTGACCAGCCGTGGATCTGCAGGGACATGTGCTCAGCTGCAGGTGACCAGCCGTAGATCTGCGCTCAGCTGCAGGTGACCAGCCGTGGATCTGCAGGGACATGTGCTCAGCTGCAGGTGACCAGCCGTAGATCTGCAGGGACATGTGCTCAGCTGCAGGTGACCAGCCGTAGATCTGCAGGGACATGTGCTCAGCTGCAGGTGACCAGCCGTGGATCTGCAGGGACATGTGCTCAGCTGCAGGTGACCAGCCGTAGATCTGCAGGGACATGTGCTCAGCTGCAGGTGACCAGCCGTTGATCTGCAGGGACATGTGCTCAGCTGCCGGTGACCAGCCGTAGATCTGCAGGGACATGTGCTCAGCTGCAGGTGACCAGCCGTAGATCTGCAGGGACATGTGCTCAGCTGCAGGTGACCAGCCGTAGATCTGCAGGGACATGTGCTCAGCTGCAGGTGACCAGCCGTGGATCTGCAGGGACATCTCACCCTGCTCAGCTGCAGGTGACCAGCCGTAGACCTGCAGGGACATCTCACCCTGCTCTGCTGCAGGTGACCAGCCGTAGATCTGCAGGGACATGTGCTCAGCTGCAGGTGACCAGCCGTAGATCTGCAGGGACATGTGTTCAGCTGCAGGTGACCAGCCGTAGATCTACAGGGACATGTGCTCAGCTGCCGGTGACCAGCCATAGATCTGCAGGGACATGTGCTCAGCTGCAGGTGACCAGCCGTAGATCTGCAGGGACATGTGCTCAGCTGCAGGTGACCAGCCGTAGATCTGCAGGGACATGTGCTCAGCTGCAGGTGACCAGCCGTAGACCTGCAGGGACATCTCACCCTGCTCTGCTGCAGGTGACCAGCCGTAGATCTGCAGGGACATGTGCTCAGCTGCAGGTGACCAGCCGTAGATCTGCAGGGACATGTGCTCAGCTGCAGGTGACCAGCCGTAGATCTGCAGGGACGCCTCATCCAGCTCTTGTAATGTCTTCATCACCCTGGACACCTGCTCCCACCACAAACGTCTTGTCTGACCCTCGCTTTCCTTTCACTGTTCCCTGCTGCGTCTTTAAAGACAGTCACGTGCAGCAGAGAAACCCCCAAAAAATAAATATGAATCAAGAAGCATTCAAGGACTGTGAATTCTTTGAGGCGGCCCTGCGGTGAGGATTGGGGGGCAGCTGGGCCTCTGTACCCCGGAGATGTCTTTCCGCGCTGGCACGGCTAAATATATTTATGTCCCAAAATAAACCTTGTCTGCTCTTAGGATACATTTGTGTGGCCAGGGGGGCCTTTGGCATGGGCGAGCTGTGCCCAGGCCCAGGGCGCCAGTGCTCTGAGGGGCGCGTGGAGCTGTGCGCTTTAGGGTAACGCCAACAGCAGCGCCCTCTCTTCTTCCTCCGGCCTTGTCCTTGCCCAGCCTGTTGCTCTCCGTCTGATCTGCCAGTTTAAAGTGTTTTTATTCCTTTATTATCTTCAACCAGGCACTGACCCGTGCACAGGAGAGGTACCTCCTGCTTCCTCACTCAGTACCCCCAGGGCTCTGTGTGCAGCGGAGAGGTACCTCCTGCTTCCTCACTCAGTACCCCCAGGGCTCTGTGTGCAGCGGAGAGGTACCTCCTGCTTCCTCACTCAGTACCCCCAGGGCTCTGTGTGCACAGGAGAGGTACCTCCTGCTTCCTCACTCAGTACCCCCAGGGCTCTGTGTGCAGCGGAGAGGTACCTCCTGCTTCCTCACTCAGTACCCCCAGGGCTCTGTGTGCAGCGGAGAGGTACCTCCTGCTTCCTCACTCAGTACCCCCAGGGCTCTGTGTGCACAGGAGAGGTACCTCCTGCTTCCTCACTCAGTACCCCCAGGGCTCTGTGTGCAGCGGAGAGGTACCTCCTGCTTCCTCACTCAGTACCCCCAGGGCTCTGTGTGCAGCGGAGAGGTACCTCCTGCTTCCTCACTCAGTACCCCCAGGGCTCTGTGTGCACAGGAGAGGTACCTCCTGCTTCCTCACTCAGTACCCCCAGGGCTCTGTGTGCAGCGGAGAGGTACCTCCTGCTTCCTCACTCAGTACCCCCAGGGCTCTGTGTGCAGCGGAGAGGTACCTCCTGCTTCCTCACTCAGTACCCCCAGGGCTCTGTGTGCAGCGGAGAGGTACCTCCTGCTTCCTCACTCAGTACCCCCAGGGCTCTGTGTGCAGCGGAGAGGTACCTCCTGCTTCCTCACTCAGTACCCCCAGGCCTCTGTGTGCACAGGAGAGGTACCTCCTGCTTCCTCACTCAGTACCCCCAGGGCTCTGTGTGCAGCGGAGAGGTACCTCCTGCTTCCTCACTCAGTACCCCCAGGGCTCTGTGTGCACAGGAGAGGTACCTCCTGCTTCCTCACTCAGTACCCCCAGGGCTCTGTGTGCACAGGAGAGGTACCTCCTGCTTCCTCACTCAGTACCCCCAGGGCTCTGTGTGCAGCGGAGAGGTACCTCCTGCTTCCTCACTCAGTACCCCCAGGGCTCTGTGTGCACAGGAGAGGTACCTCCTGCTTCCTCACTCAGTACCCCCAGGGCTCTGTGTGCAGCGGAGAGGTACCTCCTGCTTCCTCACTCAGTACCCCCAGGGCTCTGTGTGCAGCAGGTAACCGTGGCTGTCACTGGGGGGTGGGTGCTGGTGTTGTCTACAGATGCTGCAGGGATGTTGTTTTCATTTTAAAGGAGGTGCCCATGGTGGTAGAAAATGACAGTGACCCCTCATGACCTGGGGTCCTTCTGTTTGTGGGTCCCGAGTTGCTTAATGCCCCTGATTACTGCCAAATGACCTTAAAGAGTTTTACCTTTGTGAGACAACTTACGGCAGTTTGCATCCTTCACACCTGTACCACCGAGCGTACTCCTGCCCACTTACCAACACAAAGTAGCATCCCGCCATCCGTGGCTCTTTCGGGCAGTTCTCTCCAGCTCTCCTTTGAGTCACCCCAACCCTCATCTTACCGCTATGATCTCCCAAGTAGCACTTTCTAGGCGCTCTCCACCTCTATCCCTCCATTATCCAACTAACAGCCTCACATGTCCGCCGCTCACATTACCTCGAACCTCCCTTCTCTAATCCACTACTCATCCTTTTGGGTTCCGGAGTAGCGCGCCACTCTCTAAAAGCGCTTTCACGCCTTGCCAAGGGTAGTAAGAGCTATATAAATACAGTGGCACCTTCAGCGACAACCCTGTGCTTGTGGTCTTGCTGTGCCCAGATGCCAGGATTGGCAGGGCTGCTGGTTAGGAGGCCAGGGCAGGAGAGAGCTGGCACACGTGGCAGCTACACAAGTCGTGCCAGGGAGGATGGCACACCAGGTTTGTGGCTTTACTCACACATCTGAGGCAGGGGAGGGCTCGTGCGCTTCACTGTTTTTAGTTCATCACAGCCCTGGTTAGTTGTACAAGAAGTAACCAGCAGTAACCAGCAGTGTTAAGGCAGCACCACGTGACAGTGAGTGGACGGAAGGGGGCGCTGCCTGGGCTGGAGGTGGGAGGGCTGGAAGGGGAGGTAGAGAGAGGCACGGGTTCAAGAAAAGAGACCGACGGGTACTGGAGTACTGGAGTAACGCGGAGGAGACAGAGGATTGGTGGAAGGGGGGGGGGGGCAGAGGTGGTGAGTGAATGATCATCAGTTCTGTATCTTGGACCTAAAACTGCCCACTGAGCCCTGATGCCCCGCCCCCTTTATGTTTCACTAATGAAGCGCCGAGGGCATTTTAACAAGCACTGCCCTGCCTTAGAAATGTTGATGAAGGTGTGAATTATCCCTTGGGACGGCGCATCTAAGCGCTGACGCCGGAGTTCTGTGGCCTCTGTTTATAAATTACAACCACTGGGGAAAGCATAACTGCGCTATTTTGATTTCAGTGTATTCATGGGCACCAATTAGAAGTAGGCAGATGTGATCTCAGCAGGGTATCAATTACCTTCTATTACAGGCCCCCGAATCCATGTAATGCTGTAATTAAGAGCTGGCTGCTGTAACTGGTAGAAATCTACTAATATCACAGGCAGGGCAACGCTTTAGAGAACAGGCATTGGCAAAGGCAATAGGCTGGGCTTATTGTTTGGGGCAGTATTTGGCAGTAGTTGGTAAAGTATGTCTGTGTCACCCTGCTATCCTAGAAGACAATCCCTTTATAGACCAACATCTTGGGTGACAGCCCCGTGGACGATGGGGACGGGACTCCTGAGCAGGGCACGAGGAGCGGTAAGCTACAATTTAACTAAAATAAACTTGAAGATTAATAAAATGAACTTTAAAGAGTGTTGTGAGCTGGAGTCAGGAGATGAAGTCTGCATTATAAATGATAGTCTTAAAAAGGCAAACTCTGCAAATGATGGCAGAGTAAATAGGTCTGGCGAGGAGACTGCACTGTTGTTGCACCTAGGCTGTGTGCCTGCTGTGTGTGTGCTGTGTGTGTGCACATGTTTATATTCCCAGCAAAAGAATCTGCAAATCCAACATAATGTTAGCATGAAATTTAACTAATGAGTGTGCAAGGGGCATTAATGGGTGGCAATGTATCTTTAAAACAGTCTGAACATCTAAAAAGAACGCCCCCCCTACAGAAAAAGCAATCAGCCAGCAATTAAAATGCTGTTGTGTCAGCAAAGTACATCCGGTAATGAGCACACACAGGTTCCAGCCTAACAAATGACCCGCTGTAGCCCTCTGACAAAACCTAATGGGCTCATAAATGAGACAAGCTAACCATCTACAAAATGTCTTGGCTTTGATGGACAGGCCACCCAAGCAATGAGAAACTGTGAAAGGCACATGGAAACCAATCACCAAATGGAGCCGAGTCAAGGGCAGGGCAGCTCCCCCTTCTGATTGCACGTATTTTTAGGTCTGGCAAGAGCATTTGATAACATAATATGCATAATATACTTACTTAAGGGGCGTTCAGTCAGTTCTAATCATTGATTGCTCTGTTGTTGTGTCAATCACATTTTGTTTCCGCTCACTATAGCATCGAGCATGTAGCAATGGGTCAGCCTCCTTCAGCCATTGGCTAGCTTCACTGTGAGTGACGGCATGCCAACCTTTCACATGAACACATCCGCACACAAGCTAGTTCCCTTCAGCGTCAGTGCTTCTGTTCTAACTTCATAATTACTTTAGTGAGGCCCTTGTGCTCAGAGCCTGGGAGACAGGAGGGTGTTTTACACCAGAGAGAATGCCAGCTTTCAGTTCCTCTCTCCTGCCAATGGTGTTGTAAATTCCTTTCGAAGGGCCCTTTGTTAGGTGTCTGCCGGTATTTCACAGCACAAGAGGCTCTCCATTTGAAACTGTTCTGCATTGAGTTATTCTCTCTTTACTGCACGTGCAGTCCACAAACCCAGAGCTTCATGTTTCAATATCCTGATGTGAATTCACAAGTGGACAACTCTTCAGAACAAACTTGTGGATTCAGTTTCACCAACGGTCCTTAATAAACTTTGATCAGGAAGAAAACCACCCTTTCTCTTTAATTTTCAGCTCTTGTAACTATTTATTCCTTATTCCTTTTTATTGTTTCTTTCTCTCCTCCTTTATGTTTGTTACTTCCTTCTTGTTTTCTTAATCTTTCTTTCTTACGTTTTCGTTCTCTTCTTCCTTCTTTCTTTCCTTCCTTTTTCCTTTCTAATTTTCTACTTTCTTGTCTTTTTTCCTTTTTCCTTTTTTTGCTTTATTTCTTTGTTCCTTATTTCCTGGCATTTTTCATTCTTTGCTTTTTCTTTCTTTCCTTATTTCTTCAATCTTTCCTTCTTTCCTCCTTTCTTTCTGTCTTTCCTTCCTTCTTTCTGTCTTTTATTTTTTCTTTCTTAACTTTCTTCCATCCTTCTCATGTGTTTTTATATTTTTTCTTTCTTTCCTTCCTTCTTTCTTTCTTCCTTTCTATAGAAATGATGGATGCACATACATTGTGTAAGGGTTATAATATAACGTTTATTTTAAATCCATAATCCCCCAGTTGGAGCACAAACTTTCTGCCACCTCCCGCTAACGTTTCAACGCCGTCTAACTGCCCTTCCTGTGGCGTTCCTCACTCCCTCTGCCCAGCATTCTACCTCTGACGGAACAAATGGCCGTAGCAATTCCATAGCACAACACATATTCACTGCTCTGCAACACTTCCTTCCTTCTTCTCATCTTTCCTTCTTTCTCCATCTTTCCTTCTTTTTCTATCTTTCCTTCCATCCTTCCTTCTTTTTCTATCTTTACTGGCATCTTTCATTCTTTCTCCATCTGTCCTTCTTTTTCCATCTTTCCTTCTTTTCACCTTTCCTTCCATCTTTCCTTCTTTCTCCATCTTTCCTTCCATCTTTCCTTTTTTTTCCTTCTTTCCTTATTTTTCTATCTTTCCTTCTTTTTCTTCTTTCCTTCTTTCTCAATCTTTCCTTCCACCTTTCCTTATTTTTCCATCTTTCCTTTCTTCTTTCCTTCTTTATCCATATTTCCTTATTTTTCTATCTTTCCTTCAATCTTTCCTTCTTTTTCCATTGTTCCTTCTTTTTCCATCTTTACTTCCTTCCCTTCTTTTTTATTTATTTTCTTCTATACTTTTATTTTCTTCCTTCTTTTTACCTTTCTATTTTTTCATTCTTCTTTTTCTTCTGCCTTTCTTTCTTTCATTCTGGCACTCTTTCCGCCTTCCCCTCTGTCTTCATTTCTTTCATTGTTTTTTCCTTTCCTTCTTTCTTTCTTTCCTTCTTTCTTTCTTCCTTTCCTTCTGTCTTTCTTCCCATCTGTCTTTCTTTCTTTCCATCTGTCTTTGTTCCTTTCCTTCTTTCTTCCTTTCCTTCTGTCTTTCTTCCTTTCCTTCTTTCTTTCATTCTTCTTTCTTCCTTTCCTTCTTTCTTCCTTTTTTTCTTTCTGTCTTTCTTCCTTTCCTTTTGTCTTTCTTCCTTTCCTTCTGTCTTTTTTCTTTCATTCTTTCTTCCTTTCCTTTTGTCTTTCTTTCTTTTTCTATCTTTCCTTCACAAGTCTGGCACTCAACCGGGCAAACTCTGCTTTTCAATCCATGGAAGGTGGATAGTTCCTTAGGATACGAGTTAGGAGCCTTTCACTAGGGGTCTCCCACATAGCTTCTAGTGACAGGGGTTTAGTTCATTTCACCAGTGTGGTGACCCCGTGTCAGGGTGGAGTTTATTGCCTTTCACCAATGAGCTCACAGAAGTGCAGTTCTCCATATCTCTAATACTATCCACAAGATGAGAAGTAAAACTTTGGCGGTCATTATGAACGTGGTGGTGTGGCCCAACATGCCGGCGGTGGTGTGTAAAACTGCCAGTTGGCATGGTGGGCCACACCGCCATATAATGTTACCCATGAGGGGCGCCATCGGCAGCCCTCACTCACCGCCAGACTGCCTGCATCAGGCAGCCTGGTGGCGGGCGGAAACATTATCTGACAGGACAGTGGTGCTGTCCCTAGAATAATGTTTCCTCAGCCACCAGCCTTTCCCTGGGGGTTTCCCCACCAGGGAAAGGCTGGCGGAAGGGGTGATCCGGGGCACCCCTGGGGGGGCCTGCACTGCCCATGCATTTGGCATGGGCAGTGCAGGGGCCCCGGTGCAGTAGAACATCGCGCAGATCACTGCCCGTTTTTCAGGCAGTGATCTGTGCAACGGGTGTAGCTGCACCTGCCGCACACAGTCATTGGCGGCGGCTCCCTGTGGAGCTGCCGTCAATGTCCTGGCCAGGCCTTCCTGTGGGCCGCCAGGCGGAAACAATGTTTCCAGCCGCTGGCCCACAGGAATGTTCATAATACGGCCGGCGGGGATCCGGGGATTCTGACGGTCAGTGTTTTGACCGCCGGCATGAACACAGCGTTTTTTACCGCCGTGTTCATAATGAGGGCCCCTGTCTTAGGCGAGAGTCTGGTGATGAAGGGCCAGCGCCCCTTAGTTTTGAGACAGACATACATCCCAAGGTGTGTTACCGGTGAGTGGCAGCCAGTATCGAGACACCCGTGTGTGCTGAGGTGTCACTAGGGGACTGTTCATCACACAACTCTTCTCCTAGGGGGCACTTTCAATGCATGCCCATCTCACTTGACATTATTGCGCATATGTCTCGGCTCACCCTCGTTTGAGGGTCGTCACTAGGCCTGGGCGGAGCTCCCAGAGTTTCGCTCTGCACAGTTCGGCCGAGTTACATATAAGCTCCACAGAGTTCTGCGAGGGGACGGAATATGGGCAGGTTGTGCTGCTCGTGCTGATTTTCAGTGCTAGGAGCTTGTTCTGTGCTGTAGAATCAGTGCGAAGACCCCCACGCGGAGTGGCGGAGGACGCTGCTTCTTTCTGCCCGCTTGAGTAGACTTTCTACTCGAGTGGCAGACTTTCTACTCGAGTGGCAGACTTTCTACTCGAGTGGCAGCTTTCTCAACGTGAAAGGTTGTGCTCTACTGCAGCGGCCTCCCTTGAGAAGTCTCATCCATGGTGTTCCATTGCCCAAACATTGCGCAGTGGGATGCATATTCTTCCTCACGGCCGCCATCTTAACCTTGGCGAGCCACGTGCAAGAAAAACCTCTGCAAGGAGGCGGGTGGTGGAGATTTATTGGAACTGAGTGGGCTAACCTCCACGAACTCTGCCGGCGGAATGTTTCACCCACCCTTAGGCTTCACACTGCTGGGAACCATCTCCACCCCTCCCACATGGCAAGTCCCTCCAGCAGCCTCAAGAGGGGTCACCCGACTCCACACTCCCCCCTTTACAGGAGTTCCCCACCTCCCTTGACTTCAGTGGGGTCACCTGCCTCACACACTTGAACTCTCCCTCATAGAAAACTCAGCACGTCGGGAGGTTGACAGCCGTCGCCATGGAAACCAAGAGATGCCCTCCGAGGCTCTCTGTGCACAAGTAAAGGCACACAGGCAGGAAATACACCCCCCCCCCAAACAAGTGCTCCAAGTGTGCTCTTCAACATCCCCCCCGCCTACCCTCAAGCACTTTTATTTTGATTCGAAAAACTTGTCTTAAAACAGATCTCAGAGCAAACGACATCATTTCACTTTGGGCAGCTGTGGCTCTCAGCGGCATCTGATGGCTTTGTGTATTATTTTTTTTAAAGTAAAACTCGCTTTGTTTTTATACTATGACAAGGGCCATTCGTTTTCCTCTGTCTTACTTCTAAGTGCTTTCAGCCGACGCTTCTGTTACAGAAAGGGGGAGGTATATTTCAAAACACTTCAGAGAGGCGCTTTGTTCATGGCTCTTAGCTCCGGGCTTCAGCACACTCATCTGCGCGGAGGTGAATGATGGCGCCTGTGGATTGCCCTGTCAATCATCTTGACGGACAGGCGTGTTAGCCGATGCTCAGAGCAGTGCTCTGTGGCCATACAGGGTTGTGCGAGGTGACCGCCTGTTCTGTAATATTGTGTGGACTCAGGTTCGCACTGGTGCAATGTTTGTGTTAATACTGTAGCGCCTAGTGTATTCCGTATTTCCACACTCATTGGCAGGCGCTCTCGCCTACTCTCAGCACAGAGTATGGGAGTTCTAGACCTGGGCGAAACTCGTTATTTCCTTGGCGAACATCTTGTGAAATGTCCTAAACTCCATCGACATTCCACGCTAATATGTCAAATGCAGGTCTAGCATTTTGTGTGTGTGTGTTCGTTTCTTTTTTTTTTGTGCGAAATGCACCCACGCATTCCATGTGGGACGCAAGGACGCATTTCCTGCCATAAGCAATGGCCCAACACTGCTTGTGATGTGAACAGCAGCCGCGTTGTTTGTGTTGCGACCGTGCTCACACAATAAAGGTGTTCACCGAATGAAATCTTAATTACACAACATGGTGTAGTCATAGGTTTCTTGCGTTATAACTTTACGGTGAAATACTTGAAATTACTCGAAATTACGCAGGCGTAATCTGGATTTAATTTATTGTTGCCTGCAGCCCCATAACATCTTTACGGTCTAGACAAATGTGCAATTTTTCAGGGGGTTGCTGAAGGGGTTAAATTTCTTCCCCCACTCTATGGAACATTGATAACAAATAGTAAAAAAAAAATGAAATTTTAAGGTTTGATTATTGAAGTCAATAAGCTAATAAACCTTAAGTAATGCATTATGTTGAAGAAATACGCGTGCGCAGAGTTTTTCCTGTGCAAAGTGCAGGAATGTTTCTTACAAAGTGTGAAAGCTTTCAAACATTTTCAGGATTTCAAGGTTCAAACTGAGAGAAAAAAATCTTCCAATTTAGTTTTTACAAAAGAAAATCTTAGCAAATCCTCATGTTTGGTGCAAATTCTAGGAGACTATGACATTTGCATAATTTACTTTTTTGCCAAATTTTGCCAAATTTTGAGAAACTTTTGTGAAATGAACCGAAATGCCACAAACAGCAACTTCGGTGTGAACAACAGCATAATTATGCAACGTGCAATTATGGTGCAATCGTGGCTCGCTGGGGGAATGAAGGGGGTGGCACAGAACGTGACCGGGGGGGGGGGACAACGGCCCCAAAAAAATAAATAATAATAATAACATTTTTTTTAAAGTACCTGTTTCGCCACCCCACCATGGCACAGCTCCTCAGCGGCAGGCACAGGCTGTGGCTCCCAGCCTGCTCTGCGTCCAATCCCAACTCTGCTTTCATGCTGCTTGCAGCATTGAGCCAGTGGTAAGACTGGACGGAGTGCCTGGCTGGACGCTCCGAGGTAGAGTGGCAGCCTCTACCTGCTCTCTCCAATCTGGCACTGCTTTGCCGAGTTGGACAGAGCCTAGTGCGCATGTATGTTTGGCCGCCTCGAGACGGCTGGTCAAACACACATGCGCACCGAGGGGGAGTGCTGTGCACTCCCCTGCTATCCCCGTCACGCATGTGGCCCCACCCCTTCTGCAGTAAAAACATAATAAATTGACTTTTTACTGTAAAAGTTTTGCAGCTGTTGCTCCTGGCCGGGGGGTGGGGGGGGAGGGTTGCGACGCTCGCCCCTGTACGGTGTAATTTTGGAAATTTCACCTATCAAGCATATAGTCTAATTACCAAAACTGCAAAGATTATGCCAACATAATTTAATTTAATCAGGGCCTAGGTATTTCCATAGTAAAAATGTTTCATGGTGCAAACAAAGTTCTGAGAAGTTTACAAAATTCACATCCTTCACAAAACTTTGAAAGTGAAGTTTTCATTTTGCCGCTTGGGCTGGCACCGAACCCATGAGTGTTATTTCACTGCTGCAGTAAAAGTTTGGGCTTTGAAGGTGATGTGGGCTGCGAAAGTCTATGCCCCCCCTCGTCCCTGGGAGCAGCCCACTCTTTCCAAATCTATGGGGGTTTTCAGTCTGGTCTGGTTCACAGGGCAGAGGAAGGGATGGCTGGAATTCTCTACCCAGCGCCCACAATCTGCAACTACACCCTTGGGCATCAGAAGTGCAGGGGCCCACTGCAATTCAGAAAGAAATTGAAGCCAGATCCCTGCAAAGATCAATAAATCATACACCACGTGACTTCACTTGCCTGATTGTGAAGGATGCTTTCCTGCTTTCATTCCTGCAGATGCTTCTGGCGCAACCGCTGCTCTGGTCCCCGACTTGCATCAATTAAGGCACAGTGTGATTTTAGGGGTCAGGCTAGGATGACATCTTCCCAGTGCATAGGTTTTTAAACACACGTCCACTTTCTATGTCTAGGGCTAGGTGGACCCTGTTTCTGGGTCTGGTCCAAGAACATAAAATAGGGGTTGTCACAAAGAACCCCCGGGGGAGGAAGGGGGGTGTAGACTGCTAATGCTCATTAATGAGTTGGCAAATGCATATTCCCTCCACTGAAAAAAGTAATTTATTGAGAACAGAGCCTGTGTCATTCGAACGTGAAATAATTTAAAATAAGGAGGGGTCATTACTAAAATGCCTTACTCTTAAGATTTCAGAACGTGGATATTATTAACTCACATTATGAACGCCTGGGGGTTGGCTAATGGACTTCAAGTGCCTGCTCAGCATTCCCCCCCCCTGGAAAACTGGTTCATGTGACGCCCCTTGTACCCACCTCCCCCCGCACCCCCCCCACCCAGTTAGGGAGCAGTGGAGTTCTGCAAAGCCTCACAAGCAGGGCTGACAGTGTGGTCTCTGGTCACTGTGCCCTCAGAGAACTGACAGGGTGGTCTCTGGTCACTGTGCCCTCAGAGAACTGACAGTGTGGTCTCTGGTCACTGTGCCCTTAGAAAACTGACAGGGTGGTCTGTGGTCATTGTACCCTAAGGGAACTGACAGTGTGGTCTCTGGTCACTGTGCCCTAAGGGAAATAACAGTGTGGCCTCTGGTCACTGCGCCCTAAGGGAACTAACAGTGTGGTCTCTGGTCACTGTGCTACAGCAGAACTGACAGTGTGCTCTCTGGTCACTGTGCCCTAAGGGAAATAACAGTGTGGCCTCTGGTCACTGCGCCCTAAGGGAACTAACAGTGTGGTCTCTGGTCACTGTGCTACAGCAGAACTGACAGTGTGCTCTCTGGTCACTGTGCCCTAAGGGAAATAACAGTGTGGCCTCTGGTCACTGCGCCCTAAGGGAACTGACAGTGTGGTCTCTGGTCACTGTGCCACAACAGAACTGACAGTGTGGTCTGTGGTCACTGTGCCCTCAGAGAACTGGCAGTGTGGTCTCTAGTCACTGTGTCCTAGTAGAACAGACAGTGTGGTCTCTGGTCGCTGTGCAACAACAGAACTGACAGTTTGGTCTCTGGTCACGGTGTCCCAGGAGAGATGAAGAGGTAGTCTCTGGTTACTGTGCCACAGCAGAACTGACAGTGTGGTCACTAGTCACTGTGCCACAGCAGAACTGACAGTGTGGTCTCTGGTCACTGTGCCACAATAGAACTGACAGTGTGGTCTCTGGTCACTGTGCCACAATAGAACTGACAGTGTGGTCTCTAGTCACTGTGCCACAACAGAACTGACAGTGTGGTCTCTGGTCACTGTGCCACAATAGAACTGGCAGTGTGGTCTCTAGTCACTGTGCACTAGGAGAACTGACCGTGGTCACTGTGCCCTCAGAGAACTGGCAGTGTGGTCTCTGGTCACTGTGCCATCAGATAACTGACAGTGTGGTATCTGGTCACTGTGTCCTAGGAGAACTGACATGGTGGTCTGTGGTCATTGTACCCTAAGGGAACTGACAGTGTGGTCTCTGGTCACTGTGCCCTAAGGGAAATAACAGTGTGGCCTCTGGTCACTGCGCCCTAAGGGAACTAACAGTGTGGTCTCTGGTGACTGTGCCCTAAGGGAACTGACAGTGTGGTCTCTGGTCACTGTGCCACAGGAGAACTGACAGGGTGGTCTCTGGTCACTGTGCCACAGCAGAGCTGACAGTGTGGCCTCTGGTCATTGTGACCTAGGAGAACTGACAGGGTGGTTTTTGGTCACTGTGCCCTAAGGGAACTGACAGTGCGGTCTCTGGTCTTGTGCCCTAACGGAACTGACAGTGTTGTCTCTGGTCACTGTGCCCTAAGGAAACTGACAATGTGGTCTCTGTTCACTGTGCCCCAAGGGAACTGACAGTGTGGTATTTGGTCACTGTGCCACAGCAGAACTGACAGTGTGCTCTCTGGTCACTGTGCCCTAAGGGAAATAACAGTGTGGCCTCTGGTCACTGCGCCCTAAGGGAACTAACAGTGTGCTCTCTGGTCACTGTGCCCCAAGGGAACTGACAGTGTGGTATTTGGTCACTGTGCCACAGCAGAACTGACAGTGTGGTCTCTGGTCACTGTGCTCTAAGGCAACTGACAGTGTGGTCTCTGTTCACTGTGCCCCAAGGGAACTGACAGTGTGGTATCTGGTTACTGTGCTCTAAGGGAACTGACAGTGTGGTCTCTGTTCACTGTGCTCTAAGGGAACTGACAGTGTGGTATTTGGTCACTGTGCCACAGCAGAACTGACAGTGTGCTCTCTGGTCACTGTGCCCCAAGGGAACTGACAGTGTGGTATTTGGTCACTGTGCCACAGCAGAACTGACACTGTGGTCTCTGGTTACTGTGTCCTAAGGGAACTGACAGTGTGGTCTCTGGTAACTGTGCCCTCAGAGAACTGGCAGTTTGGCCTCTGGTCACTGTGCCCTAAAGGAACTGACAGTGTGGTCTCTGTTCACTGTGCCACAGCAGAACTGACAGTGTGGTCTCTGGTCACTGTGCTCTAAGGGAACTGACAGTGTGGTATCTGGTCACTGTGCCCTGGGAGAACTGCCAGGGGTCACTGTGCCCTCAGAGAACTGTCAGTGTGGTCTCTGGTCACTGTGCCACAGCAGAACTGACAGTGTGGTCTCTGGTCACTGTGCTCTAAGGGAACTGACAGTGTGGTCTCTGTTCACTGTGCCACAGCAAAACTGACAGTGTGGTCTCTGGTCACTGTGCTCTAAGGGAACTGACAGTGTGGTCTCTGGTCACTGTGCCACAGCAGAACTGACAGTGTGGTATTTGGTCACTGTGCCACAGCAGAACTGACAGTGTGGTCTCTGGTCACTGTGCTCTAAGGGAACTGACAGTGTGGTCTCTGTTCACTGTGCCACAGCAAAACTGACAGTGTGGTCTCTGGTCACTGTGCTCTAAGGGAACTGACAGTGTGGTCTCTGGTCACTGTGCCACAGCAGAACTGACAGTGTGGTATTTGGTCACTGTGCCACAGCAGAACTGACAGTGTGGCCTCTAGTCACTGTGCTCTAAGGGAACTGACAGTGTGGTCTCTGTTCACTGTGCTCTAAGGGAACTGACAGTGTGGTCTCTGTTCACTGTGCTCTAAGGGAACTGACAGGGTGGTCTCTTGTCACTGTGCCCCAAGGGAACTGACAGTGTGGTCTCTGTTCACTGTGCCACAGCAGAACTGACAGTGTGGTCTCTGGTCACTGTGCTCTAAGGGAACTGACAGTGTGGTATCTGGTCACTGTGCCCTGGGAGAACTGCCAGGGGTCACTGTGCCCTCAGAGAACTGTCAGTGTGGTCTCTGGTCACTGTGCCACAGCAGAACTGACAGTGTGGTCTCTGGTCACTGTGCTCTAAGGGAACTGACAGTGTGGTCTCTGTTCACTGTGCCACAGCAAAACTGACAGTGTGGTCTCTGGTCACTGTGCTCTAAGGGAACTGACAGTGTGGTCTCTGGTCACTGTGCCACAGCAGAACTGACAGTGTGGTATTTGGTCACTGTGCCACAGCAGAACTGACAGTGTGGCCTCTGGTCACTGTGCTCTAAGGGAACTGACAGTGTGGTCTCTGTTCACTGTGCTCTAAGGGAACTGACAGTGTGGTCTCTGTTCACTGTGCTCTAAGGGAACTGACAGGGTGGTCTCTGGTCACTGTGCCCCAGGGGAACTGACAGTGTGGTCTCTGTTCACTGTGCCTCAGCAGAACTGACAGTGTGGTCTCTGGTTACTGTGCCCTCAGAGAACTGGCAGTGTGGCCTCTGGTCACTGTGCCCTAAAGGAACTGACAGTGTGGTCTCTGTTCACTGTGCCACAGCAGAACTGACAGTGTGGTCTCTGGTCACTGTGCTCTAAGGGAACTGACAGTGTAGTATCTGGTCACTGTGCCCTGGGAGAACTGCCAGGGGTCACTGTGCCCTCAGAGAACTGTCAGTGTAGTCTCTGGTCACTGTGCCACAGCAGAACTGACAGTGTGGTCTCTGGTCACTGTGCTCTAAGGGGACTGACAGTGTGGTCTCTGTTCACTGTGCCACAGCAAAACTGACAGTGTGGTCTCTGGTCACTGTGCTCTAAGGGAACTGACAGTGTGGTCTCTGTTCACTGTGCTCTAAGGGAACTGACAGTGTGGTCTCTGTTCACTGTGCTCTAAGGGAACTGACAGGGTGGTCTCTGGTCACTGTGCCCCAAGGGAACTGACAGTGTGGTCTCTGTTCACTGTGCCACAGCAGAACTGACAGTGTGGTCTCTGTTCACTGTGCCACAGCAGAACTGACAGTGTGGTCTCTGTTCACTGTGCCCCAAGGGAACTGACAGTGTGGTATTTGGTCACTGTGCAACAGCAGAACTGACAGTGTGGTATTTGGTCACTGTGCCACAGCAGAACTGACAGTGTGGTCTCTGGTCACTGTGCCACAGCAGAACTGACAGTGTGGTCTCTGGTGACTGTGCCCTAAGGGAACTGACAGTGTGGTCTCTGGTGACTGTGCCCTAAGGGAACTGACAGTGTGGTCTCTGGTCACTGTGCCACAGCAGAACTGACAGTGTGGTATTTGGTCACTGTGCCACAGCAGAACTGACAGTGTGGCCTCTGGTCACTGTGCTCTAAGGGAACTGACAGTGTGGTCTCTGTTCACTGTGCTCTAAGGGAACTGACAGGGTGGTCTCTGGTCACTGTGCCCCAAGGGAACTGACAGTGTGGTCTCTGTTCACTGTGCCACAGCAGAACTGACAGTGTGGTCTCTGTTCACTGTGCCACAGCAGAACTGACAGTGTGGTCTCTGTTCACTGTGCCCCAAGGGAACTGACAGTGTGGTATTTGGTCACTGTGCCACAGCAGAACTGACAGTGTGGTATTTGGTCACTGTGCCACAGCAGAACTGACAGTGTGGTCTCTGTTCACTGTGCCCCAAGGGAACTGACAGTGTGGTATTTGGTCACTGTGCAACAGCAGAACTGACAGTGTGGTATTTGGTCACTGTGCCACAGCAGAACTGACAGTGTGGTCTCTGGTCACTGTGCCACAGCAGAACTGACAGTGTGGTCTCTGGTGACTGTGCCCTAAGGGAACTGACAGTGTGGTCTCTGGTGACTGTGCCCTAAGGGAACTGACAGTGTGGTCTCTGGTCACTGTGCCACAGCAGAACTGACAGTGTGGCCTCTGGTCACTGTGCCCTAAGGAAACTGACAGTGTGGTCTCTGGTCATTGTGCCCTAAGGGAACTGACAGTGTGGTCTTTGGTCACTGTGCCACAGCAGAACTGACAGTGTGGTCTCTGGTCACTGTGCCACAGCAGAACTGACAGTGTGGTCTCTGGTGACTGTGCCCTAAGGGAACTGACAGTGTGGTCTCTGGTGACTGTGCCCTAAGGGAACTGACAGTGTGGTCTTTGGTCACTGTGCCACAGCAGAACTGACAGTGTGGCCTCTGGTTACTGTGCCCTCAGAGAACTGACACGGTGGCCTCTGGTGACTGTGCCCTAAGGGAACTGACAGTGTGGCTTCTGGTCAGTGTGCCCTAAGGGAACTGACACTGTGGTCTCTGGTCACTGTGCCCTCAGAGAACTGACAGTGTGGCCTCTGGTCACTGTGCTCTAAGGGAACTGACAGTGTGGTGTTTGGTCACTGTGCCCTAAGGGAACTGACAGTGTGCTCTCTGGTCACTGTGCTCTAAGGGAACTGACAGTGTGGCCTCTGGTCACTGTGGTCGTTCTGGTCGTGCTTAAAGGTGGCCACAGGATGCTCTATCTGGCCATAGAACTTTCACTAATAGCTGCATTCACCCCTGAAAGAGGAGATGTGGCCCAGTCTCTGAGCTGCTGACTCAGGAACCAGAAGGCCAGACTGGCACGGATGCCAGCCTGGGAAAGGAAGATTTCTTGCTGTGCTTCTCAGGGCTGGCTGACACAAGGGCACGGCCTAATTCCTAAAAGCATGAGCGCCAATGCCCTGTGGTCTGCTCAGAAGCCAGCGGCCAGTGCAATTAAAGGCTGGCGCACTGAATACCGGGCTGGGGGTCTTATATCACCTCGTGCGCCTTTAATCCACTGCCAGACACTCGCTGTCCCTTTATCTCACTCTCGTAGGATCCTGCTTTCGCCAATGCTCAGGTTTTTTGCAGCTTTCCCTACTTCCATCTTTCAGATCTGTGTATTTTCCCTCTGCTGCTCTTTAGAAATGTCTGATGACGAAAATAAGTGCCGGTCCCCAGTAATAAATGCCGGCGGGCCACCGGCAAACACCTGCTCAAATTAAGTACTACACGAGGCCCAAGCTGTTCCTTGCTGTGGGTCTGAAGGCAAGACTTGTACTGGACCCGTGGAGCAGTGGGGCACCTGGAGGAGCGCCCACAGGGCCTCTCCCTCCTTCTTACAGGGTCCTAGATATGCCCCCCGCACCCACCCCCCCACCACCATCAAGTGAAACAAAGAAATCTCTCAGCTTCTCACCTCATCCCACAGCTGTGAAGGGAACCAAGAGCCCAGAAGTGAGAACCAAGCTAGGCCCAGGCACAGTTTGGTACCTCCCAGCTCTTCGGGTTAGTCTTGTTGCCACAAGTGCCCAAGATAACACCGCTATGCAAGATCTCATAATTTCGTTTTTTGTTCTGGTAAAAAATGCTATTTGGGGAGCATGGGCATAAGAAGGACAACAGAACGCCCGATGCTGCTGTTTGCGTCAGGCACAATGTTCTTTTTTTTTTTTTTTACCTTTCACTGCAAACTGCAGCATCCCTTGCTAAATGGACAGGAGGGGGCATTTTACATTAAGACCAGCCACAAAAAGCCACAGCTGCAGGTCACATAGAGAGACTGAGTTTGCCTCACTTTTAATGCAGTCTGTCCTATTTTCACAAAGAAAGTTATGCAAATTTCACTCAAGCAAAATTGTCATCCACGCTGCCCCGCGGATGGGCAGCCCCTCTCGTGCCCTCCGAGGAAACGACGACGAGGCTGTCCACGCACACGCATGTCTGTGTGTATGTGCGCCTCGTGCATGCTTGCGTGTGGGTTCTGTGCACTCTGTGTGTCTGTGTGCACCTCCACATTGCCTGCATGCCAATGCGCGCGTGTGATATAGTCTGTTTGCATCTGTGTGTCTCTCTGTTTGTGGCAGAGTTTACTTTGTAAACAAGTGAGTTCCAAGGCCCTTCTCGGGAGCGCGCTGCATCCTGTGCCAACCATTGCCCAAGCCAGTGCTGTCAATGCCAGTGCCAACACAACTAGTGACGATCACACCGCTACAAGTGTGCCCAGGCAGACTATTCATGGCCCCTCACACCTAGCAGAACGTGAGGGTGGCAGGTATCAGTCATTTGAAGGTATTGTGACTTATTAAACACTGTTGTTCGCTCAGCCCAAACTGAGACAAACGGCGCCACCATGGAATGTCACGAAGTACTGGTGCCGAGCACCGGGACACACCGGTTCAAATTAAGCACTGTGAAGATCACTCCGTAGATGTTTGGTATGAATGGTGGTTCTTTATTTCATTAAAATAAGTTCGTAGTAAAAAGGGAGACCCGCGACAGCAAAAGCGTTGTAACTGTCGCTGTCGATCCGTCACTGTCCCACTCTTCTCGAATTCCTCTGTCACCAAAATGTCACGAATGACCACGTGAGAGGGATTCGAGAACGGTGACACACATACAACACTACATATCTCCCCCTTTATAGTATAAAAAGATATAGAACATATATTAAACACAGCATTTACAACCTACTACTTATCTAAAACTTTAACTAACATTTCCTAACCACGGTACCAGTTCAAACTGGAGCAGCACTCAAGCCTCATTGCTACTAACGGCAATCTTCCTGCCAGATCTACTCCATTTCTCATTCCTTCCAGAAATCATACCTGTTTGACTGGTTAAGACTGTTATCATAGCAACCAATTCCATTAGTATCAACAGTATCCCGGCACTCATGTGTACGTCTCTCACTCCCATCATCCTCCAACCACACTGTAACTTTATGTCCATCTGCGTTTGACTTCCATTCACTACATTCTTGACCTTGTTCCTGCACATTGGCAATGCCCACATATGCCGTACTGTACCATCACTTAATCTTGCTGAATTATTGAACACTGCCTCCACTCTCAAAGGTGAAGAAAATCTTCCTTGGCACTTTCCCATACGTTTACTACTCTTAACTCTCAATACATCACCCACACTTAGTCTGACCTCTTTACTCCTATGTGTATCATCATAATATCTTTGAGTTTTCTTCTGAGTTTTCTCAATGTTCTCCCTCACTTTCTTGGGAGACCATTCCACTCTCGTAGCAGCCTTGAGCCAACCCACATTGTCCTTAGACAAGGGGTTTCTTCCCCTCATCAGTTCAAATGCACTGGCATTTGTACTTGAACACATACTCGCATGCCCACACAGTTTTCCATATCTCTCTTTCCCAAACTAAATGATTACAACTGGCCAATTGGATCATTCCTTTAAGAACTCGATTAAACCTTTCTACCGCCTCGTTTCCCACAGGATGATATACCGAAGTAGTTTGGTGCCTGATTCCATTCCTTCTCGGGTACTCCTTAAATTCGGAGGTCAGAAATTGAGTCCCATTGTCAGACACAATACATTTAGGTAACCCCTATCTCACAAAAACTTTGCCCAGAAACTTAAATATGCTCTATGCATTAGCTTTCTTTACAATCTCTACTTCTGGCCATTTTGTAAAATGGTCCACAAGCACCCGAACAAAGACTTGTCTGTCCCCGTCACCAATAGGACCCATAACTTCAATTCCTACTCTTCCCTCTGCCATATTAGGACAAGAAATGGGATATAAAGGCGGTCTCAATGTCACTTGTGTTTTGCCCGCATTCTCACATACCATACATTCTCTAACTTTCTTTTCCACTTCTTTATCTAACGCAGGCCATCAGTACCAATACTTCACTCTGTTTTTTGTCTTTCCAATGCCTAAAAGACCCTCATGGCATATTTCCAGAGTTTTATCCCTTAAAGTTGTAGGAGGTACCACTCTTCCGCCTCTAACAATCAAATCATCTTCAAGGGATAATTCATCCTTAACTTCCCAGAAAGGTAATAGAGTTTCACCCACCATTTTTTTCAATGGCCACCCCTTGGTGATCATACTTCGCACTTTCCTCAAAGTCTCATCTAGTTCCTGTTCTGTCTTCCATTCATCGTGCGTAATACCCTGACACACACTGTCTTCCACGACAGACACCCGTAGATCCTCATTCACTTCTTCTCCCATATTCTCAGTGGGTAAAGGCATGCAACTTAAGAAGTCTGCCACAATATTCTTTGCACCAGGCAAATATTGCACATCATAGTTATATTCAAACAAATGTACTGACAACCTAGCTAGTCTAGGAGATGCTCTGTACAACCCCTTTGTAGTTAAAACCTTTATAAGTGGTTTATTGTCACACCTCAATGTAATTCCAGTACCCCAAACATATTGTCAGAAATGTTCTAATGCCCACACACAGGCCAGTGCTTCACGGTCAATGACGGAGTATTTTTCTACAGACAGGGTCAATTAACGTGAAGCAAAAGCAATGGTATCCTCTTGTTCATCCTTGTTCCTCTGTGTCAGAACTGCTCAAATCCCTCTACAACTGGCATCCGTAGTGATGATACATTTGAGATTTGGGTCAAAACTTTGTAATGAAGGTGCTTTACAAATGTCATTTTAACCATATTAAAAGCATGTTGGCACTTCTCAGACCATTCACATTTATTTCTCACCTTGAGTAACTGCCTTAGGTCGTAAGTTTTTCTAGAAACATTTCTAACAAATTTGGAATAAAATTCAATCAAACCTAAAAATGCACGGACTTCATCCTTGTTTTAGGGATTAGGTGCATTACTTATGGCCGACACCAATTCTTCCTTTGGTTTGATTCCATCTGCTGACATCATATGACCCAAATAGGTAACATGATCCCAAGCAAATTTGCATTTGCTAAACTTTGCAGTTAGTCCTTTCTTATCTATAACATCAAGTACCTGCAACAAAGTTTGGTCATGTTCTTCTTTGGATTTTCCCATAATTAGAATATCCTCTTGGAAGACTATAACCTTATCCACCCTTTCCAACATTGAATTCACCAATCTTTGAAACATAGCCACTGCTGACGCTCGGCCAAACGGCACCCTCCTGAACCTATAACACCCAAATGTTGTAATACAAGCAGTCAAACTCCTACTGTCCGGATGCAATTGAACTTGGTGGTATGCTGCTTTCAAATTGATAGATGAAAACCATTCCATACCCATTGTGCGTGCTAACATTTCATTGATGTGTGGCAAAGAAAATTGGTCAATAAGAATATTACCATTAAGCTCCCATAAATCAATGCATAACCACAGGTTTTCGTTGGCCTTCTTCACTACTACCAAGTGAGCCACCCACTGTGAAGATTCTATGGGTTCAATCATTTTTTCCTCCTGCAATTTATCCAATTGCAACTTGACATCTTTCTTCAGAGAAATAGGAATATATCTTACTTTGTGTACCTGCGGCTTAGCATTTAAAAAAAAATGGATTTCATGCTTGAACCCTTTCATTTTTCCAATACGTCCAGAAAAGACATTTGGAAATCTTTCCAGAACCACTTTATCAATTCCCAACTCCGGTTGGACTGTCAACACTGGTTCTGGGTTAATTGGATCCAGAACTATATCTAATTTACCCTGATTAATCCAACCCAATACAGAAGGACCAGTGACTGCAACATATAATTTTCCCATGGTTTCCCTGTCCTTGTATTGAAATTTCAACTTCTTAAATCTTAACAACTCAATAACTTCACCAGTAAATGTTTTAATAGTTATGTCTGGCAAACTTAACTCATCTCCCACAATCTGTTTAAATCTCCTTTCCCACACATCCCTATTTATAATAGTATGGGGGGAACCCGAATCTACTACAATATGTATGTTTACTCCACCCAATGTTATCTTACAAAATGTTTTTTTCCTTTTTTTCTTTTCCTCTTCTGTAGTGTGCAAAACAGAATTATCATCTATACCACCCACACACAAATACACACATATTCAAATCATCTTTGTCTGATGTGCTAGTGTCTTCCAGTTCTAACACTTTGCTACAACTTCCAGTTTTCCTCTGACACACTCTCTGAAAATGACCAATCATACCACACTTTGAACATTTTTGCTTCCTAGCTGGACACGATTTATCGTTGGCCAAGTGATCACTGCTACCACATCTGTAACACTTTCTTCTATTATCGAGTCTATAATCTGTTTGTTCAACCTCTGTTTTCCCTATCCACTTCTTTTTATGTTCCTTTGTGAACTTCTTCCCTTTTAATTCTAGCAATTATGGTATCTTCTTTTTTACTTACACCTGAAACCGCTTAGGCACATCTTCCAGTAAGTTCAGCCCTCTTAACAATATCAATGAATTCTTGCAAAGAACTCTGTCCTTTAGCCCACAAATTGTCTTGAATGCTAGAATTAGATGTTTGCATGACAATCTGATCTCGAATGAGTTCGTCATGCAAGTTACCAAATCGACAGTTAATTGCCAAGTTCTTTAAAGCAGAAACATAATCCTTCCCTGATTCTTCTTTCCTTTGCTTCCTATGGAAGAATTTCTATCGATCAACTGCTACACATACTGTAGGTCTATAATAGTTAGTCAAGTCTTCAAGTGCATTCACGTACACATCTCCTTGAACCCCTTGTCTTGTTTCTTTTTTATATTGTTAAAGACCTTCAAACCTCCCGGGCCTAAGCAGTGTAAAACAATTTTAAACTTTTTTTCCGATGTGAGTTCCTCTCCATCATCAATGGCTTATATATAATTTTTAAAATATTCACACCACTTTTCCCATTTTAGAATCGGTATACCGGAAACTGGTATAAAAGGTTGTGGAGGAGACAAGTTCCAAGAATTACTTGAAGCCATATTGTAACTGAAAGCTGTCTCCCTTGTTGGTAGATGGTCCTTCTTGAACTTGCCTACTGTGGCTGACTGTAATATAACAGTATGGTAATTTAAATATATATATTTAAAAGTTCCTTTCTTTTATTTTTTTCTTAATTAATATCCTCAGAATCCTCAAAATGCTTCCCAAGTCATTTTGCCACCCAACCCCCCCCAAAAAAGTTCTTCTACAAAGCACAATAAAAAGAATCAAGTGCTTATGAATTCACTTATATTCATTTAAAATGTAGCCAGGTTACAATTGCCTAAATGTCAAAACGGCCTAGGAAAGCGTTGCACAGCGTCTTCCCAAACCAAAATGGCAGCACATCGAGATGAATCACTTCCTGTTCCGCTTCCTCTGCGTGGGCCGCACACTGCGCTTGTGCGGTTCAAAGGAACCGTTAATGCTGCAGCGCCCCCAGGAACACCAAGAAATGCGCCTCTGACCTGCCGAAGCTCGATACGCTTTACCAACTTGGTGCAACCAACAAAGACGTTGACAGCGATCGCCAATCCAAAATCAACCAAGATTCCAAAACTTCACTGGCACCTGAGTTGCTGGTTTGATGTTGCTGGATCGAAGAAACGCCCGCCAACTCATTTCCAAGTTTGTACAGATCACTCCGTAGATGTTTGGTATGAATGGTGGTTCTTTATTTCATTAAAATAAGTTTGTAGTAACAAGGGAGACTCGCAATATCAAAAGCGTTGTAACTGTCGATCCTTCACTGTCCCACTCTTCACATTCTTGAATTCCTCTGTGTCACCAATATGTCATGAATGACCAAGTGAGAGGAATTCGAGAACAGTAACACACAATGCAATACAACACTACAAGCACTTGTTTATGGGGAGGAGGGTTGGGAATGTCTACATTTGTGTTGATGTGAATTATTATTTCTGTATGTGTGTGCTTTTCCCATTCACCACTGATGGAGTGGTCTAACTCTTTGGGTGCAAAGGTTTGAGGGTTCACCATGTGCATACCCGGTAACCCAAGTGTAGTGGTTATACCAAAGGCCTGGTCAATGTAGGGTGTCTCAGGGGCCCGAAAGGACACTGGGCTGAGGTTCGGTATGCCAGGGGTTGATGTACACAGCTGTACAACTCTCTCCCCCTCCTGTGGTCAGTTGGGTTGGGTCTACGAAGGTGTCTCCTCCTCCCGGATATAGTAAGCTTCTTTTACAGTTAGTGGAACCTGATAACTTTTAGGGCTTCAAATGTAACCCAAGTTTATCTGAAAGTCAGACACGTTTTAGGACAGGGTGAGGGTGTTACCCAGGGCCCCACCTTCCAAGGGCCCCTTGGTAGGGTGGTATTTCTCCCACTCAGATTTAGTTTGGTAATTCTTCTATCAGAACCCCTCTGCCTCTACTTGCAACCTCATCTCTCTCTTTTAAGGATCCCATATTTATCAAATTATATTTCAAAATATCTTTAAAATGTAAAATGATGCAGTCTTAAATAGCAGAAAATAGGAGAACAATGAAAGTTTCACCAAACAGGGAGATGCAAAAATTCATAAGATGACCCTGCTCAGCAAGATGAACAGGTGCAGGTGATGACCCGGCTGATGGCTCAGCGAGATGAACAGTTGTGGTGATGACCCGGCTGATGGCTCAGCGAGATGAACAGGTGATGGCACTGCTGATGACTCAGCAAAATGAACAGGTGCAAGTGATGACACTGCTGATGACTCGGCAAGATGAACACATGCAGGTGATGACACTGCTGATGGATCATGACTCAGCAAGATGAACAGGTGCAGGTGATGACCCTGCTGATGACTCAGCGAGATGAATAAGTGATGACACCGCTGATGACTCAGCGAGGAGAACAGGTGCAGGTGATGACACTGCTGATGGCTCAGCGAGATGAATAGGTGATGACACCGCTGATGACTCAGCGAGGTGAACAGGTGGAGGTGATGACACTGCTGATGGCTCAGCAAAATGAATAGGTGATGACCCTGCTGATGACTCAGCAAGATGAACAGGTGCAGGTGATGACACTGCTGATGGCTCAGCAAGATGAACACATGCAGGTGATGACACTGCTAATGGATCATGATTCAGCAAGATGAACAGGTGCAGGTGATGACCCTTCTGATGACTCAGCGAGATGAACACGTGCCGGTGATGACACTGCTGATTACTCAGCGAGATGAATAGGTGATGACCCTGCTGATGACTCGGCGAGATGAACAGGTGATGACACTGCTGATGACTCAGCGAGGTGAACAGGTGCAGGTGATGACACTGCTTATGGTAGCGAGAGGAACACGTGCTGGTGATGACGCTGCTGATGGCTAAGCGAGATGAACAGGTGCAGGTGATAACCCTGCTGATGACTCAGCGAGATGAACACGTGACACTGCTGATGGCTCAACAAGATGAATAGGTGATGACCCTGCTGATGACTCAGCGAGATGAACAATTGCAGGTGATGACCCCGCTGATGACTCAGCGAGATAAACACGTGCAGATGATGACACTGCTGATGTCTCAGCGAGATGAATAGGTGATGACACATCATCAAGATGAATAGGTGATGACACTGCTGATGACTCAGTGAGATGAACAGGTGCAGATGATGACCCTGCTGATGACTCCGCGAGATGAACATGTGCAAGATGAACACGTGCAGGTGATGATCCTTCTGATGACTCAGCAAGATGAATAGGTGATGACACTGCTGATGACTCAGCGAGATGAACACGTGCAGGTGATGACCCTGCTGATGACTCAGTGAGATGAATAGGTAATGACCCTGCTGATGACTCAGTGAGATGAACAGGTGTAGGTGATGACCCTTCTGATGACTCAGGGAGATGAACACGTGCAGGTGATGACACTGTTATAGCCGCAGTGAGGGCCACATTTAAAGAGACTGTTGAGCTAGAAGCGAGGCTGGGGGGTGGTCCCTGGTGAGATGTAACCAACACTTCAACAACTTGTTCAAGCCCCTCAGAGGGGATGAATGACTCTGTTTATTTTACCAGGCCTAGCAAGGAGTGGGCAGCTTGCACCTTAACCTTAATTTGAGAGTCCAGACTCAGCTTGTTGCCCAGTGGGAAGCCAAGAAATGTAGGGGTGAATTTAATGCCTGCATCTTCTGGGCTCCTCTCCCTCTTCTTTGTAATGCAAGGCTGATGAGAATACACTATTTTATTTTCATTCACTGTTAATTGAATCCTAGCCATTGCAGTTTACATTTAAACAAAAATATTTGCTGAAATAGGTCCATAGGTTATTATGGAGTTTTCTTCACCCGCTATGTTATTCCAAAGTACCCCTACCATCTGCGTGACTTACTCCAGTGTGGTACTAGCAAGAGGGGTGGTATTCCTAAGGTGATGCATTGAGCAGCTTTTTAAGAAAGGACGCTCTTCACAGAAAAAAACTGTAAAAGTACAAGCTGAGATTTACACCTCTACCTGAGCGTGCGTACTGTTCTGGTTCCACCTGGGAGTGCGGCACCAGGTGCAATCTTACATCTGTGAACGTCATGTGACGTATCACCTGGAGTCATGTCATATAATTCGTAGGGGTGGACGTAACTGCCCCAATTCTCTCTGGCATAATTACTTGTAAACCATACCGTAAAATTACTCATGGTAATACGTGATTATGTGAGAAGTGTAACTAGCATTTAGTACCGTGAAATCACTCATGATAATGCGTAATTATGTGAGAAGTGTAATCCAGCATTTAGTACCATGAAATTACTCATAATAATGTGTAAATTATTCATAATAATACGTAATTATGTGAGAAGTGTAATCCAGGATTTAGTACCATGAAATTACTCACGATAATGCGTAATTATGTGAGAAGTGTAATCCAGCATTTAGCGCTACTTTCTTAGGAAAATGGCACCCTTGCGTCCAAATTAGGCCCGAGGATGCATTTTGTGCTGCAAAGAGCCTCAGGACATGAACAGCACCACTCGACAGCGCTCGCTCTCGCCTAGGTTGTTGCTCCTGCGGTAGGATTTTTGCCCCAAATGACTCTTAATTAAAATAGCATAATCGCATAATTTCTGAATTTCACATCACAAGAGTAATATTAAATTTCTGAAAACTCTCTGATTATTCCTGCATTCCTCCCAGGCCTAGTAATGCGCACAGGGGTAAGGAGTCAAGAGTGAGAACACAGCCTTTCTTCCCTTTTCTCTGTACAGAGAAATCATCTTTCCCTGTGGAGAAAGCCCCTCTGCTGCCCCCCTCCACATGAGTGGGTGATTCATTCGCATCCTGGAAGGGATTTACTCCAGCCCTTCCCTGAAGTAAATTCCTGGGAAATTAAAATGTAAGAAAAGGTCAGTTTGAGAATCTCACAAACATAAAATGTTTGAGGGCATTCCTCTGAGGCAGACCACACCTTTTAAGTGTGATTTACTTTCTCTGCATTCCTGGCGGGAAAATCCAGGGCGTAAATCCATTTCCACCAGCCAGGAATCCTTTTGTCAATTCCTGGCAGATATAAATGAGGTATTTGGGCCAAAAACGTATGTTTGGGACCGAAAAATACCTTTGTGAGCAGGGCTCAAAGTGCTCCCAATTGATGAACCGAGCACCTGTGTGAGAGGGGTCAGTGCAGCCTTGGATGGGCTTCTATTGGCCTCCCACTCCCCCCATTCCAAAACACCAGCAGAGTATTGAAGACAACCAGGCAGACTCAAAGAGGCAGGAAGAAGAGATCAATGAAGGGTCAGAGATCAAAGACATTCAGGTTGTTTACGACTCCAGGACACTTACTCATTATTTTTAAGTATTTTTATGTAATGGAAGAATCTGTTGAAGGATGGAAGAAACAGTGGTGGCTGTTTAGCATCTGTCTAAGGGGTCAGCTGTCCCTGTCTCTCCCCGTCTCCTGGCGGCCTCTCGGGGTCTCCCACTCTGTCTCTCGCTGTCTCTTCTTCCTTCCATTTCTCTTTCTCTCTCAAGCTCTCTGCCCTCTCTTCTTCTATCTGTTCTTCTGCTCTCTCACACATCTGTCTCTCTTACTCGTTGTCCATCTTACTCTGTTCTTTCTCGCTCGCTTTATTCTCGCCCCTTCTCTCCTCCAACCTCTGTCTCACCTTCTGCCTGTCCAACCCCCCTCTCTCTCTCACCTTCTGCCTCTCCACCTCCCTCTCTCTGTCTCACCTTCTGCCTGTCCAATCCCTCTGTCTCTCTCTCACCTTCTGCCTGTCCACCTTCCTCACTGTCGCTCTCTCTCTCTCCTCTCACGCCTTCTGCCTCTCCACCTCCCTCTCTCTCTCTCTCCTTCTGCCTGTCCACCTTCCTCTCTCTCTCACCTTCTGCCTGCCCACCACTCTCTCTCACCTTCTGCCTGTCCACCCCCTCTCTCTGTCTCACCTTCTGCCTGTCCAACCCCCCCTCTCTCTCTCACCTTCTGCCTCTCCACCTCCCTCTCTCTGTCTCACCTTCTGCCTGTCCAATCCCTCTCTCACTCTCTCTCTCACCTTCTGCCTGTCCACCTTCCTCACTGTCGCTCTCTCTCTCTCCTCTCACGCCTTCTGCCTCTCCACCTCCCTCTCTCTCTCTCTCCTTCTGCCTGTCCACCTTCCTCTCTCTCTCACCTTCTGCCTGCCCACCACTCTCTCTCACCTTCTGCCTGTCCACCCCCTCTCTCTGTCTCACCTTCTGCCTGTCCAACCCCCCCTCTCTCTCTCACCTTCTGCCTCTCCACCTCCCTCTCTCTGTCTCACCTTCTGCCTGTCCAATCCCTCTCTCTCTCTCTCTCTCACCTTCTGCCTGTCCACCTTCCTCACTGTCGCTCTCTCTCTCTCCTCTCACGCCTTCTGCCTCTCCACCTCCCTCTCTCTCTCTCTCCTTCTGCCTGTCCACCATCCTCTCTCTCTCACCTTCTGCCTGCCCACCACTCTCTCTCACCTTCTGCCTGTCCACCCCCTCTCTCTGTCTCACCTTCTGCCTGTCCAACCCCCCCTCTCTCTCTCACCTTCTGCCTCTCCACCTCCCTCTCTCTGTCTCACCTTCTGCCTGTCCAATCCCTCTCTCTCTCTCTCTCTCACCTTCTGCCTGTCCACCTTCCTCACTGTCGCTCTCTCTCTCTCCTCTCACGCCTTCTGCCTCTCCACCTCCCTCTCTCTCTCTCTCCTTCTGCCTGTCCACCTTCCTCTCTCTCTCACCTTCTGCCTGGCCACCACTCTCTCTCACCTTCTGCCTGTCCACCCCCTCTCTCACCTCCTGCCTGTCCACCTTCTCTCTCTCTCACGTTCTGCCTGTCCACCGTCCTCTCTCTCTCTCTCACCTTCTGCCTGTCCACCTGCCTCTCTCTCTCTCTCACCTTCTGCCTGTCCACCCCCTCTCTCGCTCACCTTCTGCCTGTCCACCTTCCTCTCTCACCTTCTGCCTCTCCACCTGCCTCTCTCTCTCTCTCTCTCACTCACCTTCTGCCTGTCCACCTGCCTCTCTCTCGCTCACCTTCTGCCTGTCCACCTGCCTCTCTCTCTCTCTCTCTCGCTCACCTTCTGCCTGTCCAGACTTGGCTCCAGGGCTACACTATTTGTATTCCAAGCATGCACGTGTGTACACACTGTAATTCTGACCCTTCACTACCTACTTTCTTTTTTTAATTGAATCAAGGGTGTGTAGTGATGTCAGTAGCAGTATCATGGATGGTACAATCAGTAGGGTGTCAGGCATGCTCTACTCCATTGGCGGAGCTAATGGAGTGTTTGGAATTCCATTAGCCCCACCAGCGGAGCGGAGCTCACCCGGTACGCGCTGCAGCCTAGTTGCGCTGCACACCGCAAGTGCGGACAGTCCATAACTGAACTGCAGTGTGTACCAGAGCAGAGGAGGGAGGCACCCACTGAAGAGGAGGACCCCCGGGAAGACCCACGTAAGTCCTCTATTCTCCTCTCCCCTTGGTTGTTCTTTGCCCACACTGGTGCACAAACAAGGACTGAAACTGCAGCTTTCACTGCCTACGGCCCTGGCCTGGTCTCCTGCCAGGGCTGTAGGCAGAGAAAGAAACCTCCCCTCTCAGCCCTCTTGTGCACCGGCCTGTCCTCTTGTGCACCGGCCTGTCCTGTATGCACAGCACACAGGACAGGATGGCGCACAAGAGGGCTGAAACAGCAGTTTCACTACCAAGGCCCTCTCCTGAATGCTCCTGATCTCAAAGCATAAAGCAGGGCCAGACCTGGCTGACCAGGCCCAACCCTGCTTAGCGCTTCCGTGATCTGGCGCAATCAGGACTCTGCAGTTCACGGAACTCTGCCTCTGCGGAATTCCACAGAGGTTTTTTTTTTTTTTTACTCCACAGAATTCCGAAGAGTCGGACTCCATGAACCCCGCCCAGGTCTAATAATCAGTAATGTCATGAATTATGTTATTTGAGATGTCATCATTGATGTCATCCTCATTTTCCCATGGTTGTATGTTGGTTGTTTTTAGTTGTACGATTGTTGTCTATGCTTGTACGGTGGTTGTTTATGGTTGTACGGCTGTTGTCTGTTTGTACAGTGGTAGTTGTGGTTGTACGGCTGTTGTCTATGGTTGTATGCTGGTTGTTTTTGGTTGTACAGCTGTTGTCTATGCTTGTACAGTGGCTTATGGTTGTACGGCTGTTGTCTATGTTAGTACGGTGGTAGTTGTGGTTGTACGGCTGTTGTCTTTGGTTGTACATTGGTTGTTTTGGGTTGTACGGCTGTTATATTCATACGGTGGTAGTTGTGGTTGTACAGTGATTGTCTATGGTCATTATGGCTCTTGCCTATGCTTGTAGGGCAGTTGTTTATGGTGGTACGGTGGTTACCTATGGTTGGATGTTGGTTGTTCTTGGTTGTACAGCTGTTGTCATGCTTGTACGGTAGTTGTTATAGTTGTGCGGTGATTGTCTATGGTCATATGGCTCTTGCCTATGGTTGCAGAACTGTTGTTTATGTTGTTACTGTGGTTGCTTATGGTTATCCGGTGGTGCCTATGATTGTACGGCTATTGCCTTTGGTCATACAGTGGTTGGCTATGGTCGTACGATGGTTCTAGGAGTGGAGCCATGCTTTGGGTATTCTTACGCTTACACACCACAGAAGAGATGAGTGAAAATGTCTAAGTCAATCTGATCCACTGTATTTACTCCAGGCACATTCAATTCTTTGCAGCTCATAAGGGATGGTTTACTCTAATCCCTATCCTGACAGTGGAGAGCCTTTTAGTGAGGCCACATGAGAGTGAAACACTACAGGGGTAATCTCTCTCCCCATTCCTCTGATCATGGTGGGAGCCAATGGCACTGGAGAGGTCCTCATGGAGAACCACTCTGGTTATAGTATTCAACCAATCAGAACCTTCTTACTGAATCTCCCCACTTGAGATCTGGGACAAGAGGAAATCAGTGGTGCGGGGTCTGGAAGGTGCAGAGGGGAGGGCATCTATGGGAAACTGCCACCAGAGAAACGGAATCATATCAACAGTTCCCCATTTTTTCCCCAAATTAGGTCACTTTCAGCTTATAACCACAGGTATATTGTGTGGTGTTGCCCTCTTGCTGGGCTCTATTCCATCTGATTTTTCCGCATGATGGTTATATGGGGCACATGTGGCCTGTGATTGAACAAGTCCCCTGTAGGGTTAGGCTGGTAGCATCACTTGTGTGCTGATCTGGAAACTAAACTATATCTGACATGATATGCCCGCAGCCTGGCACACGTCCCACTGCTTCTTGGCACAAAATGCCAACTTCAATGATCATCTTTGTCAGATTCCTACGCCTTGATGCTTCCAAAAAGATACCTGCCTGCCAGCTCTACTGTAAAAGGTCTCTTTGGCGCCCAGAGGTCCTTCTTGAAATTTGTGAAACTATGCGCTATGCATGCATCGGACACAGTAGTCATCGGTGGCTGTGCTGGCGTCCGAATTGCGATCAGCCAATGGCATTCAGAACGGATCCAATATGGGCAATTTATTCAATATTTTGTCCAAAGGTGAGCTCACCTATGCCCTGCCAGTCTCTGTGATGTACGTACACACAGAGGCCCTCATTCCGACCCTGGCGGTTTCAAACCACCAGGGTGGAGGACCGCGGGAGCACCGCCGACAGGCCGGCGGTGCTCCAATGGGCATTCCGACCGCGGCGGTAAAGCCGCGGTCGGACCGGCAACACTGGCGGTCTCCCGCCAGTGTACCGCCGCCCATAGGAATCCTCCAAGGCGGCGCAGCTAGCTGCGCCGCCGAGGGGATTCCGACCCCCCCTACCGCCATCCAGTTCCCGGCGGTTCTCCCGCCGGGAACCGGATGGCGGTAGGGGGGGTCGCGGGGCCCCTGGGGGCCCCTGCAGTGCCCATGCCCCGTAAGAGGGCCCCTAAATGTATTTCACTGTCTGCTTCGCAGACAGTGAAATACGCGACGGGTGCAACTGCACCCGTCGCACAGCTTCCACTCCGCCGGCTCGATTCCGAGCCGGCTTCATCGTGGAAGCCTCTTTCCCGCTGGGCTGGCGGGCGGCCTGAAGGCGGCCGCCCGCCAGCCCAGCAGGAAAGTCAGAATCACCGCCGCGGTCTTTCGACCGCGGAACGGTATTCTGGCGGCCCCCGACAGGCCGGCGGCGACCGCCGCCGGCCAATGTCGGAATGAGGGCCAGAATCTCATAATTCCAGTGGCCCCGCCTGCCATGCTCTGTGGCCTGTCACTGTTTGTGGACTATTGCACTCTGTGGAGTATCACAATGTGTGGCCTCGCCATCTGTGGCCCATCCCACACTGTTTTTATTTTTTTTAATATTTCTGTCTGTGTTCGTCCATATTTATTTTTTGGCCCTCTTATTGGTATTTACCCACATTTATTTTTTGTTTTGTGAACAGGCGAGGTGATAACTTGTGTATTTTAGCATTTATTTTAAGTGAAAATGTGCATTCATACTTTGTTGCCTCTCGGGTTTTGGTACGTTACACTGCCAAAAACAACAAAATAATAAACTCACTCTAAAATAATAGTATAATAGCACATATATATGTTGAGATATGCAGTCATTTAAGCAAATCTCATTGATCTTTGTAACTGCCCATGCTGTCAATATGTACAGCTATTGGCATGAAAGTCATTAATCTCAGCATGGTGAGTCACTCAAAAGATTATCGGTATTTTTCTGCTTTTACAAACAAATACAGAGAGGAAGGACCATGTTTTATGCCTATATTTATCTGTAAAAATCAGTTTTAAAAAATTGCAAAAATCAATAAAATTGGAAAACAGGGACCCCTAATTATAATACCCTCTGCCTGATGCTCTCTATGGGCCATAGTACTTTGTGGCCTATCACACCCGGTGCTGTCTCTTGGTGGTTTTTCATGCTTTACAGCCTCTGTCGTTCTTTGGGCTGTGACTCTGTGACGTATCATACTTCTCAGCCTATGATGTTCTGTGCCTGTGACTGTGTGACGTATCATACTTCGCAGCCTATGACGTTCTTTGGCCTCCGACTCTGTGACGTATCATACTTCACAGCCTCTGACGTTCTTTGGCCTGCGACTCTGTGTGACGTATCACACTTCTCAGCCTATGATGTTCTTTGACCTGTGACTCTGTGTGACGTATTATACTTCTCAGCCTATGACGTTCTTTGGCCTCTGACTCTGTGTGACGTATCATACTTCACAGCCTCTGATGTTCTTTGGCCTGCGACTCTGTGTGACGTATCACACTTCTCAGCCTATGACGTTCTGTGCCTGTGACTGTGTGGCGTATCATACTTCTCAGCCTATGACGTTCTTTGGCCTCTGACTCTGTGTGACGTATCATACTTCTCAGCCTATGACGTTCTGTGCCTGTGACTGTGTGACGTATCATACTTCGCAGCCTCTGATGTTCTTTGGCCTCTGACTCTGTGTGACGTATCATACTTCACAGCCTGTGACGTTCTTTGGCCTCCGACTCTGTGTCACGTATCATACTTCTCAGCCTATGACGTTCTTTGGCTTCCGACTCTGTGTGACGTATCACACTTCTCAGCCTATGACGTTCTGTGCCTGTGACTGTGTGGCGTATCATACTTCGCAGCCTCTGATGTTCTTTGGCCTCTGACTCTGTGTGACGTATCATACTTCTCAGCCTATGATGTGCTTTGGCCTGTGTCTCTGTGTGACGTATCATACTTCACAGCCTGTGACGTTCTTTGGCCTCCGACTCTGTGTGACGTATCATACTTCTCAGCCTATGACGTTCTGTGCCTGTGACTGTGTGGCGTATCATACTTCGCAGCCTCTGATGTTCTTTGGCCTCTGACTCTGTGTGACGTATCATACTTCTCAGCCTATGATGTGCTTTGGCCTGTGTCTCTGTGTGACGTATCATACTTCACAGCCTGTGACGTTCTTTGGCCTCTGACTCTGTGTGACGTACCATACTTCACAGCCTATGACGTTCTTTGGCTTGTGGCTCTATGTAATGTATCATACTTCTCAGCCTATGGCGTTCTTTGGCCTCTGTCTCTGTGTGACGTGTCATACTTCTCAGCCTATGACGTTCTTTGGCCTCCGACTCTGTGTGACGTATCATACTTCTCAGCCTATGACGTTCTTTGGCTTCCGACTCTGTGTGACGTATCACACTTCTCAGCCTATGATGTTCTTTGACCTGTAACTCTGTGTGACGTATCATACTTCTCAGCCTATGACGTTCTTTGGCCTCCGACTCTGTGTGACTTATCATACTTCACAGCCTGTGACGTTCTTTGGCCTCTGACTCTGTGTGACGTACCATACTTCACAGCCTATGACGTTCTTTGGCTTGTGGCTCTATGTAATGTATCATACTTCTCAGCCTATGGCGTTCTTTGGCCTCTGTCTCTGTGTGACGTGTCCTACTTCTCAGCCTATGACGTTCTTTGGCCTCTGTGTCTGTGTGACGTGTCATAATTCTCAGCCCATGACATTCTTTGGCCTTTGACTCTGTGTGACGTAGCCTATCAGAGTGTGTCGTCTATACACTCTTTAGCCTAACACGCTTCGTGGCCTATCATTCTCTGTGCCCCTCTCTCTGGCCAATCATGCCCTGTGGCTTGTTTGTCTCTGTGGTCTATGTCTGTCTGTGGCCTGACGCTCTTTATGGCCAATGCCACTGTGCTTGGCACTCTGAGTGGCGCTACACGCTCTGAGGACTCTTACGCTTGTTATGGAGGAAACATCGCATTCTCTCAGTGGTAGAAGTGTGCAGCAGGGTGGAGGGCTTCAAAGCACTGCAGTCGGTGGGCGATTTCAGCCAAAATGCAGGGGGGTGCACCCCAATCCCAATCCCCGCAGGCCCTCCCGCCACTCTCCTACCCATCAACCACAGGATACCAAGAGGCAAGACCGGTTGTGGTCGTGGAACAGCCGCACTTTAACAGCAAAGCCGGTACATGGATCACCACCATGTATACGGTCATTATCATCTCCAGCATGATTACCTTGCATTGTAATAAAAACATTCATTCCTAACTGTTATGTGCATCCATTCAACTTTATTGCGTACCAAATCTAAATTAATTAAAAACTTCATGTCTCATTCAAACAGTCATAAATCACTTTTGATTGCTGTGACAGCTCTTCTGTTGCTACTTGGTACAGAGGTTCTTGGTTTCATGGCTTCCCCTGCTATGAATGTCTGCCGTTCGAGGCCATGTCTGGGCTCCAGGTACCATGACCGCCCACCGTTGACCACTTCTTACTCTCTGTTTGCCTTCAGCTGTCCCTGCCGTGAGGCATCCCAAGGACCCTGTCCGGGTTGAGGCATCTCAAGGACCCTGTCTGAGTTACTGTGCATCCCTGCCATGAGGCATCCCAAGGACCCTGTCCCGGTTACTGTGCGTCCCTGCCGTGAGGCATCCCAAGGACCCTGTCCGGGTTACTGTGCGTCCCTGCCATGAGGCATCTAAAGGACCCTGTCCGGGTTACTGTGCGTCCCTGCCATGAGGCATCCCAAGGACCCTGTCCGGGTTGAGGCATCCCAAGGACCCTGTCTGAGTTTCTGTGCATCCCTGCCATGAGGCATCCCAAGGACCCTGTCCGGGTTACTGTGCGTCCCTGCCGTGAGGCATCCCAAGGGCCCTGTCTAGGTTACTGTGCATCCCTGCTGTGAGGCATCCCAAGGACCCTGTCCGGGTAACTGTGCGTCCCTGCCGTGAGGCATTTAAAGGACCCTGTCCAGGTTACTGTGCGTCCCTGCCGTGAGGCATCTAAAGGACCCTGTCCGGGTTACTGTGCATCCCTGCCGTGAGGCATCTAAAGGACCCTGTCCGGATTACTGTGCATCCCTGCCATGAGGCATCCCAAGGACCCTGTCCGGGTTGAGGAATCCCAAGGACCCTGTCCGGGTTACTGTGCGTCCCTGCCATGAGGCATCCCAAGGACCCTGTCCGGGTTACTGTGCGTCCCTGCCATGAGGCATCCCAAGGACCCTGTCTGGGTAACTGTGTGTCCCTGCCTCCCTGCCGTGAGGCATCTAAAGGACCCCGTCCGGGTTACTGTGCGTCCCTGCCGTGAGGCATCCCAAGGACCCCGTCCAGGTTACTGTGCGTCCCTGCCTCCCTGCCGTGAGGCATCTAAAGGACCTTTTCTGGGGCCATTGTCCATCTTTTTCCTTTAGTGTGAGGATATTTGTTGTCAATGATAATGTTTTCCAAATATTATAATTACTATTCTTAGTTCAACCATTTCATATATGTGAGTTTTTTTAAATTTATTTTGTTTTATTACATTGGGATTGTAGCACTCCTGTTGGGTTGTCTAGGATTTAAAAGGCACTAATCTCTGCCAGCTTCCAAGTAGGAAGCCAATAGTTATAAACTTGACTCGCCAGTAAACTGCGTTTGCCTTCTCGGCGCCAACGAGCCACTTCCGGTTTGTGGAAAGAAGGCGCACTGGCCATAGGTGCCTGAAGTAGGGGTGCTGGGGCTGCAGCACCCCCACAGAATACGTTCTGAAGTCCAGAAGGTGAATGAGGAATAAACATGTTTTTACCTTTTCTCATTTCCTCTGCTCTCAGAGACAGAGATCACTTGTCAGGTTCTGGCTTTGAAGTTGCCTTCACTTGTCCTCCTCTGACTGCACATTGAGAGTCTTTTGTAAACTGAACTATGTGACTGTCCTGTTGGGGCACAGAGAGTGTCAAATGGTACTATTGTATGTAAATTAATTGTACAAATATTATAAAAAATAGCAGCTAGCAAAGCCCAACCAAAGCACTTTTTTGTCATTCTGAAGTGTAGTGGAAATAAAGGTTTTACTTGAATCAAAATAAATCAAAACACTTTACTTGATGCACAAATAACAAATATTCTCTACAAGCCAATTTCTAGATATTATGTTTTGTGCGCTGTATGGTTTTATCAGTAAAGTGGGGTCTCTGCAAATTTAGTGGCCGAATCAATGGGAAATGCTGTCTGTAAATGACAGAGGCTTTCACACTGTGCTTTAGTGACCTATGTGTGACAGTTTGCTCCAAAGTGCACCAGAGCTACACACCACACCCTGGCCACCCCCTGCTGAATGGATGTGGCTCATTTGCTGCACTTGTTCTCTGCATCACTGCAGTATTGTAACACTAGTCACAGCACCCCAACTCTGAAAAGTCTCCCAACACCACTGGGGCTGGTGTAGCCCTGGAAAAGAACTAAACTGCTTAAACAACATGTAGGGCAGTAACTGGCACCCACGTGACACCTTGCTCGCGAGAAATCTGGTGAGTGCGTAGTGTAGCCCCCAGAAGCCTTGAATCTGGTGGGTGCGTAGCCCCCAGAAGCCCTAAATCTGGTGTGTGCATAGACCCAAGAAGCCCTGAATCTGGTATGTGTGTAACTCCCAAAGGCTTTGAATCTGGTGGGTGCGTAGCCTCAGAAGCCCTGAATCTGGGAGGTCAGTAGCACCCAGAAGCCCTGAATCTGATGGGTGCATAGCTCCAAAAAACCCTAAATCTGGTGGGTGCGTAGCCCTTAGAAGCCCTGAACTTGAGAAGTACATAGCTCCCACAGGCCCTGAATCTGGTGGGTGCATAGCCCCCAGAAGTCCTGAATCTGGTATGTGTGTAGTTCCAAAAGGCCCTGAATATGGTGGGTGAATAGCCCTGAATCTGGTAGGTCCTTAGCACCCAGAAGCCCTTAATTTAGTGGATGCATACCTCCCAGAAGCCATGAATCTGGTGGGTGTATGGCCCTTAGAATCCCTGAATCAGATGAGTACATTGCTATCACATGCCCTGAATGTGGTGGGTGCGTAGCCCCCAGAAGCCCCGAATCTGGTTGGTGCATAGACCCCAGAAGCCCTGAATCTGATATGTGTGTAGCTCCTAAAGGCCCTGAACCTGATAGGTGCATAGCCCCAGAAGCCCTGAATCTGGTGAGTCATAGCTCTCAGAGGCCCTGAATCTGGTGGGTGCATAAACCCCAGAAGCCCTAAATCTGGTGTGTGTGTAGCTCCTAAAGGGCCTGAACCTTGTAGGTGTGTAGCCCCAGAAGCCCTGAATCTGGGAGGTCCGTAGCGCCCAGAAGCCCTGAATCTGGTGGGTGCATAGGTCCCAGAAACCGTGAATCTGGTGGGTGCGTAGCCCTTAGAAACCCTGAATCTGATGAGAACATAGATACCACAGGCCCTGAATCTTGTGGGTGCATAGCCCCCAGAAGCCCTGAATCTGGTGGGTGCATAGACCCCAGAAGCCCTGAATCTGGTATGTGTGTAGCTCCTAAATGCCCTGAACCTGGTATGTGCGTAGCCCCAAAAGCCCTGAATCTGGTAGGTCAATAGCACCTAGAAGCCCTGAATCTGGTAGGTGCATACCACCCAGATGCCCTGAACCTGGTACGTGCGTAGCGTCCAGAAGCCCTGAATCTGGAGGGTGCATAGCTCCCAGAAGCCTTGAATCTGGTGGGTGCGTAGCCCTTAGAAGCCCGGAATCTGATGAGTACATAGCTCCCACAAGCCCTGAATCTGGCTGGTGCACAGCCCAAGAAGCCCTGAATCTGGTGGGTGCATAGACCCCAGAAACCCTGAATCTGGTATGTGTGTAGCTCTTAAAGGCCCTGAATCTAGTGGGTGTGTAGCCCCAGAAGCCCTGAATCTGGTAGGTCCATAGTGCCCAGAAGCCATTATTCTGGTGGGTGCCTAGCCCTTAGAAGCCTGAATCTGATGAGTACATAGCTCCCACAGGCCCATAATCTGGTGGGTGCGTAGCCCCCAGAAGCCCTGAATCTAGTGGGTGCATAGAACCCAGAAGCCCTGAATCTGGTATGTGTGTAGCTCCTAAAGGCCCTGAACCTGGTAGATGCGTAGCCCCAGAGTCCCAGAATCTGGTAGGTCCGTAGCACCTAGAAGCCCTGAATCTGGTGGGTGCTTAGCCCCCAGACGCCCTGAACCTGGTACTTGCATAGCCCCCAGAAGCCCTGAATCTGGTGGGTGCTTAGCCCCCAGAAGCTCTGAATCTTGTGGGTGCATAGCTCCTAGAAGCCCTGAATCTGATGAGTGCATAGCTCCCAAAAGCACTTTGGGGGTGATTCTAACATTGGCGGGCGGCGGAGGCCGCCCGCCAATGTTCCCCCGTCAAAATACCGCTCCGCGGTCGCAAGACCGCTGAGGGTATTTTGAGATTTGCCCTGGGCTGGCGGGCGGCCGCCAAAAGGCCGCCCGCCAGCCCAGGGCAAATCTACCTTCCCACGAGGACGCCGGCTCAGAATTGAGCCGGCGTAGTGGGAAGGTGCGACGGGTGCAGTTGCACCCGTCGCGTATTTCAGTGTCTGCTTTGCAGACACTGAAATACTTTGTGGGGCCCTCTTACGGGGGCCCCTGCAGTGCCCATGCCATTGGCATGGGCACTGCAGGGGCCCCCAGGGGCCCCGCGGCACCCCCTACCGCCATCCTGTTCCTGGCGGGAGACCCGCCAGGAACAGGATGGCGGTAGGGGGTGTCAGAATCGCCATGGCGGCGGAGTGCGCTCCGCCGCCATGGAGGATTCTGTAGGGCAGTGGTAAACCGGCGGGAGACCGCCGGTTTACCCTTTCTGGCCGCGGCTGAACCGCCGCGGTCAGAATGCCCTTGGGAGCACCGCCAGCCTGTTGGCGGTGCTCCCGTGGTCGGTGACCCTGGCGGTCACCGGCCGCCAGGGTCAGAATGACCCCCTTTATCTGGTGGGTGTGTAGCCCTCAGACGCCCTGAACCTGGTACATGCGTAGCGCCCAGAATCCCTGAATATGGTGGGTCCATAATGCCCAGAAGCCCTGAATCAGATGAGTACATAGCTCCCACAGGCCCTGAATCTGGTGGGTGCATAGCCCCCAGAAGCCCTGAATCTGGTGGGTGCATAGACCCCAGAAGCCCTGAATCTGGTATGTGTGTAGCTCCTAAATGCCCTGAACCTGTTATGTGCGTAGCCCCAAAAGCCCTGAATCTGGTAGGTCCATAGCACCTAGAAGCCCTGAATCTGGTAGGTGCATACCCCCCAGATACCCTGAACCTCGTACCTGCGTAGCGTCCAGAAGCCCTGAATCTGGAGGGTGCATAGATCCCAGAAGCCTTGAATCTGGTGTGTGCGTAGCCCTTAGAAGCCCGGAATCTGACGAGTACATAGCTCCCACAAGCCCTGAATCTGGCAGGTGCATAGCCCCCCGAAGCCCTGAATCTGGTGGCTGCATAGACCCCAGAAACCCTGAATCTGGTATGTGTGAAGCTCCTAAAGGCCCTGAATCTGGTGGGTGTGTAACCCCAGGAGCCCTGAATCTGGTAGGTCTGTAGTGCCCAGAAGCCTTGAATCTGGTGGGTGCCTAGCCCTTAGAAGCCTGAATCTGATGAGTACATCGCTCCCAGAGGCCCAGACTCTGGTGGGTGCATAGCCCCCAGAAGCCCTGTATCTGGTGGGTGCATAGACCCCAGAAGCCCTTAATCTGGTGGGTGCGTAGCCCTTAGAAGCCCTGAATCTGATGAGTACGTAACTCCCAAAGGCCCTGAATCTGGTGAGTGTGTAGCTCCCAGATGCCTTGAATCTGGTAGGTGTGTAGCCCCAGAAGCCCTGAATCTGGTAGGTGTGTAGCCCCCAGAAGCCCTGAATCTGGTGGATGCTTAGCCACCAGAAGCCCTGAATCTTGTGGGTGCATAGCTCCTAGAAGCCCTGAATCTGGTGGATACGTTGCCCTTAGAAGCCCTGAATCTGATGAGTGCATAGCTCCCAAAAGTCATGAATGTGGTGGGTGCGTAGCCACCAGACGCACTGAACCTGGGACTTGCGTAGCGTCCAGATGCCCTGAATGTGGTGGGTGCGTAGTTCCTAGAAGCCCTGCATCTGATGAGTACATAGCTCCCAGAACCCCTGAATCTAGTGGCGTAGGGCTGCAGCTCCCAAACTGTGAGGGCAGCCTCTGTCTGTCCTTACTGCCGGTGGTGCTTGAATGTGCATTTACTGGCACTGGATCCCAGGGGTCAAAGGGCATCCACGGAACGTCACTGCTCCTTGTAAACCCTCCTCTCCCAATAACTCACGTCCATTGATTTCCAAGAGCTGAGAGCTGCTCTTGACCTCTGCCCCTGTCATGTCTCCCCCCTCATGACCCCACCCCCATCACTGCTCCCATCCTACCCACTCAGCACTGCTCCCACCCCCAATCACTTCCCCCTATTACTGCTCCGATCCCACTCCCATAGTACTGCTCCCACCTTCTGGCACTGATCCCACCCCCATCATTGCCCCCCATCACTGCTCCCACCCCCTGGCACTGCCCCCACCTCCCACACTGCCTCCACCCCTGACACTGTCCCTACCCCCCTAGTACAGGTCCCATCCGACCACCCCAGCACTGCTCCCGCCCCCTGGCACTGCCCCCCATCACTGCTTCCATCCCACCCCCCAGCATTGCTCCCACACCCTGGCACTGCCCCCATTACTGTTCCCATCCCACACCCAGCACTGCTCTCACCCCTCCAACACTTCCCCACCCACATCAGTGTCCCATCACTGCTCCCATCCCAACCCCTTAGCACTGCTTCCACCACCCAGCACTGCCCCCATCCCCAGCACTCCTTCCACCCCCACAGTGCTTCCATCCCATCACTGCTCCCATCCCAACCCCTTAGCACTGCTTCCACCACCCAGCACTCCTTCCACCCCCCAGCACTGCCCCCATCCCCAGCACTCCTTCCACCCCCACAGTGCTTCCACCCCAACATTGCTCCCATCCAAAACCCCAGCACTGCTCCCACCCCAGCACTCCAGCACTTCTTCCACCCCCAGCACTCCTTCCACCCCCACAGTGCTTCCACCCTATCACTGCTCCCATCCCAACCCCCAGCACTGCTCCCACCCCCAGCACTCCAGAACTCCTTCCACCCCTCACTGCTCCCATCCCACCACCCTGCACTGCTCCCAGCACTCCTTCCACCCCCCTCACTGCCCCCACCCCAGCACTCCTTCCAGCCCCGCAGTGCTTCCACCCCACCACTGCTCCCATCCCGGCCCCCAGCACTGCTCCCACCCCCAGCACTCCTTTCACCCCCACACTGCTCCCTTCCCACCACCCTCGCACTACTCCCAGCACTCCTTCCACCCCCCACACTGCCCCCACTCCAGCACTCCTTCCACCCCCGCGGGGCTTCCACTCCATCACTGCTCCCATCCCAACCCCCATCACTGCTCCAACCCCACAGCACTGCTCCCACCCCATCACTGCTCCCATCCCAAACCCTCAGCACTGCTCCCATCCCAACCCCTCAGCACTGCTCCCACCACCCAGCACTCCTTCCAGCCCCAAGCACTGCCCCCACCCCCAGCACTTCTTCCACCCGCAGTACTTCCACCCTATCACTGCTCCCATCCCAACACCAGCACTGCTCCCACCCCCTGCACTCCAGCACTCCTTCCATCCCCCAGCACTGCCCCCACCCCCAGCACTCCTTCCACCCGGCAGTGCTTCCACCCCATCACTGCTCCCATCCCAACTCCCAGCACTGCTCCCACTCCAGCACTCCTTCCACCCCCCAGCACTCCTTCCACCCACCCAGCACTGCCCCCACTCCCAGCACTCCTTCCACCCCACAGCACTGCTTCCATCCCACCACCCCGCACTGCTCCCACCCCCCAGCACTCCTTACACCTGCACTGCTCCCATCCCACGCACTGCTCCCACCACCCCTTCCACCCCCCAGCACTGCCTCCACCCCTTCAATCAGTGATTTGTTAAGCGTCCTACTCACCTGGAAGGTTCTCAAGGCGCTAGGGGTTGGTGGGGGGGGTGCTACTGCTCGAAGATCCAGGTCTTGAGGTGCTTCCTGAAGGTCAGGAGATCCTGGGTCTGACGTAGGTTGATGGGGAGGGAGTTCCAGGTTTTGGTGGCAAGGTCGAAGAAGGATCTGCCGCCGGATGTGGTACGGTGAATGCAGGTGACGGTTGCGAAGCCGAGGTTGGTGGAGCGGAGCTGGCGTGTAGGGATATGGAATTTGAGACACCCGTTGAGGTAGGCTGGTCTGGCGCCGTGGAGAGCTTTGTGAGTGTGGATCAGGAGCTTGAAGACGATCCTTTTGTTGACGGGGAGCCAGTGGAGGTCTCTGAGGTGGGCTGAGATGTGTTCGTGGCGAGGGAGGTTGAGGATGAGTTGTGCTGAGGCGTTCTGGATGCGCTGGAGTTTGTTCTGGAGGTTGGCCATTGTTTCCGCGTAGAGGGCGTTGTCGTAGTCCAGTCGGCTACTGACGAGGGTGTGGGTGACCATTCTTCTGGTTTCCACAGGGATCCATCTGAAGGTCTTGTGGAGCATGCGTAGGGTGTTGTAGCATGAGGATGAGATGGCGTTGACTTGCTGGGTCATGGAGAGCGAAGAGTCCAGTATGAAGCCGAGGTTGTGTGTGTGCGTGGTAGGCTTTGGAGCCAACCCAAGGGTGGCAGGTCACCAGGAGTCGTCCCATGCTGATCTGTTGGGGCCGTAGATAATGATCTCAGTCTTCTCTGAGTTCAGCGTGAGGCGGCTTTCTTTCATCCAGTTGGTGGATTGCGGTAAGTCTGGTGTGGAGGTTGTTCTTTACGGTTGCGGGGTCCTTCGTGAGAGAGAGGATGAGCTGAGTGTCTTCTGCGTAGGAGACAATGTTGAGGCCTTGGGATCGGACAATGTTGGCGAGTGGAGCCATATAGACATTGAAGAGGGTGGGGCTGAGTGAGGATCCCTGGGGAACTCCACAGATGGTCTTGGTGGCCTTGGACAGGAACGGGGGGAGGTGGACTCTCTAGGATCTTCCAGAGAGGAAGGAAGTGAGACAGTCCTGGGCTCTGTGGCGAATTCCGGCGTCGGAGAGGCGTGTGCGAAGGGTGTGGTGACAGACGGTGTCGAAGGCTTCAGAAAGGTCAAGGAGGATGAGGGCAACGTTTTCCCCTTTGTCAAGCCTGCTCCTGATGTCGCTGGTGCAGGTGATAAGGGCGGTCTTGGTGCTGTGGTTCTTGGGGAATCCGGACTGGGAGACGTCGAGTAGGCTGTTGTCTTCCAAGAAGCAGGATAGTTGGTTGTTGACTATCTTCTCGATGACCTTTGCAGGGAATGGGAGTAGGGAGATAGGTTGGTAGTTTTTGTGGTCTTCGGGTTGGCTTTGGGCTTTTTAAGCAGGGCGTTGAATTCAGCGTGTTCCCAGCTTTCTGGGAAGATCGCGGTCTAGAAGGAGCTGTTGATGATGGTCCAGAGCTCGGGAGCGATGATTTGGCTGGCTTTATTGAAGATGTGGTGAGGGCAGCGGTCAAGGGGAGAGCCAGAGTGGATGGTGCTCATGGTCTTGGTGGTTTCCTCATCGTTGGTGGGAGTCCTGGCATTCAGGACGTTGGTGTGGCAGGGTGCATTGGGGCCGACCTTGGCAGTGGTGGTGGTGGAGGACAGCGGTGCGAAGTTTCCATGGATGTCGGTGATCTTGCTATGAAAGAAGGTGGCGAGGGAGTCGCAGAGGTCTTGCGAGTGGGGTGGGTCGGCGGAGCAGGACTTGAGGTTGGTGAGTTCCCTGATGATGCTGAAGAGCTCCTTGCTATTGTGTGCATTGTTGTCAATTCGTTCTTTGTAGAAAGATCATTTGGTGGCCCGGATGAGCTGGTGATGTTTGTGGATGGCTGATTTGAGGGCGGCGTGGTTGTTTTCTGATTGTTCTTGGTGCCAGATCGTCTCGGCTTTCCGGCATTCACGTTTGGAGGCCTCAAGGTCTGCTGTGAACCAGGGAGCTTTCTTGTTGGCACGGGTGTTGGTAGTTTTCTTGAGTGGGGCGAGGGTCTTGGCACAGTTGTCGAGCCATTGTTTAAGGTTGAGGGCGGTGGTGTTGGGGTTATTGGTTTGGGTGGTAGGGTGAGGGCGAGGTTGGAGATCAATTGGTCCTTGGAAATCTTGTTCCACTTGTGGTGAGGGATCCGCTGCTGTTGGTGGTGGGTTTCTGGAAGGAAAAATGAACATAATGGTGGTCGGTCCAACGGAGTTCGGTGGTGTGAGTGAAGGTGACGTGGCTGCTGGAGGAGAAGATGGAGTTGAGTGTGTGACCGGCTGAGTGGGTGGGCGAGATGACCAGTTGCTTGAGGCCGAGGTTGGCAAGGTTGTCCAGTAGGGCTGAGGAGTAGCTGTCGCCGGTGTTCTCCAGGTGGAAGTTCAGGTCGCTGAGGAGCATGTAGTCTGTGGAGGCGAGAGCGTGGGTGCTGATAGTGTCGGCAATGGCGAAGCAGAATTGAGCGTGAGGGCCCGGGGGGTCTGTAGACGAGGGTTCCTCTCAGGGTGCTGTTGACGTATATCTGGAAGTGCAGGTGTTCTGCGGCACCTAGGGTGTCGTGGGTGTCGGTTGAGATCCTAATGGAGCTTCTATGGACAATGGCGATTCTTCCTCCTGCTTTATTGGTATGGTCTCTTCGGGTGATCTTGTGGCCCTCCGGGATGGCTATGGCGATGTCTGGTTCCGATGAGGGGTTCATCCAGGTTTCGGTGAGGAAGGCAATGTCTAGGGAGGTCGATGTTAGCAGGTCTCAGAGTTCGATGGCGTGCCTGTGGACAGAGCGGGTGTTGAGGAGGATGCAGGTTGAGGTGGTTGGCATTGTTGTGGTGCTTGGTAGCTTGAGCACAGGTGAAGTGGCATGAGCGGCAGGAAAAAGGTCCATGGGTGTGCCTAGGAGAGGCCTAGATGCAGGCGGTGGGGCGGCCGGGGTTGAGCACGAGGAGTTCTGGAGTGGTGTAGTGGCATCTGGCAGCGTGGGAGGTGCGAGGGCAGGAGGACAGGCGCTGGGCACGGTCCAGGCACAGACGGGCGCAGATGGGTGCAGACACCCCATCACGGCTCCCATCCCACCACCCCCGCACTGCTCCCACCGCTAGCACTGCCCCACTGTACCAGCCATGCTCCCCCAAGCACTGCCCCCAGCTCCTAGCACTGCGCCGAGCAGTGCTCCCACCACCATCACTGGTCCGATCCCACCCCCGCATTGCTCCCACCTCCTGCATTGCTCCCACCCAGAGCACTGCCCCAGTCTCCCAGCCATGCTCCCCCCATCACTGCTCCTATCCCACCCCCAGCACAGCTCCCACACCCCCAGCACTGCCCCTGGCCTCCCAGCGCCCGCACCATGCCCATCTCAGCGTCCACAGTCTCCATCTTTCCAGACCTCCACCTGGCAGCCCTCCCACCCTTCCATTCATCCGGTAATTAGGAATTGTTTAACAAACACTCTCATCAATTTTAACTCTTCACAAGCGGCTTCTCCAGATCACGAGACAAGATTTATTTAGCATCTGGAGGAAAAAATCACTTACCTGCAAAGAATAAACATTAGTCTGACCCACAAATTTCAGGAAAAGCGGCTTAAGCATGAGAACACCATGGGCCTGATTCTAACTTTGGAGGACGGTGTTAAACCGTCCCAAAAGTGGCGGATATACCACCTACCGTATTACGAGTTCCATAGGATATAATGGACTCGTAATACGGTAGGTGGTATGTCCGCCACTTTTGGGACGGTTTAACACCGTCCTCCAAAGTTAGAATCAGGCCCCATGTGTGTTCGTGCCTGTTGATGTGCGTGTTTCCCTGTGTGTATGTATGTGTCAGAGTGCGCATTTGTGGGTACCTATGTAGACCTCCGTGTGTGCATGTATGTGTTTATATGTGCATGCGTATCCATGTGCGTGTGTATTTACGTATGTGCATGTTTGCCTGTGTGTGCGCGTGTTTGAACGTATGTGTGTAGGCATGCATGCCTGCATGAGTGTGTCTGTGTGCATACGTGTGTACGTATGTAGGGACATGAGTGAACGTGTGTGCTTGCGTGTTTGTAAATGTTCGGTGTGTGTGGGGGGGTTCCCTTGGTAATGCTGTGTATATGTGCATGCTAGCACGTGTGTATGTCTATGTGCGGGTATGTCTGTGTTTGTATGTATATGCGCGTGCCTGTGTGCATGAGTGTGTATGCTTGTGGGATTGTATGTGGGTACGTTTGCAGCGTGTCTGTTTGTGAATGTGTGTGCATGCCTGCGTCTCTGTGTGTGCATGTTTGTGTATGTGTGCGTCTGTGTCTCTGTGTATGTGTGCCTGCGGGTCTCTGTGTATGCATGTTTCTGTGTATGTGTGCTTGCATGTCTCTGTGTAAGCATGTTTCTGTGTATGTGTGCTTGCGTGTCTCTGTGTATGCATGTTTCTGTGTATGTGTGCCTGCATGTCTCTGTGTATGCATGTTTCTGTGTATGGGTGCCTGCATGTCTCTGTGTATGTGTGCCTGCGTGTCTCTGTGTATGCATGTTTCAGTGTATGTGTGCTTGCGTGTCTCTGTGTATGCATGTTTCTGTGTATGTGTGCTTGCGTGTCTCTGTGTATGCATGTTTCTGTGTATGTGTGCCTGCGGGTGTCTGTGTATGCATGTTTCTGTGTATGTGTGCTTGCGGGTCTCTGTGTAAGCATGTTTCTGTGTATGTGTGCTTGCGTGTCTCTGTGTATGCATGTTTCTGTGTATGTGTGCCTGCGTGTCTCTGTATATGCATGTTTCTGTGTACGGGTGCCTGCGTGTCTCTGTGTATGTGTGCCTGCGTGTCTCTGTGTATGCATGTTTCTGTGTATGTGTGCTTGCGTGTCTCTGTGTATGCATGTTTCTGTGTATGTGTGCTTGCGTGTCTCTGTGTATGCATGTTTCTGTGTATGTGTGCCTGCGTGTCTCTGTGTATGCATGTTTCTGTGTATGTGTGCTTGCGTGTCTCTGTGTATGCATGTTTCTGTGTATGTGTGCCTGCAGGTTTATGTGGGTCTGTCTGTCCATCTGTGTTCATTTTGAACTTATTTTACAGCACAGTGGAGACCCGGGGGTAAGAGTGCTTTACTGAGAACAACGATATGACACATCGGGATGCACAAAGCACAACCATACGAACCCAGCCGGACACAAGATGGACAGTTGTGCACCTGAACGTGTTGTCATGCGCTTGTGTCCTCCTCTGTTGTACCTGAGCTTGCTTTGTATTTACTGCAGAACACAACTAAGTGGAGGACAGCGTGTGTGTCTGTGTCTGCCTGTGCACATCTGTATGTGTGTGTGTGTCTGCGTGTGCCTGTGCGCATATGCATCTCTGTGTGCCTGTGCACATATGTATGTGTGTGTGTGTGTCTGCGTGTGCCTGTGCGCATATGTATCTGTGTGTGTGTGTCTGCGTGTGCCTGTGGGCATATGTATCGCTGTGTGTATATCGCTTTGTGAGGTTGTGTGTTTCTATTGCCTCCATGAGTGTTGATGTGTGATTGTGTATATGTAAGTGGGTCTTTGGTGTGTGTCCCTATCTGCTCCTGTGGGTCTCTCTGCCTGTGCATATGAGGGTATATGTGTATAATATTACATATGGATCTGTGACGAGTGCATGAGTGAATGTAACACAATGAATGTATGAGTGTTTAGTTGTGTGTTTCGGTTGCTTCCATGTGTGTCGATGTGTGACTGTGGATGTGTATGTGTGTGTGTTTGGTGTGTGTCCCTATTTGCACCTGTGGGCCTTTGTGCCTGTGTATATGAGAGTGCGTATATATAAAACTATGGCCCTCATTCTGACCTTGGCGGGCGGCGGAGGCCGCCCGCCAAAGTCCCGCCGTCAGGTTACCGTTCCGCGGTCGAAAGACCGCGGCGGTAATTCTGACTTTCCCGCTGGGCTGGCGGGCGGTCTCGTTCAGACCGCCAGCCAGCCCAGCGGGAAAGAGGCCTCCACGATGAAGCCGGCTCGGAATCGAGCCGGCGGAGTGGAAGCTGTGCGACGGGTGCAGTTGCACCCGTCGCGTATTTCACTGTCTGCGCAGCAGACAGTGAAATACATGTAGGGGCCCTCTTACGGGGGCCCCTGCAATGCCCATGCCAGTGGCATGGGCACTGCAGGGGCCCCCAGGGGCCCCGCGACCCCCCCTACCGCCATCCGGATCTCGGCGGTCCGACCGCCGGGATCTGGATGGCGGTAGGGGGGGTCAGAATCCCCGCGGCGGTGCAGCAAGCTGCGCCGCCGCGGAGGATTCAATGGGGCCGCGGTACACTGGCGGGACCCCGCCAGTGGTGCCGGTCCGACCGCGGCTTTACCGCCGCGGTCGGAATCCCCATTGAAGCACCGCCGGCTTGTCGGCGGTGCTCCCGCGGTCCTCCGCCCTGGCGGTCAAAGACCGCCAGGGTCAGAATGAGGGCCTATATGTGTAGCTGTGCTGAGTGCATGAGTGAATGTATCACTGTGAATGTGAGTGTTTAGTTGTGTGTTTCTGTGTGTGTGATTGTTGGTGCATTACTGTAAGTGTGGATGTGAGTACTTGGGCCTGTGTATCTATCAGTACAATGGTGTGTGTGTATGTCGCTATGTTGGGTGTCTATGTTGTGTGGGCGTGCCACTGTGAGTGTGTCTGTGTGTGAGTGTGTGCTTCATTGTGGTTCTATCACTGGGTGCATGTGTCTGTGTGTACTTGTAGGTCTGTATATTCGTGTGCATGACATGTTGTGAGTATCACTTGTGTGTGCATGTGTTTGTGTCACGTGTATGAGTTTGGTGGTATCACTGAGTTATGAGTGCGACGTGTGTTTGTGCACCTGTGTGTCTGTGTGTTTGAGAGTGTTTGTATAACACTGTGTGTGTGTGTGTTTGAGAATCTGTGTATATTACTGTGTGTCTGTGCTTTTTCAGGCAGTAGTGTGAGTTCACTAGAAGGGGGGTTAGAGATGCCGTGTGTGTTAACAGTTGTGACTCTGGTCCTCACTGGTGAGCGTACCTGTGAGTTTGTAACTGGTGGCTGGCGTTGGTGCCTTCAGACAGCCACTGTGTATTAACGTGCTGCAGCCTCCGGGGTCCAATAAAGATTGTTAAATACTTTTTTGATGTCATCAGGTGAAAGGACGTTGTTTTACATCCGAAGCGCTGCTGCGGATTGTACTACGACATTTATATAGCATTTACTACCCTGACGTGGGATACTGAAGCACTTGCCTACATGGGCAGCATCTACACAATGCCTAATGGCCAAGTAATGTCACTTCCGGCCATTGTAGTGTTTGTTCCTGATAGTTGTCAGAGACAACATGGACCAATCCAGATGCAGTTCTGTGCCTATAGCGCCTTCTGATCATAGCTCCAGCATGGTGTGGCTCTGCTCACAGTAATATGTCCCATGGCTGCCTTTTTGTTAATCACTTAACGTGTTCACTTTTTACCCAGAATCCTTCACGAAGACCAGACCTATAAACAGTCTGAAAATCAACGTTTTTGCCAATGCAACCTGGAGATTTCTGCATCACAACCGGCCAGGTATTAATTCCGGTCCCCTGGAGTGGTAGACGTGCTGTCCCTCTGCAATCAATTCTTTCTCTAAACCTAACTTCGTGGATTCATCCCCTGTGCTGTAGATTAGTTTCACACAGTGGGCCTGTGTCCCTCCCTCTTGCTTGGCGTCCTTTGGTTTGTAGAGCCAAGCTGACAGCAGCTGGAGTGGAACCAGCCAATCGCTGTGCAGTGTCAGGCGGAAGCTCCCGCCTCCCCTGGTGGGCCTCCCTGGGCCTTGAGCGGACATCACCACCGGCAGCCATTTTCCTTGGATACAAGATGTGAGCCACCCCCAGAGCGCGCCTCCATCTTGCACTCCAGTCTCCCGTCTCCGTGCTCAGGGGGCTAAAGCATTCATGGGAAAGAAACCTCAGCCTGAGACAGACCGTGGCTAATTTGGGGTGTGTGAGGTGGCGGCGGCCATTGTGCGGTGGTGAACCATGCGTTGACGCCTCAGCGCCCTGCCCAGAGCTTGGCCCGGGCACCATGTCTGGCTCTGTACAGCTCTCACACTCTCTTTGTCGGCTCAGTCGGGGGGGGGCCTGGCCTATTGACGCGGATTAGCCGACATCATAATTCCAAGCCCGCCACAATGGCGACCCAGTGGAAATGTCATTGACTGGGGTGCATAGCAATGAGGCGCAGCGCCTCAACTGAGCCAGGGTCAGCGAGAGTGCAGGCGAAGGGTGGCCTGGGCACCGCCATGGAGGCGGGAGCTTCCTGGGTGAGATGGTCCAGGCACTTGGAATTGGATGTGGCTTTCACTCACGCCCTGTGCCCATTCATCCGCCACCAAGTGCTGTCTGTGGTGCCCAGCGGGCACTGTTCACAAACCATGGCCTTTGGCAGTACTGGGCTCCCAGTACCTCTGCCCCCTTTCCCAACAGTGCCTACCAACCATGGACTCCAGAAGTGTTTTTCATCACTGCTTTCTGAGTTAAAAGCTGAAACCTAAATGGAAATGCATTTGTTTTAACCCATGTGGCATTCTACTCGGATGCTTCTGGAAGGAGTTTTACTCAGTTCTCCTAGGGTTCAAAAGGCATATACAATCCACACGATTACTATTTGGGTTTTTGTTTCTATGGAGACTAGCAGACCAGCATTTACTGAGGACGGAGCATGGCTGCTGCAGGAATAACTTGGTCCCATGTTCAGGGGTATAGTCGGATGAGGGTTAGCCTTTGGGCTCTTGGGGGGAGGGGCGTTAATGATATCCGCAGCAATGCAGGGAATGAGCGAAACTATGTAGCACCTATTTAATCTAAAATTCAGTTTTTTGAACAGGAAGCCTCGTTTGTCTTCAAAATAAGAATATTTCCATCATTTGGGAAACTAGCACACCTTTTGTGGAAGCGAGAGGTGCCCACACAAACCCCCAGGACTTAGTTTATGCTTCCTAGACGTTTTGCAATCAAGGTCTGGCAAAAGTTCCTAAGAACTAAACTGGTATCAAAACCTAAATAGATCAACTGTTCTCAAGTCCAGTTAGAGTGAAATGTTAGTTTATAACTCAGCACATGAACTCAAATGCATGCGGGGGAAGGATAATTTTAAAACGGAGGCCGTGACCTCTGTCCACATTCTAGGATCGAACCAAAGTTCCTGTGCATTTTTTCCGTCGTCAATCAATAAAATGTTCCTATGGAAGATCCGGCTGACCTGACCCCTGAAGGTTTAATTCTTTGAGGATCAGGCAAACATGGGCATTTCCCTTTTTGAAAGAGTTTTTGTCAAGTAGGGTCAAATGTATCAGTAATGAAAGTGCTTTTCCTATGGACCAACCGAGCCAACCATGACCATCCAGCCCCAGCGTGATGGATGGTTATTTCACCCTCTTCCCGCTGCGATCCAGAGGCAAAGGCCTTCCAATTAAAGGTGGGTTATGGATGTCTGGAGACAGCAGCAGACAGGCTGCGGGTGCTACCCTGCTTCATTATCTAATGTCAGCTATTGATTTTGTTTAGAAATATGTCAGCATTGATTTTTTTTGTTTTTGACGATGCTGCTGGGATGGAACCTGTCATGTACCATTGGACCTTCTCTCGTGGCATAACCGATGGGGGGCCGGGCTCTATCAATCCCGGGAACTAATCCTGATGAAGGATTCTGATCTCTGGCCCGGTGCACCGCAGGACAAGTTATCGACAGCCATTTTCAGGAGGTTTATCGCGTTCTTGCGCCTCTGCGGCCAGTGCTGCACTTGTTAATCCATATTTCACCTATGCTGGTTGCAACGAGCAGACTCCAGGGGCTAGAATCCATAAATAATAGGGGCTAACAAATGGACACAGCAGACATCTGAATTCCAACACAACACAACCTGTTGTATAGCTATTGTAGCAATGTTTTAGACACGTTGTTTTAGCTTAGTAGGCCTTCCGCTGTGCATTTTAATCCAGGTACATTTTAGTCAGCATTGCTTTATTTTTCTCGCAATAGCCACATTTGCGGTGCTGTTTTATTTTCTTTATCCCGCTGTACTTTCGCCTAAGAAAGTATCACGTTCTTAGTGGGACATTTATTTTACTTTGTGCTTTCTCCAAGGCTACAGTCAGATAGGGTTGCTGACAAACGTGGTATGTTGTGTCTCCTGCATTCATAGAAAACACACACTCATACGTAGGGACCATTTCTTAGAGTGTCAGTTGTTTCATTATAAAACACCCCTTTGTCCTGGACACGGGAGGGAGAGTCCAGCCAGATGACCATGACTGTATGCTGAATGCTGACTGCTTCGCTGTAGATACCTGCTTAGATTGCCGGACCCCTGATCCACATGGGGACGGTGTCGCTCTAGACTACAGGTTTCTTCCTCCAGGTAGGAGGGATGATGTACCCCCAGGGGGAAACATGAAGGGCTCATTAGGCTTAATATGCTGTGCTGTAACATAGCTTAGGTAGAAGAACTATACATATCACTCCTGGTGACGGTATGGTGGGACTGTTCCTATGTTTTACTCTGTTAGTCACCTGCTTGTTTTTATTCTGTTTTATCATCCTAGTTATTGCAACACATGCCTTTTTTATCTAAGATGCAGTTACTTTAATACATCCATATTGAATTATATTCTTTGCCTGTATGAGACCCATTTGTAACTGAGAGAAAAATGGGATCTGATCGACCATGATTCCCCAGTGGAGTCTTCTTGTCATGCGCCCGGTTGCCACAATCATGTCGGCCAGAGATGAGGCGCTGCTAGTTAGCAGGGGTACCCGGATTAGGCCGACACGTGTCATGTAGTGTGGAATCATACTTAGTAGCCACAATCCATGCGATCTGTCTCCCAAATCCAGTAGCCTCATTACCATAATGAGAACCTACGTAACAAACCAAGATCTATATTTTGGCTTGTGTTGAGTTCAGAGACAGCAGGAGACCTCAGAGACAGTAGGAAGCTGGTATAAAGACAGTGAAATGCAGAATCAAGCAGCAACAGATACCAACACGTGGGACAGCAAGAGTCAGAACTCAGCACATTAGAGGCCTGATGTAGCATCCAACATGTCCACATGGCCTTGATTCCCCTCCAACCCACCTAGAGACCACTCTACAGGTCTTGACTTAAAGTGAGACACACAAACACACCCTTCTTTATGCATGCCACTGATCTCAATGCAATGACAACTCAAACAAAAGTCACTCAAGATACCTCACACACACAAAGTCCTGTTCTACCTGACGCACAACACCTGACCCTCTCAGCATACATTCAGAGGATGTCGGGGGAAGTAAGTGTGACCACTCCAAGGGTTGGGAGAGCGAGCATGTCAGTCAGGAATGATTATCAAATGCAGCTGCCACCTCCCTCAATTTCAAGGAGGTTTCTGAGTATTTGGCTTTTGGCCTTTAGGAGAGATTTGTCCCTCTGGCAGTTCAGTCACCTGATCCCGCTTAGTTGTAGGAGGCAGCAGAATGTGCTCCCGGCTCTCGGCACATGTTACTGGGCTCATGGGTTGCTGCAGGGAGTTAGGACTCTGTTACTTCCATGGCTTTCCATTGGTGGCTGTGGTTGGGCAGTCAAGATATAGCTCATAGAGGGTGGTGGGAAGCTTGGTACCACGTGGGATATCACCATTAATGCAGGTAAATGTTCGGTCAGTGGTATTGCTTGAACAAAGAGTGCACTCTCAGACTCGGCCAAACATAGGGCCTCATTATGACATCGGCAGTAAATGCCGCCTACTGCCACGGCGACAGCCGCCAACATACCGTCGCCGGGGCTACCGACAGTCCATGGAATCATGACCGTAGCCGGAATTCCGCCAGAAGGCGGAATTCTGGCTATGGTCATGGCGGCGGTTGGTGGTAAGGTGGCGCTGCTGCCAGCAGCAGCGCCACAGCAGCAAAACACCACCTACCGTATCATGTTCTATGACATGGCCCGGCGGTGTTTGGCTGGCGGACGCTGCTGCTGGCAACAGCGCCGCGTCCCGTCTCCTGCCGGAGGAACCCCTGCAAGCAGGTAAGTCGGGTTCTCAGACAGGAGAGGGGGGTGTTGTGTGTGGGGGTGTGTGTGACTGTGTTTGAATGTGTGCATGCATGTGTAATGCGTGTGTGCATGAGTGGGTATGTGTGTATGTGCATGTTGTGTTGTGTGATTGCGTGTGTGCCTGGATGTATGTTGGTGAGTGTTGCTGAGACTGTGTATGAATGTATGCGTGGGTGAATGTGTGTATGCGTGTGTGTATGGGTGTGTATTTATGTGCGTATATGTGGGGGGGCGGAAGGGGGTATGGGAGGGGGAGGGATAAGGGGGCAGGGCGGGGGAGACCCCTATCAGTGCCAGGAAACCATGGCGTTGGGCAGGTCAGAATGCCATGGGTGGCCTAGTGACGACTGCCGGGCTGGAGACCAGTCTCCAGCTCGGCGGTTGTTACCGCCGTGGCGGTTGGTGTGTTAACTTGGTGGTTTGGCTTTGGCCAAACCGCCAATGTCATAATAGTGGAGGTATGTACTACCAGCCTGTTGGCGGTAATACCTCCACTATTGCACAGAACGCCGGGGTCGTAATGACCCCCATAGTACCTTTCAAATGTAATATGGATAAACAAAGTACCTTTGAACAAAGTACTTTGGCCTGTAGCAAAAGACAAAACAAACTGCCTTCGAATGTAACTCTAGATGAAACAAAGCACCTATGAATGTAACTCTAGATGAAACAAAGCACCTTTGAGTGTAGCTCCAGATGAAACAAAGCACATTTGAATGTAACTCTAGATGAAACAAAGCACCTTTGAATGTAACTCTAGATGAAACAAAGTACTTTCAATGTAACTCTAGATGAAACAAGTATTTTTGATTGTAACTCTAGGTGAAACAAAGAGCCTTTTTATGAAACAAAGTACCTTTGAATGTAACTCTAGATTAAATAATGTCCCTTTGAAGGTAGCACTAGATGAAATACTGTCCCTTTGAAGGTAACACTAGATGAAATACTGTTCCTTTGAAGGTAACACTAGATGAAATACTGTTCCTTTGAAGGTAATAGTAGATGAAATATTGTCCCTTTGTTGGTAACACTAGATGAAATACTGTTCCTTTGAAGGTAACACTAGATGTAATACTGTTCCTTTGAAGGTAATACTAGATGAAATTCTGTCCCTTTGACTGAAACACTAGATGAAATACTGTTCCTTTGAAGGTAATAGTAGATGAATTACTGTTCCTTTAAGGCTAACACTATATTAAATACATTGCTTTGAATGAAACACTAGATGAAATATTGTCCTTGTACAGATAGCACTAGATGAAATACTGTCCATGTGAAAGTAGCACTAGATGAAATTCTGTCCAATTGAATGTAACATTAGAACAAATACTGTCCCTTTGAAGGCAACACTAGATGAAATTATGTCCCTTTGAAGGTAACACTAGATGAAATTCTGTCCCTTTGAAGGTAACACTAGATGAAATACTGTCCCTTTGAAGGTAACACTAGATGAAATACTGTTCTTTTAAGTGTATCCTTGAATTTCACTGACTGTGTGGAGTCAGGAGATTGCCTCTATATACGGTTGAAGCTAAAAGTAGAATCTATAACTTTTCCTTAGTGAAACCAAGTGAAGTCTGGAAACCTTGTCCCTTACGAAGGCGGGTAAACGTTTTTGACTCCCTCCCCCCTAACTGCAGGAAGGCCAGGTTTAGTATATTTTTACTGTTGCCAGAAGATGTACCACATGAGAAGGGTGAGACTTTAGGCTTCCAAAGAACTGCCTGTGAGTGCTCCATGGGATCATCCAGGACACACTTCCTGGTCTCCAAGGGAGGGGTGGCATACTCTCCTGCCTCTTATAGGACCTCTTTCCCTGTTATCAGAAGCCCCATCCTAAGAAGTTGGACCTCTGAGGGTGGGATGCTGCAGGCCACTCACACACTAGAAGAAAAGAGGTATTCACTGTGATGCAAAGCTGTGTGTGTCTCCAGGCAGCCTGTTTCTGTGCCAGTGGTGGGGAAGAGAGCAGCATCATATTTAGTAGATGCCGCTGTGACATAGCATCTCCTCCCCTACTGCGGGTGAAGGTGGCAACCTTCCTTTCTGCTCTAAAAAATATTAATCTGCCCCTTAGAAGTGAGAGCCTGGGTTCGGGGACTAAAGGGTGAAAACTCGAGAGGTTGAACTCGCACAGGAAAGAAACAAAATAAACGTAGTGTGCGCCAGCTCTTATATACAACTTAGGCCATTAATCAATACATCATTTATTGCAGCTCAGGGTATGAATGTATGTGGCAGTTCTAATGGGTAAACGTGTGGACTGTTCATTCATTGTGATGTAGTGTTCTTCAAAGATGTGGATCTTCAACAATTTCCTTTTGAGAGACAAGCAGGGTGCTGGCTGGGATGGCTTTGTAAATCATGCAGCTGGATTTGAAGATGGTGTGGTCCAGAAAGGGAGGAAGTGGAGTTCCATGAGGATGGGAAAGATGTGATCATATTTCCTCAGACTCTGGATGTCTTGCTGCAGCATGCAGGATTCCCCTCATGGGTGCCAGTGTAGAGGCCATGAAGGAGGGTGTTATATCATCCAGATGTGAGAATAGGGTTTCAAAGTCACTTTATGGATCAAACTGTGTCAGGTTCTTTAGCAAGGAGAATTGGTACCAGGCCCTCATTTCTGACTCAGAGTGGTCCTTGAGTGTTCTGGGGTTCAAAGCCATCAAGGCTCATGTCATTGAGCCAGGTTTCTTGTTAGTTGTTTTAGGCAAGTAACAGGAATTCCGTCTTGATTGGATTGAGCGCCAGGGAGGTGCTGGATATTCGGAGAGTGCTTGAGGCGTTTGATATCTGAAGCAGAGGAGACTTTCGAGCAGCGTTGTCTATCACATCAGCATTCATGACTCCTGATGCTGTTGTCGATGAGCAGAGCTGCAGGCAGTTCATTGTTGAGGTTTCAAAGCGACAAGCGACAGTATGGAACCCCGAAGGACTCCGCAGGTAATAGTGATCTATGGGGACTTGTGAACAAACAGGTGTCAGCTGGAAATGTCAAAAGACAGCCAGTGAAGGACATTGCCTCTGAGGCTCATTCCAGACTCCTGGATGTGTAGGAGAGTGGGATGGCCAGCTGTAGACCGTAGCCGCTTCAGTGGCAATATCTGTGCCTCTGAAATATCACATATGTGTACGGCTTCCAGCGCTGTGGTATTCAGTTTTGTTTTTAAATTTTTATGCCTGCATTTATCCATTTTTATTTTGTGATAATATCTGTATTTATCCACAGTTATTTTATGTTTACTGAAACAGTGAACCTGCAACAAGTGTATTTCAATTTTGTTTCATTGATAAGAACACCCTCGCACTTGGATGCCTGCTGGGTTTTTGTGCAGTAAGAAAACATTTGTGGTGCATCAGTCATAGGCAAGAGGCTCATGTGACAGTATTAGCACGTTAACACGTGGCCATCTGCAGCTCTTTAGAGCTCCATGAGAAGACATTGTCCCTTCTTAGACCCCCTGTCTGTCAGTCAGCAGAGCTGGTCACCTGCCGTCCATGAGTGACACATTGAAAATAACTCAAACGAAGATTTAGGGCCTTGTTTAGATTTCCGCAGACAGGTTCCGGTGGTGGGTAGCCCGCCTGCCAAAATCTACATCCCATAGGATGCAATGGGATTTATATTTCGGAGGACAGGCATCACCATTGTGACAGAGTAACCCGTTTGCTGAAATCTAACTCAGGCCCTTATTTTTTGTTTTATTCCCACATTTATGAATAAATATGGACTGCAGCCGAGTGGTCCAGCAGTGTCAGGAGCAGGAGGGCGGATCTGCGATGTGCAGGGTAACATCTCTGTGCTGCCGCATCATCTGAAGGCAGTCTGGGAGTTGTGTGGGAGACTGCAGCGCTGATGTGATTTTGGAGACAAACATAGACTGCCTTATCTATCATCTTGCTGATGAATGGTAGGTGAGTCACGGGACAGTAGTTGGCAAGGTCATCTAGGTCTAGTGTTGGTAGTTTTAGGAGTGGAGGTCTGGCCTGTCTTGAGAGCTTCTGGGAAGATGCCTCCTCTGAAGGAGGCCTCAACAGACGTGAGCAGAGCCAAGAGAGCATCCCTAGAGAGATCTGATGAAGGGAAGATGTCATCTTTATAAGGAGTAGCTGTGAGGGAGTTTGGTACGTCAGTGAGATCTGCAAGACATAGGGCAGAGGGTTTGTAAGAAATGGGGTCTCTAGTTGGCAGTCGGTTTGCACCCTGTCCAAGTAGGGACCCTCACTCTAATCAGGAAAAGGGAGATACCCGCTCAGATAACTCCTGCTCACCCACTTGGTAGCTTGGCACGAGCAGCCAGGATTATCTCAGAAGCAATGTGTAAAGCATTTGCACATAACACACAGTAACACAGTGAAAACACTACAAAAGGACACCACACCAGTTTTAGAAAAATAGCCAATATTTATCTATTTAAAAAAAGAGCAAATACGATAAAAACCCAACATACAATAACACACATATGAATTCTACAATATTTACCCAAAAATACAGTTCTTTGAAGTCGATAGCTCTACCTGGGGCTATCACGGCATCGTGATCAACAAAACCAACAGTTCAGGCCGGTTGCGGCGTCGCGGGCCAGCTACGGTGTCGGGAAGACCCACAAACTGTACCTTGGATCTGCAGGGTGTTGTGATCCTCGCGGTGAGCTCTGGGGAGCGGCGTCACTGACGTCGCAGTGTTGGTTCCAGAGTCGGTGCAGGAGTCGTCGGGCCCTTGAAGTCACATGCGTTACAGATCAAACTCCAGGCTGATGAAGTCAGGTGCACCAGCGTGGATGGTGTCAGGGCTGCGGTGCAAAGCGGGACAATGCGAAGTGCGGTGCCCACAGGTAACGGTGCATGCAGTACACCCTTTGCACTCTTTTCAGGCAGAAGCAGCAACTGCAGGCCAGTCCAGCAAAGCAACACAGCAAAGGGACAGTACTCCTTCAGTTGTTTAGCTCTTCTACTGGGCAGAAGTTCCTCTTGATTCCAGAAAGATTCTAAAAGTCTAGGGTTTTGGGCCTTCTTCTTATACTCAGTTCTGCCTTTGAAGTTGGCAAACTTCAATGGGTGCAAGATCCTTCCTTGTCCAGGCCACGCGACAGCCCCAGACGCACACCAGGGGTTTGGAGACTGCATTGTGTGAGGGCAGGCACAGTCCTTTCAGGTGTGAACGACCACTCCTCCGTCCTCGCTAGCTCAGATGGCTCATCAGGATATGCAGGCTACACCTCGCCCCCTTTTGTGTCACTGTCTAGAGAGGTGCAAAACAGCCCACCTATCAATCTGACCCAGACAGACAATCCACAAACAGGCAGAGTCACAGAATGGTATAAGCAAGAAAATGCCTACTTTCTAAAAGTTGTATTTTCAAACAGACAATTCAAAAACCAACTTCACTAAAAGATGTATTTTTAAATTGTGAGTTCAGAGACCCTAAACTCCATATTTTTATCTACTCTCAAAGGGAATCTGCACTTGAAGGATATTTAAAGGAATCCCCCATGTTAACCTATTAGAGAGATAGGCCTTGCACAGTGAAAACCGAATGTGGCAGTATTTCACTGTTAGGACATATAAAACACACTAGTATATGCCCTACATTAAACATACACTGCACCCTGCCCCTGGGGCTACCTAGGGCCTAACTTGGGGGTGCCTTACATGTAGTAAAAGGGAAGGTTGAGGCCTGGCAAGTGGGTACACTTGCAAAGTCAAATTGGCAGTTTAAAACTGCACACACAGACACTGCAATGGCAGGTCTGAGTCATGTTTTTAGGGCTACTAATGTGGGTGACACAACCAGTGCTGCAGGCCCACTAGTAGCATTTGATGCACAAGCCCTGGGCACCTCTAGGGCACGTTACTAGGGACTTATTAGTAAATCAGATATGCCAATTATGGGTAAACCAATCCACAGTACAATTTATATGGGGAGCACTTGCACTTTAGCACTGATTAGCAGTGGTAAAGTGCGCAGAAACAATAAACCAGCAAAAACAGAGTCCAAAACCAGGAGGTCAGAAGGTAAAAAGACAGTGGAGACACGCCAAAAAGCTGACAGGTCTAACAGGGTTGTTCTCTCCTGAGGTCTCAAAGTGCCACTGGACCCACCCATGAGGAGTTAGTTCTCCAAATGAGGCAGCAACGATCGTGTAGGGTGGTTCTAGAGAGCCAGGAAGAAGAAAGTAGTTTTTGGTGATCATTCCTCGACCTAAGTGACTCATAATCTGAAGAATGGATTCTAAGGCAATGGGAGTGTAGCACGTGTTCTGGTTGTGTCATCGGGGTTCTGCCAGTGGCTCTTGCTAGAGCTCAGATGATAAAGTCACATCCACAGAAAGATTCTACAGGAAGGGGACCCCTATAGACAGAGATAAAACATGCTTTCAAGATGCTATCCTAACAGAAAGAAGACAACAGATTGTTGACATGGTTAGAAAAGGGGGTGGTGGGCCCTTATGTCATCACATCTTGTCCTCCTGATTCAAAGCAGCATTCGTCCTATGGGCAGACACAGCATAGGCACTCAAAATGGGCTAACCACGCTTGCCTTTTTAGGTCTGCCTCGAGAAAGCTTTAACTGTCTCAGTAGCTCATCTTTACCAGACAAATTCAGAATAAAAATATATACATGCATTCATACATATAAGTGTTTTCAGTCATCCCTCTTCATCCATCGGTCTCTTCAATGTCACTCATTTTATATTTAGACACGCCACAGCCTACAGCATGGTGCAGCGTGTCAGCCCACTAAATCCACTGACTGTCGTGCTCTGTGTGGGGTGGTACACGCGTACAGTTTCCTGAACAAGGAGCATACTTCTCTGCAAGAGCTGGTTTACCTAGGTTAATCCATTGTGTTTGATTTTTAAAAAAATATTTTAGTCACTTTTTTCATACCGCATAGGTTTGCTAAAAAAAAAATACATTAAACATTTGTCAAATGAAGTCTTGTTTTCGCTGTGAAGTGTGTGCGATCATGCCAAGCCTATTTCAGCTATGGAATTATGGCTTTGCGGGTAGAACGGGTCTAAGTATGTTGAGTGTTCCTTCTACTGTATGGTAACTCATGAGGCAATCTACAACAGCCCTATTATAGTCTATCCTATACAGAAATGTGACACTCTTGTGTTCCTTACATGATCTGTAATGTACATGTGCTTGGAAGGCATAACTTTCAGGGATGCACACTAACTAACGAAGCCTTCCTGGCCGGAAGGATGTTGACTATGAGTGGACGATAAAACTGCTCCGCCGGCAGTTGGTGAAGTTTTGGCCACACAACGTTATGCTTGTAATATGGAGTTCAGCCAAATTCCGCCAACGCTCGTGGCAGAGTTTTTTCTCAGACATGGCTTGTCAATGGTAAGTTGGCAAGCGAGAGCAAAAACTGGCAACCCTTATTGTGATTTTCAGGCACTAGGATGGCAACTGGTGTGATTTTCTCACTATGAACGGCAGCAAAATCAACTCGCGCAGCAGCCCCCTCTGGTGCAGCACGCGGTGCTGTTCATACTGATTTTTCAGCACAAAATGAGCTTCCGCCACTAAAATCAGCTCAAGCAGTGCGACGTTCTGATTTTGCGCCCACTTGCGGAACACTGCGGAATCTCGCGGAGTTTTCATGTAATTCCACTAAGTAAAACTCCATGAGTTCCGCCCACCTCTGATGTTGGCATCTACGGAAGGTGCCAGTGACGTCATGAGCCTTTCACCCGGGTGTATTTCATAATGTTGGACTGTCTCTACTCAGCCTCACAGCAATCGCTGACTCCCTCCTCGAATGAACCACAGAACAGAGCCTCGTCGTTTCACCAGAGTCACCATCACTGCATTGCCCAAAAAATGCCAGAGAGAAATATCAACACATTCTAATTCCTCTGCTTCTATTTGTACCCTTCTTTTTGCAATCAGCTAACCAGAGAAGTAAATCACAGAATCCTTCTTCTAGCCACAGCTTTAAATCTTCTCACTACAGCAATGTTTGAAATCCGGTATTTTATTGCACTATTTTTACTCAGAAGTACAGTTCATGAATTCATTATTGTTGCTTCTGTTTATATTTTCAAAATATAAGTTACCTAGGTCACTACTTTCTTGGTGTAAATATTCCATTCCTCGTTACATTCACTTAACACTAATTAACAATCAGTATTTCAGAACATTAATACCTGCGTTCTGTTTTTTAAAGTGACTGTAGGGCTGGATGTCTTTAGGGTCCTTGGAGCTTGTCCTTCTGGCGGACCCATCATTGTGAGGGGGCATGTTAGCTGGTAACCTCGACCTATATAACATCTTTTATCATACCGTGGAGCGTCCTAGTTCTAACCATAAATGGGTTTTAAATAGAATTAACTTATAGACAAAAGGGATGTGTGCCAATGTTGCTGGTAACTACATGGAATTCGTGTTTCTGTGGTCACCATCAGTGACTCGTCATTACCCATCCTTCAGTACTGTCAGCCCTACCGTACACTTCCTAAAGGAAGCTCCATTGTGGGGCAGAATGGCTTGAAACCCTGCTAAAGGGGCCCAGTTAACTCCTGGAACATGAGCTAACAAGGGCTCCCGCCTCCGCAGCCCTGTATTCTGCAGCCTACTGGACAGAATCTGCCTCGGGCGCCCCTTCCGCTGTACCCAGGCGTGGCATCCATCAGAGTTACCCAGCTTCAGAAGCCTTACGGTGCTGCTGGCTCTTGGGCGGCTCCGTGACACGTCTGAGTCATCCTGCCCTGACCAGGGGAGCCTGCATCGCCTCCTAATGTGATGGACTGCGCTCAGATGAATGGACCATCTGCGAAATGAAATCAGGACCGAATGAAACGGGCCCTTATTCAGCAAAACCCGCCTCGCATCCATCCATCTTCAGTCAATCTTGGACATTGAGACACAAATTACAGGCAAATAAAGCCAAGCCAGGGAGTAAGATTTATTTACAGTTACATGAAGAATTGTGCTTTCCGGCCACTGGTGGATCAGCGGACTTGGGACAAAGGCTCACTGGCCGGAAGGAAGCAGGACTTATATCAGCCAATCCTGCTAAACACAAGGGCTTCTGTGCATCTTTAAAAGAGTCCCTGTGTCGGTGCGGCCAAACTGCACGTGACAGCCCCACGCTGCAGACTCACGCGACAGCCCCACGCTGCATTGCCACGCGACAGCCCCACGCTGCATCGCCACGCGACAGCCCCACGCTGCATCGCCACGCGACAGCCCCACGCTGCATTGCCACGTGACAGCCCCACGCTGCATCGCCACGTGACAGCTCCACGCTGCACCGCCACGCGACAGCCCCACGCTGCACCGCCACGCGACAGCCCCACGCTGCATCGCCACGCGACAGCCCCACGCTGCATCGCCACGCGACAGCCCCACGCTGCATCGCCACGCGACAGCTCCACGCTGCACCGCCACGCGACAGCCCCACGCTGCACCGCCACGCGACAGCCCCACGCTGCATCGCCACACGACAGCAGCTCCATGCGACAGCCACACGCTGCAGCCCTACGCAGCAGCCCCACGCGACAGCCCCACTGTGCGGCCAAAACCGCATCATCTGTGCCTGTTGGATATGGCCTCTTCTGTGGTAACACCTGTGGTAATATCTGTGGTGAAGAGCCTCTGAAATATCACTTATTTGTAGGGCTCCTAGCATTATGGTATTTTATTTTTTTAATTCTGTATTTATCCATATCTATCTTTTGATAATTTGATCTGTATATATGCACTTTTATTTGATGTTTACTAAAAATGAAGCTGCGACTAGTACTTCATTGATGAGTGCTGCGTCGCCCTTCGGTGCTGATCGGTTTGCAATTAGAAAACATTTGGATGCATCAGTCCCAAGCAATACTCGCATGTGACAGCATTAGCAGTGGGGGGCGCTCACGTGCACGGCTGCAGCCCTTGGAGCTGCATTGCAAGGCCTCCTACCTGCCCAGATCTCCTGTCTGTCTGTCTGTCTGTCAGCCTGACCAGGCACTCATTACAGCACTGACAATATCTCAAAAGAAGACATATTTTCTATTTTTTCCACATTAAACAAAGGTGGATGTGAAACCAAGTGTGTATTATTCTATGAACAACTGTAAAAGCGGAAAACCTTCCTGTTCCTTAGCAAGGCCGGTCTGTAACGGTGTCTATATTTCTGACCCCAGTTTCATTCCATAAAGCACATATGGAGCTATAGAAACACGTGTGTGCGTCACCTGACTTTAAAATCATGAAACATCTGCCCTCGGGAACACAAACACGTTCCTTAAAGAACAGATGTAAACAAAGGCAACTGATCTCGATGGGAGGGACACTTCCACGAGCACGTGTGAACAGACAAATGCGATTACAAACATGCGTGGGGACAGGCATGCAGACAGACGGAGGGACAGGCATGCAGACAGACGGAGGGACAGCAAGGCAGACGCAAGGACAGGCATGCAGACAGACGGAGGGACAGACATGCAGACAGACGGAGGGACAGACATGCAGACGCAAGGACAGACATGCAGACAGACGGAGGGACAGGCATGCAAACAGACGGAGGGACAGGCATGCAGACAAACAAAGGGATAGACATGCAGACAGACGGAGGGACAGACATGCAGACAGACGGAGGGACAGGCATGCAGACAGACGGAGGGACAGACATGCAGACAGACGGAGGGACAGACATGCAGACAGACGGAGGAACAGACATGCAGACAGACAGAGGATCAGGCATGCAGATAGACAGAGGATCAGGCATGCAGAGAGATGCAGGGACAGACATGAACACCGACTCAGGGTCCGACATGCAGACAGACGCAGGAACAGGCACGCAGACAGACGCAGGGACAGACATGCAGACAGACGCAAGGACAGGCATGCAGACAGACGCAGGGACAGGCATGCAAACAGACTCAGGGACAGACATGCAAACAGACTCCGGGACAGACATGCAGACAGACGCAAGGACAGACATGCAAACAGACTCAGGAACAGACATGCAGACAGATGCAGGGACAGGCATGCAGACAGACGCAGGGACAGGCATGCAAACAGACGCAGGTACAGACATGCAAACAGGTGGAAAGACAGACATACAAACAGACGGAGGGACAGACATGCAAATAGATGGAAAGACAGGCATCCAAACAGATGGAGGGAGGGACAGGCATGCAAACAGATGCAGGGACAGGCATGCGAACAGACGCAGGGACAGGCACGCAGACAGATGCAGGGACAGAGATGCAGACAGATGCAGGGATAAGGCATGCAGACAGATGCAGGGACAGGCATGCACACAGACTCAGGGACAGACATGCAGACAGACGCAGGGACATGCATGCAAACAGAGGAAAGGGACAGACATGCAAACAGGTGGAAAGACAGACATACAAACAGACGGAGGGACAGACATGCAAATAGATGGAAAGACAGGCATGCAAACAGATGGAGGGAGGGACAGGCATGCAAAAGGATGCAGGGACAGGCATGCAAACAGACGCAGGGACAGACACGCAGACAGATGCAGGGACAGACATGCAGACAGATGCAGGGACAGGCATGCACACAGACTCAGGGACAGACATACAAACAGACGCAGGGACAGACATGCAAACAGACTAAGGGACAGACATGCAGACAGATGCAGGGACAGGCATGCAGACAGACGCAGGGACAGACATGCAAACAGACGCAGGGACAGAGATGCAAACAGATGGAAAGACAGACATGCAAACAGACGGAGGGACAGACATGCAAATAGACGGAAGGACAGGCATGCAAACAGATGGAGGAAGGGACAGGCATGCGAACAGACGCAGGGACAGGCATGTGAACAGACACAGGGACAGGCATGCAGACAGATGCAGGGACAGACATGCAAACAGACGCAGGGACAGGCATGCAGACAGACGCAGGGACAGACATGCAAACTGATGGAAGGACAGACATGCAGACAGACGCAGGGACAGACATGCAAATGGACGCAGGTACAGGCATGCAAACAGACGCAGGGACAGACATGCAAACAGACGCAGGGACAGACATGCAAACAAACGGAGGAACAGACATACAAACAGACAGAGGGACAGGCCTGCAGACAGATGCAGGGACAGGCATGCAAACAAACGCAGGGACAAACATGCAAACAGACTCAGGGACAGACATGCAGACAGACGCAGGGACAGACATGCAAACAGCTGCGGGGACAGACATGCAGACAGACGCAGGAACAGACAGGCAAACAGACGCAGGAACAGACAGGCAAACAGAGGCAGGGACAGACATGCAAACAGGGACAGACATGCAAACAAACGCAGGGACCGACATGCAAACAGACGGAGGGACAGACATGCAGACAGACGCAGGGGCAGACAGACGCAGAGACAGACATGCAGACAGACTCAAGGACAGACATGCAAACAGATGCACGGACAGACATGCAAACGGACGCAGGGAAAGACATGCAAACGGACTCAGGGACAGACATGCAAACGGACTCAGGGACAGACCTGCAGAAAGACGCGGGGACAGGCATGCAAACAGCTGCGGGGACAGGCATGCAGACAGACGCA